>NC_136689.1:59219805-60479355 GCF_903797595.1 Erithacus rubecula | reverse complement strand
TTATCAGGATTTATCATGCATAAACATACATTTATGTTTTACTTGCATACAGTAGCCCAGGAGAGCAAATTGTTATTGGGGATCACATGTATTTCTGTTTCTTAGATTTCACAGATTAATGGCATTTTTAAAGAAACTGCTCACAGAAGAATTTCATGCTTAGACATTTTTTGCCTAATTTTGATTCATGATGGTCTTGGATCTTTCAGAATTCCAATAATGTGTTTATTTCAGGCTGTTTTAACCTAGTAAATTCATAAAGTATTTGTGAAGAATACTGAAAGTTGTGTGTTTGACCAGTGTAAAATCTCCTACCCTTTCCCAATACAAGAACACAGCCTCTCCTGAAAAGTTCCCCAGTAAGATGTGTGCTTAGAACAAAACACTAACAAAGTAATGCCAGAAACAGGATTATAATAATGTTGAAATTTAAGGACAAGATTAAGAAACTCCAAATACAGGATGCCACTCATTTAAGTTAAAATTAGGTTTAAAAAAAATTGCTGAATTCCTTGAGCATTTTACACAATTACTTCCACTGTGGATTTGATATTCAGTGCATTTGCAATTTATGACTTTTTTTTTTCTTTGCCCATCCCCCTTTGAGGACTGGTTCATGTATTCTCTGTTGAGACTGACTCATAGGAAAAGCTATGTCTAAATGAGTAGAAACAAAAATGTATTAGAAACACATATACTATATCCTGTTATGAGCTTTGTGGTATGAAATGTTTAAATTCCATTTTTTTATATCTTTCTAGATTGCCTTGCAGTTTCCATATAGATTTTGGGACAGTAAAATTCAAGGAGCTGATTTTTTTGGTCATGTTCCACCCAATTCTAGCCAACGTGGGCTCTTCAGTGTCTTCTATGACATGGATCCAGAGGTATGATATATGCCAACTGTATTTTCTCTTGGCCCTTCTTAAATTCAGTTTGAAATCTAGGTGCAGCAATTACTGAACAACAATATTTTTCTTCTCTTCCTCCTCCCTCATCTGCAACTATTAAAAGCAGTGGATGCAGTCTTATTTATCAATAATAAAGCTCATCAATATTTTGTTGTAATTAATGGGAATGTTTTCTTTTGTTTGGATACAGACTGATATACATTCTAAATCTCTACTGAAAACAAGGATATAATACCTTACTATAAACCTACTAATGTGGGAAAAAGGCTACTAGTTACTTCCATCTTAGAACTTATGTTCTCTTATTAAATCACCTAAAAGTCCTGTTAAAAAGCTCATGCTGCCTTACTAATGCTTACTGGCTTGCAGTAGTCTCAAGAACTATTTGCAATGATAGAAGAAAATACAAACATCAAATTTGGCATGAACTTGAGACCTGTAGGGTCAGTCTCATGAATTTCAAATCAAATTCAAACCAGTGGATTAACATCACATTTCTCTTCCATGCCAGTTCCAAGCAGACACATTACACATTTATATTATACCTTTTCATGCTTCTACAACAACTGCTGCTTACTACTTTGTAGCAATAAAAAGGCCGTTTCATAACCTGATGTCTTACTCCAAAAGGAAACCATCCTGTGATGTTTGTGCTCTGTTACTGCCTGATCTGTGCTTGTATACAACTTTGCTTAAATTAGTTCTCTCCAGTACTCTTAAGCTCATGCTACAAGAGGTTCAGTGTGCTGGTGCTGTCCAGAGACTCTCCATACAATGCTTAGTTTGCTTGATAGTTATTTTGTACTAGTTATCAAAGTTAGCAACAGAAGAATTATTGCCTTGTATAAACAAGAGTCAGAGTTCTTTAAAGGCACTGAGAACCTGTGTGCTCTTCCCTACTCTCCACCTTTAAAACTTCTGCATGATAGCAGATGTCATGAAGTGGAAAGAAACACCAGTAGATGTGACCTTTCATTTCTTGGTTCAAAATCTGCTGGTAAGGACCTAGTATTGGTTAAATTAAAACATATCTCACTGGTATTTAAATAGACTCTTCTGTCACCACCTTTTGAAAATGGAGTACAGCTGAGGTGAAAGTTTGGCACAAAACTGAAGCTTAAGAGGATGCACAAAGAATAACACTATCAATGTAATTTTTTTGGGGGGGTACAGCCTTTAAGTAGGTAGATTGAAAGTTTTCAGCGAATTCAGCAAGTTGTAAAAGGGGCTGACTGCAACTGATCTGTATACAAGACATCAGAGGATGTAGTAACCTGAGCATGAATACTGTAGTATATACACCCTTTGTTCCAAGGAATCAAATCCACTTTTCTTTAGAACAACAGTTGATTTGCAGCTGAAAATATCTTTGCAATATCAATTAAAAATTGCTGTTCATGAAATACTTAATAAGGTCTTGTTTTTAGGGCAAAGAAAGCATTTTAATGTCAGTGGTCACTGGAGATGCTGTGACAACCATTAAGAATTTAGATGATCAACAAGTACTGCAACAGTGTATGACTGTACTCCGAGAGCTGTTTAAGGAGCAGGTAAGAGAAGCCTTTTTTATTAAGAAATGAATTAACTTTTCACCAGAATAAAGCTTTCAAATTTAGTACTTAATTATGTATAGGCAGACCTTTGACATTTAAAATTATTTTTCTTTTCTTGTCAGTTTCAGGGAATAGGTTTTCTTTGAGGTATACTAAAAATTCACAATTTTTGGTCTCTTGTTTGAAAAATGTATATTGAAGTATCTTCTGAAGGACAGGAGTATATAACTGAAAAAGAGAAATGAACTATCATCCTTTAAAATGCTTTTAAAAAGCAAGATTAATTTAAAGCAGTACTTTAGGCAGGTTGCACAAAACATACTTCTTAGCTGCCACTTTTTTTCTGGTCATCACCACTTCTAATATGTGGTAAGATCTTTAAGCTAGATGAATTTGATTGATTCCTGCCTTCCCCCATGCCAAGGCAACTGAAATTACAACACATCCAATCCAATCCAATCCAATCCAATCCAATCCAATCCAATCCAATCCAATCCAATCCAATCCAATCCAATCCAATCCAATCCATTTCTCTTCTACTAACAACCCTTTCTCAGCTGTCTTGGGATGGAGATATGGGCAAAATGATCTAGCAAGGGCCCTACATCCTGAATGTAAAATAAAAACCCACTTGATAAAAATTTCTACCCTTTTTCCTTCCCCCAGATCATCATTAGGATAAAAATTAATAGGAAAATCAGAGAAATCTGGGGCAAGCAAAGCACTATCACTTAGCAATGTTATTTGCATTCCACTCTAGAGACAATAATGCCTCATTTAATTTACTTAGAGCAGTTAGATCCCTAGAAATGATTGTGTTCAGGGATGATCTCAAGTTTTCCTGATGGTTCAAATGTTAGGATTAATGATCTTGGAAGAACCTCAGTATCTGAAAACTCAACTATTCCTAGAAACGTGTTTGGTAATGGCTTTGTTACTAGAACAACATGCAGTGGAAGTTCACATACCTGTATTTTGATCTTATGAAAATGTAGCAAATGGGTCTTTAGTTTCAGTGCCACTCTGATCCAAAATAGTGATTTTCAAGGCTGTCTCCACTGTTCACAGCAGTTGTGAATTTCAGTCACCTGAGGACAATGCAGTGACATTTTTCAATGACAAGATAGCTTCAGGGGTGTACCAGAGCTACTTCTGGGACATCCATACAGCTTGTCATATTTGGCTGGTTCTTGTCTTGATCACTTGAGCTAGAGTTTCTCATGTGCTGCCTGAATGGAATTTATTTGTCGATACCAGATGTTGCTCAAGAGGCAACCAGAGCTGCTTCTGTTTACTTGTCATGAGCTCCTCCAGAGTAAGACACAGCTGTAGTTGACTAAGCCTTCATACAGGTGTTACTCAGGTTCTTTTTGGTAGAAAACTGTGGAATTTGCATGCTGCAATGTGAAAAAGAATAGCCAGTATTACTTGTCATGGCTCAGCCAGACCGTGAGTTCCTGGTTTTTATTTTCTCCCTGACCCTAGTTTTCAAGACAGCTCATTTTCTGATCTTAGATAAATAATCTTATTTATCCATTGGAATAAAATTATCTCCAAAATGAAAATTGGATTTTGAGATTTAACAAGCTAGATGTAACAAGCATTATGCCTAACCAAGACAAAAATTGCTTACATTATACATAAAAAGATGTTGAACAATATCAGTATAATATCTGATTACAACAGCATGTGTGTATGCATTTTGAGGGGGATGTTTGTTCTCATGTACTTCTAGGTGTATTACAATATGCAGATCTGGTGCATTCAGAAGAGTGCAGCTGTGATGTTTTAAGCATCAGGAGAGTCTAGCAAATGAAATTATCTTTGTGGTTAATACTATAATAAAAACAAATAGGAATTTAATTCCGGAATGTGATCTAATCTGTACTTTAACAATACTAAATGCTCTAAAGATTACTAGAAACTGTTTGAGAAAAAGCTGTGCAATTGTGAACTTCTCTTTGCAGTGTTTAACTTCTATTTTGGTTATGCAGGAGGTTCCTGACCCAGTGAAGTTTTTTGTTACTCGATGGAGCAATGACCCTTGGCTGCAGATGGCTTACAGTTTTGTGAAAACAGGGGGCAGTGGTGAAGCTTATGACATGATAGCTGAAGACATACAAGGAAAAGTTTTTTTTGCTGGTGAGGTAAGTATCTTTGTAACCATTGATTATGGTTACTGGGAGCAGTTTCTAATGGAAGATCATCTCTTGCTGCCCAGCACCATTAATGTAGAGGTAGTATCTAAATATTCTGTTACATAAATATGCTAATGATTCTTGACACAGAACCCTCTCTATTCATATTATTACTGGGCATGGGAAGTCTGCCAAATATTTCAGGTCAGGAGTAAAATGAATTTTTAGTCAAATTGTCTTTCTGTTACTCCACTTGTGGGTAACATAACAAATGTACCATGATGGTATAGGTACATTCTGTACTGGGGCAGAACTTAACCTGCCCCACTAAACTGCAGATAGTAGAACAGACTGCTGCTTTTATAGCTGACTTGCTTGCAAATTTTGAAGTTGCTAAAAATCTTGAGTGTTTCCTTCAGTGTTTTTTCTTAGGAGTTTTCCATGGCTTTTAAAAATGTAGGTGTATGCTTGAGAAAACAAAATTAATCTTGTAAACTAAAATTCTGTACTATTAGTTTTAGAAACAATTGACATTTTTTTCCTTTATGTTTTGTTTTTTTCATACAGGCCACAAATAGGCACTTTCCTCAGACAGTTACAGGAGCTTACTTGAGTGGGGTTCGAGAAGCCAGCAAAATAGCAGCATTTTAAGTACTGAAATTTTGTGTTTATATATGTATTTTTAATTGATTTCTGTGGGGTAAAACTGTCTTCAAGTTTCCTATTGCTACCTTTTTTCTACGTGGTACTTGAATAGTATATGGTACCTGAAGATAAAATCTTCATCTTCTTCTTCCTCCCCATCACATTTTTAAGCCCTGATGATATGTATTGCTGGGGGCTTTTTTTCCAGCTAAGGTATTACTGGCAGGAATGACATTGGAATTGCTGGCTACAGCTTAACTAAGAGAACTTTTAATAAGAGTCCTCTTCTGTATGGCTCAAGTCATGCTATTATGAACCTTCATTTCAGAAGGTCAGATTAAAATAAGACTAAGTCAACATACAGCATTAAAAATGCTGGCAGTTAGTAATGATATGGGAATTTTCCACTAACTGTTTTTCTCAGGTTGATTATGCTCATAAGAGTTCAAACTGGCTTCCAAAAGCCTGAATAGCCTAGAAAAATTCTAGGATTAATGTAGGAAGGAACTAAAATATCACTTTTCCCACTTGCAATCAATAACCTTTTCTATAATATTTTTTCATGTTCTTGGCATCCACTAAGTGGGCTTTGGGATATGAAGTTTGTTCCTTTAATAAGAGAGCTGGAACAGTTTACAGTGCAATCATAGGTTATTGTAGCTGATCAAAACTTGAAAAATTAACTTCTACATTATTTTAAAAACTTTGAAATATCTCTGCTACTTATTCAGATAAATTCTTGTTATGATAATAGGCTAAGAGTTTAGATTTGCTCATTGCTTCTGTAGAAACAGGACTGCTTAAAAGTACCATATTGCTATGATTATTTTGAAAACAAACTTCCAGATCCATTTGGGCTGAATAGAGGAAGTATCTGCTGATATGACTGTACAGTGGGGGGTGCAGGTTCCTAATAGCTCATTCAAATGTTTATTAAAAAATAAGTGGAAATGAATGAGGGAAAATATTAACACTCTTATGAAGGGCTGCAACAAGGTGGCTTGCACTTTGACTTGAAGTTTGTTTTTTTTTTTCTTTTATTATGAAAGTATTAAAAACAACTTGAGAAAGCAATTCAGTAAGGGCTAGACATCTACCTAGTAGCTTTTTCATGGGATAGGGAGGAAAATATTTTTCATCAGAAATAAGAGAGATGTAACTGGGATACCTATTGTAATACTGTTCCACTATATTGGTATTAATGAAAAAAATAAAATCCACTTTTAGATTTCTTCCCCCACACCTTCTCTGTAACTTGGCTGCATAGGTGTAATGATTTCTGAAATGAACATAACTCTATCCTGCCCCATTCTCATGCATAGGCTCTTCTCTTTTATTAATCCCTTAATTTAAGAATGATACAGCAAACGTTTTTGACTTACAGCACTTATTTCCTTAAAGCTACATCCTTGGAAATAAACAATAGGAAACCTTAAGAAAAATCATTGGATATTAAGGGGTTGGAATGGACCTTAACAGTGGTCTAGTCCCAAAGCTCCTGCCATGGGCAGGGACACCTCACACTAGACCAGGTTGCTCAATGCCTTATCCAACCTGGCTTTGAACACCACCAGGGTCCTACTGAATAAATGCAATTCTTCTTTTCAAATATGTAATGTTTTGTTATTAGAGTAGGTATGATATTGTTGGAAACCCTTTATTTAATCTCTAATTTACAAGGTGAAGATGTTTATGTAACTAGATGTTTTTCAGATATATCTTCTGTTCTGCTTCATAAAGCTAAGTTATATGGACTAATAGTAAGAGTGTAACTGTTCATAATTTTCCTCTACATAAATGCTGGTATATACAGTTTTAAAGTATTTCCAATTATTAAATTGTGATTTGAAGGCTGCAAGAAGCAAGACATAGTCTTCTGATGATAAAGATGATGATTAATCAGGATATCAAATTTTGCTTTTGGCAGTCATTTGCACTTTGTTAATTTCATATATTACAGGCCAACTTATGGCACAACTAGCAATGATTGAGAGCTATGTATGTTTGAGTTCCAAGTTTCTTTCCCACTTTATCATGTATTACAAATTATTAGGACAGGAGCTTTTGGTGGTGGGAATAAAAGCTTATTACTATAAACCCAAAATCTCATATTCAATGGCTGCTTCAGCCAACCTTTCTTAAAAACTTCAGTCAGCTTAGTAACAGATACAAATATGTCACATTTCAGGTAGGAATGGTCTGGAAAGTTTAGCTCAGCATACATTTCTCCAGTCCACAGTTTGTATGAACATGCTTGATGTCATTCTGTTAATTAGTACTTGGGATTTTCAATTTACCTACAACGTTGCAGCTAGATAAAAGGCTGTATTATAGAGAAGAGAGATGGATATGAAGAAATACTATCATATTTGGATTTAGATAATGCCCACTTACAGCATTAGAAAAACTGGTAACAAATGATAAATTTACCAATGCCCTAGTCTACTCATTATTTGTATATTAAACTGTGTTGTGCTGCACTGAAGTTTGAGAAGTAAATTAAATAAGTATGTTCCATTTTAATTTACGTTAATTTGAAATATGTAAGAACATCAGGCTGGTTCTGAGACTTCATTCTTTAATGTTGCCCAGAATTTTTTTAATATCTATGTTAAAATTTATTTCAAGCATGTATGTATTTTTTCTTTTGTGTTTAATTTATTCCCTCAAATCAAGAACTGGGGAATGGTTTTGAGTAGATTTGTTTAAATGTTATTAAAAAGATTTTAATGCAGAGCATGATCTGTTACACTTCAGTTCTTCTGAGTGACTATGTTATAGCAGCAGAATAAAACTGGAAAGTATCCATGGGATACACTGTTGTGGTTTGTTGGTTTTTTCTTTAAATTTAACTAGTGGCTAAGCCTACTTTTTTACTGCATTTTAGATTAAGATTTCATTTTGGTATATTATTACAGCTAGAAAATTCATCAGGCTTTACAGCCCTTTCTGAGCTGTAAGCCCTAACTCTACAGTTCTTTGGACAACACTGTAGCCACTGACTTTTGCCTCCAAATTTTACAAAGCAACACATAAGCTTGTGTCAGACTATTTTCCTTAGGCCAGAGGAAATTTAAGCTAGCAATAATTGTTGAGAAGCATGGCCCATAATTTTTCAAATATTACCAAATAACCATTTAAGGCTTTTCATGGAGTAAGTATAGTGTGATTGCTTTGTAGGATCATGGTCCTGAAAAGTTCCTACTAGCACAGACCACTATAAGCATGTGCAAGCCTGACTTCATATTCAAAAATGTTTAAAATACAAATTGTGACAAATAGTAACACTTATTTGCATTGATCTTCATGAAAGGAATATTAGGTGCTCATTTTGTCTAAGTATCATTGCAGCTGCCTTAGGAGAAAAATACTCTTAGTGCTTTGGCAGTTTATTTCATCTACATGCAGGTCTGAACCAGTGAAAATGCATTACTGAGGGCAAGATTCACTGCTTTCCCCTACCCATGTCATAGTTGGTGTGCAGTTCAAGGTTTGTATCCTGAAGATGTGTTTTGTTTTCCAAATGCCAGCTTACTACTACCTGATACTGCTTTTGAAAAATGATAGCTTCATTCTAAGAAAAACAAGCTTTAAAATAG
This sequence comes from Erithacus rubecula, assembly GCF_903797595.1. Taxonomy (NCBI): domain Eukaryota; kingdom Metazoa; phylum Chordata; class Aves; order Passeriformes; family Muscicapidae; genus Erithacus; species Erithacus rubecula. Next base: position 60,470,509 of record NC_136689.1, on the reverse strand, counting down.
AAATACTGATGAAATACTTTAAAATAGAAACGAAATACTGCTTTTTATCATAACATGCAAATCAGCAGATTTCATCATACTCATAAAAATTAACAGTTCAAAAAAAGAGTACTTTTTTCCTTTTGGCCCAGTTGTCTAACACTTAGATCAGAAATAAGTGAAATAGTGCAGTCCAGTGAATGAGGTCAGCTGAAAGGGCAGGGCAAGTTACATCATACTACCATCCTCTTACACCCAGAGTCTCTGGAGATCATCTGGTACCAAAGCTGCTACTTGGAACAGGGCCAACATGGAGCTGGTTACTTGGGCCCCTGCCAGGCTGATGTCCAAACTTTTCCACTAATAGGGACTCAACTGCTCCTCCAGGTCCTATTTCTGTGACCACCCTAATGGTGAAGTTTCTTCCCTTAATGAATAACTGCAGTTTCCCTGGTACCAACTTTTGCCTGTCGCCTCCCATCCTCTCCCTGTGCACCTCAAGCAGAGCCTGGCCTTGCCTTCCCCAAACTCTCCCATTTGGGGGTTGCAGACTGCAGGATGATCTCTCTTCCTCCATCTCTTCTGCAGGCTGAACAGGCCCAGCTCTGCCTTCCCTCCTCACCCTGTGCTCAGCCCCCTCACCATCTCAGTGCCCTCCACTGGCCTTGCAGGTGCTCAACAGTCACTTCCCTGAGCTGCTGGCCCCACCCTTGCTGCAAGACCCCGACTGCTGTCCTGTTCCTTATCAGGAGGGCCCATTGCTGAATGGCCTCAAGCAGCTGTCTGCAAGAACCATCTGCCCCTGCCGGGCCCTTTTTGGCAAAGGTGCTTGGCAGGACACCACTGTCCCCACCCCCAGTGTTCAGTGGAGATACTCCATCCCAGAAGCAGGATGCTTCTTCTGCTTTTGCTAACCTGTGTGAGATTCCTGTAAGGCCATTTCTTCTGCAAGTCTAGAATAAACCTTTAGACCTGTAGTTTCCAGCAACTTGCTTTAATAAATACTTCTGAATCCAAAAGGCAGGAGAAATATTTCTTCCAGAAGAAACCAATGCACTTGTCAGCATTCAAGATGTTTCTTTTCTCAGCAACTGGAATATTGGTTTTTCTAAATTTCTTACTGCAAGTTTTCAGACAATTCTGATATCTTACAGATTTTTCCAATCTTCTCCCTAAATAACAACCACCACAAGTAATTTCAGGAATGTTTTTATCTAGTCCAGTTGAAGCTACTGTATTATAGTCAACTTTGTGATTTGGAAACAAGGAAGATTAGATCTGCCCAAGTAGTCATGAGCCACCCTCTCTCTGAAACAGAAGAGCTAATAACAAGCTTTACTAGAATCACTATGCTGACAGCCAGGGGCTTTATTTGTCCAAATTAAGTACTGGCCTCCAAAAGGGTTATTTTTCAAGTACAGCTTAGCAATGGCTAATATAAACTCAGACAATTCTTAGATCTTGCTCTGTCATGTGCCTTGTAACAGGATAACACAAAGACCACACACCCTATAAACAGCCTGCTCAGGTCCAAGAAGGCTGTTAGTCAAGAGCTTCTGGGAAAAAATGTGGGCTGAATTTACAGCTGTGGTTTTGTAATTTCATCTTGGTTAGATGTGCATGACCACTAATCCATGGGTTACCACATAACTCAAAATGCATGTAACTTCAGTCCAAACTGCTGAGCTCCTTCCAACCTAGCCCTCCCCATCTTCCTTCTCCTACAGGCCCCATACACTGCTGCCACAAGTTCTCCTTAAGAACAGCTCTTCATACCTGCCAATAGTTTAATTTGTGGTTTTGCAAGTCACCAACCAAAATACTGAATACCAAAAACCTAACTAAAAAGAGGAACCAATACACTGGATTGTGGGAATTATACTGGAAGCAATTAAATCAAGATATTAAAACTATTTTTAAGCATCTTAAGCATCTGGAAGGTACATGCCTGTACAATTTATTCAGTTATCTTTTATCCAGTTAACCCACTGCTATTTTTATAAGACTGTGAACAGGATTTAGATCCTTCTAATCCAACAGCATTGGGATAAGGAGGACATTTTATTTACCTTTTAGTACTGTCTGGCAGCGTTTATTCCAGCTGCAGAAAGAACTGGAATCCTGTATCAGCTGCAGCCAGACTAGTATGGATTAGCAAGGAAACACACATTTCTTCTCTGTTGAGGACTAACACTGAATCATTAAGAGATTTAAACAAAGCATTTGAAGGGTTGTCAAGTTCATTTCCATTCCATCTGTGCAATTCCAAAGTGGCAACTAATGTATATATACAATAAATAGAAGTATACTACCCTTTTCTAAGTTTTCATTAGAATTTAAACTATTTAAAAAAATGCTTATTCTTTGGTCCTGACCTATATAATTAAAACTGGCTAGGACATTTACATAAAAATCAAAAGGCAGTTCAAGTATTTTTAAAATATCAAAACTTAATACAAGTAACTTTCTGCTCTTAAGACTGACTTGAAAAATTTTCAATTTTTTTAAATGCAAATTAAAAGTGTTTTTTCTGCCAAGACAGTTCAGAGACAAAAACACAGAAAAAATGAAACCAAAACACAAACAACCTCACAGAGGATAAAATAATCCTGGTGCAAGGACATACATTTCAGCCTGTCTTCTAAAGTAGAGACGCCAATACTTTCTAGCAGATGAGATAAAGACAAACAACCTTGTTCCTGTATATGTTTTTTTTTTACTATACATGTAAGGAAATGTTAGATTAAAGCTGATTTACATTTTTGTGAAAGACATTTATTGAATACAAAAAATCCCCATTACATTCAGCCTTATTATAAATGATTACACGCAACGAAATTCAAAAGTGTGTGTAAGATCAACAGTCTAACAGGCTGAACATTTTTGGAATTTAGGTAATTTATGAACCCTGACTTCTCAACTGTACAATAATAAAATTCAAAAAAATACACTTTGTCTTTCCAGCAATTCTAGTCAGGAGGATTCTGTGCTCAGGTGTGAATGGCAGCCCACACTCCGGCAGCTCTTAGTTTTATGATTTTAAGTGTAGGACTTCCCATATTAGAAACAAAATGTATGGAGAAGAGAAAACCTAAACAAAAATTTATGCAAAAAGTTCACTTTGACCCGAAAAACTGCCAGCCAAAGTTCAACACTGCAGGCTTACAAGTACCATTGTCCATGCTGAGGCAATGAAGCTCAGATTTAGAAAAGCCTTCCCACACAGAAGAAGGTTAAACACAGGTTCAGTGTTGCCTGATTTGGAAGCCCTACTGTGGATTTTCAAAGCTATCAAGCCTCCAGCTGTATATCTTGGATACCCACTTCTGAGATGCTAGATGTCAACACACCAACATAAAAGATATTCTGCAAAGTGAACTTCAGAAATTTACCTATTGTCTTTGGAGGGATTTTATTTACTACATCCAAGACATTGTTTCAATGTCTATACTCTTTGTATAAAGTTAAACTACAGGTATAAACCTACAGTTTAGTTTCTGTACAAGGTAAGATGAGACAAACATAATGAAACCTCAGCTCATTTTTATGAAACTTCTGCACACCATTTGTTATCACTGCCTCACTGCTGAACACTGACATGTCATGAATTCAAAGATACCAAGATTAAAAAACTGATTTGCACAAAAGAAATTTGAAATAACTTTATATACACAACAAAAAGCCTTTTAGAAGTACAAAAATAACATCTATATGCCAATTAGTTGCCATGCTGTGATAGTTCTTTCAGTGCCTACACATGCAAGACTGTAATCTAGACTCAGAATAATTCTGTATCTGTAGAATGTATCAGAATATAAAAGAGATTAATGTGACTACCTCTTCTTATTTTCAGAATTAATATGTATTCAAAATATCTTTGTAATCAATACTGCAATATTCCAGTCTCTGAATGTATACATGTAGATAAGCAGCTTTCATCTTAGTCAATTTTAAAATCTCCTGTATGCTGGTAATCCACGCTAAAAAGCTGTGATGGCTCTAATGAATCTAGTTATACAACACAATTCAAAATGTACAAAACTATAAAAAAGGAAACATTTATTGCCATGCATGGAACTTAAGTATGTTCAACTAAAAATTGCATCAAATGCAGTTCTGTTTAAAAAAAACAAATAAAAAAAAAAAACACACAAAGCAATTTACATTAACACTCTTAACATTAGATCAGAAAAATTAGCTCTGACTTAACACCACAAGGGTAAGACACATTCCTTTTGCTGGTGCCTATCAGATCTTCAAATCCATGGAAACATAAACCCAGGAATCTTCATTTCCCACAGTCAAATCAGATCATGAAATCAACTGAAAAGAAAAGCAAATTAGTTTTCTTTTTCTCAATCAAATACATATAACCTTTTGTATCCAATTATGAAAATACACTCTCCTTTTGCTATCACAAAAAAACCCACATACATCCCTAGAGACAAATTGCTCTTGCATGCCTTTGCTGATAGTGGCACAGGTATGCACAAGACAGAGACACAGCAATTCTAGACAGCCATGTATCAACATCTGAGTTAAATCACAAGAAAATGAAGTTACTATATTAACTCCACTAAGTGAACCTCACTTCTACAGTTCCATTTTTAGTTTCAGGGCAAGCAAGAGTAATAAAACCTGATTTTTCTTTTACAAATTACAAACCTTAGACTGGACAATAAACCCTCTGCCTTAAGTACAGTAGATAAGGCCTGATCTTCAGCACAGCAAACTCAAATGGAACATCAACTATAACTGTACTACCAAGAGCACATAGAGAAAAGCTGTCCATCTTTATTCCCTTTCACCTGTCTGCAGAGCTTGTACAACTTCATGCACTGTTATCTATGAACATATGTGGCCAGTGCCTGAATTAGAGTGCATCTTGCAGCCAAGGTTGTAATTTAAAGCAAAGTCACAGCTTTCAGAGTACAACTCATTAAAAACAGTAATACCATTAATTCTAGTTATGCTTACCAAAGAAATGCATAAGAGTAGTAGTAGCATGCTAAGAAAAGAATCTGAAGCAATTATTTTTTCAGAGGAAAACACAAGGGAAAAAAAACCTAACCAAACATCAAAGGTGTAGGTTTAGGCAAACACTGAACTTTCAATATTATATTAAAACTAGTGTAAGAGGATGACAGGCTGAAGAAAAAGAACAACCCATCTCAACCCAGAATATTTTCTAAATTATAAAGTCTTTACCTCTTTGACTGTTTTTTTAATGAAGTCTTTTCTGTCAGATAAATCATAACTAGGATATTTTTCGTACACCTAAAAAAAAACCATAAAAACAAAATCACAAAAAACAAACTTCAAATTACTTTCAATCAATGGATTGTATGAATAGATGCAGCTTGAATGACATTAGGGCAAAAACTGATGTTGGCACTTCTAGTACAACTGCCAAAATGCCCTCTGTTACTTAGGGAAAGATGAAGCTCATATTCCTATCCTTATTTTGACCACATAAACATTTAAATGCATGTACTCTTATGTTTGATCACTGACTAAACTGGTACTATAATTTTTCACATTAACAAACTGAAATGCCTAACTTGCCAAGTCACACAAGTAAGAATTCTCCAATTTTTGTTTAAAATGCTTTATTAACTCAGATAGACCGGCACTAGTATAGAAAGCTAAACAATTAATGAAAAATTAATAAGCCTTGGTATTTGATAATAAGTAAAACTGTGAACGTTTCAAGACACTACCAGAAGAGTCAACATATTTGAATGCTACTAACAGAGTGGGAGAGAAACAAACAAAAAACAGATGCCAACACTGACAACCAATTCAGAGTATTTTATTTCAGCATGCCAAATTTCCCACTTCTAGAATGACTATAAACATGAAAAGAAGTTACATACAGTTTTCTAGTAACTTCTGGTTTAGTTTTCTCAACACAACTTACTGAAATTAGCAGGAAAACCAAACATGTAAGTTAACCACAAAATATCAAGGTAATGTATTGTTTGTGTTCTGGTCACTTTTCCCCACCTTTCCCTTTTCTGGCCACGTGGTTCCCACATTTCTGACAATTAATGGATTTCTTGCTGAATTGATTCAACTCACTAACTCAGCTGAGAACTATTCTGATAGATGTTGATAGGCAACAGCTGAATGGACTTATAAAGAGAACATATGAATAAGTGTGTCAAAGTAAGCAGCAGAAATGTACAGAACACAGGACACAGCTGTCCCCTATGGACAGCAGCAAAACTGCTGCACTGTCTAAACATGTCAGATATTTTCATTGTCACACACAGCACTTGGTTAGGAGGTAAAACTGCTACTTCCCAGATAGCTAATTTTAATATTTCCCTTTTGATGCTGATATCACTGTTGCACATCTAAAGATTAAAGCTCTTGTTGTTATAGCTATTAGCAAGTAAATAAACCAATGCAAAACTATTCAGTTTCTGAACAACTGTGCAGAGTACAAGCTTCCAAGTCTGAAATTATGATAAAAGTCAGTTCACAAACAATCCACTACCTATAAAGAGACTGCAAAATTGTATTTACTTACCTCCTTGCAGATTTGCTTCATTGTAACCTCCTCCAAGTTTGCATTAGCCAACAAATTCTTGACAGTTTCCTTCAGCTCTTCATCTGTGGGTGGTTTCTTCAATTTTTTAATTAAAGGTTCATCATCTGAACTATCCTCAGACTCGCTTTCTAAATATGAAGAACAAATTGGACTGTAATAGGTTTTCAATTTGTCTGTTTTCCTCCTTAAAAACAGAAGCCATCAGTACTTTCCACAAACATGCAATCCATATGTTTACATTTAAAACAGCCATCCTGCTAGACCATCCATTTAAAAACAGGACTATCAGGACTACATTTATTTATGAATTTGTGTAATTATTGAGGAACCATCAGTTTACAAATCAACAAGAACTCTAAAAAGTATGGGATTAATTTAATATATCACACTAATGAAAAAGATTTATTACAACAATTCTAATTCAAGTATTACAGCCCTAAGAAAATAGAAAGTAATTATTTAAAAAGTTTGGTTTTTTTTTCCCCAGCAGTGCCGTACAGTAGGATCTTGCAATTTTGCAATGTAATTTTGCAAACTTACTATCAGAAACACCATGAGAACAAATAAGGAGAACTTTGTAAATGAAGTTAAGTGAAGGAGCACTTCTACACTCCTACAATCTTTTTCAACAAAAAGGCAATTAGTCTGAATGACTACAACATCCACTCAGTTCCTCTACTGCCAAGACAAAATTCAGAGCAAATGCCAAGCAAACTAGATAATGACCCTACAGGATGACCTACTTCACATTTTGATTTTTGTACTGCAAACATAACCTGGAAACAGACAAGCATGAGAAGTAAATAAGAAATTACAAATATATTATGCAACTTACAGGAAAAACAAATATATAACATTTGTGTTATATGCTGATGACAAAATAAGATGTGCACACAACATAGCCACATTCAGAAGTCAAACTGAAAATACACTTAGTTCAGCACAGGCCAGTTAAGCTGCTGAGAAATAAGGCTATGAAAGAAATTTGGCATACTTCTATGCCTAAGAGTTTACCTGCACCTCTTCACTGGTAAATGTGCTTGGCAGGACACCACAGTCCCCACCCTCATTACTGCAATCTTTACAGAGCTACTAACAAACTCAGTGTCTGTATACTCTTCATGCACATCATGAGACATGAGAAAACCAACATGCAAAGGATGCATGGAGAAACCATATCTCTGTTAACAAAACACCCACATCAAGCTGCTGAACCAAAGACACACACATGGGATATGCACCCCTGGATCAATTACAAGATTTGTATAAAGCTACTATAAAGGTCGAAAAAGAACTTTACAATATTCTTCCAGCAAAATAGAGAACCTGCCTGATACTTTCAGTTTATATGCAAATAAAAGAATACGTGTGCACCCAGCAGGAAATACATGAAATACACCCAAACCAACAGCTTTTTTTATTAAATACTGTTTCAAGGAAAGAAACATCAAGTAGCACACCAACAATTTACCAAATTCCATTTTCTTTCACAAGAGGTGCAAAAGCTTGCTTTCTAATAAACATGCCAGTTAAGCTACAAGGCAATGTATGATGAAAGATTTAAAGCATTTACCTTTTCTAGAACTGTTCTGGTTTTTCTTAGTAGTGCTGCTGTCTGCCTTCTTGACATTTGCACCCTTCACAGCTTTCTTGGTTTTAGAAGTCATCTTTTTAGGTTTTTCTCTTTTAGATGCTTTTCTAGGGGGCTGCAGAAAGAAAATCAGAAAATTAAAGTAATGATTAATTACTTGAACAATCCATACCTCTTTTCTATAAAGGAAAATTTTCCCTCTCTGAGGACAATTTACTCCAGCCACTCCATGCCTAAGTTTCCAACAGAGCTGGTGCAGCAAAACAGATACATTGCCTACATCCTTCTACCTGTAGTATATCAAAAGCTGTTATAAACCTAACTTTCCAAAATATGCTGCAATCTTAAAGCTGTACAAACAGAAATTTTCCATTTCAGCAGGTCCTATTTTCAAACTAATTTGACAAACCAGTGTTTTTTTGTAATAATTAAGCTTTTATTCCGTGCACCTAAATTTCAACTTCTGAAGACTTCAGTCCACTCAGCCATTGCAGACATAGCTAACTCCTAACTTCAGAAAGAAGGCAAAGATGACCCAGTTAGACGAATGGAATTTACTGTTAGGCCTTTTTGCTTGTTAAAATTTTGTTTGTTTGGAGGGTTTTAGATTTTTGGGTTTTTTAAAGAAATAACTGAGTTCTTGAAAATAATACAACTCTCATCTATGACAGATATTCCTCTTCTCACTGGAGAAACCCTGTTTTCCTGAAGAAATTAACACTTAGGTCAACTTTTAGTATTTCACCCCTCTTTCAATTTACCATTTATAAGGAAAGAATTAAGGCTGTTTCATGGAGGCATAGGAATTTTCATGAACTATCCTTTTACATCAAACCCAACACCTATCAAGCAAAAAAACTGTTAAGTTACATTAACTGCCTTACAACAAAAGATTGCTACTATTTCCTATAGCTCAGGCTATTAACCTAACTGCTTATCACACATTTCAACAGGCAGAATGTAACCCAAGTAAACAGTGGCCTTATATTACAGCCAGGGGTTCCATAGCTTCCATAAAAAACTTTCTTGGACACCAGCAGTTTGACTAATTGCACCTTGTTGCAGGGGTCCAGCATAATGGTTTTTAACTGAAGGAGGGTTGATTTAGAGGAGAAATAGTTCCTTTTACAATGAGGGTGGTGAATGCTCATCCCTGGAAACATTCCAGGCCAGGTTGAATGAGGCAACCTGATCCAGTTGATGTCCCTGCTCATTGCAGGAGGATTGGATTAGATGACCTTTATAAGGTTCTTTCCAACCCAAACTATTCCATGATTTAATGCTTCTTGCCTAGTATGCACAAAGCTTTTCAGAAAACACAAAATACAACGAGATTGAGACACTTCAGAGACTACAGGGATCTTTCAAAGCCTACTGTGTTGCTTACTTTAAGACACAAAGCCTGAAGAGAGAGATTAGGATATAACATCCAGGAGGAATATGGAAACAAGATCCCAAACCAATGCAGTCAGGTAGGTCAGTGACTTCTTCTGAATTCAAAGTTAAGTTCTAGGTGTTAAATCCAATACTGCATTATGAAACTACAATAAAATCATCACAAGATGACGTAAGAAATACAATCGATTACACTAGCAATCCTGGCTGCCCCAAAATGACATATAGCAAATGGTTTTATAAAGTGCATACATCCACCTAAAAAACAGAATTTTGCCTTTTATCTAAATGATTCTCTAAGTTAGACACTAAAAATTTAAGAAAACATCTTATAAGTTGCAGATGTGTTCCCTTTTCTTTCAGTTAAACATAATTTACTCCCAGACTCTGTGTTACAAGAGGTATCAATTGACAGCAATGACACAATGTTGAAAAATGAATAAAACAACCCCTTACCTCATCTTCACTTTCTTTTTCTTCTGAAGACTCATCCTTTTCCTTCTTTTCATCTTCTTCACTACTGGATTCATCTGACAAGATCTCTGGGTACTTGGTGCGTTTTGCTTTTCTTGTTGTTCCAGAGCTAGTGCGCTCTTTTTTGCCACCTTTGCTTTGTGGTTTTTTGGACTTTGGCAATGGCTGAAAGACAAGGGATGTGTGTAACCCAAGTAGGAATACAAAAGTGAATTTTAAGAAGATAAATTCTTTCAAATCACATGAAATAGTAAAAAAATATAGAGGTGTCTTAACACAACCCAGGATTATTTTATATACACTTAAGTCGCAATATTTTGCAGTAAGCAAATATTCACTCTTGAGGCAGAGCTGAGCAAAACAAAATTCAGTTCTAAGCTAAGTGCACCCCTTGCCTAAGCAAACAAATCTTTATAAAGACTGGGCATTAGAGAAGGAAAGCAAGAAAAGTTACTTCTAGGTTGTTCTTTTACCTGCCAATCCATAAAACAAGCCTCTTCAACAAGTCAGTTGACAACTCAGAAGACTTAAAGACAAGAATTTTGTCACATTTTATACAAACCTGCATTTTGCTGCAGCTCAGTATCTGTGTCCCTAAAGCAACATGCCAACCCCTTACTCACATCACTTCCCTGTGTTTGCTGGCAATAGATTCACTTTTCTGAGCAAGAGTTCAACTATTTTAGTATTACTTTTAGATGAAAAACTGAAAGTCCAAGAAGATGAACAACAGAGTTCAGAAGTCTTAGCACTCTGAATCTAGTGCACAGGCTAAATCCAAGTTTTTGTACTCTGCAACAAATTCCATTTGGGGACATCCAAATATGATAATTTTGCCAAATACAGCAAACACAGGTAACACTTGCCACTTAATTTTCCTGTCCTTTCATGTACCTATTCTCCTCCACCCACAAAGCAGAGGCTAATTGGTATTTGGGAATGGATATCCTAATTAGCTCCATTAACTCATATTTCTGTGCTCTAACACTGTGTGTAATGGGTACACCCACAAGTAAATAGAATTTCTATTTAAGTCCTCATCCCATTATGGATGCCTACAGTAGCATAACTACTCTCTTCCACTAAGTCACTCCTACTTCAGTAAGTTAGAACAGTAATTGTATTATCAAAGCAAATAATGAGCAATAGAGAACAGATGTGTTTTCCATCAGAACAGAGCTATAAAAGCAAGTAAAGCAATCTGCATCTCACCTTGCCTGATGATTTTGGATGCATCAAGAAGTTTAATATTCTGGTTACAAGCTCACTATTAACTCCTGATCTTTCCAAGTCAAGAACTTCACAAATACTTTTCAACATTGCATTTCTAAATCTGTAGGAGGAAAAAAAAAAAAAAAAAAAAAAGATTCAGTACCACATCCTAAACAGTCAATATCTGACTGCTAGAAGCTGCTGTCTGATTTGTGTCTGCCACCTGATAATATATATACACAGTCAACTATACTTCCAGTGTTACCTATGGTTAAGCAAAGAATCACTACTATATTACATAAAGCAAAATAAAACAGAATTCCCTTATCTATTTATCTATCTCTATAATAGGATATTTTAAAATAAGTTAAAGAATCATGTATTACATTCTTTATGATCTATAGCCTGAATAGTAAGGTTCTGCAAAACACATGTTGATCTTTGTTCATCTTGTTCAATGCTTGTTTCATGGTAAACTATGACATGCAAGTGTAAAGTCTGGGCAGAAACCAACCAGAGGCAGAACAAGTTAACAAACTGATCAACAGTTTGTGTTCCACACAGCTACAAACAGCAGCAGAAGCTACCACAGTAAGGCAAGCACCCAGGGCTCTGCACCTTCACATGCAACCCAATGCAACCAGGTTTCAGAATATCTGTGGAAGACTAAACTAGCAGTTGTTTCATATGGAAAAATATGAAAACAAAAGTGCAAAATTACTTTATTTTGCAGTCTTTTTATTTGACAAGGGGAACTATCCAATTAAACCTTTGGGAAATGGTCAAAACTCCCATTAGGAGATAGAGTTTGTCTTGTAGATTCTCATGCACTTGACAAACCTTACCCCTGGAAAACTGTGTAGGTAAGAAGGCTTCAGCAAACAGGCACAAAAACCACTCCAGTTTTAGAATATATTGTGTAGATGATATTAGTTCTTTCATTTGTTACAACTAGCTACATAAATATGCAAGGGCATTTTAAACCCTTTCAGTTCAGCCAAAACTAAGTTACAGCAGCTTCTCCTCCTGATGGAAAAGCAACTTATGATAGGAGTCAGTAAAAAAGAAAAAAAAGGTTTGTGAGACTAGTTGGTAACAGCAGTTCTAGTATGTTTAATATATAATAGCAGAAATGGCTTTGATTCTGAAGGATGAAGGTTTTGAGGCACAGAAGGATGCAGGTTGAATGATGAATAAAGTACAATTGTGTTCACACTATACTTGCCCCAGGGAAATAATGCTTTCCTCTCACTAAGCAGAACAATCTACTAGTTAGTATGGAATATTTAAAGGCAGGAATGTAAGAATTGTGAATAAAATGTTCACAATTTTACTCTTAATACATTTTAAGCTGTCTTAAAAGACTGGTTTGTGTGATTAAAATGAACTCAGAAAAAAATTTAGAGCTCTAGTAAACAGCCACCTGGCTTACAGTTTAAATTTAATCTCAAGTAAAATTTTGTAAGAAAAAAAGAAAAAAGAGAGTGCATAGCATGAATCAAGCTATGTTAAGTACCAAGAGACCATTACTTTTTTAACATTTCTTCCTTCTTTTTATATTGGTCACTTCCTTTTTCAAATGGAAACCCACTGAACTGACCCACATTCTTCTTTAAAGATGCAACCTAGAACAGAACACACAGATTACTTTCCATTGCAAGCAGTCTAAAAGATTTCATCTGACTACAACTGTTAACCTCTCATATAAGAAAAATCTATTCTACCTTTTAGCTTTCTGTCCACAAAGCTACACCTTTTAAGTTATAACCTACATGGATTAAGCTTTACTTATCTGATGACAGAAACTACAACAATTAAATTCAACTTCTTGTGATTATGGTACTTTCAGTAACTTATTAGACACAGTAACCTGCCATTTCAAGTTCATTTAGAATGAACTGCATGATGACTTACAGGTTTGCAAAACTACATTATGAAGCCTGTTGCACAGTTTGCATCCCATAATTTGTTACAAAACAGGGAATTTTATTTTATATTCTATTACCTGCTAAAGCTGATTGGCTTTACTAGCTATTCTGAAGTCTTACATAGGACCATAACCATATTTTGAACCTCTTATTTAGTAGGACCAATTTTTGCAGTTACCTACCACCCAATCAACAACTTCTACCATAACACCTAATGTCCAATCTGGGCTGAACTTCCATTGCAACAGCCCTTACAATGGGAAAATTGCTCCCATCGAGTATACAAATGCATTTAAGTTCTATATAAGTTTTCAGTTCATCTCCTTTTAAAAAAAAACCAAAAAAACAAAAAAAAAACCTTAAGAACTAACCCCAGATCTCTCAGTCTTCTGAGATTTTTATAACACTATCAAGAGTAATTTGAACTAGCTTTCAATACTTCTACAAATCTTGCTTCTGCTGTTTCTCCACTAGTTGATAATTTTATCAAAGCTGAGCTGCTTTTCCAAAGAGCTTTCTCCAGCACGTAAAGAAAATTAGCAGGTGGAACTAGTATATTTTATTAAAAATGTTAATTACAATTAAAAGCACATACAAATATGTGCATCTAATACAAGATCTGACCTTCACTATATTAAGCAGCATTCTGAGTTCCCAAAAACTCTGATTAAATATAATTTTGACTGAAACCACACTGATATATTCCTTTTCTGAAAACTGGTGGCAACAGGTCATTCTTTACCATTTAACAAACATTGCATCAGAAACACTGGCCTGAGAAATCAGAACTAGCACACATTTGTACTAGTACTAGTCAACTTCTGGTTTCTATGATTGATGTCCAAGTCTCCAAAATACACAAAGATAATTAAAAAGCTGCAATAATTATACTAAACTTAGAGAAATAGTTCAGTTTAATCTGTCTCAATTTCGCATTTGGCCCCCATTAGCAAGGAAAATGGGTCATATTTACTCTGAAATTTAAGGCACAATCAGTGATACATAAACCACTTCAAGGAAGATTTACCATTATATTTTAAGTGTCATCCTTAAATATAAAATGGACAATATCATATTTTAATTATGTTAGGAAAAAACTTTATATATATAATCTTAATAGTGGTTTTTATCACTTTTATCTTTCTACTGCTTAGTGCAAACAAAGAGAAAAATAGATAAGCAGCAATGTATTAATATATGGACTATTTTAAGCATCACCTGCATGTCAGCAGCTTTTAGAATGTGAACCATAAATTACTTTCAACTCATCCTTGTAAGGTAATCCACCACTCCTCCATTAGAAAAGAAAAAAAAAAAAAAATCTATATTCAAGAGACTTTTGGCTTATTACACCCTGCCATAGGATTTCTATAGCAATATAGTTTATAGGAATTAAAAGGAGGAGGCTTGCTTAACTGGTCCTGGAAATACCCATTTTCAAAGTAGCTTGTAATAAATAACACTTCAGAAATAGATCCATATGTGCAAATGTAAAAAACTGCATTACAAACATTTTCACTGTACATGAGAACTAATGGATATACAAGATTGAAATTCTTACAGTGCCTGGCCTGTTGTAGAGGAGTTTGTGCAGGTTCCTAAGTTCATCTGTCTTCTTTTTACTCAGAAAGAACTGTATCCTCTCAATTTCACAGAGTTTTTGTCCTTTTCCTGAAACAAAATCATTTATGCTTTTCATCACATTCCTATTTACCTATGTATTTTTAACTTCAAGTTTCTACTGTTTCTTTTTAAAAGCAGTTACTTAAAAACAGCATTAGATGTTATAATAGGTCAAAAATTGAGCAGGCCTTTTTCTATCATTCAGCACCCTGACAGGATCTTTCATTGCCTACTTAGATCAGGGTACAAGGATTTGGCATTTCTTTCTATTCTGGCTGCTCCTGCCTTTGTTAGTAGTGGTGAGGTATTGAAGATCCTATTCCAATAGGTATTGAAGATCCTATTCCAATAAAGTTTAAACATCATGTAACTTTTACAGCTTAAACTGATGCTACAGAATAAAACATGGTTTTCATATAATAGCCTTATTATTTTAAAAAGGATCACAACTCAGAAATTAGGTCTCACCGACAACAAATTAGTAATTTCATGTTTTCAGAGTTGTCATTATCATTCCTAACACCCACAACTGGTATGTGGAAGTCTAGCTTACCTGGTGTAATTGTAAAAGGTTCCTTCTGCAGTGAGGACACTTGCATGGTCAGTCGGTCAACCTTCTTCTTCTCCCTTTTTCCTTCAACGATGAGACTCTTCTCTGCAAAAGACAGCTTCCTTAAACACAATATTCTTCATTGCAGATCTGACTGAAGTGACAGGCAACACCACACTGACTCTTTGAAACAGCAAATCAAAACCAGATGATGATATAACCAGGTACTATGACACTTTCACACCTTGGGCTAATAAGCCAATGTGATCATGTAGAGCTGCATGTACATAATTAGAAGTGTCTCTAGTTCTTCACCACAATCTGGGTATCCAATGTAACCTTGAAGACAAGACTGGGCATTTCTTAAAGGTAATTTCACCATAATGGAGATTATAGGACTTCATGTTTTCAGAAACCTATCCTTCTCTCCTTTCACTGCCTTTTTCAGGTACCAAACTGACCCTGTTTGCACATTCTCCTTGGATGCTGTAGTCTGTACACACACAGCTCCACACACAGCACTGTGAAGAATACTACCACCAGATGGGTAAAAGCAGGGTCCAGGACGCCTGCACACAGATTTATCTCCCAGTACTGGACTGGAGAAACCACACACTTTAGCAGGAGAGGCAGAAGAACAAGTGCAGTGAGACTGTCCTACACATCCCAGGGTACACAGAAATGCTCTGCAGGTCACAATATGAGTGTCACTAATACCACAAGAATATTATTCTCAGTAATTCTGATCCTGCTTACTAATAATACATTTAGACTGTTTTACATATACCCTGCACATCACTAATTTAATGATACCACTCAGAAGAAAATGCTAAAGCTTCACCTAAACATTTCATACTAAAATAATTTATCTCAAGTAATACTATCCTTAGAGTTAAACAGATGGGCTGTCCAGGCTTTAACATCTGAAAGCAGCTTCAAAACCTGCATGAACATAATTAAAACCTGAGCAAAAATAATTTTTTTTCTGAAAATCCAATGCTAATTATTTCACTGTTTTCCAAACAGCATAATCTGTCTTCTTTCTGCTACCTTTCCTAAAGACAACTTCATCTCTTTCAATGATCCAAGAGACCAGTGACGTGGTTTTCACTGTGCCACATTACAGGTCTATTTCCTTTTGAAATGGATGGATGGAGACAGATGCCTGGAGACTTCACAATAGAAATTAACAATTTTTGCATAGTAGCTCCTTCATCTTGTTTTGTTTTCCTTGACTACCTTCAATTACATGCCACAACAAAAAACTTGCCTTGCCTGCTCATCCTATCATACTGCCACAATTTTTTATTATGAAAATTAGTCTAAAAGAATTACTGCTAACCCAATATAATTACATGTGGATCACTGTAGTTAAGCAAAGACATCTGTATTGTTTCCAAAACCACTGCAAACTAAAACGTTTCTCTTTTGCAAACACAGATCACTACAGAGTGCTACTGGCAAAAAGTAAGTTGATAAGGGACATTACCTCCTATAATCATTGAAAAATGTATACAACAACAAAAAAATCCCTAGTATGGAAGTCCAGGATGCTGGCAATTCCTTCAATCTTTTCTGAGATAAATCAGCACCACTGTTTTTAGCATTGCCTGCTATAGTCTAGTGGAAAGCTATTATGACCCATAAGACAATTGCACCATGGCATCTCCTCAATAACTGTGAAATCAGCCAAAATCACAGGAAACTGCACTCAACAGCTTGGTATTCATTAAAGAACGATTTATTCAATAGAAAAACAAATACCCTTTTCTTCTTCTTCTTCTTCCTCCTCCTCCTCCTCTTCTTCTTCATCTTCCTCACTTTCCCCAGCTTTGTTTTCAGTTTCAGGTTGTTTCTCGTCTGTTTTTTCTGATGACATTGTGTCTTCTTTTGATGAATCAACAGAAGACATGGTATATGCTTCTGTAGAAAGAGTCAGGGAAAACCATCATCAGTAGAACACCACCCATGAAAAACACAGGAATCTTGCTTTCAAAAATGATCTTGTGCAGAAGCAGTGTGCTGGTACTGTGATTATCCACATTCTGTAATCACTAAGGTGTTCAGCATACACACAACACACACAGCTTGTCAGGAGAAGTTGCCATCCATTCTGCAAGAACCCTTTAAAAGGTTATAAATTCTATCCACACACAAGTCTTCAAGCTGCTTTTGTGAGGCATTCAGAAACACCCATTCAAAGCAGTTGATACTGTTATCTATTAAAAACTGCAGTGTTTTAAGATGTCACCATTTTACTGCACCCTGCTATAAACATTCTTGTTTTTGATCATGGTTAACTATGCATGCAAGTTTCACAGTAACTTAAACAAGTTACTTACTTAGGTGGGAAATGGGAACAGAAAGTTAAAAAAAAAGTTGCAAGCAATTCAGGAAAGAATTAACACTGCTTTAATAACCCAGACAGCTGCTGCATCTTTGGCCATGAAAATACTTCCTGGTTTTAATTTGCAGATCTACAACAAAACAGAATAAATGCTTCACGCCTAGCATATTTAAGAGTCTTTTCTTAGCATCTGAAGTAGCCTACATATAAACTTTAAAACTAAAATATCTTAGTTATGCATGTACCATTTCCCTACTAACATCAAACGCCTATCCAATAGAGCAAGATAACCATATGTTCAATTTTTTTAAATTCTAGCTTTTCAAATTTTTCACCGTTTATATCTGGAACAGATTTTCACACCATTAAGCATTTTCTTTTTGCAATATTAAGGCCAGTATTATCTGCAAGAGATCAGGCACAATAAGTAACATTTAAATCCGCTGCTTGCATGCAGCATTAGCAGGTGCCCGAGATCAGTCGTGTTCCAAATAGCAGAAAACATGAGCTAACATTTATTATCAATTGTATGGAGAAAAGCAAAAGTTTCCTGGCTAAATCACTAGAGAAAAATTTATCTTTCAGGGTATTGCTACTAGTATTTCATTTGTAATAAGTAATCTGGCATTTCCACGGCAATTATTGACTTTTACTTGAAGGCATGAGTAAAAGCAAGAGATGCACCACAAGCTGTCTTTCCTTCCCCTTTCAAAGGGAACAGAAGGGGAAAAGTTAAGAGACTTCTTAGCTTTCCACCACTTGGGTTAGGGACGCTTTGCCTAGCGAAGAAAGGGTTCTGAGATTCACCTATCCCGGGAGAGAGCCTCCCGCCCTTTTCAGACGAGGACTCTCCACCTGTTTCCCCTTCCCGATCTGTAAGCTGGACGCCGGGGCAAAGCGACGGCGATGCGCAGCGCCCGGCGGCCAAGGCGCCATCGCCGGCCGCTCCCGCCGGGCCGCCCCGCCGCAGGATACCGCCGCACCCACCGACCCCCCGGGCAGGGGACAAGCGCCCCGCACACGGCGCGGCCCCGGGGCGGGACGGGAGCCGGGAGCCCGGCGGCCGCGTTCCCTTTCTCCTCGCCACAGTCCGTCCCCGCTCGGCCCGGGCGCGGCGAGGCGGGACCGCTCTCGGGCGCCGTTACGGCCATGGCGGCGGGACCCACCTCAGCTCAAGCCCCGGCTCCCGGCTCCCTCCTCAGGCGCGGCGGCAGCAGCTGAAGGCGGCAGTAACTGCTGGACGAGGCGGGTTCTGGCGCAGCGGCACCCACACGTCCCGCCGCGGCGCAGCCCGACAGCCACCAGCCACTCCTGCCCTTTCCCTCTCCTTCTCCCTCTTCCCTCCCTCCCGGAATCAACAAGGTTTTCAAAATGGCGGGTTCTCGGGCGGCGAGGAGGAAGCGGGAAGGCGGCGGCCAATCAGCGCCCGCGGCCCGGCCGGCGCGGGGAGGGCAGGGGAGGGCGCGCGTCACGCGCGCCCGCCCGGAGTGACGTCAGGCCGCGCGCAGCGGCGGGCGCGCGCTCCCGCTGAGTGGAGAGGGGGGCCGGGGGGTGGGAGCGGCGCGAGGCTGCGTTTTCCCTTTCAAAACTGGCGCCGTCTGTAATCGTAGCGGCTTTAAAGTAAGCAATCCGCACCTCTTTCCCTGCCTCAATTGGGCGGTGATTAATATACGCTCCCCAGATTTTCCCTTTGTACACAGTATGTGAATTGTAGCGTTTCCCAACACCTCTGGCACAGGCTGCCCAGAGCAGCTGTGGATGCCCCATCCCGGGAAGTGTCCAAGGCCAGGCTGGATGGGGCTCTGAGCAGCCTGGGCTAGTGGAAGGTGTCCCTGCCCGCATCGGGTAGGTTGAGACTAGATAATCTCTAAAGTTCCTTCCCACCCACACCGTTGTACGTTTTCAAGCATTTAGTAGTATTTGTGTTACACATATATCCTGCTTCTACTACCAGCTCTACGTGACTACACTTCACGCGCGCCTACGGCGAACAATTCCCAGGAGCGCGGCACTCTCCCCGTTTCCTCGGCGCTCCTCCCCGCGGGGGCCGGTGCAGAGCGCCCGTTCCTCGGACCGGGGGTTGGGCCAACCGCAGCGAACGGCGGAGGAGGGAGTGAGGCGGGAGCCTCCTCGCTCCTGCAAAATGTAGGGTCGCAGAAAGAGCCGAGGGCCAGTCCCGCTGTAGCCCGAGTTCAGTCGTTAAGTTTAGGAGGTAATTTTGGAGCCTGAGAGGAGGCCGGGCTGGTCTGCACGTTGCTTTCGACAGGAGTCGGGAGTGCACAGACGGTATGTTGAAGGAAAGCAGCCCGAACTAGCCAGTGCAGGTGACTTGTCTGAAAGAGCAGTTTCTTGGCTAGTGTGAGGAGCTGTAGGTGTATGGCTTTACTTTTGGAGGGACCAGATGAAGGCACAGTAAATGAGAATTGTTCATCTTAGATGAGTGTAAAGCGTAGTCCTGTAGAATTGGTAGTAAACTCAGGAAATACGTGTAACACAAATACTACAAAATATTTAGAATCAAAGAATAGTTTGGGTTGGAAGGGACCTTAAAGGTCATCAGGTGCCAATCCCCCTGCAGAGGGGGAGGGACAGAGATACCTTCCACTAGACCCGGTTGCTCAGAGCCCCATCCAACCTGGCCTGGAACAATTCAGGAATAAGGCATCCACAGCTGCTCTGTGGATGGGCAATCTGTAGAATAAATATATTAGAAATATATATAGAATATATTAGAAAATACTGCAATCTATATACTGTGAAAAAAAGAAAGTTTGGAGAGTGTATATTAATCATTGCCCAATTTAGGCAAGAAAGACACAGATTCCTTATTTTAAAGCTTTTTTTAAAGCTGGTGCAATCACAGATGGTGGTCATTTCAAAAGGGAGAATGTAGATTATTTACCAACAATACGTAATTAGACAAGCTTATTGTTAACACGCAATAAGGAGACAAAAATATTATTGAGCCATGGGCTACACAAATGGCACAAGACAGATGTTTGAAGACAACAAACGACTTCCTGTAAGATAAATAGGTTTGGATTAATTCAGAATTGTGACAGAAGACATCCAAAGGCTGTGCTTCAGGTTGTGATGAATAAGATAAATTAGATCATCATTTTCTAAAGAGGGATGTATTTACCCAATGGAGATGATTTGTCTAACTAAATTACATATGTTGATATTCTACACATACCACATTACATGCACCTTCATCTTGAGGAGAAATAGAAGATAATGGTTTCATTGATCCTTTTGGTGAAGTCATACCACTTTAGTAGCTGACAGACCCTTAAACATAAACCAAAACCAGTATTTTAGGAATTTATATGCTCAGTGCAGGTAAATTTAGTTTTGTCACAGGTTTCTCTGGCAGAACTTCAACAGCTATGATGACTTCTCTTGATTGTGTTTTTGGAAACCTTCTCTGCCCTTCATAGTATCTTTTTGATTTACAGCTTTATGGAGTAGTTTCAGTATGCTGTCAACAGTTTAATAATTGGCTGTGGCATCTTCCAGATAGACTGCGACAATATAGGTTAAGAAGACTTGGGAAAAAATCTGCAAAGCTATAATTTGGGAGAAAGAGGGGACCAATTTGAAAAAAAAAATCAGATATGTTTTAAAGGGAAATTTCTAAATTTAAGAAAATAGTTTGAAACTGGTTTATCTTCTCATTTTGACTATGAGTAAGAATGCTGATTCTCAATATACTACTGCCTTGGGATGATTTGCTGTATTAACACTTATGTATTGATTTCTTCTCCGAATCTGATAAAGTTCACTTAGTTATTTTACTTTAGCTGAGATTTAAAAGACCTGGATGTGATAATGATATTGGTATAAAATATTAGTATTTTCTAAGGTGTTTAGACAGTGTAATGAAAAGTTCTAAATGTAACCTAAAAGCCTTGGTCCTAGAAGATGGACAAATTGGAAAGGATAAGTCATTTAAAGGGCTTTTTAAGAGCTGCTTCCTATGGGCTGCTCACCTTATTCCATCACAGAGAGGGTGCTCCTCTACTGTCAGAGTCCTAATGTTGAGGACACACTGAGTTTTGACAGCTAGCTCCATTGCAGATGAGAGTTCTGTGAAATGTAGTTCTTTTGGAGGGGCTCACTTTTAGATATCAAAGGGTGCATTTCTTAGACATCATAGCTCGGTAGCATTAAATGGTGAAAACTGGTTTGAGGGGGCTGTAAAACAGGGCAGCTTCATGTTTCAGCATACATAACAAGCTTGTATTTTATGCTGAAGTGCACAGGCAGTGCAGTTTTAAACATGGTCACCAGCCACTGTTAATTAATAAAAACAGCTCTTTTCAGTTAGTTCAGAGCAGCTTGTGCTAGCAAACAATGTTTATTGGCTCTTGATGTAGAGCATGAAGCAATGTATGAGAAGCCTTTGGGAGCAGAAATGTAGGCTTCCCTTCACAAAGTCCCCTAGAGTTGCCTTTATTTTGTTTCCAAAGTGACCTGTTTACTGCAGCGTCCTGCCATCAGCACAGAAATTAGCAAGTCAGCTGTGGGCAAAACTACACAAAAGGTCATCTGTGGATTGCTGAGAAAATGCCCTGCATCAAAGTAGACACTAAGTGCCTCATTTGGACTGTTATCCATAAAGTAAAATACCACAGCAACAAATGATGGGATGCTACTTTTTTAGTAATATCGGTACTGTTGCTTTGTGTTCTTGTATGAGTTAAATAAATATATGTGTGTGTGTGTCTACACTTCGGGCGTTTTTTTAACAGTCACGTGACAAAGTTTCCTTGCAATGTCAAAATGCCTGGCTTGTGAAATTCTGAGAAAATTCTGTGCAAATGCCAAGTATACATCATTACTAACATCAGGAGCAGTGTATGGTTTTTGAATCTAAGGGTTATTTAGTTGCTGCTGAAAGCAGGAATCTAAATATGAACCAATAATTGTGCTAATTAATACAATTTAAAAGACAAGAACTTGTAAACTATTTGAGTAGCATGCATTTAAGTTGTGATGTAATCAAAAACATAAGCTGAGAATCTTCAGGTCCTCACTGCACTTTTGAGCAAGATATTTTACATTTGTTGGCTGACAAGAACACTCAATTTGCACAGTGTTTCCTAAGGGGGTCCTGAATTCTACATTAATTTCCTTTTTTTATATGCCATCTAAGTGTTTCAGGATCTGCAGACTATTGCATCCATCAGCAGGCTTGTCATGCCTGACCCTTAAAAAGCTTTAAGAGTTGTTAGTAAATACAAATACTCACAAATGCTCAGTCAATATGAAATCAATCTAAACAGTTTCACTGCACTTTAGAAATCCCTTTTTGTGCCATGATTCAGGGTAAGTAGGTGCAAGATTCAACACAATTGTAAAGTACAAAGAAACATCAGAGGTAGACAATGAATCAAAGTAGTTTATAGAGGCAAGCTTTTAATCTGTGTCTGAATGGCAACAACCTTATGTTGTCAGACTGAACTCTGTGTGGGATTTCTGTTTACATTCCACTTACCGTGAAGTCAAATCTTACCTTGCAGGGTTTGAAAAGTACCACTTTGCGTGGTATAACTCTGTGTTCGGTCAAAGCATGCACGGCTTTGATGTGTTCTATGAAGTACTTAGCTCTGCTAGATCCAGTATTTAGAAGGAAGAGCCTGGGAACTCTGCACAGATGGCATGTAGCTCCTGCAGGCGACAGCTCTAAAGAACTCTGCTGTTGACACCAAGCAGGGGGAATAAAAGGGTCCTTGCCTTCGTGTCCCACCTGCCTCTCACTATCGAGCTGTGCTCACAGGATGGTTTCCAGAGCAAAGCATGGCAAGGACGGAATCTGACCGGCAGTGAATGCTCTCTCAGTTACCGGCCTGCTGCTGCCTCGGGAGAGCGCTGCCATGAATAGTGCGTGGATGTGCCAGCGAGCTATGCAAATGTGATGGAACTCACACTTTGGAAAAGGAAACTCTGTCCATTCATTTACGCCTTAAAGGTTTGAGTCTGTAAATTTCTGTACAATTCTGTAAAATTAATTTACAATTAAACATTTTTGAACTTATTGTAAATGGAAAATATTGCTGGGGCTGTTACTGCTTTGCTAGGAGGAGTTTACACTTAGCCCATCAAGTTGTTCTACATCGTGAAATCGGTGGTTTCCCACACACATTGTGTATAGGTACTGGCAAACTATTAAAAAAAAACAAAACACCAAAAAAACAAAGATGAGGAAAACACTGTGGCTTTCTAATAATTTAAGGTGATCTTGGTAATAACTTGTCTTCCTGACTGATATAATTTGAAGCTGTCCAGAAGACAAGAAGCTTTTCTTTCCCGAGCGAGGTCCTCCCCCCACAGCCGCCCGGTAGCGGTGGGGCCCACCCGGCACCGAGCCTTTCCGC
Organism: Erithacus rubecula; assembly: GCF_903797595.1. Classification (NCBI taxonomy): domain Eukaryota; kingdom Metazoa; phylum Chordata; class Aves; order Passeriformes; family Muscicapidae; genus Erithacus; species Erithacus rubecula. Next base: position 60,446,474 of record NC_136689.1, on the reverse strand, counting down.
GCTCGGGACGTGGAAAATGAATTTGTGGGAGGCGGCGGCGGAGACAGCACCGCCTGCAGCTGCACGCCCGGGACCGCCACCCGCAGCGGCGGGAGCAGCCCGCTCCCTGCGCGACGCGGGACAGGAGCTGCCCGGGCTCGCAGCCTTTCCCGGCCGCCCTCCCGCCGGCAGGAGAAGGCAGGGAGCGCTGCCCTCCGAGCGGAGCGGCCGCCGCGCCCCGGCTGCGGGAGCCGCGCTCTGCCCAGGCCGGGCAGGCTCCGACCGGCACCTGCCTGCGCGGGAAGGGAGCCGAGCCCCTTCCCTCCTTCTCCCGGAGCTTCAGGCGAAGAGGAGGGGATTGCTGGCTCCAGGCATGTGTGTTAATTGCGTTATCTTCTGCAAAAGAGGTGAACGTTTAAAGTTTAACTGGAGTTTGCTTTGGGATTTGCGTGGGGCTCCTCTGGACTGGAAGCTTAGGAACGCAAGTATGCTCCGGGGCTAACATAATGGGGTAATGGCACTTAGTGGGGGTTTCATTTTGTTTCATTACTTCGTTTCCTTGAAGTAACATTCTGAAGCCTAATTGAGGTTTCATTTTTATTTTAAATAACACTAATTCAAGCCTGTACTCTGAGTAGTTTTGACAGTTGTTTTAAGTAGTTTTTCGCATACCTTTCCTTTAGGTGTGCTTTGCTCCATGTAAGGTGTAAGTGCAACTCTGCAGAAGTTTTGCTTTAAAGAGACTACTGCTGTGATTAATCTTCACACTTTTATGATTCCAGCGTTTAGTGTTAACTATGAAATACATAAACTAGATGCACAAACAAATATTTAAGTATCCAAGTGTTCCATAGTTGAAACAATTAGATTTAGTACTTGGAAAAAGAAATCCCAACTGAAGTTGTTTAAAGGTTGTAGTACCTCTGGCTGTAATATTCAATCTGCTTTAAAATTCCATGTGAATTCTGCATGAATCATGCCTTATTTTTAAATGTATGTAATTTTACACTGAAAGTATTCACAGCATATTAAAGCAATATCCATAGCCTGGCTTAGACTAACAAAAGCCATAAAGTTCAATATGAAAGCAAAGTCCTTATCCTCATTTCACCTCTGTATCCTGGGTTTCTAGGCATTTCTTCTCACAAATGATGTAGTTATTCATTGTTTGACCCTTGCAGGGCTTTAGGTTGGGTGAAGTAAGTACTAGGTGACCAAGTTTTGTTCCCAGCTACTTCAGACTTTACACCATGGCAACTTTATTTTTTTCAGAGCTGTCACCACAGATTTACCTGACTGTCACTGGAGGCTGAATTTGTTCAATAGCTTCTGTCTTTTTTTTACTTTTCCACCTCAAGTTGAAGTTTTAAATACAGGATTTGTATATAAATTGGATAATGGTTTATTTGATCCCCCTCTATTTAGTTATGGTTTAATTGATCCTCCTCTTTACTAGGACTTGCAGAATTGGAAATCTGCTTTTAGTAGAGACAACAAAATGCAGTGCTATTTTGTGTGACTAAAAACTATGAGCTTTCAGTCCTGGTGACTTCTTAGTGGAAATTCTGATATGACAGAAGTAAAGGCTTTTGGGAAACTATTTTATGTATACACTCATAAATAAACTTGCACAGTTGAGATGTGAAAGGCTTTTAAAGTGTTTCAAAAATGCCAGCAATGGCATTCTAAAAGAGAGATACTTCAAATATAGGAAGCTCATATTTTCCTTTCTGATGGCTGGACTTCAGAGGCTTCACTGGTTTTGCATCTGGCTTCATCTTAGTGTGAGGTGGGCTCCACCATGGCCTGGGACACCACGGAAAGTTGCAGAAGCCTGTGGAGAGCTGAAGGGGTTTAGCATAGGACAGAGGATTTACTGTTTTGTAAGTCATGTCTTGGTTTGTTCTTGTTCTATTTTAATGAATAATTAAGGGGGCATTTAGGTGAAGTTTTTTTTTTCAGTTTAAGAACCTAGGAAGACATATTTTAAATTATTGAAGTATGTAAGGAGAAAATGCCTCATTTATTGTACAGAAATTTGATATTCAAGTATGAATGAATGGAAACGGATTGCCAAAGTCTTGCGTGAATGTTATCACAGTAGTTCTAAGTGGAAACAAATTTTATAACACTTACCTGAAGCATCACTTTTGATAGCAGTATCCTTATTTTGGAGGAAACATGGTTTAATACCTAATTTTTTATGTGAGACTCAACCGCTTGTTACATGGACAGGAAAACTGAAATAAACATTCTGAAGTTTTTGTGGAGCTGCAGTCTAATCTAAACATTAGAGACAGGTTAGAAGTTTGTAATTGCAGTTTCTGTCACTGTATTTCTTCTCCATGTAGCCTTTTAATTTATCATTTTTCCAAGTAAACTTTAATTGATGTGTTTTATTTAGAGTTTGGAGCATGATGGATTTACACTGACACAAATACGTTATGTCATTCCAAGGGGTATCCACATGCAGTAATGACTATGAAAAACCATGAAAAGGGAGAGTGCATTTAGGCTGAGATGACTGAATCACTCACCATTCTTTCCAGCAGAGGTACTGGCTGAAGAAGCTCATCATTCTGAAATGTGCCACTGTATAGTGCATTCAAATGATGTGGCAAGGTCTGAAAGCTGTGAAACTAATCATTCCTGATGAGCAGCTGTGGACAAGGTGATAAAAATTTCTTTCTCACCAGAGCCTAAAATAAAGACTGCACCTTGGTAATTACCAGATAAAGCGATCTGGCTTGCAGAAATTACAATGGGTAAAAGTCCCCATGTTACAGTGGGGATAATTTGGTGGATAATGAGGTTAAAATAGTGCATGATTTTGCTTGTAACAAGCAGGAGTGAGCAAAATTCAAGGACACTCATTATTTTGGTATGGTATAAAGGAATGAAGATACTGGTGTAGAAGTGGTTAGAGATGCTACTATGCAAAAGCTGGAGTCAGTTCTGCAGGATTTGACTTCTCCCAAATTTACCCCTAGGACTTCAGCCATTCTTTGTGGAGGAAGACACTGACTTAAAGTCACTGATCTTGAATGACTGCTCAGCTATTTTTTCTGTACAGAAGAGAAGCATGTAGTCATAATTTTATTACTGTTCCTTTAAACAGACTTCTTCATATTTTAGTCCTTTTCACATGACAATAACAGATACATTCTGAAGTCTTCCTAGAATAAAGTAGTGTTTCTACATTTGTTGATGGATTTTAGAAAAAAATTGCTGAAGATTTAAATATGTTTTACCAAAATTGCTTAAATCTTTATGTTTGAAAACATGGAAAGGCTTTTCCAGTATGGAACTAGTTGCAAGTCCTGTGTGTTTGAATCTGATGGTCAAATCTAGTGTCAGCAAAGACAAATTAGTGAAGGTTTCTGTTTCTGGAGGTAAAATATGGAGTAAAAAAATTACAGATTATTCTGAGTTGGAAGGGACCCATAAGGACATCAAGTCCAGCTGTTAAGTGAATGGCCCATATGGGGATTGAGCCCACAACCTTGGTGCTCTTAGCACTGTGCTCTAACAGGGATATTCTGAAGCTTGCTCAAAAAATAAAACATTGTGTTATGCCCAGTGAATGAAAGCTATGTAAATTCTTAAAATGGTTAATGGAATTGTATATTGTGTTTTAAGTCATGCCTGTAAAGTTGGGCTAAGCCTTTCTGGTCAAAATACCTAAATACAAGAATATCCACTTACATGGAAATCAGTACTTTAGTATCCTTTTTATTTTGCAGATGATATAAATACACTGTTTTACTTGAGGTAATTCTAAAAATTAGATTGCTCTGTAAAATGCTTGGGTTACAGCAATCCTTGTACAAGTCAAAATTATTGCAGGGCTGTCACAGAAGGCAGAATTTGAGTACTGAATTGCCTGAAGATGAGTGATACCACATGTGAAATGTGGACATTACAAATAGACTTTCCAGGAATAACATCACATTGCAGCCCACATGCATCTGTGGGTAGTTGGTTAAGCTTCTCCAGAAAATTCACAGACTAGCTAGGGGGTAAAATTCTTAAACTAGTTGGAATTTGCCAGTTAGTGTCTCTAAGTGAAACCACCTCCAAAACTCCAAATTTGGACTAGCTGCTCAGGTAAAGTCTGGGTTTTTTTTTCCTTTTTTTTTATTTTTGGTGATTGTTTTGTTTTCTTTTTCCCATTTTATGGCTTGGTAAATTGAGGATTAGCATACTATGAATATTATTTAATAGCAGAACTGGAAATAGGCTGCAAGTTTTCTGATTTCCATCCATACTGTGTGGGCAGTGGAAAAAGAAAATGGAAATTTACAACATCTTTCCTAAAAGTCAGTAGAAAAGGGTAGAGTAAACCAATCAAACTGTTCAGTCCCAGAGGATCCTAAATTGCTAACAGAAATAGTTTATCTGGAAATGGTTCTGATGCCCATTCTGACTCCTTTGGTGGTTTTGCTGCCTATGAAGCTGCAGCCTCACTCTGCTCTATGGCTTGGTGTGTTAGGATGAAATATTGGCTTGCAATCCATGGAAGGCAGCTGGGATTTGGGACAGAAACCCAAACATATACTGGATATATGCTGATGACTTTTCACTTCCAAATACTTTTTTCTGAGTGTGTGAATGTGTATGTGTTTTATGATGCATGTTTTGCTGGCATGAAAACTGTAACACAATTATTTTCTTCAGTTTTCATGTTTTGCTGGCATGAAAAATGTAAAGCAATTATTTTCTTCAGTTTTTGAGGGTGACTTTAGAACTTTGGCTTAGAACTTTAGAACTTTTGTGCTTTTCAGGATTCCAGCACAAAGCAATCAAACATCTGTTACTGTAGGTGCCCTATTTTAGGGCCAACAGAGTAAAGTATGCACAGGTCTGATGTCTCCTGCATTCTCACTCCCATATTTTTATGTACATTGTGAACAGATTTTAAGGTAGATCTTGAAATGCAAAATTAACTTCAAAACTGGTAAATTTTTTTTATGTGTTGGGTAAGATGGTACATTATTTAGAGCATTATGTAGAACAACTGTTTCACTTAAATATTACTAATGATCTAATATCCACTGATAGGTGCATTGCAATAGTTTTAAAAGATTTAAGAATTGGTAAAATAGGGTTTGTTCATTTTTTGCAAAAGTTTCTGGAGTGTTTAAAATTTTGCTCTATAGTTTTTATAGAAATAATTTTATAAGACACTTCAGACTTTTTGTTCTTACAAAACCTTTGTTGTTACAGGTATTTTTATTATTTCTTCAGTTTAGAGGAAGGTGATACATATTTCAAAATAAATGTCCCAGCTTCTCCAAGTAATTATTTTATAAATAAGCTAAAAATATTTAATACTGGAAAAATGAAATCCACCAAACCTGCCAAAATTCTGTGATTCTGTGAAATTATCTACTGCTTTTGGAACAAAACATGCATAGTTATGTGGACAAAACTTTGTGGAGTAGAACATATTCTTATGCTTTTTGATTATTTGTTCCTAATGCTGAACAAAAGTGTACAAAAATCAGACAGAAGTAGAGAGCACACAATATAGTGCCTGTGTCTTGAATTCAGTTGAGTTTTTTGAAATAAATTATTATGTTATTGTTAAAATAGGTAGTAGTTTGTAGTAGCTGCTGAGTGGAAAGTTACGTAAGAATTTTCTCCATCATTTTATGTCTGAATGTTGTCTTTGCATATTCACAGTTTAATGAAATATTCTTCTTTCCTGATGAAAGTTTTATGTTTGTTTTAGTCCAGAGGTTGACTTTCCTGGAAAGCTTATGGGAAAATACTTTGGCTGGTTTTGATTTAAAAAAAAAAAAAATTGTATGCTTTTCCCATTTGAAATGTAGCTGGAGAAAGAGACTGGTGTTGTATAAACACAACTGTATAGTTTGACAGTTTTAGCCTGGCCATTTCTCATTGAGGGTTTAATTACTTTAGAAATAAAAGATTGAAAAAGTATTTTAAATTTCTGGTGTCTGTTTCTAGTTTACTCTTAGTTGCTTTATGCTGTTTTGAAAGACTTGCACCCTGGTTGCTACCATTTGGTGAGGCTTGTAACCCTGTGCTCTTAAACTGCTGTAAATTAGTACAAATTAGTAAATACCAACTACACTTGCTTCTGCCTTTGGTGGGGGGATCCTTGGATGCTTAAGCCTTAAGGGAGACACTGAATATTGCTATGCAAAGCAGCTTTTATTGCTCATGAGAATTAGACTTTTTGGTGGTGGGTTGCAGCATTGATTACAAGATCCTTGATCACACATGAGCTTTGTAACCCAAGCACTCTGAGGTGTTGGAAGAAGTCTGCCTCTCAGAAATAGGTGCTGAAACCCCAATACTATAAGTACCTATGAGAGTGGTTTCCTGATTTGTTTACCAAATAAAGATGGATGATTCATGTGCTCACGGTTTCAACAGTTGTGTGCAGGATTGTAGACCTTAATAATGTAACGTGGCTGACATCTCTATAACAGATTTTAAAGCTTTATATAAGATTGTGCTATCTAATATTTTTAGGTCAGATTGTTCTATAACACTTCCCATTTTGGGCTTTAAAAGTAAACATGTTAAAACACTAATAATTTGCTTAATCTTCCTTAAAATTTGCTATAAGATCTGCCAGTGCCCTAAAGCCTCGTAAAATCTTTCCAATGTTTGAAGTAAATCCTGGATGTAGCAACTGTGAGAAAAGTCTTCTTGTCCATGGTAAATTGCAATCTGATGTATCCTATTACTGAAGCCAGCTGGGAGTGTACTCAGACTGAGTGATTCAGTTGCAGTTTCTGTGTGTCACTTCTGACTTGTAAATGTCAGTTCAATTTGTAAGTTTGAGCCTCCATCTAATCTGCAGCAGGCTTTGCTGTGAAGGAATGCAGATGCTGAAAAGTGAAGCAGGATCCATCATTAACTACAGAACTTAAGGCTTATTAAGTACAAGTGCCATGACTCTCATCAGGGTAAGAATTTAGTTATGTTATGGCTATTTCTTATTTAAAATGTGCATATATATATATGTAATTTTCTGGTTTTTTTTTTTTCTAGTGTGTTTAAGAGGGGACTTGCCAAGGTAGAATTTGGCGTGCATTATGCATCAGAGTGGTCAATAATACAGGGGTGGTATCAAATATGTATTTTCTTAGAAATCTGAGTGTTGTTAGATTACTTATTTTTTATGTGTGTGTTTCATTGACTAAGCAATTATCCTTTAGAAAATGCACTCACCTTTAGTTTTTCCAAAAAAAGTTTTACTTGTCTTTTCAGACTACTTTTTACTTTTAAACTTTATTGAAAAAAACACAACCAAACCCAGGTATGTGACCTTACTTGGCACAGAAGGTCACATATCTTGGCTTTCCATCTGGTTAAGTAATTTAGTTGAAAAATGAGCTAGGCAACAGAGCCATTTTTGTCATTTTTGCAAGTACCTTACAAAAATACTTACTTGAAATGCTTTCACTTCACACTTCTTCATAGCTACCTTCCTGCCCAGTTTTAAACACAGCCCTCTGTCTTCACTGCATTTTCTGTCTCAGAAAAAATGAATAGCAGTCGCTAAGCTTGCATACATAGGAACATTCAGGAAAACTAGTCTAAATTACTACATGGATATTCTGTATTATGAATTTGAGTTGGCTTCAAAAGTTTATCAATTAAATCACATTCAAATCTGTTGTGGATTCTTTTATTTGGAAGTGATTTTTGTTTGTGAATTCTAAAGTGAATTAAGTTAAATTTGCTTTTTAAGTAAATTAAACAAGAGCATTTAGTTATGGTTTAACTAATACATTTTAAAAGCTTTTTCAAATTAATCTTCCCGAAAGTTCTGGCTAATAAACCCTTCTAAGTTGTGGTAGGGTGGTCGCAGAGGTTACTATGTCCAATTCTCTGTTCTGCTCCTCCTCAGTCTGCTGGACAAAGAGCAGCAGAACAACGTGGAGACTTGTTGAGCAGCCAGGGTGGTTCACAGATGGCACAGAGCACAAACTTACATTCAGAGAAAGCAAATATGGGGGAGTGTGAGCTGGAGAGGCACGAGGCACGGACAGATTGCTCTTTGTGCTGCAGCAAGGGCCATCTTTTGCAGAAAGTGGGGCAGGCAGCAGAAAGGGGTAACATCTTCAGTGCTCCCTGACATCTTCTGTTGGAGGTTTTGGCAGGACTTGCGTCAGTGGCAAGAACATCTCTGTAAATAATATGTGAAGTAGGAATGTGCTCCCTCCTGGAAATCTGTGCTAAGTCAAACCATATAGTGAGGTGGTTTTGGTGCCTTTTTTTTGTTTGTTTGTTTGGTATTTTTGTTGTTTTTGTTTTGTTTGAGTTTGTATTTGAAAATGCTTCTTCCAAGGGAATTTGCTGGGGAAAAAGGCAGAATATACAGAACACGCATTGCTGCACACTGACTCCAGTTTTGGGTGCTACTGAATATTCTTGTTCAATGTCAATTATGCTGAATTAATAACACTTGTTATACTGGAGTGTTCAGCTCATTGCATTGAGTGTTTGAATTTGTACTATATATTAGTACCTTCAATTAATACAGAGTAAATTCTTTCTGTATATAAGCTGTAAGAGTCCTTTTCTTCATTTATGCAATTCTTGAATATATTCTTGAAAATCTTTCCACACTTTTCAAGCAGTACAAAAGTCTGCTTCTCATGGGGACATTCCTGATTCCAAAGATCCTTACACAGTGAGGCCATCCTTGAGAAACTGTGCAAGAGGAAATTTTGAATACAGTTAGTGGTGGGATAAGGCAAGCTTCCTTCTCTGGAGTAATGATTATATTCTGTACAGATTGATTTGGATAGACATGTGGGATCTTTCTCATTTATGTGGTTCTGGCTGGGAACGCCGACTGCTTTTCGAACTTAGTGTGTAGCATTGCATATTGAACTTCTTTATAACCTGTAAGTAGTTACACATCACTTTCTTCTCCGGTAATAGAGACTCAATAATCTGGAATTTTCCTGGTAAGTAATCTGTGAAAAGCTCCAAAATATGTGCCCTTAAAACATTCCTGATGCTTCTCAAACCAAATACTCCCTTTTGACTAGTGAAACAGATCATGTTTTCTGGCATAGGCTCTGCTCCTGACCTCAGAGAAACTGTAATGAAAATGAATTGAAACAGTTCAGAGCATTTGGAAGCAGCGTCTTTGGAATTACTAGGTGTTGGTTTCTGATTTCTTCTGAGGATACCTGGTTTTGTGCTTGGGGTCTTCTGTAAAAGCTGGTATAAGTCATCTTCATGTACTTGCAGCTATTTCTATTCTGTATTTTGCTCGTGTAAATTAAATGTTTAATTCTTAAAGGATATTGGGACTTGTAAAACTTATTTTTTGGAATACAGATTTTTTGCTTACTTGCATTCTGTCATCATTGCAGAGCTGAGTACTGGCCCATTTTGCTTTCTGTGTTGCATTTTATTCTGGCAAATATAGTATAATACGGAAATTCGTCTATGTCTGTTTGTGCCAGTTAATATTTTCAGATAAGTACAATAGAACTCAAGTGTTTCAGGATATTTTAAAAGAAAATTGTAGATAACTGAAAAATGGCTTAAGTGAAATTACTTGGTGTATTTATTTATTAAAATAGTAGTGGACTAGGAAGAGAACTCCTATTTATATATTGCAGAAGTGGTGCTGCTTTAGCAGGATCACTCCGTCAATCATTTAACTGCCAGAAGTAAATTAACAATACTGGGGAGTGGAAGGATGTGAAAAACTGTAGAGCCCACTCAAACACATGGAAGTTTCTCGTGTGCCTGACCATTCATCCATTGCCACGACTGTGCAGGGATTACAGAACGAATGTGTTTGTTGGTGCCCATTGGCCTCACGAGGTGGAGCTCCTCTCCTTCCTTACCTTGCTCTGGGCCCTTGGAGGAATTGCCCTTGTCCTGCCTTGGCACAGAAATACCTTCAGTCCGTGCTTCTGTCTCTGTCCTCCTCCTGGCCACTCACCAAGTGGTGCTGCTCTCCTCTATGCTACTTCTAGCATTTATTAGCTGCACGATTAACTGGATAATAGACATGGGCCAGTTGAAAAGGGATCAGGTTTTTGTCATTTAAGGCTTTGCTCAGTGCCCAGACCTTGCAGATCACATGCCTGCACCAGTGCTGTTCTGGCACAAATAGAAGTCAGGACTCTCTTTGTTTTTGGGGGGTAAGATGAAATTATATTTTAGCTTAAAACTGTGTCCTGAGCATGTGGCTGGATATGATGCTGTCTAGTACAGCTGCCATTCCCATAGGAAGAAGGGGATTTCAATTACATTTCTGTGCCAATTCATGTACTTCCTCTGTTCCTGGGGCTAGTCCAGGGAACTGGTCTGATGAAAACGTTTTTTCTTTTTTGGAGGTTGGCAGAAGACTGACTAAATCTTCTGTCAGATGAGTCAATTGGATTTTGTGGTTGCACAGTTACCAGGTCTGGTGGAGAGGAAGCTAAGGAAGAGAGAGGTGAGGGGGAAGGAGGCAAGTAGGAGCTCTTCTTTTAGGGGGAAGCCCACAGTTGCACCAGATTGGAAGGTGTTGGAGACATACTACATTCAAAATGTTTAAAATAACAGAGTACAAATTTGAGTAAAATTTCAGTTGCAGATACTTTTCTTTCTGTCCTTGCAGTTCTAATGACTTGCTTTTGAATCAAAAAAGGTTGGTTTTTGTTCATAAAGGGAAAGAATTAATAAGAATTAGAACTACTTTGTCATTAACAAAACAAGCCACTGTTTTAATTATTTTGAATGCTTCTGAGGTTTTTTAGCTCTTGTGAAATGTTTCTCTTTTTTATATGTATTAATGAAGTCAGTCTTAATCATCAGATTTTGCAGTATCCACAGAGATTAGCTGACTTGGGTCTTAAAACCAAATGTAAAGTAATATGAGTACTAATTCATTGAATAATTTTATTTATTGAATAAAACATTAGATTTTTTGCATATTTTTATTAGCAAAAGAAAAATTACAATTCTAACATCTCCTAAAACCTGAAAATTATACTTGCTTGTTTTTAACATTTGAATACATAGATTTTTTTGTTACAGATGACTCAGATTCCCACCAGCCTGTTAAGTGTTTTAATTTACAAAAGCTGTAAAAGGCAGACATAAAAAAAAAGTCATAGAGTGTGCAGTGTGCTGTTCAGCACTGATTACATGCTCATTACCTCTGACTCCCCTTGTGCAGTTTGTATCCTGGTGCTTTAGTCCCAGAAGACATGTGTGTGCTACTTTGTCCTGTGCTGCTACCTGGGAATTAAGAGAGCTGTGATGGTCCTGTTGTCCATCAGCTAGGAGATCCAACTAGTGAATGAAAGGGTGCACGAATGAATTAGAGCACAGGCTGGACTGGCACAATGTGTACAGGGATTGGGAGCATGCACATGGTGATAGTCTTGGGGTGGGAGGAGGGAACTGATGGCCCCTGAGGACCTCCCTCATCCAGAATATTGGTGTGTGTGGAATTACTGAGCTTCTCTACGTCCATCTTCTGGATGAGTGCCACCAAGCACTCATTTGTCATTTGCCTGCTCATTATCCATTCTCTTCCTTTGGCCCTGTGGCAGAAGAGTTTGGGACATAAAGCTGTTAGTTCAAGCTCAACTCAGACAACCTGATGACATTAACAAGGGAAAGGGGGGATGAGAAAACAGTGGGTTGTTTGTTCACTGAGATTATTTTGGGTTTAGGACTACTGCTTGTACTTGAGGAGTACAAGCAAAAACAATTCAGCAAGTTGTTGATGACACCAAGCTGTGTGGTAGGTCGACAGGCTGAGGGAAGGGATGCCATCCAAGGGGACATGGACAGGCCTGAGAGGTGGGACTGTGCTATCCCCCACTGAGAGAGACAGGGACTAGTGATTAGTTATCAGAATCTGAATTTACTGTGAGCTACATGTGCTTATATACCATTTTTAGGAAGGCTAGTAATTTTTTACTACATTCATTGAATTAAACATCACACAGACAAACTTTACATTTCTACTTAGTTAATCTTTCCTGTCAGCCAGACTTGATCCAATCTTCTTCTTCACAGCTCTGTTTGCTCTTGCCAAGGCAGCTTGGTTATCAAAGTGCATATGCTGATTAAATCTACAGTGCTATTAGTCTCAATTACTACACTATGGAATCCTCATGAAGTTCAACAAGTGCAAGGTCCTGCAGCTGTGTTGGGGTAATCCCAAACATGGATACAGGCTGTGCCACGAGTGGATTGAGAACAGCCCTGTGGAAAAGGTCTAGGGGGAATTGCTGGATGAAAAACTGAATATAAAAGCCTATTGCATTCTGGTCTGCATCCAGAGAAGAGTGGTGCTTGCTGAGGAGGGGATTCTGCCCCTCTGCTCCTCTCTGGTGAGACCCACCTGGAGTGCTGCATCCAGCATGAGAGAGATGTGGATCTGTTGGAGCAAGTCCAGGGGAAGGCCATGAAGACTGTCAGAGGCCTGGAGCACCTTCCATGTGAGGCCAGGCTGAGAGAGTTGGGGTGGTTCAGCCTGAAGAAGGCTCCAGGTAGCCCTTAGAGCAGTCTCCCAGTTCCTAAAGAGGGCTCAGCTATACCATGTGTGCCAGAGATATTAAAGTACACAGTGGAGCACTGTGGAGCTGTTCAGCTTTCCAGAGCAGTTGGTTTTACCCTCCCCTACTGCTTCATTAAACTTTAAACAAATAGTTAAATGTATAAAAAGACTTCTACAGCAAAAACTTTTAAAAGTTCCCAAATCCTGTTGCTTTCCCAATTATGTTTATTTTAGAAGTGAAAACTTGCTGGTTCTAATGTATGGAGCCGAGTTCTAATACATTCTTTTCTTTGTTATTATGTCAGTGTTGGTAAATTTGAGCTTTGAAGGCATGACCATAAAGATATGAGTGTATTTTTGTAGGAAGACAATTGTAGACACAATAGTTGATTAATAACTGATTAAAATCAGGTTTCATAATGTTGGACACATGCCAAGCATGGTCCCTGGACACTCTGCTGAGAGGTGAGCACTCCAGCTGCCTCTGGAAGGTTCAAGAGTTTGGCTGCTTTTCTGGTTGTTTACAATTATGATTTGCTCTGAAATGCTGAATTTTAATGTCACACCATTCTTAATTCTGTATCATTCTACCAGTTTCCAATATGAAGCCTGTGAAGGACTGGTGGCTGCTCTCTCTGAAGCTTTCATAGGTAGAAATGAACATTGAGTACAGGGCTACAAACTCATTTTGCCAGGCAGGATGGTGGCTGTGGCATGTAATGCCCTTGTGCAGCAGCTCCCTGCTTTGTTCTGGGTTCCACATAGTTTGAAGTAGCATCAGTTTCAACTAGGAGCTCAGTTCATACTTGACTTTACATGAAGTAGTTGTAAAAATTTTAATGGCTGACTTTTATTTCACTTGAAATGAGTTGAAAGCATCTTGGGCAAATATATAAACCTCCTCATCTTTCAATTGTGATGTTGACAGGCATTTGAAGATATCAGTGTGAAGTCTTATGAGATCCATAAACCTTTTTGATTGCAGAAGGAAGATGCATTCATTTCTGAAATCTCTCTGGGAAGTGGAAAAGAAAAATAGGTCATTAATCAAACGTGGAACAGAAAGTGTGAAGTTACAGCTTGCAAATTATTTTTGTTCAATGTACTTTTAAAAGATGAAGACAGAAGCACTTGTAACCTTTGTAACTACAGAATTGCAGATCTTTTTAAAGCATTTGCAGAAGATGCATATTCATGCTATGCTTTTCAGTTTTCAGATGAAGAAAATGTGCTTGCTTACTTGAGTTGACCTTTACAGAGTCATCTTTCAGTAGGGATCTGTAGGGCTTTTTTTTTTTCCTTACACTGACCTTTTTTCATGGAGGAGAAGAAAAAATATTGAATGAATTTGGTATATTGTGTCTTTCTCAGGGGACAGTTTAGTTGATAGTTTTGGTTGTGTCTGGGTGAAAATGAAACCTTGTGTTTGTGACAGGTGACCTAAGAGCAGCTGTCAAACGTTTTTGAGTCCTGGAAGTATTTGAAAATGTTCCTGTCAAATAATGGCATATGAAGTTCTTTCCTGACCTTGGAAATTACTGCTTGTTTAAAAAAAACAATCTTTTGTGGCATCTCTAGTTTCTGTGAATTAGGACCAGTAGGGTTCTTCAAAATTAATCTATGTTATTGTTAATATAATAAAACAATCCAATCCCCCGTGTCAGAGCATCATAATTAATTTGTTCTAGTGTCAGTCTGCTTTCTTTCATGCTGCATTTCATTTTCTAATGGAGGTTACAGGAAGAGGGAAATCATAACAGGATGCTTAGAATTGAACCCTTATTTACATGGGAAAATATAAGAATAGTAAAGTAACAGTAAATTTCCTTTGGGAAAACAACGTTTTCTTTGGTACTGTTGTTCTTGGTGAAATTGTATGTGCTTTGACCTTGTCATCAATGACCTCAATAGAATAATTCCATAGGCTTAAATTCACTACAAGATTTAATGTATTTTCCTTTTTCTTATATTCCCTAGATAATTTTACTGATTTCATAGGAAACATAAATTTCATTTACTTTCAGATAACCAGCTTGTCCTAATTCCAGGATGGTATGAATATTTCTAAAGCTTTTGCACAAATGTTCTGTAACTGAGGAGAGTGAGCTGACATTTTCATTCCATATTTAAAATAATTTGCACTTCTTGTTCTTACAGTGACTGCAACACAGAAGTATCCCTTCCAGTCCCTGAAGAAAGAATCCTGTAAGTAAATGTATGGGAGTTAAGGATGTGTTATATATTCTATATTCTTCGTAATAGAAGAGTGAACAAGAAGTCACTTTATGGCTTTTTATATGTTCAGCTTGCCAAACATGGCTCAGACAAGGCTGATGTTACACTTCCTAACCCTGTTAATTTGGCAGTGATTTTAATTGTGCATAATACATCATTATAATAAAGCAAATGTAGAGTGGACTTTGAAATGACATCTCGAGGATGCATATCAGTTTGGTCAGAGGTCATATCTTTGCTATCTAACTTTATTCTCAAAACTTTTGCACAGTCTTTCTAAAAATGAAGACGTTATAGAAATCTAGTATTTTTTTGTAAGAGTATTTAATATGTTAGCTTTTATCTCACTGCAGCATTACATGTCTAGCCCTTTTTCAATTGCAGTTGTGTCATGGATATAAAAAACTACTACAAATCATGAAGAAGCAGGAATAAAATGTCATAATACTTTGACATCTATTGCATTATCTCCCTAAAGAAAATGCTTTGGTGTAGATCAAGAATTGCCTTTCTTGCTGACAACAAAGATCCTTTGGGTTGAGAAACTTTTCAAAATTAACTTTCAAGAGTTGTATAAAGGCTAGTTAAAGTGCTGTGGATGTACCAGTGTAACCACTCAGTCCATACAAGTTGCAATTTTCTAGCTTAAAGAACACAGTAGTTTTGTCTTTGACATCTCATTATTCTCTACACACATATATTCCCTGCTCCTGGCATAGGTAGTGGAGGTACCATGTCCTGGACAATTTTGGGTGCATACTGGGGTCTAGGAGAATTGTGAGAGCTGAAGTAACCTCATAATCTCTTGTGGAAGTTTCATGTCTCTAAGGGTGGCAGTGTTACATCCTATTCTTTGCCATTGCTAAGACCAAGGGCTCTGTCTGTCCCTCTGTAAATACAAGATAGATAGGTCTTTAACTAAACTAGAGGGGAGGTTTGGTGCTTTGGGGGGCTTTGCAGGTGGTTTTTTTTGTTTGTTTGTTTGTTTGTTTTTTGTTTTGTTTTATTGTTGGTTTTGTTGTTTTGTTTCGTTTTGTTTTTTTGAAAGCTTCCTGCAGAGTCTGGGTATTGAATTTTGTATTATACTCCTTGCACAGTGAAAGAATAACTGTCTGGCATGTGTTTGCAAGTATATAAGTAGTCACCTAAATTTGAAGTGCAGAGAATGTATTTTTCACATCTGGGTTGTGACTGCAGTTGACAAAATTGTGTTTCTAAGGTGTGACAGTAACTTGCTGATATTAGGATAAGAAAAGGAAATTAGTTACAATTTTGTACTAACTTCATTCTAATATTACAGCTGCTTGGATAATAATCAGCTACCATTTAAAAATGGGAATGGTGTTCATTCTGGGATAGCTGGCAACCACCCTTCACTGGTAAATCCATTGTGGGATTGTTACTGGTGGGTGCTGGAAGATTCAATAACAAGTACTGCTCAAGTAAACTTTTTTAGGAACAGGAACTGAAGATATTGGAAAGTACAACAAGGATCAAATTAGTCTATCTAGACACCCTCTGGACAAAATTTAAACTAATAAAAATAAAAATTTAAATTAATATTTTGTCCTATTTTATGTGTTGCCACATCTTTGTTTTACAGCTCTTTTCAGTGGAGGAACGGGTTAAAATCCTTTCTCAGATGGTGGATAGGGAACTTGAAGTCATATTCTCTATATGTTTTTTTCTACAGTCTGTGGTAGCACTGAGGGGTGTCATGCTGTGGTTCACAGCTTATCTCCACAGGCAGTTTTGTTGACCCAGATAAGGGAGTGGGGCATGTGAATGAATAAGAAATCTTAAGCTAATAGTACCTTTTTTCCACAACATGATCTGAAGGTTTTTGTTTGAGGTGAATTAATTGCTTAAAGTGGAATGGGGTGGTCCTTCATGAACTTACCTGAATAGAACCTCAATGGAAAAAAGTCTTTCTGGAGATAATTGCAGCATCACCCATTAGTCATTGACTGTCATCAGTGGTGACTGAGAGAGCTGAATAATTTTGAAAACTGAAGGATCTTTTTCTGTATATCAATAAACTTGTATCAATAAATTTTATTGGTGGATGACTGAAATATTGTTTGAACACGAGTCCTTTAAAATTATACAAAAAGCAAAGTAAACATATTTTCCAAATAACTGTGTCTTAACTATGGAATTTAAATTACTTTCTTCATGCAGATGTATCACCCAATGCCTCAAATTCATTTTCTTTCCCTTAGCTGAAGGTGTCTGGTAGAGCTAATAGGCATAGATTTGCTAGGAAGTTCCTTACTTATTTGAAATTATTTATCATAGCTGCTGTTAGTGAGCACTAGAGGGCTCTTTAGACTAAAGCAAAAGAATACCATGTCATGTTTATCATCAAGGATATGTCTGAAGCATTTTGGTATTTTGAATTAGATCGTCAAAACCACTGTTTTCATTAGAATAGTGTAAGGCTTGCCTTTTCAAGAAAAAAATTAATCAATGTGTTTGAAAGGAGAGGGGTATACCCTATTGTTATGTAGTGAGTGTTTGAATTTTTTAGAATTTTTGATGACTATATGTAATCATCCTAATATTTTAAATTTTTAAATATAATTTTGTATTAGCAGTCATGAGTTTTTTTAAGTTTCTTTTCCAAGTTGTTTATTTTAAGATAACTCATGTGCATGGTTTATATTTTTTTCTGCTTGTCTGTCCACCTTTAAATGTTTCTCCTTACATGGTGGTTAGTTTATAAAAGCCCCTATATTATGAAGCCCAAGTCTGCCTTGCAATCTAATAAATGTGATTGCTGTACATATAGGTGAATGTAATTGTAGCTATGCTTCTTTGGAAGTGTTTTTAAATCACTTTGAACTTGCTTTTCAAAAAAGGGCAAAACGTTATAAGTTTCATGAATGTCAGAATTTATTCTTAGCTGGTCTGAATTTCTGGTGCAGCCTGAAAAGGCTTTGCCATCTTACATTGGCTGATATGTGAACTGAGTGTGTTTATTCCAGTGTTAATTGATGCCATTTGGGGGGAGAGGAGGAGTTGTAAAACCTACTCTATGCTGATGGGGAAAAAAAAACCAACATAAAAGAGGACCAGTCTATAAACTGTAGGGGAACAGTGGTCTCGTTGTCTTGGTTTACACAGTCTTTGTAGTCAGATATATTTTTTTCATACATTCTCTTGTTTTTTCCTTGCATAGTGGTTCTTGTGCATAATTTCTTCAAGAGTTTTTCAAGGACACCATGGTGTTGCAGAAAGCAATTGATATTAGAGAAAGAGAGAGACATTAAAAATTGAGTTAGTTATTACAGTACCCAATTTACATCACACTAGGTAGCATAATTTTTTATTGTCAGAGGGAAGCCTGAAATTATGAACCAAAATTAATACAGCTGTGCTTTCAAATGTAAAGCTTTCCCATAGACACAAATGTGCACTTGTTTCAATGAGACTTTGTAGAGAACAATGAGTAGGCTGCTTATTTAGAAAAATTAAGGACTTTTTTTTTCCCAATAGCAAGTCAGTCATTAAAGCAACAAATGAGACTTTACATAAAGGCTGAGAGATTGTTTGTTTGTGGGACCAATGTCCTAGAAACCAGTGGAGATTTTTCTGTCTTAAATAATGCTGGCAGCAGCAAGATAATTTTACTTGAGACACTTTCTTTGTCTGTCAAACGTTCCCCATTTTCTTGGATTTTCCTGGCCCTGGTGTACTGTTTCCAGTCATAGGTATATGCAACTTATTTTTAGCCCTTGGTGGTGGTGTTCTGTACAAAATATTCTGCCTCCAAGTGGAATTTTTGGAAGTAGAGAAATGTAATGATGGAGTGGGCACAAGAGTAGGAGATCTATTTGAACTGTTTCAAGATCAGTGATCTATTCCCATCTGGCTTTTTTTTTTCAGATTCCTGAGACTTGGTGATTAAAAATATCCTTTGTTCAAAAGGGGGCTGTGAATTTACAAGGAAGAATTATTTCCTGGTCAGGAGAGATTCTTGCTGGTGTTGAGTGAAGTGTTACCTGACCAGAGCAGCTTGCAAAGAGAGCAAGGAAAGAATATTGTGGTCCATTTTATAATTTTCCCTCCTCCAAGTGTCATCAAGCTCACTTTATTGTTCTTACATGCCAGAAGCTCTTGGAGGAAGTGGGAGAAAGAGAATATTTGGAGAAGGGTATCCAAGAGTGATGGAGGTGGAATTGCCTGCCAGGGAAAAAGACAGGGAAAGAAGATACAGTGTTGAAAAGCAATAGGCTGAGGGATTTGCTGTACTGAGGTCAGATTGTGAGGAGGAGTGGGGAGGGTTAGGGGTTAGGGAGAAAGGAGCTGAAGAAGGCCTGCTACAGGCACATATTGTCCCTGACTGCTGCTAAACCTTCCACCCCTCTCAGAACACTCAAACTTCTTGCTGGTACTCACTCCCTAGGGACATTTGGGAGTCTCTCCAGACCTTTTTCAGGTCCTCATTCTTTTTCTACTGCAGTCCAACAGCTTTCCCACCTGCCATAACCCCACTCCTATCACCTCTGCCCTACCTATACCTCTGCTCTGCTGCTGTTTCCAAATATTGCTGGCACAGGAATGAGAACAGAAGTACTTAGTTTCTTCTCATCCTCAGGGCAGTAGCATTTAGTTTTATCCATCTTGCTGAGGTGCCTTGAAGTGATTCCATGGAGCTCTCCATAGCTCTCTTCCTCCAAACTCTGCTAATATTAGACCTAACTATTAACAGAATCAAAGTAATTTCAGTTTTCTTTGAAGATGAATGCACTATCTGTTTAGTTCACTTTTCTGCACACAAAGTGAATTTGAGCTATGGACATTAGACTTCATTAAAATATCTTCTGGCCACTCTGTGGCCAAAGCCATGTCCGGCTGTTATATTTCTATTTTTCATCACTGATGAGGCATGATGCGTGTGATGACTTAGATTAGAAGATGACAGGCTTGGATCTGTCTCAGCTGCTGCTTCTAACTATCATTGAACCAAAATAGCATAAGCTACAACACAGTTCATAGAGCTTGCAAAACAATCTTGCCTAGGGAAAATGCCAGCCAGGTATCAAATACTTTGGCAAGGAGAAGGTTCCTTTGATACAATCAGCAGTTTATCCCTTGAGTGCAGTCTAGGATTTAAGGAGAGAACCTGTGTTGGCACTAAGCTGAACAAACTGACTGCTCAGTGAAAAGAACATAATGCATTTTAAAAATATTTCAGTCTTCTGTGCCATGGTCAGTTCTATTTGACTAGGCTTTGTTTGAATAAAAAAAATAGAAAAAATAGAATGCAAAATACTGTGATTCTGGGAAGCCCAAGCTCCTTCCTAGCTCTACTAAGTTTTTGATAATATGACTAAATAGATACATATATGTAATTCCTACATGAAATAATGTCTTGTGATATTTTTAGCTTTTTCAATTCTAAGTTTTAGGGCAAGATTCAAATAATTGCCAAGAATTGCAGCATATCAGGAGGAAACTAAATTGTGACAAATAAAGTCAGGAAAGATTAATGCATTTCACATTATTAGAAGATAATGGCTTATGTTTAAAAGAATCAAGTAATTCTAAAATGCTAACTTATCTAAAGACAGGACTCTTTGAAGGATAATAATTTTGTTCTGTATTACATAAATTCTGAAGCAAAAACTTGCTGCAGACACATTTGACTATATTGCTGGTAAAAGCATTTTGAAAAATTAATGAAATGCATAATTTTGACATTTTCTAAATAAGTAATTATGCCAACCCTAATCATCGACAAAAAGATCAAGAATTAAAAGCACATTTGGAATTCTGTCTTTCTGATGAAAGAAATTCCATTGGGAATTTTAACAAATGTGAGGATTGGGAATTTTAACAAATGTGGAGAATCCTCTTTCATATATAGTATTATTTGCCTCAATGCCTCTTTCAGTTTATAATAAGTTATGCTACTATTGTTCTTCAAAGGCATGGCTGTTTCTAGAGGAAATCTCTTCCTGGGTTGTAGAGAGGGAGTGAAAGGGAAGGGAAGAAAGTGAAATGTTAATGTTAGACCCTGATTTCTGCTGATAGTGTTGGGAATGCTGAAGAGGTCGGTGGTTTTGATGAAGTTTATAAACTCCACAGATATTTAATAAACCATATAAGCAATATAATTAATGTTAATAGCTTTTCATATAAAGGCAGTTTATTCCTAATCTCAGAAGGTGGGTGTTGGTGATTATAATCACAGCTCAGTACTTCCCTGTGATAGGTATGCAGATATATTTTTCTCTACCCATTATCTAAAATTGATGTCTCCCAGTTTTCAGCTGAGAATTTCAGCTGGAAGTGGGAAATTTGATGTGGGTGGTGGCAAAAAATAACCCTTATTCCAATGCAAAGTATACAGACACACTCAGTATATCCATGACTGCGTCCCTATCTTTCAAGTCTTGCTTTTTATTTAGTTTTCATGGGACAGCCTGTCCAAATATTCACAAAGACAGACTGGATCCTGTGAGCTTGTCCTAACTATCCATGTTCATTTTGCCAAGAATTCATACTTTTTTTGATTGCATGTTTGCTTCACAGAGCAAATTTTGCTTTAGGCTCTATGACACTGTTTAAAAATACAAAAAACATGAAAACTATCTGACTGCTATTGAGATCTCTCTTATAACACAACAGCCAAAATATTGTTAAATCTCTTGCTGATACAGCTCTGATATCTCATAGCTAGAGGAAACTCAAAAGTTGGCCACAAGTTCATCTTTTTTGAGGAATTGCATAGTGCATCCTCTTCTGTCATGCCAAGGCCTTTCTGTAGGTGGAAGATAGGGCTGAGAACCTCAGTCTAGGGCAGCAGCACTGATCTTTTTAGATGGCTTGTTATTGGCTTCAATAAAATGCATAAAACTTAATAACATACTTACTGGCTATTTTCTCTCTCTTGAGTTATCTGTGCAAATAAACTCCCAGAAGCAGCAGTTGTGCAATGAAAATAATTATCTCAGGACATTTTTGAAGAGTGAATTTTCTGGTAAGTCTGTCATGATGATGTGTTTCCTGAAAAGGAGCACCAAGGAGCATCTCAGCAGCTTTTTCAAGAGACTAGATTTTTCAGCCACCCTATGTATCCCTTTGTCTGTCCATCTTCCCTCTAATGGTGTTGGACTCACTGCCCAACTTGTAGTGATTCCTGCCAGGTTGGAGGAGACAGAGTTCAGGTCTAGTTCATTATGTTCAGCTGTTGCTGGTCACCCATGAGTGCAGATGCAGCACTGGCAGGAGCTGGGAAGGAGGAAGAATGAGGGTGGTGACTCTAGGAAGGGGAAGAGGATGGAGAGGAGGCAGTGGAGAAATGCTGTGGGAGGACACTCAGGCAGAGCTGTGTGTGATGGAGCAGTTCAGGTATTGTGCAAGATTGCTGTGTGGGAGCACAGGGAATACAGCTGTGTTGCTCTGGAGGGCTCAGGCACTGCATTACACTGTGGGTGCTAAATGTAGGACATGATTCTGTAGGAAAGCAGGCTTCATTAGTCCTGCTGTTCCCAGGGTGACTTACAGAACAGTAGCCAAGCTTTGACATGTGGCTGTATACCAGCAAAACTTTCTGTGAATGGCTGGAAGACTGAGTGCTTTCTTTTGTTCCAGAGACGCATTTTCATTTCTACAGAAAATGGAATTATTGAGAGCCTGCTGTGGATAGAAAGCCTGTAATTTATCGGGGAGCTGCACTGCTAGGCATATCTAATCTGCCTAATCCATTGCCATTAGCATTGAACAGACAAAATGTTGAAAGCATACCTAAGCCTGCTGGTGATATAAAAGTGCCTACAGCTAAATAGATTTTTTTTTTTGTTTCTTGAGATTTATAGCTCACATATGTTTGTTATACAAAAAACCAAATCCAACTGAGTAGTATTACTGTAACTTAGTTAAAGCTTTCTATTGACAATATAAATCATGAAGACAAAGCTAGATTCCCTTTTATGTGCCTTTAGAATATTGATATAAAAATAGATCTTTTTGTGTTCATATTTCTTCACAATAGTTTAAGGGAATGCAGAGGCAGTACTTCTACTGAAATGGATCTTTAAAATCAAGACTGGCATGTAGCTGCATCAAAAGGGAAATTCAAGCACTTCTGACGAGCCACAGTTTTGGAGGAGCAGGAATCATCTTTGGTTCTTTTATGCAACTCCTCTGCTGATTCCCATTGAATTATTTCAAAAGGATACTTTTATATAACATTCGCAAATGTGATTGTTTAACAACATTGTCCTGCACATTGCAATGCAGAACAAAATAAAAGGAAGGCAGAAAGAGGAGTTAATAAACCTTAGTGAGCAAGCTACGGTCAGTGTGGCAAAACAAACAAACAAAAAAGGTGAAGTGTAGTTTGGTGCACTGTTTGGTGCTCTGGATCTCAAAGGCATTTATCCTGTGAGTGAGCCACTGGGAACACCAATAACTTCCTCCTCCAGCAGCATCTATCTGATTTCAGTTAACAAAGATCCTCATGAACCTGTTTAGTGTAGTCTGAGGAGATAATGTGCTAAACCCTGTGATAGCTGGTCCTAAGTGCACTTCTTTTCAGACATTATTCATCTTTTACACAGTAGTGTGTTTTTCTTCAGTCTACTAATGCCAGACACTATCCCGTTATCACAGCTCTTAATTTGCATTCTCTCTTTAATGTTTTCTATGTTTTTTTACTGCAGTAGCTTTGACTAAGTAGTATTCTGATTTATTGACTATTCCCCTTTTAAGCTAGAGTAGATAATAACTATGACTTGCATTCTGAAGTGTCCAGTATTTATTTTGCTCTTGAAGAACCACTGAATAACTGGTCAGAGCTGGTTTTCAGGTGACTCATGCTCGTTTAGCACAACAGCTCTTTGAAAGAGTTGGGGTACAGAAGCAGAGGGCTTTTATCACCTTTTTTTCCCCCTCTTGGAAATCTTATTGGAAATTCATACACAGTGCTAGTATGCATTAGTGATTTTGCCTTTTGCAGAAGTTGAAAAGCTCCCTAGAGACCACCAGATTTGTTTTGTGCATGGTATTAAGACAAATAATGCAATTGTGTGATCAAAACACTTGACTAAAGGTTGTCCAACACTCCAGATATTGGTAACATGCTGTGGGAACCCTTTGACTTTCAGGCCAGACCCTCTGTCAGCTGTTTCTGGTTTTGCTGTAGTTTTACCCAACATGGAGCAGTCATCCTGAGAGGAAGTCTACAAATGTGGCACAACCCAGAAGATGATGAATAGCTGCAGGGAGCATAAATGGGCCAGTACTGTTTTCTTGTAATGGGTGTCAGTATGGGGAGAAGAAACTGAAAAATATATGTATATAAAAAAGATGAGAGCTTGTTCAGTTGGGTCAGGCTGGCAAAACAAGATCATTTATTCACACATTGAAGTAGAGGTAGAAATGGGGGAGGAGCTCTGGAGGACATGATGTTTCTCAAAGGCAAAATCTTTCCCAGTGTCTAAAATCATGGCTAGGCAATGCTCAAGAGTTATCTGAGCTTCAGGAGAGCAGAGTCCTGCTCTGCACACACGGGGTTTCAATTACTCTGCCAGACAGTATTGAGTAGTATTGAATCTGCCACTTGACTGGAGGCTGGCTTGATAAAGACAGCATTCATGATAATTAAATGGCTCAAACAGACTTTGAAAAGAGAAACGTGTCCAGCTAAGGACTGGGATAGTTGATCCCTTGCTGACTTTGTCAGCATGGCTTGGGACTTTGTATCTGAGAAAGGCAAAGCTTTGTGTGACACTGCAAGGGGGCTGAGTCAGGGGATCAGTAACCTGTCTGCTACTGCCATCCCCAGTGACAGACAGACAGACAAACAGAAGCTTTCTAGAGCCCAGTCTCTGCATTTTTCTGTGTCTGTTTTTCAGGAAGCTGATCCACAGAACTGTTCTTCCAGAGTGGTCTGTGGAATGCTCCTTGATTTCATGGCATTTAAACACTCTGCTTTGTTTCTATCCCCTAACTAAGAGCTAATCCATCCTAGAATAGTTTCCTTGTATAATTTTTCAGGACAATCAGTTATTGAGGCTCCAATTACAAATGCCAGGGAAAGTTCCTCTCAGTTGTGCATGTCAGCAAAATGTCTTCTTTTATTAAGGTGACTCCCATTGTGGAGGAAGGCTACATGGCAAAACACAAACTCTGCCAGAAACACCTCCGCATTTGAGGTGTTGGCAATATTTGTGTCATGATGAAGTAATTGGAGCACCCTACTGATTGCTAAAACAGGTTCTTCACAGACCTGTCTGAAACAGTGAGGATTTTTTTGAGGGGGAGGGGGCAGGTGGGGAAGGGGTTGATGGATGAACTAGGAAAAGCTGAAAAGGGGAAATCTCCCAGAAATTATTCAGTCCATGCAGGGACTGTCAGCTTTGTGATAAAGTGTTTGAGATCAACTGATGCAAGAGTGCTTTATGGGGCTCTTGAGTCTGGAAAAGTGTCCCTGCCAATGGATAAAATCTCCTTGAAACAGTTTGTTGTTGTTTTGGGGATTTTGTTGGGTTTTTTTAAAGTGACAAAATGACCGATTCTGGAAACAGTGAAAGGAAATGTGTGGTTTTGTTGTGAGTGTTTTTTCAGGCATTAGGTGCTACCATCAAACATCCTGTGGTGCTGTGGCTGTTCAGCTGTTTGCTCAGTCCCTACACCGGTGTGTGGCTCGTCCTGAGAGCCCTGTCTCCCACAGCCTGTCAGCAGGGAAGATTGCTGCTTCTGCTCTCTGCCTTTCTGGTCCTCCACAACTCACAGCTACTCCCTTGTCTTCTGCCCGTCGGTGTCATCCTTGCTTGTGTTAGGAATTTTTATGTGGGCTCATCTATTAAAAAAAGCACCTTGCCTTATTATTCATAAAGGAAACATATCTTCTTTCAGCTTCTTTGCTTCCTCTATGACTTGTACCAGTGGCTAGCCAGCAGTGATGACTAGTTAATGCTGGTCAAGAATTGCAGCTATTTATTTTCTCGATGAGGAGGAAAGGAGGCTGAAGAAGAATGTCAAATGTTTTGACTGATTTCATTGTGTATAAAGGTATCTTGTATCTTCTTCCTGTCACATTCTTCCTGCCTTGCTTTTTGTATTATTTCACAGCTTTTCCTCTGGTTCCCTCAGACTGCAACTCAGACTGTGAACTCTTTCTGGCAGTGTGTCCCTCCCCCTTGCAGGGGACCACAGTCTGAAGTAGAGTACAGAAAATCTGTAACATAAGAAGTATTGATACCAGGCTACTTCAGTCTCACAAAGTACAGCCTCTTATCATTACTTTTAAAAGTAGAAATGTTGGCAGTTAGGAATTGTCAAATAGGTGTTACCTGAAGGAGTTGCCTTCTGATAATCCTTTGCACACATTAATGACAAACATTAAAATGTCATGGTCATGTACGTTACATTTGCAGTAACACAGGAATCCAACTGTAAATACTAGAAGAAAAATTGCTTGTTCAACACATTTCACAAGAAGGCCTTCAAGGCAAAAACAAGATCAAGCACACTGGAGCATGTTAAATATTTCTACAGATAAACTCATGAGCTACTGCCATATTCACAGTGTGATATTTGGGATTTTGCTTACTGATGGAAGTAACTACTCGAAGTAAAGGTGCAGAGATTTTAAACTTTTAGAGTAGATTCAGACAGATCTCAGACAGGTTGTGCAGGAAGTTTTAGGAACTGTCTGCCAGACATTTTATGTAGCTGAAGTAACAAGATAGAAAGGGCATGAGTCAAAAGGAAGACGGTGGGAAGGTGGGAGGAAGAATACAGGAAGCGATTCAGAAATGGAAGGTATTAGTGGCCCATTGGCTCCTCTGCAGGCATTTGTATTTATTTTGTATTAGCATCTAGTATTTAGGCAGATAGAGTGTATATGGCATTTATGTCTTCTACCTTAGTTAAGGCAGGATTGATAGAAACACATGTAAACACTTTGTATTATTTGAATGATCATTTGTATTATCTTCCAAACAAATACACTTCATCAGACCACTCATGTTTACGGGAAAGCTTCTTTTTATAGGGAGTAACTTATCATCTTCTCATTCATTCATTCATTCATTCATTCATTCATTCATTCATTCATTCATTCATTCATTCCAGATTTCCCTTTGAAAATTTGTGTTTCACTGCTTTGCCCTTGAATGTAAGGCACTTCACTGTCTGTAACAAACCATACAGGATAGTTGAGGCATGTGATGTATACTTTGTATACAAGAAAGTAAGGTTGTGGAGGTCTTTTTTTGTAGTGTTACAGATGATAAAATTACTGTGTTTTTCCAAGGTCAGAGGGTGTTTGCGGCAAAGCCTGGAAAAAACTGAAAAAAAAAATCTAAACCTTTTATCTGTGCCGCAGGTGTTTTTTGTTAAAGAGCTGGACAGCCTATTGCAAAACTTCTGAAGTTGACTTGCAATGGTCAAAAGCTGAATGTCAAATGAAAGCATTTCCTCTTTACTTCCTACTGTGTATAATGAAACTGAAAGGCTGTATGTAGTCACACATTTGAAGAGTACCCAGTAAAATGCCCTGACTTTTGCTAGGATTTTGTGAAATGATCAGCCTAATCCTTAAAGGTTTGAGCTGATTTAAATTTCCTGCTTAACTGAATTTCTTAGGTGACATAGAGCTCATGTGGATTGCACTCTTTGTCTGCTGATACATTTGACAACTTTCTGAGCCATCGATGTAAAAAGGCAGGCTGGACTGCCCTGTTGCACATATCCTGGTACACCCAGTCAAAAAAAACATCGTCACATAAAAGGTTCACTGATCAGTGTGCACGTGAGGCAGTGCAGTTTATGAGTGCTCCAGGGACACTTTGGAAGCAATAGCAGGGAAATAGGATTATTGTTTTAGCAGTGTTAAGGCATACAAATCATTAGAAACCAGGCTTCATCAGTTTTGCTGCTCAACCACTTCTTCACATACAAGTTTGGAGCATAAAATCTGCCAAATTAATAAACTTTCATTCCTGAGGAAAACCATGGTTTACGATGCCTTCTGAATGAGGAAAATAATTTATTCAGAGTGTTTTTCAGCAACATGCTGGAAACAGTTGTACAAATATTCATTATTTTAAATTCATAAGCTTTCTTCAATCTTTCTACAGCAGAAAAAATAAAGTTGTTAGGCAATGGATGGTATAGAGAGCAGAGATCTTGTTTGTCAGTTTAGGGATGCTTTAATGTTAGAGAATCTTAAACCTTCATGCAGTGCCAGTTACAGACTTTGTGTGGCTTAGGCAGAGTGATGGATGGGCCTTGTGGCCCATAATAGTATTGAAACTCAAAACATCTTGGTATGTGGAGTGTTGCACATTTTTTATCACTAAGAGATAAAAAATTTATTGTGCACTTGTTGCCATTTGAAGAAGGCTGAAGCAACTTCTCTGTTTCCTGGAAATGCAATCAAAGAATGAAAGCACATTATTGGAATTTTTCCTTCACCGTCACTATCTCCATTCCCGTCATACTCTCTGTGTTTAGTGGAAATTAACTGCAGCAGAACATCCAGAGAACATCTGATTTCCTGTAAAACATTAATTTTTTTTATTGTTCCTGCATGTTTTTCAGTTCTCTCCTTCCTAATCTTACTGACAACAAAAGAAATTACCCAAACATCAACTGTTGACTTTATGTAAAATATTACATCAAAATAATGATTCATTGGAAAAAGATTTCATACAGTAAACACACCCACAAATACCCACTGAGGTTACAAAACCAAAATGTTATCAATAAGGACAAAGGAAGTTGTTATTTTAGTTTTTGAACAGTCTTGATTCATGTTTCCTGTCATTTTGCTTGGGGAAAGAGAAACAATTATCTTTAAATAAACAATTTAACAGAACTGCCAGAAATTCTTCAAATCCTAAAGCCAGTATTATTAGGAATAAATCCAAAGCTGAAATAAGCCATGTTCTTCTGCTGTCCAAATTCAGTTTCCACATAAAATTTTGAGTGCTACATCTCACATCATGATCCGATACTATTTTTAACCCAAAGGCAAGAAGCCATTATTGCAAACCCTGTTTCTGTGGCATAGTGTTCACCATATTTGAAGAGGATCTCAGGCGGAGTTTCTTGGTTCTTACCAAGTTGTGCTCTGAGGTTTGCTCAGTAGGAAGCAGTCTATTTGTTCCAGTTTTGCCAGCCCAGAGAGGTGCTTGGTGCTTCTTTCCAGCTGAAGCCTGTGGCAGCTTGCTCCCTGGGACACCCAGAGAATGGTGAGATGCTTGTGATCACCAACAGGGGTGCTGGGGGTGTCTGGATTTTGACAGAGTTTGTTCTCTGCAAGGCTGTTGGGAAGTGCTGGTTGTCATCTTTTTGTTTATGTTGTTCAAAAAGCCATTAAGATATACAAAGCTAAAAGGTCTTAGTTTTTCCATGCAATGTTAGAAATATTCTGCAAGTATATATGATTCTTCTTCCCTTTCACTTGCCTTTTTTTCAGTATAGCAAATGTACTCTATTCATGAACCAAGACCAGAAAGACTGGAGAATGTTATGTTCAGTCTCTTCATGCTGTTAATTTCATATTTAGGAGAGTCAAATGGTTTCCCTGCCTTGCCAGGCCATGTGTTCCAGGGTTTTACCACCCTCAGTTCCTAATGTCTAATTTAAACTGACTCTCAGTGTAAAGGCATTCCCCCCTGACCTGTCACTACTCACCTTTGTAAAAGTTTGTCTCTAGCTCTGAGGTAGGTCCCTGGAAAGTGCTCCCTGGACCCTTCTCCAGGCTGAGCAGCCCCAATTCTCTCAGCCTGTCTTTGTAGGAGCTGTGCTCCAGCCTTCTGTGCTCCAGATCATCTTTGTGATCCTCCTCTGAACTGATTCCAGCAAGTCCATGGCCTTCTTGTGTGTGGGACCCGAGAGGGGCAAGCATCAACCCAGGGGGGTCTCATGAGAGCAGAGAGGGGGAGAATCCCCTCCCTCAACTCTGGTCATGGTGCTTGTTATGCAGCCCAGTTGGCTTTCTGGGCTGCAAGTGTACATTGCTGGGTCATGTCCAGCTTCTCATCTACCACACCTTCCTTGAATTTTGTGTTAATTTCCTCCTTAAACTTCATGTTCTCTCATACCTCCTTGGCAGATCTCAAGATCCTGTAAGTTTCTTCCCATCTGCCTTCCGCCGGTGGGATCTGACCTAGCTTTGCTCATTTGCTAAGTGAGAGAGGTGTCAGGACTTCTTCCTTGCAAGTAGGCCAGTTGTTTCTCCTTTTGTCTAAAGTCTCTTACTCTTCTTCTACAATGCAGCATTTCCATCCCCTGTGATTTGGGATGTTGTTTTTCTTTTTCCCAAGATATATAAATTGAAAGCATGTAGAGAGTTAGCCTGAGGATAACATAAGGAAAAATGTTGTTTAAAAAAATTTACTCACAGTCAGAGATCATTGAACAGATTTCTTCACCTTGTAAGATAGAACTCATGGAAACTAAAAATTTCAGAGTTCACACTTCAAAGCTTTGTTTATGTTGTATAATGCAAAATAATACTCTGTTGGAACAGATTTATTGATGCATTTTGCCCTGATTGTATTTTTTCATTCCCCAGGAAATGTGTATACATGTATGAAACCAAAACTTGATGTGTTAAAATTTCTTCCTGATGAGTATAGGGCAGTTAAGTGCAGCCAGGGGCTTTTCAAAGATGAAATCAAGCTTAACAAAAAGATGAGTTCATTTGTCATTTCTTCAATGACCGCAGATTGTACTGAAGCAGAAAACATCATTTGCTTGGATTTTAGCAGTGTTTGGAACACAAAAGGTTTTTTAGTATACCTCTTGCCCTTCTGCCCCGATCATTCTTGTAAAACTCACGTTTCTTTTCCTAGAGGTTGTCTCTGCCCAGCTGGGTATCTCTAATTTTAGAAGAGTCTTAAACAAATTACTAGGTCAAAAGCACCTATTTTTAATGAAGTTACCCGGCAGTTGATTGTAGCAGATACAAAAATAAACAACATTAAGTAAAGTCCTCCCAAATTATTTCAGTGCAACTAAATAAATCCTTGTGTCACTTGCAGCAAGCAAGCAATGTGCTTGGCTTTGAGTTCTCAGTCTCCTAATTTTGGGATTGTTGAATTTAACAACTGCTTGCTAGCTGGTGCATGTTAAAGGTATCCTTTCAAGGAGAATGTTGTAATTGCTGCCTGCTCTGCTCTGAGCAGAGAAGGGCAAAAAGTTTTATCACTGTCCTAACGAGAGACTGGGATGTGAAGCAATCTTGGATTTTGTTACTGCAGCTGTGATGTGATAAGAATGCTGCCAGCAAACAGTTGCACGTGTTTTAACACGTTGGTGCTTCTCATCTGGGAAGTGGTACTGTGTCCTTGTTGGATGTTGCCATTACAAAGGTGGGCAGCCCAAAGCAGCAGGGAGAAGATAGGCTCACTCAAACAGCCCTGCTGGGGTGCACTGAGAGGCTGAAATGCTTAGTAACTATTAGTTATGTTAACTGACCACATGATTACATTCCACAGAGAGAAAAGTGGATCTGGACAAACCTTTTCTTACCTGGTCTCACCATAAATGGGTGAGGTGTAAATTCTGATAGGAGACTGTAAAAGGGTTGGGGAATGGCATGGAGACCTTTCCTGGAAGTTGAGTAAGGAGGGGGAGGCTGGGAGAGAGGGACAAGTTCTTGGTTTTCCCCTATGGATATGTTTCAGCTCCATTATTTCCCTGCATAGCCAGTCCATTGGAGGAACCGCTCTCCAACCCCTCTTGGAAACTATTTCTCACCCTAAATCAACCAAAGGCAAAGTGTGTCATACTTAAATACTAAAGAAAAGTTTCAAACAAAGGTATCTATTAGCTCCACACCTGCCAGATGTCTCTGAAAGTCCTATTGTTGGCTTTTATAGCCATTAAATTAAGTGCTTCTGCTCTGTCTCATCTCTGACCTGTCCATCCTTGACTTCAGAAGTTAGTTAAAACAACAAGGTCCGGGCTGAAATGTATTATTAGGTGCTCCCTGCCACCCTCCCTCCAAATTCTACCTGTGTTTTAAACCTGCAGATAGAGTCTTATTAGGCTAAGGCAAAGCCATCACCTAGGAGACTGGCTTGGGTTGGAAGGAATAAAGCTGTCTCTTAATATTTCCAAAAAAAGCAGCTAAGAGCTTGAGACAGGACAGAAAACACAGTAGAATCAGAGACATGAAAACAGTGCACATTTTTATGTCATGACACCAATATGTTGATGACCTCCTCTGCTACAGAGGAAGCTTTCTGTGTTGGCTGCCAGGATGGTTTTCCCCTCTCAATTTTTAAACTGATGGTGATTCTGATGTCTGAAATCACTGCAATTCCAGGTACGTTACCAAAACACTTTGTTAAAAGTCAACAGAATGTGTCATTTTGGGCACACAATCAAAAGGAAGAAAAATACTTATGCATGATTGAAAGTCTGTGCCATGCTCTGAAGTTAGCTATAAGCACACTTAATAGAAAATAATTCATCTGAGCTTTAAGTTATCCCCATGCAGTCTTTATGTATCTTGTTAACAATGTGTGCTGACTTTAAGAGAGGGCAGGAGATGAGGACAACTTCAGTGTCTCCTCTTTCATTTGTATTTAGTATGGTCCCTTCAATGCTTCATAAATTACTCTTTTCACAGCTAGAGAGTATCACCTGTTACCTGATGCCCATAAGAACTGAGCAACTCCATGTCTGTATGTGTAACACAAGAATATGAGAGCAAAGAAAGCTGTTTGGTTCCATTTGATTTTTTGTCATCAGTTCACAGGTGGTGCTGGTTTGGGGGGAGCTACATGTGCTGTCCAGCTGGGGAACTGTACCTGCCTGCACAGGGTGGCCTCAGAGCCCTGGAGGTATCCCGTGTCCCTGGCTGCAGTGTCTCAGAAGCAGTGCTGTCACCTCACTGATGGTCACTGTGCAGCTGGGGAGGGACATGACTGCCTTGTGAGCCTGTGGCTGGTACGCCTCGTGTCACAGGAGAAGGTCAAGGGGCAGTGTGACAGGAGCCTGAAGGAGCTGGCTGAGGACATGCTGAGGCTGCTGCTCTGGCTGGGTGTCTGCTGCTCATCAGTGTCTTATTTATGGCAGGCTCACAGCAACGTGGCTTGTTTTCTTCTTGCAGGCTGGTTCTCCATACACTGAGTGAGCAGGAAGGAGCTAGCCTAAGCAAAAATTTCTGTAGAGCTGTTGCAGAGCTCTTTGGTTGCCAGTGGCAAAATGCCTGCTCCTGGTGGTATTGCCAGTGGAGCTCTGCCACCAGCAGGTTTTGCTATGGGGACAGGTACACTTTGTCTCTGTGCCTCCAGGTCCCAAGAAAACAAGCTGTGCTGGGATTCTGGTAACACACTGTCAAAGCCATTGGCCTGGATATTTAAACTGAAACTTCTAAGCACCTGAAACCCACCCACTGAGGTAGCAGGCTCACTTCTTATGGTTTTCTGCTGAGGCTCTATTTTATTTTTTTCCTCTAGCACAGTTCGGTATGGATCAAATACCAAAAGACAGTTAAAAGTATAAACACAGGAAAACATAGGGATATAGAAGAAATACAGAACTTATGGAAGCCATATGATTGTGTTTGGAGATGGTCCACTATGCCAACAAAACTTGATGAATATTGCATTTTGCTTTGTTGGTAGGAGCACAATGAGTGTAAGTCACCTACCACTTTTCTTTGTGTTGGAGACAAATCCACACATTTTGAGATCATAATCATAGATGTTCAGTAGACATTGTGCCATCCCACTCCCTTTTTTATGGTATAATAAAAAGCTCTTTACACTGCACCTACTATTCTTTCAAAATAATTTAACTTGATTTATTTCACTACAATAGAAAACTCCTTATAATAAAGTTTTATGTTTTAGCTAAAGGGATTAATGAAGATTTCAAGCCTGGTTTCTCAGTGAGTGACTTGCATACCAACTCAGAATTATAGAACAATAGGGTTATTTAAACAGGAAAATATGTGGTCCTGATTTTCTTGTAGCTGTACTGATTAAAGCTTGTCTGCATGCAAAATATTACATAGCTCTGTATTTTTCTGCACTGACATCTGATTTCTAGCATTGTATGACTGTCTAAATACATACATGGAATAGAGATTCCTTTTAAAACATTTGGTTTATGAAGGTACTACAGATGACTTTTGATGGTGTTATCCCCCTTTAAAATACTTCCCATTGAAGACAACTATTAATAGTCCATGATATCAGGGGTGTCACACTTGCAACTTCAGATAATATATGTATACTCCCTGTGCAAAACCCCTTCCTGTTTTGTTTTCAGCTTTGGTTATGTTACTCAGTAGTATCTATTTTTGTTGTGAAACTGTCTCTCTTAAAACTACAAATACTTTCTTTTTTTTCTTAGGGAAATGGATTATTTACATATACACTAAGTAAAATGGACAAAAACTCGCTTTTTAAAGTTAGGCTTTGATTATAAAAAGCTTGTTATAAAACCTGTTTTAATATTACACCTATGGATGGCAACTGCTTTTCAGGTTATTTATTTTTTGTTAGTTGAAAACTGCAAAACAGGGTACTGAATTTTTTTTGTTTTTCCCCTTACAAGCAAATCGTATTTCCTTATAGAGAATTACAATTAAACTGTTAGTTATATTTTAACTCAGTGTTTTCACTTGGTATTTTGTTTGTGGGATGTGAGTGATCTTTTCACTGGTCACACGATTACTTTTTTACCTATCTATGTCAAAAATTAATTAGTAATTTCAGTTAATGCAGAGTAGCTTAGTCATTTCTGAAGTATTTCAAGTCACTGCAAGGATGACACAGCCACATTAGTAATTAACTATGCCAGCCTTTATTCTTATTCTGGCTAGAAACTCAACTAAGTTTCCAGTGATACTGCATTTTTGACATCTCAAAAGCTCAGTTACTGCCCCAGCCTAGAGGTATAAAAGCATCAGTTAAAAGTATCCAAAACATTAATTGGACCCTCTCAGTTTTGTGCTTTACATCACTGCTATCCAAACAGAAAGCAAATGGGGAGAACTTAGCTTGTGTCTTGTCTGGAATTGTGTGACAATGTGAACTTCTTTTTTATTTGTTGGCTCAGAAAGGAAACCAATCAATCTGGGTTAAGAGATTCAGGGATTTGAGCTGGGTAGCAATTTTAGCATGACTCATAACACTTCACAAAATTAGCTTGCCAAGAAGATGTGCTTCTGTGAAACTGTGAAGTACCTGGGCTCGAGGTATAGCTGGAAGAGAAATCATTTTGACAGAAGAGCTCATAAAAGTCCAGCTCACGTCTTTTGGTGATGGCAATTGGTAGAATCATCAGTATTGATCATCTCAAGTCCTTATAGCCTGAGCTTCTGCACAGTGCCACATCACCTTCAGCTCCTCTTTGCTGTGGAGATCCTGGGTAAGCACAAAACTAGTGTATATAGATATATATATATATCTGAATATACTGAAGAGAAGATGGAAGCAGGGGCACAGCCAGCTGTCCACAGAGCATCAGTAAGTGATTGCCCAGCATGTAAATCCCGGCCCCACAGAAGAGGAGCACTTAGTACAAGCATATCTTAACATTTCCAGTTAATTAAATCTCTTGAGAAACATCTTTGATTTTTCTCAACAATTTTGTCATGTCTAAGGGAAAATAATTTTGTTGTAAGCAGTTTTGCACGTTTATGCAATCACATCATAACTTGCATGGAGACAGTAGGAAATGGGATAAAAATATGATGGGATGCTTGTAGCTGAAGTTTCCAGAAATTTTGTGCATTTTAATGTACTGAGTCTAGTTTTCATAGTTTAAAAGAACACCCCCCTAGGTACAAGCTGGCCTCATCATTTATCTGAAGGGAAGATGACTAATCTTGGTTGTAGTTTGTGTCTCTTCACTGGTGGAGGCTACTTCAGTGAAGCTTGTTTTTGTTTTGTTGTGCCAGCAATGAGTAAGAACCAAACCAGATGGTACTTTTGCTACTCTGGTATTGGCAGCTGCCCTGCTCTGCTTCTGAACTCAGTGCCCTGCCATTTCCCCTACACCTGCTTGAATGACTTGATTTCCTTCATCCTCCTTTCTCACCACTTTCCTCCTTGAGATAATTGCCTTTTGCTGTTCAAGTGCTCTGGTGCTGAGCACAGGGGCTGAGAACAGGAAGAGTTTCCTTGCTGAGCTTCATCTGTGGCCCTTCAAGTACTTGTGTGATGGTGGCAGAATAGCAAAGGGGGCAGCTGCAGGAGGAAAATATAGGAGCTGGAAGCAGAGGGAAGGTAGGAAAGAGAGCAGTGATAGAGGCTCAAGCTATTTCATACTAGAACAGAACATGCAGGAAAAAAATCTGACCACAGAAGGAGAATAGTTTTCTACTCTTTAAGTTTTCCAAAGAATTCCACATTTTCAGTACTGCTCTAGAGCTTAAAAAAATAGCTCTGAGCCCTCAGTGTTTCTTGAATCTTGTCTAGGATTGGCCACTGCTGAGAATATATATGTCTACTTCTGCTGGAAAATGCTCTGCCAGCTCAAGTGGCAGTATATGGGACGTGGCTCTAGTTTGCATAATCTTGTTGTAGCCCTGTTGATGAACACCATAGGGATCAACAAGATTCCACATATTGGAATAGCTATATTTTTTCTTGTTATTATTCTCTCCCTCCCTAAATATATATAAATAATACATAAATATGTATATATTTTAATATAAAATTATATAAGTTATATATATAATATAACTAAATATACAATTGTATATAACACCCAGTGTTAAATAGATAAATTCTAAGTTTGTACTTATTCTGAGAGGAAAAGAGTATATGATGGTAATTCAAGCAAAGCTGTAATATAAAGAAATAATTCAGCAAGGAGGCTGAATTAAAGTTGCACAACCTTTTTTCCCCATCTTAAATTAATCTGATGCAGTATAATTGCCTGAAAATGCCTAAAATAACTGAAAAATAACTAAAAGCTCAGCTGTGAGCTTTTATACATCCCAGAAGAAATGCTTATATGTAATTTTTCACAGGAAAGTACTGAAGGCAAAACGCCAGCAGTGATTGTATGAAATACAAAGTGAATTTATTTCACTGTAAGAAAATTGTAGATTAACATTTATACTTCCTTCCGTTTTTCTGCACCTTCTGCACTCTTGGTATGTCTATATTTCTTATCTGTGGGTGTGGTGCATTTCCTACAGCAGGAAAAGTTCTTGTGGGTTTGGTGTCATGTGGCACAATTAGATATTCTTCTGCTACTTGCTGTGAATCACACCCTTAAGTCTGGAATACAGAACTGCAGGATTCCCAACCCCTCTTGCACACAGGGACAGCATAAAGAGCGAAATTTTAGTATTGACAGAGTAAGGTGAACATCATCCTCATTAAACACTCAGATCGGAAATTACACAGGTACTTTACTTTTGTGTTTTTTTTTTATTTGTTCCCAACGTGAAGAAATCACTTTTTTGGGGGGGTGGGGGGATGACATTTTCCACAAGCAGAATCCAGCAAGGTTTCAGACAGACATCAGCAGCTGTGCAAACAGGTTAATTTTGGAGGGCTTTGATGAGTGTCACATCTGATGCTTAAAGCCGCTCCCAGTTTTACCTGGTCAGGGTAAAACCGCTCCTAGGTTTACCTGGTCAGGGCTGGGATGGGCGCTGCGGTTCAAGCTGCGCAGAGACCCAGATCAGCACGGCGGGTTGTGTGCATTGGCTGGGAGCTGCCGGGGTTTAAGGAATCACCTGCGGCGGGATGGAGTCTGGCATGGGAAGTAGGAAGTGCTGCGCTGAAGCTTCCTGTATAAATAAACGCAGCTTTCCCACCGCCGTTGCATGCGGGCGGTGACGCGCCCGGGATACGATGGCTCGGTAGCAGGGCATGGTTGGCCGGAGCGGCTCCGGGGCTGGCAGACGGCTCCTGCGGCAGCCCTGAAGGGTGTCCAGCTGCCAGGCAGCCGGAGGAGAGGCAGGGCGTGTTGGAGCGATCCCTCGCTGCGGGCTCGGGGCTCCGTGACATCCCACGGGAATGCCCCGCTGAGGAGGAGGCGCGCCGGCAGCGAGTGCCGCTCTGCTCTCCAGGTATGTTGGAATACAGCATTTGCTTCCAATGATTGGAAAAGGCTCCTCTTCTTCTCTCTCTCTTTTTTTTTTTTTTTTTTTTTTTTTTTTTTAAGGTAAGCAGTAGAACGGTTAGATAGCTAAAATAAATGTTGTCTGTGGTTTGGCCAGAATCAAACTATGCGGTGCTTAGAGCTGAGGCAGAAGGAAAGCTTGGTCTCCCGTTAAAGGCTGAAAATAGACATCGAGTACTTCCCAAAAGAGTGAAATGACTTTTTGTCAGTGTAACTTTTGGAGAAATATCTGTGCGAAGTGCTTAAAAACGCTGCACTATTAGGGGATATATTAGGATATGTGTAAAAGGCAATTGCTAAAATGGCATACTGCCAATATGTTTTAGTTTAAATGGAAGAACTTCTTTCATGCTGAAAAAATACCTGACTAAGCTGGAAGAAGCCTGAGTTTAAAATGCTGATACTTCCTCCTGCTTTAAAGGCATTTCTTCTGCCACGGTCTCATGCAGCTGGTATCAGGAAGGAAAAAAATACATTTGCCTATATTGTAAGTGTTAACTTCTAATCCGTGTTAATGTACACTTCTAATCTGCTCAGGGTTTAGGGTTACATCGTTTATGTAAGCACATACAAAATATGCCATACTTTTGTTTTCTAGTTTGCATTTGAAATTTTTTTGACACTAAGAATAGACAACTGCATTTACTGGAATGTTTGCACTGCTTTCTCATCATAAGGCTTTCTCAGTGCAAAGCAGCTTTAGTAATGAAGATGTTTCAGTCTAGTTTGTTTTAAAGCTCTGTATTTTCTGTAATATGAAAGCACTCTGCTTCCTAACTGCTTACAGCAATATCAAATGTCTTCCTTCAGAGAGCACTGTAAGTTGTAAAATATTTAGAATTCCTGTAGTGAAGAAAGCACTGCATGATGACTTTGAATCCTCTTGGTCGATAGACACTGAATGCTTTAAAGAAGTAAATTTTAGCAGAGGTTTTCACATGGGTGACTGAAATACCCCCATGCAGCTTTCCAGCTTGCCTGTGAGCAGGCAGAGCAATCTGATATGTTTGGCTGCCCTCAGCCTGAAGGGCAAGTGGTCTCACTTAAGGGCAGGCATGGGGTTTGGGATTCCAGTATTTACAGAAACAGACGTTTCAGAATCCTGTTCTTAAGTATTTTTCAAAACAAATGTGTTGTCCTGATTCTTGTCCGTATAGGACTTGTCCTTGCATGAATGTGAGTGGGTGTTTGAATTGTTGCTTTAACATGAAAGTGACCGAAACCCTTCCATCAATGAATGTAAGCTGTTTTGGAGAAAGTACTGCACATTGATAAGGGCATGGCTGCAGCTATGCTGCTGGAAGTAATGCTTTAGGTTATGGTTTGAGAAGTGTGTGTTTGCAGAGTGTCTGAAGCTGAAGTAAAATGGAGTTATTCTTTCCAATTAAACCAGATCTGCTCTAGAGCCAAGCCAGTATGATGAGAATCAGACTCCTTTTCTCCCATGTATCTTACTGCCTGATGGGGGTATTTCACACAAAGTCCTGTCTGCTCACACAAGGACACAGAAACCTCCCTAGGCTTCATGTGGAACTAGCATTTGGCAACCTGGAATAGTGTCTGTTCCCCATGCTGAGGTATATTATGCTTGTACCTCGCTGGTGGTCGTGGGCTTCTTTCCTGCAGATTTTGGTGACTCTGTTTGTGTGTTAGTATGCCTTGGGGCAAAAGTTAGTGATATAAATAGCACATAATATGGAGTTTTTTTTCTCTCCAGATAGGTTCTTGGATTGCACTCTATTCTATAAACACAAGCTTTGTAGAAATAAATAGTGTGGAAGTGGTTGCCTGGCCTTCCCCTTTTGGTGGAAGAAAATATGTCCTTGTCCATATTATTATTGAGTTTAAAACACAACTGTGAGAAGCAGCAAGCCACTCCACAAGGAAACAAGCAATGCTAATGCTTAACCTGGTTTGCAGCTCATTAGTATACCTCTGATAATATCTGTGGTGTGAGCCCAAGCCCTGTGCCTGCAGCTCACCCTGTTCAGACCTTTCAGTGGTGAGACCCAGTGGGGTGTGTTGCTTTGATGTAGCTTAAAGAACTGCTACAGACTGGCTGTCCCTCTTCTGGAGTGGGGAGTTTTCTTGAATGTGCCTGAAACTTCACAGTGCCTATAGGTTGTACGTATCAGATCCATAAATATCTCCTGGGCTAGTAGTACTGTGATATCTGAGACCATAATTACAGCTCTGAGCCCATGGATATCTCAGGCACACATGAACAAAATACTGTGGCAAGCTGCCAGTGTCGCTGTGAGCTGAGTCCATCAGACCTCCTTGCATGTCCTAAAGCAGACCTTGCCTTCAGTGTCATGAGGCTGAAAGTGATTCTAGAGCTGTGCTTTTTCTCTGGTACTTGCCCAGAGCTGGGTGCAGTTCCCTTCTCTTCCTCTGGTTTCTCCATGCCAAAGCAGAGCCCAGTTTAATGCACTTCACAAATTGTCTTCTTTGCCCTTACATTCATTCCAT
The DNA here is from genome assembly GCF_903797595.1 of Erithacus rubecula. Taxonomy (NCBI): domain Eukaryota; kingdom Metazoa; phylum Chordata; class Aves; order Passeriformes; family Muscicapidae; genus Erithacus; species Erithacus rubecula. The sequence goes on along the minus strand of NC_136689.1, from coordinate 60,406,204 downwards.
TTGGAAACTAATCTTTTGGTTTGCAAAAGGAAACACTGAACAAAACAAGAAAGAACAGATCCAGAGGGAAAGACAGCAATGATACTAAGCTCAGCCCCTGTATTATGTATTTCTGCTGAAGCATAGCTGGGTTTCAGTGCTAGACTATGAGCCTTCTCACTTGACAGAAGCACAGGTCTGAGGGCCATCGTGCACTGCAAATTTACCTAGTCTTGGACAAACATTTACAGAAATGCTTGTGCCAAATAACTTTGTGCTGATCAGTAAGAAAACAGTGTTCAGTAATCGTTCTGTGTCTCTTCTAAATGGTTCCAGCTCAGTGGGAACTGAGTGGGCTTTACATCCATAAAGTAGGTCACTGCTAGGAGATACTAAAACACTAAAAAAAAGAAAGAGTGTTTCAAATTACAAAGGTCCTTATCCTTCCCTTCCTGCTGAAGTAGGAGTTTTCCAACTCCTAGTCTTCCAGGAGGAGCAGAGGTGCCAAGTAGAAATTTCCAGGCTTGAGAGCATAACTAGGTTAACTACATTGCAAACACACTTCCAAATAAAAAATGTAGCTATGTGGAAAACCACTTTGTTTTTGGAGTTTCCTAGATCTCTTTGCATGTATTGGTACTTGTGCACAATTACATATGTGTTTCTCCTTCCTAGTTTCTTTTACTCTGTTATAATAATGAAAAAATGTAATGAGTTGACCAAGATCTGGGTGGTTTTTTTTCTTGTATTTTTGGGGGACTCTGCTCAGCCTGCAGGAGAAAACCCATAGTATGTAGTTAGAAAGGTCACCAGTTTGTCTTCTGCTTTGAGTATCCTTGATTTCTGCAAGTACAATTCCAGCTTTGGTGGAGTTTGGGCTAACTTAGCTATGGGACCTACAAGCATCCTTGCTCCTTCTGTGTGAGTCAGTATCTCTGGAGTGCCAAAACCAGCCAGCACCAGGCACAACAATTTGGGGCACATGAATCTGACTTTTGGGTCCATGCACACAAGAACAAATTCCCTGCATGGGGTTTCTTCCTGTGGATTTCCTGAGATTGTTGTAGACACAGCCATCATGGGTACTTGTTATACATGATTTTTGTTGCAAGGAGAGACAGGAATCATGGAATGGCTTGGGTTGAAAGGGACCTTGAAGACAGACCATCTAGTTTCAACCTACCTGCCATGGGCAAGGAACACCTCACCTTCCTCTTGACCAGGTTGTTCACAGGCCTATCCAACCTGGCCTTCCAAGAATTAGACATCCACAGCTTCTCTAGGCAGTCTGTTCCCTCTGAGGAAAGAACTTATTCCTAGCATCTAATGTAAATCTCCCCTCTTCTAGTTCAAAACCATTCAGCTTGTTCTATCAGTATCTGCCTGTGTAAAAATTACTTTTCCTTTTTTTATAGACCCCTTTTAGGTGCTAGAATGCCACACCAATGTGTTCCTGGAGCCTTCCTCTCTCCAGGCAGAACAATCCCAGTTCTCTCAGCCTGTCTCTGGAGGAGAGTTGCTCCAGACCTCTGATCATCTTTGTGGCCCTTTTCTAGTCGTGCTCTCACAGGGCCACGTGTTTGCTGTGCTGAGGACCCCAGGGCTGGATTCAGAATTCCAGGTGGGGCCTCAGCAGAGTAGAAGGTCAGAATCTCCTCCCTTGATCTTCTGCCCACATTGCTTTTCATGCAGCCCGGGGTGTGATTGGCATTTTGGACTGCAAGCACTGATGCTGTTGACTCATGTCCAAGTTTTCATCCACAAGAACCCCAAAGTCTTTTTTGTCAGAGCAGCTCTCAATGAGTTCTTCTCACATTCTGTACCTGTGTCTGGGATTGCCCTGAACCAGGTGCAGCAACTTGCACTTGGACTTGTCAAACCATTTAGTTCTTAAGCACCCACTTCTCTAGTTTGTCCAGATACTGGGTAGGAGACAGAATACAGAATCACTTTCTATTAGAAGGAAAAATTACCATTTTACTGCCATGTTCATGCTTCTGCCCTTTAATTGAGACTGTCAGTATTTGTGTCTGTTGCAGGCTTTTCTGCCTTTTGCTTTGTTGTAAAAAGGAGAAGAGGATGGAAAGTTTAAGACATGAGTCATTACTCAAGGAGTGGACATTGTCTGGGTATCTGACAGAGGCTTTGATGCTCATGTTTGGTTATACAAACTTGAATTTTCAGATACAAAACTAGCAGATCTGAAAACGTTTATGTGTTCTATGTATTTGCAAAAAGGAAATGTCACTGGAACAGAAGAGCTGTATCTGTTTGCAGGAACTGGAAAGATTCCTTTGAGGCTGCCTCTGCTTACACTCTTCTGTATTGTATGTTGCTGTGGCATGGGGGGGGATTTCTTTGCACATGTGTAGCTGCAAATAATTCAAAATTACACATTGTAAATCCCCATGTGCATAGAAGGAAAAACATATTTCATGACAATCAGCATCTAGGCTAATCCTTTGCATGCAAAGAAAATTCCAGAACTAAGTAGAAGCAGTGACACGCAGGCTGGCACTGGCTATGTCTGAGCAGTAGATGGGAGAGTTCATGTGTCCTGCCTGTGATTAATTTTTGAAGCATTCTGATGGAGGTGGGGAGATGATGAAGGAAAACAAGTTAGTCTTCCCCCTTCCCCCTCCTTTCCAAAAAAAAAAAGGTTATGAAGCTGTAGTCATTGGGGAAATCAAGCTGATCCTGTGAGCTGTTTACCACTGCATTCACTGGAACATTTTTCACAGCAGTAGGCGCACTGCCAACCACTGGTACTGGAACTCTTCCCCATGGGGTTTACCTATTTTAGGGCTGAGATAACATCCACGGGGCCAGCAATAACTTGCTTGCTGAAATTTTTCACAATGGAGAAGATGCAATCTTGCACCCTCTTGACCTCTCCACGGTTGCACTCATGGTTTCAGTGCTGGGGACTCTTCATCACAGTTTCCATAGAAAATCTGTGGGAAAGGCGTCATGCTCTTTGCCAGGAGTGAATTATGTACATGTACATAATTTAGACAATACTACTATGAGGAATGTATTTTTTGGATTGGTCAATGTTTTTGTTGCAAATACCCAAGCAGTGTGCATGGCTTGAGCAATTTCAATCCCCTTGTTAACTTTGCTTATCCTATTTTGGGAGGATGGACCAACAAATTAAGGAAACACACTTGTAAAGAGTAGAGAAAAAGTCAAGAATTCTTGTCTTTTCTCCACATTCCACAAAAATGAGGACAAAATGCCCATTTTTCCTATGGTCATTAGTTATCACGGTCATGATTAGAAGACCAGCTGGCAGAAAGTTTCTAGAAAGGTCTCTCTAAGACTGTCATCCTATAATATAACAAATCTATGACTTCTTTTCAGTTCTACTTACTCATTTTTCTGAGAGTTTGGGAGGTGGGGCAGCTTCTATCAAAGATAAGCTCCCAGTTGCTTATCTTTGCACACATAATGCACAGGTCCGTTGAAAAACACTCCTTTGGAAACACTCCTGTTGGCAGGACTTTTCATGGATCATGTGGAGACTAGCCAGTTGTTACCAGATGCTGAGGCACTTGAGGTGAAATCTCATATGTTTACAGGTTGCCATTCTCCGTTGTAATTATTTTTGTAATGAATGTTGAAATTTGGAGTTGAAGTGAGGGAGTGATGAAAACAAACCTCTAAATGCTTTTCATGGACACTTCTGGTTTATTACAGGTCTTATACTAACATCTGGATTTCTAAGTAGTTGCATCGAGCCCCTGAGAAACTGACTGTGTTCCCTGTGCTTGGCACACAGGCAAAATCTCCTTGTGAATCCTTGGAGCCTGAAGCACAGAGACAGAAGGGGGATGTGTAAAATAGGGTGGGAGGGGGCAGGGCAGCAATGAGACAACATTGTGTTGTGTGATAGACAGTGTCATCAGTTAAACAGCTTTTTTACTCAGGTTTAAGAAAATGTCATGTTTGTCTTACACTGTTAATAAAATGCAGAGCAGAATAGATAGTGTGTGTTAAAAATGTTTATTTATAAAAATGGGAATAGACAGTTGTTTTAAAAATGTATGACTGTTAAAGTTAGTCAAGAGTGTAAGACTTGTAGTAGTAGTTGAAGGTGTTTTTGCTATTCCAGCAAATGTTCATGTTCAGTAACATGTACATGAGGCCTATCAGAGGTTAGAGGTGCCCCAAATTCAAAGCCTGGGCACATGGGGCTCTTCCACACTGGAGCAGTAGGCAATATGGGAGGAATTACTTGCAGCAGAATTCCTCCCAGGATCTCTCACAGCATGCCTGGCTCTTACCTTTTCCCATCTTGGGGAAGAGGGAGATGAAATGTGAATACTGAGAGCACAAGCAGAGAGATGCTCAATCAGGGGATTGTTACTGGCATTTACTTCTCCTTTTTGCCTCTGCGGATCTGGCCAGAGCTGGAACTTGTCCTTTCCTCATCTCCAGTTGCCCTTGGAAGGACTCACTGAGGAGCTGGCAGGGGAGTGGTTTAGGTATACATTCTGACTGGTTTAATTACCAGTTATGAAAAGCAGTAGTAATAGTTATTTCAGTAAATGTGTTTAGTTTCAAAACAGCCTCATGTCCGGCTCCAAACCTCTTCTTGCCAAATTTCAGCAAGTCAGTAGCTGTTCATGTTGTTTTCTTAATGTGGCAAAGGCTTATGTTAGAGATAGTGACTTCCCCAAGGTCTGATCCTGAGATTTGTCTCCCAGTCTTTGATTCACTGACTGTCCTTGTAGCTAAGACTTGAAAGTTTCCACTGGGTAAGCTTTCTAGTCATTGAGATAGATTTGGATCAAGGGCAGTTTTCAGTGTTTTAATTGTTTTAATTTTGGTTACATCGAATAACATATTTACTGTTTAACAATCAGCAATGTATTTGATTGAAAGATTACATAGGGGCAGATTAAAATATTATATGTACTATTTTTGTTCACTGAACAGTCACACAAAAATTATTATAGAAGGAAAATCAACTTATTCTGTTATTTCTGTTGATGTAAATCTAAAATTGTTAAAAGTGCTTTTCAATGCTTGCAGTGAAAAAAGTCTGTAGGGCCATATTCTTGCAAGTTTGCACTTTCTGTGGCTTGACAAGATGAAATGACAGAGGTGTTAAAGGTACCTTCTTCTTGCAAGCGCTGAAAGAAAAATTCTCAGGTCACCCCTTCTGAAAATAAATACACGGTAATTTTTTTTCAATAGATGGCTTTCAGTACATTTTGCAGAATTCAGTGAAGGATCAGTTTCCTTGTTCCTGTCAGTTGAGTTGTTCCTTGGCTTCTGGCAAGCTCTGCATGCTTCTCTTGACGTCACAAAGTTTCTTGCTGGCCCTTTGGAGGCATGTGGCTTTGTGTCACATCTTTGTTTGCCTTGATCTGCTTGCCTTGCAGCCAGGACACTGCTTGCTCCAGACACAGTTTTGGCAATCTCTAGCCAGGGGACCCCGAGAGCCCAATTAGTTTCTTGTTAGAAGAAGAGTGCAAACTGCAATCACATGAAGCTGGTCCCTCTGTTTTCCACTGCTTTCACTTTAACAGTGTGTGTTTGCAAATATCTCCTAAAAGTTCTTGTTTTAGAACAGGCCAATGTTGCAAATATCTTCTGAACACACCCTATCTAAACTGTAAATGATCCAGCTCAGAGATTTAACACATCCCAAGGTTCTGTTATCCAGTCAACAAAAACAAACATTTTTTTCTGTGTCAAAGGCAAATTGTTACATCTGACTTCCTATTCCTGTTTCAGCAGAGACAGTTAGCCAAGATATCAACCCATTTGACCTCCCAAAAACTCAATTCCTTTTACTTAGTAAATGCCACAGTTACCAAAAGCCTTCATGTGGTCTGAAAGAAAGATCTATCATTTGTCATTTTGAAGAATGTGTTTTTATTTAATAGTGTTATATTACCTCTTGTCAACAGGATGTTAAAAGTAAAGTGCACCAAACTAGTTTGGGTGGAAATTCCTTGCAGCTTAGCATTAACATATGTTGCATAGTGTCATTAAGAACAGAGGATGTTATTTAGAAAAGCTTTAGATTTTAATCTCAGACCTGGTAACCAGTACTTGGAATTCCACTTGGTATAATTTTGTTGTTTGAATATGTTCTGGAAATATTTGGAAATGTTTGATGCCAAAACACTCCAGTTCTCTTGTCTGACCTCACTTTGTTTCACCACATTTTGTGCTGATCAGCTTTGCTGAGCACTGTGACTGGGATGAGCATAAAACCTTAGGAGAATCCTGCTGTTGACCTCTTGCAGGAGCAGATCATGTCACCATAAATAAGCCTGTGCCTGGGGCCAGCACCATCTCACTGCTCAGGCACAGTAAGCCTGGTACATCTGGGTCACCCCAAGACTGGAAGCTACAGGCCTGCCCAGGACTCACATCCAGCAGATGTGGGGCAGGAAGCTGTGGCTCTCCAGCCTGCCAGTGTTGATAGAGCTGTGTCCTGAACTTTGATGTGTCCTGGCTTCAAGCACAGAACTGAGTGAAAGTGGTGGCTTCTGCAGTAAGGTCTGACCTCGTCCCATGCAGAATGGATTGCTCGCATCCTCATGGATGGGATTCAATCAGTATTGCCATTGTGTGGCTCCTGTCAGTTTTGGAAAGAGTCGAATACCATATTTTGATTTTGCATTTCAGTTTAGTAACAGGGTTATTTCTCTTTTAGTTGTCATGTTTTTACCTTTAAGGGATCCAGAAGTGCTTTTCCTATCTCCCTTCAGCTATGAGTGGCAGCATTTATTTCACCATTAGCTCATAATTTCCTGTTCTTGGACTCTCTTGCTTTTTGAGAGTGGAATGGGGAAAACCCCACTTTTCTCCCCCTCTTGCCTGTTTTCAAGCAGCGTTGCAAGGAAATCTGTAAAGAATTCCCATAATTGCAGAGTCACATCTGTTTCAGAAAAAAATAAATTCTGCTATATTCAGTTAATATCCGTGGTCTTCTTGCAAAAAAACCCATCTCCCCGAGGACATATTGACATGGGGTCACAAGAAGTTGCTGTGGAGAACTGGTGTTCTAAATATTCATACCTCACAGAATTAAAGTGAAGTAGACAAGTTATCCAATAACTGTACTCTCAAAGCCTTGTGGAGACTGATATATATATATGTGTCTTAGTGGTGTTTTTGTTTGTTAGAATGTTTTGGAATGATTAAGTGCATGTGACATTTGGGAAGCTGTTCAATGTGTATTTTAAATATCCCAAACTGCTGGTATAAAAATTCCTGGCAGAAATCTGGATCATATTCTGAATTACTGTAGTCAGTCCCTTAACTTTTTTTTTTTTTTTTTTGTGCAAGAGGCTTTCCACTCACTGCATTCCTATAAAAGTATTTGATATATTTATTTTTTGGTTGCTAGTATGATATGAAAATACCCCATATAGCTACTGCTTCTTGAACAGCAGCTCAAAGTTTTGGGATTTTTTCCCCAGGCATTCCAATGGAAATAAGTGAGAGAAACTGCCTCTGGTGTGTTCTCATATACCAGCACATTTACCTAGGCTGCATGTCCTTTAAACAAGTTTTCTGACAATAAAAATTTTACAGTGTAGAAAGCTGTCATGAAATGTTACACATCTGACTTTTCTTAAGCCTTGCTCAAAGAGAACAGATATTGAAATGCTTTTATTCTCTCTAGTGCTTCAGTTTGGTAGCATATTATGGTAATCCAGAAATGGGTACTCTTCTTGCATGCATGTAATCAAGTGCTTGCTGTTTTAAGGCTCAGAAGTAATACAGTAATTCTGAATATATTAAAAATGTGTTTAAAATGAGATCTTCTATTTGTGGATCTGGTTGCTTTTTTTTTTTTTTTTTTTTTTTTTTTTTGAGACCATGATTTCAGAAAATCTAAGTACTTGTTTAACTTCTTAATAACCTCGTTGCAATAAAGCAGAATATTCAGTCTTTGATACACAGGAGCACTTAAACATATGATTAAATGTCATTCTTGAAGATGAAGGCTTATTTAAATTGGGGCTTTAATCATATGTTTTACAGCCTAACTGGATCACTGCCTGATAAGTAATGCTGTATGGACTGGATAGGTGGCTCTGTGGAGGCAGTGCATATCTTAAGGAGAAATTATTGCACCGTGGGTTAGTGGTCTGTCTGTAAGACCACAGAAGCTTCAGTGTACTTGACTTGGACTAATTCTCTGAGCAGAAATGCTGAGTTTAAAAAAGCTGTCTTTGTAATGAATTTTGAATGACATTATCTTGAGGGATTTGGGGCAGCTAAGGACTTGTAACCAAAACTGGCAATGATGACATTTCACTGAAATTGATAGAAATGTGGGCTTCTGACAATTGTCTTCACAAGTCCTAATTTCATATATTGTAATTTGACCCCATTATCTTAATACTGCTCTGTTATATTTTTTTGATCTCTCTGTAATTGCCCTTTTCCCCCAAGGGCGTGATTTTTAGCATTGGTTTTCAACACTCATGTTTTTCAGGCAGTTTTCTCTTTTTATTTTTTAATGAGGGAACCTTAGTTACAGGAAACAACAGAATCCTGAGTGAACAATGTCAAACCAGGTTTTTGTATGGCACTGAAGTAATTTCATAATGGGTGGAGTACTTGAAAAATTTCTGAGGCATGAGAAACAACTTGCAGTGCTTGCAAATGTTTCTCCAAGAGTTTAGCAAATACCTGGTACACTAAATAGGAGTGTAACACACATGCTGTGAGTTTGTTTTGATGCTAAGTTTGGTGGGGGGTTTTTTTGTTTGTTTGTTTGTGGGTTTTTTGTTGGATAAACATGGTGAGACTGAAAAGAGGTATAAGGATACATGTGTGTCTAATATCTAATGCAGCACTTTCCTCTTTAAAAAAAAAAAAAAAAAAAAGAAAAAAAAACAAGTCCACATGCCTGAGTGCTGGTTTATAGGTGTACTGGGGCAGAGGGGCCTCTCAGGTCTAACCCTGCCCACAGGATGGACCTGCCATCCCAAGGGGAAAACATATTAAGGACCCTTTTTGTTCCATTGCTGTTTCCTGGAGCAGTGTGTTTAATACTTGTGCATTTCTTGGCTTCCTTTAAATTCTAATTGCAGGTAAAAGCATACAGCTTGATGAACTTCAGCAGAATTGTTTATAAACACAAGACTTGAAGTAGCTTCTCCAAGAGGTCTGCTTTTACCATTGGATGCAGCATGTAAAAAAATGAAAGCAGAATTTGTGGTGCTGAACATACTCCATTCATTCTCCTCCAGCTTCAGTGCAGGAGGGTTTAATATTCTATGTGATGTTTCTAAGTGGTGAAAGTCACATTCAGACACTTTTTTTTTTACTAAATACAGTGAGTTGGTTGCAGGCATGCCGACAATGTCCTGATGTTGCAGGTCAGGAAACTGCCTGGCTTGTTTTCTCTATGGCATACACAGAGTAACTTCTGTTCTTTGGTAGTAGTCATGGTTTGAGGCAGCTGGACAGACTCAAGTGAGCCTTTGTGTGACTCTAACAAGATGTTACCTTAAAATTCCCGCTTCCAGGGAAAGTTTCAGCAGTATGTTGCATCGATTTTTGATACCTCTGTGGAGCTGGGGTGGCTTGACCTTGGTTGTCTCCCAGACACCCACCCATCTGCTCTGTGACCCTCATCACAGGGAGTTTGGGACTCTAATGCCAGGCTTTGCAGTGGGTACCTGTCTAGAAGTAGGCATTGCAGACACTTGCTGTTAGGAAGTCATTTTCAAGGTTAGACATCAGACACTGCTGTCAGGAGGCCCTGAAGGCAGACAAGTTCTGCATTCCTTCCTCCAGTGCTTTACTTCTGCCTTTAATATTTCATTCAAAATCTCCATGCTTTGGTGTTAGTGTTTCTGCTTGTACTCACCCTTTTCAGCTCTTTCTGCTTTGAGCACTCTTTAATGTTTTCTTGCTTACGGGCAGTGTTGAGATGTTTCAGGGCTACAAGAAAGCACAAAGCTTTGTCACCTCGCAGAGACAAAGTGAAAGTGTCCACTTTCACTTTGGCAGATGAGTGAAATGGAAACGGTGACAGGTCTGAGTGCTTGGCAAGCTGTGGCCCTGGTGACCCTGCAGTTCACACCCCACCAGGGCTGGCTCTCCATAACTCCCTCACATTTGTTCAGACTTGCTGGTCCTGCCTTATCCTGTGGCATTAGGGACACAGCCAGGGAAGTATGAGTCTTCTTATGAGGTGAGCAGCGTACAATTTGAGGAAAGATGTCAAATTTCCTGGAAATCCTGTGCAGTGTGAAAGGAGTGTCATCTCTGTGTGTGCGTGTACATCGCTGATAGAAGTAGACAAAAAAAGTGGATCTTCAGAATTCCTGAGTGTTCACGGATCATGGGGTCAGTTTGACCCTTCCCAGCCATGACTCATGCTGTATATTTCAGTATATTCAAACCAGTATATTTCTCTGGATTAGAATGCCCTCAAGAAACATTTATCTGTATTCCATAACATCTCGTTGAGCCTGTGCTGCTGTTCAGTGGAGTTTTTTTTTGTGGAGTTAAGATGCTGCATTACAGTTTCAGTGACACAATTCTTGCTTTCTTTAGCAGGTCATTTGTGCTTGTAAGCACGAAAGGGAAGGTTTTAATGCTTCACAATATGTTGAACTTGTATGAGTGTCCACTGTTTTCCAGAAACTTACAATTTGCTCTTATTTCTGATCACGTTTGTTCATATAACCAAATATGGAATGGTCTTTTACTTTTTGTTCCAACTCATTCTTCAGTGACTCCCTCTTCCCCTGAACAACACATACAGTCAAGATGCTTTATTTTCAATCTAACCTACTGGCAACTCACTTGTAATTACAATAGGAATTTTAATGGATGGATGTGTAATTAAGTAATGACAGTTGCTCTGAATTTTTATGGCTTTCACTTTGCTTCACTTATCCCACAGACTGAGGTGGAGCTTCATGGCTTCCCTGCAGCACCTGGAAAAGTCAGTTCTGCTAGGTTGATAAAGTTGAGGAGATAGTTGGAGAGCTTGAGAGAGGACAATACATATTTGAAGTGTTGGGGAAGAGCAGGAGGGGCAGAGGCTGGGAACTGGAGGAAGATGTCTTTCTTTCCCCACTGATCTGATGTGATGGTGATGAGAGTGAACCTGCCCTGCAGAGGGGATTTCAGAGCCCAGCTGCTGTGGGATGGGGCTCCCTTGGGCAGGCAGGTGTTCAGCGCTGACAGGATGGCTGTGCCTGTGCCAGCCTGACCTGGAGAGCTGCTCATGGACAGGCTGGCCTCCCAAGCTGACCCTGGCAGGAGTGCTCTTCCTGCCAGCCACAGTGTTTCCTTCAAGGGCTGAGCAGGCAGGACATGGAGCTGTCTCCGTGTTCCCTGATCCTGTTCACTTTGTTTGATGAACTCTGATGGAATTAATGGGCTGTGGTGAGGTGAGCCAGCCTGGGCTGTCTGGGGCTGGATCCCTGGATGTGCCAGGCTTGCTTGGTTTTGTCTCCTGGAGATTCCCACAGGGTGCTCTGCCTATTTTAGGGAGAACCTCAGCTGTGCTCTGGCATCATGGTGTGAGGGAAGGATGGATGTGTGCAGGGACAGGGAGCAAAACTGAATTTAGCCTACAGTCTTCAGGGACAAGGGTTATCATCAATGACAATGGGGTATCATAATGAGTCCCTACAGCCATCACACTGTGGCATTAGGTTGCTACTAGCACAGTGTGGTGTATCAGGAACCTGCTCTTCACTGTTATGCTGAGTGCTGGATTTAGGCCATCTAAAATTAGCCTCTAGCCCTAAACCTGTATCTTCCTACAGCTGCCCTAATGCTACCTGCATGCAGGGTCATAACCCTTCTAGTTACAAGAAGAGCACTGACTTTTGAAACAGCTGTACCCATTTTATATCCATTCTCACATCCTGAAATATTCCTACCTGTTCTTTTGTGCATCCATCCTTTTAGCATTGCTGCCTTTTACTGTATAAACGAAGAAACTTCAGATCATGCAGGGTGATGGTGAGGAGCTCACCTGTACAGATGCAGCTGCCTTTGAAAAGCAGCCCGAGTAAACGTGTTACAGTTCTCCTAAATACTGAGATAACGTCTAGCACAAAGGTTTAAATAACAGGTAGTTCTTGATCTGCCATAGCATCTCCAGTGACTCAGTGTTCCCCCCTCCCACCCCACTGCAGTAATTACAGAAGATTGTTGCAGTTCCTGACTCGGAGGGAGGCTTCCTCCTAAGGCTTCTGGCCGTGCTGGAGCTCCAGCTCTGCAGCTGTATGGAGCAAATTGTGAGGGGAATCATGGTAGCAGGCCCCAGGACTGCAACAAGAATAATGTGGGAATAGCATATGTTATGAACTAGTGATGGCAAGCCATAAAAAGAGAGTTTGCTTTGGATTTGTGGTCAGGAATTTGGTTGCCAGAATCTTGGCCATGATGCTCATATCTCTTAAAATTGCGTGCTTACAAGAAAGACATTCCAAGCTACAAATCTGATGGCTTCTCTGCCAGGCTAGCTAAGAAACTGCCAAGTGTTAAAATTAAAAAGGGGTAAATGTTCTCTGACCCAGATTTGTTGTTGTTTTGTGGCTTTTGAAGAGAATGTGTCTTCCTTGTGGGAGCACAGGGCGTGAAGCTTTGGGGACAGGCCTGGGGATGGGCTCAGCTGTGAGTAAGGTTATGAGGTGGGAGCTGCAGGGAAAGGTTCCACAAACTCCATGATCCCCATGATTCTCCCCCTAGGGAGGAATTCAGCAGGCACTGTCACATGTGCACTGATGGTCTGCAGCTGCCTTGGCCACTCTGGCGGGCACAGAATGGCAGCAGGGACGTGCTGCCAAATGTGACCTGACAGCCCTGCCCACAGGGTGCTCAGGGCTGCAGGGGAGGCCAGCACAAGAGGACCAAAGGGCTCAGGTCTCTGGTTTGCTTCATGAGATGTCGGACCTGACAGGCACATCCATAGGTCTTGCTTGGTTTCGTGTTCATGCAGCCTTCTTTTGTGATGCAGCTCTTCAGATTTAGTGGAGCTGCACTCCTGGTGCTGCTGCAAGCAGCTGTGCACAGCTGGCCATTAGTTCTCTGCTTGTAAATATGTGTGAAGGTTGTCTTGTCATCAGCGAAGTGTATTCAGAGGGAGGTCTGTGGAAGTTGGGCCAAGTCTCTTAGAGGTGGGGATAGATTTTCCTGTGCCTTAAATACTGCAGTAAACCCCACTGTCTCTGCTGAGGTAAGAAAAATCTACAAATAGGCTTTGCATTGTTTCAGCTTAGGCACAAGGATATTATCTTTAATTCCTTTTTCAGTGTTACTGTGTAAGAATGAGGATCTTGAGATTTTTTTTATGATTATGGCACAGTATTTTCAAGTGCTTAGGCCAGAAAGCATTATATGCAGGCATGACATTTCATTTGTTGCTCATCAAAGAAGAGAAATTTCATCCCCAAGCACTGCTGTGACATGTAGTGAAAACATGGCTCTGGTGAGCTTCTCTCTGTCTAAGTGCTAGTGCACTTGGTTCACAAACATCAGTTAAATGCCTCAGAGGCCTAATGAAATAAATAGAAGAGCTAGATGGCAGGAAGTGGGATGCACAAAAGCTACTTTTTGGCATCATCAAGGCAATGCAAAGAAGAGAACTGCACATGAAATACTCATTTGGTTTTAAGCTCCAGCCCTGTGTGGAGTAGCACATCAAAACTGAAGCCCTTCCCTGGGTTTAGATGTCACTGTCTCAGTGATATCTCAAGGAGAAGGTGGAGTGCCCAGCACCTACATTACAGACTAAATGTTTGAAGTACTTGCTTAGAAAGTGGGAATCTGTTCTTGTCTTGCACTGCCTAGGGGAGTTTCCAAGCCACACTGGAACTGTGTGGGTGCAGTGAAGACTGAAGAATCCCATTTGGGTAGTAGGAGTATGAATCTGAAACTCATTTGAAAAGGCAGAGTGATATATATATATGTGTGTGTGTACATATGTATAATGCCCCATCTGTGTGAGTTTTATTTTGTGTTTGTTTTTGTCTTTATTTTGATGTTTAGCAGCCTGACTGAGGTGGTTTGTGCTAGCAAGATGAATGTTCTCAGAGAACTCAGCCAGTTTGGGTCTTTTGAGGAGGTGTGCTCTCTTTGTAAATTTTGAATGGCCTGAAGTTGAGACTGGCCCCAAGACATTGAGTAGTACATTTGGGTGTGGGGGTACTTGTACTGATCTGAGATCTGAATTCTTGGAGCAGTAGAAGTGACTGCATGGCTTGTGGGATGTTTCAGCTGCCGATTTCTCTTTTCAGGCTGAGTTGCACCATTAATGACTGAATGGACTCTGCTGGGAAGGCTTGTCCTCACACCATGACAGCTGATGAGTCAGAAGCTGGAGAGTTAGCTCTGGAGCCTCTCCTGACTTGCAAGCTATGTCTGTGTGAATATTCCCTGGATAAGATGACCACTCTTCAGGAATGCAGCTGCATCTTTTGTACAGCGGTAAGATCTGTCAGTGCCTTTTCACTACAGGAGCAGATAATGGGAGATGGACAGAGCTTGAGATGGCATTGCTTGTCTTGTACAAGAAGCATGTGCTACCCATGCTGACACAAGATGCTTTTCTAAAGAGCTTTTGGGTTAGTTAAAAGATTTCTCTTGTCATTTTGCTTTTGATAATTTGTAACTAACGTGTTCCTAGAGCAAGTACTAGAAAAACCCAGTAATAAAAGGGAAAAATATGAAGTTTAAGAGTGTTGGAGAGCATACACAGTCTGCATGCAATCTCAGTGTTTACTTTCTTCTGAAGCAAAACCTTGAAACATCATAGGATAGCTGTGAGCTTTTGTTTCCCTGCTATACTTTTCTGAGTTCTCAGAGACCTTTTAAGATCTTCTGTGTAACTTCTAAGGGCAATCAAAAAACCTAAACAAAAATGGCCTCTGCAGCCTTTGCCTCCGTGCTGCAGAGATGTTGCCCAGGTCATGCATTGCCTATAGTAGTCAGTAAGGACTTTTTGGCCTGCAAATTCAGATCAAATAAAGCTGGTGGAAATGATAGAGGGAGAGGTTGAATGAGCTGATAAAAGCCCTACAGATAGTAGTACTCTTCTGGTCTCTTTGTCAGCATGGGAAAATAGACCTAGTTTCTGTGGTGATAGAGACTTTGATGTACCTCACTAACAGTAACTAATGTACCTGACCTGAAAACAGGTCAGAAGTCACCGGAGGATGTTGGTGTGGTGTTTCTTTGTTGTTTGGTTTTCATTTGTTTGCTTGTTTTCTGTTTTTTGTGATTTTTTTTTTTCTTTTTTGGAGGGGGGCTGGGGAGGTGGGGCGTTTAACTCTAGAATAAATGTACTTGGTTTTATTTTTAAAAACAAATTGTGGGTAAGCATCAAGCAAATATGTTTAAGTTTTACCCTTGATAGTTTGAATTAATGAAGAAATTTGTTATTTGTGAAGCCAGCTAGGGTGAGAATATCTTCACTTATGCTGAATTCAGGGTAGCTTAAAGAGGATGAGAATCTAGCTGTGTGTTTCAATAAACTAGGATAAGATTAATTAATATGTATTTCAATCTGAACTTCATCAAGTTTGTTTTTCATACTGACTTGCACGGAACATTTCTGTATTTTAGTTTGTAACAATAGTTTCAAGAACCACATACTTGAAAGGTCAGAGTGAAGATACTGCTTTAAATGCAAAAAAAAGAAAATTGGAGAAGTTGATACTTTGACAGTGGTCCCACCCCTATCCAAGAACTCAGTGTTTCTGATTTAGTATCATTAATGGTACATTAAGCTCAGTGTTAGCTGGGCAGAGTAACCCTTAGGGAAGGGTGGGCTGCTGAGAACTGTGCCAGGCAGAGCTGGACTCTGCTCTCCAGCAGGACACTGGCCAAAGGGAGAGGTCAGGGATGGCTGGAGATGTTGCTGTGCCCACATGTCGCCTGTTGGTGCTACAGCTGCCAGCACATCCATACACTCTTTCCCTGGCCACTGTGAGCTTGGTGCTCCAGAGCAGTGACAGTGGCATGGAGGGTGCAGCCACAGTTATTTGGCATCTGTGCAAACTTCAGTGACTTTGAACCAAGAGTCAGCCTTGAGTGAGCCCGAGTGCAGCTGGGGGAAGCCTTTAGACACGCTCTATTTATTTCATGGGGCATAATAGGTCTCAGTTGTGTTTATGCTCCAAGTCCAGCCTTTGTCTGACTGTTGTCTGTGTCCCAAAATCCTCCCAATGGATGTGTCTGGGCTGATGCATGCCCAGACATGCAGATCTTGCATCCTATGACAAAGAGGGCTCTGGAAGCTTTTAACCTGGCTACATGGCTTTCTGTCTTGAAGCCAGAGCAGTTTCTGGGAGGCCATATGAGTTGCACTTTTGGGCTGCCTCCAAAAAGCAGTGTCAGGAGCATCTTGACATGGAGTGCTGGGACTTGCATGGGGGATTGCTCAGGGCACAGCCTGCAGCAGCTGTACTGGTGTGCCATGCCATGCCCTAAATTTCCTCTCACCCATGCCAGAATATCTAGATACACTACACTTAAGAAAGCTTTTGGGGTCAGAGTATCCACTGTGAGCTATGGGGTTGAGCACCAATCAGTTTTTCAGTTTTTCAGCTAACAATGGTCTCAGCTTGCATAGCTTATTCTTCTGTCACTAGGGTAATTTTATAGATCCAGGAGTCATATTAAACTTGAAATGGAAAAGGGCTTGACATGGACATAATAGATTCTGCTTCAATAAGCTGAAACCATTGCTTTTGTTAATTTTTTGTTCTGTTACATGTGAAGTCTTTTTTTATTTTGCTTTTCTTCCTGACTGTAATGGTGATGCTGCAATGATGATTTGTGGCTGTGGAAATAATTGGAAGTTGTTGCTATTTAGATATTTGTGGGAGTGAGGTTATATTTCCTTTCCATTTGTAGCCTGTAAAACCAAGGCATTCAAACTACTTAGAATTGTGTACAGCTATTTTTTTTTCAGCTAAGAAACTCTTGCAATAAACAAAATACTCCACAAAAGCTGTGTTCTAGCCAAAGGAAGTAAACTGTGCTTTAGAATGTGTATGTTTGCATTTTGGTGGAGCGTTGCTAATAGGGCAGGAGTTTTTAAAATAACTGTAAACATTTTTACTCTCTCTGTTCTAGCAGAAAAAGCAGATGGCTTGCAGAACATACTTGCCATCTTACTTGGTAGCTCAGTCAGGTCCGAAGAGGCATCAGCCCTGTATTTTTCATGTGTTGCACTTGGCATAAAATTCCACTGCAGTGAGAGATAAAGCACACATTTACACATCCCAAGAATTTGGAAATGGCTGTAGTGTACCTAATTGCTTGGTTTCATTGTGTTCTGATTTATATTAGTTTTGAATGAAAGACTGATCTCTGAAGAGGGTTGGGAAGGGATGTGAGATAATATTTTATATGTGAAAATTTTAGAGGACTGACATTTGCATTATTCAGTTAATTTCCTGTATCTATAAAACCTTTGCAGAGTGCCATGCTGTGGTGCACACTTTTACTATAGATATTTAGCAATATATATACTGCTCAAGCTGCACAATTTTATGGTCCCTTTGTCACCTTTACTTGTCCCTTTCCCAAAAGTGGAGGGGGTTTCATTTGTTCCTGATACTGCTCATCTTGTTCCTTGTCTTTCCACTCATCATTGTATATTTGGGGGGATATTCTTCTTACCAGCAGTCCCTTAGGGACCTTTTGTTGCAATTTTTTCTTCCTTGGAAGCTACTCAGCTACTCAGGTTTTTGCCCCCGTGGTCGTCTTGGTGCTCACAGATGCATTTGAGATAATTATGCACTGTGTCTGTCCACACCACTATAGTGTTAAAAAATACAGTATTTTGATGCACTTTATTGCATCTGGGTCCAAAGCAAACAAATGTTAATTACTTCTTGACTGATCCACTTACAGAATAATACTTTGAATATTGGTGCTCATTAGACTGTCTGGAAACTGTTCATCTAGGAGATTCCTGCCTTTTCAAAACATGGCTGAAACTGGGAAGACAGGAGGGAGAGACAGTGAGTGGTGTGATCACGTGCATCTGACATCCCCCTTGCTAGGAATGGCCGAGTGCAGGACTGGCAGTGACACTGGAAGTACCAAGGGCCCTGTGAGAGACTCAGTGTGAGTCTGTAGCCTGTAAGCAGTTGTGGAGATGAGGTTTTAGCAGGTGGGATAAGACTGCCCTGGTGGCAGAGGTGATAGGAGGGAACCTGTGCAGTGCTGTTGCAGAAATGTGGTCTTAGGGGTCAGTAAAAAACCCAGCATTGGCTTCTCCCTGCACTGCAATTATTTCTGGTTTTGTCTTTCCTCTTTTCTTCCCCTCTTCATAAGCATTTCAGGGCTCCAATAAGCACCAGGTGAGCAATAAATGGGATTGCTGCAATTTATGTCTAGCAGCAGCTTATGTCTGTCTATCTTGTGTGTTGCTTACTGGCACAGGATTTGAGATGTTGAAGACAATGTATGACAAATTGTAAACAGAAAATGCTTTCAAGTATGTTATTCTGTGCTGTTGGCTCAGGTTTATGCAGAAATAGCATGATTCACCCCCTTTTTTGTTTTTTCCCAAGCAAATTCTTTGTTGAGTCTTGTACTTCTGAGAAGTGTGTGAGGCAACTGGGTTACAAAATGTGCAAAAAAATTACCATGATTGTTATTTTGGTGCAGACAATGCAGTACAAATTAGGTTAAACCTCATGCAGCCTTAGAAGAAGGAGAAGTCAGCATGCAAGCCCAGGTAGCTTCTGTGCTGTCTTGTGCTCCTACAAGTAGGAGGTGTTCCAAAGGCAGTTGGAGAGGAAGATTTTCTGCTGTAGCTGTTATGACAGCAAGGCTGGGGCTTGACATGGGCTCCAAAGGCTCCTTTGCTGCCATGGGCAGGTGGTGCCATGGGCAGCTGCCTGCCTGGGCCTGGGGGGCTTCAGCCTCGGAAAGAAGCTGCTGCCAGCTACTCCTACTAGAGGAGAAGGAGAAAGTCTTAGAAATAGGAGTTTCTCTGTTGGTACTTCATCAACAGGATGGTCTAAGGCTTCTCTGCTTTTCTTAATCTTTTCAAGGGCAGCTGTGCATTGTCCTGCCTCCTTTTGGTGGCTGAATAGTGACATTTCGCCCTTAGTGCTGTGAAGTTTCAGTTTGTGGAGTGGAGCACTGGAAAACTGTGAGGAGTCTTTGCAAAAAACATGAGCAGAAAAGTCTGAGAGCAGAGAAGACTGAGTAGATCAAGGACAAGGAGGATGCAATGGCAAAAAGAATGGGATTCCTGCTAGGTGAAACAACTGAATAATCCAGTGAAATAATAATTAGTAAAATTTATGAATAAGGGAATATTTGGATTTGCCATCATCTAGCCAACACTGGGTTTTAGTATCACTTCTGTTTATTTGTGCTCATTTTCAAGAAGGGGTTTATTCTCCTCTTTTTCTCCCCTTTCTGTGAGACACCTTCTCACAACTGCACCACTCACTACCTTCTCTTCCTAAATACACTTTTTGCTGCGATGCCCCACTTACTTTATATAAAGCTTACCTCAGGTTGTTTTCCGTTTGGAAGTGTTGACATTTGGGATTCTTTTTTTCCCCTGCTCGACATTTGAAATGTTTCAGAATAATTTTTTTTTTTCAAGTTTTAAAAAAGAGAATTCCTTCACCTGCTAATATTGGCACTGAGCACAGAGCTATAGTAATTTAGATGATTTAAGAACTTCTTGCATGCATTTCTGTGCAGAATAACACCAAGGCCTGAGTTGTGGTACCAAAAGAGTACAGATGTACCCATTGGCTTTTGATGGATACTACTATTGAGAAAGTGGGACTGCATGTTTCTGAAGTCAGTAGAGGTGGCAGCCTCTGGATGGTGGCCAAGAGAAGACAGGAGGAAGAGGGAACTAATGTTTTAATGACAGCATTGTATCAATGCAGTTGGTGTTATCTCCATTTAACCAATGAAGAAATCAATGTGAAGTAAGTTGTCAGTGCCTTGAAGTGCCACAGTAACTGAGCCAGTCTGTGACATAAGCCTCATGCTCATGTCTGTTTTGTAGCTGGTGGTAAGGCCAGGTTTGGTCTGACACGGATTTTTGGCAAGAGAAACTGTTATTTGAAGCCAGTTCATTTTGAGAAGGGGGTCCTGTTCTCTGGTCCTTTTCTGTTTGGTGGTACCACTTCATGGCAACAATTACCAGGAGCCTTTCCTGCTTTTTATGAGATGCTGCCAGGATTTGTTGGACCATGAATAAACTAGTTTCAGATTGTGTTTCTGAGCAGAATTGAACATCACTGGTAGATACTTTGAGACAAAGCTGAAGACAATATATTTCTCAGGTTTATTTGAAGGATCCCATAAAAAATAGGCTTGTGGACCAAGGGGAGGCAGTTATATTCTGGGTCATTGTCAGGTTTGCTTGGTGTTTTCACTTGGTTGTGACAAAATTGAATTAATGTCAGTGAATTTATTCCTTCCTTCATACTGAGCCATGAACTGACTGTATGTTCTCTGAAGCTACAGGAGAATTTTTTGCCTTTCTCTCAAGCATCTTTCTTGATAAGGCTTTTATGTGGCCTGATCTATCCATTTGATCTTCTATCCATTCATTTATTACTGTATCTGGTCCTTAGCAGTTAAAATAGAGATGGGGCAATATGCATATTTCATGGCAATTTTGTTTCTCACTTTAAACCATGCCTATCATAAGTTCATCTGTAGCAAATTAAGAAATTACTATTTTTGTCGTAGAGTTTTTAAAGACTTTAATTGGAAAAGCCTCCTTTTTTTACAAGTGAAGTGCAAATGCCTCCAAGCTAATTGTCATTACACTTTCTTCATCTAGTTTTAAGACCTGCTGAGAGATACTTGAAAGACTGCAGGAGTTTGAGTACCACACATTGAAAGTGACTGATCCATTTTGGAGATTGAACATGCAGAAGTGCAGATGTCATGGCAATGATGAACATATCATTAAACATTATATAGATCTGCCATAAACACTATGAGTACTGTCTAGGGGGGTAAATTTATCTCAGTACACAATTGGTTAGATACTGGGTAGATCAGGTGGTTAAATTCAGAGTTCTGATGGGAATTATCTCACCAAAATTAGTAGTACTAGATTGTGTTCACACTGAAGAACAGGTAACATTTCTAAAGTATAAGAAATAAATGAACATTATGTCTTGCTGAATAAAAAGTACATAATCGTGGTCCAGAACTAAAATAAAAACTAAATGGCTGTCTGTTCATCTGTTCTGAATCATGAGACACTCTGGAATGTCAACTGAAAAGTTAAGTATTCTCTCTATATACAGTATTTCCATGCCCTGCCCCCAGCCCTGGGGTTTGTAAAAAAGCCTAGGCTAGACAAAACCCCAACCCCAAACAAATACAGTTTTGAGGACAAATCTGGAAGAGAGATTTAGCATTGTAAATCATGCCTGTGGATTGTAAGTGGGAGACCTGAGGTTTGGTTTTTAGTTTTTTTTAATGTTTGTTTTTTTTTTGATCGTGTGCTTTTGTTGCTGTTTTTTTTTTTGTTTTTTTGGTTTTTTTTGACATGGAAATTGTCTTCAAGTTACATCTTAGGAGGAAAGACCTTCATGTTTGGCAAGATGCCTTCAATCATTTTGGGCATTTTCACATTTAATGTAGATCATGGCCTAGTACTGTCTGGGAAATACTGTAGATCTGTTCTTTACCTTTCCATCATTGAATTAAAGACAAATACTCTTACTTATCCTGTACCAACTGCTGCACAGTGACTGGCAGCAGTATTAGTAGTATTTGACAGGAAAATAAATCACTATTTTCAGTTTCTTTTTTCTTCTTATCCCTCCCTCCATGTTTCTTAATAAAGGTACCTGTTCAGTTTTGTCATATCACCTATGAGGTTTCTTTCATGCTTTTGTATCCAAAGTAATGAGGCTGCATTTTGGGAGCTGAAGAGCTGCAAGCAGGTTAGGGAGGAGCACGGTAATGGAATATATCTGGGTATGTGAAAAGCAGCATGTAGGAATGATTGAAATCCATCTTTTTTCTTTGATACATAAATTATCTAAAAGTGGATTTGAATAGAAACTTCAGATTTCACAGTGAAAGGGGTACAATGCCTTTGTCACATCATTACCTAGCAACATAACACTGAAGTTATACTTTGAACTCATTTTTATGTTAAAATGCAGAACTGTTATGATTCCTTTGCAGAGTAAATACATAACCAAACAGACACCTTTTTTGTTGTTCAGTATATTAAAAATACCCTCTGTACAATATACTTTGGGGAAAAGAGAAGTTGGAGTAGCATGTAGAAGCGTTGAAATGAAAAATCCGTGAATAGCCTGAATAGAATTTTATTTCTTGGCCTCAGAGCTGACCATAGGAAGCACTTTTGTTTATTACTGAAAAAGGAACCTTTTGTGTTACTAGTTTCTGCATTTCTTGATTAGGCTTTTGTATTTTTAAAGATGATGCTGTCACGTTTCAGTGTATTCTTTCAATAAACCCTTAGCTCTAGGAGGGGAATATGTGCTTGGGGCATTTGTAAGAATTTGCCTAAATCATAATCTTTCCTATGAGTCTTGCAAGATTAAAAAAAAAAAAAAGAAATTAATATATGTTGTATGATAATTTGATCCAGCTACTTTATAGACCTTAACTTACTAGGCACTCATGAGTATGAAGTAGGTGACTAGATGTTGATCTTATTTTATTAAATAGAGGAAGTTGGCAGCCTGAAAGACAAAACCAGTATAAGAAGAAACAAATCTTGCTCCAAAACTCCTAGCAAATTATTGGAAAAAAATGTCATTATACGTTATGAATCTCAGACAGGGAAAAAAAAATACTTGTCCTCTTTTGACTGAAGTTGTTATTAGTCCAACAGGAGCAAGATATGCATTATGTTTCCCAGAATACAGATATATACATGAGAGAGTTGCTTGGTGGGGAAAATGTGGGTAAACTGAATGTAACTGATTAGAGCATGCTTGCAGGTATGGGAATTAAAACTACTTGTGTTGGTGTCTGCTTTTTATTTGAGGGGTGAACATAATGGAATCAGACCTCTAGTGTGTGATCTGTAGTCAGCAGGATTCCAACATGTTCAGCAAGACCCTGGCCAAATTTTAGTTTGTTGTCTGAACCATTCTGCCTTGGCTACGTGACACATTCATGGAAACTTTATTGGCTCTGGCCATGGAAAGTAAGAGGATGGCATTAATATCACTCTAAGCCACACATTCTGTGTTGAGGCCACTCCAGCCACTGAATGCTTTCTGTGCTCAAAAGTCACCACACTGTGAGAAATTGGTGGGAGAGTGTAACCCAGGGTGTTGAGATTTCATGGTATCTTGGATGTCAAGATTGCCCTTTCAGGCAATGCTTTGTATCACAGAAGGCAGAGCATCTTGATTTTTCCTTCACTTTGAAGAGCAATTAAATAGCATATGTAGTGTATGCAATTTTCCTGAGATACTGCTGATTTTTGTAGACAGAATGCACAAAAAATCTTGCCATTTTATGTCTGTAATGATGTATTCTCTGAAGTGTGGGAGGACACACTGCTGAGAAGGTCAGTTGTGATTCATTATAGAGACATGAAAACATCTTTTCATCACGTTTTTGGCTTGCATCTTTTCAGATACTCTTAGTTGCCACTTCTCAAGTAAGCAGCTAAATTAGTAGCTGAGCTGTAAATAATGGTAAAATCCCTCTGAAAACAGTTTTGCTGCAAAGTTAGGGCATATTTTAAAATTTCAGTGATTTTTTCCAATGTTTCTTCTTTGGTGCTAAGAGGCTACAAGAAATTCACATCTTCATCCATGTACATACTTTGGTAAAAAGCTTAATCCTTCAGTGGTAAATATGAAATGCTTCCTTCAAGTTTCCCAGCAACTTTAAGCCCTTTTTGTGTTGCACCCAAAGCACTGTATCCAAGCACAGAAAGTCAAGACAAAAGATTTTATATCTATAAAAAGGATTTAACAGGGAGATTTTCTGGGAAATACTTGAAGATTCATGGCAGTGCACAGCCCAATTACAAAATCTCTCCAAGCTGAAAACACAGCAGCCTCTAAAAGAACCACAGAGGGCTTGGTTCCCCACCTCTGCCCACCTACAACCAAGCAGTGGTTAGAAGAGAAGGACCCAGATCCATTAGCAATCCTCAGAAACCTCTCTTCTCCTGGCTTGGTTGCCCTAATGACTTAGATACTGGATATGGAAACTGATTGCAAAATCAGTAGTGTGGATTGAAGCTCCTTAAGAGCTTCATGCCCATCCTTGTACAGAAGTGGAATTGTCAGTGCTCCCAGCTCCTGTCCTGAGAGTCTAAATTAAGAACAAGCCTCTGGGCTGCTGCTGGGCCTGCAGTAACTTCTCAGGCTTTGTCCTCCCTCTGTAACCACCTGACCTGAGCTGCCCCCAGAATACAAATCCACTGTACCATGCTGTCAAAACAAATTACTAAAGAACAGGCGGCACCACAGAGGAGACAGAGCCCAGGATCTTAGCAAAAGTAAAAGGTTGCTCTCTCATGCTTGCTGAGGAATTAAGGCAACCTAAATGCTTTGGTGGGAGGGAAACATTTGCCCTTCACCAAATGCTGCCCTGAGACTTGATCCAGAAAGTAATCAGGTCTCCCATGAGGAGATGGAGTGAGATGTAAGGAGGCTCTGCCCGTGTATCCAAGAAGTGCACTCAACACACTGCAGCGTGTGCAGGCATTGGGGAAGGGACTCTGAGGACAGAATTTCCTGTTTACATTATTTATGGAGGGGGCTGGGTACAGGTACAAACCAGGGGGGACATCTGCACAGGGAGTGAGCACTTGCTGCCCTGTTTCTCCTGTGGTATGTGCTGAAGCTTGTGGGCAGTTCTCAGGGCTTAATGAATATGGATCTGCAGGACGAGGTCACCCACTGCCTCCATCTGCACCACTGATGACACTGGCAGCCACCCTGGGCTCTGGGCATGCTTTCTTTGGGCTTTCCCTGTGTCACCTGCTGCCACTGCCCAGAGCATGGTGGCAGATGTGGGCAGGGCCCTGGCAGCTCCAGTGTCACCAGAGTCCATTCCCAGGCACTACAGTGGTTCTGTTCATTGCTCCGTGCTCTGTGATGGAGCTGCCGTGCTGGGGGGGATTTGATCCCATGGGTAAACTGACTTTGTACAAGCACTGTGCCCAGGTGCCTTTGGGAGGAGTGGGAGAGAAGATGGGACAGGGCACTGAGGCTGCTGTTGGAATAGTGAAAGAATAACTCCTGATTAAATCTGGGCTGCTAATCCCCAAGGAGCTAATGCCGCCCTCAGTGACTGACACGATTTCTTTCTTGCTTTTCACCTATGAGTATCTCCCTTGCCTCCCACATACTGCTTGCACCATCAATTCCTTACAGCCTGCTCTGCTGCTTTCTTATAGGGGTGCATGCTGGATCTGGATACTTTAGTGCTTAATGAGATACATATTTAAAGCTTACCAGATAGGTTATATCCCAGTGTTCTTCTAAGAGAATACACTTCAAATATTTACAAATCAATAGTAAGTTAATTTAAAATGCCACTAAGTTAAGATGATTCTGCTTGCTTGAGGTAGTATCTCTGTATAACTCATCAGAATTAAGCAAAATGTGGATGTGGACATTTCAGTAGAGACAGACAGAATAATAAGGAAATCTCTTTTCCATTTGTAAAGATCCTAATTATCCTGATGGTTAAGAGGGAGTCAGTTTTCCAGTAAAAAATAAAAAGGAGGAGATTTCTTTAATCAGACCTCACTATGCAAGGCCTTCTCAGAATAGTCCAGACTAACACAGAGTTGAATGTTAAATGCCTATAAATAATAAAACAATGTTTTTTGAAGACTCTAAGGCCGCCATACTCAGAAGGGCTGTGATTTCCCCATCACTCACCTATTAGCTTTTGAACTCAGTGCCTCTTCTAAAAGTTGGCTGAGAGACAGAGTCTCTAAACCATATTTCACTTTGACATATTTCTTGAGAGTTGATGGGGCAATAAGGAAAGAAGTCAGCAGTACTGGGAAGGAGGTTTGTAATGTGAGCATGAAATATTGGTAGGGAAAAAACTACATTAGTCCTGCTTTTCATAACATATGTTTATTTTCATTTACAGTAAACTGTGCAAGCTGATACCAAAATCTGTCAGAAGTCCATGCTTTGTTGTTCTGTTAATGGTGACTTGCAATTTATTATATGCTTTGCCATTATTTTGAGGAGACTTTGTAGTTTTGTTTTGTTTAGAAGTGACTTTATTTACTTATCTGTGCAGTTTGGAGGAACAATTCAATCACTGTTCTTTGGTCTGTTGCATGAGTCTTATGCCATGATTTTACTGAAAACTATAATATGTGTTATAAAGACTAGTTGAATATATTTGAAACTGGCATGCCAAATAAAATGTGGGGAGAATAGAGGGCTTTTTGAGCTCGAAGGGGAAACCTGCTGTTTTTGGGATGGAACAATTTGGAAACATTCATAAAGTGACCTCCATGCTGAAAATAGACTTTAGATAGGGTAGAGGCTGATGATAAATTGTTATAAATTATGGAAATTATTTGTTTAGTGGTGATGGGGAAGGGAGTTGAGGGAGAGGAAGAACTGGTAGCTGCACATCTTCTAGGACAGATTTTAACCTAGGACAGATTATAAAGGGGTGTTAAACCCCTTTCCCATTTTGTGCAGCTGAGAAGAGTAGTGCCTTTTTTGTAAATGAGTTCTTCTACAATGGAGACTTCTGACTGAGAGTCTGAATTAAGAATATAGGAGGAAAAACAAAGGCATGAAGCCTGTTTAATTAGGATAAAAGATCCTCACCCATGCCAAATCCTCCCATCCCAGTTTAGCAGAGCAGGGGTGTTGTTAGGGCTGAAAGGTCTGACTTGCTGACTTAGGTAAACGTAGTGCCTGGCAGATGAAGTCATGCATAATTAATTGCTCTTTGTTGCATTCTTTCCAATGTAATGACTTGTAGCATTCACACTTATAATAATTGATGTTTGCTGTGTGCTGGAGCTTCAGGACAGCCAATTAAGGCGGTGAAGGTGGGAACTGCACACCATCTCTGACATCTGGTTGTTACCAACATGTGGGCTATAACTTTTTTTTTTTTTCCCCCCATTTCTTTGCTTGTTTCTAGTGTCTGAAACAGTACATGGAGCTGGCAATTCAAGAAGGTTGTGGTTCCCCCATCACATGTCCAGACATGGTATGCTTGAATCATGGGACACTACAAGAAGCAGAGGTATCTGTACTTCTCATACTTCTTTCTTCCTTTCTCTCTTTTAGTTTTTTTTTTTTAAACATATATCCTCTGAATTTATTTATTTGCATAATAATAAATATAAGCATACACTTTCTCTCCCTTTAATTACCTTTAATGAGCTATTGGCAAGAGGCCTGACTGACAAGAGGAGATAGAAACAAACAGATGTTTTTCAAGGGTTTTGCTCCTTTTTCCCTCCCTCTGTGCCTTGAGGGAGAAGTTCCCTTGGCATCTGGACAGCCTCTGCATTCCCCATGCAGGTGACTTCACCAGAATACCCTGTGTGCCAGAATTGCTGAGTCTCCATTAGGCTGTCAGTTCAGTCAGATTTCATTTGACTGCAAACACTAAAATTCTTGCATCTTTCTTAAGAGCAAGAACTCAGATTGATGGTGTGCAAGGCCAGAATTTCCTTGTGTGTGTTGATCTTGGGGTGCAGCAACCAATTTGCAGTCCAATATAATCATGCAGGGCTGTATAATTATATGGAAAGAAAGGTACCTGCACAACACCAGGTAAAAGTAGGTCTTAAGAGATATGGAAGGTATCTCTTGGGATACACCCAAGGGATGCTTGCTTGCCTGCTTTGTGAGGCAGGAATGTCCCTGCTGGGTCTGAGAATGCAATTAGCACCCAAAAAAAAGCCCAACAGGAAAATAAGATGGCTAAGGGATTTTGATTGGTTTTGTGCATTCTCTCAGCATTTGTTTGCAGGAATAAAATCAAGGAGAATTATATCTCCATCCCTGAACTGAAGAAGTTTTCCTTCTGGATTCTCTTGAGCCCTATGCATACAGATGCCATAATTTCTGCAGAAGTATATAATCCTATTCAGATGCCATAATTGAGTGTGATTTCCTATACCAAAAATTACTTTTTCTCTAGAAAAAAATCTAGACCTGCTCTCCAGCATACATTTGAAATACTGTGCTTCGTTGAATCGGGGCATGGGACTTTCAGCTATGTTTGTCATGGCATGCAGGCATATGTGGAGCCTTTTTTTTTTTTTTTTTGGCTGAATCCAGCTATTGTGAAAAGCAGCCAGCTGTTTCCCTTTCTCCTCTTTTTGCAAAGATACAGAGAGGGTGTAGCAGTGTCCTTCAACCCACTGCAGCAGATTGGAGGCATCTAGCCTTTATTGAAAATGTATTTTTAAAGGAAAATTACCAAATGACAAGAAGAATTTTGCTCTGTTCAACCAGGGTTATAATGCTATAGGGATTAGGAGAGATATATTCCCCCTTAGTAAAGGACACTCCAGGGGCATGTATTAATGGACCACTGGCCTAATCCTTGGGTGCTTTTTGGGCTGACAGCAGAATGACTAAGCAGCCCAAATGTGCATTAGTGTCCCATGGATGACTGAATGTTCTGACACTCCCTTTTGGTGATGTGCTTGAAACACAAGCCTTCTGCTTGAATAGCAAACAAATCCACAGCCTGGTTAAAATTACTGCTTATGTATTTTACCAAATACCTATTTATTTAAGGAAAAAAAACCCATCCAGAGAAAACAGTAATGACAGAAAGAATAGATTGGCTCCATTCACAGTCTAAAAAATAGTATGTAAACTGCAGATTTATATACAAGCAATCTCTATTTTTTTTCCTCTATAAATGAAGGCCTATAAATGTGGCCTTTTAAAGCTCTTTCTTAAAAAAGCAGAACCTTATCAAATGATACAGAATGTGCTTAAATAGGGCTATTGTTTGGCATGGAAGTACTGTTTAGATTTGCAGTTTATTCCTTACACACTCTCAAACTCCTGGTGTAGAAGTATAAGGCTTCTGACCTCTGGGGGGTCTGGATGTTTTGTCTCTGGCTTCTGGCAGGACAAGGTTCTTCACCAGGACCGTGGTATGAGGAATGACATGTTGCCTGTACTGTGGGGAAAAACAAAAATAAAAGGCCCTTTTTTTGGTTTTTTTGGTTTTTTTTTTTTTTTCTCTCTAAAATGGCATCACTGTTTTGAAAAGTCATGTTTTTCATGTCATGTTCTGTTCACACAGACCTGCTGTGACTGCTGTTCATCAGGTACTGTTACAGTTTGGAGAAAAAATAACAGTTCAAACTATGTCATGGACATGATGCTAAATTGGTTCCCATACTTTGGGCTAAATACATCTCATTATGTTAGCTCAAGCAGTTGTTTTATTTGCTTTTAAAATTCCTTTTGCCATAGCCTGCACAAGGGAGATGAAGGTGAATTTTGGCATAATTTGAAGTGAAGGAATGCCTCTTCATTGCCTTCATTCTATTTTGGATTGAGCTTTCTTCAATAAAGAAACTAAACAATTAATAACAAAGCTTATAAGCATATATAACACAATATAGCTATGAAAATTCCTATTCTTTCCCTCTAAAGGTCCTTATTTAAGGTGTGTAACATTTCTTCAGTGCTTTCCAGTGGCCTGTTTGTCTTCATTTAGACAAATCAGAATTAAGTCCTGTTTATTTTCTCAGTAAAATTCTGAAGAGTTCATCGAGTTTTGTACTAAATTACTAGAGCCTTTTCCAGGATCTTGCCTTGCTTCTGATTAATATTCTTCTTCTGTTGCTTTTGGGGGATAGAGGGAGGCAAAAACTCTGGTTAACAATTTAAACGCAGAATAGAATTTCTTCTTGTATGTCTCATGAAGAAATGAGCAAGTGTGAATAGTAAGAATGTGTTTCTCTAAAACAGTTGAATATTTCATCAGTGCTTGGGGAATAAGCTGTTTATTCATAGAGTATAGGAGATGGTGGGAATTAAGGCTTTACTTTCTGAGGTCCCTCTGGACCTCAGAAAAAAATGTTCCAGGTTTTTTGTTCTTAAAATACATAAAGTGAAAAGTAGTTTGAACTAGGCAATCGTACTTCTCAGTACTTTGAAAATACGTTTTCTGAAATCCCTCTGGCTTGGGTTTCTTTTTCCTTCAACAAAGTCAAGTTGAAACTGGTATACTTCCCAGTAGGATTTTTTGTTTTGACAAATAGTTCATTCAAACAGAAGGAACTGTTCCACTGAAGTGCTTGAAATCAAGTGCAATCCTAGGTCATATCTTGACCTAATACATCTAGGTAGCAGCTGCTTTTAGTATAGCTGTCTTTCAGCAGAAAGAAATGAGGGGTGGTGGTGCTAAGGCAATGGTTTTGGCTACAGACTCTCTTTCAAACAGCTGGTTACACAAAACAAGGAGAGTTCCAAAGCAGTCTTGTTAAACAAAATGTTTGCCCTTTCAAGCTCTAATGGTACAATAAACAAAGATTATTTGGATTCCTTCCTGGAAGCAGAAGGTAGAAGGAACATCTTATGTTAATGCAGTTGTCTTTAAACATGCAGACTTCTTCTGTCTAGAATATTTCTGTCTCTCTTGGGAACTTGCTCCATTGATATCCCTAATCTAAATAAGGGATAATTTATCATAGCTTGAAATGATTTTGCTTGGTGAGAATCCAGTCACCAGGGTAAGCTAGGATTCAGGGTCAGTCTTCACTGCACACAGGGATTCCTAATGCAGTACTCACTTGGATAATATCTAGGGCATTGTGCTTTGCTGTTCCTGATTTCTGTATTATTCTAAGGTTTATAACATTGATGCAGTGGTCCATGTACACATAATCTGATCTGGATTAAAGCTGTGCAGCAGTCAGTACAGGAGGTACTGATTTGGGCTGTCAAGTTTGTCAAGAATTCCCCCTTTGCGTGCTGTGCAGATTCTGCTCATTGTCCCCCTGCCTGTGTAAATCTGTGATCCACACCAGTGCTAACCTGACAGAGGTTGTCAGCACTCTGTAAAGTGATGCTGAAATAGGACAGTAACCCAGATCTTAGAATTCTTAACTGCATTATGTTCCATACATAGCCAAACACAAAATCCCGCTGGGACTCAGTTTAAAATACCAGTTTTATTTTTAATCTCGAAATTGGTTTACGTTTTGCTGCAGAGGAGATTGAAGTGATAAAATGAGAATGAATGTGAGGAAATGCTGCAGGCTGACCTATCTTTTTCAGGGTCAAAATAAAAATTTTGTTCTTTTTATTTACTTGTTTTGAAATAAAACCGAGGGAAGCAAGTGAGAGAGCCTTTATTTTGTTTTTATTTCTTGCTAAATAAGAGACGAGCTCTTTAATGGAGAATCTGAATAATTTAGTATTTCATTATGACTCTAGTGAGTGTGGTAGCTTGATGAAGAAAGTTGTGGGTGTAATTTCCAACAATATAGAGATTGAGCTCTCTTTCCCCTTTCAAAGGCAAACCAGAGCCCCTGTTGAAACTGTTTTACACTGCTTGCAAAACAAGACAGTGCCTCTGTGGGTGGGGCTTTGGCAGAGGTGGGCAATGCCACCCTTTGCAAACTTCTGCCAGTGCAGAATCTGCCCTTGCTGCCTGCTTGCTGCAGTGAGAAAGGGAGAAGCTTTTGTCCTGCTGAACTTCCCTCCCTTGGCATTATCAAGGTTTGATTCATATGGGTGTGAAAGGAAGTAAGATCTGTTCAATTTGCTTGATTGCCTCCTTGCATCTCCCTTGAAAGCCAGAGAATAGGTGGAGCAGTGATTTTCCCTTTCCACTGTGGTAGCCAGTGTTTAAAAACAGGGCAGTTGTTCTTCCTTGGGTCCTGGTTACTGCACTGCCTGGAAAAGTTTCCCGCTGTGTAGATGGAACCAAATTATTTTGAACCTTTTCAATTTCCTTTCTTTGCTCTTTTGTCTCATGTAGTTGCAGGGATCCTGATTATTGTGACACATTTCATGACATTATATTTTTGGATGCTTGACAAGGGTCCAGCTGGAGCCCTTTGTGGTAGTAAGCCTTCAAAATTTTGCTTTTGTCCATGGATATTTTTACTTCAGGTGAATGCTGCTGTTCTTAGCAATAGCTCTTGTGTGTTCTTCTGCTCTATAGCAAGTGTTTTAACTGCAAATATTGTTTACAGGGCATGGGAAATCAGAAAACTAATTGCAACTCCTAACAAAAAGCCTGATAAGTCTTCGATCAAGATGTTTACAGGAGAGGAGAGCTCTTGCCTGTATTTTTTTAATTAAAACCCCCAGTATTAAAAAAAAAAAAAGTTTGCCAAACTCTTGCATTTCTTCCTACATTGAATAATTTCATAGCCTAGAATAAGAAAAGGCTGTTTTCTGGTCTGCTCTTGGTCTTTCTATTTTGGCTCTTTGCCTTTGGCTGCGTTGCTGGTTTTCTGCCTCCCGATTTCCATGCCCTGAGCAGCCCAGAGACATGAGTGGTTGTGCAGGAGAGGAGGTGTTTGGGATGGACAGACACCCAGGTGGGGCTTGAGAAGTCCAGAAATGAACATTTAGACTGATGCCAAGTAGGAGGAGATAAACATCTAATCCCCTTATTGTACTTATGACTGTCCTTGATTAGGAAGGTGTAAATGGGATTACAAGTTCACCAAGGAAAGGATTTGCTGGGTTTTTTTTATGGGGACCTGAGAGTCATGTTTGCTTTTTTTTTTTTTTTTAATTAAGTATGCACATACAGCTTTCATATGGCTCTGAATTCAGGCAGCAGGAATTTGTGCATTGTTTTCCTCATGCCTAAAGACACTAAATCCATGAGAGGCTTTGGCTGGGCACCTCTCAGCCTGAGCTGTGTGTGGGTGCCATCAGGACCTGGTCTTTCCAAGCCTGTGGGAGTCACTGGCACGGGTGATGGGTTGCATGTGTCCAACTCCCAGAGCTGCACACAGGGAGGGGGGAAAGCTGAGTTACGAAGAGGATATGTAGGAAAAAGAGTGGAGCTGAGTGAAGCCAGTGGGGAAAACTGGCATGGTAAGCTCAAGTTTTCCCCAGGAGAATGGGAAGCTTTCAGCACTGCCTCTGCTTCCTATTGAAATCTGCATTAAGATGCATAACTCTGCTCCCACTGCAATCAAAAAGGCTGATTTTTAATACATGGGAAATTCTGGGCTCAATAGAATGGCTCTTGAAAAAACTGTTTGTTAGAAGTAAAAGCAAGTACAGAAGGACCCTGGCCAACTAAACAATTCACTCAAGTGGCTCTTACAGCATCGAGACTCACTGTTTTAATTTAGTTGTAATGAAGGAAAATTTGAAGTAGTTGCCAATGCTCACCCAGCTAGAGAAATGCAGATGACTCTTTTCATTTTCCAGACTATTTATATGTGAGGCTGCCCTGGGGAGGAGTGGGCAAAACTGAAATGATTGTGTCATTGCTGAAATTGCTAAACTTGACTCTTTTTACCTATTTGATACAGTTTCTTTATGTTTTCCAAGAGTGTTTCAGCTGACTTCTGATGAGCAGGTGAAGAGTTTCCCAGAAAAATCTCTGTGTCTTACAGTCATATTAATCTTAAATATTAATTAATTACAGCCATATGAATCTTTAGATTATTAAATCTTGATATAATTTGGATTCATTTTTTCATTTTTGTATTACTCTGGCTTAAGTTAAATAAATGATCCAAGCATCTGCTAAAAAATACAGTTGTGTGCAATCAAGTCCAATTGATTTGAGATATTAATAAAGCAATTTTGTATTTTATAACACAGATTTATTTTCTTTTTTCCATGTGTGAAAGAAAATGTATTCACAGCATGATGTTGGCTATTTATTGTAGCTTTGTCATTATGTTTCTTCTCATGACTGCTATACCCCACGACCAAGAAGGACAGCAAGGGCCAGTGTCCATTTCACTGAGGGCAAATTTTGCCCTTTACAGTAATCCAAAGGACTGTGGATATTGGATGTGAGATTTGAAAGCCTGTAATTTTGAAACTGTCAGTTCTACACTGTCTCACAGTACTTCAAATTATCAGATCCCAGGTCTGATATTAGTCTAGGTTTATTTTCTATAAAAGAGAAAAATATTTCCAGTGCTGGTACAATATTACAAATGGATCAGATAAAGAGAATGATCCCACATTCTGAATCTGACAAACACATGACTCCTGAATTGCCTGTGAAGTTTCTTTTCAAGCCCTCCATACCCTGTATGCAGGTTTGATTATTAGTTTTAAATAGGGCACTTGGTGTTCTTACGTAGAGTGTTAATTGGAGATTAGAGCACTTAGCCTTTTAGGCTGCTAGTTTAATTAGGGTAATGTGTAAAATGTATCAGCAAAGCCTGTTTGTCTGTGCCAACTGAATTTGTTAACTTCAGCTGGGTTCCCAATAGGCTGTTCCGTGTCTAAGGCAAATTCCAACTGCAATGGCATTAGCTGACTTGGCCCAAACCCCATAAAATGAATAAAAAATGGAAACCAGACTGGCTTTCAGTTCCTGAGAGCTCTGACCCCTGCCCTTAACACTGGGAGACATGAATGAAGAACCATTCATTTGAGCTGTATTCTTGTGCATGAACAGTGTGCTGCAGTCTCCAGGGCTGGCAGCATGTCACCCTTTGTTACACTAAACCAACTTGAAATAAAACTGGGAAGCCTGAAGTAAATGCGGAATCCACAGACAAGGTTTTTGTGTATGTGGTAAGAAAGGCATGGGCTGAACTACTGGGCTGTGTGGCTGAAATAGGGGAGGTTAAGAACTACATTTTTAAGTTTTGGAGAAGAAGTCAGGGTATGAAAGAACGTGGTGCTGAAAGCAAGCAGGAACAAAAAGGTGAATTTGACAGCCAGCTCAAAAAAGTAGGTGTGTAGAACATAGTGCTTATTAACTTTGTAAAGTTTGTATTTCTAATGCTTTTTTTTGTGTATTTCTCATTTCAGATTGCCTGTTTGGTTCCCGTTGACCAGTTTGAGTTATACAAGAGGTTGAAGTTTGAACGAGGTGTGAACCTTTTTGTTTCCATTACCTTCTCTTTTGTCAGTGGAGGCAGCACTGTTACATATGGCAGAGACAGAGCTTGTTGAGTGAGTTAAGGAAAGACAGAAAAGATGTCTTTGCTTTGAAATAGTTTAACTGCATTCACTAGGTCTGGCTGTGCTCCTCAGACAAATTTGAAATTCTGTTTTCCAGAATGAAAAAAGCAACACCTTAATGAATTATCAGACTTTTACTCAAGCTTGTGGGCAGCACTCTCACATTGTGTGCCTGGGGCTCCATTGTTCTTCTGATGGCATGTTAATTTTGGGTCCTTGAGGTGGTTGTACTGGTAGAACTTACCAGGGTGCTAGAGGCTGGTGCAGGCCAGGGCACACAGTCCTTGTACACATCCATAGGGAGCTTCAGAG
The DNA here is from genome assembly GCF_903797595.1 of Erithacus rubecula. Classification (NCBI taxonomy): domain Eukaryota; kingdom Metazoa; phylum Chordata; class Aves; order Passeriformes; family Muscicapidae; genus Erithacus; species Erithacus rubecula. The sequence goes on along the minus strand of NC_136689.1, from coordinate 60,370,835 downwards.
CTTCTGGGGAACACATATTCTGAAATGCTAGGTGAAGTTTTGCAAGCATCCCTGCAAAATAGCTTTGCAGAAGTCTCGTGTGTGTTCATCTAGTTGAGTTTTTCTTCCCAAGGAATAGTAGGTCCCCTCATTCCTGAGGAAGTCCTGCTTTGTAAAGAAGTTTGAAACTGAGGGTCTCACTGAGGCCAAGCTTTCCAATGCCCAGAGGTAACCCTTCAGCATCAAGAGATGGTTCCTTGCCAAGGCTGAAGAAGAAACTTGCTAGCCAGAAAGATGAGATCCCATTCCTGCTTTTAAAGACTGTCACCAGCTTGAGAGTTTCAGCTGGAAGGTGCAGTGTTTTTCCAAGAGCTCAGTGTGTGGTAGTGTGCAGAGTGGTGTGTCAGAGTCTCTGTCCCACTCTGCCTCTTTCCTTGAAAGACTTGTATTCTTGCTCTGCATGATGCAGATGGGTTGTATAAGACAATGCAGAGGTCTGTAAAAATTAGGCAAAGTAATGCACTTGAAAAGTTAATTGAAGAATATATAGGATTTTACAGAGTCTCATCTGACATGAGTCCTTGTGCATGACCACAAAGTACAAAAACTGCAAAATACTCAAATAGGCCCCAGAGATTATGGGCAAGTGCAGATTGTAGCCATGATTTTCAGGCACTCTGGTCAAAAAAAAAAAAAAAAAGAAAAGCCAAACCTTGATTTAATTTTTTATTTCTTTCTCCTGTTTTGCCACCTCCTTATTTATTCTTAATTCCCATACAAAGTCTCTCCAGTTCATAAGCTAGTTGGTGGCTTGTCTACAGTTCTAGACAGTGGAAATCAGAGCTTGCTAAATCACCATATTAAAGGGTTAAGAAACAGAGTTTCTTGCAATACATTAATCTGTTAAGACTCTGAAACTATTGGTTTCCTGGTATCTCCTTCTCTAAAACTAGCCAAAGCTGAACTCATGATCTTTTGTTTAACTCACTGTACATATTTTTTTATACTGCTTCCCACACAGAGAAGCCTGAAACTTACCTGTTTTTTAAACCTTCCTTTCCTTTGCTTTCTTACCTAAGTCTGACAAATCCTCTTCCACCTCTGCTATCTCTCTATGATTCTAAGACCAGTCCTTGCTCCTTTATGATAAAACTGGTGTCCAAGCAGCAGACTTAGACATAGCCCTTTTGCCTTGTCTTTTGGCCCCAGCAATAAATCCAGCTTACTGATGTCTGGGAACCATGATTCCTGCTAGCTAAAGCTCTGACCTGGACACCCAGCACTAATCTCAGCCCTAGCCAAGACCTTTTTTCCTGTCCTGGATTTAGTTCTGTCCCCAAAGCTAACCTTTCTGCACTTGTCAGTAGGACTTGGCTTATTAGCTTCTGCTGGCCTGGAGTTCCATTCTCACACCTGAGCCTTACCTGGCAAAGCCTGCCTGCCCTGCTCTGACACCCTTTTTCTGAAACTAGTGACAAACCTCACTGATGGCATCTGCTGGGGATGAATTCTGACCCAGAATCTGCCCAGAAACTCCTTCTTGATCTTCAAGGGATTGGTAGAGCCCTTCCAGACATTTTCCATTGTGAGATGAATTGTGAAGATTTGAATTTGGAAAATTTGGGACACCTGAAAAACGACTTATACTTCTAACAGCTATTTTCTCCATCCCCCATCTGTGCTAGCTGTGTTAATAGAATATATTTTTTCTCAGTTTCATTGCTTTCTTTTTTTAATGGGCCAATAATATTGTGTGAAAACATAATGAGATGTAATTGGTATAGAATGGTGCATCTATAGACAATCATTACATTCAATAATAGATGCACTGACAGTGTGCTATTCTCTTGTGGGTTTTGTGTTCATAGAATGCAAATGTGTTTTTAAAAACAAGATTTCCTTGCATATCTGTAACTTCTCTGCATCCAGTCAGGTCCAAGCCACAGAGCTTCTGTGAAGGATATTTATTAGAAGAAACAAGAATTGCTCTGTGTCTGGTTAGGGTGGGGTTGATGTAGTCAACAGAAGTAAAGAAATAGAGGAATGGTAAGTGGTCAGGACACATGCATAATGTTTGTTTCTGTGACAGTGACTCAGTAGGCTGAGTGGTAGATGAAGAGAATCTCCATTTTATGCCTGACTCAAAAGTAGTCCATTTTAAATGGAGATTTCTGTGAAATACAGTGACAGTCTTATCCTTTCAGTGAGTACCTCTTCTGAGCAGGAAATAATTTTCTTCAGGGTGCTGCATTCTCCCTGTCTGCCACCCACATCTCACTTGCTTGCTTGCATGTTTTATGAAAACTGGCCAGATCCCTGCCCAAAGCTGGCACTGTTTGGGAGGGATTTCTTCCCAAGAGTGGAGGGAGCTGTGGCTGAACTGGCTGCAGGGAAAGACTTGGGAGAGAAGTGGCCCTAACCAAGAGATGGGACAACTTGCCAGAGCAGGATGATAGTGTCTTTCCTTTTTTTTGGCTGTGCCCTTTTAGTTTTTTCTGGTTTCGCTTTTACTGCATGGTAGACCAAACAGTATGAGACAGCATGGATTGCAAAACACCATCTGTAGGTTCTTTGTAAAATGGAGGAAGTGGGAGAGAAGGGAGTTTCATCTCATGAATTACATCTTGCTGCAACAAATTCATAAAAAACAGGTTTACAACCCAGCTCTCCTCCTCCTGATGATGCCAATACCAGACATTCTGTCTTTCACCCAAAAACAGGATAGGGGAATTTAGGTTTCCAAAGATGAATTTTCAACAGAAAACATGTAGAACCTATTGTGTGAAGGATTAAATGCAATAGCAAGTACTAGCCCACAGTCTTACCCAGTTCAGGGTTTCTTTTAAGAGACACCAAAGGAACCAGGAGAAATAAAGACTTCTCAGTCAGGGCATTACTTTTTAGAAGTACATAAATATGAAACGTTACTTGTTTGTCCATGGCTCTCTTCTACCTACATATGAAGCTGAGAACTATTTTCTTTTTGCTTTCATTCAGTAGAAAGCAAAGCATTTGTTTGGTTTTGGGAGGCAAATAAAGCATGTGCAAGACAGTAAGAGAAAAGAATGCAACTAGATCCATTAAATGGCTGAAGGTAGATGGTACAGGTGTTTTGCTGTCGCTGCCTAAATTATAAGTGACAGCCTTTGCATGGATATAGAAATTCTTTCCATCTATTGGAGCACTCTGACACAAACTCAGAAATTACCTGAAGTCAGAGCACTGTATACCTGTGTCCTGCAGCCAGCAGAGAAGATGAACATCCATATGTGTTTTCAACAAAATTTGCCAGAGAACATATATATGAGATTCTTGTGCAGCTGTTTTTTTCAAGTGGAACAACAAATTTTATCTGCTGGAGAAACCTTGTGGTGGCTTTTGCCATCTCACAGTCAGGATTTCCACTGACTTTGGAGACATCTCCTCCATCTATTTATTTTCAGTGGTGATACCAGAGAGCTCCCAGGGAAGGAGGAGGAACAAGGTAGCTCTGCAGGCATGACAGTCCTTTTCTGGAGAGGCTCTGTAGGGTGTGAGTGTTCAGCTGCATCTCATGGAATTCAGTAGCAAATGAGCAACAGTGAATGTGTCCCTGCTGGGTCTTTGTTCCAAATTCCTTGAATAAAGATTGGGAAGTGAGAGAGAGGATGAGCATTTATCATTCTCTGCTATGTGGTGATGACTGTAACTCAGTGTCTACACCCTGAATCTTGAGTCCTGTGATAATCTGACACCAGACAAATAGTAATGATATGATACAGTGAATATGAGCTGCAGTTTATAGATAGAGGAGAGTAAACAAGGCATGGAAAGTGACTTGACATTAATTTAATTACAGTCCTGTTGTTTATATGGAAGTTACTGCATGGCTTGCACATGTGGAAGACCTGGAATGGCCTAGTGTTACAAAAGACACGTGCTTCTCAGCAAGCAGTTAGGTGCATTTCTTGAACCTCCCTGTAAAAAAGGCAAGGAACACATTCTGTGTAGTGCATTTCTGTTGTTGCAATGCTTTCAGTGGAAGTGCTTAGCAGAGCACAAATTCAGACCTGCCTACAGAAGCGAGGGCCCAAATGCCCATGGGCGTGGGTGAGGAGAGCTTTGGCTCCCACACCCTTGTGCAGAATCAGCTGTTGTATACTAGACACATGTCACTGGAACAAGAAGGGGACTGTGTGAAGAGTTGTATTTCTCTCTCTGTTGCATTCCAGAAGTCCACTTGGACCCCCAGAGGACGTGGTGCCCCACAGCTGACTGCCAAACAGTGTGCCAGGTCGCACCGAGCGAGTCGGGAGCGCCGGTGCCAGTGGAGTGCCCTGCCTGCCACCTGACCTTCTGCTCCTCCTGCAAGGAGCCCTGGCATGGGCAGCACCAGTGCCAGGAAAGCCAAAATACTCCACTACCAACAGAGCAGGGGTAAGATGAGAATCCATGGTGGCCATGCAGTTTATGTTTTTTTCATCACAGGGCCTCACAGCAGGTTCGTGGAGCAACTTCTTTCTAGGTCCACAGCTTCAGCTCAGGTGTTTCCTAAATACAATTCCAGTCTAAATACTACTTTAAATGTTAAATTTTATTTTTTAATACTTAATATTATTTGTGTACTTGTCAAGCTTGTAACTGACACCTCTGAAAGGTGAAGCCCTCCAGAACTTTAAATCTGCTTAAAGGCTTTGTTAACATGCTAGAATTATGACCTGTGCCCATACAAAAAAATCCAATATATCAATATTGCAGGATCCAAATTTTGCCTATACTGTGTTTAAGAAATCACCCCTGCTTAATATTTATAGAATTCTCTGCATAGAAAAACCTTAACTCCTACACAGAGTGTAAATTTCACTTGGTGTGAGAAGCCTGATTTATGCTTATTTTCCTTAACTGCAAATAACCTACAGATCAGGTTGTAAAAGTCATTAATCTGTAGAGGAGAGACTTTTGTGTTTAAATCATGTCATGTCTTTGGCCATCCATCTTTGTTTTCAGAATCAGGTTATGTTGAGTCATGTGTTCAAAGTTTTCTATAATTTTTTTTTCAAGAAATGAAAGACTAGAGCACTCTGCTTGCTAGAGACTCCATTGAATAGGAGTTGCCAAAAAGCTCTTGCTATGATTTTTCTTCTCTAGGTGTGATCTCTGTCTGTGTTGGAGTTTAAGTCTATTTTATTCAGACAAGGACAGTGCTGTGAGTTGCATAATCCAGTCCTGTTAAGTGAATTGTGCAAGGTGTCTGTAACAAAGTCTTGACTTTTAATGCTATAGGTGATTAATAGTGGGTGTAGTGAGTGTTGGTTTTATATAGGATAAAGGAACAAGGCAAGGCATTTTCACTTTTGTGATATTAATAGTCTTACACCTAGTAGTGAGTATGCTTCAATGTATTGTATTGAATATAAGAAACTGAGTGCATTAGGACAACTTTAGATGCTCTAAAAAATAAGCACAGTGTACATCAGGCAGTGGACTTGAATTCCAACAATTATGTTCACATCTCACTTTAATGTTCCCTTACTTTTCTAGATTCCTTATTGGAGCAGAGACAGAGGCACCAATTAAGCAGTGCCCAGTTTGTCGAATTTATATTGAGCGGAACGAGGGCTGTGCTCAGATGATGTGCAAGAACTGCAAGCACACGTTTTGCTGGTATTGTCTACAAAACCTGGATGTAAGTGCTGCTGTAAAGCCACCAGGATGAAGAATAATGGGGTTAGGGTTAGTTTGAGGCCCTGCACAAGCTCTTTGTTAGTTCATTGCTGTCCTAGCGAGTTTTTTGGCTCAATTCATCTTCTGACTCAGTTTCTTTCTCTTCTTTCACCCAGTGCTTCTAATTATATCAATATAGTTTTTATTTCTTCCACAAAGGGTTATAGTCATGTCCATGTTAGTTCTTTGAGGAAAATGGGACTACCACATTGCTTTCTGGAGGTTTGTTCCAGCAATACCTTGCTCAGATTCTCTCTTCCAGTAGCTAAAAACAGTTTGGTTGAGAGTGAAGGAAATAAATATCTTCCACCCATTTTAACAGCAAAGAACACAGCCTGTCTAAAAAATGGTGTGGTACTGAGTGAAGGGGGTTGTTCCATGGTGTAGTGGCTTAAGGACTCCTTGTTAGGGAGGATTAGGTATCCTTTACTAGTCACATCTCTAGTGCTGTTTTTGCTGAATAGAATGGTTGGTTATTAGGCTTGAGGATAAAACTGTTGGATCATAAACATGGATTCTGAAGTGCATGTTGCTAGTTCTCAAAAGTTGCAAACCAGTCTCAACTTGTGTTGACTTCAAGTATCCTAGTAGCATGAAGAGTCTTAGAAGTAATGCACTTGTATATATGGCAGCCTGCCCTTTTGGCACAGTCATCAGTAACAACTGTGGGAGCGTGAAAAGGACTTTACCAGCTCTTGAAATAAAATGTTTTGTGCTGCGTGGCTTTTCTTGTCTTCCTTTTTGTACTCCACCACCAGCAAACAATGAGACTTCCTCAGTCTTCAGCCTTTACTCAGCACGCTAAACAGGTTTCCTTTAGTGTTTTGTCCCCTTTCTGTGTGGGTGAACGTGCTTTTTCAACATGAGTCTTAGGGATTGCCTGAGAGTACATGCAGTACACAGTGATTGCTTAACACTGTGCTGAACCAGAAGAATGTCACATTCTTGCAGACTCTGCAGACATGCCTTTATCAAGTTTGTGTCAGTTCAAAGGGAGAAAGAGAGAAAGAAACTGTAGTTGTGTGATTCAAATGTAGTTTTTCTAAATGTGTGGGGCTTACAGGAGCTCCAGGCATAGATGAAGGTAATACCTGCAAAGCCAGAGAGCAGAGCTGAAAAATGAAAGGGGAAGCAGCATCAGGCTACAGCACAGGGGTTTAGGGAGGGTAAGGCAGGGCATGAGTCACCTTCTGAAGAAAAGAATGGGTAGTTTAATAAGTATTTATGGCAAAAGAGAAATGAAACAGGGTTTTTGTACTTTTTATATTTTCCTGTTAAGTCTAAGAAGAAAATTACTGTGAGTAGGTACAGCAGGAGCACAGAAGGTAGACTACTTCGGAAGATGATGCCTCACACTGCTAGTTTTCAGAAATGCCTCTATTGCTAGTTTTCAAAAATGCCTGTTGTTTTCAGTCCCCTTTATCATCACCAAATTATAGACCAGGTACTTGTGCAATCACTGAAACTCATGTGCTTGTGCTTTTTAAAAGTGGAGGAGGAAAGATGCCGTATGATAGCTCAGGTGCCAAACACATGCCAATTTCTGAAACTGTGAGAAGTTACTCTAGGTAATTATTTAGAAGACAGGTGAACTTGTCTGCTGGCAATTTCGATGCAGTGCCAGGAAGGTTTCACTCTGGTCTTGAACCTCTCCCTGCAGCTCTGTACCTGCTCTTACAGCTTCTCCTTTTGTTTTTCAGAATGATATTTTCTTACGACATTACGACAGAGGCCCTTGCAGAAACAAGCTGGGCCACTCACGAGCTTCAGTGATGTGGAACAGAACACAGGTGTGTTCCTTGCCAGCTGGGCAGAGCTCTCATGCATGCATGAAGCAAAGAGATTTTGCCTTTCAAAGAAAAACCAAGATGATTATTTTCATATTTTTGTATTTTTTTTGTGAGCTATGCTATGTTTTATTATGCATATTTTATTTTCCATACTATCTAAATATGTATTTTTCACCACTCTGTCTTTCAGGTTGTGGGGATCCTCGTTGGACTAGGTATCATAGCACTGGTGACCTCCCCCTTGCTGCTTGTGGCATCTCCATGCATCATCTGTTGCATTTGCAAATCTTGCCGGAGCAAAAAGAAAAAGCCCAGCCTGCCGACTACCTAAAACTGTGTCTTTTTGAGTCTCCATCTGTACAACATGTGTATGTGAGAAAGCACAAAGCTTGGGTTTTGGTGCCATACCTACCAAATAATGCTTCCTTTTTTTTGCCAATTCTTGGGATAAGTGCCTATTCTTTACAGGCTACTCTTATCACTAAAAAGTCCTGATAGAGAAAAAGTCTAGGTTATTATTCAGTACATATGGTGTAGGTTTTTGCTTCCTGACGAGGAAAACAGGACACCATTGAGTACTTCATACCATAAATATGATCTACCATTCAAGACTGATAGAACATTCCCATTTTCCATCAGCTGCACATGACTTGATCGTGCTGCATTACTCTGTCTTTGCAGATCCAGTCATTATGGTCGTGCTTGCTGTTGGCTCTTGGTGACACTCAGATTTCTCAGAAAATTTTGGGTCTTTTGTAAAAGAGGGAGAATAAAAAACATGATTAGGTTCTTCTGTCTGTTAGCTTGTGTCCAGTTAAATGTAACAAACCATTAAGAAAATATGTTTGGTAGTTTCCTGCCAATTGGCTGCCAGTGCATTTCTTTCAGCATTGAAATCCATTTGATTTTTGCCATTGATCTCAACCACAGAAGTAAAAAAACCCAACAAAACTGTTTTTAAAGTAGGGCTTTCTTTTGAGAGACTGGACTACCTGGGAAAGCTGCTATTTTTTCATGTCAAATGTGACATGAAATATTAGGAATGTGCTTATTTTCCTACCATTGGGCATGCCTTTTGTCATTACATGGGTGTATAGCAAATTACAGTGAAGGTAATATTGTAAGAAAGGCTGTGATACAGTTCCCATTTTGCGCAGAGCATTGGGATCCTGGCTGTGTGTGTACAGAGTGGTGGCATGGGTGCAGATGTACCAAGTACATATGGGCAGTCAGTGTATTTTTCTCAACAGTTTACATGGGGTGGCAGCAAGAAGTTACTGAAACTAGGCTAAGCCAAGCCCTCCTTCAAAACTTTATGGACCTGCAGAAGTGAGTACTTGAGAAATGCTGTGTAAATGTGAGCTCCATCCATTGTTGGGAGTATTTCTTTTGTTCTGCTCAGGGTTAACAAACCCTATTGCTGATATTTTTTAGTTACTCTAAATCTGGAAGGCTATAATTTAATAAGTGCTTCATTTTAATTTGGTGCCTCACCACCAAACCAGTTCAGACCCTGGTATCAGTTACACCTGTGTTAAGTTCACAGAAAGCTCACAGAAGAGCTGGAATTACTCCAGGCTCAGTCAGGAGTAGCTGAGGTCAGGCTCTGCTCCCTAGAGTTTATTTCCTTAATGGATGGTGCTCCTCACAGCTGGGGCCGGTGGCACTTTTGTTCTGGACTCCTGTCTGTGCATTCTATATCTGTGGGAACAGGTACAAGTTTGCACCATATAATTGGGTGTAATTCCAAACCCCTTTCCATAAAGGGCTGCGAGGTTTGAAGAGATGCTCTGCCCCAGTCTGAGCACTCGGCACGGATAACCTGGAGAGAGCTGCCAGGGCTCTGTGTGTGGTGTTTGGCCCAGCCTCGGGAACTTTGCCTTCTTGGCAGCTGGAAATGTGACCTTTTTTCTGTTTAACTTCGCTCTCTGGTTACTGTAACAAAAGTGGCAGGTGTTCTTTTGAGAAAGTGTAGTCTGTTGAGCAGACCAGCAAGGACAGAGGCCTTAAATGATACTGTCTGATTTGCTTTTTAATTGATTCATTTTATAAATACTGTCTGACTTTGCTACCAGTCGTGGCTGGAGGGCAGACAGTGCTTTCCAGTGTGAAAAGTTGTATTTATTCTTCACTGAAGGGAAGCAGAATGGTAGACAGTACATTCTAAATACAGAGTGCAATGCAGGCAACTGCCATTTATAATAAATAAAGAATGTTTTCTGTGTGTGTTTTCTTGAAGAGCACTAATGGTAGTGCTTTGGGGTACTTGTGACAGATTAAAGTGTCCAGCCCTTGGCTTTGCACTATTTTTCTACCTACGTCTTTATGGCACTACTGTCATTTCCATTTTATTTATTAACTTGAAGTTGCAAGTCTTTCTTTAACAAAGCCTCAAGGACAAAGATGTAGGAGCTGTACAGTCTCTTTTAACCATAACCAGCATTGCAGCATACCAGTATCCTTTGCATGTGAAAATTTGAGGGTTTTTAATGTTTTGTGATCTTACCCATGTTTGATGAATCCTTTGCTGATCTGGTTTATTTCTATGTCCTCTCTCCCTTTCTGTTGGCTTATTTTTGCTAAAATGCCCATTGGAATGAAGGTGTTGGATTTATTTTTTTTTTTTTTCTTCATTAATACTGTTGTGTTAATGAAACTGTCAGGTTCTTCCCTCTGTTACAGAAACACAGCTGAAAGCAGCTCTCTTGCACCAGTTTAGATTCCTGGTGGGTGTACAAAAACTGGTATAAATTAATCATGCAGGAGTTAACACAGCCTGGCAGTCTCAGTGCCAGTCCAGGTATCCAAGAAATCTAGATGTGGATTGGTAGCCCAGGTTTTTGCTAGAGGTCTTTACACAAAATCTGGATAAGGAGAGCATGAGCTACAGGTACCCCTTCCTTTGGCTGTGTAGGTACAACAAATGGACCAAGAGAGAAGCTCTAGACATCTTCAGAACTTAAAATTAAATCTTTACAATAATGATTTTCTTTAAAAGGCCCTGTCCAGTACCCTAGCTTTTCATTACATGGGAATACTTGAGCATGTGCATTGAGCCAGTAGACCCTGGCTTGGTCAAATTGAGCAGTACCTGCACTGAAGTGCTGGGAGCAGGAAAAGCAGGAAAGCCCTGCTGTTTTGTTTTCCAGAAGGCAGCTATTTTGCACCAACTGGCTATGCTTACAGAGTTTCCAGAAAGACATTTTAGCAGGAATCTTTTCACAGTGTTGGCTTTTGCTTTTGTGTTCCTTTGTTTTTGTTTTTTTTAATTTTATAAGAAACATTAAAGTCACTTTATAAAAGATTTATTGAAAGCATGACAAATAATACTAGTAATAGTTAGGGAGAATGAAAAAAATCAGGATTCTAACTACATCTTCTTAATTGAGGTATCTGCAAATCCATCCTCCTGATCTCCATCTGTATGATGTAGTTGGCACATGACTACCAAGCTTCACTGCTCTTCCCATCTCTCTTCTTGCCCCTGTGGCAAGTGGCTGGTGTGGGGCAGCAGCCAGGGGAGAGCTCAGGGCTGTGGCAGTGCAGGTACCACACTGGAGCACATTGCCCACCCTGGACTCATCACCAGTTTGTTCCTGGGCCTTTAACCACTGAGAGACGCCTTGGGGGTTTTAGGCCCTTAATGTCACATTGAGAGCATTCACTGATGGCTCTCTGGGAGAACAGAAGTGGAAAGTACTCTATTCCTTCTGAACCAGGTCTTATGAAAATTGGGATCTAGGTCTTTAAAGGTCAGTTCCTAAACTTAAGAGACCAGTGCTAGAAGTCTGGATTTGTACTGCATCTGGCCACAGATCTCCATGGCCACATACCACATCATTTCTCATCAGCCACTGGATCCCATTCAGCATTTTGTGTACTTGTGTTAAAATAAGGATGATTGTACCTGCTCCCAAATCCATCTCTTAATAAAAAGAAGATATTTGTCATGCTACAGCATAAGTTTATCTCTGCAGTATTTATTCCAGAACTCTAGTGGGTGTTCAGTGCTGTCCTTCAGTAAGTGATGGTTTGTTTCTGCTACATGGGGTTTTACTTACCCCAAAGAAGGGCACAAGGGGTAACAGTTATGAATGTTCCTCAGTGTGTTGATGATGCTAAATGTTACATCTTGTTGTCTGTCCAGTAACACAGCATGAAGTCCAAAGATAGTTTTAAAATGTACACAAATTTTACTTGAATGAACTAACAGAAACTGGATATTGCCTCCATAATTGCATGAAGAAATAAATGCAAGTGGACAGATACAACTGCATTTCCACAGTAGGACAATAAAAATCTACTTTTGGCTGCTCCATTTTTTGGTACCACAATGGGTGGTTGTGCTGTAGTGGTGCTTGCTGCTTTAAAAATTTGAAATCTGTTTTGCACTGTAATCTCCTTCTCCCAGTCATTCTTTCTGAAACTAATTCCTTTCAGGATCTTATTTTTCATCCTGTATTTCAGGCCAAAGATTCTTAGAGCAAAGCTAGTAGATTCCTTTGTATGAGGATAAAAATCTTCTAGCCATTTTCTCCCAGGTTTTAAAAAGAAATTTGATGCTGAGTTACCTGACCAAAGATAGAAATTTCAGACTTGGCTTGTTTAGAAAAACTTATTGAGACTTAAGAAGTTCTCTTGTAAGACCTAAATAAGGGCTGCTTTGTTAGAGCTCATAGATAAGGGAGCCCTGAGCTTCACGGAAGAGATGCTTCTGTTGTTAAGATTTCTTTGGAAATGTGCTGGAGGGGAAAAAAATTAAAAATCTAGATCATGTATACATATTTTTATTATATAAATAAAATTCTTATGTATGGATTCATAATTTAGGGATTCAAACTCTCTGGAGGCTTTCTAGGGTGTACTTACCCAGGAAGATAATCTTATAAATATACTGAGGCAGTTGAACAGAGTGTGCTAGTTATAAAACAGTTGTCAGACATCTCTCACCCATGAGTGTGTAGGATGAAATCGTAATTTACATGGCTGGAAATAAAGATGTGAAAATTTACCTTTCCTGGAACAGCAAGAGTTGGTTCTTCTGCAGTCTTCTGAAAGGTTAACTTACTGATAAGACTATGGAGAACTTCAGGCTCATTTTCATTTGTGATCTAGTTATTAAAGTAATGAAGTGCGAGTTGAATGGTATTGCTGAACAGGAAGCCCAAAGGTGTGTCTTGTGTCACGACACTCAAGTTTCTCATAACCAGTGTGGTTTTATAATTTATTACTATAATTTATGCAATGCAAATATAATTTATAATTAGTAATTATAAAAAACTATGGATGAAGTATCATTGCCTTTATCATATGATAGATTTATTTTAATTATATTTCTACTGGAAGGCTTTTCTCTGCTGCTTCCCGTAGAGAAGGTCATGATGCACCTGGCCAAGTAAATTTCCTGATCTACTGCAGTCGACAGTAAATGTTTCCTACTATTTTGTGGTTATATCAGGATTTTTTATGATCCCTCAAGTTAGTTCTTTGACTCGAGCAAATCTCTATTGTTAGGAAAGGTAATTTCCTAGCACTGAATTGTATTGACCATCACTGTCTGAGCTATAACAGATGATACTGATTGAAAAGATCCACCAGTTCTTCTCCCTTCTTCCCAAGAAACTTTGTCTTTTCTTGGATGAAAATTAAGGATGTCAGTAACTTGCTTGTGCCTTCTGGATGTCCAGACAGAAGCTGCAGCTTCTGGTGGCTGCGTGCCAGGAGATCCCAGACAGGTTGAATGTGCGATGCTGCAGCACATGTGCAGTGAGTTGCTTAAAGTCCAGGAAGGTGCCTGAGCTTTATGGCTTCCTGGGGCCCATGCAGTGGATGTGGTGCACAGGGGACTCCTTCAGGTGAGACTTCAGGTGCCACCAGGTCTATGGCACGTGTTGTGCTGGGCTGTCTCACCATGTTCAGTCATATGCTGGATGTTCATCAGGGCCCCTTGTCTCAAGCTTGCCCTTTCCATAGCTACTCACCCGCCTCTAGAATGCCCAGAACCCAGAGCAAACCTGTTCATTTTCCAAGTCTCTTGCTGCTGGCCTGGTCCAGTTTCACAGGAGCTTCAGTTCACATGAGCTATGTGGAGCTCAGCTGTTCTAATCATTCACTTTTCCCTATGAGCAAGGCTTGGGAATAAAGAGCAGCAGAACTGTTCCATATATTGGTATTGGCATCATAGGCACCAAGGGTGGCCGTGTGAGAGCTCTTTTAACTGCCCCAACATTGCTTATTTCAGAAAAAGCCTGTGTTTTAAATGTGTGTAGCTGGAAGTGTCCAGCTCTGACACTGGGTGTGTTTGTGATGTGAACCAGCAGCAGCCATGGACCTCTGTCCTGCCCCTTGCAGATTTCACATTCTGTTTGTCTGGTTTTTTTGGGTTCTTTCTTTTCCTCCAGGTAATACACTTTCTTCACCACTTTTCCTCCGGTGAAGGGCAAAAGGGTTTGATCTTTGTAAGATTTGTTAAAATATTTTTGTGTTTATAAGAAGAAAGATGACATGTATAAAGAAATAAGTGCTTTTGTAAATTTTTTTTTTTTTTGTGGTATGATTCAGCATTTAAATGTTTTACAGATGCAGTTTTTTGCACTCTCTCTGCATATATTCATAAAATTATATTTATTTTCTGTCTTTAAGGTTTACTTCAGGGTTTTTTTTCTTTCTGATGTTATAAAATGCGGTATGTGCAACATTAAAAAATTAATGTAAAGACATTGTCTCATTTTGTTGTAATCTTCAGCTGCCTTTAAAAAGATAACATAGAAAATTTATGGAATGAATTTGAATACATCAGATGTGCTTAATGGAAATTTTGAGGATGAAAGAAGGTAAAAGCTGGAATCAAGAGTCTTGACTCTTATTTAGTATTTCAAGAATAATTGACATTAAAATCCTTTTAAAGAGTATGGGGCAGGTTCTGGGTTAGCCCTGGGAGCTGCTGCAGTGGTGTGCAGACATCAGTGATGTTTGCTCTCTGTAGGTGGGATGCAGGATTACTAAAGATCTGCTCCCCTGCAAAGTCTGGTGAAGACTGTGGCTTGGGAGCTACCAGGAGCTGGAGCCACCCCAGGAAGTGGATGTGGGATGTGTACCAAGCTGCACAAAGCAAAGTCTGCTCCTCCAGAACCCCCTTTCTCTTCACTTGCTCCCTCAGCCCTGCCTGTCCTTGCAGCAGAACGGGGCCTCCTGCGCCAAGTTTCCAAAGGACCTAATGGAATGCTACATCCTGCCATGCACTTTCAGACATCCATGCTCCTTAGTTTCCCCACACTCCCACATCCCACAATGCTTATGAGAGACAATCATGACTGTGGTTTTAAGCATCACACATGAAGGCAATGTTTGCAGTTAAATATTTCTAGCTCAGCTACAATTACTCAGCATCTGAAGGTAGAATTTTCCAACTGGTGACACATCCTTGAAAACTTTGTGTGTCATCTGTGAGGCTTTTCACCTCACTATATTATCTTGAAGGTCTTGATAGTTTTGCCTCTGAGAACATGTTTTCAGGAGGAAGATTGAGGTGAATACTACCAGTTTCACTTATGTACTGGTTTGAAAGCAAAACCAGTGAGAGACTCCAAATCAGAAATACAATTTAGTAGGAAAAAAAAAAAAAGAGAGAAAAATGAAATGCATGCTACAGGACAAAAGAAAAACCACTGACAGAGTCAGAATCCACCCTGACACCCTGCTAGTTAGGATGGTGGTAGCAGTCCAGATGAAGTCGTCTTGTTGAAGTAGTGATCCTGTAGAATGGTCTGGTAGCTCTTGTCCTCTAGAAACTGGTGGGTAAGGGCTGCTTTGGTGTTCCAAATCTCAGTTTTTATCTAGGTAGGAAAGGCTTGGCTCCTCCCCCTGGGTGGAGCACCTCACAATGGGATGATGTGATTTTATCAGTCATGCAGAGGGAACTCGATGGTCCATTAACAGGAGATATCTTCCTGGAGGAAGGGTGGGTCGTGGGAAAGATGAAGAACATTGCCCTATCTGGTTTTTAACAGATGGCCCATTAGCAGAGGATATCTCCACAGAGATAAGAATCACTGCCCTGCCTGGTTTCAGCAGATGGTGATAGAACACATACTTTTGGGTATATCTTTGCATTGTAACCTAGGACAACTTAGAGCTCAAAAGTTTGGTCATGCATGTACATTTTTTCCCCCACTAGATTGCTTCTAATAAGTTCAGCACTGATACTATTCCACTTAAACACAATACATTTTTTTTTTCCAAATGCGTGTGTGTATATTCAAGCTCTGGTCTTGTGCAGCAAAGCAGGAGCAACTTTCCAGTCCGCACATTAACAAAGGTGATGACTTGCAGCAGACTGAAGGTTTCCAGCACAGCACTTTTCCTTCAGAGGATTCCTTCAGAGGATCTTGCTGATTACTGAGGAAGCAGCTTTCTGATGGGAATGTGTCTGTTCTGTCAGACTTGTGATGGACACCAGCTGCTGGCAGCCAGTGTGCCTGGTGCCCTGCCAGCCTGCCAGCTGCCAATGGTGGGCAAACTGCCTGACTTCCCACCTGGTGGATGAGAGAGCTGCCAGCTCCTCACCTGGCAACTCTGAAGAAAATCACCAACAAATCTTTTCCAAGGAAAAGACACACATTTCTAAATTTCCAGTATTTAAAATTCCAAGTCAGACTAGTCTAAGCAACCCAAACATCTCCTGGCCAGTTTTGGAATGTTAAAAAAAGGTCAATGGATTCAAATTTGATTTGATCTCAGCTTCAAGGTGCAATTTCACAGCTCCTACACTTGTCATGAAAATTAGTTTTAATCAAAAGCCTTTTATTTCAGAGTTAGTTGTAACCAAGTCCCTCAATTTTAAATTCTCCGATTTTTTTGGGATTATGTAAGATGTCATTTACCTTTTAAACCTCTGTGTGTGCACATCCATCCACCTACCCACACCCTTTTCTACACTACTCTCAGTGTCATTCATCCTTCCAGTTTGACAAACACAATCCACATAACCCTCTTAAAACACCTTTCCTGGTCTCCCATTTTTATTCTGGGGAGACCTTTTGGATGATGCCATCCACCCCGTCATCATTCTGTCACATTTTCCTGTGGGGCTTGTGACTCCTCCTGGGAATCCGTCCTCTGTAGGCAGTGATTGCCCACCTCTCAGAAGGATTGCCCTTGCAAAAACCTTTCCCAATGTCCTTTGATTCTGGTGTCTGCTTGGCAGTTCCTTTCTCTTTCAAGTTCTACAACTTTTCCAGTCAGAAAACTTCTTCATTTTTGGAAACCAGAAATAACAGAAAATTAGAACAAAAACACTTGTCTTTCTACAGAGCTTTCCATCTATATTGCATAGCTAAAAAACACCAAAAAAATCCAAAAACCAAAAGCAACCCACAAGAAAAATAAAACCAAAACCAACATCCCATACCACCCACAACATCATACTGCTGAGAGGAAGCTCTTTTCCCTTGGTGCCATGGGTTTCTTCTTGCATGGGATGTCTCATGCTGAGCTTCTCAGCCCAGAGAATAGCTTGTTAACAGCTCTGTAGTGAACCATGTCTACAGCCACTGCCATGCTGGGTCTCACAGGTGTTCTACAGGCAAACTCAAGGCTTCAAATCTGTACTGTGATACTCAACATAAAAAAAACCACCTTAATTCTTTCTTGTGATTCCTTTCCTTAACCTGAGCTCTAGCTGGGCTGGCAAGCAGTGCACCTAACAATAGGTGCATTTTAAATTCAGCAAGGATGCTGGAGCAGCCAGGTCAGAGCTTTTAACAAGTCTTGTGTCCACACATGAAGATGTGTTCATGTTTTATCCAAAAGAGGAAGATTGCAGGATCTGCAGTTTCTCAAAATGGGGTTATAAAAAGTGTCTGCAGAAGGGTGAAGCCTCTAAGCAATCAAGAGCACCCCATGTCTTTTTCCTTAGTAGTGTCACATAGCAAAGAAATGAAAAATCCTTCCTGATGCTGACCCTCTCTTATCATAATCCATTATAAGCACAGTCGGTAATTTCAGTCTCACCTTCGTGAGATCTGTGCCAGTGTCAAGAGGTCAGACTTTGAGAAACCTGGAGGACTGGCCAATTAGTAGGTAATTGTGTTTTCCTGGGTCTTGGCTAATAATTTTGTATTTAAGCCCAGGTGGGTGCAGGTGCCTATGGTAGTGTGTGTGGTTCCCAGCTGTGAGAGGATTCTGCTGCTTCCAGCAGTTCCTGTTCATCCTGGGTATCACAGCTAGTGGGAAGCTGTTTTGGGAGCTCTTGGATTAACCCATGTTATTGTGTTTGAGCATCCTATTTTTTGGTTGGGTTGCCCAGAGAAGTTGTGGGTGGTCTATCCCTGGAAGTGTTCAAGACTGGGCTGGATAAGACTTTGAGCAACCTGGTCTGCTGGAAGTTGTCCCTGCCTGTGGCAAGGAGTTGAAACTAGATAATCTTAAGGACCCTTACAACCCTAACCATTCTGTGGGGTGGGAGTTTATGGGTCAGGCCCTTAGGAGGAGGGCTCCAGGGAGTGCCATGTGAAAGTGGCCAGAAGCAGTGCTCTGGATACTGGAGGAGGTAGTTCAGGACCTTGAGCCTTGCTCAGCTGGATGTCTCTTGAGAAAGATTTGGGGTTTTTTAAAAACTATTCTTGCTCCCATTTGGAGGTTTTTTCCTCTGGTTTCCTTGGGATTCCCAGTCAGAGCAGACAGTGAGAGATGCAATAGGAAAGATCAAGGGATTGAAAGCTGACTCCCTGGGATGCTGAAACTTGACTCAGCTCTCTTGTTCTGCCCTCAGCACTGCCAGGAGAGGGGAATTTATCTGTTTTCTGCTAAGCTGTGTTCAGTTTTGCTGACCCATACTTTGCCTGTTTAGCTGTTGCCTGGAAGGGACAGTTCCTGATGATCTTTCAGCTGGAGAAGCCCTGTGGCATGTCTGCTACTGAAGTTGGCTGATGTGAGCAGAGGCATCAAGTGAGGTAATGTCATTTTAAAAACATAATCAGAGAGGAAAGGAACCTTCTAGCTTTGCTCAGGCTATGACCACAAACAACTGAAATGTGGCACTCCCTGGGGCTCCAGCCTGTGTCATCACAAGGTTCAGTAGGCAGCAGTTTGTGGCTCCTCAGGGGCAGTGGTTTCAAAGTGGTAACAAGGATATTCTGGGCTGTAGCCAGACCTGAGTCCCTTTTGGCTGGACAAGGAAGTGCAGCAGGGCCTGATACAACTGTGGTGGCTCAGAAACCAGAAGAATGCTTGTGGTAGTGGTGGGTTGGCTGAGTTTTACACTCATTTCTACCACTTCTGAGCTATGTTGTCTTCACATCACCCGGTATATGGTCTAGGGCTCTTGGCCTCAGGAGAACTCTGGTAGACAGAGTGGAGGCTTGGGGTGGCTGTAAGAAAACTTTCTTCTACTCTCTTCCACCAACTATATAACATTTGACATGGTGGTATGTGTGTTTAATCAAAGGCTTCAGTCTGTATTGCAGGTAACTTTTGGAGGAAAAGACACTTCATTATTTAGCCAAAGGTGTCCTGGGTAAAGTTCAGCTGGTAAATATGATCCTCTTACTAATTCAATTTATGAAGATGAGTGATTTCCCATAATGTCCCATCCCTCATACAGACTGTGTTGTTTGTGGGTTTTCTCTCTGCCTGTTCCCTCCAGACAAGTGGCACAGCTGTTCATGCAGTTATGTGATTGTTTGAATTGGCACCTGGTGCAGCCACTCCAGAGGATCTCTCTGCCTGAGCATGTGAGAGATGGTTAATGTGTCTCCTTTGCAGGCTGTGCTGCAGCACAGAGCTTGGCTTGGACCTGTTCATCACTTATAGGGAGCTTGGACTGGGTCCCATCATGGTGAGGTGAAGGGAGATTTTGTCATTAATTTGGTCCTTTTACCTCTCTTCTCCATGTAAGGTAGACTTCTTTCAACAATGCCCTAATCCTACCTTGGATGAGCCAGTAAAACTCTGAGTTTTATCTGAGTGATTAAGATGAGATCTGTTTATAGAGGAAACACAAGGACAATGGACATAGTTATAAAAGCTTTTTGTCCAATGTCCTGAATCCCAGCTTGGGACCAGAACAGGGCATATGAAAGAGGCTTCCCAAGAGCCTGGAAGAGGAGGCAGGTTTGGAGACCCAGGAGGAAACCTGACTGCCCCTGACTCTCCTGCCTTCCAGGGCTCTGCTCACATTTACCTCCTGGCAGCTCCTGGTGTGGCAAGACCCTTCCTCTGAGACCCTTCAAACTACTCTGAAAATGAGTATTGCAGAAGAAAAAAACCAAAACCTGCCTGCAGGGAGAAAAAACCCCTTTCAAAGCAGGGAATGGCAAATGCCTGTGTAGGAGAACACATCATGGGAGTAATGTGTAAGACTACATTATTTTTGTTAATTTTTCTAAGATGACTTGGCTCAGCTGCCAGAGTTGAGGCATATGGGATCAATAAAAGGAATTCAAAGAAAAGAGCATGTATGTAAACAACAGGGGGTAACTCAGCAAAAATCAAGCATGTACTTCTTTTTTAATTAAAAGCAAGCCCCTAATTCTAAGATGCTGGTGGTTCATAATCCCTCTAAGGATTCTGGTCTCTCTTCCCAGTTGTGGCTTGGGTTTTGATGGTGCCTGGGCTTGTGGTTGTGCTTAGTGTTATGTGTGTCCCACTGCTGCCAGTATGGCCTGTGCCAACTTTGTGCCTGTATATAGACTTTTGTGGGATGACAGCTCTGCAGGAGACAAGCCCTGAATGGCAGTGGGCAGGGAGACTGGTGGGATTGCATGCCTGCTTCCTGCCAGCAGCCTCATCTGTTGCTGACACCACCCAAGGGAATGGATTGTGGTGCCCCCTTCCTTTCCTAAGCACCTCTTGTCTCCTGATTCTGCATCCATGTATTTTGGGTGCTACTGAGGCACGGTGAGACCCAGCCTTCTAGTTAAAATCAAGGAGAGACTTGGTGGCTTTTCTAAGTGAACAGTAGACACCTTTAGTCCTGTGTGACTCCAGCAGACCCTGGAGCCTGTGCAGGCTGGGATGGGGGGTGTTACAGCTGTATCTACCTGGGTTTCTCTGGCACAGGCTGTGATGGTGGCCTGGAGGGAAGTGTGTGCCCCCACCACACATAACCTGGCAGGAGGTATGTCTGCAGCTCACCTCTTCTGCCCCAGGTCAATCTGCACAGGAGCAGCAAGGCACTCAGTAATCCTGCCTCCACTCCTCTGGGAAGGTGTGTCCCTCTCAGACCCAGGGTTTGGTGTCAGTCCACATCTGCAATTGTCATTAAACTGAGGTCACACTGGAAGGATAAGCACCAGTGACAACCAGGATTTGCTTATGACCTTGGCAGCAGAGGTGTCATTATAAGCCCCATTACTTGTATGTTGTCATTATGCTATCATATAATTTTATATAATTGCTATTATCTAACTATATATTTATATGCACATGGTGATCTTGGCACACCTGAAGTGACCAGTTTCTGCCCAAACGTGGTGCAGTAGTGCATGTGAGACTAAAACATGTGGCAGTTGTCTAAGGCCAGGAGAAGTCCAGGGGTAATAAGGCACTTGAGCTACATAGGACTCTGCTTTGCTGTGGGAGGATGGAGGCATTTTCTGGGGGGAGACAAAGTTATTTTGCTCTTTGCAAATCATGTGTCACCATCATCCTTGTCCCCCCTAGCCCTGGCTCATTCTTTGAAATGACAGTGATTTTGGCTGAAGATGTGTCCTCTGCCTCATGTTATGGGATTTTGCACATCCAAAGCTTCCTGTAAAGCTGGCACTGATGTGGGCCTGCTGGGATTGCTGCTGGGCTGCAGCATTCCAGTGGCCTGGCAGGACAGAGGAAGAAGAGACTGCTTTATACTCTGTGGACTGAATCAAGCAAAGTATAATAATTTTCTCCCTGAGATTTGTTTTAAAAAATGAATGCTAATGTACTAAAAGCAAGGATCCCATTTATTTTTAAATAGGGTTTAACTAGAAACCATTTGCACTATTTCATGCTGTATCATTTGTTTCACTTACATTTTTGGGAAAGCAGTGAGGGAAAGATGTTCAAGTTCAAGGTGGGAAAGAGGGAGGAAAAAGAAAAAGCAAATATTGCCTCATATGCAGGATTCTGCCATTTACTGTTTTGGTACCCACAGAAAATCCATGGGCTCCATTTGGAGCATCTCTGGGCTAAGCTGGTAATACTGAGAGTCAAATGCCATGGGGTGAAACACAGCTCACCACCCTCCTTGCATCCCTGAGGAGCACAGGGCAGCTAATGTGTGAGAGAGGAGCAGCAGCAGGAACAGCGACTGCTCACCAGTGACTGTGTGCAGAGGAGAAAATGAGGGTGGGAAGGGAGAAGGAGAGCAACAGGGAAGCACTGGTGAGTGTCAGAGAGATTTTTCTTGCACTTTTAAAGTTCTCCTTGTCCATCATAGCCACCACTGGAATGTTGCTGCAGGTTGTGCTGCATCATCTCTGCTCCCAGGAAGGAACGGAGCTGCCAGGAAAGCTGTGGAGAGGCATCACCTGCTGGCTCTGCTCCTTGCTCTGAGTCTCCTGCCTGTGCCATGGCAGGGAAACAACTTGTAAGTGAGGGATTACAAGGGTGAACAGGCAAAACAGGGGCCGGGAAACAAAAAGCAGGTTAGAGTAATTGTCCGACTCAAAGGCAGAAAAACAATGTGGGATTCTTGCCAGCTGATTTCATGGAGTGAATTTGGCTGTTTTTCCTTTAATGTTGCCCAGTCTCTGCTGGGAAATAGTTAATATGGGCACACTGTCAGAATTATGCTCCTGGAGGAATTGGAAATGATTCTGGATGTTGGAGGTGGGTATTGAGGGTCTGGAAGTTGGGTTTCTCGAAGGGGCAGCTCGGGGACTGGCACATGGATGGACACCACAGCATGAATTCCCTATGGAGAACTGCCTGTGCTGCTGAGCTGGTGTTGGTGTTGGCTCCACAGGGCACAAGAGAGGTACAGCTACCCACAGAGGGGGAGCATGTGTGGACCCTTCTGGCCTGCTGTCATGGGATGTCACATGAGGTCATGGCTTTTGTCCAGTGGATACAGTACTGGGGTGGGACAGAGCCCTGAGCTGACATCTTAGATACCAATGCCTAATCTTCTCCAACATTTCAGGGGAATTTTTCAAGCATGTATTGGTGCTTCAGGTGGGCACATCTTCCTTGACTTGTCCCTGCAGATGGGGCTCTGCTGCATAACTCTTGCAGACACCTGGCTGGAACATCCTTGAGCAATAATGAGAGGCTGTGTTTGTCCTTGTCCCTCCCTGTTCTCCTCCCCTACTTCCCCCAAAGATCTTCCTTGTGTGGCTTCAGGGTGGGTGAAGTTAAGACACCAGGCAGAGCCACATTCCTGCTCCAGAAAGTAGGATACCCTTTTTCTCAGAGGTGTGGATCCACCATGGTTCTGCACTCTGCCACAGCTGGGCCAAGTCTGGGGGCTCTCAACAGTGAGAAAAAGGGTCTTGCAGGGGTTTCAGAGGAAATTGAATCATGCTGTGTGTGGGCTTGAATGGGACACCTCATGACTTTTGGCTGAGCAAGTGCCAACTCCCCAAATGTGGGAAGAGAGGGGCAGGAGGGGATGGGGTCATGCAAGCTGCCAGATGACATCCATCTCTCTTCTCTCCCCTCTAGCAAGGGTGAGAATAGAAATGGAATGAACTAGTGAGGTTTGGCCACAGAGCAATTTCCCCTTTGGAGCAATGGGAAGGTTAAATACTGATGAGCAGCACAGTTGTGTGCAAGCTCTGCACTTGCACTCTTCCCTTGCCTGGCTGTGCTGCAGTGGTTATTTCTCTGGAAATAAGAGAAAATTCAGCCACAGGAAGTAGGTTATGTTCTCCAAGTGCCATAACATCTGACACATCCAAGCATGGTTTGTGTTGCTGGGGTGATTCAGCTTCCCATTAACTGGGATAAGGGTTTTACCATGGATTGCTGTGCACTTCTGCTGTGATGTGTGAGCCTCTGTGGGAGCAAAACAGTTCTTTCCATGGAAGTTAAGGGATGTCTCTGAAATGCTTCAGACATTTCTCTTTATGGAAAATTTCACTATTACTTGCAGGAACAAAACTTTTACAAGTCTGGAAACAACCTGGTTTTCTTCTGTGTACTGAAGGGCTTTCTAGAGACTTTTCTTTGCTGCTCTTCCCCTTTCTGCAGGTGTGACCTAAGTCAATGGTAAGGGGGTAGGGTTAAGGGAAATCACTGATGTTCTTGCCCCTGTGCCAGGCAGCTCACAGGACAAGACAGAGAACTAACTCAGAGGTTTCAGCCAAGTCCCATTTTGGAGACAAAGCTGCATGAGTGCTCTGGGACTGCAGGAGCAGCCACTGTGGCAAGGGCCAGGGAGTGACCTTCCCAGCAGGTGGTAAATACAGCTGATGATGGCAGCCAGAACTTTGCCTTTTAGAAAATTAATATCTTTTATTTCTGAGTGGGCACCAGAAAACAAAGGTACACTTTTCCTGCTGAAGTCTTTATTTTCTTCTTGGCACAGGCTCTGAAGGGTCTGGAAATGCCAAGGATTCCCTTCTGCTGCCTGTGAGGTTTCCCTGGACCGCTGTAGGGCTGGATAGAGGCTGAAGGTTGGCTGCTGCTAGCAAATATCAGTGGGGTAGTGCTGCAGCAGGTTGGAGAGTATGAAATTGCAGCCTGTGAGTGAAATCTGAACAGAATCACTGCCACAGTGAGGGGTACAGCAGCAGACTAACTGGGTCTAGGTGAGATATCAAAGATCAGAGAGGAAGGAGCAGCTTTAGCAGGGAGGAAGAAAGCAGCCTTAACAGGGAAGGAGAAACCACATAGACTGTATGAAGGAACTCCCTATTTTCACTTTCCCATATTTTTCCCCTGGTCTATAGAAACCCAGTGAAGGAAGGAACCTGGGCTGTGTTAGCAAAGAAGGAAGAAGCAAGTCAGTTTAGCTGGCCACGTTTGTGCAACTTTAAAGGTACAAAGCCCAGATCTGCTCAAATGACCTCTGGCTCTTTCAGGTTGTGTCAGCACTGGCAGCTCTCACATGCTCACCCCCTGCCATGGGACTGGGGCTATAGCTGGGGGATGCTGCACTTCCCAGCTCACAGGGCACACCTCTCCAGGTGTGTCCTGGCTGCAGAAGGTTGCTTGGGCAAGTCCTGGCTCCTGCACCAGGCACTTGTGTCAGAGCAGGCTGCAGAGGAGAGATGAGATATGGGGTTCCTTGAGTTGTGGGCTGCTCTGGAATAAATTTCAGGAATTGGGTGCTGGGGAGAGGAGAGGATGGTAAAGGGGGATTATGTGCACATGGTGCTAAATGCATCTGATGTCAGGAATTGTAACTGGAGCTTTGGCTGTCTGTCAGACCTCATCCTTCCTCTGGTAGGAGGTGCTCGTGGTCTCCCCTTCTGCCAGTAAGGGGTTGAAAGGTAGTTATTACGGAAATGGGACTGGGGAATGGTTTCTTTTTACCTTCTATGGCTGATTCAGGAGGGGTTCAAGGCTGGTGCTGGCAGGTTTGGGCCCCCCCAGGATGAGTCAGGCCACTTGCAGAAGTAAATACAGGAGATATGTGTAGTATATTGTGTGGCATGAACATAAGCACTGTGCTGCTGTAGACAAAGGAGTCACCTCAATCCTGCCCTGCCATGTTCATCTAAAGAATGAGCTTAAAAACAGAGTGTGACAGATGAGGTACCCTGTGGGAGCAAACTGGACTTCTGAATAGCAAATCAATATGATTTTGCAGAAGCCGATGTATTGTTTACAATTCACCCCAATTATAAATTTCTAGAACCATCACTCACGTGGGAACATACTCTACAATTGGTAATTTTAACATATTGATCCACCCCTTCAATCCCCCAAAAGTCTGTCATTGGTGATCTTCAAAATCTTTGCTGCCCCCTGCTATCTTGAATCTTCTAATCCTGGTATTCTTTGTTTTCAACTTCTTCTCTCCTGATTTAGCATAGTTGATGTTCCAGTGGCCTTGGGGGGTTTCAAACAAGTTATTGAAAAACTACAAAAATTTTCTCATGCTGTGCACCTGTTGTAAACACTGGTCTAAACTAAGAAATACACAAAAACAGCTAGTGTGTGAGAGAGGCATGTGAACGAACAGCAGAATGTGCAGAAATAACTGGACAGCAAAACATAACAACTAAATATAAAACTAAATATAGTTTTTGGCTGGTGCACACACACAAAGCCCAGATTTGTACAGACATGTCCAGTGGGGTCCAAACCCTGTTCAGCCTTACAACAGTACCTCAGTGCAACCTCCTCAGCTCCTCTTGAGCAGCACTGGAAGCCCTTAAAACAATCTCTCAAGGTGGCCACTGGCTGTCATTGCTTTCAGAAACTTAGGAGGGGTGCACAGTTTGAGAAATTGCACAGCTGGGTGCCTCAGTGTGGGAAGTAAAGCTGGGGAAAGCAAAACCTGTGGGCAACCTCATTGCTCCTAGTTCTTGTACCATAGAAGAGTTTGAGCCTGTTGCCATACACTTTAAAGATCCTATTCCATGTTGCTCTTTCTGCCCCTGGATAGGAGACACCTCTGTGTTGTCAGAAGCAGAATATATGCATCTGTCCCATGAGAGGAGCTGTCATGGGATGTGGTGTGAGGAAACGTACAATGCATGGTCGGGGTGACTGAAGTTGTCCAGGGCCTCTAAGTGAATATTGAAAAGAGAACAAAGCAAATCCAATGGGTTATTCCTGTTATTTTCTCTTCTCTGGCCTCCCACCCCATCAGGCAGGTGAGAAGGGCATCTCTGTAGGTATGTCAGGACAGAGGGATGAGCTGGGGCAGCCAGAGACAGTTCTGTCATGCAGATCAGTACAGTTATATAAAAACCTGGCTCTAATAGAAAATAAAGCAAAAGAGAGTTGATGAAAGAAACACAAGCATTAGAGCTGAAGGAGAAGTGAGTGTCTGGGGGGACATCCTGAAAAGCTGCTCCAAATTATCAGTAGGAGGAAGCAGCTTCACCAGAGGGGAAGATACAGGTAGTGGGGTATGTGGAAGGCCAAGGACATACCTGGTAACTGAGGAAGGCTTTCAGAAAGCACAGCACAGAGCACTCTGCTGACACCAAGTGTGTGTGACCCCTGCTGCTGTAAGCATAGCTTGGGAAAGCATCTACTAAAGAAACCAGGGGCCAGTGGAGGAATGGTGCTCTTGAGGAGGAGTTTTCTGCTGGACATCCTGATTTGGGATGGATTGGAGATGTAGCTGGCTGAGGGCTTTTCCAGCAGATCCCTCTCTGCCACCTGGAGGTACAATGTTCACTGGTGGGAAAGCAAGAAGTGATATGAGGCAGGTGTGATTAAAAAGGGTATAAAGAGAGTTTGGAAATGGGAACATCCCTCCAGCTTCTTGGACAGGTAACTCTCCTGCTTTGTGAAACTTGTGAGGTCTGTCTATGTGACCTTGTTGTGTGTTAAAATGCTGTTGGGTTTGTAATGCTGCTGGTCTGCGATGGGCAGCAAGCTGTATCCCAGGGGACTGGTGTCCCGGGTAAAAGGGATTGATGCTCCCGGGCTCAGTGAGTTCCCAGCCCCAGAAGCTGCCCCGGGACCCGCAGGTGGGCAGATGCCCATCGGACTGCCAAGTGCAGTTTCTTGCTGCCATCTAGTGACGTCCGTGGGTACCTAAAAATATCCCAAAACGCTTGGTTCTAATGCTGGGCTATAAGCGGACCAAAGGAAAAGGGCAGTGAAACAATCCTGGAACGCCGCGGGGTCTGGATTCTGTATCTCCTGCAAAACCACCGTGGGAAACCCCGAGACGCCAAGAGTTATTTGGTTATTAGGCATGAAATGTATTTGTCATTGAATAAGGTAATAAGGTTTTTCCCAGATTTGAGACAAAATTAAAGCCGGGTTTTTGACTCCATGGCATTGTGGCTCCATGTTGGAGCTTGACTGTGCTCATTCCTTGTAACAGTGCCCTGGTGATGCTCCTGACAGGGCAAGGATAAACCCCAAGGTAAACCTTGCTGATGAACCTGGTATCAATTAATGAAAAAGGGAAAATTTATTTATTTTTATTTTTATACTGTCAAATGCTTCAGACTCCCCGAATAATGATGGACCATGACCCATAATATTTTTTTCCATGTAGAAGTGTAAGGCAGGCCTAGAAAAGAAGACAGGTAGGGCATTAATGGTTTGTTTAAATGGTTTATTGGGATCACATAAATCTTGACCCTCTCAGTTCTAGAAAATGAGTAGGATTGCAATTAATCTTAAATTCTAACTGGCCTCTCTTGAGCTTACAGGTGAAAAACTGTGCATTTTCTACAGAAATTAAAAAAGCTTATATAAATTCTGATTAGGCTGAGATTTCACTATGAAACTTGTGAGTCCTTTTACTACTTCAGAATAAAAATGTGACAAAGATAATATTCTTACCTTGGAAACATTTTTAGAAAGCTTCCTGGAGCTTCTTTGTGGGTGCTGCTGCTGGGGCCCATTCATCCCAGTATAATGTTATGGATACTCAAACCTTTCTCCTGTGTCTCTAAAAACCCTTGACAAGAACCACCTTTGTGTCCTGTTATCACCTAACAGGCTTCTTCCCTCCACCTCCAAACATCACCTTGCAAGATCTGTAATGGAAGCAGCATATTACACAATGACTTTTCCTTATACCCCCTTTTTCTGTGCCTTCCTCCTAGCCTGAAGATTTGCAGGGAGACCCACTAAGAGGTCTTCAGCTGCTGAAAGCTGGATGCCTAGAAATACTGCAGGTGTCTCATTACCATTCCTTCAGTCCTTTTTGTTCCCTGGCATCTCAGGGAGTCCTGGTGCCAATGGTGATAAATCATTGCTGCTGGTGTTGTCTTTGGGGGCAGCTGTAGTAATTACTTGGAGTGACCCTTGCTTCCAGCCATCAGAAAAAACCTTGCTGTCATCCCAGAAGAGCTTAAATCCTTGATAAGATGCAAACTGCTGGCACCAAGGGCAGAGCATGTAGCCAAACAGGAACATAAGACTCAAAGTACTGCTCTCCAACCTGTGTATTTTTAAAACAAGGTTAATGATCTCTTGTTAGAAAGGGAACAAATGTGTAATGGCCTTAAAAATGTGATGACTGTTTATCCATCTGTAATGTTTTAAAGACTGTCACAAGGGGATTAGAGATGACAGTCCCCTTCATTTGAGTCGGGAGGTTTGTTTGGACACAGGAAGGTGATGTGTGTGTGACTCCAGAGGAGCTGACAGAGCAGTCAGGTGGGGAGGTGAGAGGTGAGCTGGGGCTGCTGGTGACAGCCTCATGAGGAGATGGTGGTGAAGTACTTCCCTGCTCTGAAGGTGAATTCTGTCTTTTGCCATGATAGGTTTGCTATACTTTTTGATCACTGGGGAGGTACAAAATTGGACAGAGGTAAAGTCAAAAAACTCCTAGAGGAGTGCAGTTGGGACTAAGGTGGTGAAAGGTATATGAAAAGCAGAGCAGTGACTTTCACAAGGTGAGGCACATGCCATTTCCACACCTGCCACATGCAGGCAGGCCAAACTTTCCCTTCCTGGGCATGTACCATGGCACTGCATAACTTAGAAGGTCCATCTGGGTTTGATGAGCCCCTCTTTTGCCCCAGCTTGTCCCCAATAAGAAGCAGGAGAGATGTGCCTGTAAGCTTTTGGGCTTGTGGCTGAGGAGGCTGCAGTGTGGGGGCAGCAGAGTTGCTGCTGGGCACAGCCAGCTCCTGATGGCCACTGCATCCCTCCTTTGCTGCTCCCTTCAGGAGGCCAGCTTGGTGAAACATTTGGCTACACCACATCTGGGCTTTAATTCTGGACCAGGGTAGAACTTTGGGTGCTATGGGGTAGATGTGTCCCCTGCAGCAATGGAGATGTCACTGGTCCCACTTGATGACCAAGAGTCACTATTCAGGAAGAATTCTGCACTTTGTCTTGTCCCACTGAGACCCTCTGGAAGATTTTAGCCCACAGATACTAAACCTTGGGCATGTAGTACCAAAAAGGTTTAATAATGGCAAGCTGTGAGTGAAAAAGATTCTCATGAAGCATTATCCTACACACATGGTGCATGTCCAGACTAGAAATCATACCCAATTTGTAACTTGGAGTGTTACTCTTGGAACAGTGTTCCTGGGCCTATGGTGAAATCTCCATCAATTTAAGTTGCCAAATCAAGATTCGATGTCTTTCCCAAAGTCCTGGTGCAACAAAGCTGTGAGTAATTTGGCTCAGGGCATAGCAAGAGAAGCAGTACATAACCCAAACCTATTAGATGGTAGCTTATAAGGCTGTCATGTTGGTGATGTCAAATCCTAATGTTTGCAATATCTTCCTTGAAAAGGATTCAGGTGCCCTACATTTCCAGAGCTGTTGTATGCTACTTTTTACCTTTTGCTGGAATAAGGAAAGGGGAGCAGAATCTAGCAGAGGTCCCACTCATGTCCTTGGCCTCTATACTGTCTTTCCCCCATTTTATCTGAAGATGCAGAAATGACCAGCTGGCTTCAATGAACCAAATCAGAAGCTGACTCCAATGAAGTAACATTTGAGGCAGAGGAAAAAGAGAATTATTCTATTGTTTACAAAGTCCCATTCACAGCCTTTCCTCATGCTAGGAACCATGCACATGGCAAACATTCAGATCAACTTCACAGCCAGCTGTATAAGAGGACTAAATTTGGTACCTCAAAACTTCTTGTAGAACTAATGAAAAACATCTGAGAAAGTGCTTTGCCTTACTTGCATGGCAGGCAGAATACTCTGAGTGTCTTTTGGGGTTTGGATAAACATGTGTAAGCACAAGGGTAAACTATAATCCTCTGATATTGTTTGAATCAAATATATGGATTAAAAAAATTGTCCTGGCTTTGTCTTGAAAGGATGCCAGAGGATATTACTCAGACAAGAAATCTAAGTGAGATTGCTGAAGTTTATATATCAAACCTAAAGCCCCCAGGCTGAGTGCTGGATGCTAAGGCAGGAAAAATCACAGGCTTAAAATTTCAGCCATCATCTCTTATCAGTCATTTGGGCTGGAACTCCTCAAGCAGAGAGTTTGATTTAAAAGTATGTAATTTTTTGTTGTGCTCAGCCACAAGGGTTTAACTGAGGGCAGCCTTCCCTGGAGGAGGAGATATGCAAGGGCCTCTAGCGGTGGATACATGCAGAAATCAAACAGATGTGATCACCTTGGTTTTTAACATTGCAATCTATTCATTCCCAGCTGGAGCATTCCTGGGGTGAGAAGAGCAGCTAGAGTATCACAGCATCCACACAGATTCCCTTTTCTGTTTGATTTTGTGGCAAGAGACTGTCTTTCATCTTTTTACTGGGTCATAATGCCTTGCAGATTTTTAAAAAACTCAGTGCTTCTATCTGGATGATAATGTTTAATGAAAACCTCTTCACTGATGTTTTCTGCATCTGAAGGTGTGTTTGCTTTCATATAAATGAGAATGATTTTGGCCTTTGCTTCCAATGCCCTTGAGGTGGAAAGTAATAGTGGTTTGCCATCCCATTTGTCTAGTAGTTCTCGTGGTAGGTAAGAGGGACAAATTCCTGACAGGGTAATCCTAATCAGTCCTACTCATCTCATCAGTGTTATCTCAGGTCCCTGTCTGT
This sequence comes from Erithacus rubecula, assembly GCF_903797595.1. Lineage (NCBI taxonomy): Eukaryota > Metazoa > Chordata > Aves > Passeriformes > Muscicapidae > Erithacus > Erithacus rubecula. Next base: position 60,339,765 of record NC_136689.1, on the reverse strand, counting down.
CCCAAGGGAGCTGTACTTCTGGGCTCTGTCAGACAGAGCTGGGTATTGAAAAAGGAGCTGCCTTTGCACAGGGAAATTTATTGACAAGCCTAACAAGGTGAACAATTTTTGGACAAGATTTTAACCTCCCATGGATTAAAAATGTTCCAGAATTTAGCGCTTGTTTAGGTAACCCCTAGAGTCAGAGATCTTGAGCCTCCTTCAAGCTGTGCATGCTTGCAGAAGCAGCTGGGACACTGCTGTAGGTGGCCAGAGTGCCAATCCCCATGGTCCTGGCTCTTCAGCAGCTCTGGTGACAGAGGGGCTCTGTGGTGATGGCTTGGTACAACAGCTGGGTGAGGAGAAGTGCCAGGTCTGGGTCCAGAGCAAAAATTCTTCTTTCAGCTTTGGTGCTGTTCAGCTGTGTCTTGCTGGACCTGGAAAATGCAGAGTAGATCTGAGTGTGGTGGATTTGATCTGCAACAGGGATTTGGCCCAAATTCACCAGAGGATTGTTGTATTGGTTTATCTAGGATTATCTGTGCCCTACTTAGAATGGCTTTCTTAGAGTTTGATTTGATGTCTGCAAGATCTACCCCAGCAGGCACTTGGTTGATAAAATGTCTGTATTCCAAGAATCCTTGTTTTGCTGAGTTAGTAACAGCCCTCTCAAACCTATTCCCATTGACACCTTATTTTACTTTTTCATATTTTAGCTAAGTATTGTATGTATTACTATAAAATATATATTCACAGTGAATTAAGTTTACTTATATTAATTTCTTAGTAAGATGCTTGTTAAATGCTGCCTTCAAGTAGCACACATGGGCACACATGGGCAGTTTTTAGTTAAAAAGTATTTTGAATATAAGTTCTATTTTTGACTGATGCCCAGTTGAATGAGAGACTTGAGAAGTTCCAGCTGCTCTGTATCTGTTGCAGTGGGCATTGTCACAGTTCTGATCTCTGGCTGGAATGAAGCCTCCTCCACGAAACCAGATTTCCCTTGTTCACTCTATTCCCACCCAGCACTCTTGGCTGCCATGATGCTCAATGGACATTTAGTCTCTCTAGTCAAGTCTCTCAAGTCAGCATAGCTGGTCTTGACTGTAGTCACCAATTGAGGACAAAGAGTGCCACCACAGCCTTCACTGATGTTGATTTCTTCAGCTCAAGATGCCTACAGAAGAGACGCCAATGTTTAGTGAGACTAATCCCATCCCTGTTGTTTTACCTGATTTTTCCCCTCCCTAGTGTGATGCTGCAGGACATCTGTTTCTTGTCTTCAGTATATGAAACAGATTTCCTTGGATAAAACACTTAATACTTAAACCCATCTCAGTTCTCTCTCCTCTGAATAAATTGGCATTGTTCAGACTAATTTCTCTCATAAAGTAATGCCTCCCAGACCTGATTGTTTCTGTGGCTCTCCAAATATTTTACTATTAGTCCTTATCTTCCTCACAGTGTGCTGCCCAAAACTGGAGACCATATTCCAGCTGAGGCCTTACTCATCATCCTGAGCAGAAGAAACAAATTGCTATGTATAGGAGAAGCACTCTAGGAAAATGCTGAAGTGTGTAAAGCCTGTATATGCTGGAGGAACTGCTGAAGTAGCTGCTGCTTCCCTCCCAGCCAGATCACACCTGGGCTTTCTGTCACCTCATCCTCTACAAAATCCTCTTGGTCTGAAGTTTGGAGCAGCTTGGGACTTGGTCCATCTTAGAAATATTTGTCCACCTGCACTGTTACAATCAGTAGGGGAGATTCTTTAACAGGAGAGGGCAGCTACTAAGAGGGTATTTTCTGGGTTTTTAAAAATCTTTTGAGTGGTTTCTTCTTTTTTATTTTTTTTTCTCCTTTTCATATTATTTCTATGTAATGTCAGTCAGTGATCCCTCAGGAATAATTTATTTCCCTATATTTTCAAAGGCTTCAAAGTTAGTCTTTTGTTTGGTGTGGGTTAGAACAATTTTTGTAGGACACTCCCAGAATTTTTTGCTGACTCATATAGTTCATTTACCTGCAGAATATGTATTTCCAATATTTTTAAACTCAATACTGGTAGAGTTAAGAACTTTTAAAGGAATCCAGATTTATTTGGTTTTACTGTAACCTGGTGAGTTTCTTCCACTGGATGGAGGGTAAGAGAAACATCTTGATAAGACACCTTGATAAATAAAAAACAGAGCATCACTTTCAATTTCCCTGTTGATCCAAGGTCAGACTTTATAATAATGAAAATATCAGAGCAGTGTCTATTTTAAAATTTGACTCTGCAAGGGATAAATGGATGGAGATAAACCAGAGTTAGAAAGAAATTTGACTGAAAGCAACCATGAAACAACAGAATCACTGTTCTGGGGAAAGAAAGGAGTGAACTTCAAAAAGCAGACGTCAACAAGCCTGGGAAACAGGTAAATGTGTGTCGTCTGGGAAGATAATCCTAAAGGTAAGTGAACTGTCAGTTACTGAAACTGCTGTTAACAAAAGCAGAAGGGTAAGCTATCCTGATGTGAAAGAAAGAGGAAACTGAGCAGGAGAGCAGCATCCACCCTCGGCACCAGCAGCCAAGACCTGAAAATCAAAGGGACTCGTGTCATAGGTAGAAATGGGGACTCGTAGCTGCCAGTGACTGCAACAGAGCAGCATAAAACTGCTGGGGTGTAAGCAGAAAAAATCACAAGCCAATTAGGAACAAAAACCTAAAGTGCTGCCTTACCATAAACAGGCAGAGGAAATTACAAAGATTTAATTTAATGAAAAGATGTACAAATAGCAGATGAGTCATAAGTGCAGGGAAATCCAACATTTCCTTCACTTTCTTTGCACAGCCTCTTTGGTGGCAGGCAGAGCTGTGTGGCATGGCTGCACAGCGAGGTCAGGAAAGCACAGGCTGCACATTGGATGGAAAAATTAGAAAACTCTTATGTACAAAATGACTCCTGCCACATTTATGGTCTGTTTTATGGCTCTTATCACGAGGCATTTTCAAGGAGTGAGAGCACATTTCCTCTATCTCCTGCAGGAAGGAGCTCATTATTCCTTATTAATTAGGTCTTCAGTCACTAATCTGTTATGTACCTTTCCAGCAACTGTTTACAGATAAGTGTTGTAGGATCTAATTGATGGAGGATAATTAGCTCCTCCCTAATTAGAGTGAAGTGTGCTTCTTTTCACTCTGTGGATGATCGCTTATGAATGAAAGGCCACAAATGGAAAGCTCAAGATGTGCAATGTGTCAGGAACTAATTTGCTTAAACTATTTCTGAAAGCTTATTCAATTAATACCCAAATAGTAGGCTTATACATGAGTGTGTGCAACTGACTTCAGTTGTAGGCAGGCATGTGGTTGCCACAGAGCTGAGCATTAATGTCATGCTCAGTTACCATACGCTGTGCAGGCACCAGGAGCAGCAGGCCTGCAAGCATCAGCACAGAGGAAATAAAGACAAACCTTCTGGAAGTTTTATCCACAGCTTCATCATCTCACATCATTTTTTCAACTCTGAAAAAGAATGAGCTGCAGCCTAGTGGTTGATAAATTGTGAATTTTGGGGTGTCTTTTTTAAAATTTTATTTTATTTGTAGCTTTTATTTGGCTAGCCTATGAAACGCAGAGGTGTCTTATTGCCAGTGAACAGATACTCAATGTCCTTTGGAAGCCAGATGCTTATATCCCATTTGGCACCAAAATGGCTAGCTATTTTCCAAAAAGCTTCTCTAAAAAGACTCTAGATTATTCTTTCTGTAACACAGCTATGGGTTATTGTCATAATTGGTCTCTGTTACAACACTTTTACTTCTTCCCAAAACGTGACTGCCTGTGACTGCCTATGGTCTCCTGGCTGCAGAAAGAAAACTGGAGATTGGCTGATGATCACTGCAAAGTACAAGTGCTGATACATGCTGATGTATCAGAAAACCTGAATGAAATGTGGAATTTATATGATTAAAATGTGGATAATTTATAAGTATATAACAATCAATTTTCAATGTATATGTTTAAGATGTGGATTCACAGCACTGTCTGAATGCAGACTTAGGTTTATAGGGAGATGTGCTTCTTTCTGGAGTAAAACAAGGTTTGGTGTTTGACATAAGCCCTCAGCTTGAGAGCCCACTAAAGTTCATATAAAGTCTCTCCTTGAGTTTCTGTGTACTTTAGCAGAGATGACATAGCTAGAAATACCAAGGGAGACCAAGTAGGCCTCCTTCCTAGTTATGCAAAAATCCTGAAATGTGTCCCTTAAGGATTTGAAACTCCGGAAAACAACAAGACAAATCCCATAAACTTTTTCTCCCCAGGAGGTTTAAATCAGTTTAATGATTTGGGAAGTTATGTTCTGCTGCATTGCTGCCAATCTAACATATTGAGTGCGACAGAAGCTGGGGAGTCAGAAAGGACAGGGATGAGGTTAGGATTACCTGCAAATTTCTCATGTTCCCTGAGACTGGAGAATTGCTTCAGTTCCCTGGAAGCCTAATACTGTTAATCAGCGAAGAAAGATTTCACTGTTTCATTACTTGCTGCAGCTGAAACTCAAGGAAATTACTTGGGTCTCATTATCAGATAAAGCTAAGATTCCAGTATAAAAGAAAATTTCTTTTCACACTCAGGTCGAGAGTAATTTATTTTTTGTAGCTCAGATTTTAAAAATAGAGAGCCAGCAGAGGAGAATACGATAGAACCGCACAAAATCTGGATACTGCAGATCTGCTTTGATACAATAGCAGTTTCCAGCCTCTCTTTTATCTTCATAACCATTCCTAGGTATGGTGGGAAGAGATTAGAGTGGCAAAACGAGCAGTGCATCTGTCCACTGTGAGGTGCTTGGCCCACTCTATTATTTTGTGGAGGCTGGAGCTGTAAAAGGGGCTGCTGCCATCATTGGGAGCTGGAGCTGGCCAGTGAATCTTGGAGATTAAAGAATGCTCAGGGGACAGAGTGTGTAACCTTAAAAATCCATGCAGGGAAGCAGGATCAGACTCTGTGTCTGGTGTGATTCCCAATTTTCCCTGGTGGAGAGGGACCCTACAGACCTTCCCTGGGGCAGGGTCTCTCTCTTTGGCATCCTTGGCACCATGCTTGGGCTGGGATACTGGGCCCCCTCTGCTCTTTGTGCTTCCTGCTGCCATAGGGGAAGGGATGCCTGGGAGAGCTGCTCACTGCCACTGGCATCCAGCCACTCCTCAGGACCCTCCTACCTTGCTTGGGGACAGGCTGATGACAGATGTGTGCTCCCAGCAGAGACCATGTGGGACTGTGAATGGTTTTTGAGTGGGGTTGGTGGTGTGTCTGTATGTTTTACTGCTGCAAAAACCAGGTCTGTGACACTGTAAATCCTAAGAAAACTCCTTGCTGTTAGACCTGTGGGCATTTTCTCCTGGGAAATCTTGCTGTAATGAAAGCTGAGCTGAAGGGCTTGGTTACGTCCTAGGCAATGGCCAGTTTCCAGAGGGGTTTGATGCCAAAGTTCAGATGTTTTTCTTTTTCTTGCTAAACACAGCACTGACTAGCTTAGGCTGGTTGCAAGATGTGAACTTGCAGAAACAAGATATGCCAGCAGGGATGACAGCATGAATGTCCCCTTCTCTCTGGTGTCATTAGAAAGAGATGCAGCTGCCAGCTCAGGTGCCTGAGCCCAGAGCAGGACTGAAACAAAGGAGAAGCCCAGACGAGTTCTTGTTTTCCTTCTAAATAACTTGGTAAGTACTTGGCAAATCCTCTGGGAATCTCAGTAGTGAAATGTAAAACCTTCCTGTTCCCTTGTGTCTCCAGCCACATCTGAACAAGGACATGTAACTTTCTGAAGGGAGCTGACAGGCTAATTGGGAAGTGCTGTGACCTTCACCCTGCTGCTCTCTGCCAATGTTCATCTTTCCCCCCCCCCCCCCCCCCCTCCCCCCCGAGCTGGGAGTGTGGAGAGCCTGGCTTTACAGCCCAGAGGAAAGTCTGGAGTGTCAGTGTTGATTAAAAGGGGCAGAGCAGTCTTCCTTGGCAGAAGTCTTGAGGGCTGGTGTAGCCCCAAGTCCAAAATCATCAAGTCTTTAAGTTAAAGAAAACTTTTTGGATGTGCATTATATTTACTAGAGGGCTTTTTTGCTTTCTCTTGTTCAGTGACCAAAATTAGTGTGCTTTTTCTACATCAGCTAAATATGACATAATGACTAAAGCTAAAAGTCAAAGTTATTCCACAGAGGAGAAAAGGCTGACAGAGAGCTCAGCTGTCTCTGAAGTCAGGTGGTATCTCCCATGCAGAAGGCTGTGTTACCCTGAACTCATTAGCAGTCAAACACTGGAAGGCTGCCTCTTTATTCAAAACCCCCATTCCCCATCACTTGCCCCCAACTCAAAAAGCCCCTTCTCCACCTTTCCTATGGGTTGTGCACTGTGGCACACTGATGAGGAGCCTTTCTCCTTTTCCACCTGGATCAGCTTCTCTCTGTGTCCACCTGTCATCTTGGCTCCCTGAAACCAAGCTCAGCCCTATCATTTTTAACTGAGAGACCTTTGATCTCTAAGGCATCTTAATTTCCTTGTTTTAGGAGAGTAAGATGCTCAGCTTTCCATTTCAGTCACCTATCTGTTGGGAGCTAGAATTAGCACTTTGCACAGAACTGAAAGGATAGTATCAGCTGTGCTAGTGATATGAGTCAAATAACTCTTAGTTGTCATCTTAGCTGTTAGTGGTGGCCAAGGCAAACAGCTCTGGCTATAGAAATTGTGTGCGCACATTTGGATACATGGCTCATTTTCAGCCTTCTTTTTTCGAGTGGGAGGGTCTAAAATGCCAGCACAGCTATGACCCTCAGAGAACATAACTCTTGAAATCTGTTTTCAGGTGCAACATCACTAGCGTCTCCTAAGCTGAGCTCCCTGTTCTTTCTAACTGGGAGTAGAACAAGACTTAAAGAAACTGCAATAAATTTCAATATCCATGACTTTTCTCCAGCACTGTTTTGAGGATGGGGACTGGATCCTTTGCAGTGCTTCTAAGATCTTCCCGCTCTCCTGAGCCTGAGGACTGCTCACAGCATGAAGGGAGGCAGGGTGGGCAGGCAGGGAAACCAGAATGAGCCAATGCTGAGGACAGCTAAGAATGCTCCAGGAGACTTGCACCCTCAACTCATTCCTGCCCCTTAAATGTGACCTGGTGCACAAGTGAGCAGCAACCCAAGGAAAAGAACCACAAAAGCAGCTTTGAGAAGAGCAGGCTACTCCTTTCTCTAGCACTGGCATATAATCAATTCCTCTCTGAGGCTTTCCTTTATGTATTTCTTTTGTGTACCTGAGGTGCAAATGAAAGGCAAACAATATGGGTCAGGTGTGATGGTCTTGGGTAATGAACAGCTGGGAATAATTACCTGCTACCAGGAGGAAGGATGATGGATGGAGGCGAGGAGCAGCTGTGTGGCATCTTCAGCTGGCTGCTGTGACAGGAGAGGAATCAGAAATGCCCAGAGAAATTGCTTGGAGGGGCTGTGGGGCTGAGGCAAAACATTAGTGCTAGAAACAGGCTATGGCACCCTCCTGGGGAAACGCTTTCAGGGACATTTCTTATTGTGAGACCCTTGTGCTTCCTTCTGGAAAATTTAATATTAGCCTTGGCTTCCATCAAGACATTTATTTCCCTAATGGGCTGTGGGAAGCCTCTGCTCCACTCTTTTAGTGAGCTGAGGTGTTTCACAGTCATTCTATGAAATAGGAAGCAGGAGCAGAGAATGTTGAGGAGAAAGGGGCAGCAGGCTGAGGTCAGCCTGGTGTTCACAAGGGAATAAATGTCCTTCTAAAGCTCTGGGATGCTGTGCCTGAGGAGGGAGGAATGAGTGGAGCCAGAGAGCCCCTGTTTTCTGGGATAGCAGAGCCAAACTGACATGTCATGGGCTGTGTTACATGCCTGGGACAGTTCCTGTCGCCAGCTTCTCCCCATGGCTATTTCCTGCAGCTGGGGCTGGGAGATTGCTGTCCCCAAAATGCATTGAGAATCGCCTCCATAGCCAGGAGGCCAGTGAAGAGCCCAGGAAACTGCTCCCCTAAATAGTTAAACGGCTGCCTCTCGACAAGCACAATGTCACATTGAATCCGAAACAGGGAACTTTTTATATTTTCCCCCCTGATTGTGCTGGCACCTGGCAGATGCCTGTTTACCACAGGCATCCATACACACAGCAATCAAAGGAAATCAGAGGCACGGATTAGCAACAGCTGCAAGTCATTAGTGGCAGCCATGGGAAAGCTCGGCTCTGCTCCCCGCTCCGAAACGCGCCCCGCCAGCGCTGCGGAGCGCAGGGGTGACCGCGGGGCAGGGGACACCAGGGACACCCGACAATCGCCCCGCTGGCCCCGGAGATGGCTTCTCCCCTCTCCCCGGGGCGGCAGCCTGCGATCCATGAATCAATCACACTTTATTGGCCCACGGAGCATTAACTCTTTGGGAGGCTGAGAGCTGGAGGGTGGGGTCTCCACCTGTACAACATTTCTTTATTTTCTTTGGGCTGGCTGCTGGCATCTTTGGCAGTGTCTCAACACGAGGGAGGACTCGGGATCTCCTAGAGTTAATGCTCATTTTACAGGAACTTTTATTAGAGCGAATGTAAAGCAAAAGCTGACCAAAAGCCTTATTTGTGTATCTGATTTCTTTATTCAATTCATTTTGAACCAGAATAGAGTACAAATTTTATTTAAAAACCTAATGTTGATTGAAATTTCCATTGCAGATTTAGGCAGCTTGGGTTTCTATTTTGATCAGTCCCCGGAAAAGCTGATTTTACTTCAAAGCATCTCTGACTCTTGGAGGAGCAGGAAGCTGGTGCCCTATTAATAGAGAGCAGAATCCAGCATCACTGATTCCCCAGCAGTCCTGACTTATTTGGCTGTATCTGCCCTCCTTTCTCTCTGGCTCAGCATGGCTTTCACCATCACAGGTGCAGTACCCAAGCTGTGTATGGTCTTTGTGGTCCACAGGAAGGCTCTGCCTGCCTAGCCCCTCCCAGATGGGAACCCATCCCTGCCTTGCACTTGACCATTGCCATGGGGAGGTGGAAGAATGCAAAGGAGTTGCCAGCAAGATGTACAAATGCTGATATCCAGTACTTCAAAGTACCCCTTGAGCTTCTGCTTTTTCTCAAGGAGAGGAATAGGACAAAAAGGAGTGGAAGCAAGGAAAGTAGTCATGGTGACTAGAGAATTGGAAAGCTGGGGGACAGAAAAAGATCTTTCTGGAAAGGCTATGGTCAGCCTGACCCTTGTAGCCCCTGGGGTTCTTTCCAGCCCCCAAACCTTCACTTGCTTTCAGCTTTCCACCTGCATCTCTGACCACAGACCTTATTTCTTATCTTCTGTCCCAAACCTCACTAATTACCAAGGTTTGGTCAGACCCAATTTTCTCCAGATCCCTTCCTTGTATGTTCTCTCAGCTGTTACTGGAAAAGTTGACTTGGTTTCCCCATACATAACATCATTTACATGGAGGCAAAAATGGGATTTAGCCTTGTCTTCCAAGTCCTCTTAAGATGGCTCTGCATACAGTAAGGAACATAGAAACAGCACATTAAAGGTAACAAAGGGAAATATAATTTTCAAGTGAAAGAAAAGTAAATAGTCCCAAAATACAAAGCACTGCAAATATATCATCTAGTGCAAAGGTGAAACCAAGGAGAAAAGAAGGTGCAAGTATGTTCAGACCTGCAGCTGTTTCCATTTGAAAGCTATCTTAGGATCACAAAATCTACAGGGAGCAAGACAGGTATTTGTAAAGAAGCTTCATTGCTACTAGCTGCAGAAAGTAGAGTTGCTTCCTGTGTGGTGCCTGAGGAAGCAGACCAGCTTTGGGAAAAGTCCTAGGTAAGTCTTGTTTTTAAAGTATTTACTGATTTTCTCTTATATCTGTGAAATGTTGAAAGAGTGCTTTCCTCCTTCATACTTTTGCTAAAATGGTGAGTAAAGGAAGATGCATGTTTCTGAAGAACTATTTCCACTTCTTTTTCTCAGTAGGAGACAGTGTTTTCTGCATGTTTTCCTGTCCTATCTTCAACTTAGGAGTCAGTGTTTTACTTGCTGAGTTACAAGTCATGCTGGACTTTGTTTTGGTACTTTCAAGTAAGACTGTGGTTCCTCCTGTGCTTCAGCTAAATGTAGTCTTACTGGCTGGTGTTCAAAGTACTGTGTGATGTGTTCACTTGTGATACTCATGTGTTCTGGACTCTTCTTTACCTTTGAAATTCATTCTGCAGTTCCTTCTGTTCCAGCTAGATGTGCTAATCCAGACATTTGCTTGCTAATGTGAGAACAGTGGATGATAACTTGTACCTGCACTGTGAAAGGGACTTTTTTGTCAAAACTGGAAAATAGTCATATTAATATTATGCCTTTAGAGAAATTAACTTACCTTCTTGATATTCCTTTTTTCTTTTCTTTTTCTCCCCCTACCTCTAACTGTCAAGTTCATGTTGAAAGGATCATAGTCCATCTCTGAACTCTTAGTAGAATCACTGCTGAGATGCAAAGAAAATCTGAGGGAAGGTCAGCAAAATAGTGAGGGTGTTAGAAAATATGTTTATGAAGTGAATCTAAAGAGGTTTGTGCATTTAAGTGAATGAGGAATGACTTGATCATTCTTTACAAGTACCTATATTTGAAAGATATAGATACCTTTTCCAAAACTATTTTTCTGTGAAAGAGCTGCTGTCTAGTCCCTGCCTGTTCCCTGATTTTAATCTTGGTAAGAGAGATGGTGTTACAGGTATTTGAGTAGTGCAAATAGAGGAACTTCTCAGCAGAGGAGAGCTTCACTTGCAGCTTCAAAAGGAAAAAGCAATTACAATTTTTTTGTTGTTTTGTGTAATTCTTTTAGCAATAAGATTGTGTATGAACTCAGCAACTACTGTTTGGTACAAGGATCCCTTCATTCATCCCTGTCTTTCAGAATATTCAGGAAAACAGGTTTTCTTTTCATGGGGTAGAGTGCTGTGATTCATGTTGGGCCACAGCCTGCAGAATGGATGTCAAACTTTATTCTTGCTTGCTGGCAAGAGGTTTTACAAACTTGGGGAGTTTGTTCTCCTGGTTTTTAGCTCTTATTTTTCTCTGAAATATCAGCAGAGCTCTGGATAGAGGATCTAAACCCCTATGGATTGGACTGGTTACATGATGCCCAAAGTCAGAATGATGTGTGGGGTCAAATGATGAAGACCTTAAGGCTTTGTTTGCTTTCCTTTGCAATATAGGACACAAATTGCCTTTTCCAGACTTCTCAACAATTGAATTTCCAGACACCACAGCTGTGGAGTCTAATAGTGTCATCAGCCCTTCCAACTCTTTCTGATACACAGGCAGTGGTGTAGGCTCTTGAATAAACCTTTCAAAAGTTTAAAATCTGGGCTTTGTGGACAATGTGCAACACCCTGGTATAGGCAGGAAAAAGTGGTTTATCAGATCACTGTGGACACTTAAGACAGTCCTGTGGGAAATATGAATCTTATATGAAAGGCTTAATTTCGAAGTGTCAGATCATTCACAAACACAAAGAGGGGAAATCAAGGATAGATATTAGCAAGAAATTCTTTACTGTGAGGGAGGTGAGACCCTGGAACAGGTTGCCCAGGAAGGTTATGAATGTCCTATCCCTGGCAATGTCCAACACCAGGCTGGATAAGGTCTTGAGAATCCTGGCCTAGTGAGAGGTGTCCCTGTCATGGCAGGGGAGTCGGGACTAGATGATCCTTAAGGTCCCCTTCCAGCCCTTAACATCCATGATTCCATGTGTAAGTTACAGAGTTTGGTACTTACTTTCATAATGAGGGGCAGCAAGTACTGCTGGCAGTTTGGAAAAACAGAGATCTCCTCTAGGTTATATGTGTACCATAGCTGCAGAGCCTACAGAGAGATGGGGTTGTGAAAATTGAAAAATGAAGATTAGGCTCCCTTCTGTAATTAACAACTTCTGTGCTAGATCAAAGTTAGAGTTTTCAGCTTTTTATGTTTGAGTGTGCACAAGCAAGTAGGTGAAATACATGTCTGGGGAGCTTCAGAAGGAAACTGGGATTTGGATTTGTACTTTTTAATGTTTTTTGTCAGTTCATCCCTAAAGACTAAAAGGAAAAGTTTATTATTGTAATCCTGATTCTTCCTTCACGCCAGCAGCCAGGGAAAAGGATGTATGATGTTATGGCCATTTTATTTCAAAGCTCCCTGAAGTGCCTGATTAGCTGGTTTCAACTGGTTGTCTTGTGTGAGGTTTATTGCACACAGGTCACTGAGCTATATCTCAAAAAGTTCTTTACAGGGAGCAGTGGTCCTCACTCAGCCCACCCCACTCTAGTCTAGTGTGGGGAGTCACAGCTGTGCTTGGTCAATCTCCTTGTTCCAGGGACTGCAGAGGAATCTTGAGCTGCTGTGAATAATGTCCAAGCTGGATGGCTGGAATGTTATGAGGATGATATGAATACCTGTCTTTATGTAGCACTGGCATCTCTGCTCAGGAGGGCCTTGAATGGAGCATCTATACTGACTGAACTGCTTTTCACATCTGTTGGAGGCTGTATGTGTGCACCCTTTCAGGTCAAGAAAAATGATTTTGTAGAAACCTTGCTGTTAAAATGACTTGCTGCTCAGGATTAAAAACCAGAACGATTCCATTTTCCACTCCTGACAAGGATCTCTAATTCTCCATGAGCAAAAATACTCAGGAAGACTATCTCATTCTTTCCAGGGAGCTGTAGTGTTTTTGACAAATTGCAGGGTTTTTTTTTCTTTAAATAAAGCCCTGGGGTGCTTTGCAAGATGCTCTCAGTTCTGATTCACCATCTGAGTGTGTTTGTACGTTCAGGGGGAATGAGGCTGTGTTGCACGTAGCCCTAGAGGCCTCATTAAATTGTGATGTGTGGTGTCACATTTCAAACTCACAGTTCTTGCTGTCCCTAGCTTAAAACTTGATGCAAATGATGAGTAACAATGGTCCAGAAGCTGTCTTGACAAAAAAAAAAAAAAAGCAAAACAATGTATAAAATGATCTGAGATATCCAGTTGTTTTATGTCCTTGGGCTTTCAATTGCTCAACTCCAAGACCATTGTGCTTGAGTTGTCAGAGGTGTGATGTGTCCTTTACTCCCCTCCAAAACACAAAGTATTAGAACCAAGTAAGCACTTTGGAAAATGCTCTTCATGACTAATGTGTGACTGGTTTGGTCATGTCTTTACACTCTCATTTGTGTTTCCTCAGGAAATCTATCAGTGTTGTTTTGATGAAGGTCAGCATCTGTTTGTACTCATTTAACTAAAAGAAATGTATCGAGAAGGTCAGCAGCTCTCTTAGACCTGAGAGAATAATTAGCAATAAATTATTCCACTACACAATTGTATTTTTTCCCCTATTTGTTAATTATCTTCAGCCAACTTATAAAATGTGTCAGCACTAAAAGAATTATTCACAAATAACTACTTGACAAATAGTTTGAAAAGGTGCTGGCAGGTCCTATGGAGGTGGCATGTTCCCTGCCTGGAGGAAGGCCAACAGGGTCACACCTTGGTGGAGAATGGGCAGGACACATGGTGTTGGGCTAACCTTGCTGTGTAGAAGAGATTCCTCTTGACCACACACAGTTTCTGCTCCTTTCAGCTCCAAGGTGCACTCCTGATACCCCCCCAAATCCCCAGGTAGGCAGCAGCAGGCTAGTCCTGAGGTTTGAGAGAATGCAAGCTGCCATTTGTTTGCTCAGAAAAAAAAAAAAAACAACAACTTTAGTTGGGGTATGTTAATATCAAGCTCTCAAGACCATCAAACCAAAACAAATCATGCCTGGGACAGGAAGAAGTTGGTGTTATTTCAGAGAGGTCATGGTACTGTGAAATGGCTTCAAATGGTGACTCAGTCAAGTTGTGACTACGTTTTTTTTTTTGTTGTTTTTTTTTTTTTTTTTTTTTTTTTTTTTTTGTGTTGTTGTGTGGTTTTTTTTTTTTTTTTTTTTTTTTTTTTTTTTTTTTTTTGGGGTGTTTTTTTTTTTTTTTTGTTACTTCTGCCCTTTGGTGCTGAGCCTAAAAATATGCATGAAAAGAGATGTGGGAAAAATGTGCTGATGGTGTTTTGGTGGACATCTGTCTTGTAGAACTCTGAGTTGAGATGTTTGATTTGCACCACAAAGCGTTAAATTATCTACTTCATGTGTCAGTAATTATTCTCATGAATAGGACTATTGGAAGAATCTGTCTGCATCAAATTCAGGTCCAACTCTGTCCTTGTGTGAAACACCAATATAAACCAGGAATATTAATTGTTGCTGATCTGTGTCCTCAGCATACTACTTTTAAATTATGAGAAGCAAGCTGTTCTAATAGCTACTTAATAGATTTAAGTGATGCAATTTCTGACTTAACAATATCTCAGAGGGGAAAATAAATCTATAATAAAACACTGCTTCATTAAGAATTTGTTATTGTGCAATGTGACTTATAGGCAACATCCTTGTGGAGTCTGCCTGACTGTTTTAAAGCACTGGATTTTGTGTGTACTGGATACAGTAACTTGTTGACTTTTGCTGTCCTTGTGTGTGTCCTTTTTCTAGGAGTATCTGAAAGTGTTGGCGCAAAGGCCACTTTCTATAGTGGTAAAAGATAAGCCTGTCCCCTATCTAGATTAGTCTTTAAACTTCAGGGGCATAACTCAAGGAGGACAAAGATGTAATGTTAATGAAATGAGCTCAAGTACTGGCAATCAAGTTAATTCCTCAGGATATGTTTGATTGAGTAATACACTGGCTAGTAAATAACCCTCCACCTGCACTGATTTCTTTTAAAATTTGTTTGCATAGTTCATGCTTAAGTGGATTTAAGATATCTTCAGAATAATCTTGACATGAAGAGGCTGCCAGAGGACAAGAACAGTCTTTCCTCATTGGTTTACTCATTCCACAGCTTGGAGAATCACAGCTAATTGATACTGTTTCCATTTAATTACACATAATTTTTCTGTTTTGCTACTCAGTGAGCCAGGAGAAGAAAACAATTCTCTGTCTACATGCAAATCTTCCAATCAACAATTTACAACCTTTATGCTCTCAAATTTGTTCTCTTTATTTCAAAATGAAAATGTATGTGCTTGGGCAGGTTCTTACAAGTTTTCATCGACTGGGGCTGCTGTCACTAATGTTCAGACCTGTAATTTAGCACAAGAAGCTTCCCCCTCCCTTTCCCTGCACACTGGGGCTCACAGTCATCATTCAGGCTTGGTGCCAGTGTTTCCAGCTCCCATCTTTTTGGGAAGAGATGGCCCACAAAGAGTTGATGTTCTGGTCCATGGCCTTCTTGTGCCTATAGCTGAATCCCCTCCCCTGTTGTCACGTCCCACCTTCAGCGCTGTGCAGGAGTGGCTGTCCCTGTGTTTTGGTGAATGCTATGGTGTGGGTACCTGGAATGTTGCATTGATTGCACTGGTTTAATGAAAGCTGCTGTGGCAAAGAGGAAATATAGAGGGATAGGGTGGGGAAGTCAGAGGCTTCAGAGGAGAGTTGTTAGAATTGATACTCCAAGGTAGAAACCAATGGGATTTTCCTGTGGACTTGGAAGGAGTTCTTGGGTGAAGAAGAATTTTTGCATGGATGGCAGGAATGTTGCTGGAGCCAGGCAGGAAAGATGTGTGTGTGTCCAGTCCCTCTTGGCAGCAGAGTCTGCAGAGGCCTATGCAAAGCTTTTGGAAAGAAAATAGGAAATGCTGTAGGGAGGAGGAAAGGGGGAAGGCTAGAAAGTATTTTTAGTAGAGAACTGCCCATGTTTCCATGAATGATGGCAAAGCCTTCCTGCTCTAGTTTGGAAAAGTAAATATTGGCTGTGGGAACAGTGCTCCAGATGCACTGAATCTGCTTTCCTAATGTTGGTGGGCTCAAGCCTGTGG
The DNA here is from genome assembly GCF_903797595.1 of Erithacus rubecula. Lineage (NCBI taxonomy): Eukaryota > Metazoa > Chordata > Aves > Passeriformes > Muscicapidae > Erithacus > Erithacus rubecula. The sequence goes on along the minus strand of NC_136689.1, from coordinate 60,323,899 downwards.
ACCTGAGGCTTATGTTTGATTAATCTAGATGCTTCAGAGAGTAGGAAGGCTGATTTTTGCCTTGCCATGCCTTTTTCTTTAGCCAGGCACCAAGTATGCTCCCTGAGCAAAACCTGAGTCCCAAGCAAGCCTTACTGACTTGTACTGCAACTTTATGAGGAAGACCTGAAAGCTGATCCTGCAACATGACAAAAATACGGAGGATTTTAAAGAAACCATTGTAATGTCAGCTGTGCCTTTTCTTTTTCATGAGAAACTTTTTCAGCACAAGTGGAATGTTGAATCCAGTTGTTTGGATGAAGGATGGGGTCTCCTGGCACTTTATTACAGAGAGGTGGGAAGCCACCAGGTGCTGTGGGCCAGCTGCTCTCAGTGGGGTTGTACTGTGTGGGACCTCCCCAGCTCCCGTGGCCAGGATGCCCTTTTGCCCTGGGACTGTGACATCTCTCATATCTTTCTTTCCCTTCCCCTTCTGTTTCAAATTCTTGCAAACCCATCTGTTTGTACCAGGGCTGGTGACTAATGCAATAACTCTTATTAGGTCAAAATAGCTGAAATCATACGGCAATTACACATGCACGCTCACATGCACACAGAAGGGTTGTTCCCCCTGGCCCCCCTTTTCCCATCTCTGGAACAAAACATTCCCTCACTGTTCTGAGGGCTGGAGCAGCTGCCCAGCTGGCAGGAGCAGAGATGTTAATGCTGTCAGTGAAAGGATGAGTCACTTTGCAAAAGTTATTTAGGAGGGGTCACCCTTCTTGTCCCCTTTCCCCTCCAGCTACCGATCCTTTTGGGTTCATCAGATGCTGGAGGTCTGCACTGGCTGCTGCCCACAGAGAGCACAATGAAGGCTTGTCAGGGCAAGAAGGCTCCTGATGGGAGTTATAAAAATGAGTAGTCCCATGTTTGAATGATCTGTTAGTCTCCTGAAAAAAGCTTTTGCCTGTCTTGGAAGCATGTGATACCAGCTCCAAGGCTGCCCTTTTCTTTATTTCTGTGTGTGGTGCTTTTTGTTGGTTTCTTAAAAAAGTTAATTAGAAAGGAGTTCCCAGTGTGTGAGAGGAAATGAGAAGTAAAAGATGCAAGGAGAACAGAAAACTGTAATACAACTTCCTTTTGGTTCTTATTTTTTTGGAAATAGGTCACTACAAATCTGCGTTCTTCCCAGGAAAAACCATCTTCTTTCAGTTTTTTGAAGGATACAGAGCTCTTCTAAGACCTGTCTTTAGCTGAGACCCCTTTCATGACCTGAATCTTATTCTCAGCCAATTAGATTGTGACTGATGTTTGCTGCCTCTCCAAACTCCTGTGAGACCAGAGTGCCCCAGGAGCCAAACCTAGTGCACAAGCACCACTTTCTCCCTCAGTGAGTGCTTGGCAATGTGTTCCCAAGTCAGCACCAGGTTAGTCATGGGGCACACTTGGCTTCTTTACTTTCTCAGCTGGGAAAAGGCCTGACTTTTGCAAAGGTAGTTAGCATTTCAAAGAAAGTTGGAGACCAGCTGCTGTGGAGGCTGGTATTGGTGTAGTCATTGTAATTTTGTTTATTAGATATGTTCTAATAAAGATAAAATAAAGGTCCTTTTATCCTGACCATTTGCTTTGCTTTCCAATTCTCCCTCTAAACCTGAAATTGCTGAGTGGTTGCCATGGCTGTGCCCATGCACTCTCACATGCATGCAGGGATGGAGACCAAGCCCTGCAGTTCCCCTTCCACAGAGCATGGCCCTGCAGCACAGAGCTGTGCTGAACAGGTGTGGTGTCCCCTGCATGGCCTAAACCTCCTTTGGTGAGGATGCCTGCACAGTTTTGGTTATCATTGCTGGGGTCATGCTGATGAGGTGGGACTGGAAGTTGCTCTGAGCTCTTCTGTGATTTTTCAGTGTGTAAAGTAAGCATGTGCATTGCATGCATGAATCATCTTCTGCTTGATTCTATGTCACTGTGAGAGGCTGCTGAGAACTTTCTATCACTTTTTAATGTCAGCCATTTCTCTGTCTTCTAATGTGTGTCAGCAAGTCTGCTAGAATTTGCATTGGCTGCTAGAAGGGTTCAGTTCCTTTGATTCCTTGATCCTCATTTCCTGTCGTTGGTTTGGTGATTACAGTGATATTTTTAAAATTTAGTAGAGGGAGAAAGAAGAAAAAAAATACAGAAATTTTTTGAGAAGATTCAGACATCCTTGATGACAATAGTTCTGGCTGGATAGAGGAATAAAATTCTAAATCAAATCTTTTGTTGCTTTTAGCACTTAAAATGTTTTGACAGTCTTCATCATTCCTTTAGAAATGTTTCTCATCACTTCTTAAGTGATCTGCTCATGACAGACAGGCATGCAGTCCCTTTCAGGCTGTGCCACAAATGGAGAAGCGCTGGCTCAAAATACTGATGTGGCAGAGACTTCCATTGATAGCCAGTTGCATGTTCCCTTCTGAGAATCCTATAACCTTGCTGGAACAGCTAAATCTAACTGATTAATCTCACACTTAGGGTTTTTTAAAAATTTTTCTTCTAGATGATCTGTTTCTGCTATAACAAAAAAAGCTATTCCCTATTTCTAAAAGCTAGGAAAGTGTGCATGTGTGACCATGTGTACGTGTTTTCCTCCTTTTCCTCCCCCTGTGCAGCTTTCCCCTAGGGTACAAAGGTGACTATTTAATTTGCTAGATAAATTGAAATTCTGGTGTTTGAAAATGGCAGGCAAGCTAGTTAAGCAAACTTGCATATGTAAGTGGGAAAGAATGGTCTCTTGATGGAATTTAAATGAATATCTTTTTAAGATAATATGTCCCCTTCCTTGCTACCTCCCTGGAAAGATACTGGTAAGTTGACCATGAAATAACAAGTGACTAAGTGTGCTGACAGAAGAAATACAAACCCAGCATACTCATCAGTGGAAAACCAGTCTTGTGTCATTTTGTGGATGTCTAATTGGCCCCGTGTAAAGTACCAAATTAAGCCTGAATATCCAGACTAGAGGACTAAAATAGCCTCTATCAGAAGTTTATTCTGTTCTCTGATATTTCTGTCCTATTTTCAACCTTTATAGAGGTGACACATCCCTGCTCAGCGTTACTGGCTGCGTATTGTCAGTCTGGAGTACTGGCGCTCCATCTGTGAGCTCCGGCTAGCAGCAGGTACAGTAAATCATAGAGATTCATGACAAGGCTGTGAAGTTTTCTGAAGGACAAATCACAGTACCTGTGCAGAAAATTACTGTATCTGGTAACCAGGAATGGCTCTCGATTTGTTAAATGCTGCTGGGATGTGCTTGGTGATGCTTTTACCATTGTGAATCAAATTCACAGAAACCACAAGTGTATCCATGTATGTGCTGAAACTCCCATCTTCCTCATGTGTTCACTTGCACACTCATGCATATGTTTGTTGCCTCCAGAAAAACAGAACTGAAACAAAGCATTGGGGTGTTCCAAGGCTTCCTTTTGGAATTGGGAATGGAGAAGGTTGAGTCATCCAAGAGTATGTGTCCCTACACAGCTACAGGTTGTACTGGCTTGGATGGGAGGGACCAAAGTGTAGTGGGTCCAGTACCTAAACAGCCACACTGGAAGTCTTCCAGTGTGTGATGACACAGGCTGCTTTGTGCTGATGATGTCAGTTTGGCTAGTTTGGAAGCAGGTGCAATTTGGATCCAGGTGTGCACCTTTTGCACACATTTTTGGATCTGTTCTTCTCAATATTGTAGGTCTTAAGAGTGTCCTAGAGGACGCCAGTGGATGAGTTCTAACAGGTGGTGAAGATTGATGGTAGGAGCTCTTGGGATTTAGGAAGAAGCTAATGGTGACCAACTGGATGAAAACAGTTAAGCAAAGGGACCTGCCCAAGAGGATGAGGCAGCATCAGCCTGAATTGAGTAGTTCTCACTGTAGGATATGGTGGAAGAGTGCTTAAGGCAGACAATTTCCTGTGAATCAAGAGCAGCAAAGCCCAGTCAATGCAAACCCTACAGTGCTGATGTCCCTACATGTTACATGTGGGACTGCCAGTGCTGGTTGAGGTGGGAAGAAGGGGTGTGGCTGGGAAGGGGGAAGCCTTGGGGGGCTCTCTGTACAGCCCCTGCTTGTGCAACCCTGCTCCATCTCCTTGCCTTCAGCGGGTGTGCAGAAACACCCTTGGACTAATATGGATGTACTCAACAGCCATCTGCAGGGAACTGTGGCTGGAGAAACTGCCCTGGCACATCCCTCAGTATGTCCCTGGGACATCTGTGCGTGCCTAGCTTCATCCTCTGTATTTCCAGCTCTTCACATGAATTCTTGAGGGAGACGAGAAAGGAAGCTATTCCTAGAAATTCCACTGCAGTTACATGTCTTTTTTCCCTAACTGGCGGACTCGTCCTTGCTTCTTTTTGGTGCCAATGTTAACACGTCTTTTGGCTGTTAAGGGTGGTTTTTAGACTTGTTTAGAAGAATCTCCTCCCTTTTCCCTGTGCCACTTGCTGTGCTCTGGGGAAGGGTGCAGGCCCATGGCTGTTGAGTATTTCACTTTGTAGGCTTTTGAGTCAACACATTTCTGTCCCAGTAAGAACCTGGGCTCTGCCCAGAGCAGCACTATGGTGCAGGGAGCAACAAATGCATTGCAAATGGTTCTTGTGCAGTGCCTGTGTTGTATGTAAAGCACTCTAAACAATGAAGCAACATTTTAGTGTTAGGGTACTTGTTTACAGCCTGGTGTGAAGACTGTGCATAAAGCCAGGAGAGAAGGGCATTTATGTATGTTCTCATGTGTCAAATCTCCTTTCTTGAGCTGCCTTGCCATCCTATATAAGACTTTCATACAGAATATGGTTCTGTCCTTGGTGTGCCTGCCTTTGTGCTCTTGAAAACAGGTGAGAGATATGCCTCCTTTAGGGCTGGCCCTGCTCCAGATTTCCTGGAGCCTCAGATGTGCTCTATAGAGCACCCTTGCCACCACTGAGCAGTGCTGTTAATGCTTCTGGCACCAAAATACAGCTGGTGACTTCTGCTTCTTCCTTCCCCCTCAATCATGAAGGGGAAAAGAAGGGGGGGAAGTAAAAAGAAAAGGGTAAAAACCCAAAAAGCACATGTATGGAAGGAGAAAATCTCCCATCTCAGTTTGGGACCAACCTCCTTCCCACCTTGCTGCCTGGGGGACTGATTTTGGTGGTGATGCCTTTGGCACCATGCCTGACAGCAGCCATTATCTTCAGCTTGCTGCTCCTAAAACACACTTTGGGCAAACTGTGTTTTTGAGCTTAGTTCACAAGAGTGTTCTCACTTAGGACAGAATTTAATTGCACTCTGGAGTCAAACTGAGATTGAGTGGGACGTGAGTGAAGCTGTAACTGCTCTGTTGCACCAAGCCAGACCTGCATCTGAGGCAGGCCTGGTCCCTCTCTAATGTTAGCAGCTGGATACCAGGAGTGAAAGTGGGACTGACTCCCTCTGTTAGGGCAGGAGTTTGGATTTGTTGATCCCGAGTGCATCAGTGATGTGCAGGCAGGAGTGATGATCTCCATCCAGCTGCACAGGTATGTCCCTGGACCCCATCTGAGCTGAGGTGTTATCTCTGGACCCACAGACATGATGCTGGAGGGTCTCCAAAGAGAGACCAGAGCTCTGGCTTTTAATGGGGGAGGATGTGGAATGGGATGGGAGCCTTGCATTGCAACTGTGTTTGGGTTGCTGCAGGAATGGGAAATACAAAATAACTCCTTTCCTCTTCCTTGTCCTTGTTCCTACAGAGATTTCATAGAGTGTTGATGCTGTTGATACTTTTCCTACTCCAGCAGGAACTTCAGGCCCCTGGGGATTCTGTGTGTGTATCAGAGATCAAAGGAAGGGTATGGGAAATAGGATTTCTCCTGTATGTCCCTGCCTGGGAAGCACTCCCACCAGTCCTGTTTGGCTCTTATCATCCCAAGCCATGAGGGATAAACTGCTTTTTTCCAATCTGGGTAGCTCCAGGTAGTTTAGGATTGACTCCATGGGCAAAGGGTGAGATGCTGGCTTTACCCATTGCATAGGTGGGCTTTAGCTGGGGTGGCTCATTGCCAGGGACAGGGAGCTTTGAAATGATGTTTTCTGGTTTTGACATCTGCTATCAGAAATGTATTGTGGTCAAAACAAGTGGTTTTCTCTTCAGAGGAGTAAGCCCAAGAAATCTGTCAAGCAAACTTGTCCACCTCTGTGGAGGTTTAGTCTTAATTTCAACAAGTAAATTGAAGAAAAGTAAGTGTGGACCTCACACAACTGTGGTTGGAGAAAGCATGCAATTCCACCGATGAAGCAGTGTTTCCTAAAATAACAGCTTCGGGAACCTCTGCAATCTGTTTCCCTGTCTCTTACCCTTTCACAAGAACTGAGGAGCCTTTCAGCATTGTGAAGCAAGGCTGCGAAATAGCAACCAGAACAAGAGTGCCTCAGTCTCTCACACTCTATCTGGGGACCTATTGGGCTATTATTAGCAGGGGATACCAAATACATTCTGTAAATATTTGAGAAGCCCTGTGAAGACACATGCTCTTTTATGAGCCCCGCAATCGTTAAACCCAGGCAAAACGCGATGGAAGAGCCAGAGCAGCTCACACTCATCACCCTGTTTTGTTCTTGTCTGTGGAAGGAAATGCACTTGGATGCCTCTTGGGTCAAGGCTGAAAATTCTGTCCCTAATTCTTGGCAGAGAGGGTTTATTTGTAAGTGGAGAATGGACAGCAGGGCTCCTGAGCCCCTGGGCTGGCACAGGGTGGTTTCCTGGCACAGAACTGCTGTGCTGGGGTCTGGGACATGGTCTGAAGGGTCACCCGGCTCCTCCAGCATACTGCGAGGTGCCTAACTTTTTTTTTTTTTTTTTTTTGGGGGGGGGATGGGGTGTGTGTGTATCGCCTTATTTCTTCTTGTCCTCTTTGGGAGCAGGGGTGACCCGCAATCTCGGTTTCCATCGCTAGAGGGAGGAAAACTACACGGAATTATCGCCCTCTCTGGTCTCTGTCCATCCACTCCAGGCAGGAGAGCAGATGCTCTTAGGACCTAATAGGTGAGGAGCATGTAGGATTGTAGTGGATGGACTGTTTTTCTTCAACAGAATTTAATGAAAAAGCCAAACTCAATCTTTAACAAAAGCAGATAGCAACTTTTTTGTATTCTTGAAGCAGTGTACCACAGACACCTCTTCTTTTTTATTGAAAACATAGCAAATTGAAATCAGTTTAAGAGATAGATGATGACAATTTCAACCCAGGAATGGGAGCACGGCGGTAAAGGCAACCTGATCCCATGGGAAGTACTGGAAAACAACTTCCCTTTGCTTTCAGAACCTACTTCATGAAACCTGGTACCTCTTTACCAGTGTGATTACCTAAGGCCAGCTTTCTCACCAGAATGGCACTGAGTAGCTACACTGTTCTTACCTTCATCTGCAGTTAAAGGGACCATCAATTTTTCCCTACAAGATGGGGTTTGGTTAAATTAGACATGTCAGATCGAGCTACTGTCCCTGTAAGAAGAAAACTAAATGTGCATCTCTGCTCTACAGTTTTTATATGATGGCCATGGTCATGGCACTGCACTGTAAAATGCTGCAGGCAAAGCTGTCGCCATCTCTTGGAAGATATGCTTTTGAGGGGGTGCTTTTTAGGGATGACAGCAGACATTATTTTTTTAATAATGTTTAAAACGAAAGAAAAAAGGTAAGGCAGTTCATTGCAGCATGGAAGTAATAGTAGTAAAAATAGTAAATAAAATAATAATAAAAATGGGAAGCAAAACTGACCAAGAATGAATGGGACCATAGGCTGTCTGCTGCTCAAGCCTGAACAGATAAAATCCAGAGACACTAACAAGTCAAGGGAAAAGGCACATGTGTGGGGTTTTGTTCATTTTTCTTTTAAAATTTATTTATAAGTTTAGGCACAAGAAATTATCTGTATTTGGTAGCAGTAGAAATCAAACAAAAAAGTCAACACTTTTTTTTTTTCTTTCATAATGAAAGGAAGCAGGAATGGTGTATGACTCTAACTGGAGAAAATTAAAAGATGGAACTATAATGAGATTCTTAATGTGTGACTCAGAGGTGGTCACACTTGTAACTGTCTGGGTCATTATCAGGAGGGGAAAAGGACAGGGTAGAACTATACTGAACATGCCCCCCCTCCTTCCTCCCGCCTTTATCTTTTGATGCAAAAAGAAATGTGCGCATCCGTGTTGTGCAAAATGTGGCTTCTGGCAGTGAAAACAGCATGAAAGGGCTGAAACAGCAGCAGGTCCCTGTAGGACAGGACAGGGGGGTATTGGGCTGTGCTCTGGACTCAGCCTTGCTTGGGAAAAGCCTCGTCTGACTGCAGCATTGGATGGCATTGGCAGTGGTGAAAAGGAGGCAAATTTCTTCATCCAAAACCCGTCTGAGCATTGCCGGTGCTCGGGAGGAGAGGATGGGCTCCAGGAGGGGATGAGTGCCCGAGAGGAGGGTGTGCCAAAAAGATGTGGCTGGCAGTGGAGCAGCTGGCCTCTGCTGCTAACTCAGATTGGCTTGCCCAGGAGGATCCTAATTACAGCACAACTGCTGTCTCCATAATCGCTGCGGCAGGAGCTGCGTGGGCCATAAGGCACTGGAAGGGACCTGGATGTGGCAGAGGAAGATTATCAGAGTTACTGCACTCTGTTCTGGCCATTGAGCTGCACAAAACCTACCAGATGTCAGGAAGGAAGAAATGGGTCATCCTCAGCGTAGGCTTTTGCAAATAATGTCATTGACTGCTTATATGTGAACAAAGTGATTGTACAGTGGGTTATGCCTGACTGAGAGTATCGTGGGGAAAGCTTTGGAAATGCAAAGAGTCTGCTTGGGCACTTGGGGCTGATTTGCAAAGCAGCAAAATTGTGCAGCTACTTGTGTGGCTGGGGTCAGATGGGAATAAAGAAAGATGCTCAGATAACTCCTGGTGAAGGACTGTAGCTGTGTGGGATGTTCCCTGTGTACCAGGAACGCTGGCCCTCACCCACCCCACCATCCGCTGACGAATGAAATCATCCTTGACAAAACTTGGGCCTGGCAATTATCAAGAAAAGCAGTGATGAGCAATAAGAAAAGCATGCTTTAGGATGTGAATGTTATTATTTTTTGTTTCCTGGTATGCTTCCAAGGTCAGCTTCTTCAGATATATTTTGAAATCAAAATAGTAAGCTCAGACAGCAAGCATTCAGGGGGAATGCATCAAAGCAGATGTCATTTTTGTAATATGGGCAGTGTGCTGGCTACTGGAAGTTACTGCTCATGCCTGGTGCATTTAGGATCTAGGGTAGGAGTTGCTCCCACCATTTCATTTACAAGACAGAAGCATCAAAGATTTTACAATGCTCCTTTTGGAAGTGCTCTCTCAGAAAAGGACTGTGATATGTTAAACCGCATCTTTGACTTTCAGGCCAAGTGTTCTCTGAGTGGAAAATCTGTGCTTAGTCCCTAGATGGAAATAAGGAAAGCGGGGTGCAGGTAAAGCATTATTCCCTGCATCCTCCCACTTGCTTCCCTGCAGAGGAGAGCCCCCCCTGCTTCCCCACGGGCTGTGCCCGGAGCGCACATTTTCCCTTGCGCAGACTTTAATCACATGCAATCGCCTTACGGAGAGCCGGGGCAGTAATGGTGATCTTGAACATTGCTGGATGCCTCCCATTGGCTTTATCTGAGTCTGTTCACACTGTTGCAGCTTTTCTTGCTGGTGACGATGTGGCGGAGAAGGACAGAGTGAGAGGGTGAGATAGTGTGGAAGTGGGAGGCCGTGCCAAGGTGACGAACTGTTTTGCATTGGCATCTGATGGTGCTAATCAGGAGCCATGTACTTTGGAAGGTGTCTTTTGATAAAGTGCTTTTATAATTTAACCCTCCTTATATTTCTGGGTATATAATTTGTGCAGGGTTTACAACCTGAATCTGCTTAGGTGCCTCTGGTTTCTGACACAGCAGCAGCCTTTGAATCAGCGAGTGTCTGCTCTTGCTGCTTAATCTCTGAGGCAGCCAATTTGGGGACAGAAGGAGTCTTTACTTTATCTGCTCCAAACACACTTGTACTTTATTCCTTTGTATTGCAAAAACAGGGGGAAAAAAAGAAAAAAAAAAAAAAAAAAGGAAAGAAGTGCTGTGTGTGTGAGCACGTGTGTGTGTTTATATAGTATGGGAGACAGAGACTAAACTGAGCAAGTGTGGGAGGGTGAGAACCTTTATTGTGCAACAAACTGATGGCACAAAATATGCTGCATTTGTTGTGAGTTAAAAGGTTTATACAAAGATTTTCTTAGTAGTGTCTAAGATCTTAATAGGGTAATTAATCTTTCTAAGTGTTACTGCCAGATTATGGGATCAGCTATTACCCCTGGCTACAGAGTACTCCTTTGTGTGTTGCTATGAACAGGACTAAGTGATGAGACTACTCCATTTGCCAAACAAAGATATGGTTGCTGCTAGCTTGTTTATGTTTGAAATGTGTTTTCTGGTGCAGTAAGAGAAGGCTGCACCATTTCTTTGGGAATATTGGTGCCCTTTAAAATGAGTCTTATTAGGAGAAGAAGGGCGTGAAGCACTGTAGAATTTCCAGAGCTTTATAGAAAAGTGCATATAATAATGGTGAGTTGTTTGGTTTGAATTTTTTTTTTTCAAGTAGGAAAAGAAATAGATAGCTAATGTAATTGTAAGAAAGCAGCTGTAGGACTAGATAAAAAGTGGTCTCTACTTAAAAACTTCTGCATGGAATGCAGAAGCCAAACACTTTAGTTGAGGAATTAAAATCCAAGTTGTGTTGCAGCAGGATAGAGTAGGACATAGAGGACAGGGAAGAGTTTTCTCAAGAAATAAGCATTGCTCAATCCTGTTTATTCGTAAGAGTGAGTCAAAACTAAAGGTTGTTTTATTTGCTAGATAAGGGAACTTTTTTCCCAGTGACATTGCTGCTGGGGGGCGGGGTGGGGGGCAGAGAGAAGAGGAAAAAGCTGCATATTACCTCATGGTTGTCAATGTTGAAACAACTGGGTCATTCTGGAGAAATGTTTGCTTGGCCAAATTTTGACATGTCCTATGCTGCTGAATGAGCAACCTCTGATCAAGGTCAGTATAAACTACTCTGCCTGGTCTAGTGAAGGCTGTCATGTTCTTTAGTGGCAATTAAGGAAAACTCCAGCTCCAGGTTTTAATGATATAGCTGCCTTGGACCTTGGATTGCTTTTAAGCCATCCCAGAGGCATCACCTGGAAGTGACTGTTCATGTGTGGGCAGGTGTCCTGCATGTGTAATAGCAACCATGGTGACATTGTCACGTGTGGAGATGAAATGCTTTGGGCTGGGTCAAGTTGCTGACTTTTTTCTAGGCATTGGGTGGGAGAATGCACTCACAGGGTGGAGGGGAAGTTGCCACCTGCTGGAACACAGGGATGCTGATGGCATGCTGAAAGCCTGGGATTAACAGAGACCTTCCTTTTATGAGAGCAGGTACCTCAAACAGGGTCAGCTGGCACTGCCCACTTCTCTCTGTGGCCACCATGGGGTTGTGTGCTTTCTTCTTTCTCTGCTCTACAATGATTTACAGCTGAGCAGTGATGAAAAGGAGAAGCTACAGAACCTTGTTCATCCTCTTCTCAGTCTCAGCAGGAAGTTTACATTTACACAAAGCTTGGAGAATCTTGAAACTGTGCCAAGCCACCAGAATAAAGTCATAATGCTACAGCTTGGAATAGTGCTGAAGAAGATTCCCCCAGGGCACACTGTGTGGAAGTAGGAAGTAGGATTGAAGCAGGTGGGCAGCCAGGCCTTGTAGATGTTTATTCTAGATGGTGACAAGCCCCTGCCTAGCTTGTCCCTAGACTGAGATGCTGAAATGCCAGCACTGCTGTCCTGGTAGGGCTTGTACAGTGCTGAGCTGCTCCTGGTGGGCTCATTTGGCTTTCTTTGTGGCAGCCCCTGCTGGCTGGCCACTTGTTAGGACCCAGGGAGGAGTGTGACTTTGAGGATGCCTACCTGGTCCAGGGGTTTGGGGAAAGGAACTGCTTAGCTGATGATGGTGGGGTGGGAAATCACCAATTTCTCCCACTGGGCTGTATCATTGGGGTTGTTCACAAGGACACAAAAGGAGGATGATACTCATCCCACATCCCTAGGAGTGCTGATGGTTGAAAGCCCACCATGGCTTTCCAACCTGCTGCAGAGTTACCATCCTTGCTTTAAGTGATTGGAGTATGCTTCCTAGGAATTGAATGTTTGCCTGAAAGCTACAGTGAGCTTCTGGCTCCATCCTGGTGTCCCAGCACATGCAGAGCCTCTCCTCCCACACCTAGCACTGGGTTTTCTCACTCTGTAATGCTGCAGAGATCTGCTCTTTTTGTAAGCAGATGTCTTCATTGGTCAAATTACATTTACAGCTTTCTGCATTCAGTATTTGGGATGTAATTTGCTTTATGAATCTCAGTTTGATTCCAGAGGCGATATGCAACATGAGATGCTAAAAACTCTGAGAGTCTTTGAAGATAATTACAGCTACCTTACCACAAAGAAGCTCTGAGAGTTATAAAGAAAAAACCCAAACAAATCCCTGTTAATACAGAGTTAAGATGACCCAGTTGTAGCAGAGACCTTTCCAAATGGAAAATTCAAATCCAGGATGTACAGAATCAATGTACATGCCAATAAAACATTAACTCTGGCCACCTAGAGCTGGTTCTGCTCACTGGGATTTATCTGCAACCACTCCAGCTGCAGTCACTGGAGTGACAATACTGCTGGAGCAGTATTGAACTGTGGGAGGATTAGCTGGAGTTTGGCAGAGCTTGGAGGATAAAAGGAAAAAAATTCAAGGTGGGTGAGAAGAGAAGCTGAATGGATGTACCTGTGTGTGTATACATGTGAGGGAATTTCAGAATTTCACTTTAGAATTTCACTTCAGCACCGAAATGCAGTAAGGAGACATACCTAGAGATGGGGGTTTTGAGGTAGAAAGGCATAAATACCATTGAGTTACAGGTTTATTGCTGGAGTGAGGTGTTGCTGTAGGCTGTGTCTGGGTGTGGGCTGGATGTGCAGAGCTTCCCTCTGGCACAGCTCACCTGTAGTGCAGTGAGCATTGGCACAAGGAAGGGGTTGGATGCTGTCTCACTGTGGTCATCCGTGGTCGCCCTCCTTTTCTTGCACCTACAAACTGTGTTGTTGGGAAGCTGGGTCAAGAAACAGTTGTGCAAATGAATTTTCTTGTTTCCAAAGGATTGCTTATCCAGACTGATGCATATTACTGGGCAACCCAGGCTTTCTGATAGCAAAGATATTTGTCAATGAATTTTCTAGGTTTATTCAATAGTAATAGAAATGGTTTTTTTTCCATCTTTTTTGTTGTTGTTTAAAATAGTGGTGACTAAAGCAATTGAAGTTAACCTATAGGCTTTTGCTTGATATATATATCACTAAAAATGAAATAGGGTGTCATGATCAAGTGGTTGTGTTCTTTTTTATGTACCAAAATCAATTTTGCTGCTGTGTAATGGAAATTATAGTAATGTTTTGAAGTGTCTGTGGGCTAGCAGAAGAGGAGAGGAATTCAAAATTGTGGTCTGTCTTTCCAAGGCTTCAGAATTTTCTCCTGTGGGGTCTGCAACAGCAGGCTAATACATCTCCATCCTGCCTCCCTGTGTTTCAGGCAAGGTGTAGCCTGAGTCAGCAAAGATTTCAGACTTCTTTGAAGACTCAACCTTGTAACAGGAAAGACTTCCTGGCCTTTGTGGGAGCCGAGCTGGCCCTCTGATATGTCAGATGCACCCGAACCTCTTCTCTTATCCCTGGTTTTTGGCAAACCCACAATATGAGGAAAACAGGGCAATGAAATGCTAACATTATTTCGAGAAGGAGCTAAAAAAAGCCCTTGGGAGAGAAGGGATTTATTAACAAGTCATGGGACTGTGGTATGCCTCAGGCAACATTTTCAAACTGTTGCTCTCCAAATCAGTCGCTATAATTACACTACTTCCCAAACAGAAAAGGACAACATGGGAAATTCATCTAATGTAACATCATAGGTCTGAGCCTAGGAACAGAACAAAGTGGGTTATTGTAACATAATAGTAAAATAGGTGTGACTGCAGAATAGCGGGTCAAAGCAAACCTTCAGATGAGTAATTATTTCTTACTATCCTACTTGTTCTATTTCATCCTTAGGTATTTAATTACACAGTTTTCTTTTTCTCCTGTCCTAACATGCACCACCAGGCAATTTTTTTTTCTTTGAGCCTTGGAAACAATATGACTTGAGTGCTTTACTGGAGCTGCTTCCCTGAAAATAAAACTTGAACAATCTAAGCAGTGGTAGGACCAGATTTTGTAATTACGGCTCTGTCTGGAGGGCAGAAGATGGATGAAGGTGTTCTTGTGCTGGGTGCTGCACTTTTTGTGTTAAGACAGGAACTTAAAGGCAGTAGAACTCTCAAGAAAACCACTATATTCTGTGCAACTTGCAGCCCTTGTCTGGAGTTAATTCCACCCTTTGAAACGGGTTAGGTGCAAGTTCAAACAGGATTTTGCCTCAAAAGTGTCCCTGTCTGGGGATGAGAGACTAACTTCTTTGCTGGGATGCTCACTGGCTAAATGTAGTAAATGATGCCTCTGTGTTACTAGCCTGGAAAAATAGGACTCAAGTGTTTTCTTAAAAAAAACCCCAAAATCCCTGCACACTTAGGTGCTTACAATGTTCCTGTCATTTTAGTCTTCAGACGCCTACTGTTCCAACATCTCAGCTGATAGCACAGTGAAAACTAAATCTCTCTCAAGCGTTTTCCTCCCTCTGAGTAATAGCTAATCTAATAATAGTTTGACCACCACAACAGCTCTCTCTATAAAATGTGTAGAGGGAGGAGCCTAAAGATTCTGTCTCCTCTGTGGTGATCCCAAACTCCCTGGAAGTAGTGCAGGAGTACTGAACTTGGGCCCTGCACTGCCTATGTATCACCCTGAAGATGTTTTAGAGGTTTAAATGTCTCTCAGATTTGGATATAAAAAAATCCAACAAACCCAAGCAATACACGTCCCTTTTACTTTTTGTTCTTTCTTTTCCCTCTTCTGTTAATATTTCCCTTGTTAGTGTTTCTGCATGAGATCTATTTATTCATTTATTTTGTGCTTTTACATCAGCCCTAAATGATCTTCCTATTGGCACAGGAAGCTGGCAGCAGCCACTCTGCAGCCTTTGGATAGTAAACTAATTAAGGGAAAAGCAGGTGTGGATGGATCTATTGAGTCTATAAATAAATGCCAAAAATTTAAGTTATTGGTCTGTGAGTGTTAACAGGTGGAGCACAGATTTTACACCTTCAAAAGAGAGAAAAAGAAGGGTTAGAGGAAGTGATTTCTTCTCCCATGATTTAAAAGCTCTTCAGTAACAAAATACATCTTTTCTCAAAAAAAAAAAAAGGAAAGAAAAAAAAAAGTCCTTGTCTTGTACATGCTTAGTCTTGAAGAAAAATAAAGGTAGTGTAGGGGTTGTTATTTTCATTGACCTGGACTGGGTGATGAAATGGATGGTCTGCAAAGAAATAATTCATATTCTTAGGCTGACACTCACATTCTCAGGCTGAAACATAACTCACAAATGACTACAGATGTTAGTGCCCATTGTTCCTTTGCAGTTCTGTTTATAAATAAAACTTTCTCTGCCTTCAGTCAAATGCTCAAAATGTTCTAATCTGCAAAAAGCCTCTTCCCTCAGTGCTAAAGAAAAATATGATCTATTGAGCAAAGTATTATGCAAGGGATTTTGTGTCTAAGAATATATTCTCTCCTCACACTGATTTATCCTCCTCCCCAATTTCTGTGCTGGCTTTCTTCCTTTGTGCTTAATTTAGTAATTTATTCAAACACTTCTAACCAGGGGGCGTTTTTCACCAGGGTGCAGTGGCAAGAGACCACAAAAGCATTTCACAACACATACAAAATACATTAAACCATTTTCAGGGTAGTATAACGTGGTAGGATAATGTTGGAATAAAAACATGTAAACCAACCACCTCCTAACTCAACTGGTTTCATTAATTTTGATCTGACTGATATAAAAGTCTTCTTCATGGATATATATTCATCTTTTATGGGCTGTGTATAAAAATAAATGCCAGCAATAAATGAATGTTTATATTAAAACTTGCATGTGTCAATCTGGGAAAAGCAAGGTGAGAGAAAAACCCAGCAGTCAAAACCTGTGCATTGTTTATATTTTAAAAAACTCTGGGAGCATCTAACCAAGCTAACAGGTATTGCTCTGGAGAAGCAAGGAAGGGGACTTGTGGTCTGGGAGACACTGATGGTTTTAGGGACTTTAATTTCTGAATGTGTGTCTGGAAATCAGAATGGGACATTTGCCTTTCCCTTTCTTTTCTGCCTCTTAAATGCTTAGAGATGGGGAGGGGAAGGGTTTTTGAGGTTAGATTGGTCACTGTGGATCATCTTTTAGTGTCAAGTCTGCTTCTCAGGGCACTCAATCATGTGCACATGTGACCTATACCTGCTAAGCTATAGAATGCTCTGGCTTGGAAAGGGGGATGTTTATAACTTGTTTTTTTGCCCCTGGTTCTTCTCTGTATGGTTAATGAGATATTCACTGGAGCAGGGATTGGGACAGGGTAACCAGCCTTCCCAGCTAAGTGTACTAATTAGTCTCCCTTTCTCTGTCTCTTAATGAATTCATACATATTCATTGAGAAGCAGAACAGATCCAATAGGAGAGAATCAAGGAAAAACTGAATACCCTGCAGCCTACCTGATGGTTATAACTTTCTCCTGATGGTTAGAGAGCATGGCTTAATTTCTTTGAAACAGGTGGAAGGAAGAAAAATGCTTTTTAGCCTCTAGGGTGAATATTCTGACCAACAGTCAATTGCAGGCAAGAGTCTGGTCTCCTTCTGCAGCATGTGTGTGTGCTCATCCTTACTTCTGATCTTTACTTACTTTCACTGCAAGAGTCTTAAATACAAACTTTTTTTACACTGAATCTGAAGAAAAGGTTTGGCTTGCACTTGTTTCCTAGGCAAAATAAATCTTATTTTTAAAAGCTGATTTTGAGCATTTAAATGTTTCCCTTCCTTATATTGCCCCAGAAATATTTCTTTGGTTTGATAAAGGTACAAGGAATCAATTACTGATGTCATTTTACTGAAGTGCTTTTTAAAGTACTCAAATCCTACTCTGCTTTTATATTTAATCCTCAGGAACACTTATGTCTCTCCATCAAAAAAAAAAAAAAAAAGTCACTAGAACAGAAATTAATAAAAACGACTTGAAGGTAGGTGAGCAAGCATAGGCAGAGAGTACTGACAAAATCCATCCTGCTGATGTAAAGCTGGCTGTGAAATGGATGCTAAAAATAAACCTCAATTCTAAAAGTCAATTCTGACAGACCTGGGTCCTGTTTCTCTCTCTAACATAATTTGCCACAATCTGTGGGCTGATGTTGCAGTAAATTAGGTTCGTGATACTTACTGTTAATGAGTCACTGAATAAATACATCTGTATAAATTAGCCCACAATTTGCCTGTTGCAAAAATAAACAGTTTTGATTTCCTATGTGAACAGCATGGCAAGCATTGTGCACATGCAGTTTTACTAAACACTGAAGATGTTAAACTGTGGGAAGAGAAAGTGTTCACAGACATGTACTTGAGTGGCATCTGGTGGGATGGAGAGGCTCAACCCTACTCTGCATCCCACCAAGCTGGAATGGGGATCTGAAGGGAAGGTTGGGGTAGGAGGGGTCAGCATATTGACAATGAAGACCCCAAGGTCTTTAGAACTAGTACCTTGTTTTAAACTGGGTGTCCTCCTCTGTGTCAGCATGTATGAGAAGAGCAGCAATAAATTGTGTACTCAACAGCAGTGTTCAAGATGTTGTGTTTTGGTAGCATGGTGGCTTGAGCCTCATTGCACTAGATCCTGTGTAAGACCAAAGTAGGAAATGTTCCACTCTCAAAGTATTTTACAGTTCAAGTCTGAGAATATGTAATAATACTTGGAAGGAAGACAAGAAAACCAGTAACGAGGACTTGGGTTTATATAGGCCAGTCACAGTAGATGCTCCTATGCTTCTTGTGTGTGTTTTTAATCTCCAAGTATGGTAGTCCAAGTGTTTTACAAGTTACCAAGCCTGGAAAAACTTGGCTACCTGTTTTTTTCCGTGACAACCTCCCTCCTCCCCCACCTCCCATGCAATGACTTCAGCTGAAGATACGTGGAAACAGAACTTAGTTCAATTCTCAGTCCTTGTGAGCTGAGTAGTGTGTTTAGCTGTGGAGCTGTGCAGCAATACAAAGAATAATCATATCATGTCACTCTCCCTGAAATGGCTGTCTGTATTAAGCTCTGGGTCATTTCCAAGGGTTGCAAAGAACTGCCTGTCTGCTGGCACTAGACATGTGACCTTAGTGAAATGTCTCCTTCAGTATCTACAGGCTGTGATGTGTCACACTGATACACATTTCTACCTTAACACTCACTCAACAGCAGCTCCCTGATGTGACAGCGTTTTTCTAATTCATAGATATCCAAGGAGATGGATGCCTGTGTAATGTTATGTCTCTTTGCCTAGCTGGTCTGATAAAATGGATATCCTCACACAAAGTCATTAAGCAAGTGGCTTATGACAGCGTGCAGGAATAGGAACCTTAGTGCTTATTCCACCCTTGTTGTGTTGCAGACATTTCTTCTAGAGATGACTGACCATATT
Organism: Erithacus rubecula; assembly: GCF_903797595.1. Taxonomy (NCBI): domain Eukaryota; kingdom Metazoa; phylum Chordata; class Aves; order Passeriformes; family Muscicapidae; genus Erithacus; species Erithacus rubecula. The sequence continues at coordinate 60,305,190 of NC_136689.1, read as the reverse complement.
GTTAATGAAATAGATTTAAAGAATACTTAGCAATTTGTAGGGTCATTTTGGTGGCTTCTTTGGGCTGGAGATGACTTCAAAAGCATCTGGTAAATCTTTGGTTGGTACAGTTCTGTATGGGTGGCATTTTCTAGGCAAAAAGTTGTGAGCTTTTTATGGAGCTGTCTCTCCTGCCATCAAGCTTAGGTCTTTGCTTGTTGGCACACAATGCTGTGCTTCCTCATTGTTTTTATGTCTCAGAATGCTGCATGCAGGTGGTCAAGCTGGAATTTACTGGTTGTCTGCCAGCACAGGGAACACATGAACCCTGCTAGAGGATGCACTCATCAGGATCCATCAGCACCAACCAGCAACCATACATACAAAGCTCACTCTGTGAGTGTCTTGTGTGCTGTGGGAAGAAAAAACTGAGGGCTATATGGAAAGAACAGGATGAATTAATGAGCCAGCTAGGCAGTAGGAAACCCTAATCTGACCAGGAGGAAACAGTGAAGAGCAGAACTATTTAAGATTAACCTTTTAACAATGAGATGACTCTCTGAAAGTCTATTGTATACTGAAACAAGAATTATGAAATTGTTCATTGTACACACATGAGTGTGCATATGCACACAGACACACAAACATGCATGTATATATATATATATATATGTATGTATGTATTTATGTATATATACACCTGCACATGATCTATACATATATGACTCAGTCAATTTGATTCTGCAAAGTTGTGAGCAATCTTGTCCTGGATGGGAAATTTGTAAACTCTTGCATAGTGCTGAAGAGGTATTTGCAGAGGTTATCACTTGCCCAGCAAGGCTAATGTCTTAAGTTCCTACTCTGGTCAAGGGGAAGTGATAAACTCCTCCTACGTGCTAAAGCAAAGATAGGATTTTTTCTTCTGGTAATTTCCCAGTGGGAGAGCTTTTCTTTTGACAGAGACAGTCTTTTTGGTAAGACTGAATACATGCCCATCACAGGGAGATGTAAACTAGGAGAGGCCAATTTTTTCTGGTTTTGAGGGAAGGGTCTTTAAAGTTAAGTTCCTATCTCAGTGCTGAGCAGACTCATGGCTTTCAGCCAGGAAGGAGGGCTCCTGGCTTTGCCCCTAGCTGCCAGCAGCTGGACCTGGAGGGGCTCCCCTCTTACTGCAGGGCAATCTGGGGGTCAGAGGCTGCACTCACTTCCCCCTCGATAGTCTCTAAACCTTGGCACCATTTCACAGCTCTTCATGGAAATGACTCCCTGTTCTGGGAGGGACTCGGTCTCTTCTCAAATGATAATGCAATCCAGACATGAATTGGCAGAAATGTCATGAGACTTCTTATTCTTGTGTATTTCCAGTGTGAACGCTCTCAAAATATCCTGGGAAGGCAGCCTTGGCATTTTTTCTGATGAACTGACACTGACCTGACAGCTTATTGTGGTTTCTTCCCCCAATGACAGTTATATGGAAAAGAAACAGAAGAATCCCTTTCCCATCCCTAGTTTGCTTTTCAGCAGTACTTATATTAAAAACTATAATATTTCTGCACTGTATTTTAATAATTGCTGCTCTATCAAAACACCATTAAGTTCAACTCCACCTTTAAGCATATGCCAACTATGACTTAGAACATATAAATCTCTGAATCATGGGTAACATGCATTTTAGGAGGCTTAGTGCACCAGGTAGAAGATGGCAAACAAGAATTTAATATCCTCTGAGCACAATTTTGGAAGGGTAACATCCTCTCTCAATATATGGGCAGCTTAGGATGACTTATCTTCTTCAGTGTTGGCACCTAAATTTACTGCCTAAAGTTGGACAGAGAGAATAGCTACTGGTTTTTGTTTGTGTCTTGAGTTCACAGGTTCCCTCTTTCTCTGCTTCCCTGTTTCCTCTGGTCACACACAGGGATTCCTGACATATCCCAAATGATGGAGAGAGAAAAGGTGTTTCACAGGCTTTTTCCAATTTTGTTTTCATATGTGAAGGGGCTAGTGATGTGGTACAAGAAGAATCACTGGCAAAAAGGCTCTGAGCATGGACTGGGGTAAAGTACTTTTTTCAGAATCCTCTAACAGCTGGGAAACATGAGTGCTTGATTTAGTGAGCTCTGAGGTGCAGTGATAGGGAAGGACCTTAATTCAGACCTTGACCTACTGTGTGTAGTCTGCCCATTTTAGGGGAAGGTTGGCTAATTCTGAATTCTCTGCCTAATCTAGAGAAACTTTCCTAAGGAAGAAATCCTGTCAAAATCAAACAGGTGATTCAGGAAAGAAAATTACATTCATTCATGTGTCTGTCCAACATATTTATGAATGGGTACAACAAGGTAGGTGTCAGCAATTTAGTTGAGTGTCATAAAGAGCTGTGTTGGAGTTAAGAACAAACACTGATCCTCAGCCCCATGGAGCCAGCCTTCCTGTGGGCTCCCTTTTCAATCCCTGGACCAAAATAGCAGCATTTCATACCATTTTTCATGAGATGGAAGATATGAGGTACTGGAGGGCTGGATCTACTGGGTTTTTTTCTAGCTTTTTTTTACTGGAGAGATGAGTTTGCTGCCTGTCTCCTCTGGCCTTCCCTGGTGTTTCACCAGGAACAGGCACCTCTGTGGTTCCTGGATGTTGATCTTTAGCCTCCAACCACTGAGATGCCAGAGCAGATGGGATTGCTGCTCAGAATGGAACTTAGGAAGAAGGTTTCTTCATGTTTCTACCTCTCCCAAATACTTCTCAATGGCAGAGATGCATCACTTCTGGACAACTGAGCTGCTTCTGGGAGAGAAGCAGATCATCCTCATCAAGCTATTTTTGGACTAGTGGCTGGGTTGAGCTGATAGTTTGTATACACCTGATACAAAGTCATATGTGTCACCCAGCCAAGCACATAATTTTTAAAGAAAACTCAACTGATATATGTTGGTAACACCTGGCAACCTGAATGTTGGTTCACAGAGAATTAACTGCTGCACACTTGTTAGAAAGGCAGAAAACACAGCCAGCACCAAAGCTGCAAAAGCACTGCACTGGTAAAGCATCATAGCATGACAGGCACATCACAAATCTGTACTACAGAAGAGTTTGAAATACAGTGTGTAGAAATATTTACAGACCATGGAGATTAAGAAATATTGCTGACATGGTTGGGAGAATCAATACATGAGGGTAATTATGAAATGCCACTGCCTTCTGAGGCAAAAAATATAGATCCCTATCCTACCCTAGGAGTACTTATTGTGGACCTTTATAACGTTTTGCTGAAAGCAATGAAAAGTTCAAGGCATTTCTGTTCCTCAGCTGAGTTATCTAACTGAAGCCAGTATTAGCTTATAGAAATGTGTCCCTTTCTTCTAGCTCTTTTAAGGAAAATATAAAAAAAAAATCCTGGAAAGCAGGATTAATGAAGAGATAAATGATAGGAGAAAGGAATATTTAAAATGCAGAAAATTTTAAAATTGTAGAAACATATCCACAAATTTTCATGTAGCTCTAAGTTTGATTCTGAGAATGTAGGGATCAAACTGAAGTATGTAATTGAGGATTTCTTTTTTCTATTGGCTTTCTAAAGGTGTGATTTAGTTTTCCTTGTGCTAAAGCAGTTGTAGGGAGGATAATGCCCCTGACAGTGTTTCAATATAGCCTATATTCATAGGTGCCAAGTGGATTTTTAATTTTTTTCTTTCTTATTACTGGGGTGTGAATTATTATGCAGCCTGTCAAATATGTTAGAAATTTAACTATTTAACTCTTGTGAAGGAGAAGGCAATTCATCCCTGCACAAAAGCTGCGAGCAGGATGGATCTGGAGGCAGATTGGCCTCCTCTGCTTTAAAATTAATCTGAGCTGCAGTGGCATGGTCTGTGATTGCTGCCTGGTTAGGTGCACTCTGCAGAGATCCAAGGAAGCCCTCTCAGACAGCTGAGAATGTGAGGAACAGCAGAGCTGCTCCTCTGGCCCTTGATCCATCTGTGCCAGCCCAGCAAAGCTGCAGTAATGTCACCTACCAGGTAGGGCTTTGATGTTGCCCAGGCAAGATGGCACCTGATATAAATGGAAAGGGAATGGAAGGGAAGCCATCTCCAGAAAGTGGGAAAAACGAAACTGCTACATGGACAGCCTTAGAAGAGAGGGGGTGAGTAGCAGGCATGTGTTGCACTAGGTCTCTTTAGATGCTAGTTGGATGAAGAGAAGTTACAGCAGAACCTGAGGGTTTGGAAGCAGCCAAGGAGGAAGAGCCAAAAAATCTGGAGGCAGCAGAAGCTGAGTTTCTGCTAGCACCAGAGACCAGTCGACCCAGCCCAAGCATATTGTTACTGTTTTATTAAAAGGGTTGATTTGGAGAATGTTGTGTTTGCAATTCAGCATCATGCCTCGGAGCCTTGATTTCAAGCCTTTATTTATATGCTTAATTGTTGCTATGGAAATTCAATATTTAAAGAGGTAATTATTGCTGATCTTGTTGCATGTGTCCATTTCTGATGTCCAGCTGTTAGCTCTTTAGCTCCAGTCTAGCAGATTAATTACTACTATTGATTACTTTGAGCTTCTCTCTTCACACCTGCAGTCTGTGTAATTAGCCGGTGGCCTCCTCTGAAAATTAGGAGCAGTTTCATTTTGGCACCTTGCCATTTCTCAGCCATGTGCCTTACACTGATGAACAAAAGCAAAGCTATTTTAAATAGAGATATCTGGGCAATGAACTCTTTGTATTTTTGAACTATCTGTGGATAACTCAAATTACTCCATGTTAGCAAACATTGCAACCCATTGAAAGACCCCTTATGGTAAAAAAAAATTAATTCCAAAGTACTGGTATTTGTTTTGTCTGCCCACTAGTCAGTAAATGCTATCCTGGCTATTTGAAGTTTATTGTCCACAGTGACTTTTTTCACTAAGTGGGACCCAATTCTCTGAGTGCAATTATTTCTCCTTTCAACCTGCTTTCCTGAAGTGGAGTTTTCCTTTCTCTGCTGTGTGTGAGAGATTTCCTGTTGCTCTTACTGGATGCTTCCAGGGCTCATCAGAGGAACTTTAAGTAGGAGGGCAGGAGGCATGTGTGTGTACCCAAAAGGCCCTCATCCATCCTCTCTCTTCCCAAGCACTGTGTTTGTCAGTTTTCTGGTGCCCACTCGAGGCTCTTCTTGGAAAGACAAATCTGAGCCACATTCCCCTCTCTGCACATCACAAAGGCAAAGACTGAGTGTTCAAAGGCTCTGTTTTAAGAAACAAAATATAATTCTTCTGCCACCAGGGTCATGGCTCTCTCCTCTCAGAAAAAGGAAGCCTTTTCTTTACGTTTGCTGGGTTGCTAAGCACAGGCCATGCCAGCATTGTGTGATTTTGACATAAGTAGTGTGCTGGGTGGAAATGAGAGCGTGGGGACAACTCTGTCTTTGCTCTCTCTGGGCCAGCATCCAGTCTGGATTTATAGCAGGCCAATGGCAGTCCAAAAGCACAATACAGGTGGCCTGTGAACCGAAGTGTGCTGAAATTCACTGTTCAGGAACTAACTTTGGTATTAATGCTGCATGACTGGATGCTGTCCACATATTAGCAGTTTAATGTGCCACGCTTCAAGGTTGTGAGTCTCCAGAGCCAAGGCAGCAGTGAAGGGCCTCTGCTTCCTGGGTCAAACATCACCCTGAAAGTTGCAGTGAAGTTCAGGGGAAGGGAAGAGAGTCATCCCTTTCCTGGCTGGATAAAGTAGCTGCTGTAGACTCTTTGGTACAGTGCTGGCCTCCAGACCAGAAGGTCCCCAGCTGGAATCTCATCACCGCCACTGTTTCTAGATTAAATTCTAAATTGTGTACTGTCATTTGGAGGCCTTCTGTGCAGGGTCTCACTGAGTCACCAGTTATTAGGAATGCCTCCTATTATCACAGCCCTAAAAGCTATTTGAACAGAAGCCTAATGTGGCTGTGATTTCCAAGGACCATTTGCTGTTATTGCAGCTCTGCTTTGCTGTGAGTGAGAAACAAACCAAAGTTGCTTTCAGATCACATGAAAGGGAGGGACAGGGAAGCAGTGGAGCTGGAGTGACATTCAAGCTGCCAACAAATGTAAATTCACCAAAAATAACCAATCTTTTTATTAACTACAGCAGGGTCATTTCTACTGCAAGAAAACAAACAGGTTGCTTTTCTTCAAGCAGGCATATTTTGAAATTCTTGCTTTTTCAAGGAGCTGAAAAATTAGCTGCTGAAAAAGTGTGCAGGACCTATGCACTGCCATACCCCATGGGCCAGAAAGACTTTCTCCTCTGCAGGGGAGGAAGACATAGCAGAAAGGTAAATGCCTGCACTCTGGGAGGGGAAGGCAGTATCTTGTGTGCACAGAATGGGAAACTACAAATGCAAATATTATTCCATAGGACGCACAGATGTACATCCGAAATCTACATAGTATGGGACAGCTTGGAGTCTGAACAACACATTTATGGACTGGATTTCAGAGCAGTCCTGATTTTACTTTATTGCTGACTCTTTCTAAGACTTAGTCCTAAAGCACCTCTGTAAAATGAAAATGGAATTTTGCCCAAAAGAGGGATGATTAAGGTAGTAGGAAAACAGGTCTTTCATGAAAAATGTATTTAGATGTTCTGTTGGATCTACAGCTAAACGTGCTGTGAACAGCTTGCTGCTGTTCAGGAGGACTGATGTGAAATGGCATTGGTCCATTACAACTAGTGGTGCTGGGTTTGATGCTGGTGGAATATTTGGACAAATACACGTATTAGTCCTGTATTATACTGTTGCATACACAATTTAGCCCTGCCTTTTCCTTAGTCTAGTGCTGGGGTGTTTGGCAAGTGTGAGGGGCTAAATCAAAGAGTCTATTTTGAGCAAGAGCTGCCAGACATTGTCTTGATATCAGATGGACTGCAGCCAGCCATGCTTACAGAAGGACAGACGTCTGGCAAGGGAGAAGACAACAGAAAGCTGGGGCCATTAGAAGAAGACAGTGGTGCTGCCAGCTATATTTCCCTGTCCCAGCTGGATATATCCCATTTAAGATGCTGCTGCGTTGCCTCTAGCAAACAGATCAGTAAATGGGGAAGGAAGGACAGTAGGATAATAGAGAGGTGATCAAAAAGAAGAAAGAGCAAAAATGGTTTTACATCCATTTTATGCATCCATATGCTCATAGAACTAGCTTGCTGTACTTGGAAATCTTTGAAACTTAGGACAGAAGTTTCAGTGATTTCAAAGTGGCAAAATCTCAACTGCAGCAGCAACAGTCACAGTTTCTGGACAGCCTGAGATGCAAAAAGGATATTCCTACCATGACTGTCCCCCTAAATCTAAAAGCAGCAACTGATCCAGTTTTGTGGAAAACTGGCAGCCTGGAAAATATCAGGCCTGAATGTCCTGAAGTCACCTGAGCACCAGCAACCTTTGTTATGTATTTTAAGCCACTTACAGGCATTGCTTTTGCTAACGGAGACTGAGCCTAGGACAGCTTGCTCATATGGAATTCGATTTCATGGTTTGGTTGTGCAGGTGAGGTGGTTGCCCCCATATTTATGATGTGGAAGGCTCACCACACTGACAGTCTGTGTCAGAGCCAGCTTGCTAAACCAAAGTGGTGGCAAGATGGAAGATTTCTAAGGTGACTGCTTTACCCATGAAGAAAGGTAAGGGTAGTGGTAACACCTCTCAGGGGCTGCTGGTAAATAAAGAAGTACTCTATCTAGAGGCTGTGACTAAAACTGCCATTAAGGGTCTGCTAAAACTAAAGAACTAATGGTTTGATTGAAGTGTCTCCCACACCGTGAAGTTCTTAAAGTAAGTTTGCTCAGCAAACCATTCATAGGCACCTAGTGGCATTATCAAAAACTTCTGAGTACCCAATTCAGGAGAATTTGAACATAGATGCTTTTGCAGATTGCTGCCTATGTCATTCTGCTGTCTGAACCTTTAGGTGTGTAAGCAGTAATGTGTTGCTGTGCTTAAGAGAGTGTTAAAGATGTGACTTGGGCAGCCTATCGCTCAAGACCCTTTATGAGAGGTCTCATAATTTAATTTCTTATCATTGCTGCAGCTACTTTCTTCCTTTTACTAGATTGTGAGGTACAGACTCTGCCATCACACACTTATGTGGCTCTCAGCACAGCTGGCTGAGACTGTAAGTCCTCCCAAGATGCAAACAGTAAAGAGGAATAAGAGCATGAGGTGCGTATGTAGTGACAGAAGTGAGATGCTCACAGCTGGCAAGTTGTGTGTCACTGGTTTGTAGATTTGAAATGCCATTTATATCCTGACTGCTTGTCTCAGTGCACTGACTTTGTTCATGTGCCAGGTGTTGTGTTTGGCCTTTGGCATCAGCCTGTGCAACCATCATGAACTTCATCTGAAGCTGTGCTGAAGTGCTGAGCTGCTTTTTCCTTCCCCAGAATTTGTTTGAATTGCAAGCTTGTGATCCTTCCACTTAGTGACACATGATGGTTTTACTTTGTCTTTTGTCAGCTTGGGGTTTTCCTTTAGCCTGGTACAACTGGAAGCTACCTTTGAGCCCTGATGGTTTGGGGATTTTTCCACCAGCCCCATGACAATCTTTTGCTCTTGCTGGAGAACATGTCTGTGAGCACAGAGTGTTAGGAGAAGCTTCAAGCCTGATCTGCATTTGAGGTGCTTGTTAAATCCTGCTTCTCTGTGACACCAGCTCAGTAAACCCTTCCAACTTGCTGCCCATAGGAGCAGCCTGCTGGATCCAATAGCACACTCCATGTCAGGCCTCTCCTGCAGCATTCCATCTGCCTCGCTTAGCTGGAGCATTTATTGGCCAAAGCCCTCCTGACAGGAAACATTCTGGCTGCAGTGAAGTATCCACAGAGATTATTATGGTATTTTTTCCCAAAATGCCTCCCAAACCCACAGTGCTGACTTCTGTGTCCTAATTGTCCTGCATCTGTTTCCAGCCTTGGAATATTTCCTCTTAGGTGGAGGGGGTGATGTAACCATACTGTCTCTTGGTATCCATTGTGGCATCTATGTTGTCCATGAGCTAAGGAAATAGCACGGTGCTACAAGGATGCAGTGGAAGCTGGGAGAATCTGGGTTTATAATATGACTAGATGTCCTCAGGAGCCATTTGAAATCCTTGATATAAAATCCCTTTCTTGAGAGTACTTATTTTATGGCTCACATTTTTTTCTCTGTGAGTGTCAGTACATGTACATTCATATGCATGTGTCTATGCAAGACATATATGAGCTGTTTTTTGGGAAGACATGGGTTGGTGTGTGTTTTCATGAGCCTGAGTATCCCATCCACAGCATCAGCTCTCACCCTAATGAGCTGAAGCTACATTAGCAATATCCCAGGCAGATAAATTGACTTTAAACCTTGGTTTGATGATCCTACTAAGACATTCAATTAATTCTGTTTTGCTACAAGCTAATTTATGACTTTGTGTTTATTCCAAAAAAATGTTGAATGTACAAATCAGTAGCAGACAAGGTAATGAATTATTCTACCTTCCTTCATGCTCTTGTCTTCACACTAAGAATGGGAGAGGAAATATGAAAGAAATGTCTTTTGATGTATGAAATGTGGGTATTTTCTCATACTGAGCTGTATCTAACTGGTGTAAACACATAATCAAGCCCTCTAGGAGATGCTAATTAGTGCAGTAAATGTTAGTTTATTAATTGCCATTACGTTTCTCTTTGTTTCACCAGTGAATGTGCCTTTTCAGGAGAACAGATTTGATATGGTGTGTCTGTAGAATTTGTTTGTGTTCATGGCAAATGAAGACAAGTAGCCTAACAAAGCTGTGATGAATTAACAACATTCTGTGCGATCAACGTTTCTGTAACAGAGTCCACAAAGTGCATGGGCTTCTGTGTGATCTGAGAGGAAAAACAACACAAAACAAAAAACCCTGGAGGATTTCATAACAATTTTCTGCTCCATCTCTCTACTTGGTGTGTTTTTAATGAGCCCTCCAAAAGCACAGGTAGTAAAACTTTTTCCTTTTTGATGTGGCAGAATACACTGCCAAGACATACTGCAGGAGAAGCACTTCAAAGGCAAACAGCCAGTGAATACAATTACATTAGGTGAGGCTGCTGGGTATAATTGAGTTCTCCCATCCTTGGAAAGTGATAGGAGACAGTCCCTTAACAATTCCCTCTTCCTGCTCCTCCAGCTTGTCATTATAAATCAATACTTACCCTGTGATGTTCACATTTGTGAACTATACCTTTACCACATGCTTCATTGTCAGGTACCAGGAACCAAAAAAAGGATCAAGTGAGAGGTCCCCCTGTGGGCAGCTGCAGCATGGTGTATGGAGAGGGCAGAACCAGCAAAGCCTGGAAGACATCTCTTTGCCTCTATGAGGGCTGCCAAAAATTGTTGGAAACACTCATGCCAGAAAGTGCTGGTGCTTCCTGGAAGCAGAAAAGGGGATGGTTGTCCTAGTTGCAGGGAGGGAGCAGAGCTAAGGTGTGGGCGTGGCAAGCTTGTTCTACAATGTCCCCATCATCACTAGAGGCATTAGTTTTGGGAGGAAAAGCTGGGCATCCCATTGGAAATATGCCATATTTGCCTTCCCCTCTCCAGTCGAGGGTGTTTGGCTCAGCCCCTTTGTGTTTTTGATCCCCCCGGTGAATACCTTTTTGTGGGTAAAATACCTTCTCCCTTTGTATACTTTTGGTATTAATATTGTTTGTATTATCAGGCATGTCTTATTCCATTGCTTTTTGTGTTTAGTAAATTGTTAACTCATAGTCTCTGATTTTTCCCCTCCTTTACCAGAAGAGGCAGGGGGAAGGAGAGTGACTTATTTGGAGTTTAATTTCATGCTGGTGTTAAATCATCACAGCTGTGTGTGTTGAAGCAACTTGGTGTCCCAGAAGGACCACTGTGGAAAACAGCATTCCTGGGTGTGGATCTCGGTCATAGCTTGATCAGGCTCTCAGAATCTACTTTTAGACTTTGTATGGAGAGAAAGGCTTTGAATGTTTTTAATCACTTGGCTTGTGATACCAAAATACAGAAGAGGTGTTGTGGAACATGAGCACTTGTTTTTTTCATGGATTTTGGCTAAGACAAAACTCCAGGTATCTTTTCATATTTCTTTCCCTGCAGAATAGGTTCTACAAGGCCTTCTACACTGTGAAACAATATTTTTCACCCTGAAAAGTGAAAAAGCTTTTTCACAATTTTCTTCAGTTACTTGCCTAGAAAAGTTTCAGTAGGCCACTGAAAATCTGAGGCTAGAATTCTTGTTTCATCTTTGTCTTTGAGACCAAGGTTGCTTTGCAATGTCTTTAAATAGTTCGAGTCCCACCCTAATCCTGTTCAGGACATCTTGTGTTTTATGTAATTGCACAAATAAAAACAGTCCCATGTCAGAAACTCCTAGCTTGGGCTTCTAAGGGTGTCTGTTTGAGAGGCAGAATCCTTCTTGCCCCTTTCCCTTAGGCACATATCTTGCCTTTGTGCTTCTGCAGAAGTCAAAGGCAGGCATGGCAGACTGTCTGCTAGGGCTCTGCATGGCAACAGTGGGTGCTGCTGCTGCAGGTCTTAATTGCCATTAAGTCATTGGTTTATTTTTTGGTGACAAATAATCATAACTAGCATATAAATATGTAGTTTTTCTACACTGAATTCATAGATTCTGTCCAAATGTTTGCCTAATGAGTGCCAAAAAAATTGGAGCACCTTTTATTTTCCAGATTGAGAAGATTTTAAAAAATTTGTAGATTTTGCATTCAGTGTTATACTTCAGCATGGCTTGAGCAAAATTTCACGTTTTAAGTAAAGGGGCTTTGGATTTTTTGGACTCTAGTAGCAGAATTATATGGAGGGTGGACCTAGCTTAGAAATTTGCTACAAATCTGGAGATAGAAACTGGCTTATCCTCTGAGACATGCTCCATATATGCAAAATCTATCTGAATAAATGAGCCCCTTACTTAACTGGGAACGTACTGTATATTCCATCTGCAGACTGAATGATTGCTCCATTTCAAGCCTCCTGACTCCCATGGAGCCATCTGGTACACGCTAGTTTGTAGGAATAGGTGAGGATTCCTGCTAACACAACAGTCTTCAACTAGGCAGAGTGCTGATATTTAGCACTCTGCTTCACATCTGCGCGCAAAGCCGTAACAAAAACCCCAACGTTTTCTGTGCTTAATATTTAAATGAACCTTCTTTTTTTCTCCTGGAAAACCAGTTGGGACAGGAACAATTAAAGCAATTACATCAGAAAATGAGTTGAGCTATTAATACATCCAACTAAGCAGAGATTTCCTGTTATGTGGCATTGTGATTTTTTTTTTTTTTTGCCCATTGATTACTTAGGGCTGAATGGGGAGGAAAGTGGGAAAGGGGAAGGTATGTGTGGTATAGATATTTTATATAACTTTGAGATATTATAAAAAAATTAAGCTAATGGACATAGGCAATGGGCTGATCATGGGACTTACCAATAGGTATGTAAAGGTTGTATCCTTTTTGTCTGCTGTCTTGTGTCAAAGGTATCCATATGAGATTGGTGGCTTGGCACAACACCACAAAGAAGGTGCCTTTGTGGTAGATGAGTCACTCTGAAGGGTTTCAGTGTCAGCTGACAGAACAAGGTGGATGAGGGAGAAAGGGAAATGGGCTAAAATCCAAAGGCTGCCTGCATATTCAGACTGTTTTATTCTCAGGTACAGAGATCCAACAGATATATTTAACACATCTAATATGTATCTGGAGAGACCTGTGTGGTCTTTGCTTATTAATAAAGAATAAAGAGACATGAGATCCCACTTTCCCCCCAGACACTGCTTCTGGTACTGGAGGGAAGGAGGTCAGAAGGACTTAGCAGCTGCTCTGTGGAAAGTGCTGCTACCCTGGGCTGCACAGTGACAGCCTTCATGCCTCTGGAACTTGTAGGGAAGTCTCAACTCAGAAAAGTCCTCCCAAGTCTTGCTCTCCTCAGATGTTTTACTGAGTGTAGTTTACTTAATACTTTTGCTTTGTTTGGAATGACACTCGCATGAGTAGCAGATACCTATCTGGTTTGAGTTTGACTTTATTAATTAATTTATTTCAGCACCAAAAATAATGATGGATCTTTCCAATGTAAGTGCCTTTTTTCAGCCTTTTGAACTAGCTCTTGCTTCTTGACTAACAGGGAGCCAGTGTGGATGGTGCCAAGACTCTCATTCACTCACACCGCGGTGAATACATGGTTTAGCAGTGTAGGAATGGGTCTGTGCAGATTCTTGTGATTCACTCACTGCAATCTCACTTTGTTTTGGTAAATGTTGCCCCTCAGACCTGGGATCTCTTACAAACTGGGATCTGTGTTCACATGCCTGTTGCAAAATACAGCCTGCTAAAAACAGCTGTAAGGAGCTCCCTTTGTCTGGTTGGGGTTCTTCACTTAAGTGCTTGTGGTGCCTGATTAAATTAGTAATCAGAGATATAGTCATGCTATTTTGTGACTCTGAGAGCCTTGATTGTGGATTATATTTACACACTGCAATTTCTTTCTAAATGGAGCTCTTTGTATTCAAGGACTTTAAGAGTCTTTCAGCCTGCGATAAAATCCAGTTTATTATAGAGACCAGTTCTTGCTGTGGTGCCAAGCTCTTGGTCGGGCATGCTGTGTGAAACAGTTTTTCATTTGCACAATAAATATGGCTATGTAAGAGTTCATGTGTGGTGCAGTGGTTTTGCTGACCCTTTACACTGAAAAACTGCATGATGGCAGGCTGGCAGATGCATTGAATGCCTTCATGTTGTGTTGCCTCAGAAAAAATGAGTTTCCTTTTTTGTGAAAACAGGGGTTGGCTTGAACCAAAGCCACATAAATGGTACTAACAAAGTTTGTGGTATTTAAAATCCCTGCATGCATTCAAACCCTTTGGCCTATCTCTGGTAAAAACAATAGGGCTGGAAAGTCAGGCAGCCCTTACAGAATATTTTATTGTGTTTAAAATCCACAGTGTATGCTAAGGCTCTGTCACATGCATGTGTGTAGCAGAGGTGGGCAGGAGGAGATCCAAATACTCTGCTGATTTTGAGGCTCCAGAGCCATTCAAGTAAATCCTGTGGTTGGAAGTTCCTGTTTAAGGTTTCTTGTAATCCTGTTTAGAACAGGGACAGAAAAACCTGATCTTCTGCATCAGCCCAGCTGTATTAACTTGCAAAAGTGTGCAGGAAAAAGAGGAGGACTTGGCCTGCCATGTCACGGTGCTCCAGTATGAAGGGAACCTTGGACCAGGTTATGGTTTGAATCATCTTAGAGTGGGGTCTAGTCACCTAGGGTTTTCTTCTATTCATGGCCAGAAATTTCACCCAGGGTTTGAGGAAACTTTTGTGGGACAGGTTTTCTTGCTTGCTTTGCTTTGTTTTGCTTTTTTCCCCCCTTCTGGAAACTAATGGGTTTTCATTAAAAAGTCATACTTCCTTTTCTGATGACATTTGATTGAAGCTCTGAAAAATTCCTGATCATCTTCAGTAGACACTGTTTTTTAAGATTTTTTAGGTGAGTTTTATTAGCAGTACAATTTATTTGAATATCTTACATTGATACTAACATGAAAGTCCTATTTATAAATGTGTCAGTGGAGTTAAAACAGGTAATTCTATTTCTTGCTTTTAATACCCTGCTGAAGTAGTACTTCAAATATCTCTGTCTCAATTTCCCTTCTCCTATTACTTCCCTTCTCCATAACAATTCTTTGGAACGAGATTTTTATCACTTGTGCTAGGAAATGGAACTCTAATCTCACTTGGATCATTGTATTGCTACAATGTAAATAATACTCTGTTCAATGGAGTATCTTTAATAATTATTTTGAGGTACCTTACCAGCTACAGTAGCCATCGAGCCTGTTAGAGTGGTGAAGCCTTTGGATGAATTAACAGACCAGATGCACAGATACAACTTATGCACTTATAATGAAATTCACTCTTTCCAGAAAATTAGAGTACCATCTTGCAGATTGTTGGAATGATGCTGCCTATTGCCATATTCCTTCTGCCACAAAGTAGTTGCAAATCACTCCCTTGTGAACAGAAGAGTCCTACAGGATAGCAAATGTATCAGGAATGCCCCTGGAGTGAACTCTCTTTGAGTACAGGGGACTTCTGTTCAAACAGCTGGAGCTGCACTTGCCTCTTGTGTTTCCTCTTTCGGCACTGATGTGCTTACAGGCTTGTTGAAACAACCTGCCAGGCCAAAAAACAAGTCACCTTTGCATGGTGTCAGCTGTACTCACTGTAGCTTTGTGCCTCTAAGAAAGCTCCTATCCCTGTTCCTGGCCCACAGCAGGTGCTTGGTGAAGGGTGTAAGAAGGGTGACATGAGCATGGTGTCACATTTGAGTGCCCTCTGTATCCCATTCATGGCTTTTGCCCATGGCTGGTCACGGCTCAGGCTGGCACAGGGACTTGCCAGTGTTAAGGCAGACATTGCCAGGGTGTGTAAATCCAGAGTCAAGCCTGAGAGGAGGGCAAGGAGGTACACACAATGAAGAAGAAGAAGAAGAAGAAGAAGAAGAGGTGTCCCCCAGGGAGGCTGCAGCTTGCCTGAGACATTATTTGACAAGTGGCTCCATCTGCCTGGAAAGTGCTGTCTCCAGGATGGTCCTGCCTGATCACACCCAAAACAGCCTTTGTCCTTCAATAGCTGCTCAAATGCACTGGCTGTCCTGTCTGGTTTTGCTGCTCTTAAGTCATATTTAGTGATCTCATCCCTCATGGGAGGAATGTGACTGTTAGGATTTGTTCTCTTTTAGGTGTTTGATTTGGGCTTTCCCTGATCTTGGATCAATGTTCCCCTAATTGCAAAGTTTACAGGCTACCCTCTAGCATAATGTAGGAACAGAAAACTATGGCACATAGGTGCAGACTCACCCAGCCCTTTTATTGGTATATACAGCTCAGCTGTGATCTTGAAGGAGTCTGTTCCCAGGGGCTCCATGTGTTGTTTAGTGTTAATGGCAAGCCATAAAATCCTAACCCAGGCTTCCTCCTGAGCCTGAGTGCCTCTGCTGGTAGCCTGCTGCTCTTGATCCTGGCTCTTCCGCTTCACGCATTCAAATGCTTTTATTTTATGTGGTTGGATATAATGGGACTCACCTGTTTCAACAGCTAAGCTAAGTCAGCAAAATAACCTTGAATCTCTATGAAGATTTCTCCTAGTCTCCTGCAATCACTGGATTACTACTCCCCTCCCCATAGTGTTAAACTCCCCTTCCCTGCCACCAGAGAAAATCCAAAGCCCTCCAAACCATCAGAGAAGGAACTTATGCTGTCACAGTCATACCATTTCCATAGGTAGCACTTTTCATGTTGGTTACTGAACTTTTTGAGGGCCTTATTACTACAGCAGTGGACTTGCTTGGTGGCTTGTGTGGAACAAACAAAATGGGACTAGAATTGTGGCTGCAAAAGTTTAAAGGAATACAGTTACTGTGTGTTTGTTAATTCTATCTTTGCAGGAGGATAGCAGCTGCTTTTCTTTTCTTTTTTAACAGATGGAGTGATTTCTCATGTAGTGTTACAGTAATGACCAACGTGACACAGAAGGAAAATTCTGTGACAATATGGTGAGCAAGATCTTATTGACAGCTCCACTTGGTTGTAATTTGTAGGCTCTATATTGTTGCTCTATTCTTTTTTTTCCTCCCCCCACCTCCCAAATGCTGCCTGTCTTTTCTGCCATATAGAATTAGATTTCAAGCTGAATCAAACAGTTTAATTTGAAGGACTCTTAGCTAAAAGCTGTTCAAAATGTTCACAAGAGTTTACACCCCATCATAAGTTTAAAAAAATTTAAAAAATAAATAAAAGCATTGCATTATGAAACGATGGTGCAAAAATTATCCTGTATTTAATGTCTCTGTTGAGACAGCTGCCTTGATTCCTTCTGTAGCAGCTGATGCCTTCTCAAGGAAGGGAGTTTCCCCCTTTGGAAAAGGAAGCTTAGCCCTGACATGAAGGAGGGCACAGCCCAAATGTGGACCATGAGAGTACTGCTTGCAGCCTGCCCTGACCAAGCAGTGTGCCTGGGCTGGAAACATGCACAAGGACATGACTGCCAATGAAAATCTGTGACTTCTGCCATGCATAGATGTGCCCAGAGAAAATGCCACCATCCATTTTTAGAGCTGAAAATCTACCTGGAGACCCCCACCCACAGCCCTTCTTTTGCAAGACAGTATTAACTTTGTCACTATGTGCATTGCTCTGTTAGGCAAAGGGCTCTGAAAGTCCCCATAAGCTTTTCATTTACCTTAATGGGAAATAAGCTACAAGGCAATCTATTTATGGGATAGATAGGATGTTGTTCTAGTCTTCCTTTGACTCTATTAAATTTGAAACTTGAAAGAATAAAAGAAGAATGTTTGTTAGCCTTATATTAGCAAAGTAAAAAGTACAGTGGAAATTTTTTTTAAAGGGACTGTTGCAAAATAACAGAGATACTATATTTCTGTGAACAATAAGAACCATGGAACCATCCAATGGATTCAGCAACAATGTAAAGCAGAACTACAGAGACTATCAGGCCAGTATGAAGACTGATGGAGCCTGCCTGTGCTGCAGTCCTGACCTTCTCTGCTCCTGAGGGTTTTATAATCATCCTTGCTCCTGAGCACTGTGGACTGGCAAATTCTGCTCTTGGAAACAGTTCCCTAAAAAATAGTCCCAGCGGATGGTTTTCATGTTTGCTACCAAATGCCAGTGGCTCCAACAATCCTATTGCACAATATGTACAGTGCTAACACAGCCATTTCTTTATAACTGGGAGAAATGCCCCTAAGGGAGACATTTGCCTTTACAGTTCATAAATGGGACTTAACTTTTTGTATTTGCTACACACACAAAATGAGGCTTTTTTGATCTCTATGGCAGATTTGTCTTTAATTTCTGGAATTAGTGGAAACTTGTGATAGTGTTTTTCAGAAGGTTAGTTTGAATAGGGGGAGATTAGAATGATTCTTTATTTCACATTTACTGCCTTTAAGATTTCTCCAAGTGAAGGGCTACCAGCCTGCTGCTCAGTGACTAATAAATTTGATTCATCCTCACTCCCCACAGGGTTATCCTCCTTCTTACTAATGTTTGACATTTTACATTTTAATTAAAATCACCCTCCAAGCAGCAAACCACTAAGAGAGTGACAGATATTCCTACTACAACAAGATATAAGAAAAAAGGGCAATTTGCTAACTGTATCTTCAATAGTGCCTCTCACTTATTTGCTACGTGAGCACCTAATGTGTGTGTGTGTTAGACAAGGCAGTGCCTATCTCAACATTCAGGGTGTTTCCAGTGCCCAAAGATACTATATTTTAATGTCTGCATTCCAGTAGGAACAAATGGGACTCGGGAATAGCAGTGCTTTCTTGATGCTATACAAGAAGGTATATCCTTGCCTCCTCTTGGGCTACTGTCATGGTTTGAAGGACAGGTATCTGCCAATAAAGGCAGAAGCTTCTCTTTGAAATGGAGAATGTAAACCCCTTCCCTCCAAATTATTATAATTTTGAAATTAAGTGGCTCTCAGGCAAAGATATGGGAATTAGGAATAACAGTTCTTCACTAGAAAAATTAAAATAGAAACACAGTATTACAAAGAACAATTCCAAAACACTGACAGTCAGAATCCAACCTGACACCCTGTCAGACAGGGTGTTGGTAGCAGTCCCATTAAATGGTGGCTGCAGTCCTTCTGCAGTGGCAGATGTGGTTCAGCTGGAGCAATGCTCCTGTAGAAGGTGCAGTTTTCCTCTGAAGGCCCAGGGATGATGTGGAAAGGTCTGGCTTTCCTCTGGAATCCAGTGGAAAGAAGGTATCTTGCTGTCCAAAATCTCAGTTTTTATCTAGGTAGGAAAGGCTTGGCTGCTCCCCCTGGCTGGAGCATCTCCCAGTGGGATGATGTAATTTTATCAGCCATACAGCAGGACTTAATGGCCCAGCAGCAGATGATAACTTCCTGGAGGGAGGATGGGTTGTGGAAAAGATAAAGATGATTGCCCCACCTGGTTTTAAAGATGGCCCATTAGCAGCTGTTATGTGCCATGGAGATAAGGAATCACTGCCTCACCTGGCTGCAACAGATGGTGATAGAACACACATTTCTGGCCACCTCAACCCAACATAGCTACAAGTTTGTGTAGCCTAAGAGAAGGGGGAAAGGGTAAAGAAGAGCAAAGTAATTCTAAGCTTTGAAAGCAATTGCAGTAAAAATACTGCAGATTGCCTTATCTGGCTGATGGCTGCCCCAGCCATTGCTGAGGAGCTGGTTTTGTGGGACTTCTCTGCAGAGAGGAGCAGAACGAGGATGAGTGGTGGATAAACCTGGTGGACAGGTGTAGAGAGGGATTTATGTAAAGACCTCTGAGTCAGCATGTTAAAACATTCCAAGAAGCTGAAGAGCAGGCAGCAAAGCTGGTGCCAGTGGCAGCATGGATGAGATATTTGATGGGAAATGAATCAAGAGGATGGAGTGCATACAAAAGGTGTGAGGTGCACAAAGCAGGAGATCAACATCACAATGTGCTTTGAAGGAAGAGGAGGTGATGCCACTGCAAAGGATCGATATCCCTTGCAGAGGTGAGTCTGTAGGCTTCAACAGGGGAAAGAACAAATTATTTGAACAGAAAAAAGGACGTGAAAATTGAGCCAATGGGGGGGGTTTCTTAACTGCTCTGTAGACAAGTCAGAGAAAGGATAATCCAGGGCAGTTCCCCTCTAGTGTACAGAGCTTGATGACAAGATGATGGTAGAGCCAAAGAGACAAGGATGGGGGCAGGGGGAGGGACAGAGCAGTGCTGTAAATATGTTGAGGAATTGTTTCCTGGCTCTGTATGGAGAGACAGAGGAGGGAAAGACATTGGTCACTGCATGAAGCCCAGAGCAAACCCTGCTTATGAATCTTATCTACCTTTGACAGAGCTCTGGTGAGACTTGTCGAGGTGTTCATGACAAACCAATTTTTTTTAGATAGCAGTAGCTGGACATGAACATTGTAAAAATTTCATGTTTCCTCATGCAGTCTAAGGGGTTAAGTTGTGAGAGGGCAGTGACACAGCCTACACTTCACTTTTTTCTTACACAATGCAGCATCTTCCTGATTCACACTGGTGTCTCTTCCTCCATCTCAAACCCAACATAAAAAATATTTTTCTCCTATGTACCGAGGCTGCTTGTATTTAGAATTTGGTTTAAAAAGTCTTTAGAAAAGACAGCATGCAAGTAGATCTTGCAAAATCCTGCAGGTTACAGGCTTGTCTTGGCCTTTCTGAAATATGATATGAAACCCAAAGAAATAGAGAGAAATAACAACTCCCTTTCATGTGATATTCTGGCTGGAGATGAACAGTGGAATATCTGACTTCTGAAAAGAAATATACTGAATGAAAAAGAAGGTGGCTTAGATATATTGGTACGAATATATGGGGAAAGAGAGAAAGCTGTAAGGCAGATGGCAAAGTTTTGCATTCACAGGTCATTTCTCCTACCTTTTGGAACAGAAAAGTCAGAAGAACATGGCAGTCCCTCTTGAACAGCTTAAATTATCTGCATTTAAACATTGCCAAAAACAATCAAGTGGGATGAACTGGTCTCCTGTAACTCCAGGGGGACATTTGTTTTTGATTTGTTGGAATAGCTGTTAGATAAAAAAAAAACCTCTGTGTCATGTCCTCTTGGAAATAACATCTTGGTGAATAGAAGTTGCTCTAGGAAATAGTGTTTGTGTCTCCTCATGACTTGGTCCTTAGGAGGCAATTAACAAAAAATGGTCGAGGTGCCCCCTTGCATCTTGATGTCTCAATTTTTCGTGGAGCAGGGTCTTGTGTCAGACATGGTAGAACCACCCTGACTTCCTGAGATCCATTGCTGAGTGTCTTTGTGTGCTTATGATGGAGACAATCCTGGCTGTTTTCAGAAAGAGGTTTCTTTGAAAACTGCAAGGGCATGCAGATGCTTTGGTAGACTTTTTGAGTGCATACATGTATGTGATAATAGGAAGCAGACACCATGTCTCAGGAAAATGGCTGCAGTGCTGTACAAATTCTTACCCTCCGTTAGCCACTCCTCAGATATGTTGAGTCATAGGTTAGTCTACTGAGGCATGTGGAAGGAAAGAAACCCAAGCTAGCTCAACGATCTGAATTTAAAGTGAACTGATTAAATTCCATTAAATCCCTGTGTAGATGTCCTTGTTCAGAATTAAGGTAAAGTAAGATAAGTCTCATAAAGGCCAAGTTAATTCTGAAGGAGAATACGTACACAGAGATTTAATGCATTTTTAACTAATCCATTTTAGCAGTTAATTCAGATTAACTGTGCTCAGTTTTCCTCTCAGGCAAAGCCTTTCAAGGGAACAGGATGTGGAAAAACACCAATATGAGCAGTGCAATGTTTTTAAACATCCTATGCTGTCAATTACAAAGCAGATAATTGGTGCCACAGCACTCCTGTATTGAATAGCTGCATGCAGACCTACCTGTGTTGGTGCTGTCAGAAGGAACAGTGGTCTTGGGAAGGAATTGCTAAGACCATCCTTGCTGCCAGGAAAGTACTTTGAGAAATACTGAAGCACACTGGCAAGGCCTTGGGTAACTTGCTGCTACAAGGAATTTTAATCATAAATGAGATGTCTGTGCTAGCAAAATGAATACTCCTCACAATGAGTGTGCAGTTGGCTGATACCTGTCTGCCCATTGTTTGTGTGCCAGGGATGCAGAGTGAATCTCAATGGCTCCCCTCCTACCTGGAGTGTTGTATTCTTAGGCCAAATCCTGTCTTCACTCTTTTGTGTAAACAAAGCTTTGCTTAGTCCCATGCAGTGTCTAGTTTAAAAAGTTAAAACCTGGAGTTTAAGCTTTACTATTGAATTTTAAAAAATATATTACAAACAATAGCTTAAAAGGAAATGGGAGATTATGAATAAATAATAAGGTGCATAGGTGTACAGGGAAAATACAGCCATCCATAAATATAGTTAAGAATTCAGTTATACAGTAAAAAAGAAAAGGCATAAAAATGTAGATGACTAAAGCAATATGTGTGCAGAGGAATAATAATATACCATGAATTAAAATGCGAAAGTATTGGGGACTAAATTGCTTTTACTACTCTATACATTTTTTTAAAGTACCTAGAGGCCTTCAGGTATGAGTGCTAAAATAAAAATATTATTATTATTATGGATTTGGGGGGGCAGATGAGTTGGAACTCAAGGGTATCTCCTGTGCCTTAACTCTATTGTATATAGTTTAACACATTGGGCCAAATTTATCCCTGGCCTGCTATATTTACTGTTGAAAGCACTTTGGAAAAGCACATATTAAAGCGCTATGTAAAAAAGTACTGAATTTTGAGCAGGCACTTAAGGCCAGGCAAGAATCAAAGATGTTCTCTCAGGTCAGTTTAGTTTTGGGTGTGGGGAGCAGTTGCTCAGTCACATTGGTCCAGTGAATCTGGAACAACAGCGCGTGAAAAGATGTGGTGGCAAAATAATGGCTCCATGTGGGATACGTGCTAATGCTAATCACTGGCTAGGCTATTTCTCGGTTTTTACTCATGGATTTTATCCTAATTTTTTCACTGATTATTATTCTGCCTCAGTGACCACCAAGGTAACTTTTCGCCCTGTTTCACAGGGAAATTTGAGGCTAACTTTTTCTGCTGCACTGTGGAGTTCATATAAGAAAAAAATTCATAGAATTGCTTAGATTAAAAAGGACTTTTAAGACCATCAGATCTCTCACTAAACCACATCCCCCAAGGCCACAAATATACGGCTTTTAAAGACCTCAAGGGATGGTGACTCAATTATTTATCTGGGCAGCCCGTCCCAGTGCTTGACAGCTCTTTCTGAGAACTTTTAGCCCCTAAGGTTCAATCTAAACCTCTCCTGGAACAACCTGAGGCCATTTCCTCTTGTCCTATTGCTGGCACTTGGGAGATGGACCACTCTCCACCTGGCTACAATGTGCAGGAAGAAGCTGGCATGCTGGGGCTCAGCACTTATGTAAGCAGACTGTGCAAGCATGCAAGCTGCTCCAGCATAATCCTTCACACCTGGGTGGAAGAGGATGTGGTGCAGGGGTGAGCCTAATCAGCTCTGCTGAGAAATCAGAGTCAGGTCAGGGACAGACCTGCAGACCAGGAGTGGTCATTATGGTCACCAGGATGACCACAATGAGGCTATCACATACAAACTCTGGCAAGAGGCTGAGCTTGTCCAAGGCAGGCAGCAGAGTTGGAAAAAGCCATGCTCCCAGTCTTTTTGCTCCCTGGAAGAGCAGGGAACCACACATGGCCACTTTGAGGCTTTATCCTATTTTGTCCCCTTCATTTAAATGCTGTGCTCTGCAGAGAAGGAGAAGGGAGGGTTCAGTCTTGTCTGCCCTGGTTTGCATCTGTCCTACATCAAGATTTGTCTGTGTGTGAGTCTTAAAATCTGTGCAGTGAGTTAATGGAGTGCACATATGAAGCTCTATCTGTCTTTTCTAGATGCTCTCAGATGCGTTGACATGTGATACTTGCCTTTTGCCTTTTATTTCTATTTCTGGTAGTTGAAAATATCCCACTAGTTGCCATGCATGCAGCTTGTACCTCACATGGCCTGGGTTTGTTATCCTGCACTTTGCTGTGGGGAGAGGCTCTTGACCTCAGCGCAGAGGCTGTGTTTTTATCGGCAGAATGGTTTCAATGCGCAAACCGTGCGAGGGGAAGATCAATTTTCTGTTTCCTTTAAAGCACTGGGATCACCCAGGCTAAAAGGATTGAGGTATTTCCAGAAGCATGCAGACATTTCTGTGATGGCTGCTGTGCCTTCTGGGAGGTTTGAGTCCAGTGGGTAATGCCCTGCTGTGCTGCTTCAGCACAAGATTCCTGCCAGAAATCAGCCCACTCCTAGCAATATCAAAGAAGAGCTGCCACTGATTTTTGAGGCTGCATGGCTACAGACTAGAGCAGGTGTGCAAATCAGTCCTAGGGATCATGATTTATTTTAGTTGGAAGAGTAAAAAGACAGTTTAAGCCCCTCTCATTCTTCAAGTTGAGCAAAGCCCTTTATTATTGTATCCTCTTCTTGATCACTTTTTCCTGAACAGAGGTAGGTGAGTATGGGGAAGCAGGACTGTCTGTATTTTGACTATACTGCAATGCAATGTTGTTAAAACTGTGGATCAGGTAGTGGGATCAATAAAAGTAAAAATTACCCAAAATTTCATACAAAACTCAGGGACACAAAAAGAGCAACTCTCCGTCATCTTGGGGCCTTTGTGTGTCCTCTCTCCAGTGATGCAAGCAGTATCATCACGTTCTCCCAGGTGAAAGTGCTCCTAAAAGTGAGGAACAGCAGACAGAGCAAACAGTCCTGGTGACCCAGTTTGAACCCTGGCCTCATCTGCACAGTGGTGCCACACTGGTGTTATGAAAAGCAGGTTCAAGTGCAACACTGCTGCCCATGCCAAGGACACCTCAGATGCCTCTGCTCTGCTGCTCCCAGTGATGGAGGAGCCAGGACTGCCACACTTCAGCAGGGTAGCTAAAAAGGGGAGCTCTGAGGTGTGACAGGATTCTCAAAATAAACCCTGCAAAGGGCTTTTGGGGAACCCACTGCCTTTATAGAGGGAATCCCGGCCAGTGCAAGGTGTGCCCTGCCCTCCATTGTCATGGTCATCCCCCAGTGGCACGGACACAGTGACCTCACATCTCATTTTGACAGTTCTAACCCTTTGGTTGTTCCTGGCACTGAGGTCTGTCTTTCTGCTCCCCTTTCTGTTCCACAAAAAGGAGGATGATGCTCTCCCCGTTGCATGGGTGGGTTGTGAAGGTGTAAAACATTTTGGAGCAGATAAGTCCTGCAGGTATCCTGTTTTGTAGACCCCTGTGCCTCACCCTGGATTTGGAACACTGAGATCTACCAGTCACTTTTCCAAGTCAGGAGCCCAAAGTGTCTGTGTGGAGTGGGACTGACACACTTTGGGCATGGTGCTGGGGAGGTAAATGTGGCAAAGGAGAATAAAAAGTAATCCCACCTCACTTTTTCCCATCTCCTTTTTTCCAGATGTTAGGTTTTGCTCCCTTCCCTGTTGCAGAGGCAAGGGAGGGCAGCAGCAGTGTGCCCAGGCTGCCTCTGGGGTGATGGCAGCTGCTGTGACAAAAGGGAGCGTGCTTGCAGGAGGCAGCAAAAGTTTACATTTGTGAGAGCAAAGTGAAGAAGCGTGGGATTGAAGAACACTGGGTGCTGCCATACAAGCACCATAGCCCCAAGTCTAATGGGTAATAGAGTCATTAATTCTGCTGATTAACTTGGCCTTGGGGTTCATGGAAATGACATCCACCTCCTTTCTTTTTTTCCTTTTTCCTTTTTTTTTTTTAAGCTCAAACTGTGGAACGAGGGAGCATAAAAAAACAAGCTAATTAGAGAGAAATCAGGAGAAAAGAAGCAGGGAGAAAAGAGAAGACAGTCTGAGCATTAATGAGACTGATTTGGGAAGAGGATGTGACAAGCTCTTCAAAAGCATTATTGTCAAATGTGTCACTGTTTCATAGACGGCTACTGCTACCTTTGAGCTTCATGCTGATAGTTAATGATTTGAAACTATAAAAAGATTGAAAAGGTAAAAGAGAAAATGGCAGACTCGACTGGATTTTAATGAGAGTCCCCCCCTTCCCACTTTTCTCTTTTTCCATATGAAGCAGCCTTGGAAAGTAGGAAAAAGTTCAGTTTGCCCCTGCCTGGTTGCTCTCTCAAGGCAGAAAATGTTTACAAAGGAGAAGGGAGAGTGCAGAGGTCCATCTGTCTCACTCTGACCACCATCCATCTTCCCTTCCTCAAACTCTCAGCTCTCCCATTCACTGTCATGCAGTGGTGGGGTTGTGGTTGTGCAGGCAGAGGACTGACAAAAATAAGCTGAGATTGATGGAAGAGACAGCTATAGCTCTTGTTTGTTTTTTTGTGACGTGCTGAGCAGAAGCAGTCTTCACACTGTGAAATGTAACAAAGAAATCTAAAGTGATTACACAGGTTCATTTGTCAGTATCACTGCTCCAGCTATTGCTGTGTGCAACAATGAGATGACAAGGCATTTATTGCTGATGGTTGGTTATTAGCTGCATTATAGGAAACATTAGCACAGTCTAGGATACATAGACCAGGGAGACAATAGCTTTCTGGGCTCCAAACTCAGCAGGGTAGCCTTGTCATTAAATTTGGTGGCACCAATTTAATTTTTTTTTTACAATAAATTGAAAGGAAACTTTGAAAACTGAGTCTGTAACCCTGCATTTACCTTAAGACTGATAAGTGTGCTTTCTTTGGATGCTACATTTTATATCTAAGCTGTGCAGCCCAGCAGGCCAGAAAATCTAAAAGAAGCAATAGAAAAGCCTTATGATATGTGGCCTCTTGGCTGATCCAATCACTGCCTTCCAGCCCTGACCTCCAAAGTTCCCTTCTGCCACTGGGGTGGGCAGTCTCTTCTCAACCAAGTCACCAGTAAACCTATAAGGAGAAAATGCTTCCCTAAACTTTTGTTATGACTTTTGTCTTGCTCTTCTTGTCTTTCTCAGACCTGCTCATTTTTTGGTTGTCTTGCCTGGATCCTTTAGGACCAGATTTGGTGTCTCTCCCATCCTTGCAACTGGTCCAGTAGAAGTCACTGTAAGTCATAGAATTGTGTAATATCCTGGGTTGGAAAAGACCTTAAAGATCATCCAGTTCCAATGGCCCTTCCGGGGCAGGGACAGCTTCCACTGGATCAGATTGCTCAGAGCCCCATCCTGGCTTTAAACAGCTGGCTTTAAAAACTTTTGGGGATGAGGCATCCACAACTTCTCTGGGAAACATTTTCCAGTGCCTCACAACCCTAACAGTAAAGAATTTCTTCCTAATATCCCATCTAAACCTGCTCTCAGTTTTAATCCATTCTCCCTTGCCCTGTCACTACTTGCCCTTGTAAAAATCCCTCTCCATCTTTCATGTAGGCTCCCTAGGTACTGCAAAGACACAATTAGTTCATCCTGAAGCCATCTCTTCTTGAGGCTGAAAAATCTGAATTCTCTCAGGCTTTTCTCAGAGGAGAGGGGCTTCACCCCTCTGATCATTTTGGTGTCACCTGGATTCGCTCCAGCAGGTCCATGTCCTTCTTGTGCTGGGGACCCCAGAGCTGGATGCAGCACTGCAGGTGGGGTCTCACCAGAGAAAAAAGTCTTTGACAGGGAGGGCTGGGTATGGAAAGTGAAGGTTTGGCATGCATGGGACGTGACTGGATGAGTGCCATGTTTATTAAGCCATAAAAGGATAAGCCTGTTCTGTGGCAAAAGCTGTGTTTGCACAGCGGTGCGAAGCCAGCCCTCAGTTCTGGGGTGAAGTGCCTGCTTTTTGTAGCCTTTCAGTACTGAATTTTGCAGTAAATCTAAAAATTCTGGTGGTGGCTTGTTCTTTTCAAAGAAGGTTTTTTATCATAGAATTCATTTTCTTATTAACTCAGTCAGTGAGTAATATATTCCCTGTTCCATTTTTTCTGACACTCAGCTTCAGTTTATTTTATGCTACCATCAGATTTCCAGAATGCCCCAGGTTTTGGCACTGACAGCACTTAAATAAACTGAAACAGTTGTCCTGGGAAAGTTGGAGGTTTTGACAGCTGCATGAGGGACCATGGGACTGCAGCCTGTAAAACACCAATGTAAGGGGAATTACAATATTTTAAAAACCACTATCATTTGATAACATTGTAAATAGCAACAGGAGCTGTGTTTGAACAGATTCAGGCCAAACCTAAGTATCTGTGAATGTAAAAATGAAATTTTGCTGGAATCTCTTCATCATCAAATTTGTATGAATCAGATGTGAGGTTGTTTTTTTCTCCATGTTATGGAATTTATCATATTCTGTGTCCTATATACTGTTTGCCTAGCAGTGAATTAACCTAAACTGTTTGTTCTGGATTCATTGATCAGAGAAGTAACCTGAAAAGATTCTGCTAGACTCAGACCCTCAAGATTCGTAAGTCAGGTTGTAAATTTTCTAGTATTTTTGAGGTTAAAAAGAGATATTATTTTTTATAAACTGCATTTACCAAATGTGTGAGAGAAAATGAGTACTGTCAGGTCTCTTACATTTACTGAGCAATATGATTTTTTTCCCCCCACTGGACACACTTTGGGCCACATCATCTGTCTCTGCCCAGCAATTAATTTTGCCTTGGACTACCCAAGCACTCGACATCACTGTGCCATTCTCTTGTTATTTCTGTTCTTGTGTTAATTTTGTCTTCCAACTTCCTGCTGAAATCCTGTGATTTCAGTGAAATCTAAAAATATAGGGAGCTGATGGTGCTGTAAATTGGTTTCAATTAAAGAATGTGTGCCTGCTGAGGTGGGGTCCCTTGAAACAAATTTCCCTTGCAAGCTGGATAGTTAGCAACACCTGTGATCCAGCTTTCAAACGAGGAAATTTTGTAAAAAAGCCAGAGCAAATAATTTAATTCAACAATAAAAATATTAAACATTGACAACAACGATAGTAATAATAATATCATGTCACTCCACACGAGTGGGTTTGAAAGGGTAGCCAATAGGTCTTAATCTATGGTGGCAATTCAGAATCAAATAAGAATAAAATATCTTTTGAGGCCATAAAGCTTGAAACTTGTCACAGAAGAGGCATCTAAACTCTCAGAAAAGAAAGCAATCTCTATTTGAGAGCACACAGGCATTTCTGACAAGTAGGGTCTGATGAGTCAGCATTTCAGCTACTGAGTTAATGCAGCATTTGGCAGCTAAGCTAGAAAAAAAGAATATAAAAAAGCCCTTTGGCATGAACTTTGCTTCTGAGATATATGCAGTGAATGTATCTCTGAGAAGTGGGAAGGTTTTTGAAGTTATAACAGAGGCTGTTTTAATTTGGGGCTCATTAAGGAACATGGTTTAAAAACATAGATTTTGTTCCCTCTGGCTGCGCGCTGTGCTTCACACACTAAACTTGGCAAAGACAAAATACAATCCAAGAGAAGGTATCTGTATTGTAAGATAAAATGCCTCAAAGGCTGCCTGCTTTGTGGCTGGCTCAGATCAGATAAGGGCTGCATCTATCATACCCTCCTCGTGGTATAAACCAGGGCTAGAGGTATTAAGGGGTATGCTAAGATGATGTGTCAAAATTTAATTTAAATCCCACTGCAGTCAAAAAGGCCAAATCTTTCAAAACATTAGATGTTTAGCAGCAGTTGGTTCCAATGGAGTTTTGTTGCCTGAAAGGGAAATGGTGGAAAATGACATAAAGGAGCAGCTAGCAGCCCTGCGTGTGGGTCCCACCCATTGTCACAGCTGTTTCGCTCAGGCAGAGGCACACCTTGGTCTTTGTAAAGGCTGAGCTGTGCTTCTGCTCGCTCTTCTCACAGTTTCCACATGGAACGTTAAAGCTGGCTTTCAATATAAAACTTATGGAGGAAGGGCAATGTCTGCTTTTCAACTGAGACTGAAATGTTAGACTAAAACTTAGATTTCAGATCTACAAGAATTTGTACACGAGACAGCAGCAAGTAACTGATGACACACTTATAGGAAATGGATTAAAAAAGTAAATTGTTCTTTCCCTTGGAGGATGTTAAACTTTCAGAGTAAAGTATTGACCAGCTATCCATTACAAATGATACACAAGTATTTCAGACAAAGGATTTTATTGCTACAATTAATCATTATTTGTGTCATGACTGAGCCTCTGAAGGCCTAGTGAAACCAGATCACTGATGAACCAGGCCCAACAAATACTAAGAATTCATAGCTTAAATTCACAAGAGAGCCATGAGAAAGAGCTGTCTTATAAAAGCAGCACAGTGAGCTGCTGTGGAGAGAACACCCAGCCTGAAAACTGCAGCTGAGTCCTTGTGGCAGCCGCTGTCTGACAGTGATTGCTGCTTTGAGCTAAGCCTTGATGAGGCTGCAGGACCCAAGTTAAATTCTCTGCCCAGCACTGGGCTGGTTGAGTGGCTTGGAGGTGGCACAGCATCCTTTAGCCTGGTGCTGTGTGTGTTTGTGCACCCACAGCACATCCACCCCTGCAGCCAGTGCTGTTCAGGGAATCCCTCCTTCCCCTGGGCTGTGTTTGCCTTCCTGTGTGTGTGTGCAAAAAACACCAGTGGAGGAAAATCAAAGTGATGAACAAACATTCAGAGCTGACCCTGAATGTTTGTGGTTAGTAGATTAAAACAAAACTCATTGAAGCAGAGTTGCTCAGGATGACCCTTGGAATTTCACTTTTAAAGGTCAGATGGTAAAAAACACTGCTTTGCTGCTTGTAGGAAGGAGAGTATAGCTGTAAGGTCACTTTGTTTTCACATTCTGAGAAATGTTACCTCCACCCTTCACAGGGAATGTAAATCAAGTAAAAAAACACCCAGCAGGGTTATCAGGGTAACACTAAATCAACACCAGCTGCAGCTGCTAGGGGTGAATGTAAAATTTACAGTGAGGCATATGTCTATTGCTACTGAGCGATTAGCAGTATTTTCAATTAAAACATGCAAAGACCAAGATGATTTTTATTTTAGTGGTCTAAATAAAAGCAAACTTAGAGGCCAAACTAATCTAGTTTTTTAATTTGGTGTTCATGGTGTCTCTAAATTAGGACCATATTGCAAGCTGGAAGAGAACAGGGAGGAGGGCAAACTTTCCTTTCAGCAGTTTTAAAAAACTGCTGACTAAAATCTGCATCTATCATCTTGTTATTGAAAAGTATAAGTAAAAGGTGAGAGAAAATTGTGTCTGATATGGGATGTTTAGTTGACAGACAGCTCATTGTAACAGATGTGGCTCCTTTTAAATAGCACAGTAAATGAGATCCCAGAAAGACAAGGACAAAGGCTAGGAGAGAGCACTTAGTCTAATTAGACAGAGAAATCCATTTCTGTTTTAACTGAATGCTTCTCTGAATGTGCAGAGATTTCCAAGTTATGAAGCACAAGCAAAGGATGGAGGCTACAGCTATCAGTTCATAATCTGCAAGGCATGGAATAATAATGGTCCTCATTTTTCAAGCACTGATCTCCAGTAGTTTGTTAAACCTGCACATCAACTCCTCACTAAAGCACCTGCAGATTAATGGCATGGCTAGAAAGCTTTTCATCTGGTGTGTATGCGGGGAGGAATTGTAAAGAAAGCAAAGAATGGCCTTAAAAACCCACAAAAGAAAGGACTGGTAGTGCAGATTTTTACCTATGCCAAACTTATAGGAGAAATAAAAATTAAGGCACAGAAAAAAAAGACACAGAAATGGTACTATGGTTTCTATAGCAATCAACACTCCAGACTTGCCATGCCTTTCTATGTCTGTTTTATGCTTGCCACAAAATATTTAAGGCAGGACCCCTCTTACTCATCTTCAGTTCTTTCACTGCCAGTAATTCATATATTAACTGCCCTTATAAATGTACATGAGCCGAAGTTTTCCTGGATCCTCCTACAGTTAACTTTGGGAGAGAGAGTAATCTCCAAAATTTGTTTTATCTTGTCCAGGGCAGGTATTGGAGTCTGGCCCCTCTAGAGGGTCAATCTGCCAACCCATTGCCCTGTACTGGCTGTAGAGGACAAAGATTTCAGGTTAGCAGATGTGCTTCTAGACAGAGAGTTAGGTTGCAATTTTATGAGAAGTGATTTTGCACTTGTCTCCAGAAAATGCTGAAATATTCTCAACAGAGATCTAAGCACTTGCTTAGTTTTGATTTTTCTCTGTTCTACTCAGAAAGAAAGGGGAGGAATCCTGAAAGGGAAGCTCAAGGAAATGGAGAACCTGACTAATTTTTGTTGACTGCTTTTGAGCTGAGCAGGCAGCCAAAATGTAGTGCCTTGGACATTATGTGGAATAACCAGGTATCCAGTTGAGTAGTTTTCATGCAACATTTGTGTTTTTCTAAATAAGTAATTCTTCTTTCTTGGAACCTGGGGAACCAAATGAATGGAAAATGTTTCTCAGCCCTCACCTCTATACTTCTTCTGCTAGCATTTCCCTGACCTCCTTTAAAGCCTTTATTTGCAGTCCTGTTACAGTGCTCATGCAAATCTTGTTTTTGCCAGTGGTTTAGAATATAGTTTTCTGCTCCCCACCAATAAATAGCATGTGCTAACAGGGCAGTAGGAGTGAGGACAGAGCAATGTGGTTTTCAGAGAGTCATGGGAAGCCAAAGTCTGTGGGTCATCTCTAGTCTGGCTGCTGTCATATATTGAAGCCTGAGCTACAGTGCATTTTCACTGCTCTTGCCCATGATGGCTGCATTGACCAGGAGAGATATGCTAGCATTAGTGAAAGACTAACTAAAAAGTCTGACAAGAGAGTGAAGTGAGGAGAAATAGAAAGTAATTGTTTTCTCCAAGTGAAAGAGCCTGAACCTCCTTTTCCAGAGCCAGCTCCTCTTTGAAAGAGTAGGAGTGGGAGCAGGGAATGATGAGCCCTGCTCCTTCCTACATCTCCAAATATAGGAAGAATGTCTAGGATAGAAACATCATTTTAGGAAGGATTTGGTACTTCTGAGATGTGCTCCTTGCATGCAAAGGAACATTTCATTAACTTAAAGGGAAAAGCAAAACCTTTTGCTGTATGACAACAGCAGCTTTCTAGATGTCTGAGGAATAGTGCAGTGTCTTAGTAACATATGAGCCAAACAAATACTGTTTTATTTGAGTGTAAGATCTGCCAGACTCTTGCCAGTGGTGTTTAACAGGCAAATTGCTTAACAATTACAGGATGGGTTCTGCAACTGGGATCTGTGCAGGTGCAGGCTCCTGGTTACAGGCCAGGCAGATTTTGCAATGCCACTGGCTAAAATTATTTTTAAAGGAAAACATGATGAAACTGCATTTGTTTCCATGTGTGTGTGTACCCATAAGTTTATATACACACACCTTTTCGTGTGTGTGGGCATGTGTGAACACAGATACATGTGCCTTTGAACTGTACATTGACAGTATTTGGAGCAGCATAAAAATCTTGCCAGAGTTTCTGGTGATGAATTAACCCCAGTGGACTGAGTTTAGTTTGATGACTCTGAAACAAAACAAAGTCATCCTCGGCTCTGAAGATTAGCAGCACATGAAATGATGAAATAATGGATGTTAGAAACTCAGCAACGTTGTGTTGTGTTTTCAAATGGCATGGAATAAAAGTGTATTGCAAGCACAGGCTGGGCATGGGTCAAGATACCAATCTCAGCTGGATTTCTCCATGAATCTGGTCAGGTAGTAGAGCACACGGGCAGTATTTTCCAGACTTAGCAGCTTTCATTTGCTTACAAAACCACACAATAGGAGTTATTTATCTATGATTTTGATCAGAGACAGCCTTAAGTGAGATACTAAGAGAATTAGCTGTGGAATAGATTTTGGTGACAGATGTCCTGTGCTCTGCTGTTATGTAAAAAGCTACCTTACCTTCTCTGTCAGCTGCAATATCTGGCTATAATTAGAAGAAGTAATATCTGTCAAATAATTGGTTATGCACATTTTGATTAATTTCCTGAGACAATTCCACTCCTGGGCCACTTCTCAATCTCCCTGTGATTTTTAATTTTCTCATTTGGGGAGAACTTTCAGTTAATTAGACTCCAAAATCTTGCAAACAGCTCTCTAAACATATGCAGTAAGATTTATTTCTTTGCATTGGTGAGATCCTGGTATAAGTGTTGTATGAGTATATATAATATTCATATATGTAATATATAAGTAATGCATGGTAATATTAAAAAGACTTCTCTAAGTTGTATAGCACATTGCTACTGAAAATGGAAAGTGGTAGAGAATTTTTCTTGGAAGTTGAGTAATGCAATGAAGAAGGACTTACAACAGTCTAGGGGTGCTGTAAGCATGCTTTGCTGGTTGGTCATGCTTCAAGCAGTTAAGATTGTGAAAGATGTTTTTGGTGAGATTAAACATTTTGAAATGTGAGGCTTGCTCATCCCATTGCGGATTTGTTATATACATTTAATTTTCTTAGAAAAGGAGTTAACCTGAAGACTTCTTAGGATCTTGAAGTTGATATATCTGTCAGACAGTGTTGATTAATTAACCTCTTCAAAGAGTAAAACCTAAACAAGCTAGAGGAGAACAGACACTTTAAGAAAAGGTGTTGTCCCAGGCACGGGCCCAGCAGGAAGGCAGGGAAAAGGCGTGGAGGAAAGCAGGGCAATCAGCTCCCAGTCTCACAGGGCCGCTGCCTCTACAGCATCTGTGCGTGCTGCGCTGGCAGGCGCTGCCCGAGGGGCTGCTCTCCCCTGAGCGGATGGATCCACAGGAGCTGGAGGCCAGGCTGGCTGGGGATGTGTGCCAGGCACCCGTGCCGTGCTGGGCTGTGCTGCCCCAGGCTCTGCTCGGGCAGCTGCAGCTGCAGTGCCAGTCCCAGCCCTCCCTCAGCAGCAGGCACCGGCACGCTGCCATGGGCTGGCCTAAGGAGCCGCCAGCCTCGGGGTGGAGAGGGCTTTTCTGTGGCTTTGGATAGATAAGAAACCATTAGGCACCCAGCACTTCTCTGGAATAAGGTAACTGGAGAAAGAGCAGGGTTTTTTATCTTTTTCTTTCAGCACTCCCTTTTGGGCACACAGTAGGAGCAGCAACCTACCCCAAATGTGCTGTCATATTCAAGCAGTAGTGCAGTATCTTTATGGAGCATATATCGCTGATTATCTCTCCTCATAAAATTTTTGAATGAGATCCACCTGCATTTTGGCAAAGATGCAAGTCAAACATCCTAAGCATTCGATCAAGGCTCACAATGAATTCTTGGGCCTTTTGAAACATGAGACTTTTACTGATTTGAAGGGGGCCAAGATTTTTCCATAATATGATGTAAAAAACTTGAGTTTGATCACACAATTTGATATCAAGCCTCTTCTCAATTCAAATCTCTACTTATTTTCTATGTGGGTTCAATCTCCTATATGGAGAAGGCAGAGTTTTTACTTCAGAGCTGACCTGGAGATGGAGTCGCTGTGACCAAATCTTGCTGGGTATAGGGATTTCCCCGATAGTCTGCATGCTGTTCAGGATATGGAGCCTGCAGAGGAACCCTGGAATTGACTCAGAGGTCAAGGCAGATGAGGCTCATCCTCCTTTGTTCTTCCTGGGGTGATGAGCAGAGTGCACACCTGTGCACAGAAGGGAATTGCACCCAGATGCTCCTGTCCATGGACTGCCTCCCAGCTGGAAGATGTGGCAGGCATTGCATTCAGCCACACTCTTCCTAGCTCCATCTTGCTTTGGGGAGTGTAGATCTGTGGTGTTGCATTTTTGAGGCACTTTTCAGTACTGGAGGCAGAGCACCAAGGGTGAAATACATCCCACCTTGTACTTCTGCAATGTTTGGCAAGGCCAGTCCGTGTGAGTGTGAAGAAAGTGGACTGGCTGGACAGTGCCTCCTGCTGTGCTGTGATAGATAGTGCCATGAAGTGGATGTGATGTGGTTATTAGGCTGTGATTCAGTTCACACTGAGCAGTATTGATTGGTGTTGGTTCAGCGCTTGCAACGTATTTTATCAATTGACCTTTGTGATTATATTCCTGCTCTGCTTCTTTTACTTCTAATTCTCTTTGCCTCCAGTTTCTGTAACTCCTAATCTTCCTGTGTTTGATTTCTAATAGTATTTCTTCAGTCTTCTGTTACAGGAAAGCTTTTCTAGTGAAGATATATTTTCCTTCCTTTACTTCCTTTACTTACTTTACCTTTTTAAAATCAGTTTGTTTTTTTTTTCCCCGAGAAATCCACCTGCTCGTCTTGATACATCAATTCCATTAAGAGATTCGGCTTCTAAAATATTTTGCCCTCAGCAGAAGAAAGGAGCATAAATGCAGGTGTTTTGCAGTAAAGCTCAGGGGTGCAGAAACTGTTTTTATAGCAGATCTTGTCAAATAGGATTTACAGAACCCGATAAGATAACACAGTTCGATAACATAATGCCTTCGTGAACAGTTCTCCTGGCCATCTGTGGAGCAGCACGGTTGCACCAGCTGAAGATCTGCTAGCCTATTTCCAAGATGTTGTTTGTAAATAGGCACTGAAAGCCTGAAAGAATAATTGTAGCTAAGTGCATTTAGCTGGGTGCAATTCACTGTGGGTATTAATTTTGGACTTTTACTGAAAGCAAGGAAGACAATGTTGTCTTCTGGGTTGTTTCAGCACTGGCTGGTACTAAAACAAGGTAGGGAGCTAAAATATCTTCCTAGATGTATGCAGCTGCCTATATAGCAAATTCAGGGCTGAAACTAAAGAGTTTCTGACTCACAGTGGTGCTCTAAACAAGGAACGTACTACCTGTGTGTCACAGACCTTTAACACACCAACCTGCCACATCAAATAGACTCAGGCTATAAGAAATGCAGCACAGTTTAAAAAAAAAAGCAAGTTTGTGCCTGTCAAAAAAGTAAAAAATAAATAATACACTGTTAAGCCACAATGTGCACAAAAGTTACCTTCGGTAAGGGGATGCAGAGCATCAGAAAGAAGGACATAGGATTTTCAAGCCTTTTGTTTAGTTTCAAGAGCTATAAAATGTCCAGTAGTAAGTGTGAATCCCCCCAGATATCAATTAGGATAATTTAAAGATCTCAGATTTATATTCCTGGCTGAAATTCAGAGTTATCAATTAAAAATTGCTTTCTAGGATCTTATTACAGCCTTTGTGTAGGAGGAAATTTGAAAGTCACAGCCCAGAAGAGTGGTGGTTGATAGCAAAAGGGGGAAAGAAGTATCAAAATATGTATTATGGAACTATGATAAAGTGCCATCTTTTTAGAAATCTTGCCTTGTGAATAATGCACAAGTGCCTGGTCTCCATCCACTTTTATCCAATGCTCTCTTTAATGACCTGGATCATGGGAGGCTTAGCAAGCCTGAAGCTAAAACAAATCTGAGAAAGACTGAAAACACAACAGGGAAAAAGTTAGAATTAAAAGCAGTTCTGAAAAACTGAAGACTTTTCCTAAATACAAGATGAAATTCCACAGTGCCTGGTGCAAGGAAGGGGGCACAAAAAAAAAAATTAATTAAATAAGGGGTGAGAAACTTGGTTTCTTCCAGGAAGGATCTCAGAGCGATGCTGAATCACAAGACAAGCAGATGTGAACAATGTCAGCCTGCTGTGAAGAGGAGAAAGTCCACCCTGTGATGTGTAAACTACAAAGGCAAATGATGCTTCCACTACTAAAGCTATTTCATGTCCAGTGTCTGGCACCGTGCTTTATGAAAGCCACTGATCACTTGGAGAGGATGAAGGGAAGATTAAGTTATTAAAAAAATGTGATCTAAACACATAGTCTAAGAAGAAAAAAGGCAAAGATTTGGGTTACTTACTCTAAGGGAGAGCAGATTGGTGGAGGAGATGGGACAGGATAGCAGTTTTCAAGTGGAAAGAGTGTTTTTCAGAACAGGGGAGACAAGCAACCCCTAGGAATGGCATTGAGGTACAGCTTGTCCTATCCTGGGACATCTCAAGGTATTTTCCTCCTGCATCCTGTGATTCCACAATGTCTGCATTGGTGAAAGCCAATGTGGAATGATGCCACATTTACAGAAAGCATGGGAGAGTCAGAGGATAAGCTGGTCATGCAACATCATGTCTGTGCTGATGTTCATGAGAGTTTTTCCACAGACAACCATCAAGTACAGCACCCCAACACTTACCTTAGAATTGTAGAACTGCACTTTAGTGTTGTGCTTTGTGATGATTGAAAAAAACATAAATTATGCCACCACAAGAATACCCTTGAATCTGCTAGTGATTCCCAGAGTTTGCTTGCACACACAGTAGTCTTGTACTCTTCTGAGGAGCCTTTGTTGTAATGCTGCTTTTCCTCTCAGTCTCTGTGAGTGGGTAAAAATATTTGTTCTGCACATCATTCGAGTTATCTGTCACTGGTCTTTTAGAAGATGTGGTGGTGCCAATAGAAAGAAGTGCTTTAACTAATGGGGTATGCACTGGGAAACAAGCATTGCTAATGACACTCCTATGGAAACAGGCAGCTTGGATGTATTTTGAAAAGGTAGGGGAATTCAATTTCATGGACACAGGCTCTTCTCTGCCACTTGATCTTCCTCCCCCAGGATGGTCCTGGTCATCCTACTTTAACTAGTATGGGTGGAACCTCTCTTTGTTAGCAAATTCCTCTAAAGCATTAGCTGCTATTGAAGAGAAATTTGCCATGAGAACAGTGGTTCTCCAGGCTCAATCCAACAATCAACATGACTTCACTTAAAGAAAGGTTGTCCTGAAGAGATTATCTATAGTTCCCATAAAAATACACAGTGATACCAATGCATATTAATGCTACACCAGCTTCAACAAATTTCTGCAACTTTCCAACCTGTATGGCTGTTCCCAGACTGTCTGGCCCAGATGAAGCCAAAAACTAACAAAAATTAAGAAGATGAAATCCCTTTTGTCTCAGGTCTGAATGCAGTGTGTCTGGTCTTCAACTCAACATGGCACAGGGGGATTGAAAAAGTGCCTTTTCAAGCCTATCTCTCCATCTTGTACTAATACAAGTAGGAAAAACCACATACATTTTAGAAATTTCCTCTCACTCAATCTGGTGGCATTTGAGTGTGTTTATGAAACCACTTCACAATTACACTTAAACAAAAGGATAAAAAAGTCCTCCTTCAACAGTGCCTGAACAGATTGGTCTGTCTGATATTGTTATAGTATGAGGGCAGTGAGAGAAGTATTTTCATGAATAAATCCCTTACCAGGAGAAATGGTCCCTTTTCTTAAAATTATCATAATTCATAAATTTTATATATATTTTTTTGTTATTTCTCAATGCATTAGAAACAAGCCAGCCATTGCCATTAACATCTCTGAGATTTTACAATAATTGTAATGGCCATCCTAAGGGTTTCTTCCAACTTTTTTTTTTTTTTTTTTTCAGTTTGTTTTCATGCACTTCATTTATTGAATAAAATGTCATACTTGTGTTATCTTGTAGTGTCATGTGACTACAAATGTTTGACCAGTTTTGGAGTCGAACCCGAATGTTTTCTCAGTTTAGATATTTGTGTGTCTCAACGATATAAAAATTAAAGCTGGAAATACAGTGAAGACTTAGGGTGACTTCTAGCAAAGCTGAAGTTATCAAATATGAAGAATGATATGAAGAATGATGTTGAATATATGTACCTTGGTGTACTTTTGGGATCCTCTGCCTCCCAAATTTTGCAGCTCAGCTTTTTTGCTACCCCACAAGCTGCAGGGCTTCCCTGAGGGACCCAGAAAGATGCATTTGGTTTCAATACTCCCTGTAAGAGCCACGAAGTCCAGAGAGTCTCTGGAGGTGGAGGATAGCTGGAGAGGGTCTGGCCAGGGAGTTTGATGTCTGAGAGAGTATCTTTGAAGGATGTTTGTTGTGAGGCAGACAGAGAAAATCTGTAAGATGATATTGAGAAATAAATTTGTGTGCACCAGGGAGATAGAAGAGCTCCTGGGAGGGGAGGGAAGGAAGAACAAAAGATGCAGGAATAGGCATTTTCCAGAGCAAGGGAAAAAAAAGGATGTTGGGGTAAGAGAAAAGTAACCACAGTGGTTTTATTTTTGGGGCACTAATCTTGGAGCTGGAGTCTCATGATATTTTAAGTAAATTGTTTTGAAATTGTTTATTGTTACAACATTGTTTCTATTCATCTTGAAAATCAGGGATAGTGGATAGCCAAAGACCATTTCTATCAACTGTCGTGTTTGATCACTGGCCACCCGGGTAGTGAAAAGTAAATGAGAGAAATTCTACATATTTTTACTTTTTAAACTATTTTTTTTTATTATTCCAAAGAGACAGAAATGGCAGAGAAGTATAAGTCTTAAGTCTTAAAATCTGGAGGAAAGTTCCCAAGGGCAAGCTGTGGAGTGACTCCAGGAATGACCACATTGTTTTCACTGCTGGATGAGGAGACAAAGCAGCCTGTAATGGTACAGCAGAGCTGTGCTCTATTCTTTGAGCCCACCACAGCACCTCCCCACACCAGCAGCTGATAACCCCAAATGCACATTCAGCAAGGATTGGGTTTTGCTCTTTTTTTTTAATGAACCTTTCAAGCATTGATAAATTTTATTCAGTCTTCAATGTGAACAGAGTGTGAAATTCTACATTGTTGCACAGAGGAAAGGGAACAGCACTGTCTTGTAATGTACTTATTTGTCTCCATGAGGGATTGCTGCCAAGCTTCTGCGAATACACTTTTTTGGCTGCCCTGAAATGAGTAAGAATGCTGAAAATGTATTCCCACAGCAACTCAAAACTTTTTTTCCTGGTATTTTCTGACACTAAAACACACACATAAAAACATTATACACATGTGCAAAACTTTACCAGAATTAAAACCACTTTTTTTTTTTTTTTTGTGATCACAGCATCTTCTTTCCCAAAGCCTCAGAAAATGCATGGAGATAGCTAAATTATAAGTTCACTCAAGTGCTTGGGATTTTTTATATCTCTGCAACGCTAAAATTGTTGCCATTCTGACAGACAAAAATCAAACATGAGAAATATAATGTGTATTCTCTGCAGCTTTATTAAGACTGAGATAAAGGAAAAAAGAAGGGAGAATGGGTAAGTCCAACATTTAAAAAGTAGGCAAAAGTTCACATTCCATAGCTGCAGTAGTTTTTTATTAAAAGAAAAGTAAATAAAAATGACTGATTAAATGTTCCTTGCATCTTTATAAATCTGCTGCTCTCCAAAGAAGGCCAGGCACTTGCTTGGAGTGTGTACACATGAATAAGTGAGTGTGTGCATGTTATATCTATTTCTATGAGCAGGACATATTTCCAGCAGAGGCAGGTAGTAGAAATGATGAGTACAAGATGGGAAAAGGCTTTGGTGATGAATGATCAAATTTTCAGAAACATCTCACCTAATTTGATTTGTTCATAAAATCCATTAGAAGAATAAATAGTATTTTCCTACCTCAGGCATTCTGTGGTTTTTGGTCACAGGATGATGGTTTTCTGCTGTATCTGAAGTTGGAGGTTTGATGGTTTTTTGTCAAATAGTATGTCATCAGAAAAAAATACCTGCATTATTTTTGAAAAAACATTGTGGAGCTGGGCTGGCGACAGCATCATCAAACAGCCAGCAGTAGAGGGTAGGTAAGGAATTTGTATGAAGAACTTTCTGGATAGAGCAATCTATTTAATAGCCAGGACTGGGAGAACGAGGGTGAGAGAGCCAATGGAATGATTGTGCTGATATAAATGTTTCTCCTATCATTTTTCTTCCTCTGAAAGCAACAGCTTCTTGAATAGCCAGTACTGTTCATTTCCATCAGCTTTGGTGGGATGGAGGTGGAAGCTTGGACTCACAACCAGGAAAAATCTCTGAGGCTTGCAGAGTCAAAATCAATGTGCAGTTTCCTGCAAATAATTCTTTACAGTTTAATCCCAGAAAGTATTGTCTGCTGCTACTACTGTTATTGGCTACTCCTTTTTCAATAGCATTAGTCCCTC
Source organism: Erithacus rubecula (assembly GCF_903797595.1). NCBI lineage: Eukaryota > Metazoa > Chordata > Aves > Passeriformes > Muscicapidae > Erithacus > Erithacus rubecula. The sequence continues at coordinate 60,263,743 of NC_136689.1, read as the reverse complement.
ATAAAGCAGTAAAGAAAACATGTTTTTATTCTCTTTAGTGGACTCCAATGGAAAGTGCATTTGAGGGTCCACCTTTCTGCATGGGCTTGTGGGGCATTTGGTGAAGTTTTCTGCCCTTACATATAGCATATGATTGAATGTAGCAGCACTTCTGGGTTCCTGAGCCTGGGGACAGGTTTTCTTAGGATGAAACTAGTGCACATTAGTCTCTGCAAGGAAAACCCAGGCCCAGTGAGAGCAGGAGTACACCACGATCCCATAGGAGCCCCAGACTTTGTGGTAGATTGCCAAGCAGGTAATGTTGGTGCAGCCATAGTGAATGACATTTGCATTAATTGCAAGTGTTAATGATTAGGTTACAGAGACTCACAAATAATTAATCTTATTAATGTTTGTGAGGCTTTACAAAGCCAGGAGCCTTTATCAGAGGCTAAAATACAGTTTTTATGATATTGCAGTAGGGATGTTTTTGTGGCTCTTGCATCACTCAGGTGCTATGGCTCTTCCCTCTCAGTCTTAGCAAAAATAGCAACTTGCAAGCTTTCCAGAGCTCTGACATGAGAGTTTTCATGCAGCACAACCGGTGCATAGGTTCCTGCAAGATGATGCTTGTGTGATTCTCCCCCTTCCAAGGCCAAAAGGAAAAGGGGAATTCTTGGCCGTGTGCCATCCATGGATACTCAGAAAGGGTGTCCCTGCAGATGGTGCAGTATCCTGTCTGACAGTGTGCCTCTTGGAGTCATGCTGGAGTTCAGATTAGTCTCTCCCATCTGAGATTGCACCAGGGGCCACAGGCAGGGGCCAGGCTCTGCCTCCCTCCCACAAGAACTTTGCACAAACGTGGCAAAGATACCATATCCTATGCAAAGATATCACATCCCCTGACTTGTGCCTGCTGCTCAAAACCATGCTGTGGAGGCAAACCTGTCCCCATCTGGCTGCTTATGGTGCTGTGTCCTTGAAATGGTGAGAACTGTCTAGCATGCTGCACCCCCTGTTTCAGCTCTGAACTCTGTATTTCTGCTCCTCATCAGATGCATTGAACTTTTTGCAGTGCTTACAGTGCTGGAGGATTGTGCACACTGGTCCAGAATGGGAAACTTTCTTTGCCTGGCAAACTCTTGTTTTGGCACCAAGAGTTTGTTCCCCCAGCAGGCTCCGACTGAATGTTTTGCTGCTGCTATTGATCACCCTCTGCTCCCTTGGCAAGCATAGCTTTACCCTCCCAATATTTGATGATCAACTTCTTCTGCCTTATGTACATTAAAAAATCTTCTACAATTTCACAGTGTCTTCATATTCTCATCTGCTTTAAAACAAAATTATCTTCTGATTGTTTTCCAATTTGTAATGAAACATTGTTCTAAACCTTTTCCACTTACAGGTTTCCAGAGAGTTTAATCTCTATTGTGGGTTTTACTGCTTCATTATCTTTGTAGATACTTGTTTAATTCTTCTGATGACTAGAACCATATGCTATGTGGTTGTCACTGAGATGGGGAGTCTGAGAAAGGTTAAAAGTGTATGTTAAAAATACAATTTTTTCACAGGTTGCATTGGGAAAAACACTATTGATCTTCTGTCAGCCATTTGGACTTTTTATGTGTAGTTCTGTTTAAAATGCCTTCAAGGAAGTCCTTTGAGAATGAAATTTTAGGTCATGAAAGACAGAAAGGCTGAGAACTCAAAAAATTGGAATCTTTTGTTTTTAAGTGTGCAGCACATCTCTTGCACCAGGCTGGTAGCAATGTAGATTTCCATCCACCCTCTCATCGAGGTACTGAACTGGAAGGAACTGTTCACTGGTCAGGGGATATCATTCCCAAAGGTGGGTCAAGCCCTGTCCTCTGTGGTGAGGCTACGAGAAGGAGCAGGGGCGAGGACTGGTCAGGCAGGACTGGGCTGCAGGATCAAGTTGTTCAGTAGCCTGAAGCACCCAGTTTATTTGGAGGAGGCAGCAGCCAAGCCCTCAAACAACTCCTGCCTCTGCAGTTTCTCAGACTTGGCCCAGGGTAGATCTTTTGGCTTTTCCTATGTATTCCTTATGGGTGACAGGAAAAAGTACACTCCAGAAAGGATGAATGCTGTGCTGCTGTTTGGGCGTCATGCTATTGTCTAGATTAAAAATAATCAGCTGCAGTCTCAGCTGTCTGAGTTAAATACTTTAAATTTTATTGCAAGTGTGTTGACTTGAAGGATTTGGACACCATGCTCTCCACGCTGGAGGAGCTGAACTTCCCTCTTCTCCTTTCTTAACTTACTTTTTGGCAGTAGATTACAGAAAACACGTCTGCTACCCTTGGCAACTAAAGGCACCTTCGTTTTCAGATAGATTCTATGTAAATACCAAACAAAACATATATTATAAATGGTTGGCTTGGATCTAGGAGAAAATTTACTTTCTAAGCTGCTTTCTTCTTCTCTAGTTTGTGCAGGCGTAAGGGCATTTCTGCAGCCATGTACGACTTTCCATCGACAGTATTTTCCGATCTAATTGAGGTCTAGTGGCCACCATCCAGCTGACCCTCCTTTTGAGAGCATATAGCCTGCAAAAACACAATCTGAGGGAGCACTGCTGCTGTTCTTTGCCTCAGAAACAGAAGGGAATAAACCCTATCTCACCTCAACCTCAGTGCAGCTGTGTCAGGCCTTGTGTGCACTTCCTCATTTCACCAAACATGATAGGCACACTGAGAAAATAATTGCCATGAGTTGATGGCTTCATAAAGTTTGTCCTTCCTCTCCTTTGGGTTTTGGTCTGCTTGTAAGAAAGCTGGGATTTTATCAGCTGTCCCCAGTACCCCTCTGAAGGATTCTTTGTCCGCAGATCTGCTGGGTGCCTGTCAGGCTGGTGGAGACAGAGGTTGTGTGGTATGTTTCTGTCCTGCGAGTGGACTTCTAGAATCCTTTTTCTGGGATAAATATTTGGGTTTACAGTTTTGAAAATGGCTTACCACAAATATTTGCCTAAAATTTGCCAGTGCAGGGAATGTTTCTTCAGCAAACACATTTACCAGCATGCTTTCAGTCAGCAAACACCACTGAGGTGTGAACACAGTGAAAACAAATTAATTTTTAATGCAAATCATTATTAATATAAAGTAATTTGGAGAAGGCTGAAATCAGCTTTTTGTCTTCTATTTTTGGGGGGCACTCATCAGTCCAAATGAAGACACACTCCATGCTAGCCTGTACCTTTTGGGGGTGGGGCTGAAGAGAGGAGTATGCTTTTGGAGCTGAAGATGCAGGGACATGTGCCCCCATTTGGAGAGCTGAATGGGGTACCTGTGTGTGCTATGAACCAGCCCACTGATCTTGTCCAGGCATGAATGATGAATCATGACACTGAGAAGGTCCTTGCCACTGTCCTGGAGACCAGCCTTTTTTGTGGGGTGAAGGGAAGGTGGGAAATGGATGCTCTTGTTGCACTGACCCTCAATAGAGGTGGTGCTCAGTGGGGTTGGGAAGCAAAGAGTTGGTGGGACTCAACCTGATCTTGTGGTGATGTAACCCAGGAAAAATAGGCAAGCTGAAGAAACAGAGGCTTGGTCTTCTTTGTGCTGAGGTGGTAGCTCCTGGCTAGGCTAGTAAGTGCAACCACTTGTGTTTTGAGCTGCCTCTGGGGTGTACTTCCCTCCCCGTGGAAGGTCTCTCCAATTTAGTGGTAGGGCACCCTATTCTGTGGTCAGTTTTCAATGGAAAAGCAGAGCAGGTTCTCCTGCCCTCCTTGATGCAGAAGTGCTGCCCTGGAATTGGTTCTCTGAGATATGGCATTTTGGAAGGAGAAAACAGGCTGTGGTGACATCTGCTCTCTGCCTCTGTCCCCCTAGCTGGGGTCAGCCTGTGGTGGAACACCCCAACTCCCTGCCCTCACCGTGCCTGGGATTGGTGAGAGGAGACTTTGCCTGAAGGACTGGTGTTGGCAGTCTGTAGCAAGTCTGTGGCTTGAAAATTATGGATTCCCACTCCAGTATTAGAGCTAATTTGCAAGCTCTAGGGAAGTGATGGCTTGGCAGAGGGGAAATGTCATTATTCTTATTAGCACCAGTAGTTTTAGACCAAACCCTCTGTCCTCGCTCTCTATGAGAGTCTGCAGATTTTCAATCAAGAAATGTGTGACCCAAGCGTGGGTAAAACATTTATTGTTAGGCTGAGCAAGATTCTTTCATGGCCAGGAACATGAGTAAGAAATCTTATTTTCATTCTAGGGCTCTCAGAAGGTTGTCAGGGCTTCTGAATATAATCAAACCCCTGTCTTATTAAAGGTTCTTTTCTTCATCAGTGCATTGGTCACTAGCAAGGTGGGAGGCTCAGTCACTGATGCCAGAGCAGACCGAGGGCTTCTCATAGAGAAGCTAATTATATTTTGCCTTTTTCTTTTTTTCTTCTTTTATTGCAGAAAGACAGAATAGTTCTGAATAAATTGCAAAAGGGGAGGGTGAGGAGAACTCAGAATTCATTAATATTCATACTTAGCCACAAGTACACAGGAAAGGTGACAAGGAGCTGGCTGCCCAGAAACCTATGCACCTTGGTGCTAGATAGAAAATTGAATTTAATTATAGTTACCTTTAGCTCAGCACCTAATGAGCATGTTTGAAATAATGGAGGGTAGCTGTATAATAGAAGATCCAGTATTCAAACAGAAAATGCAAACCTTCCCTCCTTCTTCCCTGCTCTGCTGAATTTAAAATAATTCTGCCAAGGCCCAGGAGACCAAGTAGATTTCTATTCTTGTTTTTTCAGTGATTATCACACAAAATCATCCAAAAAAAATATTAAATAATATGGTCAATAGGGAGGAACAAGCACATTTTAATGGGTAGTAAAAGAAGGGAGACTTATTCCATTTTCACTTTGCCTAGTGAGCACTGCTAGGGTCTTGAGGTCTTTGTTTTTTCTTTTTTATCATCTCATATCATGCTGTTTTATCCTGGTTTTTTTTTTTTTTTATCCTTTATCTTATTTTCTAGGAGACTACTATCCATGGAGTTTACTACCTTGTTGCTAGGGGAGAAAGAAGCCAAAGAGATTTCTTTCATACACATTTCCTAGGGTTGCTTCAGAATATTGATTCTCACAAGCAACTCCAAAACTGCAGACCCAAATCCTTCTCTGTAGCCCACAGGCACAGGCAGGGATGGAATCTACTGGAGATACTCCACTTAAATTTATGTGAGTTAGGGGAAAGCAGAATGTGGTCTGTACTTGGCTGTTTGTCTAATACTTCTGCCTTGCTGAAATAAGAGTTAAACAAAGTGTTTGAAGCTGCTTTTAGCCATATAGCCAGGACCTGATGACTGTAGCAAAAGTCCAGCTGAAATTATACTCATTTTGGTGGCCAAGGTAGCAAAGTGGGTGTCACAAATTATCCCTTATATTTTTAACCCATGCTGAAATTTGGCTTTTCGCAGTCCAGTCATGAGCTGTAGTAAATGACCTAGCAAAACACAGCATTTATCTTTAAGGTAAGGCTTCTTCCAATGTGACCAAACCTTGAAAATTCACCCAGAGGTGAAACCATGCAAGCTGGCAGGATGGAGGGCAGCTGGCCTGGGTACCAAGCTATGAAATTATAACCACAACCTGGCCCTGAAACTCTCAGTTTAGCCCACGTCTCTCTCAGCTTCTGTTTTTCTACTGAGAAAGGGCCATGTTTGTTTCTTTCCTGCCTCTGTGCCAAGGTGAATTTGGTAAATCTTGGGAGAAACAGAAACTCCCATAGTTTTGCATTTGGTCTCTCTCCTCTTTGGTTCTTTGTTTGGAGAGACTGTGCTAATGGTTCATGTTGCTTAAATATCCCTACACTCCTAGTACACAGCTAACACTGGCACTTGAGAGATTCTGGAGATAAATCTCTTATGGACACATGGTAGTTTCTACACCACATGTTTTCTCCTTCCTGCTTCTTTAGCATGCTTTTGGTGATTTGTTTGTTTCCATGAATTACTTTCAGCTTCAGAACGCATCCATGTCTTCTATTTCTTATTTCCTTAATTGGGGATTTTTTTTTTCTGCTCCTGCTCTTTTTGGATTCATATTGCTTTATTAGCAACATTACAGTCTATTTTGGGTGATTTAGAATAGAACAGATAGAAATGCATAAATATTATTCCCTGGCAAATTAGCAAGCCTATATATGCCTCAAACACATTTTAAAACATTTTAAACCCTTATTCACAAGCAATTTGTGTAGCTGACTACTGGGCAAACATAAATCCCTAAATCCTTCTTTTCCTTTATTTTTGATCAGCATTGCTTTGTCTTTCTTCTGCTTTTCTTGTCAGCTCATTTCTAAGGGGCTCTAGGTGCCACCATGCTTTAAAAAATCCTGTTATTTTGCTTGTTTAGACACCTGCATACCACAGCAAATTTTTATCTCAGTTGTCACTTATTTTTTGACTGAAAACAGTCTTTAATTATGATCAAGACAGAAACCTTCTATGTGTGTATGTCTTTAAAGGCACAATAGATGCCTTGGCTGGGTGCTGCTGCCACTGTGCTATCTTCTGTCTATTAGAGTCCAGCCCCTCACTAAGCTGTCAGCCAGGCAGAGGAGATGCAGAGTGACAGGCATTTCTGAGTACACTTCATGGATGTGTCAGAGCCCCAAAGTGAGTCATAAGGTGTGACGGGCATCCACAATTTTTCACCTCTATGTGGAGCTTGAAATGCTGCAAAAAATATTTTCCTTTGGGCAAAGTAGCTGCTGTCCCCAGAGCTGTGGTCCAGGCACTGTGGGTCCTGTCTTGTTGGTGCTGCAGGGAAGGAGAGGCTGTTGTGCAGGCTGGAAATGGCACAGCCCAGTTAGGGGAGAGTTCTGGGAAAATTTCCTTTGGCTTTTTGGTCTCTCATGTGTAACTGTCATGGCCATTGTGATACCTTGTGATGTGTAGTGAGCATTGCTGCATTTTGCTTGGGGAAAAGAGAAGGGATGTACTTTACCTTCTGTCTGGATTGGCAGTAAATGTGGTCTGAGAAATTGTGGGGAAAGGGAAAAATACAGAATCTATGCAAATGTGACTGGATTTTTTTTTTTCTATACTCTCTTTGCATAGACTCCCTTGGGGAAAAGGGAGTCAATGAACTAGCACATCTCCTGAGGGACTGCAGCCATATTTCCAGTCAAAAAATTTTGGTTTTCTAAGAAATGCATGTCAGAAATATTTTGCTTTTGTTGAAGTATGTGGCAAAAATATATTTTTTAATTTTAATTTTTTTCCTAGTGAAAACACAGCAATTTTGTGGGGGAATAAATAGGCTTAGCCCTATTAGTAATACTATTTTCTGTCAAGAAGCTAATTCATTTTAATGGAAAAATTATAATCAAGCGTGGGAAAAGAAGCACTTTTCTAGGCAGTGATCCTGTCACCTGTAGAGAAGAGATTTGGGATCTGGAGTGGTTTGCTTCTATTTTGAGCTTTAATGCTAATATTTTCAGGCTCCTCAAGTCAGCCTCATGCTGTGCGGGCATGCACAGCCAGAGCATTATGAAAAATAAATAAAAAGAGATTTCTAATAGAGTAGCCAGAGTTGGTAAAAGTGGCTTCACCTGCTCTGCTGAGAGGTTTGTGAAGCGATGCTCCCCTGTGGCAGCAGCCGTGCACCCGTCCTTGCCATCATCTGTATGACTTCATGCCTTTCCTTTGAAATACAATTCCTTTATGTCAGCTCTATCTCTGTCAATCAGGGTGGTAAAGTGCAAACTCTGAGATGATAAAGGGAATTTAGACTGGGGCTACCACTGATACCCACTGGCTGATCCTGAACTGCTGTGTGGGAGCCTGTGGGAGGATGCAGGGAGATGTCCCTGCAACAGCATAGATGGAGTATCAGATTGCAGCAGGCATGAGAATAGCTGTATGTACAGAATGTATCCAACCCTCAGGCACATATCCATATGTTTGGATGCTGGTGGGTGTTTTTTAAAGTTACTCTTTTAAAGATATCCACACAGGTGGCTAGCAAGCATTTGTTAGATGGCACAGCATGAATGTTGAAGCAATCTGACTGCTCGTGGGTGAGGAATAAAAGGAGAAACAGTGCTGGGTGTTCAGGATTTTCTGGATAATGGTTATTTGCCTTAAGAAAGAAAGGACTGGTTTTTTTTTATTTTTTTCTACTTAGCTTTGGGAGAAAGCAGAGGGCTGTGCGGAGGCTGACAGCAGTCTCTTGTTTCAGAGAAACAAAAACCCCATCAGGTAGAGGCACTTTAAAAAAACAAACCCTATTTTGGTGATGTGATTTTTTAAAAAATGATATTTCATGTCTGTGTGCAAAGTAGGTTTCTTTTAGTTCTTCAAGGGAAATAATAAAAAAAAAGAGCTCCAGATGTGTGTGTGGGAAGGCAGTGTTTCATATTTGAGCTGGGTTAGTTTTATTTTTTTTTTTTTTTTGATGGTGGAAGGATATTCTGAGGGCAGAATGTGCTATTGTAGAACAACTCTGTGATGAGCCCCAGGCTCACCAGAGGCACAGTCCTGCACCACTTCCTGAGAGGATGATGAGAGATTTTTCTATGTCCAGCCAGCCTCTCTGGGTTTGCTTTCTTGTCTCCATATCACACTCATGGGTGCATCCTCTCCATGAGGACTGGCTTGTTGTATGGGCAGTCCCTTAGAGGACAGCAGCTGCTGCTGGGCATGTTCAAAAGCATGAAAGGCCACTTTCATGGACTTCCATGAAAGGACATGGAAGCCACTTTCAATCCACAGCTGTCTCTAGGCCTAAGTTTGCTCACTGCAGAGATGGCAATAAACACCAAGTGAAGCTGTGTCACTAACTGTAAAGGAGGTTTCCCAGGGACATATTGTTTTGAGGACTTTTTTCTTCTAAAGCAGTAAAAGCAGCTACTGAACTGAAGGAAACACATCCTTAATTTCTGAACAGTTGCTGAGAATAAAAAGACTGTCAGAAAAAATCCCAGCCTAATTCATTTTCCATCTCTTATCCAGAAGCTCCTGAAGCCATGTGGAAAACAGAATTTCTTCAGATCATCCCACAACTTCTCCAACCTGTCTCCAGCATGAACACTCTTATCACAACTTTTTGTGGCATCTACAAGATTTCTGCCAGTGCTCACTGAGGAAAACAATTCCAAAGTAGATTTGCTGGCTCATTAGCTGCGAGTCTGTAAGGCTGTGGATGATGTACGAGAGAAGTTAATTAAAAGAGCTATTGTTGTGAGGATGGAATGAATGCTGGTGGTCATACAGGGTGGGTGTAGGACTCAGGTAATATTCATTTTGAGTTATAACAGGGATATGTAGCTGCCTGGGCCAAGAAGCAGCAGAACCACCCATATGCTGATGAAGCTGGGAAAACAGAACAGGATCAAGACTTTGACTCAAAATATTGACATGGATCCCTCACCAAGCTGACCTGCACCAAGAACATCTGTATATTGTGAAGGAAGAGATGTAGAGACCCTACTATTTTAATCTGAAGCTCTTTGTTAGTGGGTCTGACCAGCACTTGTCTGTAAAGAGAGCAATTGTCTATCACAATTTGCTTCAAATATAATTGAAACTCAAGGAAAATTAGAACAGCCACATTGATATCATCTGACTGCAAAACTGACTAACTGACTGAAAAAAAAAGTTAAAATTACAGCAAAAAAAAGCCATCACAAACACCTGGCTTTCTGTTGAAAAGCTGTGGCGCTCCATGGGAAATCTTGGAAATGACTGAGTGATGCTCCAGGTCCTTTGTCTGTCCGCTCTTCAGGGCTGCTGTCCATGTCCCGTGTGGACTGTGTGAGCCAAAGATGGTGGCCCTTGGGGCAAGTCTCTACTTCCAAACTTGCAACCTATTAAACTGTAGTGTATGTGGGTGGTCTTTAAAAATCCTTGCTGAAACCACACCTTACACCAGCACACACACACATTCACCTGCATGCCATCATGGGCTGCGCACCATTTTTCCACCCTATGTTTTTGGTCATTTTGGGAATACCTTCCCCTTGTGGGCTCGGGCTCATTCTATTCTTTTGCCATCTCTGAACGATGTTTGCAGTGCATTATGCTGAGAAGCCCCTTAAATCTTCCCTTGCCCCCCCATGTGCTCGTGCAGACAGTCCAGCATTATCTGACTCCACGGTGAGGACGCTCACATCTCTTCTCATTAGCGCTGTGCAATGTAAAAGGCTTGCCTTGAGTTTCTTGAAGACAGCAGTAATGAAGCTCTGAAGAAATAGTCAGGGGAACGGAGCTAATTAAAATGCAGCAGGGTGTAGAAGTAAAGGTAGCAGCAGCTCGCTATGCCATGTCTCTGGCAATCAGCAGTCCCTAGTTTACCCACACTAATTGACAGGAGACGCAGTGCTACTGAGTGTGCACACAGCCAGCGTTAATGGAGTCAGCACACGCTGCTCTTCCTGCCTGACTTGTCTCATTATCGACCTTGAACTGGCAAAGGTCAGTTGATGGTGCTGCTTTCATCAAGATGACAGGTGTCTGAAGATCTTCTCTTTGTACTATAATAATTTGGCAGTTGTCTTATCCTGTACGTGAATTAGTGATCTGATCCTGAAGAGATGATGGATAAAAAAGACAGGCTTACCGTGGTGAGGAGCTGGGCTGTTGTGTGTTTTTTAAAAAAATAGCAGGTACCAAAAGTCCTGGAGGAAGGAAACAAAAGTATATTGCATATTTCCCCCTGGAGAAGATAGTGCCTGAAGAAGCAAACAGGCAAATTTTCACAAGTGGAAATGCAGTCAGTCCACTGTTAAAAATCAGCAGCTTGTTTGAGCTGATGATGAGCACCAGGTGCACCGCTGGCACTCAGCAAATATCTAATAATAATAATAACAATAGCTGGGACACCTGACACCTGCAGTAAGCCATGAGTGACAGTGTTCTTGGGGAGATGTCTCATCTGAAGGCAACGCTGTTTCCAGGAGATGCATCATTATAACATGCTGCACCCGGGCTGCATCTCATGTGCCCTCCTTTTTTTATTCTATAACAGATGACACTGAAGACTAACAGAAATGCTTCTGCCATCTTCTTGTGAAAATCTACAAAAGCAGCATTTTGGAGCATTTTTAATGAAAACCAATGCTTTGAGAGATGAGCTGCACTCTCCTGTGTTCGGTAGCTTCTCTGGTTAGTAGGTTGCTGAAGCCTGAGCTCGCATCACCTTTCCTTTCCCACCTTCCCACTTGTGCAGGGTGTGTGTAAAAGTGCTGTGTGGTGCTGTAACATTTGGCCACTTGCTTGTGAGTACAAATGGGGTAAATCAGCACCTAGACTTGGGAGGAGTCTATATTCCCCAGCAGAGCAGAGAGAAAAGTGCTCCATGCGGAAGAGCTGGGGGCAAATCTTTGTGGCAGCTGACTTATTGGCAGGGCAGCACCAACTTCTTTTTCCTTGGTTGAGATAGGGAGGGTGAAAGTCAGTGTGAGCCCAGATACACAAAGCAGCACCTGCAAAGGGACTCCTTCAAAGATGTTCCTGCTCCCTCATCTCAGTGTTGGGGATTTAGCCCCACTTGCTGACTCATGGGCAGCTCTCCTGTCCTGCTCTGGCCCCACTAAGGGCAGTGGGAGGTGCTGGTCCCCAACCTGCTGTGCATTTCTTGAGGAAGATCACAGAATCATACAAGACCAGGGACAGGTCCACCTTTCACTAGACCAAGTCACTCAAATCTCCTTTCAGCCTGGCCTTGAATGTGGATGGGGCACCCACAGTTTTCTGGCCCAGTGCCTCATCATCCTCACAGTAAAAAATTTCTTCCTTGTATCTAATCTAAACCTACTCTCTTTCAGTTTGAAGCCATTCTCCCTTTTCCTGTCCCTACACAGCCTTGTACATAGACTCTCCTTCTTTCTTGCGGGCTCCCTTCAGGTACTGGAAGATCACAATTCACAATAACCCTGAAGCCTTTCCCAGACTGAATAAACCAAATTCTCTAAGCCTTTCCTCATAGGAAAGGTATTTCATCTCTCTGATCATCTTGGTGGCCTCCTCTGGACTCATTCCAAAAGATCAGTGACCTTCCTGTGCTGGGGCTGCAGAGCTGGATGCAGCACTGCATGCACTGCAGGAGTAGAGGGGCAGAATCCCATCCCTTGCCCTGATGGCCGTGCTGCTGTGAATGCAGCTCAGGCTATGATTGACTTGTGGGGTTCCTGCAACCCTCACCAGAGCTGGGGAGGGGACACCAAACCAAGCAGAGCTTTTTTTTTCCCCTTTACCTGCAGTTTCCTAGAATATTTTAAAAATATTCTTCTCTGAAAGCAAATGGTCTTTGCTAGTATAATTACCAGAATACTTCTTCATTAATCTGTGATTATAAGAAACTGAAGTATTGTCTGGGGAACAAAATACTCTGTAACTTGAAAACGATTTATAGCAGCTCTCTTTTTAAAGATGTGTGAAAATAAAATGCTGGGCAGCATGATGTCTGTATGGCTGCAGTCCAGCTGTAAAGGTAGAAGAGCAGGAGATTTTTACCAGGATAAGCCTGTGGGCATCAGTGAGATACTTTTTAAAATAGAAGAATATTTTTGGTTTTGAGCCTTCCCAGTCTGACAGGTTTTTTCAGCTGCTTCTGTGGTGACTGTCAAGGATATGGAATGCTGCTGGTCTCTGCATTCCCAGTACCTCGTGCTGCAACAGCCCCCATTTCCCCCCTCACACACACACACACACACACACACATACAGACACACACTGTCCCCTGGCATTCAGAGGGGCTGTTTGCATTGCATCCACTCTACCACGTCAGGTTGCACTCTCCTTTGGGGAGATGAGAGCAAATCTCCACCTTTGTGCCAGGTTGTGAAAGCAATTGTAAAATAAATGTTAAATGAAAAAAAAAAAAAAAAAAAAAGAAGTGTTGCCTAAGTGCATACTGGGATCAATAAAATATGCAAGAATGGACTCCTGCTGTTCAGGGCTGCAGCAGTCTCTAACCTAGAGCAGGGAGTCCTGGAGGAGCACGTTGGGGCTGCTCTAAGTGACAGCTGATAGGAATCCTACATTAATGCAACAGGTAGGGCTCATATGTTTGCACCCAGAGGTCCCATGTTCAGGTGCCAGCTATGAGGGTACTCTCAGGAGGCCTCTGAAAAGGCAGTGATAAAGGAAAGAAACAGTGATAAAGATAATTCTAGCAATTATGGTTTTATGCCTGGGTTAAGTCCAGCAATGGGCCATTTCTTGTTTTGCAAAAAAGGCTTTATCCCATTTCTTCCCCAGTAAGGAGAAAATCAGTTGTGAAATGGTGAAAAATATAGGTAGTGACCCTTTTTCTTCTGCTGGGGAAAGAGAGATGCTCCCATCCAAACCACAGACAAATGAGATGGATTTATGAATCATTTCTTCTTATAACAAAAAGCTTGGTTTATGCTGCTGAAACCAGTAACAACATGCTGGGACAAGAGTTTTTCTTTTGTACCAATAGAAAGGAGCACTAATGTGCATATAGGAAATATAACATGAAAACTGACAAATATATTGTAGTTGCCTGTTAGATCAACCTTGGTTCCTGCCATCTTCCAGGTTCTCTCTTTCATTACAGAAAATAAAAAAGAAAAATAATAATTAAGAAAAAACAAAACAATACAGGAAAAAGCATCACACAACTATTATATCTGCTTCCTTGTCACTTTTGTTGGGAATGATTGCTTAGGTCCCAAAACTTGATACTCTGTGAATGGCAGTTTGAATGTTCCAGAATTAAGGTACCACAAGAAATTTCTGAGGATGAAAGTATTTGATTTAAAGCAAAGGAATCTAGGAATATCTGTGGCTCACAGGAGTCTTTCTGTCAAGAACAGTCATGTCAGTGATTTGAAATCTGAAGTGTTTTGTCCCTGTCCTTCCTGTGTATGTGTATGTGCTGGAAGGGAAGTCAGGACTGAAAAGGAAAGTGGCCTCTGACACAACAGCTTTCCTAAAGGGTGTCAGGAGAGGTGTTCTGAGAGACCTGGTGCCAGTTTATCTTGTTTGAGGAGGGAGGGACAGGACCCATGAACACTGAAGCAATTTGTGCAAAAGGAACCAGAGTTTTTGAGAGACAAAAATGCAGCAACTCTCCCACTGAGGTCAGGTATTTTGAGGATGTAGTTTGGATGGTGCTCCACTTTCATCAGCAGTTAAGTCTTCTTGTTTTACAGCCATCTTTTAGCACCAACTTACACAATATCAAAGAAGTGCTTTACTCTGAAAGCCTGTCACTTCTATCTCACAACTACTGTGGTGTGCTCAGGTGAGATCTGCCGCTACCGTGCTATTAATGGTGTTATTAACCATTAACATCCAGGAAATTATGTTTGGGCCAGTGCACTGCCTTGAGAAGTGAATCAATCTCTGTCTTTAGACCCCTTAAGAAAGCCAGTTATCCCTGCTCCAGAAGTATGATTCTTTTTTCAGCTCTTCCCTATACTCTTCCCAAGAAGATCTGGAGTGCCTACTTTATTTTGCACTCATTTGGAGCAGCATGGAAGCCTGTCTGAATTTTCACACTGTCCTTCAAAGGAAGCGGCTCTGTCTTCACACTCTCCCGTTAGAAAAAAAAAAAAAATTCTCTTGCCTTTAAATCACAGCTTGAAAATTCTTGTATCTTCAGAGGTATCATCAACATTTCTCAATAATTTGATTAATATCATTTTTGATTCTACAACTGGAAATGTCTAAGTCCTGGAAAGCAATTTGTTTTCTAATCTGTAAAAATCTTAGAAGAAAATGTGCTGAGAGAAGGACAATGAGTACTGTTCTTTTATCTTGTTTGTTTTGTGTCAAGTCTTCTATTAATCATCATCAATACAGCACAGCAGAAATGTTTACTACAGCAGAAGACCATGAATTTAGTGGAAAATGTCTTTCTAAAATTTTATGCCTCACTTTGCGATTTTTGTCTGATATGCACATTCTCTATCACATTGCTGTGTCATAGGAAGGCCAAGGAATGTGTAAGGAAAAAGAATAAATAAAAGGAGACAGATGAAGCAACCTGCAGTGCTCTTCAGTTGTGCTTGTGCTGTTTGGATCTGTGCATAGGTCCAGGAGCATCACTGCTGGTGGTGAGCGAGTGCTCAGCAATTACAGGGGAAATTTACAGCAGAGCCGTGATGAACACCAGGGGACTTGGTGAGGAAACACCACTGGTGTTTTTCCTAAGCGGGAAAACATTTTTGGTCATCCCCTTTTTGTTTTTTGGTCATCCCTTACACTTCACGAGAAAGAGGGGAAATGTTGATGTTAGAAGAGAATGAATTTGCCTGACTCAGTGCAAACCTGAATTCACAAGATGCCAGCACAGCTTTGCAAATCCAAATACTTCAGGCATTCTTATCTTCAGATAAGAGTTAGAAGGAAACTCTTTTTTTCTGCTGCCTAAAAGCTAATACCAAGAAAGTAATTTTAGCAATTGATTTTTTTATCATTCCTGCACAAATGCTTTTTTTGTGGTCTGGATTTTCTTCTGCATTTCCCATTTTCATGGTTTTTGGTCTGTTATATAACAGCAAAATCAAGCTAAGGAAAAAGGCAATGTTTCTTTTCTGTGTGCTGCATTTGAATAAAATTAAGGTCATGGCAGAAAAGCAGATGAGACCTAGGGAACACATAGATCATCTGAAAATCCTGAGAAAAGTCATCACTGCAAATATTTGCAGCATGGAAAGTCATAAAATATTTTTATATGGGTGGTTTATTTGTCTTCCAGATTTCTGGTTCTTGTGTCTGGCATTTTTGCTTATGTCAAAATCTTCTTTGCTTTGGATATGTATAGTGATCCATTTGGCTGATTCAAAGCCAAATGAAGTCAACAAGGCTATGTATTTCCATTAATTTCAGTCCATAAAAGGCTATATTTATATAATATTCAGCAGTTTGGAATCTGATCTTCTGTATTAGCAATGCAAAAAGAGTGTTTCTGTGCCCATATACCACTTATTCTTCGAGAAACTCTTTCAGTTGTATTAGTGATTGGGGGAAAAAAAAGAGCTATCTGCCCTTTGGTGTAAGATATATTTTATGAGAAGATCACTGCTACACCTGGGTGTCAAGAACAGACATATTTTCTGTGATAGCAGCTTAAAGAAATAGAAATAAGCATTAAAAGTGAACTAACTGGACTAGTTAATTACAAGGAATGTCAATATTTTCTCCAGCATACAGGTTGACCCAATCCTTCAGATCCAAAGAGGACCACTGGGTTTCAAAATAAGACAGTTTTTGAGTTTGCCCCATTCTTCCCATGCTTGCTGCTTGAACTAAATGCAGAAGAATAGAAAGAGTGGGAGGAGGAAAGACACTTCTGGGAAGCACTTTTTGGCAAAGTATAAAGTGCCAGGAAAATATACTTGTAAGATTAAATCCTGGGGGATTTGCACCCCTAATCTATCTAAATTACAGAGGAATGCTCAGACTGTAAGGGACCTCATTGTGTCTCAGCCTATGAATTTCTCATGTTCCCACTGCTACCAGTAATCATATATTGCAGACAGTAGTTTTATTATGACTACAGTCTGATCCTCAGTTCATATCTGGCCTTCGTTGTTCATTTGCAAAATAGCAGCCTGAGGCATCCTCCATGCTTTACTGTAAGATGCTTGAAATGAGTACCCTTTTTTCCATTCAAGAAGGAAAACAGGCAAAGAGGAGGAGAAGAAATGGGATGAGATGTTCAATTTCTCTCCATTACCTGCTGGGAAATATTTGTAGTTAGAAGTTTGGCTCTTTCCCTATTTATCAGAAGGAGAGCTACCAGGAAGGGAAAGAAGAGATACTTGTTCAGTCTGGTCTATGTCCTATGAAAATGTGTGACTGGATTAACTCTTCCTTATTACAGTCATTGCAGAAATGCAGATGCTTTCCTTTCTAACCAGTCAGACTGGCCACAGTACTATAGAAATACATCTTCTACCTTGTCATAAGGGAAATTAGTCACAAAACACTGTAAAAGTATTACAGAAATAGCTTTAAAAGCCCTTATTAAAAAGGCTGCCTATTCCAAAATGGCAATTTCTTTGACACTGTGACAGACACCATGTGGCTGCCTCCTCTAACAGTACCAACACCACAGCTTGACCTTTTGGACCATGCTGGCCTAGCAAGGCTAGGTACCCCCTTGCTAGCTATGATGTGACCTCATGTCTGTGGGTTTTAGCATGTGCCTGCTTAGACTTTCATTTCTTTGTGTCCATCAGGGGTTCTCTTACAGCAACCCAGTGCAAAACAAGTCGTGTCACAAGAGTTCATTTCCTGAAGCTCTTCGTGAAATCAGTGAGAACTGAAGGTATATTTGTGCCTCCAATATTCAGTCATAAAGAAGCTGCTATTTAGCACCCAGTTCTGCCATCCTGATCCCTATGTTATCTTCCTTTGCTAAGCCTTCTCATTAATTCCTGAGAGCCTAGACTAATATGCACTCAGTGCAAGTAATGATGGCAGAGCTAACTTTAGACAGAAGAGGATTGCAAATGAAGGAGTAAGAGAGATAGGGATAAAAAAAGAGAGAAGAATTTCAGTTTTGCTGTGGGCATTGGTGCAGTCTCTGTATTGCAGAAAACCCCAGGGTGTCATCACTGTGTTTAGGCAAGAACCCAGAGATGGGCAGTAACTCTTCAGTGGGGGTGGCTGTGAGCAGAATAACCCTTCCCATTTAATCTTTGTTCCCTGTATTGGGTGTTTCAGGCAGAGAAGCCAAAGTAAACAGGTTTTGCTGGTGTTGCTTCAGTGCCCAGGTGAAGGGTAACCCAGATATTCCAGGCAGATTGGATGTGTGTGGGGCTGAACTCTGAGCTCTTTGTCTCCTGCTTGCCCGACCCCCCTGGGCTGCTGAAGGTTCATTGTCTCTGATCTGTCAGGACCCTTGCTGAAAGCTCTTTCTCTTTCTGCTGCTGAAGCACCACCACACAGGGGGATCATCAAGAGGTGTCCTGAGGAGAGTGAGATATTGCTGGGGAAGGCCTTGGATTTCAACCTCATTCCTGTGTTATGAATGCAACTTATTTTCTGTAGAAGATTTTGGAAAGTAGATCAGGCTGTTCTTTAAAAAGAGCTATTACAAGGCTAAAATAATTCCAGCGAAGAAGATTGTAACATCACTCAGTGAAAAGGGATCCTTACCAGACTCTCAATTACAACCTGCAGCTTCACTAAAAGCAATGGAGCAGTGTAGGCATAAGAAATGAACAGTACTGTCCATTTAACTTCTGAGGCTGGCAGAAGCTGAGGCAAAGATTTACAGTTGTTGATACAAAGTGTCAAGGATTTGGATTAGACCCTTTGATTTTTTTTTTTTTTTTTTTTTTTTTTTTTTTTTTTTTTTTTTTTTTTTTTTTTTTTTTTTTCCTCCATTGGGATGCTCAGGAAGCTGGTCATGACTTTCCTGTGCCCAGTGATACTTTATCCAAAAAAGACCAAAGATCCAGCCAATGTCAGAGCAGCTGTGAGCTGCATGGAGCCAGGCAGAAATTCTGCCCCTTTATCTTAACCTTTATCCATTTGGGGACTTTCCTCTTTGAAGAGGAATATCTTGCTATTCCACTTGCTATATGCTGATAAAGCTCTGAATTGACTCGTTTGCTCTGAATTTTCAACTGTTCTGTTCTTTTAAAGAGCATCTTTCTTCTTTCCCTCCTGCTCCTGCTTCCCCCAAAGTCCCCTAGCCATGATGAAATAGCACTGGCCATGACCCAGGGAGAAAGGAGCGGTGTTGAAGTGTGTGTGCTTTGTGGTTTTCCTATTCTTTCATTTGGCATTGAACTATCCATGCAAGAAGGGAATTAAAATCATGTGAACATTTTTTTTCCTCCTCAAAGTTTCTCTTCCTGAACTCCACATAAAAACTTTAGGTTTTTGCTGGAATAATCTCCCTCAGGACAAAGCCTATGGGCCGTGTAAGACCGAGCGTTGTGGAACTGCAGCATGCGTTGAAAATCATCCTAGCACACACTTGGGGGCAGTTGTGTTTTTCTGTGATTCAGTCAAGCAGCTCTCTAAACTACAAATCCTTATCTTTGATTCTAATGGCTAGCACCATGGAAAATGTGACAATTTGGGTGATATTTTCCTCTTGTGTCCCCCTGTGGAAGCTGGATAGTTACCACCCCTGTGTACCTGCAAGAGCAATTGCCTGTGCTTTTTTCCCTGAGATGTTCATGAACTGCTGTCAGATACAGAGGAACAAATTCATTCATTGCAAAAGCAAAATGTGCAAGCAGTTTGAGTGTGTGAAAGTGCTTATGATACTGTACAAGCTGGAAACAAAATCAGCCTGTGAATTAGAACGAATTCTAATACAAAGCATGTATGTTTGCTAATAGCATAAACTGAAAGCCATCAAAGAAAAAAACAAACAAAGGACAGAAAAAAACTTAAAAGAGGCAATGAGAGAAAAATTTGGTTCATTGTACTTCACAAGCCCCACTCTTGCTGCCAATAACCTTGCTGCCTTGGCAGGGCAATGCTGGGAGCTGCTGTTTGACGGGGTACTCCTGGCTGCCCTCTCTTCCTGGGCTTGGTGGCACCCTGCTGGGTGCTGTGTTCTGCCCTCCTCAGTGGTGGCAATGAAGGAAACCTCACAGAGGGAGGCTGGCTTTAGGCAAGAGCTGATCCAGGCTGCCTGCTTGCCTGCCACCTCATCAGCTGGTGCTTTGTGGGGAGAAGAGCTACCCTGAGTGGGGTAGGAAATATCCTGCAGGCTGTTTCTATGTTAAATCACACCTCCTCCTACTTTTTGAATTCAGCAGAGGGGCAGGGGTTATAAACTAGCAAAAAGCATTGGCCCCTTGTGTCTGTGCCTAGCCTGCTCAAGTTAATTCGTTTTTTGGCTCATTACATTTTCTGCCCCATTGCTAATTGCCTCTTGGGCTCTACTCATTGCCAGGGTTTTCTGACCATCAAAACATTACTAAACAAATGAACTAAATAAAATAAGCCTTCTTTAAGAGCCTTCCCCCAGCCCTCCCCTTGTGTTAATATTCCAACAGCGCCCAACAGGTAGGCGTCTGCACTCATGTTATCTGTATTAATTAGACTGTAATACCCTTGGCACAAGACAAGGACAGGGAGGCAAGAGAGTCTCTCCTGCAGCTCTCTGATAATTTATACCAACCGAAAGCCTGCTGCAATGTCTTTCTCTAGTGCCACATGTACCAATAGTGATGCATAAATAAGATTAATTTCTATTAGCTGTTTTTCCCTTCCTTCCAACTAATTAGCCCCTTCTCCATAATATCAGAGCCCTTCACGATATTTAATGAGCGTTTTGCAGCAAATTCCTGAGGCAGAAGTGCTTTTATCCCCAGACAGATCGGCTGGGTCGCCCATGGCCGTAGAAGTTTCTGATAGAGTCAAACACGAACTTCAACTTTCCCAAGGTCTAGATTAGTCCTCAAACCACTGAACTCTCCCACCTAGCAACAGCATCTAGTAGTTGTTTACTGCTAAGTGACTTTTCAGCTGTCAGATTTTATACCTGAAGGATTTGGGCATGTTCAGCATAAGATGCAAGTACGCAATCTGTCCTTTGTATTGGGTTTTCATCTTCGCC
Organism: Erithacus rubecula; assembly: GCF_903797595.1. NCBI lineage: Eukaryota > Metazoa > Chordata > Aves > Passeriformes > Muscicapidae > Erithacus > Erithacus rubecula. Next base: position 60,243,235 of record NC_136689.1, on the reverse strand, counting down.
ACATCAGCATTTCTTAAAATCAGAGGGAACAGGAGGGTAAACACGGCTGACTCAAGGGATAAGCTTGCCATGTTTTTCATTATGGCTGATTATTAATATAATCAGTTTAGCAGCAAAAGTACTACAGCGAATTACTTAACCTTGGGCCTTGCTTGACCAGGCTCTGAAGGATCTTCATCCCGTGTTCATGTTGCTGTAACAGCGGGACAGGCTTCATTATTCAGCCAGTAATGCTATGGCAATAAAACCAGCACCAAAAGTGGGTTTGTCCATTACTGCCTGCATCCACGTTGTCTGCCAAGGGCTGCATCCTACACTGATAAGCATCTTCCCTTAGCAAGTTAGCTTAGCAACAGGGGCTGTCCCTGCCGCTCTCCTCGCTCCTCTCCTCACACTCACCCTGGTGGCTGTCTCCTGCAGCCCCTGAGGAGCTGTATCCCTGTTCCTCAGCAGCAGGAGCAGCTGGTAGCCTCAGGCACCCCTTTGGCAACACCCATCTTATGCCTCTTGCTGTGCAAGGGAGAAGGTGGCACCTACACCCTGCATCACACTTTTGGAAGCAGAGTGGGAGTGAGGGATGGTGCTGGGGCCCTGCTGTCCCAGGAGCTGAGGATGAGGGGGCAGCTCACCAGAGCTGAGGTGCACTGGAGCCCTGGGGCTCTGCATGGGAGGCCCAAGGTTTAGCCTTCCATGTGGGTTTCTTCAGAGCAGGGCTTTGTATCCCCTCTGTACTGTTAACATTGTGTTTCGAGCCACTTCGGGAACTTGCACATTTGCCAAGGTCTTTGCTTTACCACATTCTTTTGGTTAATAGAAATATTTAGCTGAAGCATGAAGGCATTGTATTTCCAAAAGGAAAACACACAGAAAAAGGTCCGATCTTTTTTTTTTTTTTTTTTTTTTTTTTTTTTTTTTGGGCCTGATTGTCTCTGCTTGTTTATGGCTGCCACTAATTTGCTCGTTTGCTTGCTGGAAAATAGCTAATTAAAACCCACTTCAGCTAACAAGCTGACTGGGACCATGCAAATGTCACTCTCTGCTGTCTGCTATTTTCGTTTATACTTTACATTATTAGTGTTGTTTTTCCTCCCTCCATAGTAATAAACGCGAGGATAGATTTAGTACCCTCTTCACAGGTGTGTGCTTGTACATCAGCACATCATCCCGAGAAAAGTGCTGCTGTTTTCCTGCACTTCAGTACTTTGAGTGTTATTACCCCTGACAGTTAATGGTTTCAGACTACACTGCTTGTTAGCACTAGATTCTGAACAGCTTCATCTATCTTTTTGTTTTTACACTGACTGGTCACATTAAGTATATGTGTCTGAGCTATTAGTCCCGTCTGTTCATTGCATGCATTTCATTTGCTGCGTTTTTTCGCTAAAATTAGTATGTATTGTCATCCATATACTTCAACACATCGACTTTTGTTATAATTATGCTGTCATCATTTTGCTTCCACACACTTGCTAATTTATTGTAGCTAAATTAGACCTAATATTAGCAATTTTGCAGCTGTTCTCATAGACCACGCTCAGCCATATATTTGTACATTGTTTGGTAATTGGATTTGAGGGCTCAGGAACGGACAATGGCACTCTTTAGAAACAAGGGAAAGATTTGAGGAAATGGGAGAAAAACAAAAAACACAAGCTCCAGAAGAGGCTTCAGGGGTAAATTTCCAGAGCCTAGCTTTAAAGGTTTTCACAAGGCCAAACAAATCAGAGAGTTAGTGTACCAGATCACAAAGTGTCCAAATGGCATGTTGCATTCAGGCAGGGGATTAGTCATTCCCCCCAAACATGCTTTCTATTTTAACGAAGACTGGACCCAGAAAAATCCCTGGAGACTTATGGAGGGCCTTTGAAAAAAAATGTTTTTGCTGTAGTGTATTAGAAATCTTCATGGAAGGTTCTCTGCATCAGGGTAGGCTGCTCTCAGATGATTTCTTTTAATTGAACCATGGGCAAAGAAGGATAAGGAAAAACAGTTTTGTTTCAGAATGTGAGCTCTCCATCCCTGAGTTTTAATGTCCACCTCTCGTTGGCTATCCAGGCCCATTTCAGATATCAATACAAGCAGAGAATAAAAGGGAAAACTGAAAATAACAGAAAAGAGTGCAAATGAGGAAAGTGGACTAGAGCTGTACAGCTCTTACTTACACTTTCTGGGCATGAATTATTTATTGCCAAGTGGGGTGCAACTCTGGGAAAAGAAGTTACGAATGCCCAGCCTTGAATCTTACATCTTAAATAAGTTTCTGACATGATGGAAGACAAAACTGTGAGGGAGACTGTTCAGACTGATGCTGTAAAATCAATTGAATTCCCAATACGGCAGAAGATATAGATTAAACTTAATCACTGAAGAGCATACCCTTAACCAAAATGGAGCTAAATCCTATCTGCTCATGATTCATGATTCATCCACCTGCTTAATAAGAATATTATAACAAGATGCAGTGCTGCTGGCAGATGCATATGCAAGTTTAAAAATAAGACAGTGAAATTAACAACAAAAAAAGAGAAGGGTATTTGATCAGCTCTCATCTATAACACAGAGTTCTTTCCAACTCGCTACAAGCTGTTGCAGCAGGCTGCATTCTGCTCTGCTTCTCCCTTGGCCAGAGCTTAATTTCTGTTTGGAGAAGAATAGAGCAAAGTGACCTGCCAAAAAGTAAGACAGAATAGGCCAAGTCATGTAAGAATCCAGGCCCTACAAATGTCTTGTGCAGGAAAGGAAAGTGAAGGCAAAAAGCCAAGCCATTTAACATATTTTTAAATTATTTAAACTCATACAAAATATTTAAAATAACCAACCCAATTTAAAACAACTCACTCCCCCCAAAAGCCTAATCATTAATAACCAAATGATTGCCAGATTAAATTCTCTTGTGCTGACAAAGCCTTCATTATGCTTTCTTTCTTCCCAAATGCCAGGAAAATATATAGATTGGTCTTGCAGAAGCCTGCACAGTTACTGGAGGCAGCAAAGGAGAAGTTGGTCTCTCGTCAGTACTTTCCAGTAGGTGCTATGACCATGATCAGCATATCCTGTGGGGAACAGGGAAGTATCTGCTTTGCTCATTTGCTCTGCTTTGTGTTTCTTGGGCTACTTTTTATTTTTCTTTTCTTTTTTTTTCTTTTTTTTTCATTTCATGGCAAACTTTTCTCTAACCAATTGCCTCTTAGACTCCTTGACGCAGACAACTAGGTCAGCCTGTTGTTTGTGTTTGCTGTCAGCACGTTGCAGGTCTCTGTTTTTGGTGTTGCTTCTCACTGTCTTTTATTTTCACTCTGTGTGAGATTGTCTCTCAAGTGGAGGTAGACAATTGCAGCGATTCTCAGTTATGATGAATATTGCTGAGCAGAGTAGGAATATGCATGCAAAGAGCACTTGCAGCAGCAAATGGATATGATATATTCCATCATATCATATATTTCAAGGTGAGCATAAAAAGAGGGAGCTTGCACATACTCTTTTTATTTTTACTTTCTTACTTTACTGTACACATGGTACATTATATCAAGCTGCTAAAAACCTACTAAAAGGGTACAAAATGAAGCCATTAGCAGAAACTTGTTTAAGATCTCCACACACATATGTGCTCTTCAGGTAGCTGGCTGGGCAGTGCTGCGAGGCTCTTACTTGGACGCTGGAGCAATAAATGTCATGTCAGGGGCCAACTGTCTGTAATCACAGTTAGCAGGTTGAACAGACTTGTGAAAATATTTTCTTTATGTGAAGGGAGACGCTGCACACTTTGCCACAGCAGAAGTTGCTAAACCTAATGTAATATGACAAGTCCTTTGGCAGCAAAAGCCACATTTAATAGACATGCTGCCTGTGAAATGGGAAAGAAACAAAAGCAGTTTTTCTGCAGAAATGTCACCTCCTCTATTTTGCAGTGTCTCTCATGTTGTCCTCATACCAAACCGTGTTTTTTCCTGAGTGACATTGGCCTTGCATCATGGTCTCCTTCCACATCATCCCAGCCATCTTCTCCTTTGGGTGCCCTGGCACCTGGCCTTTCCCATCCACAGCCCAGCTAGCAATGTCCACCTTGTGTTTCCAAATCCAGCTCATGAGGGGTGTCTTGCTCTGCTGGGAGGAACCCTGGGCATGGAGTGGGATCTGGCACACCCCAGCAGCTCCTCAGGGCTGCAGCAGACAGGAACCCCTGTCACCCCACAAAGCACCACCAGCAGGGTACATGTCCCACGTGCCACTGTCAGTGACAGACTCACCTTGCAAAGTGTGTGCAGCACCTTGTGCAGCTGGTGGTGAGATTCAAGAACCTTTAGGGCAGTGCTGTGAGGCAGTCAGGAGTCTGTCCTCTTGTTTGGCCAGTGGCATCAAGCTAAAAATGAACCAATGCTGCTTGTCTTGTGCAAACAAGAGTGGTGTGCATATGCATCCTCTGATGATTTCCAGACTCTCCCTCCATTGCCCTGTCTGCTGGAATGCTGCTGGAATTGGACCTTGCTGTGTGCAGATGTGTGAGAGTGTTTTGCACTCACTTTGCACTGATGTAAATGATTACATGAGGTGTGAGGCAGTGGAGAATCAGGCTCCCGAGGGCTTCTTATGACATGGCAAATAATTAATGATAGTTTGCAATACAAATGCAATAGCAGGAACAGTGAAATCAAGGCTTTCTCTTGCCAGGCATTTGTCTATCACTTGAGTAACAAACTGCCAGCATGAAAAGGATATTCCCATGCAAAGGCTTCCAGCATCACCCTGGGTAATTTTGCACTGGCTTTCCACAGAAACCAGAGTCAGTTTTTTCAGCCAGCACATCCTCAGTACTGAGACATGTTCAAGGGAAGGATAAAAGGAGCCGATCAAGAAATGGGGTTCTGAGATTTCCCCTTCCTAAGAATTATTGCCAAGCTTCATTACAACTGGCAGCAATTCTTGAGGGCCTACAGGGAAGTACAGTGCTAGTCCATTTTCCATCCACTTTGGTTGTTTTCCTCTGCAGGACTTGCCTTCCCCTGACCAAGATGGTTTTTCAGGTCAAAGCAGGCAGATACAGGGGCTCACATTAATTTTCTGACCTTTTTCCATTGAATGACCAAGGTTGAGATCTTAAAGAAAAACAACAAAAAAAGCCATGAATAAGTGAAACATTTTGAAGTTGCTGCTCCCTTTCACAGATCTTTTCAGCACTTTGGCTTCTTAGTAAGATGATGCCATTAGGAGAATAGGAACAAAGCATGCATGAGGACCTATAAAGGGAGGGAAGTCAAGAAATATCCTGCAGCAGGATGCCTGGCCCACATTTCTTATTCTTGACTCATTCCCCAGCATGCTCATCCACACTAAAGGATGTAGTGGTAGTGATTGGAAAAGCAAGCCTCAAGTCCCTTGAGCTGTAGATCGTTTCCAAGTTGCCCTGAATGTGACAGATAGACAAGTTGATTTAGTGGTGAGGGTGTATATGCTGCATTTCTTTAAAGCTGCAGCAGGGAAAAGCAAGGAACCCATTAGAAGAGACTCCAGGAACAAGCATTATAGATGAGAAAATGAACAGATTCGTACTTGAGGTAATAGTGTTTTACTTAAGAGAGTGATTTAATCATAAGGAATGAAACTGCAAGAGGCGTATATGTTCCCTCAAGTTTTACCAAAGGTCAGCCTTTGCTGTCTCTTTTAAAATCAGTCCACCTTTCTGGCTTCTGCTTTTCTCTCCAAGAGTTCATCAGACTTTCATGTTGATTTGATGTAGGATCACAGCTTACTGGTCCCCCACAGCCCTGCACTTATTCCAGCATCTATAGAGCTCACTTGAAGGCTAGTGCTCTATGAGTCTGAAGCTGGCACAGGGCAAGGTGGGTATCAAGGTCTCCCCAGTGCAAGCTGAAGCCAGGAAAGGCTGGAAGAAATAATTGAGTTTGAGCTGATTCATATTTAAATCACATGAGCTTGCTTCATAGCATTATTTTCACAATCATGGCCTCTTAAAGCAACATTTAAGCCTGTCCTCTTAGCCACAGCTGCATGCTGGAAATGACATTTTCCAAGTCACTTTGAATGCAGATATAGATTCACAGCCTGTGCTGCAGAGGAAGTATTTTTTTGCTGACCCTGCTTTGCTTCTTAAACCTCAAGTGGACCCTGAAAATATTTCATGTTCTGCACTGCCTAAACAAGTAGTGCTAATGTTGCCATCCTATATTTTAGAGAGCTGCAACCATACTGTTTTTACCATAGAAGTGACACTTGTTTTGGATATAAATTCAATACATAAATGTATAACAAATTATTTCATGATATTAGGGCAGTAACTTTTATTTTTTTCTGAACAAGCTACCCAAATGACTGAACCAGTGTAGTTAATTAGAATCGATCTCACTTTTTAGCACCAGGAAGTGCATAATGGAAGATAAGATTGATTGTAACATTGGATCACTTCATTTAAAGACTGCTAATAGGCTAAAATGACAGAACCAATCTAAAATTATAATTTCAGAATCAATATAATTTTTATAACGTTGTCAAATCTAAAAAATTAATCTAAATTTATGCTGTGAAAGTAGCAAATCCTTCCTAGCTATTATAATGAAATGAACCAACATTTTATTATATTACTTCTTTAAATAGAAAAAAGGCTTCTTTATTGGCATAGCATTGCAGCAAGCTAGATAACCAGGCTTTCACTTTGGGAGGTATCTTCTCATTTCCTGCTTAGGGCAAGAGTAGAAATGGATTTTAACTGTACCTCTTTCCATCGTGGACCCATTTTCCCCACATTATTAAACCATAACAAAAATGTGAAAGCAGGCTTCTTTTCAGAGGAAGAGGTCAGGATGGGGAGGAGAGTAGCACTTCATGATGGAAAAAACCTGATGGAAAAACACAATGCCAATTTTGATGATGCCAAGGATTTTGGTGTGTTCTACCCTGCAGAAACCAAAAAAAGCTGCTACATGGCTTCAGACAACATTGATGTTTCTTTGGATGTCAAGTGTTCAGGTTGATATCTTTTTTTTTTTCTCCCAGCAATCAATTTTCTGCAGAACTTGCAATGACTCATTTGCTGTAGGTTCATAACTGCTCCTGCGCGCTGAGCCATAATGAGTTGAGTGGGCAGAAGTGCTCCCCAGGTGCTTCCAGCAGCAGAGCTCACCCACGGCTGTGGATCATTCCTTTCACTTGACTTCCTCTGCAGCAGCAGATGTCTCAGGAGCTTTAGCAGCCACATGATAAAGCAGCCCTGGCCACCACAGATGAGGGCTATTTGTACCTTTGAGCCCCTCCTGGAGCTCCTGTGGGGAGCAGGAGGTACTGCTTGGGAATAGGAGAGCTACTGCTCTCCAATAATCTGTGACTAATGAGTCTAATCACACTCAGGGTAGTGCCTCACTGTGTTTTATTTTTGTTTGTTTCTTAACTGATGTTGATCAGTTTGGCAGTAGCATTATTTTTAATTCTTTGCTCTGTGCTGTCCTAGTATGAGGCAGTTGTTTACAGCAGTGATATCCCCATAAAACCTTCTTCCTGCTCAGAGTAAAGGCCAAGCTTAAGGACACTGCTTCCTTCTGAAAGCACAAATGCTGCTGAACTTCTCCCAGCACTGGCTGTCACCACTCAACTCCACAGGTGAGAGTGCCATGGTCTCACTGAAATCAGGGGAGCCTTGGCGTAGATGCCAATCAGCCAAGCACTGTGATTTGACAGCTCTGCCTTTAGCAGAGGGAATGAAGATGTTCCAGAGAAGTGGGTTGGAATACCACCATCCCTACTTCTCCAAAGAAGCTGAAGAAACCTCTTTCTGCAAAAAGGGACTGAGCCTGAAAAAGTAGGGCAGGGCATCCTTGCAGACAAGGCATTTCCCTTGCTTCTGTGCACAAAAGCAGAGGAGACGTGCAGGCAAAACCCATCCTGAATTCATTTTGCAGCAATAGGAGGTGAGGCTATGTCAGAGTGGGACCTGCACACAGGAGCTGACCCTGGGATGGCAGCAATTATTGCAGGAAAGAGCAAGAGAACACATGTACAGAGACCCCATAGAGCACTTTGGAGAGCTTTGTGTTTCTTGGAGGTTTAATGTATTATAATCTGATTCGGCACAAGCCAGTCTGGGAATAAAAGAGAAATGCAGAAAGACTAATGATTTGAGGTGCAGGGGGAAGTGGAAAGAAAACAGCACTTTTAAGTGCATTTTTTCCCTTTTATGCAAGATCTGACTGGGGCCAGGCAGAGAGAGCAAAAAGCTTCTGTGAGTTAACACAAAAGTGGAACAGTACTTTAAAGAGACTTTATTTGCTCCTTAGAGCTTTCTTTTGATTTTTAATATCTCTGAGACTTGTCAGGGAGAAAACAGAAAAAGACATTAGATTCTGGGTCTTCAGCAAAGCTCAGGGACTTGAGACTTCCACAAAATGAAAGAAATTACATCCTGGAAAAGTTAATGACCTTACCCTAAGTGCTGCGCTACGTCAAACAGAAGCAAGCTGGTCCATCCGCTGTGGAATTCTCTTGCACTGGCTGGAGAAGTGCTTCAGGCTGATCTCATCATACCCCAAATTTCCAGATGAACAGTTTTGGCTGGGTTGAGAAGGATAGGGATTTGGGGAGAAGCCTGGCACCATACCAGAGCTGCTGCCTCCATTAACTCCAGCAGGCAGGAGCTGTCCCAGTGGTAAGAGCACACAGATTACATTGGCTTTCCCAAACCCGCTTTCACACTGCCTGCTTGGGGCCACACTCTGCATTCACCAGCCTCTGTGTCCAAACTCTGTCAGGGAAAGATGAAAATCCTGAAGCTGCTTAAGCTTCTGAGCCAAAAAAACATGCTTGGTTTTCACTCAAGTTCAACTTAATTCTGTTATTTGAGCCTGTCTTAGCTACACGAAAGAAATAATTTCAGTTTCATTGAGTATCTGTCTGCTTTCTGAGAGTTTCATACATTTGTGTCACTTGCCTGCCTGCCTATCACTTCAATTAGAAGAAAATAATGCTAACAGTAAAGATGCCATAAAAAGTAGAGCCTGAGATAAATTTTGCCAAAAGCCAATTAGAGATTTGAAAAAGAGTTGCATTTTTCTGGCCAACTCGAAGCTTATCAAATTGAGCTTCTGGTGGTTCCAAAAGACTATATAGATGGAAGTGACCATGAAGCATCCAGCAGAAGCAGACAGAGAGATGGCAGCTAGCTGGGACTGTCTCCTGGGAGAGCAGCAAGGTCTGCAGGAAGCCCAGAGAGCTCAGTGGCTGCAAGAGACATAAAGAAAGTATCTATCCCTTTGTGAAGTGAGTTCCTGACATGGAGGGATCTGTCAGTCTTGGTCAGCACTACACGTTTGTTTGAAAGCAGCCAGTGACCACTGCAGAATGTTTGAAGGACATCTATTTTCTGAAACAAGTGGAGTTTTCCAGTGATGGCTTCACAAAGAATAAGTTGCACTGCTCCAGCCTAGGGACTGCAAAAATGTTGGCTTAGGCCTGTATTTGACTCAAGCATGGGAAAACTTGGGTTTTCATAATCATGCATGGAATTCAGTTGTGATAAAACATAAAAGCTTGCATTCCTAGGTTAAAAGTCACTCAAGCAAGTTGTGAATTTGTCCATATTTATTGCCCGATTTAGGAAAAGGAAGTGACTGCCATGAAAGGAATGCACAGGGAATAAGTTTGGGAGGGTTTGATATTTTTAAATCTATGGTTTCTGCTGAGTGTAAGGCCTATGGCCATTACTTAATCCACAGGACTGCCACCATTTGTCCCAGCAAGGACTCCCACACATATCCTGTTTTCCACATTTCTGCAAGAACATCTGTTTGCGGTTCCTCCAACAGATTTTGAAAATGCAAATCACTCATGATGGGACTTTCCATCATGACCTAAAACCTGGGATTGTCCATTCCAGGAGAAGACTGAGTGGTTTTGACCATCCAGAGAATTTTGATGCACCTGGTTAAACTTGCCTTTCTGGAGGTGGAAACTGATGTAAAGATAAGGGAGAAATGGCCCTTTGCTAATAGTGAAAGAAAAGCAAGGACTTTTGATATATCGGGGAAAATAGACCATCTTCTCCAGCAGATCCACCAGAAGGAGGAAACATGAGAGACTATGGTCTTCTCCTGCCCACCCAAACTGCTGCTAGTGGGATTTGGACTTCTTATCCCCTGCTGCACACTCACAGATGAGTATTTTAAGAATACAAAGAAATTAAGTCAGTTTAAACCGCTCATTGTTATTATTTTTTTTCCCCTGAACAAATGCCCCTGTTTTCCTTTAAAATAAGAGTATATATGCACTGGAAGAAGAAAGCAGGTTTGTCAGCTGTTGTCAAAAGACAGCAGCAGTCTTCCTTCTTCTTTGGTCCAATGCATCAACTCTAGCTAGGAATGATGCTAAAAAGCATCATAATCCCAAAGTTGTTACAGTGTACAGATGATGCAACCAACACTTTTCTGTTGTGTCTATGGAAGGAAGGGGTTTACTCTCCAGACTGCCCACTTTAGACAAAAAGTTCTGCACACTTTCAGCTCCTGCATTCAGCAAGGGGTCCTAGAGCACTGGTCCCTCCAGCCTGACAGCCAGGCTGAACAATACTGGCAAGGTAGGAGCTGAGCATCTGAATCAGGAGTTCTTAACATCTGCTTTACAGCTGTCCTCTGATGCAAGAGAAATGGTTTCAGGATGCTATGAAGCCCCTAAACAAGCAACAGTGCTTGTGGTCAGAAGTTTCCTCTCACATAGTGTTGATTTTGTGGGGAAAAATACTTTTAAAAACTCAAACCTCCTGCACATGTGAATGTTTTATTTTCAACTTCTTATCCAAACGAGAAAAAGAGCTTCTTTCACCCTGAATAATAACCTGGGGTATTCACTAGGACTAGAGACGTATGTCTCACTCTTACAGGTTGGAAATATGTGTCAGAGCACCAAGTGCCTGGTCATTCTCAAGCAGATATTCCCCCACCTTTTCTCTGTATCCTAGATAACAATTCTCCAGTTCTGAGTGTTTTGAAATGGCGTGAGAGTCTCTAGTTGGCACACATGAAAGCTTTTACAAGGTGCAGATTCTGCTGCAGAAGAGAAACCCCATCTTCTTTATTTTCTGTTTTTTTTCTTTAAATCTTGACTTTTTTTGAGGGGATGGCTAAGCTGTTCTCCCACAGCTCTTGTTTTGATAGTTTGAAATCTATTTGTAATCTTCAAAGAGATAACTTGTTTCCCGAGGGCCTTCATTAACCATAAGAACACAAAAAGTGGCTGGGCGTGAAGGTCAAGTGGATTCCCTCCGGAAGAGAGACATATTTTTAATAGTGCCAGTGACTAGTAGAGACCTTCACTGGTACAGATGACTTTCCTAAATCTTGAATCAACCTGATGTGAGCACAATAATGCACAAACTCTATGTTGTGTAACAGCTAGGAGATGTGGTCAGAGATCTCTGCACCCCCAGCCTTGCCTTTGGGAAGGCAAGATCTGTCTGCATGAATAGGTGGCAGGAAAAGGCAGGGGTGCTCTGCTGCTGCCCTGCACTGATGGTGGGTGGATGTGGGGTGTACCTGAGGCTGTGGGGCCACATCTGCATGGCCTCTTGTGCATCAGCTGGGCTCTGTGCTGGTGTGCACATCTAGAAGCAGCCCAGCAGCTGTGCTCTACAGCACTAGGTGAGCAAACACACACCTAAAAATCTACACAACAGTGCAAATACATGGTACGTGCTGCACAGGTAGATCTTGAGCTATTATTTTTCCTTTCTGTGCTTTCTCCTCTGAATGCTGCCCTAAAGAACTTTTTTTTATCTAGATCATAAGGAAATGGAAGTGGAAGATAAAACCAGAAGGATATTCCTGGACTGGTAAGGTGATAGCTTTGTCCTCTGATCACATTCATAAATGTGTCTGGGAAAGAGTTAAGATATCCTGAAAATACTGCCAGGAATCTAATGCTGCTTAAGAAGGCAGGGGGTAATTAGGGCAGTTGTTTTGTAATTATCACTGAAGTCAGTCCTTGCAAGGCCCCCAGCCATAGCCAGGTTAATGGTCAGCACTGTATGCTGAGTCAGCAAAATGCTTGTGTTGGCTTTCACCAGGGGTTCCCCTCGGCTGAGGGCAGTTCTTTATCCTGGATGTGCCCAACTTCACTCTGAAGCCAGGATGATTAAAAGAGAAAAGCAATCTGCAGCTTTAATCAAGCTTGCAGGAACACACCTTCCAGATTTTGTGAGACGAGGTATTTGTTACCTCCTGTCCTCTGGCATGGTAGCAGTTTAATGAAAGGCTGCATATTTTTCTGTTAGCAGCTCAACCACTTAATTCTTAAGTTCCTTCAGAGCTCTCAGATGTATGCCATCTGGTCATGGTGACTTGTTGCTCTTTAATTTGTGAATTTGTTCCAGCACTTCCAGTTTTGACACCTCAATCTCTGACAGAGTCTCATCTTCATTACTTGAAAAGAATAGCTCAGAGGGCTGTCTCTCTCTCCCTCTCTCTCATGGATCGTCTTGTAGCTTCAATTTCATTAATACAATTTCAACTTACAGCAGAATTTATAGCTTTCCCAAATAGGCCATCTCTCCACCTCCTATCCATACTGCAGTATTTTATTGTGCTATATTTTTATTAAACAAAAGCTCCTATGAAAGCTACGCAGAACCCATGCACTCAGGTAACCAGTGCCTTTGCAATCTTTTAAAAAGGTCTGAAAGTGAGTTCAAAGAAACATCTGTCACATCCACCAAAGAAATGCTTTTAGTCCTCAGAAAACAGGGAATCAATCAGCCTTTTGAAACACATCTAGGATGCATCTTCATGGCCCAGTGCTATTTATTTATGTATCATAAATAATATCCATTATTTACGGTCTATTTGCATTTCAGGTTTTCAGGGAAGTTGAGTCCCCATTGTAACAGGCACTCAGCGAGTGCATGGTTTGAGGCAGTGCCGCTTCTGAGGAGTTTACAAATAGGGAAGACAAATGGCTAAGAACAGACAGCATGCAAAGAAGTTGTCAAAGATGGATGTCTTTGTATTTACATATTTAATGAATTTTCCTTTCATATGTGGTGCCCTTCACCTTCTCTCCCCAGTGTTTCTCCAGGCACAGATCCCGACCCAGAATCACCAGGATTTCCTAATATGTTTTGTTTCCATCCTTTCCCTACTGCAGGAAGACATGACAGTAAAAACCTGGTAATGCAGCAAGCCAGCCCATGCCAGCCATTTATTCATCTTCCTGGGTGACTGAAATGTTTTTCCAGAGGTGTCTGTGATTGTGGGATTCAGGGCAGGAGGACCACCTGGCTTGCCACTCTGTTTTCACCCACAAAGCACTGGTGGCATGGCACCTGCATTGCCCTGGCAGCAGAGGCCACTGCTGGAAAAACTCCTTTGCCTTCAAACCACGGAGCAGCCCTGGCTTCTCCAGCCCTCCCTCCATACTGTCAAAATGCAGGAAACTTTTCAGCAGTGCCATCCGCAAACTTTGGAAATGGGCTGTCTGGAAGAAGGGATTATGGATGGGCATGGAAAGGGCAGAAACTCTAAACTTCACTGCTTTATTAAATCCAGGAGATGACAGAAAGCGTGCTCCCCTTCTGACAAAGTCAGAGGGTCTCTAGTGACATTTATGTCACTGGAAAGGCATATAATACGTACACAGTGGTTTAATTTTATCTTAATGAAACAATATACATATAAAACTATCCATTAAATATAAAACAGTGAAGTAATTTGCAAATTTTCCTACAGCATAATAAATTAAGCATGGAGAGCACTAAGGAATGCAATTTGCAGTCATTTATAATGCAGTGTTTTATGTTAATAATTCAAAATCACATGCTATTTGGAGACACTTCTAATTAATGTATTTATGAAATTGTGAACTGTGACTGTTTTGGTTCCATTTAGCTAAACATTTCAACAGAATGCGCTTGCTGTTGTTTTGTGTTTGCTTAATGGCACCAGCAAGCATCAAATGTACAACTGGGGAAAGTTGGGGGTGGTATCTGATGTGGCTTTTTTATGGGTATGTGTTCCTGTCTGTGCACTGTATCCATGTAATCATACGTGATTGCACTCCTGATCTCACTGAGGAAAAGAAAGTACTGCAGTAATTTGAGGAGGAAATAAGGAAAGTTTTATGGATGAATAATTAATCACATGGAAAGTTCAGTATCTTGCTAAAGAATTGCTAAAATATTCAATACTTTTTACGTAGCTGATTTTTATACGCTGCTATTTCTCCTGACTGGTTAATTATGGCTAATATAGCTTGTAAATTTGTATTCATATTTTTATTTTGATGTCTTTCAGGGTTTTTTTTATCATACTAAGCATTTGTCAGGCTGCTTCTTTATTGGAACACTATGAGAAATGATTCCCCAGAAGGTTAGTCTCCTGAGAGGAGACTTGCAGAGAGTTGGGAGTATTTTGAAATTTCAAGTACATTCTAAGAAAAAACCTTCATCCATACCAGATTTTTTAGGGAATTATCACATGTCAAGGCCCTGATTCTGAAAGTGGCTTGAAATGAATGAGCTTCTAGGCATATGCAGAACCAGATGCTAATAGCACTCTGTTGTAGCTCTGCACAGGAAAGTGAAGGGAAAGCTCTTGAAATAATTTTCTATGAACAATCTGTTTCACACAAGAAAAAGAGGGGGAAAAAGAAAGAAAGAAACCTGAAACTCCTCAAACACATTGTAAGGATGTTCAAGGTTCTATCTGTGGTCCCTTCCACCTTCCAAAATGATCATGAAAATTCAGTGGGATGCTGAATCGAAATCTTTATGTCTTCTGGTAATTTCAGAGCTCACATGCAGAGCAGTAACTCCTTGTTGAATGTTTTATTTCACAATTGTGCTTTCTGTATGGTTTCTGCTCTTTTTCTTGCTTGTCGTATTTAAATTTTCTTTTTCTTTTAAAAAAAAATTATTCTCAGGACAATATGTATATGGCTGGGAAAATATTTAAAAAGTTCTCATGGCCTTTAGCTGTGGTCTTGGAAATCGACCAATGTAATCATTAGACTGAGAATTAAAGCTGTATTTGACCACTTTGTGTGATTTATGTTTTAAACAGTGTAGGAACTGTTATGATTAAGGAGGCAATATGGGTGTCTAGGACCTAGCTCCCTATTACTTGTCATCATCAAAGTTGCTTTATTGAGTCTCTTTATTTTCTTGGTCTCAAATAACAAATATTGGCAACATATTAGATTAGCTGAATTATAGTCTTTAATAAGCTCCTTTTTCCTAAAATGAAAAATATTACCATATCAATTTCATGTTGTCCTTTTTGTCCAGTATGAATGCATTCTGTAAAAGCTCACATTTTTAAATATTTGTCTGCTTCTGTTTTTAAAAAAATATTATACCTGTCACAGGGTCCTAAGGCGTTAGATCTGTGCTGCAGTAACACAGGATATAAGATGATGTAGTATATCAGGAAATATACTGAGAGATAGGGGACTTGGTAACCAACCAGTTATTACCTTTTTGACAGCAACTGTGGTCTGGATACATTGCCCAGCTCCATATTGAGCCATATGATCCCAGCTTTATATTTGAATTTGAGTTTTATGATTTGTGCCCATTTCTAAAATTAATTTACAGAAATAGAGAAGGAAATTGCCTTTCCCATTTTTTTTCTTCTGATTTTAATGGAAATTTTTCATTTTATTTTGAAGTATGGTGAGTGCTTACAGCTTCTGTTTCAGCCCTGCATTTGAACATCCAAAACATTAGGGAGGGCTTGTTTTAAAAATCCTTTCTCCAGTGGTGGGAAAATGACAAAACTGGGGAACATGTGCATTTTTCTTTTTTCTTTTAATTATTTTGGCATGGTTTATAAGACTAGATCTACAGCTGCCTGTGGTTACATGCTGTTCATTAAAGGTGTTGTAAAACAGAGCAAGGCCAAAATGTGGATTCTAACTGCTCTACTCAAAGCTATATTGCCATTTTTGATGGCAAGTTTGTCTGAAAGTTATGGTTTTCCTTTTTAACCTATAGAGGAATAAATCCAGAGTAACTATATCAAAATCCATTCAGTAAAAATGTCTGGGAATGATTGGTTTCACAATTTGTAAATATCATGATGCTATCTCTCAAATCTTTGGAGTGCCTGAAGGCACTTCAGGTGCTTCAGCACATATCAAACAAGAGTTAAATTAACTACCATGTTCTGAAAAGAATAACAAACACAAGCACATTTGACTTGGATGTCTTATGGAACACCACCACATAGCATGTGAAGATTATCTTTCCAATGAACATTGGGGCCCTTAAATGTAATTATTAAATTCAGCAGATGAGCTGCCACCCCTTGGCATTCTAATTATCATAAAGGATTTTTATTTGGTGATTTATGTAGAATTCATCAATCACAGTTATTTCTATAGAAACAGTGCTCTATTTCTGGGGAGCCTCCCTCTCAATTTGACATGTTTTTTTGAAATAGAAGACTGTTTTTAAAAAGATCTTCAAAGATATCAAACTAATGGGCTTGAAGAGAGGCAAAGGAAGATAGGAAAACAAAGGCAGAGATCCTTATGAAGGAAGAAAAAGCATATTTCTATTTCTTTTTAAGCTATGTCCACTAGTTTGATGTCCTAAGGATAACTGTACCTATTTATCAGACTGAAGATGGATGCTAGCTAAAGGTAAATACACCATTTATTTTTTAGATTTCATAGAAAGCTTTAGCTGCAATGTCCATGTCCCTCCTCTCCCGCCTTGGGCTGTAAGAGGACATGCCTGTCCTTGTTTGCAGTTCTACCCAGAGCTATGGTTTGGATAGGCAAGACAGTCATAAGGAAGAATAAACATATTCTGGAGATGGAGTGAAATGTGAAAAAAAAGTGAGAAATACAACAAATCTCTTTGGATTGGCACAGACAACTCTTTGGTGCAGGACAACTTCTGTGGAGGCTGCAGTTTTGGGGCTCTGAAATGGCTAGAGACTGTAGAAGCAGCAGAAAGTCTTTGGTTGCAGAAGCTCATTAAAGCCCTACACATGGGAAGGAATGTAGGACTTTTGGGTACATTGCAATCACAAAAAGATAAATTAACCAATCAGTAAAAGGAAATTCAGCACCTGCTGCACTGGCAGCATGGTAAGAGGTAAAGGATTTTGTCACACAGTTTAATCCAGCTCCCACTGAGGTCCTTGGGAACTGAATTCAGCCTTTCCAAGTTAAAGCAAAGGAAGTTTTCCAAGCTGTTAAGAATACTTTTATTTCCAAGAACAAAGCTGCCAGGTAAGGTGCAAGCACACAAAAAAGCCCCCCCCCAAAACCCACATACAGTCATTACCAGCAGTGTATGGAGCTGTCTAGCAGCAGTAAACAAGAAAAAATCCACACATCCTCTGCTGAATGGGTAAGCATTTGTCTCAGCCATGTTCGTGTCCCTGTTGCCTGTGCCTGCCACATACATTATGAGAAGGTCCTTGACCAGACCAAAAGTCTCGGGAAAATGGATTTCAAGTGTCACATTTCTAATATTCTTGGGCAGAGAAGCTGAGAAATCTGAGAAGGAGTTTTGTGGGCAAATTTTCTGAGATGTATCCCCATGAGCCACACCAAACATGCTGGTACCTGGCCTGAAGTTACTCCTACCAAAGAGCAAAGGAGGAACTTGGAAAGACCCACGTTATGGAGGCCACACCACTTGGAGAGAAAATTTCAAGTTAAATACTATTTTCCATTTATTGTTTAACCACCACTGCACTTGAGAAAATAGCAGCTCTGAAACCATTAAGCAAACTGAAAAATGAGGGGAAATCACTGTATAGATGACCTGCTCTGGCTGATATTTCCAGCTTTCCCCCCCTTGCTCAGTTAAAAAGAACTTGGAATGCCTGTTTTTAACAGCACCTGTCTCACTCTCTTCCACTTTTGATTTCATGGTGTTTGAGTCAAACTTAGGTGAGATATGCCAGGAATTAACAGCAATGCTCCCCAGCCTTTTGCAACCTGAATTCAAGGAGCAGGAGAAAAGGTTTCTGCTGTTGGCACTTGAGCAGCATAGAAAGCTAACAGCCACTGGAGACCCAAGTGAGTTAATGGATAATCTTGGGCAATCCTAAAGTTCTGGGAGAAAACAGGCTGGACAGAAAAGAAAAAAACCCAAACCCCAAACAACCAAGTCTCTCTATCGCGTTTATGCTGCCAAGTTCACCTCTGATGCAAGGGTGTTGTGAAATGTAGCTCACTTGCTAAATCTTGTTTTGATGTGTTGTTTGGGACACAGGGAAAGAGAAATGGACTGCATTCAATCTCAATTAAAGCAGAGGGTTGTCTTCTGCAAAATTTATTTTCAGGAGCTTTGTGCTAACTTCATTTTCTTATTAGCTGAAATTGCTAGTGAGACAGTTTTAGCAAAGATGCTAAATGCCTTAGTGGAAAAGATGAGTCTGTGCTCAATGAATTGACTACTGTTGTGTCAGCTTGTATAGAACAGATCTTTACTATGGGATTTGGGGATCTGGGATTAGGTCCTAGTGATAATTCACGTGGGAAAACTGTTTTATTTAATTACAGAAAGGCAATTACATTGGAAGATTGCAAGAAAATGTTACAGGTAGTTAGAATTGCAGGAAAAAACCCCAGGAATTTATAACGCTCAAAAAAAAAAAAAAAAAAAGAAATCTAATATTAGTGTTAGTGATTGTTGAAAATTAAGGGGGAAAAAAGGGCAGGGGAAGAAATTGAGCGGTTTTGTGGAATTAAAAGTCCAAAATAATTTTCTCAGAAAAGGGCTTTTGGGGCATTTTTTGTATCATCAAGAAACCATGAAACAAGCTGAGAGATAAACTAAACAGAACCAAACCACACTTTGTCTCCAGAAAAACATGTTTTATGACCATGGTGTGGTGAAGCTGAAGATGGGGAGCATTAAGCTCCCACTTTTCCTACAAGGGACTAGTTTCCTGTTTGAGCTAAAATTCCCACAGTGCTGAAGGGCATCCCTGGAAGCACAGGCTCTTGGGAGGCAATGTGCCACTAAAAGGCAGTTTGGTTTCAGCTGGAAATGCTGAAACAGGTAGAGGTCCTGTTTTACCCTAAATGTTACAAAACCGCTGTCTTGACACTCTTCAGAACCTGGAAATCCAGCAGACTACACTGTTTCTGCTGAAGAAAGTCCAGAGTTAGATCCTATCTTATACAGCAGCCTGATCTCTAACCCCTCCTCCTCCTCAGATGTGAAGCATGAACTGTGACTAGCAGAAGAGGGCAAATCATTACTGGCAGAAACTGCAAATTTCAGGTCAGCACCACTTCAGATTGCGTTCAATCCGTTTGGAGAGTCTGGGATGAGGTTAATTTGGAGGGTGGGGAAGGTGTGGCCTCCTGGAGAAAAACCTGCCATGTGTTGTGCTCCCTTTCCTAGGGTGAGCTAGAAAGACAAGAACTGCACAAGTTGCTGAGATGCCTCCAAAGGAAATGTTGGTGTCGATCAAGCTGTCACACTGAAGTGTGTGGAGAGCTGGACTTGGGCTGCTCAGCTGAACTTGTCAAACCAAGACAGCACCTTCCAACAGCTCCACAGTTACACTGGCTTTATGTGTGTTTGCATATATACAGAATGTTCTGTCTGTTTACCTATCTGTGTGTCCATCCAATAATTTTTATAATTTCAAACATATTTAACTCCTACATAGGAGTAGGAGTTCCTAGGTATTTTAGATTTTTGCCACTTTATTTGCTGGATGTGTATCAAACATGGAGCTACACAGGACATGATAGTTGGACATGTTGTGCTGGCTCATTTGCAAGATTGTGCTGCTGCTGTTCAGTCGTGTTACCCTCACTTTCCCATTCCTCACTGCTTTTAAAAGCAGCACAAAGAGCAGGAGCAGCTGCTGCCAGGAAAGGAAGCTGCAGGAGCCGGAGGGACACACGAGGGAGTGCAAAGACACAGGTTTTCACTGCTGATGACCTTGGCTTCTAGCACATGCCATGATTAGAGGAACTGCTTCTAGAGCTGGAAGACATGTCAGCTGAAGCTATGCATCCTATTTAGGACTCAAGGAGAGGAAAAAAATCTTTTCTATTTACAAACTTAGTAAAAAATCACTGAATTTCCACTTTTGGTTGCTGCAACCTTATGATGAAAAAATATTTCCAGAAATTATTTTATTCTTTAAAAAAGAGCTACTGCTCCATAGTTATTAGAGGGAAACAGATCAGTATTTGTTCAGTCTCTGCTCTCCTCTCTGCTGTTTCACACACTCTTGAAAGTGTCATTACTGAGAGAGCACTGCACTTGTTCTACCACTCTGGAAGTGCAGCCCTTTATCTTAGAGGCATCATAGAAGCTTCATATTATGGTTTGGGTTGGAAAGGACCTTAAAGATCCAACTCCCCTGCCATGGGATGCTCCCCACTAGATCAGGTTGCTCAGGGTGAAATAACAGAATGGTTTAACTTGGTGGTTTCCTCTCCAACAACCTCCTGGTCAAAAATAAGATCTCTTTAGGTGACTGGGGCTGTTTCCATTAGCTATTCAGTGGCATTAGCAGCTGTGTGTAAGATTTTTGAGCTTCTTAGGAAATCTTACTCAGTTGGTGAAAAAAATGGAGAAAGTAAATTAAATTAGGTGTTCAAAAAGTTCTGCCTAACCTTTTGCATGGCGTCCTTGTTCTTTGAGGCAACCGCATACAAACTGAGTTGGAAAACTACTAAATAAAAATGACAGGTATCGACTCTTCCACTTACCACGTTATCAGGTGCCTGAGGTAGCAAGGAGATGAAGAATTGTACCCCAGGAACCATCTTGTTTGTCTCTGAGGCCAGCATGCAAAATTCCACCTCATTTCACAGGATGTTGCCCAGTTGTCACAATTTTTCCTTCTCTCCTCATCTACCTTTTATCTGCTCATGCCATCTTTCCATTTATCTTCTCTGTTTTCCTTCTGGCCTATTTTTTTGTTTCCATTTTCACCACTGGGATGAGAATCTGATACCTGCCTATTTGAACACTTGCTCCATGATATTTGAATGCATCAGGAATTACAAAAAGTAGGTATTTCCATTTCTTGGTGCTTTCAATTTGGGTTCTTTCTTCACTTCCCCAAGGACAATGAATGCTTAATGCAGTGTAGCTGAACTTAAATATTTAGATTCACTAAAAAACAATCAGAAATTTACTATATAGATTTTTCCTAATGGAAATATCTCTGAGGGAAGAATGTTGGGGAATGATGGGTTTTTAATGTGGTGCATATGTAACATGCACCAAATAAAGTACTGATTAAATTTCTCCTCCCAATTTCAGAAAAGTACAATTCCTGCATACTATTCTACGGTGCTGCTTGAATATCCATCAATACTGAATTGTTTTTCTGGAGGAAATATGTAAAGTGATCACCAGCTGACCTCTGCTCCAAGCTGAATTGTGCAGTTTAGGAAACAACAGGGAAAAGAAATTGATTTCCAAATAGAATTTCCTTGCAGGTCTATGAGCTAAAAAGGAAGAGGGAAAACTTAGCATGCATCAAGAAACATCTATTTTTGAAACCCTTAATAATGTGTTGCCATTTAGTGAACTGTATAGAATCACACTGATCACAATTGACTACTCAGGGTGTTTCAGTTTCAGTGATAAAATTAAGGCAAGGTATTTTTTGCACACTGGGTTGTGTTTTCTAATCACTCTATACTGACTCATCATCATGAACTTTTATGTACTGTGTTGTTAGGTCTTAATCAGCTACAAAACTTTAGATGGTAGCTGTGGTAAAGAGAAACTCCATCTCTCCTTCAGGTGCACGTGCTCTGTCTGCAGTGTTTGCAGGGATGCTCTGGGGCACTGTGCTGCTCAGCCTGCAGTCACTCACCCTGCTTTCCTTTGGAAGGAAATTTGGGGCATAACCAGGGAAAGGACTGCGATACCCTCCAAAAGGTTGGTGACCACTTCTGGGGAATATGGTGGGTCATACCTGTCCCACAGCACAGACAGAGATATTTAAGTGGAGTATGCTCAGGGAAAGTGCATTGACACCAGCTGATCCCAGTAAAAGATGCTGAAATAGCTATAGCTTTTTGCTGCTCAAACACTGAACCAGGAGAAGCCAAGAACAAGGCATTCTCTTCGATGGAGTTCCTGTCTTCTCATCCATAATTCTCTCTGAGGGAAAAAGTGAAAAAAATCCACTAAAAATAATAAAAAAACAGCTTTTGCACAATGACATATAGACTGGACCATAAGGAATGTAACTGAATGAGAGATTGAACTGTGTTCGTTATCTACAGAGTAAAACAAGCCTGGTATCTTTTGCTTTGCTTTAGTGAAGAAAGGTTAGAGCTCATTCACTCAGTCTTGTGGCACACTGTACTCTTTACAACTGCCTCCAGCTGAGGCAAGGTATTTGAGCAATATGAATAGAGGTTCTTATCCTGTGAGCAATTATACGTGGGTTTAAAGTGGCTGTTAGGCTCTAATGGTCTTACAAAAAACTTTTCTTGGTGTTCTATGTTTATAACAGCTATTTTATAATACACATATTCTACATGAGGAGAAGGTATAACCCCTTTCTGATACACACAAAACTGTTTTCAAGAATTCTTTTAAAGTAATACATAGGCTTTTTTCAGAATAAAAGCTTTGGCTTCTATCTGACTATACATATTTTGAAAGGGATAGGGGCTTTTTTCCCCCTACTGTTCTTTTCCTTTGGCTTTAATTTAGTTTGCTTTATTCAGACCTTAGGTCAAAGAATTTTTGTATTTGATATATGTATCCTGATGGGGACTCTGGGCACATTTTTGAATCTGGGAATTTAGAAGGACACCTCTATTTGATATGTGGAGATGTATGCCTGCAAATTCTCAGCCTGGATCTTTCAAACCTGTGGGCCTTATGCTTGTGATCACACACATTTGCTAATTTGTGCATGTACCTATTGTCCCCTTTGAATTCAGAAGCTGAGGGAATTTAATGTCTGAATAGACATTAAATACAGCTCAGGACTGAACTGGAGGAACCCAGGCTTTGTGAATGCTGCTCTTGGTTCACACAAAGTTATCAAATGGCAAAATGCAAGTGCCCCATTCTTTTATTCCCTGGTGTAGGTGTCACAGTAACACAGTGATATTCTTCCCTTTTCTTGCAGCAGCATCCCTACCATGCCTTTGAAAGAGATGAAGTCTTTCAGATCTGTGAGTTGTGTCTTTATAATGCCCAGGGAGCAATTGCTCCTGTTCTTCAACCGAAAGCAAAACAAATTCCCCCATGTAATTAAGGCTGAACACACAGCCATTGTTTCCACCCCTTCTGTGGTATAATATTATAATGCAAGATGTCACTGTGTGCTTAATAGTGTTTCCCAAGCACAAACAGTAGGGTGGCCCAGCTTGTCCTCCTCCCAGCACAGAAAGGCGAGGTTGTAGGCACCTCTTGCTGGTTATAACCATGTTACACCATGTGGTGTAAAACAGCTTCTGCCAGCAATGCTGCTTTGTCTCACAGAGAAGCAATTTTTTAAGAGATTTGATGAACTGTCTTGTCACACCGGGATTAAACTATTGATTTACCAACACCCTTTGTATGTTGACCCAGGAAAACACAGTGGATGCTATTTAGAATATTACCAACCCTCTGCCATATGCATGTTGTCTAGCCTACACTTCAACCCTATCACCTTTCAGCAGATTGCTTCAGACAAGAGATCTCATGGGCAGGGAATCTGCAATGCATATAAGCTTAGTTGCTCATTTAATACAAGAGAGTCCTAGACACTGACCTTGTCTATAGCTTCCAGCTTGGCAGGGCTGTAACACCACAAAGACCTGAAAATCCCTTTTTAACAAGGCTACCTGAACCAAATGGCCCAGGTCCAAATAGATGAAAACATGAAGATGTTCAGCAGATCTGTTGCCTACACTGCTCACTGGAAAATTGTCTGAAGTCTGCTTTTGTGGTTCAGTATCAAATCCTGCCATAATAGCGTGTCTGTTGTCCATTCCTAAACATTTCAACACATTTTCCAGTGGAGAGTTTCTATCCTAGGAAGGTGTGTGTTGTCCTGTATTCCCTCAAGTTTGTTTCTGCATCACTTTCCATGAGTCTAGCAAAGAACAGAGGGAACCTAGATATGGAAGCACACATGGTGAGGATTGTGAGTACCTGGGTGCTGTGTGGCATGCTGATGTCCTGCAGGAATTTGCTGCTTCACAACAGAGATCTTCACTTAGCTGATATCAATATTTCCATTGTAAGCAGGGCTCATCCCATTGTAGGTGATATTTCTGGGCTCTTTCATTGTTTCCATAATTTGTATGAGCTCTCTCATGGAAGTGTTATTGTATGACCAGTGCCAGAAAGAAATATCAAATTAGAAAAAAAGAAATCAAA
The DNA here is from genome assembly GCF_903797595.1 of Erithacus rubecula. Taxonomy (NCBI): domain Eukaryota; kingdom Metazoa; phylum Chordata; class Aves; order Passeriformes; family Muscicapidae; genus Erithacus; species Erithacus rubecula. The sequence continues at coordinate 60,218,910 of NC_136689.1, read as the reverse complement.
GACTTGTGTTGGCCTCAGTAGAAAATACATAATGATAAAGTTTAAACTGCAGTTTAGTAAAACTTTGTCGATTAGGTGCGACCAAAGACCATTCTCACTTCTGAAAATTTCAATGTAGAGTCAGAAATAATTTCATGAACAAAAAGGTTTTCCCTTTTTCCTGACTAGGAATAGCTTGTGTGTCACAAATTAAATCAGATTTTCTTCCACCTGTGATAAAGGAGGAATGACAAGGCAAACTGTAGAGTTGGTTTTAAAGCAATAGGTGAGTTGCAATTGGCAAAATTGCTAGCCTATTGTCTATCATAGATTTACTTTAATTCTTATGGGACCAGTGACTACTGCACTGCCCAGAATATCCCATATAATTCTTTTGTGCTGGCTCAAGGATAATGCCACTCAGCTTCTATGAGGTTAGGTCAAGTGATGTCATACAGTATGATGTGATATGCCCTGGTACACTGTGCAATGTAACAACCTTTCGGCTTCTAAATAAAAAGAGACAAGCACTCTTGAACCTGGATATATTGTTGCATTCTTATTCAAAGACTTGGAGTGTCTGTTGACAGAGCAGTTAGTTGAGTATGAACATTTCACATAAAAATAATAAAGTATTAGAACTCATCACATTTAATGGCCACAGTTAAAATTGCCCCCCTTTTGTTTGCTTTACATTCAGATAAAATAAAAACCAAACAACTGTAGTCCCTGCAGGAACATGGAAATCTAAACCACAAAAACTCCTCTTAAATCGCCCTCTGAATCTCAGGGAAGATGTGCCATCAATAGGCTTATCAAAGGGAGGGTTTCCAGACAAAAGTCCTTGCCTAAGGAAGGACTGTCTCTGAGCCTGATAGCTGCAGGGACTGACAGTGAGAGCCACTCAGATGCACTTATCTCGAAGGCTGGAGGGGGAAGGTGGCAGATGTATAGACAAAGGTGGTGTCCTTCCTAGGCAGGCTCTGAAAAATTCAGGGTTATCACTGACATCTTGAGCAGTGATGAGCAAGGGACAGAAAGCAAGGGTGAGAGTGGGAAATATGACACCTGTGTTGGAAGGAAGCCCCTGGCAGGCAGGAATAGAGGAAACTGTGCAGTTGCTGTAATCACTGCTGCTGATGATAAAAAAACCCCACATTGTGTGCATCCCAACAAAAGCATCCAGATATAAAGTAGAAGAGGGGAGGTTTCATTCGCAAATCCTGTTTCTCAGCTGTTTTGTAATTTAACGCATGCCCAGATTGTGGCCTCTAGGCACAAGAAATGAAACTCAAGGGTGAAAATCACCAACCTGTGACCATGTGATATTAGAAACACTGCCCAGAACTTACACCAAACATTGCCATTAGTTGATCAAACTATCACAGAGCAACAAGCAGATAACTCTCACCCTATAGAAGAGAACTACATCTCTCCTTTGTCCACAATTGCCAAATCTCCAAGCAGACTCCTCTCTGGCTTCAGCCTTGCAAATTCTTTTCCTGCACAGATATCCTATTCACAAGGACAGATGGGGAGAGTACCAGTAATGAAAAACACTGTCTGCTAAGTTTTCTGGAAACTACTGCAGAAGGATAGTCAGAAGAAAAGTCTAATTAAAAGAGCTGTTTGCTGGCATGTAGATTTCAAGGTCCTTGCTGATCCCTATTTAGGCAAAAAATAAGATATTTCCTGTTGTAAGGAGACAAACTGTGCCTCTTGAAGAAGCCTGCCTTTTGCCTGGAATTCATTCTCTGCTGTTAAGAATAGGGCAGGGTGAATGATTTGATCTCTGTAGGCTGACTGCCAAATAAGAAAAACTCCACCAAATTTTGAATACCCAGACTATAATTCCTAGAATCACTTGTGATATGTTTTGGTTGTGATAATCCCTGTCTCTGACTGAAGAGATCACATAAATATTCTTTGGGATGGAGAATGTTATCTGGAGAAACAGGATTCCTTATCTCAAAATATTCTTTAGTCAGGTATTGAAGATATTTTCTGAAAGATCACAAACCCTTTCTTCAAGTTCATCTCAAGTGTACTTTTCCACCAGCCTCGCTATTTTCTGGTTTAAAAGTTCCTATAGATAATATTGGTTGCTCATGAGCCTTTCTTTCTCTAAACAGTTTATAGATTCTAATTTGTTTATAGATTCTAAGTTGTTTTTCCTTTTTTTATGTCTATATAATTTCTAGTGTTATTCAAAATAATTGCTCCTTGCCATTGATTTTATAGACAGTCCCTTTGTCTCCTCCTGTCAACCTTTTGTTATTGGTCAGGTTTGAGTACTGGTTAGGTTTATGAATTCTTTATATCACTGGGATTTTTAGTGCATGCATTTCGCATCTGTATTCTCTTTCACAATCTTCTAGAACTTGAGAAAATAAAGACCAGGTGATTTCATAGTATTTTACTTCCTGTAAATCTGTGTGAGTAATGGGGCCAACATCTACTGTTCAAGTGGCATCAACATTATTCTGACAAATGTTATTGACAAATGGACTCTGCCACAAAGCCATTCAGGTCGTGCTTGTACACGGGTAGTGACTGGATTTGAACTCAAGCCTTTGTTATTTGAGTGATTCAACACTAGTACTAAAAAAAAAAAAAGGCAGGGGGGAATGACTGGAGGGGGTAGGAAGAGACAGAAAGAGGGAGAGCTGCTATTTGTTCACTATCCTAATAAAATCTAACTTTTGCTGATTCTGTTAAGGATAGTTTGGCTCAGGCAGCTATAAACACCTCAAAGAAGGTATGTGAGGATCCCACACTCCAGACCTGCTGCTGCTGCCTTTTATTCAGTCACCCACCACTACAACAACCAGATCTTGAGGTACAGGTTAATGAGATAATTAGCCAAACACAATCAAACTTGTATGCTGCATGGAAATGGATGGCTGCTGTCTCACAGCCACTTGCTGTACAGCACCAGGGCAAACTGCCTTTCTTTTTAAAGGCAATAAAGCAGGAAATCAAGTAGTTGTAGGTTGTTCTGCCTGCTCACAGTGGTGAAGGCAGCTTCACTGGTACTGAATTTGAAAGAGCAAATAATATCAATTAGCAATTGTGTCTGGAAGAGTGCTGGCAGGGATGTCTTCCGCTCATCGCTCTCCTGAGGCAGGCCAAGCACTCCAGTCTCAACAGCTTCCATTTGAGGACTTTCCTAGGGAACAGTGCTGCCAAGAGAGGGACTGCCTGCTAAATTGTCCTCTTACAGAGGACCCTGAAGACTCTTCATTTTTGGTAATTTTTTGATAGAACTGAAATAGGCAGTTTGGGTAGCCCATGGAGCTTGCTCACAGACTTCCTTCATGGCTTATGGCAGACATGGATCTGACCCATGACTTATCTCCTGAGATTGAGAGGGAACAGGCATATGTTCAGACCTAAACAATTTCAGGAATCTTGTCAGAGGAAAAGACTTTAGCTCTTAATTTGGATTTTTAGGACTGTTATAAATGCTTTTCATTCAGAGATCTTTTTTTAGATCAGGCTTAATGACACAAATGAACTAATATTCTTATAAAAGTGTTGGCAGAGGCTTGGTTCACCCAACACTGATTGATGAGGAAGCCCACGGAGCAATTTTTAACTAATGCCAGAAACATATTTTGTGGTAGATTTAGGAATACCATCCCAGTCTTCAGCCTTTTATTACTGACTCAAGAGGCCATCTTCTGCAAAGTCAGTGATTCATTCACAGTGATTTGAAAGGAATGTGTTTGAATGAGCTTCCTGTGTATTTGTCACACTTTATGACTTTTTAATAACAAATCATTATTACTGTGAATTTTTTAAGCCCAAAATCCTCCATAAATCTTTTCAAACTCATCTCTATTTATAATCTAGGGAGGAACCTGTTCACTGTTTTTGTTCATTCCACTGTTGTTGATTCATGGACTATTATTAGACAGGTTACAAAAAGTTAAGATGGTGTAGGAGAGCGGATTTTTTTCACGAACTGGTGATTTTATCTTCTTTTTCAGTTGCAACAGAGGGTCTGCTTGGTTTACAATGTAGACTTCATGACTGAGCAGAGAGACCCACTCTGGAGAGTGCAGATTTCCACCCAGGAGAACCAAGTCTGGCATGCAGCAGATATTGGAGTGCATTCACCTGTAAATCAAGAGGAAGGGAGTACAGTCACTGACAACAAGCCCTGCACAGTTGCACTCCATTTTCCCCTACTGGCTGCATTCAGAAAGAGTGGTTGTCAATTGAGATAGAAATAAGGTAAAGGGTATGCAGACAAACACCTTGAAGTAATTTTGAGCTCACAATATATATTTGGACTTTTCTTTCTTATAAAATGTGCACAGCATTCTGTTTCAAGCTCAGTAATAGCATGAATATGTGAGGGCATATAGAAAGATGGTTGGGAAACATATAAAATATTAAAAAAATAATGATTGTGTTTACTTCCAGTAATAGACTGTGGTTTCTATTCAGTGGGCACATTGGAGACTTGGGTTGAAAGCTGGTTTTTTTCTTAACTGTTTCAGCCTTCCTATATGTGATCAGTGTGGATCCTGAACTTGCAAGATGAATCTATAGGAGGCAAAGACATTTATCATCTCATAGAAAGTGCTCATTGTCTAGTAGCATGAGGCCACGATGTTTGTACAGTCTTCTAAATTGGTGAAAGCATTAATTACACTGAATAATGGTAACCCTGGTAATCTTGGCAGACATCTGAAACCTTAGATAATTATAGCTTCTGCTAGACAAATTTTAGTTCCCTGAATTTGATTTTAGGGGACAGAAATAATTTTTAGACAATCCAGTGCCTGAGAAATCAGGGTAGGAAGAACTGGAATTTTACCTGTAGCAAAATGACTGATAGACAAGTAAAAGATGATTTGTAACCACTTCTAATGAGATCATAAATTTCTCCTAACTCAGAGGGGATGGAAAGCATTGAAAAATCAGTGCAAAAGCAAATGAAACAGACTCACAGAGCATACTTTTAGCAATGGAACACAACATTATGGAACATGAAATTAAAAGAAAAAAAAAAACCAGAATCAGTCTTGACGAAGATTGGAAAATCTACATGTCAGCAAAAATAAACTTGTTACTTAATAAGGTTAATAATAGATAAAGTCCCCTAAAGATAAATTGTTATCACATTTGACGACCATTTTATTAAAATGTTAATGGCCTCAGGCAAAAGCAAACTGTTCCCTTAATCTGCCAGAAGAACTGCTTTCTCAGGAATTATATACACCAGAGAACTTGGGATCTAAACTAACTGTAACAAGCATGTTTGAAAACTGGAGCATCCACAGCTTGTGAAATTGTGGCTAAAAGGGAATGGACCTCACATGCCTCAAAATGGCTGTGCCCTTTTCTGCCAAACACAACTTTCACTCACATTTTCAAATGCAAAATCCATCGGATTCAACTGCTGCAGTCAAAACAGCTGAGGTGTCAGTGATTGAAGGGAGGATTTTTTTCGTTGCCTTCCTCCATACTAACTGTGAAAAAGGTGTAGCTTAATACTTGCAATTGCTGTAATAGCAAACAGACAGAAAATATGTTTTCATCAGCACCTCTAAGCACGGCAAAACTGTGAAGCAGCCTGGCAAGCACGCTAAGCATTCAGTGAATTGTGATAGATTGCAGTATGGTTTGTCTGGGATGAGAATACCAACAAAAAATCATTCACAAGATTTGATGAAAACTCAGCCCTTACAGAGAGACTTCTTGCTACAAGCACAGTATCAGCTCACGACAAAACGGAGCTGATGAAATTGAGTTCACATCCTATCCTTCCTTCTGACATATGAAATGCATTTCCCTCAAAGCCTTTGGATTTCCTTGGACATCTGAGCAACGAGAAAGAAAAGGTAAAGCAGAAAACATATGTGGTGCTGAATGCTGCATTTCTTTTCAATGGATCCCAATGGCAAAGATACAAAGAAATTCATAAAATCTTCACTAGAAATACATGCCTCACACCCAAATCTCCTCTGCCAAAGTTTGTGTGAAATAAAAGGGAATGAGTAAGACTAAATCAAATTAGTACAGTCAAAGCTTTTTCCTCCTTGGAGGAGGGAGGTATATCCTGGTTCCAGCAGGGGGATCCAGGACTGAGAGTTAACCTGATGCAGCTCCACCACTGAAGCTGAATTGTTTGTGTGTGCAGCAGGCAGTCAGACTCCACAGCCTCTGGATTGGGGAAGAATATTGCCAAACCTTATTTCCTTCTTCTCTCTTTTACCTGAGGTCCACAGCAATGATGGCTTAAGTTTTGCTAAAGATTTTTGGGGGTGGGGGCAAGTGTGCTGAGAACAGCCCTGTCCTGGGACACAGCCAAGAGGGACTCTGGGAAGAGGGATAAAAGGCTTCACCCTAGCCCAGTGGGATGGCCTATGGGTGAAGTGTTTAAACACACTCTAGGTCTTCCAGAAAGATCAGACAAGGGCTTATACCTGTTTATTTTCAGGCTTTTAACCAATTTATATGTATAACCTTTATGCAGTTTTTAACATGGGTTCTCTACTTCCACTCAGGGCTCAACTCTTTAAAGTGAAGTTTTCTCTTGTCCCTGGCCTCTCTAATATGAAAGGTAAAGGTTTCATGGATGTGTATCTGATCATTGGTATTTTGGGGAGGTACATACTGTCCTTTTTATGGAATTTTCTGTGTGGGGGCGCAGATATTTTGGTGCAGAGATAGAAGAAGGTTTCTAAGACAGTCTATTTTTTCTCTTTTTCACCTGTGTGCACACAATTATTCTCCTTCAGTGTCTGCTTTCCAGGCCAACTATTAACCTTTCTTTAGAGAAACTGCAATTTTCCTGGCCCAGTTTATTTAACTACCTTGCTACACCAGCAGTTTATTAAGGGTTTTCCTTCCACAACAGACACCAGTCTACCTCAAAAACTAGGCTAGGAGATGGTTAAGTATTAATTCTAATTATAATTATTCTCCCACATTCTGTCATTCATCCTCGGTATAATGCAAATATGAGCAGCATTCTCACCTATGAGATAAATTTTCTTTGATATAAAAATTACCACCTCATTAGTGCAGTTAAGAACCCAACAGGGCAAAAAGGTGATGTGTGCAGGTATTTCTACACAGTGAAATGAGCTGCACAACACGTTTGTACCTGCAATGATGACACTTAATGCACCTAAGGTTTGTGCTGTGCTTGGGAGAAGTGAAGTTCAGGATATCTACCCATGGACCAAGCTGTGGTATGCTCAGCTGTGCCTGGCTTGTCCATGATGTCCCTAGGTTTTTGGTCTATGCTAAAGCCCTGCTCATGCTCTCTCCCACCTGGAGATGCACCTGAGATGAGCCCATCTCTGAGCTTGAGATAGCACTGAGCTTTTGCAACATGCCCACTGTGTGCTGAGGTGATAGGGTAAACATCTGTGCATCTGCTACTTTCACCACTGTTTACAGTGTTTTTTCCCTTAGAGCTTCCCCAAATGAACATCCCTGCCTGTTGAGCATGTTCCCCTTGCAGCACTGCATGCCAGGCTGCCCTGTACATGGGAGGGCAGGGGACAGCAGAAATCACATAAATTTCCACTTTTTCAGACCCCTATGGACATAGCCATTGCTCTGAAGCAAGAAACAAAGACCACGGCACCAAAGTAAGAAAGCACTGCACAGATTTAACAGATAATGCCACACTGCCTGTGGGAGAAAAGTCTTTTATCACCTTCTCCTTCTTTTAACCTGATAATGTAACATTGCAAGAAATTCAGTTGTGGCACAGTTTGGTGCTAAGCAGAGAAGAGGAAATATCTCAACTACTCTGTGATCTTATCAGACTAGAGCACTTCTGCACTCAAGTTTTGAGGAATACAGCACAGAAACATAGTCCCCAGGTTGGTACTTCTTTTGCAGACAGACCTGATGCCACCCACATAACACTGGGTCTTGGGTTTTGCAAGAGCTGTAATCGTTCAAAAGCAGGATCTACAAAGGGTCTGGCATGGCAGGTGTCCAGGAGCCTCCCCAGAAGATCTGCACTGTGTGTAGGGCTGCTATATCTGGGAGCAGGGATGCACTGTGTGTAGGGCTGATTTTTGGGGAGCAGGGATGCTGTGAGGCTGATGTGTAGGGCTGGTTTTTGGGGAGCAGGGATGCAGTGAGGCTGATGTGTGTATGGCTGGTTTTTGGGGAGCAGGGATGCTGTGAGGCTGTGTAGGGCTGGTTTTTGGGGAGCAGGGATGCAGTCAGGCTGATGTGTGTATGGCTGGTTTTTGGGGAGCAGGGATGCAGTGAGGCTGATGTGTGTAGGGCTGGTTTTTAGGGAGCAGGGATGCAGTGAGGCTGATGTGCAGGGCTGGTTTTTGGGGAGCAGGGATGCAGTGAGGCTGATGTGTAGGGCTGGTTTTTGGGGAGCAGGGATGCAGTGAGGCAGGTGCACTCTCCGTGCTGGAGCCAGCAGCCTCTGATGGCTGTCAGAGGGGTGGCAGAGAGCACTGTCTGTGTGGCAGGGCTGTCTTCCAGCTCTCCCTGAAGATGACAGCCCCTTGCCTGGGCATGCCAAGTGCAGGCTGACACAGCCAGAGCCTCTCTGAGCTCGGGAAGAGCGCGGCACCCGCACAACCACAGCTGTCAGACCGGAGTGCGCTGGATGAAGCTCCATGAGCTCCGGTCTGAGCCCGGCCCGCAGTGTCCAGAAAGGCTCCATGATGGAAATTAACAGCTTCCATTATAGCACTCCAACGACCCCATGGAGACAAGCCCTCAGAAGCCACATTAACCCCCGTTTAGGCCATAAATTGAACTCTCTGGCAAAGGTACTCCCTAACTAAATGCAGAAAATCTCTGTGACGAGCAGTAACAGTGCATATAAAATAAAATAACAGCAGGACTGGGGAATAGCAATTGCACATCTTTCCTTCCAAATTGAATTGTTCACTTCACTGTGAGAAGAAATAATTATCATGTTTATTGCGTTTGGCTCAATTAGGCTGGAATCTTAGGCCAGGAACCTTTCTTTTTACATTTCTGTAAATGTTGTCCGTGTATGGCTGTGTCAGCATCGATTTTGCTGTCATGAAGGTACCACAGCTGTCTGTCTGAATTAGAACATGCAAACATGATCTAATTCCTAAAGTGTCTTAAAGAAATTTTTCTAGTTTTAATCAGTCTAAATTTCTAGTAAACTGAAAAAGGACCAAGCAAGCCTTCTGTATTATTTCTGTAGAGTTTTGCTTTTGAGTGTGTTAGGGGCAGAAGGATGGTTTGAAAGTCTTTCTTTTGCATATGGTGTACATTGAACTCATGGAACCTATTACAGCAAGATGGATTAAGACCAGAGGCACTGAGAAGTTACAAAATGTGCACATCAAGTGACACATATCTGTATAAGACTGGCATATAGCATAACAAGACCAGAGGAGAAGGCAGTGAAGCTTTTGGTAGACTGCAGCATGATGAGCAGAAGATAAATACCTGACATGGCCCAGGCACAAAGAGTCAGTAAGTGAGTGTTTTCAGGACTGTATGCAGCAGCCTCCTACTAATTTGCATGCCTGGGATTTGTGCAAGAGCTGTACATTTAAACCCTGAAAGAGGAGGACTGTCAAAGATAGCTGCCTTCATCTTCCACTTGTAGAAAGTGGTCACTACCAGTGATCAGTAAGGGTGAGTAGAAGAGTCTGAATCTATGTTTCTAGAAACTGATTTGCATCCACTTCCTTAGATAACATGCAATTTCCCTTTTCTATATGAAGAGACAAAGAAGCATAGAGTTCATACATGTGTTAAGAGTACGAGATGAAAAGTGAAAAAGTAGAAAAATTAGAAAAAAAATCTGGTAAAAGGCAAACCACCTGAGTTAGACAGTTCATTGATAGAGAAGTCTGTCATGGGTAGATTAAGGGTAAAATGATAGGTACTACATTTCAAAATTTTCATTAGGATGCTTGGTATCAGGAACCATTTCACATCTCATCAAAGATTGGACCAAAGTCATGGTTAAAATGTATGTAGTACAGGTTTTGGAATGGAAGAACAGTCTAGAGAGAGCTGGGTTTGTCTGACTATTGAATGCATAAAGGAAAGATAAAAAAATATGCCACTGAGAAGCTGAGGTGAGCCAGAATGAATGACAGAGAAAAGGCATGTAAAGAAAACTGTTATGTTTCACATTCATCAGAGCTGTGGAATAAGATGACCATGATGCCTGCCTGTTAGCTCAGTTTGTCTTAATGTCCAAATGGTTAGAAGGGAGGTAAATGTAGCACAGAGAAGAGGTATTTAGAGAGTGTTTGGAGTTTCTTCCTTATTTCGTGCTAAAACCTACAAAATTCTTTACGATTTCACAGCACATAGGTTCCGACTCTATCCTGAACCATATAGGAAAAGGTCAGTCCAGATGCAGTGTAGTGTGTACAGCACATAGGATGAGTGCATATGACATGCAGAGGTCAGTGTTTAAGCTGTCCCATCTGGCTGGTGTGCTTGAATAAACCTTCAAGATATTTAAAGTCTCTTGAATTTGCTGTTAACAAAATAAAATAAAATAAAATAAAATAAAATAGCATTATTAAATCCCACTTCCCTGTGCTGATGCACTAATTTCAGTGTCCAAGTTCACTTTCAATGGCCCCAGGACCCTGCATGGTTTTCCCTGCATGGTAATGTGGGATTGCACATTGAGCACAACTTGAGCCACTCCTCATATTGCAAGAGTTGCCCTCAAAGAATGCCATGCTGATTGTCTTTGAGCTGGTGTGGAGGCATGGGCTAAGCAGGGACTGACTGCCTCAAGAAGTGAGCAGAAGACTTTCCATGTCACTGGATTGCTCTGTAGCACGGAGTTGGGTAAAGTTTTAGAGGCAGAGCAATTCCATGCCATCCTTAGTGCCGGCATGTAGGGAGTTCTTGGCAGCTCAGATGGTGGGTCATAAATTCTCTTTCACTAGTTTGGGGGCTAGATGATTCTTTTGTGTTCTGCTGGAAACATTACTTATGAGAATTGGGGCATTTTAATTTGGCTGTGCTACCACTTTATTAATATTTGAACATCTCACTGTTTTCTGTCTTGGCACAATGGGATCCACAGACAGAGGCTAAAAGAGAAAATGCTCCCCTCCCTGGCACCAGATTCCTGCCCTTTTATTTTTAATTACTTTGAATTATTTCTGGAACTTTTTATACCATTCTGAGAATACAAATTAAGTTTTGACTGTACTAAAGAATACTGTGGAAAGCAAGCAAATGTGTCCTTACATGCTCATCCAGAGACTGCATCAGAAAAGCAAGGGACAGACACTTGCCAATCTATCCATTATATCCTGGCACAACAATGATCCATTAGCCTGAGCAAAGCCTATGTGAACTGTATGCACATTTGGCTTAACCCACTCAGTTTATTTAGCCTCTGGTGTGCTCTGGATTAAGGCAGGCAGCCATTAGAGAATAGTATTTCTTCCACAAATGCTGTTTTCCATCATCTGAGAGAAGTGACAGAGCTTTTCAATAGCCTTTGGTATTTGAGGACAAATGCTTGCTTCTTGTAAATGTTCATCCAAGACTCAATAGGATTTAACTGTTAGTGTTTCTAAAAGCAGAAGTTGATCCTGAGGCTAAAAGACCTGAATCATGGAAGATTGTGCACCTTTAGCAGGGATTTAGCACTTGTCTGCAATGTGTTTGTCTTCCCCAGCAGCTTGCTATGAAAGGCTGAACCCACGAAGCTCAGCCCCCTGACATTTCTGAAGTGTAACTTGAGACCCCAAAGTAAAACTTGCTTCATGCAGCAGGATAATTCTGTACTGCGTCTTTCCAGGAGGATTCAGTCAATTAGCCAGAAGGAAAATGCCCTACAGAGTATTCAAAAATTATCTGATTATCACATGAAGTGGGGACCTGATTCTTAGTAGCACTGTACCATTCTTACACTGATTGTATAAAGAACATTAAAAGAGATGTTTCAGCCCATTTTAGTTCTCTTCAGGCATTCAGTCTCCAGACCACTTTCTAGGAGAAGAGGGAACCTATTTCATGTGCCAGGGCAATACAGTATTTATTTTCTTAAAATCACATTAGTGTATTTTTAGCAGATTCACTGGGAAAACTATTGTTCATTACTACAAAGTCATTTAAATACAACATGTATCTTTCAGTCAACAAAAAAAATCCCTCTGGAACAACCCCTGAATCTAATTAAAACCAATGCAAATCCCTATTTTTTTCACATAAGTTCATGATCCTAAACTGGAGTTGATGTTTTGTTCAGATGGACTTTGCTGCCCTAGACAGTTGAATAATAATTTTATAATATGTCAAATTCAGTCCAAGTACAGTTCTGTTATCCAGAACTGCTAGTTTTGTTGCTATCCAACATATTTAAAGCTTCACAGATTAATTTAGTAGACTTCAATTTGCTTTTATATTTAATCTGAGTTTCAGTTCCTTGCCATGGACCAAACCCACCCACTTTTGAAATTATATACTTTGTGGATTCAGACATATAAATAATAACACCTAATAAAATCAGGAATTAATTTAAAACAACTGTTTCCCAGGACATAGCTGATTTCATCCTTTTTTTATCCTCCCATTTTTGGAGGACAAAGTCTGTAGACTGTGTACAATGTAGTTTATTTTGGAAGGATGAAGGCAAAGTAAGTGCTCCTGAAAGCCATGGCTTGCCTATACTTAACATTGTCACAGTTCAGTATTATTCCTTCCCCCTTTCAGCCAAACACTAGGGTTGTGCTTTCTGATAGTGGAGAACAGGCTCTGTCTCCATCCCTGAGGAATTATGTATTATGTATGATTGTACTTAAACAGGATGTTAAAAACTCACTGGTTCATAGTATCAGAGCTTAAATGGAATGGGCCCAATGGATATTATTAAGATATTATTTCATATTGATTTGGTGAAAGATATTAATTCAATATCCTTGTTTCAAATATGAAAATATTTATTGATACAAGAAGAGGCAGATATAAGAAAGAATCTATGTTGACATTAAAAAAGAGATTTAACATAAGGAGCAATTTCCACAAATTTGAAGATTTCCCCATTTCTCCAAAACACAGATGCGAATTAATGCATCCTAAATTCTGCTGGGCATAAGATGAACCTTTTCCACAGGCTTTCAGAAGCACCAGACTTACAGCAAGGGGCAGCACTTGCTGGAAAAGCAGCGGACATGTAACCTGGATGAACCTGCACAAAGACCATGTCTCTTTAACAGAGATACTTTGGGATGATTTGGGTTTTTGTTTGTTTTACAAAACAATTTTTAGGTGTGCAGAGGGGTCTGTGAGTAACAACAGGTTGGGCATTAGGCGAGCTGCACCAGAAGCAGCATCCCACCACAAATCCTGAGAGGGGTGGGACACAGAAGGGAATGTTGCCATCAGCACCTCGGCTAGTGTCAGCTGCTGCCCTCAGTAAAGTCTGTGTGAGACCTCACCTGATAAATGACAATGGCAACTACAACAGAATCCAGGAGCAAAGAAGTTGGTGAGAAGACAAAATGTATTCCTATTGTCTTGGGAATGTCTTGGCTGACTTCAGCCAGTTTGTGGAGCAGAAGGTACTGGCAAAGGGCACCTCTTCCTGCCTGTGTTTGCACAGCTCATGTGGTCTGCCTGTCTGTCTGTCTGTCTCTGTTTCTCCCACAGCAGTGAAAGAGTTCAATGCTCAGGTAGATGGGATGAATTCAGGCTGCCATGCTCTCATTGCCTGAAGGGCTAAAAGGCATCTTGAGATGCTCTGTCTGCTGTGGTGTATCCAAGATAAATATAGACAATGGTGAATATATTTCCTGGCTGCTCCTGCTGTTTCCCATCCCTCAATATTCAGGAATGGATGGGAGTCTCTACCTTACAGACTTTCATGAACTGACAGGTTGGTTTTGTGCACATTCCCCGAGCCGAGAGACCTTTGCTCCTTCTTCCCCAGGCTACTTCCAGCTATCCTCTGTGTTCTCCCAGCGAGATCAGCCCTACAGCATTCAAGCCTGGGATCCAGCAGTCAGCCCCAGCGAAGCAGGATTCGTAGGCGGTGCTGTTGTGCTTCATTTCCTCTGCTGTGCACCGAACAGAAAGGGAGCCAGACCCCTGTTACCATCAGGAGAGACAGCGTATCAGTCTTCTCAACCTGCTCACAGGGACGGGGATGAGGCTGCTGAAAGGCAATGTCATCATTCCTGCCATGTCAGCAACTCTTCATCTATCAGAGGCAGCTGACAGATCGCCAAGGAGAGGAGTAACTTTATTAACCACTTCTCCCATGTTGAGCAGCTTTAGTAGGAATCTGAATAACTGCCCCATCCCCTGGGTTTATTGGACGTGGTTTGTTTTGCAAGTGGGAAAACAATTGTGAGCTTCATGCCTGGATGAGCTAACATGTTTACACAAACACTGCTGACGCAGCAGAAACAGGATACAATATGTGTCAAATATTGCTTGGGCTGCAGGCAAAAAAAACAACTGTGGAGCTGAAAGGCAGAGCTTAGCACAGGGCTCCTGGTGCCAGAGGCAGCTGCTGGGTACGTGTGAGGGAGAGGGAAAGGGAGCAGCCCTCAGTGTCCCAATCTCTTTTTGCCAAGCAGTTCCCAGAATAAGGAAAAGTTTTCCAAAGATGATACTACTGTTCTTATCATGAGTAATACCTATTCTCATCAATCAGTTTGGTCAAAGGGGAATCTGACTCAAAGCCATTTGAAGCCCGTGGGAGACTTTTCACTGACTTTGATGTGAAGCTCATTTCTTATTTTGCATTGTTAGGAGACAGATTTTCACAGCCTAATTTCTGCATTGGAATGTCAAGGAGAGAGGGAGATTTGCTTTTTCTGACACAAAATATCACCGACCACAGAAAGATGGGCATTTAAGATGATTGGCTTAAAAGGCCTATCCTATAAAGGCAGCACAATTATAAGCCTGCAGGGAAAATTTCTGGGCTCTTGTATGAAAAAGGAGCAAAGAAGAACACAAAAAGATTTTACTGAGTTACAGTGCCAGGGTTTCAGCTACCAGTTCTGCTGGAAAGCCAATAAGAGGGTTTAACAAAAGATATTTCCAGCATCAAGCCCATACACAAAATGGGTGATTGTGCAAGAGCAGGGTAGGAGGCAGAATGGGAAAGAAGGGGGTGTGATGCCAGGTCTACCTGCTGCAAACAGGTTGCAACAAAGAATTGCCACAGCAAGTCAGCACACCAAAAAGGAGTAGAGACTTTCTGGACAGAGAAGGGTGGGTCTGATGCTCTCTAAATAAATGAAGATCCAAAAAAATTGAAAGAAAGGGAAAGAGAGATAGTGAAATCAGCTGCCAAGAAGTGCTGGGGCCAGAAAAAGCAACAAAGCCCTATTTTTAATGTAACTTTTTTATTCTGCCAGTAAAAAATCAAACGATAAAATAGGCTAGAGAAAGGAAGCAATTGGGAATGGCTGAAGAGGATTCCCAGCTGTGCTTGCAATCAGTGCAATTCATGACTCACAACATGCTGGCCACATCACTTCCCAGGAGCAACATATTCTCATGAACAAGCAAAACAAGTGGGAGACTATCTTTAAAGGCTTTTTGGATCACTCATGACTTAGTTATGAAGTCGCCTGTGAAACTTGCTGGCTTTGAGGGTCAGGGTGATTTGAGGATTGGTCAGCTTTCCTTTTCTTCCCTCTTCAGCTGCTGCCCCTTCCACCAGCCCCTGGCAGCACAGCTGAGAACATCCATTCTTTTCGTTGTCCTGACTGAAATGAAGAGCTGGAAGTGGAACCGCTTTAGTGGCTTTTCAGCAGTCCTTGTTCTTCTGGTTTACCACAAGGACCTTCTGCTGTCCTATAAAGAGTGAGAAAAGCATGTGAAAATGATACTTAGAAGTTTATGTGAAACCAAATGTCTCAGAATTGACTGTCTACACATAGATCTTGCTAGTTCTCACCTGGCTGACACATAAATAATCTAATTTATATGATAACACTTCAGGTCCCTCCAAATCTCAGCTTCAATTCAACTGAGTCAGACTGCTGCTTTTACTAATATTTTTCTAAAATAAAATTGTGTACTTGCTCTACCACACAGCAAAATGTTTCACAATATATGTAATTAACACATAACTGTTCTGTTAAAAAAAAAAAAAAAAAGCAACAAAACCATATAGCACTGCAATGAACTTGAGGTTTTACTTAGGTAATTTTTTTTTCATTTTTGAAGTCATATCACTGGTGAAAGGGTACAGGTCTCACTCATAGTAGTTGTGGGTATCACACATTTACTGTTAATGTTGGAATCCAGCTAAACTTTTAACTTTCTGGGCAGTGCCTTTCCTGTCATCATCCTTCTTACCCAGCTGTGACATCTCTCTTGTGTTGGAGTTTTGTGTGCAGAGGGTACATGCAGCAAAAAACCCCTTTTCCTCAGGGAATGACAGCCTTTTCAGATTGATCAGTTCTCTGAATCTGAATTCCAAATCAAGATTTTGAAATTTTCAAGGAATCGGTGCTGTGAAAATAGCAAATAAAAAACATCACAATGTTTTGTTTCTACTTGATCAAGATGCTGAATCTTATTTTAAAGTATTTATTGTATAAATTATATATATTTTTGCAAGTAGAAATATTTATATCCTTTAATATCAAGATGTCAGAAGTGAAGAGATGCTTGATATATGGGTATTTTTAATGAATAAGGAAAATAATGCATACTATACAGTAACACAGGATGAAAAATAATCTCCAAATGAAACATTTTTACATTCTTGAAATAATATGCTCCATTATAATGGAAAAAAATACACAGAAATAGTAATGTAATTGGATTTTGTGTGGATTTTTTAAAAAACAAAATACATTCTCTGATGGAAGAGCATGTCTGATGTCCTGACCAGCTCTCTTCTTAGTGCATCTTAGAAGAATGCAATTTACGAACTTCAATGGAGAGAGAGTGAAATTCTACAAGGAAAACACAATTTCAGCTGTGAGGACATAAAGTTCACAGACAAGCTGTGTCTCAGTAATATCCTGGTAAACCAGGTGGCAAAATGTGTTGATTGTTTAATGCAGTATAGCTAAACCTCATCCTTCAAATAGATGTTGTAAAAATATTAACCCATTGGACCTGTTGAGTCCAGGGGCTCTCTGTTCTGAAATGAATTTGATGAGATGTCTGTGAAGGATGTTGCAAAGCCTTATATTTCTCTTATATTGCAGTAATTAATAAACTCTCTAGAAACAATTACAAAATCATTTTAATTTGTTCAGAATCACCGTTAGTTTCTGATTAAAGCCTGGACCAAGAAGTTGACAGTAGTTCTGCCCTCTTTTGAGACATTGCCTTTGGGGCTGTCCTGGACTCCATCTCAGATTTCTACTGAGTGAAGCCTTACAGCTGAATTTGAGATGGAAACAAGTGTGTGAAACTCATGGTTTTTTCTCTTTTCAGTTAATGTCTACTTTTTAAGGAGGCAGATCATATCTAAGTCACTGGAAAATTTAAAGTTTAACACACCAGTCAACAGACCATTAGCTTTAGCATTTGATTTAAAGTGGGATCCTAAAAAGTGGGAATCAGCAGCATACAATAGCACTGCTTTAGCCTTGCAAAGGCCAATTTCACTATAAACAAGTCACATCTTCAAGATGTTGACCTTCTCTTGACAGAATTCTCCATCCCTCCCAGCAAATAAAAGGCCAGAGTCTGATCAAAATAACAACAAAAACCCCAATAGTTTTCCTGTTGCCAAGAGATTTCATTTTAAAAAAATCCATTAAGTATTGACATATCTATTGCTTCCTCTCTTTGAAATTCTTGCTAGACAAGATTTGACTGATTCTGTTTAGTCCAGCTGGCAGAGACTCTGGGATTGGCTACCTGAAATAACTCTCACAGCAGCATTTATCCCTTCACAGTTTGGAAATCTAGGGAAACTGCAAATTACAGTATTAAAATGCTGAGCCAGAAGAGAAACAAGGAAATAACGTTTCAATTTTCAGCATGGGAAAGAGGATGTTTCAACCTAGCAATATTTATGAGCTGGTAAAAAGCTGTTCATGCCACAGTGGTTGTATGTTCCTTAAATGTCAAGTCCCAATCAATAACCTCGCTGAAAATTGACCCTGTTGGGCACGGTGTAGGAGAATTGGATACACTCTAGGCTATTGGTTGAAAGGCAAGAAACAGCAAGCAACTGATGAGAAGCTATCAATAAAACCACACTATTGTTTTGAGTTCAATTTCAAGTAATTGCCAGACATCTGAGATTGAGTCTGACAGACATGAAGAGGGCTAATGTTGGTTCCTGGTAATGAAAAGTAGCTTTCTTGTTCAGAATAGCACAATGGGGCCTAATAGTGAAATGGCTTCCCCCTCGAAAAACAAGTTGCTGTATGAGTGTAGGAATCAGTGAAGTCTGTGTTTCTATGGATTTGTGCCCTGTCTCCTTACAGCCTTCTCCTGTGCAAACTCCTTTGCCTTTCTCTCTTCCCCTCAGTTGCCCCAGCAACTCCAGTTTCTCTTTCATATCCCCTGTTCACTGCTTCAACCAACACCTGTCCTCTATTTGTTACTCCAGTGTTCACTAAAAATTCTAGGGCAGAGATAATTTTTCCATTATTTTCTTTTTTTCTTTTTTGGTTTCTGTTGCTTCATAATAGAAATTTTACTGGCATAAAATATGCCATGTCAAATGTTTTTCAAGTGAGTTCTCTGTAAAAGTGCTGTTTCTCTTCACAAAACTGGGGCTTCCTTGGCACCCTAAGTTAGAGCAAAGGTCTAAATAGCACATTTTGCCTCTCCACCATGGGCAGATTAAATGCATGTGGGGAATTACAGTAGCAAGATCGAGAAAGGGTTGTTTGTTAAGCTGCTCTTAACATAATTACCTATGATCATGTGTTGAAACACTCTTTTTATATTATTTAACACACTCTGCAAAATGATTTTTCACAAGATTCTTCAGTGGTGCATAACTCAGCAAAAAAATCCTTAAAAGAAATGTCCTTCCCCCTACTCATGCTGCTAGCTAGGAGCTTGGCAGAACACAAACTTCTGGCAGAAATTGAGCATATAATAGCACCAAAATCATCGAAGGAAATTGCAGTCTTCAGGAGGCTTTCACTTCCCACACATCATTCTGCAACAGTTTTTGAGCTGGGCTCTCTTGTACTTTGACCCTGTAGTATTTTGGGAGGAGAACTCAGAGGCAATGGTGCTAGCAGACACACCTCAGAGGCTCAGTGTAAGGCTCAATCCCAAGGCTGATTTAGGACTTAGAGTTCAGACTGCCAAAAAGAGGGGCTGAAACTGCTGAGGCAGAACCCTTACTACAGTTACGTCATGACCACCAAGTTGGTACACAGTGATATTTTAAAAAATTTCCTTGGCCAAATCCTCATGGAGACAGGTAATAATGTGAAATTAAAGATGCATTTAGAATCTGTTGAGGTGGTTTATTTTTTCAATTCTGCCCTCTTTGGGAGGATTCTTCTTATTTTTATTCTATCACTTGCCCTCTAGCCTGACTATGAGCTGGGGTTGGAGGGTACGCACATTGATTATAGTGAGGGATTGTGATTTTAAAAGTGCACTCTGAGTCTGGCAAGAAAAGGTTCATTTGCAGATGAATTTTCCAGTCTTTTACTGAGTATTCAGGAAATTTTTTTGGAAAGCTTCACTATGGAATAGAAAACCAAGACTAAATGGACCTACCTGATGATTAGTCCCATCTATAGGGCTGATGCTACAGCTGGCTTAGTACCACAGCAATGTGATTTATGTTTCCAAATAACCTCTCTTTCTGCATGTCTCTGCATATGCCTTTCCTCCCACTGCCAGAATTCCTGATCTAGTTCCTCTTCTTCAAAAGTATACAGGGCTCATTTTCAGTTCTTTGGAAAAAAAATATTTCTCTGTTTCCACATCTGCAATGACACTTTTTTATACCTGGATTTTTTTTTCTTGTTATGGCCAAGGCATTCTATTGTGTTAAAAGACAGAGGGCAGGAATCATACAAAGGGTGAAAATTCAACCTGTACCTTCTCTCTGGCAAACCAAGCTTTACTGCTTGAATAGCTAAGCTTTCTTCTTCATCTCTCTGCTGAGGTCTTGTATGAGCTGAAGGCAAGCCCAGGTCTAAGAGTGAAGATGTGCAAATCTCGATATAAGTACTGCACAAAATTTCCTTTGAGCTTTCTGCCCAGAAGTCCTGTTAGATGTGAGTTCTTAATGAGGCATCCTAGTGATATCCCAGTGATAACCTTGCAAGTGAAGCTGCATAACTGCTTCATTGGCACTGTCATTATATTTCCTTTTGCCTGTTGGAGTTCACCTCTTCTGATGGGGTCAGGAGTGGGAGATTCTGCTATTGCTCTTGATGTGCTTTTTCTTTTTCTTTTTTACTACTTTCATGAGCTTGACATTTGGAGATTCTAGTTCTAATCTTTCTCTTGACATGAATGTGGATAGATGTGGTTATTTGCCTGTGGAAATCACTGTGCTAAAATTCATGGTTACTTTTAAGGTCAACTGACATATCCTGAAATCACACCTGCCTCAAGCCGCTTCCTCCACGAACATGCTGTGCTAAAACACACAAAATTGTGCAGCCTGAAGCCTTTCAAAATCTTTTTAATAGCAAAGAGTAGCTTGATCAAGAGAAGATTTATGATGTGAAAATAGCTCCAAATGTGACAGAAAAACAGATTTCCTTTGTGAAAGATTCTCAGTGCCTGTGATTTGCAGAGGAGAACTGGATAGAAAAGGGGCCACTCAGTGCCTGCCTTGTAACAACCCAGTTAGGTGCACTTTTGCCTTTGGATTCAGGTCACTCTCTCTGCCCTATGTAAGATCAGGAGGCTGCATTGCAACAGGAATTAGCCTAATAGAAATAGAAAGCTCTATCCAGCCAGGAAGTGCCAGTTCCAGGCCAAGATGTCATGTGTTTCAAAGAGGATCAAGACCACCCTTGCTTCTCAGTACTGGTGTCTGCCTCCTCTTTGTGCCTACACCACTGATCTCAGTGGAGAAACAAGCCATGTGAATATCATTTGCACATATTTCTTATAAGGATAGTCTAAGTTGGGTCCATTTGGGTGGTGTGAGCAGAGAGTGAATTTTGCATTTTAAATGCACTCGAAAGAAATTCAAGAATTTGAACAGCATGGGTGATCTGAGAAAAAGGTTTTGGTGTCACTTATCTATATTCACAATATTCCCAATGTTGGTCACTTTAGGAAGTATTCTGATTTAAAAAAAAAAAAAGTTAATTTTTGGATGGAAATCAAGGGGAAAAAATGAGAACCTAGTGGTCACAAGAACCCTCCTCCACTTCTGAACTTCATTAGTGGTTTGATTTGCACTCAGGTTTCAGTCTGAGATCTGGAGACAAGTGTTCTTCATTTTCAGCTCCACAGGGTGAGGATGCCATGATAAAATCTCTGTGGTGTATTGCTTACTGAGGGCTGCCACTCTTCCTGTAGTATATATGGCCTGCATAGATGAGATGGAAAGACAGTGTCATTAGTTTGCTTTCTTTCTTCATCAAAATACTTGCAGAGGAGTTCTGGATACAGTTTCCATCCACAAAGATTTTTTTTGTTTCTTCAGAATAGGAGAATTTTGATGTATACTGGAAATAGAACAAACATTGACCTTTGAGCTACAGGAAAACTTGATTGTGTCAAGGGAAATTCAGCCACTTGAAGCTCTGCTTCATGGGGTGCTTTCTAATGGGGTCCTGCAACCCCCTTACCATCATCACACTCTGAACACTTACAGTACTTAAAAGAGTCTGTTCCTATGTATGTGTTGTAAGGAGTCCCATCAGCAAATCTCAAAGCTCAAAGAGTGTAAAACAATCACCAAGATAGCAGAGATGGCCTTTTTACGTGTTTTTGTTCAAACTGTGCTTCTTTATTACTTATTTTTTCACAGAGGGGTCTCAAAGTTGATGGATATAAGTAGAACTGAGGGAAAGCATCCCTGCTTCCCTCTGTTCTAGAAGCACAGTCTGTATGGTATGGCAGCCTAGCTTTCTGTGGGAAGAGAATGGAAAAAAGAAAGCTGCATTGAAGTTTATCTGTATTCATTTTTCTCCTTCAGGAATGTTTATCCCAAACCTTAGAGCCTTTATTTCCATGAAGCTAATTTATCCTGCTAATAGACATGTGGAGCAACAAATTGCCTTCTTGCCCAAGTGGATAAAATGCATTCAATCTAATCACCATCCAGCGAAAGGGGTTCAAATTAATCTTGCCTGGCTGATTTTTTTTATGGCTCACTGCCCCCCAACTCCCTGTCCCCAAGAGCACCCATTCTACCTTGATCTTCTTCTTTTGTCTTACACTTCAATGAAATTTTGGCATTTGCCCTGAAAATGGTGGGAAGATTTTTCATGTTTCTTTTCCTCTGCAAACATCCAAAGTGGTGCTGGGAAACTCTATGAACCAGCCTTTTCTGAGGATGCTCTGACCATTCACTATGGCATGTTTGACAGAAACACTGTGAAGAGTGCCATACTCCAAAGATAATTTGCTTTAATTCCTCCATATTAATAGAATTTCCCAGCAGGCACAAAGGCCTTCCCAGAGCTTCTGGAGTAATAAAGGACACTTAGATGAGTCTGCTTATGATGGACAGTTTATTTCCTGTTTTACTACATTTTTCTAGTATCCCTGAAAAGAGAGATGAAGAAACCTCTGAACTTCCATTAGGGGTTATCTCCTGTGAGCAGGGCTTCCTGTTCTTTTAGGAGCAATCCTTCCCATGTGCAGCTGTACATGGTGGCCAGCATGAAATACCCATCAGTCCAGCCAGATCTCTAACAAAGCATTTCACCAACAAAAGCAGAGCCTTGCATCTATGGCAATTTTCTTTGATCAACAGTTTTAATCTCATTACTTTAAAGACTTGCCTTCTTGGATTGGTGAGTCAGTAATTTGAGTACACTTTATAATCCAATCTAATAGAAGTCAATTATGAAAAATAAGAAATGAGAAAGGAAGCAAGCTTGCTAAGTTCATTTCTCTTTGGATTTGTCATGAGCTGATCTGAAAAAGGCAGGGAAATATTTCCTTCTAGCCAGCTTTGAATACAGTTGTGAATACAACTTGGGTTTTTGAAATTCAATTTCTGTCAACTTCCTACCATGTCAATTGCATGTGAATCTTGATGAGGTGTCTTTTGGTCTAATTGTTTCCTTTTTTAGATGTTACTTTTCTTCAGAGATTTAAACATTTAGTTCATAATATGAGCTTAATTGGTCAGATGTACAAAAAGAATATATTTAAATAATCACTTTGCTCTTTGTACAAATCTTTTAAAAGATTTTACAGCAAAAAAGTTGCATATCAACAACATAAAAATATCTAGATGCATAAGAAGTTGAGTATGCTATAGCATTGATGACTGTCCTTGAAGAATCTGGTTTTCAATAAGTCTCCATTTCATTTACTTGTCTCCATAAGGGCACTTGCATGTAGAAATGGAAAGAAGAGTATGTACCATCCCTTCCTATTACTTGCAACATGGAATTAAGCAAATCTCATAAATGGATGTTTTCTCCAGATCAGACCCTGGATGTTTCATTAATTCTGTAAGATTTTTTGTGGCCTTTTCTTCCTTGAGGAATTGCTGAACACAGTCTCTGACATAAAGGTTTATGTTTAACACTGGAGCTATTTGCAAGGCTATTTGTAGAAAGACATAGTGTGGGATCAGTGATCATATATCATAGCTTCAGAATGTCATTAAAACTCAACCTTTTTGTAGTGCACTGTTGTGAACATTTATGATTAGGCTGTAACAAGAGAAGGGAGATAATGTTAATGAAGCTGAAGGTATTTAGGAAGGTGCCATCTACTTAGACATGATGCAGAAGAGAATTTACTTCCAAGAGGAGACTGAATACAGAGCAGATTCAATATCTGACCTTCAGTTAAGGTACGGATTTGGGGTAAAGAGGAGTTGAAAAAGGAGAAAGCAAATTGTGGAAGCAGATAAGCCCTAACCTGGTCCCATTGCAGCTTTCATTCCTGATGTAAATTTAACATCACATCATCCTAAGGATCTTACTGTATTTTCACAGTAGTATTCACATTTTCAACTTCACAACTCTTGTATGTGTGACCTGGATATTAGTGTAGCATTGTAAAAATACTGTACATACTGTAAAAATACTACATAGTACTGTGCACTGTTAAACTGCTGCCTTCCACATCAAAAAACATCCAGCCTTCAGCTGCAAGTGAAATCACAGCAGGACACTTTATCCTGGGAGAAAGCTCCTACCCTTGGTGCATGAACGATATGGGTATACTCTTACTTGCTCTGAAATCCTGTTGGATGAGGCAGTTTTATTTATTATCCTAGATGTTGTCAATCTGGAACTCAATGCACCTCATGAGAAATAGTTTGAGAAACAATCCTTTTGTTAAACCACAACAGTTTTTTCCATGGGTGTCATTGAAAGTTGGATTTTTTTTTTTAATAGCAAAAACTACCTGCCCCTGAGCTCCACCATTTTAGTTTTATTGATTTGTAGTTTGATGTAACAGTATGAACTATGTGAACATAAGAAACTTGGACACACAGCTGTGAGGAAAAATTCAAATTAGATTTAGTCAGAACTTTGAATTAATACTAACACAGAAAATGATTTTATATTTGTTGTAAAAGCTTTAGTAAAAGTGTGATTACTTTTAAGCTAAGAGAGAGATTTCTTTTTTGTTTTCATAAGAATGTACTCGCAATGTCATTTAATTCACCTACTGGCAGCTTAAAAGAAAATTCATCATTCAGAGGGAGGAAAGATGCACTCAGCATGCTTCTAGCACCCTAACATTAGTAACTTCCCTCTCCTGGCCTTCAGCTTCCATATCCTGGTGCATTGGTGAGGAACTATTAGGAATGATGGTGCACGCCACCAATGAGATGTGCTCATTGGTTTAATTCAGTAAATGATTGTGTTTTCATTCAGATGAAGAGGAGGCATAGCAAGGTTAAGGACCTTTTTTGGAATTATTTTATTAAATCCCATTGGTTGCTCTGACTTCTACCCTGTAAACTGCAGCTCATCAGCCTGTCAGTTGCCTCTGATCTAGGCTCATTTGAACTGAATCACAGAACTGTAATTCCCACCACTCTTTATCATATGGGCATGCTGTCACATCTTACCCTTTCTAGGAGATATTAAATATTGCAAACCAAGAGATTAGGGATGCTTTATTTACAGGGGTATCTGCTTTTATTATGCCTTCTTCAGTGAAAAATAGATAATTGGTCTACATTGCCCTTGTAATCAAATGTAGATATTATTTCAGCCTGGCATTTATTTAGCTTTACTATTTGGAGTTTGGGGGGCGGGGGGGGGGGGGGGGGGGGGAAGGGCTGTTTGTTTGTTTAGGGTTCTGTTTATTTTTTTGTTCTGAGGTTCTTTTTATGTTTCTAGGACTAGGTTGGGGCAGCATTTGTAATATTGGCCTGTGCATGCAAAGAAAGAGAAAATGCTGCTGGTAGAGAGGCTAAAACTTGATGTTAATTATTTGTCTCTCCTGAAAAGGCAACTTGTGGTTTGTCAGTATCTTTTAAGCTTTGCTGTTGGTAGCGAATGCTGCCAGCGAGAGTGTCACCCACAGAAACCCAGTTCAGATTTTGTCAGGTACAAACATGCTGGCCCTAAAGTGAATATGGTGAATTCCCACTCTGGCTGCTCAGTCTCTGTCTCCCCCCACCTTCCCAGCTCTGGAAAGCAGACACATTCTTTTGTAATATATAGATACAGTAGCTTGCATGACAGTGACAACATTTTGAATGCAAAGATATACAAGCATTTTGCTTCCAGGGTCCTATGGATCTAGCACAAAGGATGTTGAGAGCTAGATATTGTGGTCATGGCAGCATGTAATGTCATGAGTGTGCCCCCATCACATATGACTTCTTGATGGTGTCTAGAAAGCTTTATTTAAAAAGATGACATTGTCTATAAGCTCAATGAGCCATATTTTTGACTTACAAGCAGTGAATTAACTGCTAAATAAATGGGTTGACACAATCAGAATGTAAATTGTAGTGGGGAGGGGGGAAGGAGAAGAAGGAAAATAATTTGGAGAACTTTAATTGTTCACAGTAGGTTAAACTCTTGCCCAACGGCACACTGACAATAACCCCTTACAAAGCCTTCTTGTCATAGTCAGTGGGGGCACCAGATTAGCATTTGAGTTTGAATCAGGCTGCATTCTGCAATAAATCTCCTGACTGCCCCCACGCCATGCTTTGGTTCTTACTGTAGAGTGGTCTTGGAGTGCACAAAATAGATTCCATTTGGATGAAACTCAATTGTAGCATGTGTTCCAGCAGTACTTAGTGTGATCCAACTGTCCACAGTATTCATATCTTGGGCATCAAACTGAAGCTAGTTTAAATTAAACCCCACAGAAAGATGTATATCACAGATACAGAATGCTCAGCACCATTAATTACACTCCATAGATGCTCTTCTGGCTGCAAAACTTGCTACTGAACAGCCAAAGTCCTTGTTACCACCTTTTCTCTGTTTTCACTCTTCTCAGACTGCTCCTCAGCCTCAGGAAGTTCAATTCAACTGAGCTATCTGAAAAGTGTTCCAACCTAGGTGAACATAGCCTGAGTTAGTCCCCACGAATGTGCCCACAGGAGCTGTTGCATAATGCATCTGTGATAATCAGAGAGAGCTTAAAACCAGAAAGTGCCAAAATGGACAGCTGAATTGCCATCAAAAGACAACAAATGTGTGAGGGGTTAAATCTAATGACATTTTTGTGCTTAACTTTGCAGACTGGGTTGTCCAGGCTCATAGCAACCTTAAGATACAGTTTCCTGAGAAGAAAATTAGGCCAGAGCACATATCATGTCTCTATGGCGGGTAGAAGAGCAAGAATAAGGAATGTACACAGTGGTTGTAGCTTCAAAA
Organism: Erithacus rubecula; assembly: GCF_903797595.1. Lineage (NCBI taxonomy): Eukaryota > Metazoa > Chordata > Aves > Passeriformes > Muscicapidae > Erithacus > Erithacus rubecula. The sequence goes on along the minus strand of NC_136689.1, from coordinate 60,192,040 downwards.
AATCTGGGACTCTTCCTGAATTGAAAATTGCATCTACATTATCAGGTTTAACCATCATGGCCCTTTCTTCCATTAATTTGTATAATTTCTTTTTGAACTCATTTATGGTTTTGGTCTTGCAAGCATCCTGGGTAATGTGTTCCACAATTTCATTATCCAGTGTGTAAAAAAGTACTTCCTTTTGCTTTTAAGCCTGTTGCCTGATAATTTCATTAGATATCTTTACTTCTTATAATAGAAGAAAGAGGGAATTGTTGTTGCTTGTTTACCTTTCCTAAGTAATCTTTAATTTTATAGACCTCTATTATAGCTCTTTCTAACCACCTTTCTTCTGTTTGAACAAGAAAATCCTATAAAATTAAAAAAGCCCAAAACCCCAAACAAACAACAATTCAACCACTTTGCATCTGCATTGGCATTTTTACTCAAAATGAGTTCTGCAGCAACTACTTTCATGCACTGCACATTGCTTGGTTGCATCCGGCTGGGCCACACTAGAAGCTCTGCTCCAGGCTTGCTGCAAATCTGCTTCATGTCCTACCAGAAACAGAAGGGTCCAACCCAGCACTGATTGTGCTGTCAGCTTTGGCCCCATGTGTGGGAAGGACATTCAGCCCAGGTGATTGAACTGTATCTGGCCTGAAATGATTTCCCCTCAGGGGCAGAATTCTCAACCACAATTGCTTTGGTCTGTCAGTCCACCCTTCAGCACCCAATTACCTTCTAAAGCAGATGTGACCTTCTTCTTCCTGTATGGAAGCTTTAGCTATATCCCAGTCATCCCAGTTGCCTGCTCTGCACTTAGTCTAGTAACTCCTCTTCATGGTTACGGGTGCAACACAAAATATTTGCACAATTTATATGATACATGTATTGATGCTTTCTCTTTTTTTTTTTGCCCTTGATTTCTTTCCTACTAATTACTAACAGTTTATGTGCTGTTTTGGGAGATGATAGGCACTGAAGGGATGTGCTCAGAGCCTTATCCACACGACACAACATGTCTTTCCTGAGAGGCTTGAGTTCAGCCAGAACACACTGTGTGCACACATAATGCTGTTTTCCTTGTGCATGGTATGTCACAACTGTCAGAATCAAATTTACTTTGCCTTGTTATTTTCCAGCCACTCAATATCAAGAGATATATCCGAACTCTTTGCAGACAAATTGCATTTTTGCTGCCTTGAATTATTTAGTAACATCAACATACTTCATTATTTACTGAGGCTTTCATCCTATTTTGTGAATATAGTTTCAGTACACATCACTGTATGATTCCACTAGACTTCCCTCAACTGTGAAAACTGGTCATATATTTTTCTGCTTTCTGGCTTTTACCAAGTTAGCACCCCTCATGAGAATCTTATCTTTTGATGTAAAGCTTCATAAAAAACCTTTTGGATATGCAAGTAAACTTTATCAATATCAATGTCCTTCTCTATCTGTTCACCCTTTGAAGACCTTTGTAGATTTTGATGATGTGAGTTCCTTCCTGAAAAACTTTGTTGACCATACCATTACAATGAATTTAGCTATATGTAAACTGATTACTTTCTTATTCACAGCTGGTGTGGAACTTGGAAAATTTGCCTGTAGTTTTCTGGGTGAACTCCCCTGCAGAGCCTTTTTTCAATAGTGGCATCACTTCTGTCCCTTTCTGTACCTCTGATATGAAGACCGGTTTTGTATGTTTGACTTTCTTCAGAAGTTTGGGTAACACTATATGAACGTAAGAATTCGCTATTAATTTTGATGATGCATTTTAAAAACTCTTCTACTGGCATTTTGATATTAAACAGTTGCTTAGACTCATTCCTTCAGTTTCCATGTGGAAATTCCCTAAGCTTTCCCATAATGAAATTTGATAGTACTGAAATTATTCTGGGTCTTGGGATTCTGGCTGAAGTCCCCTAGGTTTTGGTTTGCAAAACTGCCTTAGATTTGTATTAAGAAAAAAGCCCTATATCCCCACTAAAGTGTTATGGATCATCAGGAGTTAAAGAAGTTGCAGAGGAACTGTTAGTTCAATTGTTTATTCTCCTTGTCTGCTCTGAGATCACTGTGGGGACTATACCAGATAAAGTTATCTGTGGAAACTGGGCATTCTCTTATCTCTCCTACGCCCATCAGTGAAATACCAAGATATCTAGGAGACATTTAAAAGTAGAGATAATTTTTTTCTGCCTTTTACTTCTTCTCCCATTTCCTTTATAGTAATCTTGTTGGAACTTTTCTTGCTGACAGTATATATGAATAATAATAATAAAAAAAGTCAGTATCTACACACCCAGTCAAGAAGGATTAATTGACTTTTCTGGTTCCTTTGCATAAGACCATGGCCATCTACTCCCAGGACTCTCAAGACTTTCAACTTCCTTCAACGATTCTGGGCTGCGACTTCTCATGTTGTAGATCTTTAATCATGAATTACCAGCCAGCTGGAACAGCAGGAGAAGGAAAGTTCATACATACCCTGTGCTCCAGTTAGTCACGGTGAGAAGTGCACAGGAGCTCTGCTGTTTCTGTCTAATGCTGGCAGAGAAATTACCAGCAGCTTATCACCCCAGCAAGTTTTAAGGTAAGCTTAGCAGCTAAGTGTTGATACTGGAATATTTGTCATCAGCACTCAGGGGAACCATTCACACCTCGGATTTGTATAAACTTTACATCTTAATGTGAAAAAACATATGCATCCAACACATGTAAAGCTGCATTTGAATTCAAATGAGATTAAGAAGTGGTTCCCTGACATTCTTGCTTTCAGAAGTCTGTACCAATGCCTTGCTGATGATTTTTTTTTTTTTTTGGTCCCTAGTGATATACTGAATACCATTTACTGTGAACTGCTGAGCCTGCAATGACAAAAGCAAGAACAAACCTTGATTGCAATGGTACAGGCCACTTTTGGCTATTGTGAATATTCCCATACATTTTTGGCATTGTTGTTTCTCAGAGCTAAGTCCAATAAAGAGCCCTTTGTGGCACTGATATGAATCAATGCAGACATGTAAGTGGGAGATGACAATAACTGGAGAACCTTGATGACTAAGGAGCTGCTAGTTCAGGGACTCCCAAATAACAACCCAGCCATCTGGCCAGCCATTCAGCTGCCTGCTGTGAAGGCTCTGCATTTAAAAACTGTTATCAACTTTACAATAAAGAAACAACCACTTGAGCATCAGCTTGCAGAGCAGACAGGACTAAGGGATCCATTATTTAAATATAACCCTTTCGATCAGTTAGGAGTAGGAGGGAAAAAACAGGAACTCTCTCCCTTATCACTCAAACTCCCCAGCATCAAGAAATGAACAAAGAGAGACAATTGGAATAGTTAATTCCAGTGCTTCATGTTGCTGGAGAAAAGTCAAATTGGTGGTGGTGTGTCCTTTCCATCTGTTCCCCACTACTTTCTCCTCCTTCCAGAGGTACTTCAGAAAGTTTGTTTCATATAAAATGCAGACAAGATGAAAGGCACTGTCAAAGCCTATACCTTAAAAAAATAGACTACTGAGTGTTGTTTTCTTAGGTGATGAAAGTGAAACAAATTGATGGGAATAAAACAACCTCTGGAAGTAGTTAGATAAACAAAGGTCTCTCTAGGTCTAAAAAACAGCCATATATGGTTTTGTGCTAAAATGGATGCTTTCCTCCTCAGTAAGCTAATAGAGCAATTTAAGACAGCTTTTTTCTCTTGATAAGTTGGAAGAGTTGACATGCAATTGCCAGAGAAAATAAATTCCTCCCAGCACCATCCTTATAAGCAAAAACTTTATTTACTGTGTAGGAAATTCACTGGACATTTGGTGAAGCTGCTGTAAGAAAGCAGCCCCTTCTGCTGTTGTGAATCCATGATCTGCTCAAGGCAGATAATCCAAATTTCCTTCTTTCTGGCATTTAGTTTTACTAATGCTTTAGTAAAAGCTTCCTGGGTACATACTGTAAATGTTGTCAGACTGAAACAGCACACCAAGGTAACTTTTCTTGCTACTCTGAGGGTGATGTACAGGTTCATTAGCCATAAGCAGAATACTTTTAATGAAAGAATAACTAATATACAAGTATTGTGGGACTTGGCAAGTTTCAGGGAACTGTGTGATAGCATGCTATGATAACATGTGGAAAAACTGGGAGGCTGGAGACACATCCAGTGATATCAGTGAACCATACATACAGGTGTGTATGCACATGCCTACCATCAAATGCCATTTATAATGGCCAAACAAAACCTTAGCCATGAATGTGTCCTTCCTGCTCTTGAGGGAAAAAACCCCACTTTTTTTTTTTTTCCCATACATGTATATGAGTAAATGTATGTATGTTGCAATCATAAATCATTTGCATGGTTTATGATTACAGCATATATATATTTACTGTGTATGCATTATGCTCCAGTGGAAAAGACAGGTCCCACATGAGACTGAAGGTGAATCTCACTTCCAATTTCATCCTCATGATCTATCAGTCAGCAGTAATTGTCAGCTATGAGAATGAGGCACACAGGAACTCTCAGGATGGCTGTGTTTTGAGCCTTGTAGCTGTGACTGCTCCCTCACATTTTGTTGAACCTTGTTCAATAAAATGATATTCCTTATCAGTCCTTCCTGAAAGATGAGGGTTCCATTTTTTTTTGGTGGTATGCTGGCCAATTCTGTGACAAGAAATGAATATATCTGGTTATCTTCCCTTCTCTCCAGGTGAGATCTCTGTTATTCTTTTTTCCTTTGGAAACCTATTTCTCATCAAGAGAAAAGTGAAGAGAGAGTGGGTGAACAGACACAGGGATGTGCAGAGGCTTCACAGACATATTTTTTTCTTTTCTCAGCAAGGTATCATCTGTTCCTCAAAGTACTTTATTTTCTCTTCAGCTTGCTTGGAAACATGGTCCAGACAAGGATCAGATGGTTCTTGTCAGCTCCAGGATGGATTATTGAGTTGTGTCATGTCTGAAGCTGAATGTGAACATAACATACAAATTTTGGCTGTTATAGAAGTTGGATGTGCACTTGCTAAAGAGTTCAAGCTTGTGCTCACATCTCTGCCTTACTGATTCCCAGAAAGCTTTCAGAAGAACAAAAGGCTCAAGCCTTTGCAACATATGACACACCACCTTATTTTAGGAGCTGCCCTCCTTCTGGTCAGCACATTTCAAAGCCAAAGGTGAGGTGTGAGAGGCCTGGGAGTCCCTCACTCTTTGCATTGGGCCCCAGCTATGTAGCAGGACACCCTCAGAGAGGTCAAGGGAATCATGAGTCTGCCTGGCTGCATGAAGCTCTGAAAAAACAGCTTTGAGGAGCAGATTTCTTTTATTCTTGCAGATCAGAAAGTCCTTTTATTCCCATGAATTCTTCAACCCCAAACACAATTTTGACTTTCTAAATGCCAAAGTGCTAGATAGCAAAAAGACTACTGCTATTGTGATTTTATGCTGATGGGGGTCTGTCAGTGATGGGCAGCAAATGTAAGACTCATCTTAATGACAAACATTGATACCAAGCCTCCTTATGTAATCTTCCTGTACTTAATTTTGGTCTCCTGTGGAAACAGGCATTGTAGAGGCTCAGAACAAGGATAGGGAATTTATATGCTTAAAGATGGGAAACCCTTTTACTCCTTGCTTCAAAGCTTAAAGGAAAAACACAGAGAATAAGAGAGAGTCTTCAGAGTCTATCTTCTGGCCTAAGGCAATGGAACAATCCTATAATAGCCTCCTTTTTTTTTTTTTTTTTTTTTTTTTTTTTTTCTCTCAGGCACCCTGGTAACATAAATTCTGTTCTGTCACAAGATCACATTAGGGATGTGTCCTGTAGGATACCATGATCTCAAGGCATGACTCCGAATGGCAATGGAAAACCACACGGTGCCTCATGGAGTTATTAATTTATGTCACACCCAGAAACAGCCAGATATAGAAAGTGCTGTGGCAAATCACAGCCGTGAGGAACTTTGGCAAAAATGCTGCTTGACAACTGAGCTCTTTGTCCCAATAATTTCCCTAAAACTACCCATTGAAGATGAAGATGCTTTTTTTGATATTACTACCAGGATGTGTCTACAAATCTCAGTGCCTGAGTACTTCTTGGTCTTGTGAGTCAGTAGTAACTACTGAGGGCTGGGACAGACAGCCAACAGAGTCAAACTACTGCAGTTTACTCAGTATTTTACCAGATGTAACAGAGTTTTGTATGACCTGTTTAAATAGTGGTGCAAGCACACCCCTGATTTGAGACACACACAGAGGAACTATTTTAGAGCCACCCTTGATGGGCTCATGTTGCCATGCTGACAATTTGGGCCACCAGCCCTCCTCCTGACATGTCATGAACAACATTTGGGATGTCTGCTTCTCTTCCAGTTCTCACTTTTCCTTCACAGATGCATAACGCCCTTGAAACCAGCAGTGTGTGGACGTTTGTGTGGGAGGGGGTGGGGAAGCATTTGGGATGAGTGGGACACCTTCATGGAGTACTGTATGTTAAATAACAGACTGAGAGAGGGAGTGATGAGTCTCTCAAGGAAGCATAAACACTATGTACTCATTAGAAGACTCATTATAAATAAAGTACAGGGAAGGTGCTCTGAGACAAAGCTTTTTCGTTGGTATTTATTAGGACAAAGAGCTCCTTTAATAGGGCAACTGAAAAGCACTCTGCTGCAATCATTAATAGGCATTACCACTTTTACTGACTTCTTGGGAACAGTTTTGCCCTTCTCACTTCATCTGCATTAAAGGGACATGCCCTTTATTCCATATTTATCCTGAAAAACACAAACCAGGCCAAGACTAGGGGGAAGGAGTGAGAACCTCAAGAACTTCTACATGTCAGTCCAGTGGCAAAATCTGGCTGATGGAATGAAGCACAACAGGCTGCTGATAGACTTGGATATGCTCTTCTGCCTGGATTTCCTCTATTTTGGGAGTTCCAACTGGGTACCTCAACCCACCAGAGGAAAAATATAGCAAAAAAGGGGAGTAGGAGAGAAATGGAGGATCTCACTCTCTCAAGTTTCACTATGTGTTTTATCACTTCTGCCAGACTGGAACAGAGTTGTCTGCTTTAACTATGCACTGTGTTTCTAGCTTTAAACCTCAAGGATGGTTGTAATTTGGCACCTGAAAATGGTAGCCATTTTCTCTGTCAGGTTAAGATACCCTTCTTGAAGTTGTAGAACTTCCAGCTTGCTGGAATACAGCTGTGGTGAGTGCGATGGTTTGCTGTTTATACTTTTTAGGGCTTTTTTTCTTCTCTAAAGTGGAATTTTAAGGTCTGAAAACACATTTTTCTGAGATTTCTTTCTTGCTTGTTGTTGGATTTTACTAGGCTGTACTTGATAAATGGGCATGGAAGGCTCAGCACTGCAAAGAATTTGCAATTTTTGCATTATGTGATCTTGAGCCAACACATGTGATGAGCATGTGGAAAGTGAGATATTAAAAACAATTGTAAAGAGAAGGGAACTTTGTTATTTTCCTTTAAAAAACACACACACATGACTTTGAATTGGCTGGTTCTCCTATCTGCACAGACACAAGCACATAGCAGCTTTCTGCTTTTCAGAAAGAAATGAAACAGCTGTCTTTTTTTTTTTCCTGAAGGCCTGCAATTGCAAATGTTACATCCCATAGAGGGTGTTGACTCAGGACAGTCACCCCAGCAAGGTGCAGTTGAGAAGTAGACCCAAGAACTGGACACATTGCTCCTGGGCCAGAGATACTTGCTTCAGGCTGTCCCAAAACTTGGAGGGAGAGGACACATGACAGCCTCTGTCCAGAGGGGTCTGTGTCAGGCATTGCCTGAACACTGGCAGACAAGCACTGTGCAGAATGTAAATCTCTGTGCACTACAGCCTTTGGTCCTTGTTATCCCCCAACTTCTTTTCTCCCAAGTCAAAGCACATCAGCTACCAATCAAACCCTTGAGAAGACCTTCTCTGCAGTTCACCTTCTTGATCCTCTATTTCCTCTTTGCTTGCTTTCTTCTTGTCTCTTCTAGTTCTGCTTGTGCAGTTCAATGCTGTGAAGTTCTCACAGCCCCAGACACATGGCAGTGCTGGGTGAGATCAACAGTCCAACACCTTGCTTCTGATGAGGGCCACAACTGAAGAGTTTGAGAACATGAAAAAATTTGGACAGAAAGACACCTTTGCCTTTTCATGTAGCATGATAAAAGTAATCTAGATCAATTGTCTGGTCCATTATTTCTTGTTCTTATTGCTGCCACAAAAAATAAGTATGTTTTTCTAGGTTATCTGTACTATATTTTCATTTAAGCAATGTATTAACCATTCTGATCCCCAAATAATTTTCCTAAGCTGTCTGTAGTGAAAGTTAATGAGAGAACTGTCAAAATCAGTATTGAATTGTGAGTTTTGCCCTTGTGAGAAACCTGCAGCCTTTTGGTCAAAGGTTTTTCTTTCAAATTCATGAACTTAAAGAGTGCATAACACTCTTCAGACAAGCTTAGTTCATTTGAAATCAGGCTTATATCAATTTAGATTAGATAGACAAGAATCAATGCAAGGTGTTATGAATGTCAGCCAATGTTAAACTGAATTGAGAGTGAACACATTGTGCTTTACACCAGTTTAATCACTGGTTTAAAAACGAACTTAGATGGAACTGCTGTGACCCCCTTGTAAAGAAAGGGGCCCTATGGGGTTTAGCTGAAACAACAGGACCAACAATGAGCATTTCTTAGCTTTCTCCTGTGTGCATTTCTTTCAAGATCTTTCTGTTTTATTGGGTAGAGACCCCAGGATGTTTTAAGAAGGGCACATCCAGATGGCACAAACACAGCCTTGTGTAGCAGCACTTGTGTAGCTCAGGGACTGTATGACATGTGATGCTTCCTGCAGGGATATGTCCAACCTAAGCAAGTCAGGTTATTCCTGACTTAAAAGGCACAGCTAGGTAAGGCTGTGGGCTGTGTGGCATCCTAGAGTTACATGGCATGAGGAAATCTGGATGAGCATTTAACCTCGTTCTTGCTCACCTCCCATTTTCTGCTGCTGACTGCTGGGGTCGGGTAGGATATCAGCAGGGTACTTGCTGCCCTTCCGTGTAGCACAGGCTGATCCCAAAGCCTCCTGGAGCAAATGGAAAATTCCCTCAGAATTTCTTCTGTAATTGAGACAGATTGGTGGAGGAGGTCTCTTTCTCTTCTGGACGCTATAGAGGGGACTCAGTGTTTGGTTATTTTAGAATAATCATGTATTTGAATTTTAATTTGAAGAACAAATCTAAAAAGCAAAATATGAGAGGTTTGCCTCTCTCCTCAAAAGGTCCCCAAAAATTTTCAGCCATGGAAGAACTAGGGGAGCTTGAACTGTGTCTAATGTCCCAATTGCCTACAACACTGTTAGAATCAACACCTCCCTCCCCCTAAACAAACCAAGCAGAAAAAATCCCCACAAAATCCAAACAACCTTCCTTATAGCAGGCCTGTGTTGGGAATTTAACTCCCTCGGAAATGAATCTGGACAACTTCCCAGATAATGCATCTATCCCTCTAATTCCTATCTCAAGGATGAAGCTGATCATAGAAGAATTGTAGAGGACTGGTGAGTTATTCTCAGTGTTTATCAGTGTAGCACCTGGAGGTGATCTGATCTTCCTGCCTCCTCAAAAAAATAAATCTGTCTTCCCTTGGCTAGCTCACAAATCTGCACTCAAACCCTTCTGTGCCAAACATGTGCAGGTGTACAGTATGTGTGTTACTACTGAGCCATCTGCAGCCTCCCCTGCACGGCAGTTGTTGTACTTTGGAGTTCCTTCCCCAACCAAATGGAAGTCCGCAGAACAGTTTCAATAGCACAAATTAAGAAGCTAATACTTTCTCACAGTGAGATCAGCTTTGCCTGAGCTCACGTTGCAGGAACAGATTTTTCTCTCATTCTGCTTGTCTCACTAAAGAAAATATATGACAGGCAAAGGAAGTGATAGCGTAGGATCCACCTTTATCACCCACACAGGGCACCTGCTGTACAGGCAGTCCCAGTGCAGAGAAACAAATGCTAAGACTAATTTTTATTTGAGGGTGTTTGGTCAGCTAGTCAAAACATCATTATCCCACAGCACTGAGGATGTGTGTCCCCCAGACCTGGCCCCCTCAGCAGAACCACACCTGATCTCAAGATCACACTGAGCATGCACCTCAGATGCTTGAAGTGTTACTGCTTACAATTCCTCAAAATACACCAGCTTCTCCCCCATCCCTTAGCCCCCTCAGACTGTAACATACATGGCATTTCCCTGAGCAAAAAATGTAGCCCCTGTGTTTGTAAGGGAAGGAAGGCTGCAATGTGTCCATGAAATCAGAAACATCGCCCTTTCCAGTTCTTGATCCAGTTGGTGCAACAGAAAACACCAACGTGCCTTCCTGTTTTCTGCAAACCTCAAGGAGCTGCCAGCCAGCACGCTGAGCTGGTGAAATTGATGACTGACTAGATGAACAAAAGTGCACTTTGGGGACCTCCCCATAGTCTGTCATTCACTAATGTTGTCCTCCCCTTGACTTCTGTGGGCTTCCTGGGGAGCCAGCTGTTCCCCACATGTAGGTCAGCAGCTATGTGGTGTTTGTGAGTGTAGGCACAGCTGTGAGTGGTGAACCAGAAACAGGTGAAGAACTTGTCCCAGTGCCAGCAGGAGGTACTATGGATGACATGTAATCTGGAGGCTTTCTGAAGCATCTAGGCACTTCTGCCTTCTGTGGCTTTGGGTCCCCAAAGCTATGCCCAGCAGACCACAAATAACACATACTTCTAAAGAAACCCCAGAAACAGTGATAAAATTTTATCCTTACTGAGCCCCAATTTTTCAGAAATGTATTCCCAAGAAAAAGGAAGTAGAAACTTCCCCGTTTAGTTCTTCCTGTGCCTCTAGCACCACTATTTAAGACAAACTTACTGCAGAAGCACACTTTGCCTGTGCACAAACCTGTCCATGCCCACAAAGAGAGGTGGAAATAATCACTGTATGAACAGATCAGTGTCTGACTGCTTCAAAAGAAGTGTTAGAAATGCTGAGCATAGTGCATTTCTACTCAGAATTTCAAGTGTTTTTTTTAAATTTGCCTATTTTCCATGTCCCTGTATAGTTCTGTATTTTAGAAAGAGGGACAAAAGAATTGGTTAGATCATATCATTTGAAGACAAAGAAATTTGGGATGTGAAACTTTGTATATCAGTGGGAGAAACATATCAGCTCAGATTTTTCTGGATTGAAGTACAAATGTTTACAATTTTAAAGTGAGCTGCACAGGAAAGTGCTTTCTGAAAAAAGTCTAAAACTTTCACTCCCAAAATTACTGTTATCTTCCTCTATCTGTGCTACATAAATAATCTGGAGAGCATAATATTTAATGTAAGGAGCTGAGCTGTTTACATAAGGTTAAGTTGTATTGGAGCATGTATTGCACTAGTAGAAACACTGCCTGTGTTTGCTGAAGCAATAGAGGGATTTTTCAGCTAATGGCTCTGCTGAGTGTGGAGGAATTAGGCCTCTGCTTCTCCCAGTGCCTACAAAGTACTGTCTGCATCTCTTTTAAAGTCACCAATGTCTCCAATTCCAAGAAAGCCCTTAAAGTCTCTTCGGTTCTAGTTTGTGTTCTTTTTGGTTTTTGTTTTTCTCCTTCCCCTCCCAAGCTTCCTTTTGCATGTTAGTGCCAAGACAGAACAAGAAAAGGGAGAAAAATGGCTCCAAACTGGCATTTAATTATTTCAGAACTTTTTTGTAAATGTGTTTTATAAGTTATGGTGTGTGTTTCCTCTACTAAAAAGATTTACTAATCCCTCTGGAATGAAAATTATTCAAAAAATGTGAATTCAAAGTTATTCTGAAGAGTAATTAGCAATCTTAGCCAGCTTTTAGAAATATCTGTTTAGGCCAAATTCTTCTGCACAAAACTTTCGAGTGACTTATTGTGTCTGCAGTTCTGACCTTGAATAGATACTCTGTTCACTGGTGGTCTCTACAGTCAAGCAGCCATTAATCTAAAGTAAACACAAATTATTTTTGTAAAATACTATCTCCCCTCAAAAAAATTTTATGAGTCTTTGATTTACAAAGGCCTAAACTTAGTTAAAGCCACCACAATATTGTTTATGCTTAATTACAGAGTTATTTCCCTGCAACAATCAGGTGTTATTCCCACAGAACTTCTTGGCTGTCCTTGAGTCTGCCTCAAAAGAGAACACACCCTCCATGAGGCAGAGATGCAAGAGTAAACATTTGGCAGGGGTATGTTCCTTTTCGACCTGCTTCCTCTGTGTGCAGTCAAGGATTTTATTTTATCAAAGGTATTGTATCCCTTCCAATGAACCTGAACACTCTGCTGCCTTACTGACATCAATCTGGCAGTTTCAGTGTGAATGATATCAGTGTCATTCCCACCTAGAGGAACTGTCCGTAAAAGTGATCAGTGGCATCAGTTTCCAAACAGACTGAAGACAAAGGCTTGTCTCACTTAGAAGGCATTTTCCAACATGACAGTTGTCAAAGTGCCTATCTCCCAGTGTCTAGTGTGCACTTTGTTTTAGTTTTTAAGTGAACTCCAGTCAAAGCATTGATATGCATGCATACTGTATACAAAGCTGCCTATGAAAAGGATCCTTTTCTTCCAGCCTCCCTGGGTTTCATGGAAGCTGATCTCAGTTACATGTACAGAGGAAACCAAGCTGGGATCAAACAATTTCATCCTTACCCCAGATATTTCCGCTTTTAAAATGCTGAGTGTAGAGGATGGCATTCTTTTATTTATTTATTTATTTATTTATTTATTTATTTATTATTTTTTTAGGGTTTTTTTGTTGTTTTTGTTTTGTTTTTCCAGGACTGCATTGTAGTATTCTGCAAAAGGCAGGAATTCAAAGCTTAGCTACATTTGGGAAACCAGAGCATTACTTTAATGGAAGAAGTGATCAAATTAGCCGAAGAAACCTAACTATGACAGATGCCATCTCGACTGAGCAGTTTACAATTTACTACCACAGAAGGAGCGCAGAGAAAGGTGAATACTGACAAAAGAGCATTCTTTTCCAAGCTAACTGCTTTTGAGATGAATGTCAGCTCCTTACTTTATAATGAGACATATCTATAAATCCTTTATGCGAGAGGTTAATAGGAGCTGGCAGTCTCTTGACTTGTGTGGTTCGTTCAGTGCTATAAGGGAAGAACCACGGCTGGCACATCGACAGAAATGAGCCTAAGTGCCAGGAGTCAAAACTGGTATCCCCCACAGTGATTAGATGGCATATTTGATGTATGCTAGAGCAGGACAACTGACAGATAGCTGTGTGGAGGTGGCAAGCCCTTATATATAGTAACAACTTCAGCTCCTTAGAACTGTGCTATCCCCATAGCTGCATATGTTTTTTAAGAAGCCCTAAAAACCTACAGCCAACCAATGTAATGAATTCAGGGGGTAGTTTAATGGAAATCTCAAGAAGGAATGTAATTAGATGAAGTCAATTAGGCTGCTTGGGGATTTCTAGCTGCTGTTGTTGCTATCTGGGAACCCTAATAGGACGATTAGGATTAACTGAAATCAGCCTGATTGATTAGGGCATATAAACCTACATATGCCAAATTCCAGGGGGACAGTGTGCTTGAGCTTGAATCCATCTGGAGCTATGAGTCAAGAGCATGAGTTTACTTTGCTGGCCTTGGAGAAAGCGACAGATCAAGACTGCATATATACAACAAGCAAAGCCAGGCAGTGACACAAAAAGGCTGCTAGGGAAAGGACTGATTTTATTTGTTGTGGCGCTGTATGTAAAGGCCATTCGGTTTATCCTGAGGAAGTCAGACTAATACTAAGCAAATCTTCCTTTAAAAAATGTGTACAACAAAATAAATCTATGTATCCTTTGCACAGCTTTTGAGGCTCAAGTCCTTACTCAGTATGGCTGTGAAATTCCCAGGAAGTCAGAACTATGTTATTACTGCAGTTTTGTTAATTTCAGAGCCAAACTGGCAAACACGAATTCAAAAGTGCAAGAAAATCTGTCATTGAGTAAATCCTGATGCTTCTGTGCCATGGGTCAAGCACACAAATGCTTATTTGCATACATTTAAAATCCAGTCTATGCTGTGCAGGGAAACCCCACCTGCAACCTTCCTAGAGGTTATCCTGGCTGTATTTGTTATCAAGATCCTTATGGCCACTAAAGAGTTTCAGAATAAAGGCAGGGGGAAAGAGGGGAGTTGAGGGTGAAGAGCAGACAAGAGGAGAGGGGACAGACCAGATCTCTGTTACTCAAAAAAGCTGCTCTAAAGCAAGGTAAAACAGTGCAGGCAGCAGCCTAAGGGATCTGATCCCAGTCATTACCACTCATGCGAGGGAGAGGATATGTCAAGGGTAGGGAACGTCTTGGGGGACCTGCAATATGGTAACTCACTTTCAGCTAAGTGGAGAACAACAGCTTTAGCTGTACAGTTTAATAACAGGCTAGGCCACTTTGTGCACCGGCAGGGCTGTTAATGCACAGTAGTCTGCCTTTCATTGTTAGGAGAGGAACCCCGCAGCTCCCATTTGACAGCCAGGAGTAAAATTATTTTGCCGCTAACATTTCTCTTTGGCATGAGGCAGTGGGGTTGCGCATTGCACTCATCCTGCCTGCAGCTCTCTGCACCTGCAGCTCCCTCCTCACAACACAGGAAGGTTCCCATGGGCTTGGAAGCAAGGGATTTTAGCTTTCCTCCTGTGGCTCTCATGCCATTCAGCTCTATTTGGGTGGCATACCCGCCTGTGTACCACGGCTGCCAGCTGTGGAGTGCTGTGCAGCATCCTGGAGTGCCTCCAATGGTATTCTGAACAATTAGTAACCAGCCCGGCATGATCATATCCTAATGAATTACTGAACTGCTTTCTTCTGGTTGAATACTGGGCTAAATGCTGAAAGAAAGTGGACACCTGCAGATTGTATTGGCCAAGACCTGTCAGTGAGAATTTGCCTGAGTTAGGACCACAGGACTTGCCTCAAACCTTCACAAATACGTCCCATATTGACCTTAATATTGTTAATTTATGTTACTGTTGTAGGAAGTGTGCTTCACACAAGCATCCCACGGCAATTCAAAGAAACAGAGGCCCCTACCATAACACCAAATGCCACAATCATTAAATGGCATTCTCCTTAGTTACCTGTTGACCTGTAAAAATATTTGTCTTCCATTAGCTGGGCTTTATTAGGAAATGACAGGGAGAAGAGGATTTTTCCCAGTACCACCACCTTGTCCGTATTATTAATAATCTAGCTCACATATTCAAAAATCCAATGTAAATCTTCCAAGAGAAAATTCACTAGAAAAAACAGATTACTCAGAGAAAAATGTCTGAATTCATCCAATATTTTTTTGTATCTCTTGCTCTATTTTTCAATCTCTTTATCAATACCTTAATTTGAATGGTTATAAAAATGCTGTTGGATACTCTTGAATTAATTTTATTCAAAGTACTTGCTTCACTGAAAAATATTTTATAATATTTCCAGTAAAAACCTTAACACAAAATTTGTTGAAAATTATGAAAAGAAATCTCCTTTGACTTCTGCTCAGTAAAACTATTTTGCTATCATCCCCCAACAGGTGGAAAATCTTTTTCCTTTTCATAAATGTTTCATATCTATGGGTCTGACTCAGCAATGGGTGCAATCATACAGGGAATTCTTTTAGTGAAACAGATCACCTCTGACAGAAGATACTAGAGTGCTTTGTTTCCTACAGCAAACCAGTTATAACTCACCAGGGCATCTGCTAACAGAGATCTTCTTTGTGCTGCCTTTTTGGTGTGCCATAATACTTTTCATAATCTATTTTTAATTTTCTTTTGTACCTGGTTTTCTAGAAGATTTCATCCATATCAGAAATGGTTTGACTCTTCATTTTTCATGCTAGCTTAAAAAATCAAAATCATTAAATTTCATGTAGTTAATGTAATTTTTTTCTTCACAATGAATCCCTGTATCTGAAAATCCTGGATAAGGAAGAGAGACTGCAGCCAGCACTCACTTCTGTCGCTAGACCATTTCACAGCTTCTTTCATACGCTGTAAGTTTTCACAAGATTCGATAGAAAGTCTGTGAGACTTAGGGGGAAAAACACAGGATTGTTTTTAACATGGTGGCATTTGACCAAACAGGAAGGAGGAGGAGGGGGAATGTGAAAGTCAAAAGTGTAATAGAGGCTGGAAATTCTTGAACAGATGTAGCAGGTGTAAACATGTTTCCTTATTTTGGTTCCTGGATTTAACATCCTCCTACAAGACTTCAGTGTGCTCAGAAAAAAAGGTTATATGTGCAGATGGTAAACTGCTAAAATGCCCAGAAGGTTCAAACTCATCTGTGCTTGTGAAGACAGGGAGATTTTCCCATCGTCTGACTCACAGGTGTTTGGAGCACTCCGAGTCAGAGGCAGGTTCGGCAGTGCCGAAACACAGCAGTGCTTTGCTTAAGCAAATGCCTTTGGTTGCATGCTGGAAATGTGCAGGCTCTTTTCCTTGTGGTGTCCAAGCAGCTAAGAACATTAGGAGAGCTCTCTGGAGCAAGGAGGTGGGGAGACACTTTTTGGCATGTGGTCCACACAGTCATTACAAATTGAGGCTCTGGGCTGTTGCTGTCCCCGGGCTGCTGCTCTCTCTTCCTGACACATTGCGCTGCTTCGGGTCACTGCCTCGCTGCTTGCCTGCCCATTGTAGTTTTGATCATACATTCCCTTTTGGCACAGGACGATTATTTTCTGCATTCTGCTAGGTCCTCTTCCCGTTTGTCCCTATTAGTCTGTGGCCAGCGCAGGAGCGAAAAGAAGCAGGTGTCTTAAACGCTTGGCTGACACGCTGGAATGGGGACGCACCGGGGACAGCTCTGGCTGTGCGAGCAGCGCTCACAGCACGCTCTGACCGGCCGTGCTCAGCACTGACAAGCAGCAAGGAAGCAGGGCCTGCCTCAGAAAGTCTTGCTTGTTATTAATAACAAACATACCTGCCAGGTTGTGTGGAGGGAACGACGATGACACCACCACAAGGCGGGCAAAGAGTGGGCGCTGCCCCCGCAGGTTCGCCCTCCACCCAGCACTGCCCCACAGACTCTGTTCAGGTCACCATCACCGTGTCCAGCTGAGGCCACCCCACCTCCATGTCAGCTGTCCCCATGCCTGTGATGGCTGGCTCCTCGTCTCCAGCCATAAATCGGTTGTGTCAGCTGAACAGCTGGCCTTGAGCACGACGGACAGCCTGCACCAGCATCCCTCCAAATGTGCTGCAGGGTCAAAAAGAGCTTGCCAGCACCTCCCTGAGGAGCAGCTGGCTCGATCTGAATCTAGGTGAGATGTAAGCTGTGCTGATGGAAAGAGCAGAAATAGTTGCCCACTACTTCCTCCTCCAGCACCTCTCTAATATCACCAGGATCTTAAGTAAGTATCAAGCCCATCTGCCAGACTCATGCACTAGAAAGACGTTGCACAGCAAGGTGGCAAACTTGTGGGTGACACAATGTTATTTATGGTAGCAAAAACATGGCACATGATAAAAAACATCATCTCATGATACTGAGTAATCGAGTGATAAAACAGAGGAAAGACAACATGGATACGTGTACTATAATGCCAGTGGGCAAAGCAGACTTTACATACACAGCTGAGGGTGCTGGACTCACTGTTAACACTTAGAGAAGAAACCCTTGAAGAGCTGTGAAATCTAGACATTTATGAAAATGCCAGATCCATCCTCAGCAGTGTTCAAAAAAGAAAATCAAATTTTAGAATTTAGTATGGAAGAAACAAAGCTAAAAACACTGCTGCACCCTGATATAAATATATTTAATGTGCCTACACCCTGAAATGGTTTTGTTCAAGCCTGCTAGATCCAAAATGGTAACACTAGGGCCAGAAGAAGGTCCAGGCTGTGACATGGCTTCTGTACTGGGATTTCAAAATAGATCAAGAATACATATCTGAAAAATCAAAATGTGAGGGAGGACATGAGAGAAATCTGTAAAATCATGAATGGCACCGAGAAGGCAAATAGGGAATGATTGTAATTGACTCTCATACCACAAGAACTAGAAGCATCAGATGAAATTATTAGGTGGCCTGTTCAAAACAAACAAAATAAGGGCTCTTCTTTAAACCCTGCTTTGTTGGAGTGTGCCACTAATTGTCACAGGATGCTGCAATGTCAAAAATTGATATGGGTTCAAAAAGCAATTACACAAATTCATGGAAGCAAAAATCCATCAAGGGCTATTAAATTTAAAGATACCACATCTGTCTCAGGGAAGTCCCTGAGCCACAGCTTGCTGGAGTTTGGGACAGCATGCCAGGGAACTATCATCATGTGCTTACCCCTCTCTTATGCTGTTCCCCAGGCATCAGCTGTTGTTTATGTTTGAGACAGGCTATTGGGCTGGATGGACTTGTCTCAACCAGCATGGCTGTTCTTATGTTTGGATGCCAGGAAATTAATTTTCCCACATCCAGTCTGTCGGAAATGATGCCCTTTCTTTCATACAAGGACTTGGGTAGGATGATTTGGGAATTTGTTAACTCTAGATTATTTTAATCACCTGTAAGGGGATTTGAAGACTGAAGCAATACAGACGTTGCTCTGAGCAGGATTTGTTGCACATCTCCAAAGCATGAGGAAAAGCAGAGGGTACAGATTTCACTGCTCATAGACTCCCTCCACATGTTAATTCCAGACCTAGTACTCACTCTTCAAAGCCTGAGTAGCCAGGGCTTCACTAATAACTAGAAATTCATCAGTCAGAAATCTCTCAGATATGTTTAGAGGTGTCACTTCTGTGAGACTGGAGCAAACTTCAGAGGCTTATGACAGCCTAAACCCACATCATCAGGCAATGGAGGCTGCCTTCCTTATTGATTTATAATGTAGATTCATTCTAAGATGAAGGCAGACTCTTTTAGTTTTTCATCACCCACCAATGTGTCCAGCTGTGACCTATTCCTATGGTCAGACACTCCATGATGCCATTTAAGACATGAACAAGGGATTGTAGATCCTTTTTCCATCACAACACACATCTCCTTGGTAGGGCGCTGGCTGAGGTGAGTCTGGAGGGGCAATGGCAGCGCTTACCATGGTACACACACCAGAAATTCGGCCTTTCCCGTCCATTATCTCCGATAGCAGCATGGCCAATCCTGCAATCGTGCACTTTTCAGGTGCACAAAGCTCACGCAGATCTGATTTTGCCTGTGGGAGGACGGTATTGATCAGCTTTCCGAGAGAAAGTCGTGATGGGAAACAACGGGCGCCGTCGGTATGGCAGCTATCGCTGTTCCACTGCCTTCTGACTTGTAAGGGGGAATGTCCATGCAACGATTTTACGGTAATTCCGTAAAATAATACTAATACTACTAATAAGAAACAACAGCAACAACAACGGGGTTTTTTTTGGTTTTTTTTTGTTTTTGGGTTTTGTTTTTTTTTTTTGTGGTAATTTTTACTGTTATTACCACTCCTGCAGCCGCCGAGGCAGGCAGGCCCCAGCCCCGGCGCCGCCCCCCGCCGCCTCCAGGGGGAGCCCGGCGGCCGCGCCTCCGCCGCCGGAGGGGCCGGGGGCGGCGGGCAGCACCCCTCCCTTTCCTTTTCAAAAAAATACCGCCCTCCCTGTTGAAAAACGCTCTTTCCTTGCGTTAAGGCCTGAGGAGAAAGCTTGCTTGTCCCAAGCAGCCGTCCTCGCCCCAGGCACCCCTCATTGCCCGAACATCCCTCTTGTACCCAACACGCCTTCGTGCCAACGATTTCAAGTACGCGCCAGCGCTGTTCTCACTCGGGGGGGTTTGAGAGAATCTTGACGTGTTGAGGAGGTGTTTGCTGTCAGGGGGAGGAAGGATGAGGCTGGGGAATGGGCGGAACGTTTCTCCAGCTCTCTGAGGTGGTGTGGGTTATCCTCCCCTGCACCCCATCACTGAAAAGAGGTTACAGGCTCAGACTTTTTTTTTTTTTTTTTTTTTTTTTTTTTTTTTTTTTTTTTTTCTTCCAGTCATTTTTTGCCGCGTCGTTGTGGGTAAATATTGTAGGGACAATCAGTTGTTAGGTATTACTGAGAATAGGCTGAGGAAGGACATGGACATGTTCAAAGGAGTTCAAAGGGGGACCAGCAAGATGATCAGAGGGCTGGAGCACTTCTGCAAGGAAAGGCTGAGAGACTTGGGGTTCAGAGCCTGGGAAAGAGAAGGCTCCAAGGAGATTTAATAGATTCTTCCTTTGTAATACCTTTATAGCACCTTTAGTACCTAAAGGGGCCTGCAAGAAAGCTGGACAGGAACTTTTGACAGCAGCATGTAGAGATAGAACAGGGAGGAATGGGAATAGTTTTTAAACTGAAGGATGGTGGGTTTAAATTGGCTGTTAGGAAGAAAACGTCTGCTGTGAGGATGGTGAGGCACTGGGACAGGTTGTCCAGAGAAGCTGTGGATGCCCCATTCCTGGTAATGCTCAGGTCAGGCTGGGTGGGCTCTGAGCAGCCTGGTGTAGTGAAAGGTGTCCCTGACTGTGGCAGAGGGGTTGGAACCCCTCTTTAAAGTCCCTTTCAACCCAAACCATTCTATCATTCTATGATTCTATGAAATAAAAAATAAAACTATGGAATGAGTATTATAAGATGTTTAGGTGTGCTCAGGTGTCTGATATGGGTTATTTGGGCCTGTTTTACCACTGGGGAATCTGGGTTGGTAATAGAAGAATTCCATGATCTTAGTGGTATTTTCAAACCTTTACAATTCTATAATTCTGTGATTTGCTCAAGGTCATGGAGGGAGCCCTGACAGGTCCTGTCTGGAGACAGCAGTTGTTGGATCCCTTTCCTCTGTGTTTGAGGGCTGAGCATTTCTCATAAATGTATTGTCTGTGTCATTTGTTGTAGGTAGAGCCTGGGTGGGCAAAAGACCATTCTGCCAGCAGCCCAGAGGTTGTACAGCCAGGACAACCCAGCACTGAAATGAAAAATTATTTAAAAGAAAGAGTGTATTTTATTCTTACATGACTGCACACCGGTGCTTGGCTCTGGGGAGAATGGAATAAGTGGGGCTTCTTAAAAAAGAAGGTAATTTGTCAATTTGTGTTTTCACAGAAGTCAGCTCTTAGTGCCAAATCTTGTGTTTGGCACATTCAAGGACAAAGAGGTATTCTGGAAATGGGGATGGGAGGTGCAGTCATAGGACTCCTACAAATGAAGGCCCTAGTTTACTGTAGCACAAGTGTTCCAATTCTCTTGCTTGGCTTTGGTTCCTCTGCTTATAGTCTGTGTTGGGAAAGGTTTTCTTTCCCATGGATGATAGACATCCCGAAGAATCTCAAAGAGGCAAAGCATGCATACAGAACAGCTCTGGAGTGACATTATGAAAACTAGAGGCAAAGACTTCCCTCCTCTAGCTATTTCTCTTCCCTGCAAGGAGCTTCAGCGTGCAGATGTGACGGCTGTGTTGACGTTTTGATTTGCCTGTGCTGATTCAGCCTGTTCCTGCATCTCACCGCTGCTGTCTCGATCTGGCAGTGATTCCTCCCTTATCAAGGAGCACATCTCACTGGCTGGAGGGCTGTTTGCTGGGAGATGCTCAGGCCCTGTGCAGCTAGGTGTGTATGCCATGCAGGAAGCTGTGCCCCTGCAAGGAGGCATCTTCTACTACACATGGGAGTGCCTCAAACATGTGCAACTACTGATGAAATGGCAAACCAAAACAAGTTAATCTGGGACTGCCACTGGTGGTTTCTTGATTCTGGATTATGTACCTGGAGAGCAATATTCAGCTGAGGAGGGGCTTCATCTTCTACCTGAAAGATGGTATTTTCTTAAAGGTGCTGATTTAATTAAGCATATACCTTTACCTTAACCCTGAGGAAAAGCAGTCCCTCTTGCAATCCTGCATTCTTTCTGGCATACCTTTACTCATCTGTCACACAGCTCCAGGTACAGCGACAGTGAAGAGATATGAACACTCCCTACCTTTGGCAAAGGGAGCCAAGGATGATTGCATTAGTGTTCTTTTATAACAAACTCCAATCATTGGCAGACAACTTACAATCAAGGTTTTCTTTCCATTCACAGCCCCACTGCTGGTTTGAGTAGTGTATCATTAGGATGATTGGATAACAGATTCATGCACTGTGCTGAAATTAAACTTGACCTGTCTAATCACATTGCAAATAGCAATTGGAGGTTGGGGAGGTTTTCAGCCATCAGCCACAGATCTAACAAAAGATGCGTTGGCATTCGGGAAACAGTTGTAGGTGCTGAGAGAAGGAAATATTAGCAGAAAAGGTGTGCAAAATATCAAGATACACAAGTGAGTTATCTTGTACCCAACAGGTGTGCTTACTTAGGAAAATACTATGGGGAAAAACCTCTGGTGTATTTGGCAACTAGGAAGCTGAAGATGAGTGCTTCACATTGGACTTCTACAGCTGGTTTGGCATAACTTTTTACAAAAGGTTAACTGGCCAGGGCTACCCTTGTCAGTGTTTGTTAACAGTCACAACAGAGCCAAAACAGAATTGCCCCTTCTAAATACAGAATAAGATACAAATGTTCCTTCTCACACCACTCTTGAGTGGTAAGTATCATGCAAGGTCAAGCGACCAAGAGAAAACATGAAAGTGCAATGATTTAATAAAGCAACAGAATAAATAACATAAATAGAAACCAAAACATGAAATGACTTCTCAGCTTCTTCTAAAACTTACCCAAATTGTCTGGCATGGAGTGTGGTAAAACTGATCCATATTGGTGCTTTGGAAAGGAAGTCACCAGAGGTCTATTGTTAAAGTCTTTATCCAGTAATTTAGGTGTGAAAAAAGTGAAAAAAACAGATGGTGAGAGTTCACCATAAAAATATGGTAAGAGTTCACCATATTGTGGTTTCTCTAAAGTGATGCTTTTAATGTAAGTCATTAAAAAAGGGAAGGTAGAATGAAATAGATGGGAGACTGCAAAATCTGTCCCAGTTTTATGGATAGATAGTGTCCCCAAAATACCTGTGAGCTAGTGTAAGTGCTTAATGCATAATAAAATGAAAATTTCACCTGGCATGTAATTAAAAAATGAAGTATTTTGGATGTAATCTATTTTTTGTGGTAGCACCAAAAAAACCTTCAAGCACAAAATTGTTTGGTAACAAGATCAGCAAAATGCCACTGAAAGTCTTTGTTTTCTTTGTTGCTAGAGGAAGTTCACATTTTATATTTCACTGGAGATAGTTTAAGTGGTTTTAGTCTTTTTTTAAAAATTAAATTTAGGAAAAAGCAGAAGTTATAGCCATTTTGAAAGTCTAATTCAGAGATGAGAAAAAATTTTTAGCTTCACTTTTTTATCTAAATTTTTTAAAGTGTTCTTTTAAAAATTATTAAGAGTAATTAGTAACAGATAAATTAGTGACAGTGATAAAGATAATGATATTCATTTAGTATAACTGTCTTCATAGTACAGAGTGCTTTCTGTTTGTGTTGTAATGCTCAGGCTGTCAATATTATTTCATTACAAAACAAATAAGAGACTTATGAGTATTGCAGTTATTCTGGAACCAGATAACAGGACTGATATGCCAGTAAAAGTAAACCATTTTTCAACTCCCTTGTTACCACATAAGTAATAATACTGCACATAGTACCAACTAGTTATATGTGAAAAGATCTGTGTAAAACTTAGCCATTAGTATAACATTTTAAACTAGCTTTCAAAATAGCATTCAGATATTTAAAATGTGTCTAGTATTTGCAATTAGAATTAGGAAATTTTGTTTAAAATTAACTATTTCTCTTCTCTGTGTCTTGAACTATATTGCCAGCAATCTTTGATAAAAAGAGATCCCAGATGTTTTTATGTCTGATTTTCAAAAGGATTGGGTGTTCTGCCTGACTTTTCAGACTTTCCCCCTAAGCAGCCCCCAGGTGAAAAGTCGCTGAATGGGTGCTATGTCTCATCCATTGTCCCAGCAAACCGGTTTTCATTTCCATAATTGAAGGTGCACCTATGGAAGAAGGCTGAGGAAAAGACATATGCCTAGAACAGATTTCAGACTTCTGGATATCAGGTATCAGTGAGCCCTAGGGAAGAATCAGTGAGTTGCTTTTAATTGATTACCTCTTCTGTATGCCCAAGTTCAGACATTGTAATGCAGAAACAGAAAATCAGACCCTACCTGCCTAGCATTTTTACTTGATATATTTGCTCTGGATCCTAGTTCAGTGCTCTCAATCACTTTCTGTCTTTGGTTTTTGACAGAGAAAACAAAAAATATTTCAAAGTTTAAAACAATGACTTCCACAAAGACACTGTGTCCAATCTTTAAATTAGTGGTTTCCCACTTTTTTTTTTTTTTTTTTAATTTTGGCTGAAGCAAATATTAATCTTGTGTGGCCAGTTTACACCCACAGGCTGACATTAGGCTTGCTTGTCTGATTACTTTTCACTGACCTCCCTTAGAAGTAAGCCATAGAGCAGGGATCTGCCAACCAAAAGTAGGAAAAAAGCTTCACTGTAATGACACATTACTGGAGACAGAAGATACACAGGGGTTCACAACTTAGATGAAGTAAAACTACGTTGCTGGCAAGCTACATTTAGCTAAGACTTATTTCATCTGCCAATGATTATTTAGAGTACACGCTCACTTTTCACATAGATATGCACAGATCCAAGCTAAACAGAGCTTCCTTTGCCAGGGCCTCTGAGTAGTGCCACGATGCAAATACAAAAGAGTGTATAAGACTCTAATGGCAACTGGTTTCCCATTTGCTGGATATAGATATTGAGATATTCTATTCCCAGTGAACATGCTGGGCACAACACAAAGCAAATGATGAGCCTAGATTTGTTAGGTGTGTAATGAAAGAGGATAGCACACTGAAGAAAATGGATTTCAAGTGCCACCAATAAAAACAATCTCCATATTAAAATAAGGGGATTTTATTTTAAATAGATTTGATGCTAGCAAGATGAGAAATCACAGAAATCAAAAGCTAGCCATTGCAGAATGAAACTTGCTGCAGACAGAGGAACTGTAATTTTATAGGCAACACTGAATTCAGTTCCAGGAAAAATGTACAGGAAACATAGCTGCCTTGACAACCCCATTCAATGAGCTACTCAAGATGGAAGCTGTGTGAACAAAAACCCCACTGAAACCATAAAAGCAGCACTCAGAAGCTAAGGTGAAAAAGCTCTAAAATTATATGAAGGTGTCACAACCTGTCAATTTATTAGCAGATGCTTCTAAATCACTGTTAATAACGAAATATCAAACCCTTCAAAAGTGTCGTAATGGAACTGTTCTGAAAAAGACGTGCCACAAGACTGGGGTATCCAGGACTTTTGCTAGACAGTCTTTGGAAGATTGTAGACAACAAAACAGGGCACAAGCAGCTGATACCAGTTTTTTAAAACAGTAATAATTTTAAGCATATACGACTGTTAAAAGACTTCACAGTGATGTTTCGAGCAAACACTTTTAGTTAGGAAAAATAGCTAAGCAAAGGAACAAGGGCCTGATTTTGCTCTACCTTGCTTTTTGTTTAGAAAGTGTGAAATGCTATCATCAGGTCAGAATTTTCTTTTCCCAAAGGGGTGTGTTAATATTTTACCCCCAAAGACAGACATTGCTATAGCTAGTGACTGCAGACAGTCTATTCAGTCTAATCTAATGTTCAGGGGTCACAGCCTTTGATTGGGGAGGCTTTTGGCCTGTGGGGTTAAACAAGATTTGGCTCTTACTAAGTGTCAGGGGTACTGATTTTCGTCCAAAAGTTGTTTATGATCAGAAAGAGCAAAACTGAGAATATGTCACTGAATAAAAACCTGCAACTAGATCACTCCTAACAAAGCTAAGGGTAGGATTGCTTTCATGAGATGATGGCAAGTCCCAGGTCAGTGTGCTGATAATAACTGCTGCAAACATTAGTTCAGCAGCAAATAGTGTTCCTGATAGAAGTCGAGGAGGGTTGAAGGATGAAGTAAGGAATAAACCAACCATCTGGCCTCTTTAAACATGGTGGGGCTTTAAACTGCTCCTGGCAGCTTGTTTGCTGGTGGTAAAAGAGTTCCTGACCTCATACATGAATTGTCAGTCAAGTGCTACCAATCAGGTTAGATGGGGGAAACTGCCTGCCAAGGTACTTGGCAGCCTTAAGCCAGGTGCCATAAGCAGAACAAAATAGTTGCAGAGTAAGGATGCAGGCAGGATGCAGGACACAGGCGGGCGGGTGCAGTGAGTTGTTTGGAGCCTCAGTGTGGGGCTGCTGCACTAGCCCAGAGCCACAGAGCTCTAGAGCTTGCACTGGAAAGGAGCAGGGTGCATACAGGGTGGCTGGGCAGGAAGGGACAGGGTGAGACTGAACCCTCCTCCCTCATGGCCAGTGGTCTCAGCTGGAGCAAGGGGATGGAGATATCCATTACCTCAAATGCTCTGTCCTCCAAAAATGTGCTGAAGCCCTGTGTTTGCCCTCCCTCACAAGCGCCCTGAGCCCTTCCCTGACTGTGAATGTGAAAGCATTGTGAGCAAAGTGGAACACATCCAAAAGGAGAGTTTGAGGCAAAATGGCCTCATAAGGTAATCTCCTTACATTTAGTGCATGCTTCTGAGGCTGTGGCTCAATGCTATAAGTTCAGTTCCAGTGCTCCCTCTATGCCATAAAATATATCTCATCTAGACTTGTATTGCAAGTGCTGACACTGGGTTTGTACCGGTTCCAAAAATGTTGATGGGTTATCTTCAACACCCAACTTTATGCAGACTGAGACTGACTGTTGTCTTGTAGCCAGCAAAAGGTCAGGCTGCATAAAGACCAGCCACTTGGCAGGCTCAAGAGAAGTAAGCTTGAGTGCTCCCCTCTGGCCTGGATCAGACTGGGACATGTACCAATTTGTACAAATCGAGGATTGATCCACAGGTTCAGGGCTGAGTGATGAGTTCTCAAATCCTTCTGAGAGTATGACAGAGAATAATTGTTGTAGACTGGACTGTTAAAGATACTTGCTTGAGAGAGGAGAACTTTTCCTAAGACTCTTACCTAGTGACTATCAATTTATTGAAAATGTGAGAAATTAATAACCTGTAAACCTGAGAGTACCTAATGCTTCTTTTGGCAGTCCTAGTGTCTCTATTTTACTAGAGCTTTTTTAATTGTTTTCTTTAAAGTTTTAAAGTGAGAATTAATTACTCCCCCTCCCCCTGCCCTCCAAATCCATTTTCCTAATGTTCAGAATACCTGTGTTCAGAAGACTTGACTATTCCAAACTCTATCTTCTGCTGAGAACTCAGCAGAATCATTCATTTTAGTTTACATACCATATACCCATAATAGGTTGCTTCATGCAAAGAGATGTTTACCCTCTACAGTGCTTGGAGAAAACTCATCCCCTTTCTCAAATATATGTTTCAAAGGCTAAACCAAATATATACTGTTCACTGTCTCTTAATTAAGAAATAATGGCCTCAGCAAAGGGCATTTCCTAGGGATTAAAAACTGGCTGCATGAGTGGATAGCCTGAGATTTTTAATTAAAGGTGCAAGTTCCCTCTGTTCTGGTATATAAAATTCCATTCAAATGAGGTTCTATTGAATTCAGAGATTTTTTATGGCACAGAAGTTCACCAGTGCTGACAGGACCATGAGTTTAATGGGTGGAAACGCAGTGTAGAAAGACAACTTTTGACTATCTCATCAGTGCCAAAGTATTATATTACTGCTTTGAATGTGGCCAAAGACATCATTATTGATGCTGGGGCCTTCAGAAAATTATAGCTGGTTCACCTGCAGTGGTGGAGGAGTTGTTTCCAAAGTTATAGGTCTACGAGGTCATACCAGAGGATCTTTCTCATTCAGAGTCTACATTGAACCTCACCACAGACCATCACCTACATAAATATGAAGGTGACAAGTTGGTAGGACACGAGTTTATGGAAGAAATGATAAAAAGGAAGTTTATGAAAACTAGAGATGTGTCATGCCTGAGAAAAACTAGAAGCTGTTTCCTTATGTGTCGAATGGGCCGTATTAACAACCCAGGCATAAATGAGATAAATTAAAACTGCTAATGTTCGTTTCTTTAAAAGCAAAAGAAAATGCAACTATTACGAGTTTTTGCTGCTCAAAATCAAAGATCTTTCCCTATCTGAGTGGAGATTATGCTATATGCAACCTTTGTTCCAGTCAAAGAGCTCCAAGGCTGTATCTGCGTATCTCAGTCAGGCCTGGACAGGAGACCTGTTGTTAACAGCAAAGGTGGGTCTAACCCAGAGCAGGAATGCTGAAATTACCTCTGTTGGCCATAAAAATGTCCCAACAGCTCAATCCCACACCTGTGTTTTGTTGCTGAGTGGGACATTATTTCTGTCTTTAGTTTGTCTGAAAAAAATCATGCATTGTCTCCCTCTAGTACTCATTAGCAAAAGAAAAGCAGGATCAGGCCCTAAATTTATGGAAATTAAATGCTGTCAAATCTGTTTAACTCCTGTAGGACTTTTTCACAACTTTATTATAGTTGTATCCGAGGCCATTTCGTTAGGAAATAGTAACATATTTTCTGCTCCCCCACCTTATAGCACTACTGCACAGAAACTGATCTGACAGGGAGCAAAAATACACTGTTGGAAATAAATTCAGTGTTATGCTGAAAGTCATCCATGAAACCTCATGGAAGATGGTGGTGAGAAAGCTTCCTTTCCTTAGGAAAAGAACTGCCTTCTTTTTGGGACGTCCTCATTGAGACTCCAGGAGCTGCACCATAACATTCCACACCCTACATACCATGGCACACATGCCTGCAGTGCTGAACTGTGGGGGCTGAGGCACTTCAGGATCCAACTGCCAAGGCTGGGGACAAGGTGGCATATGATGAAATGGAGCAACTCAGAAAGTGACAGCAGAAACATCAGAGAAGCAGACATAGCAAGTAGCAAGGACATGCCAGGGCCAGCAAGGAAAACCCTTGTAGCCTGACCTTGACAGAAACCTAAGAGAGAGATAGCTTCAGTTATGGCTCAAAAGAAGCTTGAAAGTGTGAAAAGAGAAAACACTGACTATTGTTTTGACTTCTGCTGTGCCCAGAGTAACGGGACATTGTGTACAGCCTTTCTAAACAAACAGGTGCACATTTAAAAGCTCAATTCACTCCCTCATCCCTTTGTTCTCCAAACAGAAACAACCTGTAGGGACCCTGAATATTGGTCTACTACCTGGGTCAAAGAGGGTGACAAGAAGTATTTTAATAAAGAGAACTTTCTCCTCAGAAGTGCTTATGCCTTTTCTTGTCTCTAGTCAAAGATTTTAGTCCTTATCTGTGGTGATATTGTCATTAGCATTGTCATAGCAACTGATAAACAAGGAGAAAGCGATGTGCAACAACTTTTCTTTTTTTTTTTTAAAGGCAGTCCAAATGTCTTACTAACAAGTAATTTGGTGACAGAATTTAGCAAAGCGGCTGCACAGTAAATGGGTTTATCTTTAAACATAATGCTCTTTTCCATTTTAACTGAGCATAAAATCGTATCTTTAAAGGATTGGCAAAAAGCAGGGCTTTATGCCTCTTGAGTAGTTCCATGTGACATATGGTCTTTCCAAGCAATAGTTTTATCGGCTGCGCACAGTAGCAGCAGATTTGAGCTAATGTTCCTGTGAAAACAAGTAAGGGTTTATCCAAAAACTGAAGAAGGGGAGGAGAAAGGCACCTTTGCCCTGCTGTACAGAAAAAACAAATCTTGTCTTACGTCAAACTTACGACATCCCTCTATAAATATAGCAGCTACTGGTAATGACTAACTTGAGCACATGCACTGGGTGGGTTGAAGAGGACTCCGTGACCTGTTTGATTCCCTGCCCACCAGTGATATTCCCAGGAGTGTTTCAGCCCTGTGCCACCCTGAAGCCGTGGATGGAGCAGGGTGGTTACTGGGAACAGATGGGGCATCCCTGCCCAGAGGGGCTTAGCTCCAACTTTTCCTATGAAGCCATGTCTCCGTTTCCCAACACAGATGCTTATAATCAGCATCAGGCACTGGCAAACAGCATGGCTTGCTTGTTGTTACATGCATCTCATGGGGTGCTGAAGAGCACCCTGTCTTCATGTTCCCCCAGATTCTGCTTCACTCTGGGATTATGGTTTGGGATTCACTTAGCAGCTGGGCAGTGGTGCAGGGCAGGATGAGCCTCATATACAAACACATACGCCCTGTGTTTGTTTTAGCACACAGCTCTGCCTAAATATTGGCCTTAAATGATTTTTGAGCTTGCTGCTGCCTCAATTGAGGACCACTGTTCTAGAAATAGTCTCAGTAAGTCTCAGCTGGCGTAACAAGGGAAAAAAGAAGGCAGAAATTAATGGATTGCAAAGCATTTCTGCTTCTGAATTCTGCTACAGTAGCTGTACACATGCACACAGGATGCAAATAAATAAACATATGCTCATACAGTTATATTCTTTCATACATGCATGCATACACATATTTATACTTGCATAAATATATGTATAATTAGAATGACCTTAAATAACAGGTAACACAGTAGGGTAAACTGAAATGTAAAATTAAAAAAAAATATATCCTGTGGCTCAAAAACTTGATAGAAGCGTGTTTTCAGAAAAGCTTTCAATGTGCTTGAATGGTCCTGTGATGCTTTTGTAGTAATAAGTGACTTTTTTCTCATTCTTACAACAATGCAATATTTTTTAGGTTGAGTTCCTCAAGGCCTTCTCATCAGCAAGAATGAATTCCCTGCATTCTGAAGTCTTTCATGAGCACTTCTCTCTCCCCTGCTGTCTGTGCCACTCTCTTATCCCCAAGCATAAGTGTCAATTTTGATTCTGTCTGAAGTCAGTTAGATATTTTTCTGGTGGTTAGCTGAGATCTCTTTGTAGAAGCAATGCAAGTTTTTCAGAACTGACATGAGGTGTCACAATTGTGGCAGTGTTGCATCTACCCTGGGGAATATGAAAAAAAATATTGATTCAGGAGGACATCTGAATCAGGACTAGGGCATTAAGAGTCCAGTCTGTAGATTGTCCTAAGTCCTAAAACTATAGGGGAAACAGATATATATTTGATTTGAGACCTACCACTGCACTTAGAAATTGCATCTGCCTTTAGGAAAACAGCACAGTGTAGATCAAGAAATTACTCTTTTGCATTATGTATAGATATGGGAGGAGCAGGCAGAGGCACAAAAGAAATATCCACCTTTGGTGATAGCCTGAGATGCATGGCTTTGCAAAATAGCAGGAAAATGGATATCCTGAAAGTGGCTTCCCATGTCAGAGTTTCTAGTGGAACTGTGGCACCATGCAGAGTTGCTAACCCTGGGACAGGAATACCAGACCTTATATATGACATACTTACAAAGGACATGTGGTACACACTGCAGACAAACTACTCTGCAACAAAGGAAGGCTTTGTGCTGACTCAACAGAACTAGGTAACAAATACAGCTTTAGAAATTACTCTTTCTCAATAAAGGGTAATCGGTTCTTCCCTTTCCTCATTGTGTGAGATATTCTATAGACTTTATTCATTAGAGAGTACTCTGCAAAGTTGAAGTAAGTAATGGAAAAAATAAAGATGGCAATAGAGTTGTAAATTCAGCTTACATGTCAAGGAAATTACAATAAACTGATACACTTTCTGTAAAAAACATTGACTGATGGTGCCATTCCTAGAATAAAAGCAATAAAACATTCAGTATGCCAATACCTTCAAGGTATAGACAAAGATGGGGCTGTCACAGAAACACAGAATGACTGAAGTGGAAAGGACCTCTGGAGATCATCTACTCCATCTCCCCTTCTCAAAGCAGTGTAAACTAGAACTCAGTCCTCTGGGCTGTGTCCACTGAGGCTTTCAGTGTCTCCAAGGAGGGAAATTCCACATCCTCTCTGGGCAGTTTATCCAACTGTTCAAATACCTTCACAGTAAAAAAGTGACTGGCCTCCAGCTGGACATGGCAGCCACATCACAAGCCTTTGAGCCTGGTAGTTCTCAAGTTCTAGGTGTAAATTGACAGTCCACTATCCATTTACTCACCGTAGTTTATCAGTTTATTAAATGTTATGCAAGTGGTGTTAGGGGAGAGAATGCTGAAGGTCATGCCAAAGTTGAGAGAAAACAAACCTGTTGTTCTCCCCTACTTTGCCAG
Source organism: Erithacus rubecula (assembly GCF_903797595.1). Taxonomy (NCBI): domain Eukaryota; kingdom Metazoa; phylum Chordata; class Aves; order Passeriformes; family Muscicapidae; genus Erithacus; species Erithacus rubecula. Next base: position 60,159,909 of record NC_136689.1, on the reverse strand, counting down.
GCCTGTCACTTTGTCATTGAAGTTTATCAGTTCGGCCGAGCATGTAATGACTGCAGTGTAGACCTTGCTGGCTTGATAGGAGAGAGCTGAATAACTTCTAAGGAATCATTTATTGAATGATGCCTAATTTCCTGATCACAAAATGTCCCTGAGCAGGCTATGCAGAGTTCCCCTTTGTCCTTTTGTGTGTACCCCAGTGTATTACAGATCCTGAGACTGAAGTCACTCTTGGTTTGCATGCATTCACCTGGCTTGTTATAATCTTCACCTAATGTTCAAGACTTAGCCAATCTGACTGGCCATTTATTCATGTAACTTGCTTTGGTTCCCTCATTAATTCTTAGAATGAGGTTTCAAGTACATCTTGAAAGTCAAAATTGGCTTTCAGCAAGTATTGATATGCCGTGAAAAATCATTGTATTTTATGTGCATCACTTCTTTTTTTACAGGAATATTTGGGGAAACTTAGACATGGACTGAAGACATTAAGTTAAAGTGAGAGCTAATGCTCTCAAAAACATACTGGCATTTTAATAGAGGACAATTACTTAAGGAAAATACGTGTTCTTAGAGTTAAATTTGTCAAGAAATTATGTAAATCCTAAGGATGCTCTGATAGAGTTTCATATTTATTTTATTAATGGGTTCTCAGCTCTTGGCTTCCTGGTGGAAGAAGACTCTGGAAACAGAAAATAACTAGCGCACCTCAGTCTCATGAGCTGCCCTGCCCTGCCCCAGTCTAATGGGCCTTGCTGGAGTGGGCAGAAAAACTGGATTTAAGGACAGGATTTAAGCCACTGCTATTCTTGCTTTTCCAACCTTTTATTGAACCAAATATTAAATTCTTTAGGCTGAATTAGACAGGGAGGAGTAGAAACATCTTCTGCATCTTCTTTAATTCTTGATATCTTCGCAGCAGCTGTCAGCTTTAGTTTGTTCATTGATCATTCAGTTAAGCAAGAGCAAGAAGATGAAAGACCATTCACCCCTTGATGCTGTTAACAAGCCTGTCAGGCTTTGACAACTTAAATGAGAGACATTTCACAAAATTATGAGTGAAATTTTAAATGTCTCGTAGAGGCATACCACAAAATCCTTTGCTGTCAAATGAGCACTTGCAGTAAGTTGGTTTTTTTTCCCTGACTCAGCACTCTACTCACGTCAGACCCATCAGGTTTTTGGAAATGTCTCCTTTTTATAGGGGGCATGCTCAGGAGCATTAACACAAGCATTAACACTCAATTTACCTGCTGACATTACTGTTGCACATCAGTAATGATCAGTACTGTCATTTATGTGCATGCAGCAGAAGGGCAGGATAGTTCAATGAAGACTCTTTAAAATGTATTAAACTTCTCTATTTCCCTTTCAAATGCCACTACCTGACTTAAACTGACAGTATTTCTCAACCAGTTCAACGTACTTTTTCTCCTTTGCCATTGCCTGAGTGGTCCATGTGGTTTTAAGGTGATGCTTTAGTCCCACAACAAGAAATATGTGTGTTTTTAATGACTTTTTACTGCAACCATGTCCTGACTGCACACATATTGCAAATAGCATCTCTTTGTCCCTTGGCCCAAACAAAAGCCCTGTACAGTAGCTGGAGCCACCAGGGCACTTAAGAATAGCTGTGGCCCAGATCTGTGGCACAATAGCTGCACAAGCCCTAAAATCTTCCATGCTTGAGGAAGCCCATCACCCAAAGCACAGGGCCACAAGTTTATTTGCCTACCTTTCACTGGGACAAGCAGCCTCTATGAGAGCTTCCCAAATTTTACTCTTCAAGGTACAGCAAAGGAGGGTAGTTTCCTCCCTTACAGGTTTCAGCTAAGGTGAGCATAAGCAGCCTTTGTGCAGTTGACTGCAAACCCCATTTGAACTGAAAATTTTGTTTCACAAAGTCCAACGTGTGTGGTACCAGAACAATCTATTCTATTACATGAATAACAGTTATTGTAAGCTTGCTTCAAACAGAATAGGTGTCTGTTTTTGAGCCAGTAGCCAAAACCAGGAGCAACCATGTAATTTATAGCTAACTAGGTAATCCATCAGCACTTAGGCTCCAGCTTGGAAAAATATTTTGAGTACCAGCTTAACTTGAAGTATATGGGTATACACATTGATTTCAGTAGGGCAAACACATGTGCCTAGATCTGTGCGTGACTGGAGCTATATAAGATTAAATGCATCAATGAAAGAGTATCATTAGGAAAAAAACCTAAATTTTAGCTGAATTAATTTGTCCAGAGATAAATAGAAGACCAACTCTACCCTGGTTCTGTTTCTTTTTTGGTGTAGTATAATGTAAGCAAGATCCTATTGCTCTGCAATATTGATGGCATACCTTCATGCATAGGTGATAACACATTCCCAGCACACTATAAAATTTAAAATTTATCTTTTCCACTGTTGGGATGTTTCATTTTTTTTACCCAGTTTTACTCCCCAGAATCTTCTAGAAATGGTAACATTGATCCTGTGTGTTACACAGGAAGGAAGGAAGAGGATCTCGCACAATTGCCAAATTTCTTTGTTTTTTTCTGCTGCCCTTCGTTGCCTGTACTTTTTTCAATGCTCAGGAGTGAATATACTTTCTGTCAGAGTTTCAGCATATTTTCTTGTCACACATTCTCCTGCTTTGAGCTCTTTTGTTCTAATACTCTTGACATTTAAGCTGGGTACTTTAAAGGTTCTTTCTCTTTACTTTATTCTATGATTTATTGATTACTTCCAGCTTCTGTTTCCCTAAGCCTATTTCCTTTCAAGTTTTCTCACCCTTCCAACTTGTTATTTCATCCCTTGATACAAATAATGCTTCGCAGTCCCAGTTTTAAAGCCAGAACTACAGCACAATTTTTTTCTGCCACTGGCTTGGCATAGCAGCATTTTTTTGTACACATGGAAACCCAAAGACATTGTAAATGATTACAGAGGTCATTGTCTCTGATGAATGTGTCACGGCCACACATTTAAAGGGGCCTGCTGAGCTGCACTGTCCTTTGCAAGTGGTTCCTGAAGAAGTCACAGGCACTACTCACAGATCAAGGGACTGCTCCGTGTGGGAAAGTGACACTCTGCACTGGGACAAAAGTTGTCATTGTATGGGGAGAAGCCCCCTTCCCAAAGGCTGGGCAGTGCTGGCTGTGCGAGTCTGACTGAAAACCAGAACAGTAGGAGATGCTGGATGAGGGGCTTGCCAGCAGCTAAGGATTATTGCGCCTACACATTGTGGTGCACATTTTGTGCTAATTGCTACCTGGTGGGAGCCATGCAGCTGGTGGCAGAGCGTGGCTGTGTGTGTGCTCCCATCCGCATTTCTGCAAGGCACGGTTTTGTTCTGGTGTTGCTCCTATAAAAGAAGGCTTCCATTCACCAGAACGACCAGTTCTAGCATAAAAAAGGCAGCAGGAGCTGTATTAGGTGTGGGTCTCAGTGTGAGTCTTAGACTGAAGTTACCTAATTTGGCTCCATCCCCAATTCCCTGCCATGACGTTGGCATAATATTTGGGTCCATCTTGGCATCTTCCAGTGACTCAAGCTACACAAATAGTTTTGTAATCATCAGATGGGAGAGCCCAGAATGAAGCAAGGCGTTACTACCTATGCAAGGCTTTGAACAGCCTTCTTTCTCTGTCTCCTGCTCTGTTATGGCCAAGGACTGGAAAGGACCCCTGTCTTTCTCACATCTGTGTTCCCATCTTGGACTGAGTGGCACACTAAACCCTTTAATTTTTCCTCAGTGCCCAAAGAGTGCAGTGATTTGCTGCTGTATGTATGCACAGTAATTCACCAGCTAGGACTTTAAATATTAGGCATTAAAGGGTAGATTGCCCAAGGTGACAGCCAAATTCTGTGCAGTAGAGGGCTGTGTTTGGAGGGGCACTTTTGCCCACTTCCAACTCAGATGCAAGGGGGTTGTGAAGCAGGCTGTAACCAGCACTCGCATATAAAGCATACTCTAGTCAATTAGTTAGTGATTTTTCTGTCTGCCAGGATTCTGTGCAAATGAAGAGATATCAAAGATGCAGAAATTGATTGAACTCCGCTGAACATGTACCTCCTGCTTGGGTTCTAAAGTAAATAAAGACCTTTTACAAGAAAAAAAAGGACCATTGTTTTTTACATTTTACTATTTCAATAGGGATGAAATATTATATTGCTGATAAAATTCTATGAGAAAGAAAATTCTTGTTAGAAATTTTATCACAGAGTATTGATTTTGCTACTTTGAAGAAAATTTCCCTCTAAAAGTTAACAGATAAAAGCAAACAAGAATATACTTTTAATTGCTTTAATTTAAAATCTTCTAACATATACAGCATTGGTAAGATTATATTTTTAAAAAATATGCAACTTGCTGATTTTCCTACATTTAAATGCTGGTTAGAAAATTTTACATGGTGAAAAGTTGGTCTTAGGTAGGTCTGTGAACATGGCTCTTTATTAATCTGTGAGTATAGATGGCTAAATCCTTGGTCTCTGGTTTGTCTGTCAGAGTGCACATACCATCAGGATTTTACTCTGTTTCATTTTACATGCAGCACACCAAGGGGGTATGTTGTCCTAGAGGCTTAAACTGTGTTTTACTTTATGCTAAAAATTCAGCCCAAATGATACAGCCAAGACTGAGAGATTAATACATTGTAATAACAGTGCTTTTATTAACACTGGAAAATAGGAAGTTATGCTTCTGATAAAGAAATGGATTTTACCAAAATCAACTATCAGCATGAAATACTCATGTTGTGATTTTGTGCATTTGTATGTATGCATCCACATAAGCACATGTATATTATACACATGTACTTGCCTTCCCTTTAGGCAACCATGCAGTGATATTTTCTGAGGAATAAGAAGCTGAATGAGCAGCTAAGACAAAGCTGTGGGTTTTTTTCTTTTTCAGCAGTGGGAATAATGTTAATCAACTATGTGGCTATAAATTTTTGGAGAGGGTCTTCAGCAAGTTCCTATTAATTTTCTCATTTAAGAATCTCCACAAAAGACAAAAAAATAGTCAAGATATTTCAAGATAACATATTTTTCTTGTAAAGGGGGAATTTTATCTTTTTTTTTTTTTAATTTGAGCTGTTGATTTGCTCCTTCTAGGTTGCCATGAGAGTTGCCTCAAAGCAACCAGAGGTATGTTCCCTTCCTTGGGTCTTTAATATGATCCATGGGACCCCAGTGCTGTGCCAGCTCCAGACACACAGGACAACTGAGGGATTCTGGGTTGGAACCCCATGTGTCCGAGTGATGCTCTTACATGGGTTTTAACAATGCTATCCTCAGATGTATTGGAGTGAGGCAAGCTCAGGAGCTGACAAGCACAAATAAATCTCCAAATGAATGACCTGGTAGTTTGTGTGTCTCCTTATTTCCTATTTAGTTTTGTTTTAGGAGTGGCTACTGTCTTGTGCTGTTGTGGCTTTGTTTTCTAATCTCACACATGTCTGCCAGTTGCTGGATACTCAGAAGAAGACAGTCACTTGGGCTCTTTCCTGTAAGTCATGTCCCCAAGTAAATTCTCACACACAGAAAAGAAATTCAGGGCAACAAAGAGATATCAGTGAAAAGGTTCTTTTAGAGAAAAAATTTGGTGGAGATTAAAATAGGGCAAAAGTTCAAATGAGAACGAGCCACTGCCAAGCAAGCAAGAATCTTGGCAAAAAAGAAGGAAAAGAAACATTGGTTTAAAAGGCAAGTAACCATGGCGAGGCAACAGCTCAATGCTAGAATCTGGTTAAGAACTAATATCACACAGAGCTGTGATTGTTTATTCAAGGCTAGCCCATGGGAGAACAGTTGTCTCCAATGAGTGTTCTCACAGCTTGGATCCAAAATTATAACTGCATTTTTTTTAAGCATCCAGCACTTCAACACTACCCATTTACTGTTAGACAAAAGAAAAAGAAAGTACAAAGTTTTTTTCTTCGTGTCCCTTGTGTGTTTAAGGCAGAGCTTTACATATGGAAAGGCATTTCATGTCAGCTGTTGAACCAGCAACATGCTATTCTGCAGCAGTTGCCAATGGAAACTGTTGATATATTTTCAGTGCCTCTCCCAAGTTTCACAAGAAACTGGAAGCAGTGTATGCTTCAGAGATGTTTTGTTTGTGTGGGTTTTTGGAGGGTGAGAGAAGAGGTCTTGCACCCCTGAGCTGCTTTACTGCAGTTGTGACACAAAACAGCTAATGGAGTGTGGGAGCTAACAGCTGTGGAATTAAGTTTAGGCGTGAAATAAAAATAATGGCAGCTTTGATGCAAGTAATAATTTACTAAAGATGTTTTGTGGCTATCAGCGAACTCACAGCATGTGCACACATCCGTACACTTGCTTAAGTTGTGCACCTGTTGTCCTACAAATAAATCAAAAGGGGGAAATGGAAGCTTCCAATATTCTGCTATAAATAAAAGATGATTAATACCATTATAGGTACAAACAGGTATTGGCAACACACAGAAAGAATGGAAGACTGTCATCTAATTTGTGCTTTTGTTTCAACATTTAGATGAGCTTGGAATACATACACAGTGCTGGAGGGCACAGCCACAGCCCAGCAGATGAGAAAGAGACAGCAGGTCAAATTCATCTCACACTCTAAGTCAAAAGTAGCTCAACCAAAGCATGAATTATCATGGAAATGAACACCATCTGATTTTTCTACAATCTGGAGGATTTTGTCACTTATACAAATTTATTGCTCAGAGCTTCTTGGCCTAAGCTAAAACCACAGTGGTCTGCACTGGGTCTCCATGTCTTGGCCCTTCTGGGAACCTGGCTTTGCAGCTGTTATTTAGAGACCTATAGGTCTGCATGGAAGGTCTCTTTTTGGAATTAGTATGCACATCCTTAAAAAGATCTTTCAGGCTAAGACCTAAATCCCCACATTTGCACTTTGTGGAATCGTTTGCACATCTGCAGAGGGCAGCTTTGAATATTGCTGGAGTCTGGTCCCTTCAAGTCAACAGGGCACATGGAAATTGTTGTGTAGACAACTTCAAAGCTCCGTTTACCCACAGGCTAATTCAACTTTAGGCAATAGGAGCACAATTTCTTTGAACTTTTCTACTTCAGAGCTGGCTACACTGGCTGTCAAGGTGATTCAAAATATTTTTTTTTCTTAAAGGAGAGGGTTGGATTTTAGATGGTAAAGCTAAATTCTTTTCCTTGCCTCTGTCCTGTCCTTCTCCTCTACCTCCCCAGCCATGCCTTGCATTCATGACATTCCCCTCCACCAAGGCAGCTAACTGGATGTGGAATTGCCTTTCTGGATTCAGACTCTCAGGTAGGCTGAGAATGGCCATTGGACAAATCACTCTACATGAACACCATCCCTTGATTTATGAGGCAAGGCACCTATTCTAAGATACAATTTATTTTGGCGTGTTAATGGCATCTGATGTGTGTTTTGCCCATTCTTGGGTAAATGTAGCACATATTAGGGGCAGAGACAGGGAGCTCTGTGTCTGATATATCTGCATTTCCCCTGTGCCTTCACAGTTCCAAGGAGCATCTCCCAAAACTTCTTTGTATCAAGCCAAACTGCTAGAGCATGTTAGAGAGAAATGCACAGTCTTCTATTCTTTTTTTCTTTTCTTTACCTGTCATCTAAAGTGGAATCACCCAGAGCAGGAGCCCCTCCTCAGTCTTTCTGTGTGGAGAAATCATAACCTTGTCATTTCGTGGTGTTCTGCATCCCACCTGCACTGTACTAATCTCTTAATGTTAGACTCTGTATCCCTGGCACATCAGTAGAGCTGCATGGGAAGAGCAGAATTTGGCACCTTGGTTTTATCTATTTAAGAGCTCAGAGGTCTGCAGGAGCACAGAGGCTTTACATTTATTTTTATTATTATGTATACTTAGCTGAGAGCAGAACAGGAATGCCCACATTTGAAGCCAGGCTCTTGTGGAGGGCAAAATCAGCTTTCAGATTCTTTCTGCACATTTCTGATCTGTGATGAAGATCTCTGTAGTGTCTTTCATATTCACAGCCTGATCCAAGGGGCGCTGTGTCCCTCTCTGCACAGCTACATCCCTGCTATAAACAGGCTCTTGCACGGAAATCAAGAAGCAACCCAAAGCATATGTGGAAGTGAACTTGGCCCACTTTTAGTGCATAACTTAAGTCTGCTAAACAGGAATATATGTTCCACTTTTGTGTTACAGTTTTTTCCTTGGTTGACAGTGAGAGCCTTTGGATTCTGCAGTACGCAGTGAGGACACGTTGTCATTCTTCCTTGATTTTTTCCTTCTTCACCATTGTCAGGAATTCACAATCCAGGTGACTCACGTTATGTGAGCAAATATTGCCTTAGTTTGAATTAATTTATTTTTGTTGCAATCACCTTTGAATGTTACTATAGTAATATCTCTGGTTTTTCCTGTCAAGGAACTGTCACAGTCTATTTCATGAAGCTACAGTGCAAAGAAAACAATGCATATATTTTACTATTATGGTTGCCTGTAAATAATAGGAATATTTTAAATGCACAAAATTGCATAATAAGGAAAGAATACAAAGATACAAGAATAAAACAGGTTAAAAATAAGAAAATATTGAAATTAAGGTTAATATTATCTCCCTTGCTCAACCTTTGCCCAAAACTCTACCTCATCCCATTTATGCCTTTTTCTCTGGGTATGAACAGTTCTGGAAACTGTAACTGATAAAGAAAATTCCCTAGCTTTGTGCTCCATTGACAGTAGCACACTATCCTTCATCCATTGAAAGGAAGGACTAGGTTGTATTGCTGGCTGGAACATACCAAGTCACCTGATAGCAAGACCATATAATTTAGTCTTTAGGCTTGAGAGGATGAAGCATCCTCATTGGAAGGCTCTGAAAGTGGGATTCTTCAGATACTTCAGTTGCTAAGCTTCAAAAAGTCTTCTGCAGACACAGACATATGGTGATTTTCATTTTATATATGTATATATATGTATACAATTTGCCACATTTGAGAAAAATGTCCACTAAACAAGCATATGCACAGTAATGTTCTAAAAGCAGATATAAGTTCAAGCACCACAGTGTTAGGGCATCTGAATGAAGGCTGTAGGCTTTTTGTTTTTCCAAACAAATGGCTTTTCTTGATTTCAATCTCAGCTTCATAGAAAAGCCAAAAAAATGAAATATTTTGATTGAGTTTCTCCCAAATCCTTAGCTTTGGATTGACAACAGGGAAAGAAAAGTATTCAGTTTAATGATTTAACAGTTAAATACTTAACTTAACCTGGCAAAGTTCTGAGAACTAAGAGCACAGTATTGCAAAGGGAAGATATTCAAGGGAGAAACTGGGACCTGTGTGTTCTCTAAAGTATGGAGGGAAACTGGGACCTGTGTGTCCACCACATCTGTGTGTTTATGCACATCTGTCTCCTGTCACTCACAGCATTCCACACTGGACAGTTTGCCTGGCACGTGTGTGAATTAGTGCATCATCTTACATTGTTTATCCAAGTGTGGCTTTTCCTGAAATTTAAGAGTTGGCTCAAAGCACCTGAGAAGGGTTGATTTGTGAGCTCTTCTCCATTGACTGACCTTTGTGCAGTGAGCAGACTTAGACCCAAAGAGACAATTCAACATTCCTGAAGTGTCTGGCAGGAATTCCTCTTCTCATCTCTGCCTGCCTTGGGCTTCCAGTTCTCCTCATTATAAGAATGCAAATGCCAAAACTCAAGGTGTCAGAGGGTGCAGGAGAAGCTGCTGGCTGCTCCTGAGCACAGGTTTTATCTGAGCCTGAGATGAACTAGACAACCATCCACACTCCTGGAAGAGTGGAGCCTGAGCAGAGCCTCAGTAGACATAATGAACTCCAGTCCTGCCTTGGGAAAGCAACCTCTTTTACCAGTGAGGATTTGTCCACTGAAACAATTTCTTGTCTCTTTAAAAACAGGTTGAAAACACAGATCAACTAGGAGAAGACACAGTATTCCCCACGTTGGGTGAGGTTACCATGGCAGAGTCCCACTGTTAAAGTCACAATATTCTGCTGCTGTACCATATGCTTCCCAGAGAGACCTGTTATTTAAGTTTCCTTATATATCTCCAGAAAAGGGTGCTGTTAGGTAACAAAAATCTGTCCACTGCTTTATGACTAGATCAGTTATAGACTGAAGACAAGGATTATTGCATGGTTGGATGTTTTTTTCAGGGTCAGGAACCAGCCCACACTGATTGATTTTGTATTTTAGACTCCTTGTGTTTACCATTTTATCAGTCACTGTAAGCAGGTAGCAGGCTCTCACTTCAGCTGTGAAGAATGAAGCATTTTAGATGATGAAATGGTGTTAGGAACTTGACATAGCTGTGGAATAAAATCTTTAAAAAGTATGTGCCTGTACCTCATGCAAACAAACATCCATAGCTGGCTTGAGGCAAAGGGCAAAGGAAGGGCTGGTATGGAAATATTGCTGCAGGACAACTACCAGGGGAGTTTACAAATACTAACTGGCATCTATAAAGAAGAGAGAGGATAAAATATTGATGGTATGTGATGGGATATTGCACTAAAGGAAAAGAAATGAGAGGAGGGAATAGTGAAGTACAGTAGTTGGAAGAAAAGAGAACCATTGGAGAAGGAAGAAGAGAACAGCAGGCACCAGAAGTATGGAGTTTAGTAAAAAAATGAGACTCACAAGTATGGGAGGGAAATATTTTAGCACTGTAGGAGGATAAATTTGCAGGCAAATTCTGTTTATTTCCTTGGCCAAAAGTAAGCCCTCCTGCTTTATAGAACAAGCAAAGAGCTCTCTCTGGTTGCATCTCTTATGCCAGCTCACTGAACTTCTTCCTTCAGATGCAGCCACTATTTATTTGTGTCGGCATGCTGCCCTCCCTGTGGTGCTGGAGGAGGGGGATTGGAAGCACTTTGCCAAAGTCACTTTCAATGGGACAAAATTCCAACACCTAGGGCCATGAGTCCAATCTGAAGCACTTTGTATGCTTGAACAGTTTAACCTCAACTTTCTTTTTTAACAAAAATGTGTTTGCAGAGAGGAATCCATTGTTCAGTATTTCACTTAGCAGCTCTGGACTGAGGCCATATTCAAGTTATCTGCAGGGATGTATTTGCAGAGGTTTCATCACTAGCAAACTGCACTTGCTAGGTTCACAACATAAAATAAAGACTTATTATTTCCCATCTGTTTTGCCTTTTAGCATTTGTCCATCATACACTGACACTTCAAGCTGGCTTGCTGTGATTAGCTTAGTGTGGCAGAGAGATTGCTCACATCATCAGTCAGAGCTTGTGCTCACAGTCCTGGGCTGAAGCTGAAAGTCAAATCCACGTGAAACCCTTGAACTGTTATAACAGCCTGATGGCCATTGGAAAATTCTGTCCTTTTTTTCTTTCTTTTTCTATTAGAAAGTTTTTTGGTGAACAAGGTCTAGGAATAAGAATAAGGTGTGGGGGTGAGGAAGCAGCTGTAGCAGGGGAAAGTGCAGAAGAGGCAAGTTATTTCATATACAAATGTGCTGTGCATATGTCATTGCTCACCAGGATGTGAATCTGCAGTGAAAATTAGAGACCAAAGGGAAAAGCAAGAGTAGGTTTTTCATTTGGAGTCACACTCCAAAGGAAAGTCTTTGTGGTCTTGGCTTCCCACACTGATGGGACTGGTCAAGACATTTTTAATTAAGTAATGGCTCCACCAGAAGCTGTTTAGCAATGAGAGGGCTGGCTGGATTATGTGAGCAGTGATCAGTTGGTCAGGCCATCACTGAAATGTGCTCAGCCTTGTACAGTAGCAGTTCTGATCGGATGTTGCTTGCTGTGGTGACTGTGAGTTGGGGCATCCTGGCTCAGTTTTCCTTGGCCAGAGGTCCTTATAGAAAAGAAGGAAAGACAAGCACTCATTTAAGAATCTCTATGGAAGTTTCTGCAGAGACCATGAAAGAACAGACATGAAGGAGAAAACCATTCAAAGTGGACGATGTGCCATTCAGAAGAAAGCAAGCCCATCACAAACCTGTCACAGATAGAACTTTCTGTGCAACATCATTGGGCACCTTCTGGAAAAAAAGGTAGAAAATGTCTGACTTTAATTTTGTATTACTGCCTGACTGCCACAGGAGTTTTTTGAGCTGTAAGAAATCATGATAAAAAAGTGCAGTGATCGTATCATTTTAATTTATGCAACGAGCAAGGATATAGAATTATGGCAAATATGTAGAAAATGTATGGCAAATATGTAGAAAAACCCCACCCACGTCCCTCAGGGAAAGTTGCACGTGGAGAACCTATAGCAAAATGAGATTTACAGAATGATGACAGCTCAGCTTTATAAGAAAAAGATAATATTTAGGCGGCCTCTTCCCCCATCACAGTATTCCCCCAATATTGTTTGTATTTAGTGTAAAACTCCTTTAGTCAGGGGGTAGTCTTAGTTCCATGGATTAATATTTCCATTCAGTTGATAGATCCAGAATCAAGCCCTGAATTTCCTTGGGTCCAGGTAATTTAATAATTTTTAATTTAGTAGTTTCCACTGAATTAAGAATTGATGGAATTTTTTTCACTGCAGTGAAGGGAAGGTGCTGTTGCCAAAATACCTGCTATTTGTGAGCATGGAAAACCTAGTGGTTTCTTAAGGAGTATTAAGGAGCTACAGACCTTTGAAATGTAAGTTACAAGAAAATGAATTATCACATAAGGCACATTCCGTGTGAAAAACAAGGGAGGTGTTATGAGATGGATAAGAAACTTATTCTGTTGGACTTTGGTGCCTCAATAGGAAATCAAAGCCACTGCAGGCACTCTCATAGATCAGATAGGACTGTCTCTACCCTTATTTTGGCCATCTGTGGCTGCTTATTTGAGGGAACAGGGCTGCATGTTAAGTTGTCCTGTTAGTGCTTTCCACCACACAGCCAGACCACTGTATACCTAGGTACATTACTCTGTGCCTCAGCTCCCTGTTGCAACAGGGCATCAGAGGCTTACTTTATTCATCTTTTATAACATCTCTGAGATCACAGAATCACAGAAAGATGGAGATTGGCAAGGACCCCTGAAGATCATCTTGCTCAAAGAGGGCCACAGCTCAGATGCTCAGATGCTGAATGCTACACAGTAAGCTAAATTGGCTCTGGCTAATCAGTATTTTCAAATAGGAAATAATTTCAGGTTTGAGGCTCATTGTTCTTGAAATGCAGATGAACACATGCCATTCCCTCCTCCTCCCGCCTCCTCTCAGACCCAAAACTAGTACCAAAACTGGCAACTGTCTTTACATATTTTTTTCATTCTTCATTCATGAATAACACAGAGAGAGAAAAATATAAATTATAACAGAGAGAGAGAAAAGATGTGAGGACAGTAAATATCACATTTCATCAGATGACCCCTCTTTACCTTTGCATTTTAAAGTACTCTAGACCAGTTTCTTTAGAAGGGGTTAATGCTTGAGCCCAGAGACCAAAAGGTAACTCACTCCCCACTCACTCTATCTCCATCCACTGAGGAGAGTCACTGCAGATGCTAAGGGTGTAGGGTGCCCAGGAGGAGCCCCCCAAGCTCTGTCCCATTCCATATGGTGCCCACCTGCCATGACAGTCAGCTCTCCTGGGCCATGCTCACTTCCATCCTACTGAGGAGGAAGCTGGCATTAGTGGCTTGGGAGAAGTGCTCATGCTTCTCATGGTACTATCCAGGGCACCCAAATGCCACAAACCTTGCTTTGAGGCAAGGAACCACATCACCTCCTGAAGAAACCTGCTCCAGGCTCTGACACACTCTCTCGACCTGTGAGCTGCAAGGTGGAGGCCAGGTTGGCAGGGTCATTCTGGCTCTGTGCTTTGTCCTCATGCTGGCAGCAGGAGTGCCTTGGCCATGTTGGCTTCTGCACAGGGTCACAGAGCATCTCAGATCACCCACATCCTAAACCATTCAAGGCTGGTTCTCTCTCTCACACACAGTAACTAGATTGATAGATTGAGATTTAATTAAAAATGATCAGCTACTGCAAGGACAGGCTTTTTCTTTTTTTTTTTTTTTTTTTCCTTTCCCCAGGCACTTGGTTTGCATGTTTACTGTGCTAAAAACAGTTACGAGCAATCTGGATAGCCCTCTGTTAGCTGTGATGAAAACATTCTCCTGTATATCTGACAGTGCCTGCCACTGAGGAGGCCCAAGAAATACTCCAGCTTGATGGGGAATGATCCTAGCTCTCTATAAATGACACACTGGAGACCTGTTCCTGCCTTTCACCTGGGGCCAGTGCTGTGGCATCATCTCTGGTGGGGATTTGGGCTTGTTCATGGTTCTGACAGCCAGGGCACATGTACTGATGCTTGTGGGCTCCAGTGGGATACACCCTGTGCTCATCTTCCCTCCACCATGCCACATTGCTCACAGAACTGTGGTGGACATGAATGTGGGTGCCAAGGAGCTGGCTGCTAGGGCCTGATGCTTTTGGGGTGACTGACACATTCATCAGAGAAAATAACAAAACTCTACAACCCCGGCCTCTGGTGAGCTCAGGCACCAAAAACAAGCTTCTACCCAAAATCTTTGCAGAAATATTAGCCTGACAGAAGACTGGGGTAGGACACAGTAGCAGCTCAGAATTCTCAAGCCAGATGTACCCTCTGCCTTGGAAATGCCTGAGCATTGCATCTCCTCATGGGATGTAGCTGAGGACCACTGCCCATTTCAGCAGCAATGTGGTGCTGTGGCCATGGCTACTTCATCTCCCTTCAGTCTAGCTTGTCTTTTTCCAGAAGCAGTTTTACAAGCCCTTTCCTTGGCTGCAAAGCTGTTTCCTGCTCCTGCATGCCACTGTTCATTCCCATGGTCATCCTGCAGTTCACCTCCCACCCTATTGTGCCACTGTGGGGTCATCTGTACGCTGGGGCCATGTTAAGAAATCCTCAGTACAGAGCTGCACTGAGCTCAGTGATCAAGTGGGGCCAGTCCTGCAGCTGGAAAAAGGGCTGGGGGAAAAAAAAGTAAGTTCATCTTTCCTTTTAGTGATAAGGAATCCATTCATTACCAATTCAGTGCTCCCAAAAGTCCTTGTGGTTTGCTTACAGACTGCTACTGATATTGCAAAAAATTGTCCTTCCCTCTCACCTCACACACAAACACAAGCATTTGGTTAATCTCATGGTTAGGACTATTATTTTCGTAGGTGCTAGTGAGCTGCAGCAAGTCAGAGCATTCCCAAAGCAAAGCTGCTTTATTACCAATTTTGAAAATGCCTCTGTCCATCATTATCAAATATCCTAAATACCCATGTTCAGCAGCATTCTGCTGGTGGTTAGATTATGAGTCACTGGGTAATTTAGCCCTGCGAGTGAGACTGTAAACTGCTCTCCCCCTGCCTTTTCCAAGAGGAGATGCCAGTGGGGGACCTTCATTAATATTCACTGTAACACACATCTGTTAGCCCCCTCAGCCACTGCATGGAAATACACAAGGAGAGGGGGAAGGGCAGAGGGAGAACTTCAAAATGTTTGTAGCTAAGGCAGGAGGCAGGGATGCACCCTGAGCTGTGTCAGTCAGTCTGACAAGGGCAGCAAGCATCCATGAGCCATTCTTTGTGGCTGTACAAGCATTGAGGCATTAGAAGTAAGAAAGGCACTGGCTCTGGCTGAGGAATAATAGCAGAGCTAAGGTTGATAATGCTGCTCGACAGCTCAGTGTTAGGGCTGGATCTTGGGTGTGGATGCAAGTGACCCACTTAAGGTTTCTTGTTGCTGTTGTTCAAAAAACCTCACCCTCTACCTTCTGTCCCATTGAGACTCAGCTATGACAGAGTCATACTTCATATTCATCTATAGGAACATCTGGCCCATGTCTAACATTTAATTTCCACACCATTAGAGTCAAACAATACGTGTACATCAGTAGATAATGTAATGCATTATCACGCAAGGCAGAGAGCAGCAATTTATTAGCCTAATTTAAAATAGCCTTCAGCAAAAAATAGTGCATCTTAATTCATGGATCTGAAAGGAATGACATATTTTCCTGTAAAATGCAAAGGTATGAACAGAGACATGCTTTTCCACAGTGGGGCATATATTATTTCTTTTTCTTGTAAATCTTTTAAAAGATGAAATATCAGTTCTCTGTCCAAAAAGAAGAAAAAAAGAAAAAAGAGGAAAAAATAGAGAAAAAAGGAAAAGTTCAAAACCGAGGTACATCCATAATAATACAAAAGGAGAGATCTTAGCAAGGGGACAAAAGAGAAAAAGCTGCCCCAGAATACAAGCAAAAGTGACCTTTCTTTTACAGTGAAGTTGTGATCTGAATGTGAAGATCACTCAGACTTTCCAAGCTCATATTTCAACAAATCTGGGCACCTCAAGTGCACATCAAGCATTTCCTCCTCTTTTTTTTATCTATTTCTTTAATCTGCCTTTTCCAATAAGAGACATTCTTTGGATAGGACCAAAATTATCAAAACATATTAGAAACCTTTGCTCCCCTAACAAAATGAGTCACTTTTCACAAGCCTTTGATTAAAGGCCGTAACTTCCTTCTAGGGGGAAATTAACTTCCCAAATGGCAGAGCAGCACCAGGCTTACGTGACACCCAAAGTTCATTTCAGTTCTCTGAAGCGGGATAAATGTTCTCACTTTTGGTTAATAAATACATCACAGGCTCTGACAATACTGCTCAGCTCCAATCTCTAATGTACCCAAGGTTTACAGCTGTCTGAAGCTGAGATTTTTATTTGGCAGCTTTTCTGGCTATCTTTTTTTTTTTTTTTTTATTTGACATCAAAATGTCATTGAAAAACTACATAGCCTTGGAGAAAAGTCTAACCCAATAAATCCAGCATTGTTTTTCCTACAGTGGAACAACTGTGCTAGGAGAGCTCGGGGGTTGCCATGCCCCACCTGGGATACAGCCTGGAGGTGGGAGAGTGCCCACTCCCTCAACAGCACTTTAAAGAAAACAGATTATGAGGACATGTGTCAGGTGTTTTAAGAGCTTCTTGGAAGACTTAGGTAGAATAACCCATAGTTCTGGATCTGATCAGCTTGAGCCCTGCCAAAACTGAAACCGTTCAACAATCAAAGCAGAGCTTTTAGATGACTGGGAAACATTTAGGATTAAAAAAATTGCTTATCTCAAATATCTGTGCCAGTGCCACCCTTGTTTGGCAGCACCTGAATGGGGATTACCAAAATCTCTGCCATGGACTTTGCCTCAGACAGCATATAAATGAAAATCCCAAACAAAAGAAGCCTTGAGGTTAGTTATTCTTTTGGCATTAAAGAGAGATCTCCTTTTCTCCCCGATGAAGTGCCCCTTTCAGTGGGCTTGCATGGAGTAGCATAGGGATGATTGGACATGGGGAATTATAAACATAAAAACACAGAGAAGAAAGAAATGGCAGCAATCCCAGGTTCTTGTGGGAGCTGTTCTGGTCAGCCAGAGGCAGGACCTGCTTGCAGACCATCTCCAATGTCTCAGTTGTACTGAGGCCAAGGGGCTGGGCTGGCAGGGAAAGGGTCAGGGTGTATGAGCACACTTAATGTGACAAGGACATTGAAACTGGAGATACAGCCCCATGCAGAGAATCCCATGTCAAAACTGTGACAAGGCATGCTTATCAGCAATGGCAAGGGGAGTTATGGAGCTGAAACTGAAGGACTGGTATGTTTGACCAAATTAAACAAGTATTCAACCAGAGAGACACTTTCCCTTCTTGGAGAGGGACTAGTTTTCATGTGCATGGAAAAATATTCTACTACTGACTTAAAACACAAACAGAGGCAAGAACAGAGAGGATCCAAAATCCAGGCAGGTGACCCAGCTCTGCAGTCAAATAGATCACAGATCTTCTGAAAAGTACTATAGAAGAAGAAGGTCTCAGAGATTTTGAAAATTACACCTGACACATATCTGCTTGACTCATGTCAACAGGAAGGGAAAACCAGTAAATCTTCCACCAAACAAAATTCCTCTCATCCAAATATCTGGTGTACTGAAAGGTTTCATCTGGGTGCTTCACTGACTGGCTGCAATACAGCACCATGGCTTGGGGTGGGGGGTGTGCAACGTGGGAAAGAAGTGAATGATGGCACATTAACAAAAGATTTTGGCCTTTCCATATCAGCTGGAAAAGAAGGGAAGAGCTTTCTGTCTACCCTACCCCATGATATATAAAATGATGTGGAATAAAACTGGTATATCTTACCTGACCTTCTGTTTACCATCCCCTCAATAAAAGGCGTAGGAACATATTCTCCTGGCACAGTTGCTACCCTTGTAAGGATGCAGCTTATGCTGAGGTACCTGTGTCTCTCTAGGAAGGAAATAAGACAAAGAAAAGGTGCTTGCATTAATGCTGCCTCAGGGCACCAGCAAGTTACGGGTTGGTGGGTTTTACAAGACTACTTACTATGCTATTCAATTAAAAAAAAGAGCAGTTACCATAGCAACACCCACATCTAATGGCTCTTATGCTACCTCTGAGATACAAAGCACCTTCTTACAGAGATACATTGACCAATACAGCATGTCGTGGGAAGTTTTATGCTTCAAGCAATGGTTTAAGGGGGAGAATGTGCGTTCCAATAACCAGACATATTTATATCCCCAAGTTGTAATATTAATTTATAACAAATTGTTTTCATTCCTTGATATCTCTTTTCTTCTCATTACCATTTCTTTTCTAATAGCACTTCCATTTTTTTCTTCTCCTCGCCTCCCTGGATGGATGATATTTGATTAAGTACAGGATGAGATTTGCATATGGGAGCTCTGGGATATGTCCCACAGTTAGGTGGGTCATATCTGTGTGTAGATCTCATATCTAGGAAATGCTACCACCTTATCATAGCTGAGCACTCATGATGGCCAGAGGAAAGCCAGGGGGAGTAGGTGTTTGTGGAATATGGTCTGGCACTATTGGTGGTAAAAGATGGATTTGCTGTCCTGAAAAGGGAAGGAGGACAGCAATTTTCATTTCCTTTGCCCAGCAGGATAAAGTGGGAAGGTGAGGTGGTAGTGCATCTTCCCCAGAGGCGTAGAAGGGGGTGTAGAAGCCTCTTTCTGGTCCTTTGTTACAGGCGTATTTGAATGGGAGAGAAGTTACACGAGCCCTTGACCATGGTGAGAGCAAAGTCAACACCCTCCCAGACACGCTGGAGCTGGAGAGCCACAGCCAGAAATGTGAGGAAGGGAGAAGGCACAGCTGGGTCGCAGGATGTCCTCCTCGTTCCTTGGCCCAGATATTTGATTTCTCTGCAGCAAGTCACAGAGGCAGAGCAAGATGCTTGCAGGATTCTGCCTCCCCTGTCCCCAGCTGCTGCTTTAAATATACCCCCCTCAAATGGGACATTGCCAAGCCACGGTCATGGGGCAGGCAGGACTGGATTCCCTGGGGACCTTGGGGGGATGAGGGACAAATGCAAGAGTCCCAGAGCTGCTTACCTTTCCCTGGGCAAAGCCCACTCAGAGTCTCACAGCTTGTGTGCCACTTGAGCTCCCACTGTGCCTCTGAAATGTGGGGTCAAAGCTGACAATTTGTTTCCAGAAACAAAAAAGAGAAAGTGAATCTTCAATAACCTCTGATTTTGAGACTTCTAATTATCTAGCCAGCTCAGTAGGAGAGGAACAACATGTTTGTCCTTCCTGCACCAAATATTCCTTGCAAATCTAAACAAAAAAATTCCAGAAAAATCCCACTAATGATTTAAAAAAAAAAGAGATACCAATTAATCACAGTAATTATTATTTGGATATAGATTATCTTCAGAAACACAGGATGCTGCTATTTTGTTACTGCAGCATCACTGAAAAATGTCTTTCATTCAAATTGCAAGATTAAGCATCATTCCCATGTTATTTTTCTGTGAACACAGGGCTCCATGTATTATTTGTGATGTTCCTAATTTTTAATTACCCCAAATTAAAACAATGGAATGATAAATGATGAATGAAACCAAGCATATGTTAAAAATGTCTAAACAGTTTTACCTGGCAAAATGAGCAGAAATATAAATCGCTTGTAGTGCATATTTAAAAATTCAATAGCAAGCTAAAATTATCATTTGCATTAATGTATTCTGAAATATGAATTATTAAGTGATTCACATTGGTGCAACAAAAGCCAGTTTGGAGAACCTAGCTTTAGCCTGCAGCATTCCTCAGCAGCCTTATCTTCCCAGTCCCCTCTAAATAGTGCTAAATATATAAAGGAGATTCTTCTAATTGGAAAAATGTATAGAGAACACCTGTATGAAGAAAAAAAGCCCTTTACATTTCCAAGCAGCCTTTAAAAAAAAACCCTCTCAAACAAAAGAAATTCAAATATTCAATGCTATTCAAGTCTCCCATCTCTTTTTCTCTTTCTTTTTTTTTAACTCCCTTTGTGCTTTACACTCCTGTAATTTTTTTCTTTGCTTCAATCTCAGCCATCACCTAGTTCTTTCTTTTCTTTCTCTTCTTCTATTTTTTTTTTTCTTTTTTTGTCCCTCCATTCTTGCATAAAGTTTCATTGTTTAGAGGTCAAGGCAATGACCTGCCAGAGGGAAACATGGCAGGCGCCTCTGCCTGTGATGCTGTGGAGGAGCCAGGGACACCTGTGGCAGCATCCAGGAGGAGCACAGGGCTGTGGGACAAGGAGGGTGCAGGACGGCTGCCTTTCTCCTCTAGACAGCATCAGGAGGGCACAAGGGATTGTGCAGGATGAGAAGTAGGACTGAAACATTACCCAGTGCTTCATCCAGTGAAATCTCAGTTTGCTGAGTAATGCTTCCCCCTCTGCATTGTATACACAGGGAGAAACCTGAGGTCATCTGGTCTGAGGCTTGGGCTTCATAATTCAGGATCCCTTTATAGGACATTTTTTCCCCCTGCCTTTTTATTTTGGGCTGAGGAAATAAGATTCTGATCCATAACAAGAAAAAAAATGCGAGTTAAAGAAGGACAGCCCAATGATGGAAAAGCAGCCCCAGGTCACTCTTGGACTCCTCTCCTTCTTCTGTTCTGCTGAAGGTCAAGCAACAAGTTTGTGAAAGCGCCAAAAGTTTTCAGGCTGTATTCCCAGCACTCTGCTTTCACTGTACAAACTCGATTTCCCAGAACACTTCCTGAGCTCCAACTAATTTCAGTGAGAGGATGGTTGCAAAATGTCTTTGTCTCTACGTGGCTGAGATGCTGCTGCTTCTCAAAACAGTTTATCAGTCATGAAAGCCAGATCTGTGATGTGCATTGTACAGCCCAAGTTTACAGACTTCCTTCTACACCAAGACACAAAGCTAAGCACTTTGGAAATTGAATTTCTGTTCATGCCATGTGATTACAGACATATTCTGACTCACTATTTCCATTTCTCTTATGTATTAGTAGAGAGGGGAAAAAAGGTTGGAAAAAATTATCTCTGTAGCATTATTTCTATAAAAATTATTTTCATATGCAAAGTGTTACTTTGCTCTGGGAAAAGTGACACTGAAGGACTTATGTGTAATTATGTCTATGTGTTGTGTCTATACAAACACACAACACCACACTGCCTGATGAGCTGTGCTAATAAAGAAACAAAAAGTGGATGTGACATTTACCCAATACAATGAACAGGTCAAAAAACAAATTGCCACAGGATTATTACGAGCACAGTTATGCATGAATAGCTTTACATAGCCAGCAGTCTTGCTGCTCCAGCATCTTGTTACCACACAAGCATCTTTAGGAACTCCTGTTCCCTGTAATATTTTAGTCTTGGTGTCCACTCATTAGAAATGGGTATAAACCTTGAAGTGTTTTTTCCTGCTTTTGTAAAATTTATTAACCTGGCTGGATATTTTTGTTATATCATTAGATTTCAGGTCCTTTAAAAAAAAAATCTATCTTCTTGGCCCCTGAGATTTCCTGGAGCAGAGAAGAGATTAATTATATGCATGCAGGCAGAAGAAATAATCTGTCTTTCATTAGATTAAAATTTTTCAGTTTTCTACATCTTTGAATTTCCCCATGTTCTGGTACCAGAGTCCATCATGCTCACTGTGATGGGACCTGAAGAACAGGCTCCTGCTCATACAAAGCTCCCATATTTCTGCCTGAGAGATCCCAGTCCAAAGTGCATGTCTCGAGCTTGCCCAGTGAGTCCATGCTCTGCGTTGGTTGACCCAGGAAGACTGAGCATCATTCAGATTTTGTGGAGATGAATGTCTGTGGAGATGTGCTCCACATGAACTTCCAGGTGGGCAGGACATGCTGGCAGATGAACTACTCTGGCCCATTTTGCCCTTACTTACTTCAGACATCCTGAAGTGTCAGACATTGCTGCTTTTCATGGGATGTGGTCCCTTGCCTGAAGCAGACATGGGTAAAGTGACTGGACTCTATCTATCCCTGAAGATGCATTCCCAGGTAAACCCCTGGCTTCTGCAGGGATGCTTCCAGCCCCTGGTGGTCTAGAGCAGCTAGATCCCACTCAGTTCTCCACGTGGGACAGAACAGAGCCAACAGTCCCCCCAAGTCACCCTGTGCCTCATTGTTACCCAGATGAAACCATGTCTGGGGAATGGGGTACCTCTCCAGCCTGCTTCACATTCCTTCTTGGCAAGATACCAGATCTCTTACTGGCCCAGTGAGCGTGGGGTGGGAAGAGTTCCTTTTGGGAGCCTCATAGCTGGCTTCCAGGAACTCTCCCCTTGTGTGTATCTGCTGAACCTCATGAACTGGGGCAGCAATTACTGCCCGGGCCCCTTCTTGGAGGCAGCTCGCTCCCACCTGCAGAGCTTAGCCGGGCAGTGGTGAGTCAGGGGCCATGCTTGCCCATTTCTCCACATTGTTTCACGTTCAGTTAAAAACAAAGCTGTCAGTAATTAACAAAACATGAGATATTTGAGAAACCAGATTTTCCAAGCTGCTATTTTAGCAAATCACAACGGTGTCGCTGCCAAAATCATCACTTCTCCCCTCTGCCCGCCCCCCTCCAGAATCAGTTGTGCTCTGTGAAATTGAAAAACTCTGTGTGAAGGAAGAAAGTGAGGTTCAAAGAGAGCTATGGTTTTTCAGTTTGTTACACTACCAGTGCAAAACATGCCATAAACAAAATTAATGGCGGTATCTAAAAAATTCTCACTTCTTTGAATTTTTCTTGCTGTCTGAGTAATAATAAGCGAGTTGGTCCTAAACAAACAAAACAATCACCTACCATAGAGCTTTTGGGAAAAAAAAAAATAAAATTAGCATTCTCTTCTTTTAAGCAGAGGGAAGTTCAGGCTGGCAGAGTTGCAGTAATTCATACAATGTAGTTTGTAGGCCAGGAATGAAGTATGCAGCTCCAAGGGCCCAGTCCAGCACTTTGACTGCTGAACTGCAGTGGTGCCCCCTCCTGTTGCAGCCTGGGCTCCCAGCACCAGAATTTATTACAAGCCCCATTCTGCACCATGCTTACTAAGTGTTTTAAGATGTGCATGATTCTTATCTTTCACAAGCTTTAACTGGAACAGAAAGCTCTCACTCTCTCACCAGAGTTAGCCAAAACCTAATGTATGCATAATTTATGGAACTTTATTGTTTAAAAGTGTATTTTTAAAAATAATCTCAGTATTCACCATCCTTTAGGCTTTGTTCTGAGTTCAACCATGCTAGCAAACTACCTTGACATTTCTAAGAAATCAGGCACAAATCTGGTACCAGACAATATGAGATTCCCCAGGATTTTTGTTACAGGAACAAAGCTGTATGAGGTCAGGCATTAAATAGAGTGGAAAAAGTCATACTAAAAGCCAGAGACAAGACCTACATGAGTCATCAGAAATTTTCTGTCTGACTTCTGTGGGCCCTGGACGAGGCTTTGAAAGACCATTATGATTTCACATGTCAGTATTCAACTTCAGGGTGTCAAAGTTAGGATATTTACACTGCCCTAGGCATCTGGATTTGTTAGCACTATTTTTCATAAAATCCAGTCTTGTAGGAGACAACTTCTTTTAGAAACCATATAATAAATGTTGAAGAATAATCTAATACTGGGATGCTAATGTTAAACTCACTGATGTAATTGATTAGCACATCTTTGTTGACTCATGGTGACATTTTCTGAAGTGCTTAAACAGCTGAAGAATACAAACTAATTAAAATGAATTTACGTCCCTTTGTAAAAAAGGAGGCATTTTCAAAGCTGTCCAATTAGGATACCCTTTTCCCATTAGAAATGAGAGAGACTTGAGTGCCAGCTTTCTAAAACTAGTTTTGAAAATCTCATCTTTAATTCTTTTTCTGAACCATATTTTAATGTTTTTCCACCCCAATACATTTATGCAAGCACTATCACTCCATCCTGCTCTTCTAACAGGTATTTTCACCAAAGACAGCAATACTGAAATCCTCATGTAGCCAAGATAACTCCTCCAGTACTGCAGCATCACACTTCTCAACATGTGAGACAACGTCTATCCAGGGATTTGATGGAATTTCCTGGAGTGCTTTAGCTCCTGTCTAGTTTCCCACTCTCCACTTGCTGGTTACCTCCTATCACAGACAGTCCCTTAAAGCTAAAATAGTCTGCCACCGGCTGTGAGTGCATATGTAGACATGAAGTTGCCTTATTATCCCTAACAGTGACCCATCTTGGCTGAGAGCTTTGCTGAGGGTTTCTGTTCTGCTGTGCTCCTTCGTGGGAGCTGCACTCACTCCATGTACCTGATGCTCTGTTAATATGGGCATTAGCTTTTATGAGTACCCTGACCTCCTCCTAGAGGCATTTGCATAATTATTTCATGCTAAGTAGAACAGCTTCATGTCCCGAGGAAGCTCTGTTTCACCATTTCCAACAGGGCATGTGGGAGCACTAGGTTCTGGCATTCCTTCAAAACTGGGTCTCTCATATCTGAAGATATTGGGTACACAGTCTCTTCTCCCCTTCCCTCTTCCCAGCACTAGTCCTCAAGTGGAATTTAGGTGTGCTCTGGGAGCCCCTGTTTGGCTGGGTTTTTAATACCAGCTATTAAACATAGGGGAAACACAGAGCCTCTGATGTGAGGTGGGTTTCTGATGAACAGCTCAACAGTTTACAGATCTACAGGGTTTTATAGGTCAGCACAGGCAGAAGAGAGGCCAGTGCAGGGCTGTACCTCCACAGTCAGCAGCAATCAGACATTGTAAGGAGAAAGTCCATGATGTTCCAACACTGAAGAAAGACTGCTCAGGGAGGCTGTTTATGCTGCTGCTGACCCACACCAAGACACTGTCTCTTCTATTCCAGCCCCAGGCATCAATGTTGGCTACCATGTCCACAGCACATCTCCAGGATTATAGTTTGCCAGTTAAGGCAAACTGTACTTGTTTATCCTTAACACTTTTGATGGTATTTTTTTTGTTTTTCATTTGATCATTCTGGCCAGGTGGGGAGTGATGATCATACTGGCAGTAGATCTGAACTCAAGGGGAGAGGGAGGTAAATGCCTATAAAGAAGATAACTGATGAAAATGGGCTGTGTTTGATAATCTCTTAGTTCATATCAGCTGCAGCCAAAAGAGCTAGTTTACATCTGATTATAACCTTTGTCTCCTAGAGAGCTCTTAGTCCCTTGGTGGATCTTAGCATTTTCAAGAAATTATCTGCTATCTGCATATCCTACATTGCTTAGGTATACAAGCAAGATATTCCTTACAGCCCCTCCCTCAGACACTCTGGAGACACGAGACAGATGATTCCAGTCTGGATCCATTCCACTTCAATTATCCACTGTTTTTTTGTAACATATTTTTTATTTAAATAAATCAAGAGGTTCCATTTAGCACATTGCGTTTGTCTTGGCATACACTTCACACATGCAGAAACTCCATATTAAGGCTTTCATACAGCCCTTAGCAAAAGAATCAGCCAAATGCATCCCTGGTGTGTATAACTCTACTGACTTCAGTGAAGTTTCACCAGGATATCCCTGTTCTGTTGATTTGTTCCCCTCATTCTCATTCCAAAAGACAACACAGAGGAAAATGTATGTTTGTATGTAGTTAATGCAACATATTCCCCATATGAGATGTATGTAATCCCCTGCACTTCACTGTCTTCTACACTGCTTGCTGCTTTATAGGACTGATTTTCACATTTATCTATAATTCTGTTTTTTTGACTGATGTCATACCAACATAGAGGTTGCAAGAACAATCAGTGGGAAGTCAGGAAAGGTTAGTTACCATTTGCCCATGAACATAAGCTAGCAATCTTAAAGTGAGCCTGTTGGCACCAGCAAACACAAGAGCAGCAGAAGTCACTTAGTTTAAAGTGCCAGTCACCAAGGATTAGTTCTTGGCCCTATTTCAGTCTAGGGGTTCAAGGAGCAACATCAAAAAGGTAAGAAGAACCAGAGGCAGATGGGTTGGGCTGGTCTGAGAGGTGGGCAGGACATCACCTGGCTTGCAGTGCAGTGGTTGCACTGCCTACCTGCCATGGCTCCACGTTTGTTTCAGCTAGTGTCAAGGTAAGCAGAGTTCTGCCTACAATGAGAGTCAGTTCAGAAAAGTTAAAACAGTGACATCTGTCAAGGAGGTGAGACTTGGGTTGAACTACCCTAAAGATTAATTCTTGTCGCTTTGCTATCATACAGTTTTATCAACAATACAGATGGAAACATAACTGCATTACAGACTGTCATAGAATCACAGAGTCATTACATTTGGAAAAGAACTCTATGATGCTCAAATGCTACAGGCGTGGGGAGAGGGGGCTGGAAAGCTGCCCAGTGGAAAAGGACCTGGAGGTGCTGTTAGCAGCGGCTGAACATGAGCCGGCCTGTACTGTGGTGGCCAAAATCCAATGGCATCCTGGCCTGGATCAGCACTGGTGTGGCCAGCAGGATCAGGGCAGTGATTGTCCCCCTGTACTCAGCCCGGGTGAGGCCACACCTCAAGTGCTGTGCTCAGATTTGGGCCCCTCACCACAATGAAGACATTGAGAAGGGCAGAGAAAGGCAACAGAGCTGGGGAAGGGTCTGGAGCACAAGTCTGATGAGGAGCAGCTGAGAGAGCTGAGGGATGTTTAGCCTGGAGAAAAGGAGGCTCAGGGGGGACCTTTTCAATCTCTACAATTGTCTGAAAGGAGAGTGTAGGTGGGGGTATCACAGGTTAAAAGTGACAGGATGAAATGGCCTTAAGTTGTGCCAGGTGAGGTTCAGTCTAGATATTAGGAATTATTTTTGTGGAAAAAGTTGTCAAGCATTGGAACAGGCTGCCCAGGGAAGTGGTTATAGTCACCATCTCTGAAAGTGTAATAAAAGCAAGTGTATAGGGCATTTGAGGGCATGGTTTAATGGTGAACATGGTGTTGATGCTGGATTAACAATTGTACTTGATAACCTTACAGGTCTTTTCCAACCTGAATGATTCTATGGCTCTATGGACAGGAAACAGCTTCTCCTGCCACTCATGCATCTTCCCTGTGTTCTGTAGAGGCATGATCTCTGCAGTACAGTGTTTCTGGGTGTTGAAGCACTGGTGAGCATTCAGGATAATGATGGACTTGGGGCACATGGCTAGGGTACAGACTGAAGGGCACAATGTGGTTAGAATGTCAAGGAGAAGGCAAAAGACTTATTTAATCACCATTCAAACAGGGTGCAGAAACCTGATAATATGTGGTCTTTTCAATTTAGTAGATATGTAACAACATTCTGTGGCTGGAAGTTGAAACCAGTCAAAATCAGAATTAAACTGACATGCATATTTTTAACATTCGGAATAATGAAAATGGAATTATTTCCCAGGGGCTGCAATAGAGTATACATCACCGGAAAACTTTTCAATCAAAAGAGAATGAGGCTGGATTTTTGTTTTCCAAACAGATATGCTCTAATTCAAGGAGGAATTAATTGAGGCCAGTACTGCAGTCTGCACAATAAAGCAGATCACATTAAATGTAACCCTTGATGGTTTTGAGCATCTTTTACAGGCACAGATGCCCAAAAGCAGGACTGTCCATATATAAAAATAGTCTTATTTATTGCAAACACACAGAGCAATGAGCCAGGACTAACATTACTAGGCTAAGCATTCATATGCTCAGTATCCATGGGGCAGCCACCTTTTGAGTCTCTGCTGGCCAAGGTGCTGTCAGTCAAACAGAGAAGTGTCAACCTTTGTTTCTCCTTAGAACACGCAGATGCTCAGTCCTGTTGATGCACTGCCTGCCTCTTCTCTGCCTCCTCTCATAAGGTTTGTATATCTTGACAAGTCAGTGATGGTTTTCTGCTTTTTCCCCCTGCTGAATCTCTGATGATTTTATTTCTCTGCTTCCAACCAGTACTGTTAGTGACCTTACAAGCTCACCTCTGTGGTCCCTCTTTGTTTCTGCCTTCTTGCTTATCAAAATCTCTCACCTCCGTCTTAAAATGGGAGTCACAGCAACAACTCATCTCTGTTCAAACTGAACCTTGAGTCAGTTCCAGTGGTACTGTTTGTTTTCTCAGTCAACAAACACACACAGGCCTATATCTGCTTTGAGGCTTCCCCTCGTGGTTTGCATCCCATGTGGACATATCTCTTAATGAAAAGTGTCTGCTCACCCTTACTATGCATGAGGGCTGCAAGCACATCCAAAGAGATAGAAGGAATGATTCCCCACC
This sequence comes from Erithacus rubecula, assembly GCF_903797595.1. Classification (NCBI taxonomy): domain Eukaryota; kingdom Metazoa; phylum Chordata; class Aves; order Passeriformes; family Muscicapidae; genus Erithacus; species Erithacus rubecula. The sequence continues at coordinate 60,131,362 of NC_136689.1, read as the reverse complement.
TTCCTTACCCCCCATGTAATGGGAGCCTTGGCTATGGAAAGCTGGAAAAATCAGTAATTAAAAAGAAATTTTGCTTTTTGCAGATACTGAGGATTATGTATGAGGATACATGATTAGGATCTCATAGCTGAAACTATTGGATAAATAGTACTAGGTGCTGCTGTGCTCTTATATTTCACATTTCATATCTCTCTTGCTAACTTTAACTACACAGAAAACTCAAAGTCATGACTGTGATTGGGGATAATGTGTGTACCAAAGTTCAAAGAGCTACACCAATTCTCTAAGGTGTTAAAACTGCCTAAGAAATATAACAGAAAGCATGCATTCCCCCCCCTTCCCCCCCCAACTCAATTTTCTAAATTCAGACTTTAATTACAAAACAAAGTTCAGCAAATTCACCCCGGGTCCTTCAAGGAATATGTAATAATTTGGACAAAATGTCGACAGAATTATGAACATTCTGCAAGTGCTCTGTAGAATTAAAGTATTTTAATTGTGGGAATCTCCAGAATGGAAAGCAAAGGACTCTCTAGCAGAGATAACAAATGGTACCATGGTCAGTCCTTACTATCCTGCTTCACAAGGCTGTGTAGAGTGCCACTGTCCTGTGAGTTGCACAAAACCTGTGCATGCATCCCTTTCAGCATTGCTGTGGCAAGCAGGGGGAAAAAACTTCCTTCAGCTGTAGTGCAAAGACTTCCTTGGATAGGCAAGTAGTGTTTGTTCTGGCTGTAGTATCTCTTTTAAAGGTTACATATTGCTCTGCTTGGAAACTCTGCTTAATGGCTCTGTGTGTGTGTGTGTGTGTGTGTGTGTGTAACTGTGACAGATAAATTATAGAGATTTATTACACTGGACATTTTTATGTACTTGTAACCTGATCAAAAATATTTCATTTTTATATCCATGGACACTTCTAGAAGTAAAATAACAGCAACAAATCCCCTCCTCCTTAAACAACCCCCAAAACCCACAGCACCCTGGCCCCAACCAACAAAAGCAAAACACTAGCAGAGATACAAAAGAATATGAAAGGGCAATGACATTATTTATATAAGCACCTCCCTCACCTCAAAATGACACTCAAGTGGGTTGCACCTCTAAGAGCTCTCCAAAACCTCCCCCTGTGAAACTTCTGCAGGAGAATGCAGGACGGACATGCTTCCTGCAGTCTGGCTCAGAAGGGAGAGCCCACCTGATGAATCTGGCTAAAGGTGACAAACTGAATGCCACTTCACATCTCTGTGCTTATGACATGAGTGCCTCTTTTCCTCCAGCTTGTGGGAAGAAATGCAACTCCTCTTTTCTTACCTGTTTCCTCATCCAAGGAGAATCAGCATCAGCAAGGTTCTCAGAAATTTGTACGCATTGTTTTTCTTCCCTTTTCAAAGATTGGGAAGATTACAGGGTAACTGTTCTCCAAGCATTAGGCCACTTCTGATTCTAACAGAAAAGAAAACAGAGCAGCTCCCTGCAAAAAAATCTTTGCTTTTGTTTTAAATTAAAGCACTTGCATTCTCAGAGAGACTGCTTTGATCTGGATGTTGAAGTAATGTTTTTGTTGTTTCTTATTCAGAAGTGCTCATCCATACTCAGTCACAGCAGAGACTGAGCACAGCATTACTTAGGTGTCTGCCTGGGGTCTATATGTGTGTGTGGATGTGTCCTATTTTTGAGCTATTTTAACTTATGCTTCATATTCTAGTGCTTTCTGATAAGTAGAGTTTATGTCAGAATAATTGGCCTGAGGATTTTTCTTTCCAGTCCAGTACATTTCTGAGGTACAGCTACATGGGAGATAATGGAAATGCCTCTGGAGTATCTGTCTGACAAGGGAAATAGCGAGAGTAAGGAGTGAACACAAAACAGGGACCTTGTCAAAGAGTGTGCAAGTGAATCAGTCCAATCACTCACTGTGGGTGACGTATCTGAACAAATTGAAGCTGACACAATGGTCAATTTGACTGGGGAAAGTATAATTTTGGATTAGGGTGAACACCTTTAATCTGTCAATTGTGGCAGTCTCAAACCTGTAATTGAAAGAGCACAGCACTGCTTTACTCCAGATGTCAGTCAAACCCATTCACCCTCCTCTGATCACTGATCAGTTTGCAGTCTCTTCTGCATTCACTGATTAGGCTTCTAAATATGTCCTCTTTTAGACAAGATTCTTTGCTCCACCTAAAGAAAATATCAGTCTAACAAGAGCAGCCCTTCAGAATAACACTTTGGTTCACCTGATTTTCAAGCAGATGGTATTCAGGGCACAGGAAACAACAAAACAGAGCATCACCATGTGTTTAATTTTAGCTCTTGCTCCCTGAATTACCGTTCGAGCTGTAAAACACTGTATTACTTTTAGTGTGCTTGTGTGCCTTGCCATTCCAGAATTGAAGTCATGCCTCTCTAGTGTAATTCAGAATAGGGTGATTTCTGCCCTGGGAGCACCTCTCCCAGAAGATGATTTGAGTTTTCAGGCCACATCACTTGTCCCACCTGTCCCAGCCTGAGACAGGTAAGTGAATGATTTCTGTAGGTATCTTACCCCCAAACCTATCTGTGAAATTACAGATCAAGGATACTGACTCATGAGAAGTAAGGATATATTAACAGCTTCAGGAGAAGAATTACTCCATCCCTGCCCACTTGCATGCAGATGGTTCTATGATTTATCAAGAGAAATGATCCATATGCTGCTCACAGTCTCCTGAGACTTTTACCCTAACATCACCTCTTTCAATGTTTAGATTAAAGCAACATGAAATGGAGAATAAAATTAGCCTGACCTTGAAGTAAGCAAGGAGGTATCAGAATGACTTGCTACTTGAGAGGCTTTCCACTTTTTTGCAGCATCTCAGGGAAATTCAAGATCAGAATCCTGGTATTTTTTGAGTTGGAAGAGACCCACAAGGATCATCGAGTCAGGAGTTTCATTTTTTTAGCTCATGCTGCAGGTGAGGCATACCCCACACTAATATCCTTCTGTGAATACCGAACCTGATATTCTCCACACCAGTTTGAATTCTAGCTAGCCTCTTTAATTTTATGGTCATCACTGATACCATTGTTTTAAATGTTTGTTGCTGTTGCAGCTCTAGAGGCAAAAGGAGATAGGAACCTCTTGTCATTACTAACAGCAGTGTTGCCTTTGTGAGGCAAGCCACACAAAAGTACTGAAGAGAGAAGCAGACTCCCATTCCCTGGCAGGAGAAAATGCAGCAAAATATTAAAGTAGCTAAGCAAACTCATTTCTTCAGCATGTGAGGTTGAAATAAACAGGCAAAGAAACATCCCACCCTCCAGAACTTCTCAAGAGTAAATCATCCAAACTATTAGTTATCCATGCTCTACTCTGTCATTATTCTCTGCCTGTCAGCTCCTTGTAAGGGCTGCCTGTTCCACCCCTCTTGTGTTATTATGGTTGCCATGCCCTCCTCTCATCAGCTCCTATCAGTTATAATGACACAGTGAGGGGGAAAAACCCCCACTCAGGCTTCCAAATTACCAGGAATTGGAGGAACAACAATAAAATTGCTTTTAAAAAACAACAAAAAAACGCCTACCAACCAACTTCCCCACCACCCCCCAAAAAACAGAATAAAATAACCAAAATGAGAGTGAGAGAATTTTGCAATCTGTAGATGATTTCTTCTTCTGGGATTGCATACGTCATTAAGATTTATAGGTCAGTCCAGAGCTTAAAGAGCAGATGTTTTCTCATTATTTATCTTCCTAGCTAAGGCAGAAGATTCCTTTTTAAGGAAATCTGCGTAACACATGCAATGGAAATAGATCAGGTCCTATGATCAGCCTTTTTAACCAGCTCGGAAAGGGTGAGCTGAGACACCCATCAAAGAGAAGTTTCATTTTACCCTCCACAACAGAAAGAAATGTGCTCACTAGTGTCTGATACTGAAAATGTCAAATAACAGAACTGAATTTTACCTCTTATCTGGCTGTCCTCTGACTATAGCTATGAACATTCGAAGACTATCTTGTGTGAACAGTCAACTGGCTAGCAGGCTTCAGCTTCTGCACTTCATCCCAAGACCTGGATTTTTTGAGCTTTAATCAAAAGATTGCTTTGATCAAAGTACTATTCTGAATAATATCACTGCTATACACGCTCTTTGTAAAGCACAGCTTGTTAGTGCTGTGCTGCAGTCCCCCAAACTGATCAGAGCAATGTCACTTTGACAGGCATCTGTCCTCAGCAGAGCCCTTCTGGACTTTGTGCTTAAGTAGCCACAGAAATGAAGCAGCTTTCAAGGACCCACTTTTCTAACCATTGCACCCCTTTGTTTGCCAATCACTGGGCACCTTGGAGGCAATTTGCACAGGTCATCTTCTGTTCTTCTGTTGCGAAGGTGGAAAGGAAAAATCAAAATATAAAATATTCAAACAAAATATTCCAGGAACTTGAATTCTGAATTTTCTTCTTGCATGCCTTCCATCAGAAATACCTGATTCAGAGCTACAGAATATCCTTTCCATCTTGCAACATTCTTCCAAAATATATGAGTTCTGCACATTTATAACCTCTATAAATTTTTGCATATACTCTTTGGATTTTTTGTCAGCGCAATTGGTCTGAATAGGAATCTCACATATTCCCAAGGCAGCTGGGACTGTGTCTGACCTTTGAAGTGTTTCTAACTCCAGGATCACAGAATGGCTTGCGTGTGAAGATCCTATTTCTGACTGCTCTTCCCTTGAAGAGATGCCTCTGCAATCCTCCTGCTCCTTGCCTTAAAAGCATTGCTGAGACAGCTCATGCCTCAAGAACCCACTCAAGACCACACACCTCGAGAGTGATAGGTTCACTTTAGAATCAGAAGTAATTAAAATAAAAAGCAACACAGGCTTGCACAGTGGCCTCACTATCAAACAATACCAGCAATAAAGCTCTTCAAGTAAATCATCAAAAGCCTTCATAATCCTCTGCAGAGTCAAGGCCCTCTTCTTGGGACTCTATGGGATCTCCTTTTCTCTGCAGATGTTAAGGCACGGAATGAAAGAAATCTTGTCCTTTTTCCTGAGATCCCAATTTCTTATAGCAGCCACCCTGCTTCTCAGCATCTTTGGGCAATTAAAGCTCAAAACCCATTGCTGATGAACTGGAACAACCAGATCCCTGGAGCCTGCCTGCCCCGTTTAGCACATCTTTTAGCTCTGAGAAATACCACCCACAGCAGCTGTGATGGTGCTGTGTCAGATTTTAACTCTAAGCAGGGATCTGGCCAAGATGGATCAACAGGCCAAGGACAATTTTATGAGGATCAACAAGGAGAATGCCACATTCTGCACTTGGGCCATAATAACCCATCATGTTCAAAGTAGACAGGACAAAAGTTAGGAGTGAAAAAAACCCCCAAATCATCTTTCATGGTATAAGAGAGCCATCCAGAAAACAAGCCACCTGCAACATAGGTCTGAGGTCCACTAAAGAGAAAGCTCCAGTGTTAGATACAGGCACACCTGTTTGTTTCCTATGGTATTTAGCACTGGTGTGGCCTCACCTTGAGCACTGTGTGTTGAAGTGTGCAGAACAGAAGCCTGAGTTCCTCAGAGAGAGATCAGAATGCAGGGATTGAGTTAAAACTTTTAGAGAAATTAAAGTATATTAAGCCACACAGATATGAAGTAGAAGGGTAAGCTTTAGTTTTAAGTAAGTAGAAATATTATTAAGTTATATAAGTATGAAGCAGAAGTCTAAGTAAGAATATGCTTTAAGTGCCTTAAGAGAGCAAAAGCCCCAGAAAGCAGTGTAAAGTTTAGGCCTTGTTGAGAGTTCAGAAGCTTAGCCCCAGACATAATGAAAACACAGTAAAAGCATTGCTTACATTTTTCAGATAGAACAGATAGAGCCATTTGCATGAATAGACAGAGCTATATGTGCAAGTTATGCATAAGAATGAACTTGACTTTTGTGCTATATAAATAAAATTCTAATAGGTTTAGAACAAATGCTTCAGGTTTGTGTTTTTAGCTCATTGTGTAATTTGTAAATAAAACCCCCATGTATTGGGGTGAGCTCTCTCCTCACTGCCATCATCACAGCCCAGAAGAAGACGGGACCTTCTGCAGCTTCTGCCTCTACTCAGGACTTTACACCAGAAAGCTGCCACTGCTTTTATTTGGGACTCTATGCCAAATAACTCTAGCATGGACCTTAAGCTTGCGACTCTTTGTCTCTGAGACTGATGTGCTTCTGCAATAAACAACTTTACACCAACCAACAACTGCTCTTGCCTCTTTGAAGACCTAAAAACAATAAATAGCTCAATAGCTCCTTACAGCTTCTCGAGGAGGGGAAGTGTAGATGGAGTGCTGAGCTTTCTTCCCTGGGAACTTGGGACAGGACATGTGGGAATGTTATAAAGCTGCATCAGGGCAAGTTTGGGCTTGACATCAGGAAGCAGTTATTTACCAAAGGTATGGTCAAACCATGGAACAGCCTTCCTAGAGAGATGGCCGATTCCCTGTGCCTGTCAGTGTTTAAGAGGCATTTGGACAATGCCCCTAATAGAAAGTTTTGGGTTTTGGTCAGCCCTGAAGTGGTCAGGCAGTTGGAATCAGTGATCATTGTGTGTCCCTTTCAACACTACTCTTCCATTTCACTCTACCTACAACACAGCTCAAACAGAGATGGAGGCCCAGGCCTGAGCTGAGATGGGGCTCTTGGGCAGTCAGTGGGAAGAGGCGTGAGAGGAGGCCACAAATTCGGCCAGTCATGAGCATTAAGGAGCCCTCAAGGCTCTGTCACCCATCATGGGGCATTGATCTATCTACCTTTAGGTGAACCAGTGAGGCAGCTCAACCAGTCTGACCTCTCAGTATCACCCATGGCAGATATTTGGATTCACTTTTACAATATAGTTGGAATTTGCTTGGTGTGACTGTCCTACTGCAGATCTCACAACCTGTCTCTCTCTGGGGAGCTATGATAATAGTTCTGTACTTGTGACTCTCATGCTCTGCTAGATTTTCCTCCAGGTAGACTGCATTCTCTCTTTAGTCACACAAATCCCAAAGTTTTCCTCAGTCATTCTCAGAGCAAATTACCCTCTGATTCTTGTCTTTAACCTTTTTCCTATGTATTTGCATAGCAGCTCAATGAGCCATCTGTAGTGCCAGTCTATCCACGCTCTGTTCTACTGTGTCATGAGGAGGTAGAGAAAACGCATTAAAAAGCTGTAGTCAGTGCTGTGTGCCAGCTGCTAGTGTCCCTTGGAAAATATTTGCTCTGTTTGTTACTGACATGAAAGTTCTCTTGGTGATTGGAGTGCTGCTTATAGTTCTTCAGGATTTCTTCCCTCTTTGGCTACCCCAGAGAAATGTGCTGTACAGGCCAATATGAACATTCAGCTGATCTGATCCAGTCCAGTACTTTTCTGTATTAGGCAAAAATGTTGTTTTCATTACCAATCTTTAACTCTTAAAAAAAAAAAAAAAAGAAGAAAAAAAAAAAATCCCTGCAACTGTAACTGTTTCTCATAAAGTCCACATTGCATAAACAGTTGCCCCAGGTCCTGGGAACAACAGCCCGTTCACACATGGGCTGCACCACAAAAGCAATAGCTCACAGTGGTCAGGCCAGGGCAGAGCAAGGACGTGCTCTCTGTAAGGGACAGATGGTATCTATTTAGCTAAACATTCTTCCACTATGGCTGTTTTAACGCCCAGATAATTTTTATCAGCTTCTTATCACATTTGGGAGCCCAGCATGCTTCTGATAGAGGCTGTGTAAGTGCTTCCCAGAGAGTGCTGTAGTTTCAGGGTTCAAGGCAGCATATCAGCATGAAGAGGAGGTGTGTGGATGTGGAGGGGTGGAATAAAAACAACCCCATGCCATGTTTGCTGATTTTGAAATGTTCTTGGATGAATTTCCAGGTAGAATATAGATGCAAGAACGTGGGAGGCCTCTTTCATCCATACTCAGTTTTGCTATACATTCAGGGCCAGACTGTCAGCCTTTAACTCATCTGTGTCTGAGTGCTGTTTTTTAGGCTGACATGAAGGAGGTCTGCCAGTGCTCTGAGCAACTCAGAGATGCCTCACTGGCATCTGTAGCATGATATTAAGCCCAAGCTATCCTGGCTCACATCTGACTGCAAAATTCAGTGTAGACATGCAACTTAGCCTGGCACTCACTGCTAGGAATGCTTCCCTTCCCAGATACTTCTGTTGTGAGGACAAGGTGTTACTCATCCTCACTAGGCATATCACAGGGTGCCTCGCTGTGAGACTGTGAGGCAGAGCTGTCATCTGCAAGCCCCAGTGCAGTGAGGCAGTGCAGCCCTGTCATCCCTCTCGAGCTGGGGCAGTGCCACCTGTGACACGAGGGGCGCGACATCTGCACAGTGTAGCATGCACCAGAGCACCTTGATGTAAAGAGAGGCTGGGTGTTCAGAGAGGAAAGTATGGGACACTTATGAAAGGCAAAGAAAACTCCCTCCCTCCCTCTCTCTCTCTCTCCTTTTCTTTCTTCACCAGGGAACTGGCTCACACAGTACTACAATAACAAGAACTGGCAGGCTGCCCAGCATCGCTGTACTTTGGTTGTAAGTGAACTATGAGGCTCAAGCAATCTTCTGGGAAAAGTTCACACCAAATGTATTGTATGTTATGTTTTCCCCTCATTGTATTTTTTTTCCAAAACAGTCTATTATATTCCTTCCCTGTTGCACTGTGGATTTCTTTAAGATCCCCAGGAGCTACCCTTTTTAAAACCAAACATTTGGGTAATCGAACAGATCTGTTTTTTGAAGTAACAGAGATAAACTAGTAATCCTCCTCTAAGAGCCAGCCTTCAGAATAAAGCCAGAGCACAATTCATTGATTGTTGAGGGTTTCTGTTGTTGGAAATTTGTTAGCTTGGAGTTTTTTCTCAGTTAAAGCCAAAAAGTTAAATAAGAAAAAGAAGTGTGCCATTGAAACACTATCATTATCTATGTATTGTACATCTTCCATGGAGTGGAAGCCAGAGCAGAGAGGGCTTTACAATAGTCATTGCAGTAATAGGAAAATTGTTTCAAAAAGTATGTTCTCTGTTTCACTTGAAGCTTTCAAAAAAAGTCTGATGTGGTTTTACATTATAGTCTTGGACACCTCAGAGATTACAGCTGTAACTTCCATGTAAGATGCTTTATTTTTTTCCTGTTTCTCAATGTGATTTTTGCAGAGGCATAAAAAGACAGATTTTTTAAGTTCACAAAAAGTATGAACACATTGAACACAATTTATCTGAAAAATCTGTGGTCTGTTATTCAGTTGGAAACTGATTAACGAAAGTATGCCATAGCCAGCCCAAGTACAAATTCTCCATTGCCCTGCAAATACAGATGCCGTGAATTTATAATTTACTGTTGTTTTACTAATTAATTTTACTGTATTATTGCCTCGAGGCTTTCACTAAGCTCTGCATTGCATTGTGTGAGGTGTTGCACCTATGCATTGGAAGTTTCTTCCTCAGAAGATTTAGGAGGTTAGCTTAGGGTCGTTTTGCAGATGTGTTGGCATGGTACACAAAGTAAACTCACAGCAAACATGAAACAGTTAATTCAGCCTAATTTAGCAGTGGTATCAAGTACCTGTAATTCCAGGAGGTCTTGGTAGTAGTTTTGGGTGTTCAGCACTTTTGAAAGCCAGATTGAAGTTCCTTGCCATGCTTCTGACAAAAAGTCCTTAGAAATTAAAGACAGAAAAGAATTATTAGGTTATCAGTCCAAATTCATCCCAGAAGAAAACCCATTGAAGTCAATGAAATTTCACTGGGGATGGATTTACCATAGCAAGATTGATCCCTATAGTATATTTAGAAGTGCTTTGTCCTATGCAGTTTTAATTAGCTCTACATTAGTCAAGGTACTGTACCATTGTTTTAATCAGCTACCCTAGCAGAGAATTGTGTCTAGCTATCCTTGTCCACATTTCCCCTCCCACCCCATCCCTTGCTGCCTCCTTCTCACCCTGTCATTATTTTATCTCTAATTTGGCTAATGAATTTCTCAGCCAGAGCCTTTTTTCATGTTTGAGAAGGACCTTGCCCGTATTAAGGCTAAAGGAATAAAAACTCCAAACCACTTTGAAGGAGGAAAAAAAAAAAAAAAAAAAAAAAAAAAAAAAAGACCAGAAAGAAAGAGCAAATTCTTCCACTGAGAAAAGAAAAGGTGTCTATGAAGCTGCAAACTGTACTTTTTCACTCCATCAATCTATATATAGCTAGGTCACAGCTTTTCACCCCGAATTCTGCATTAAGGTTAGCATGAGTACTTTAGTCTTGACTTTCCAGTTTCAGCACTGACTCACTGCATTGTCAGAGCAAGTTGTTCTTGCTCTTCTTTACCACTGTTACAACAGCCATAATCATTCATGTGTACATGTAAAGAATTTCTCAAGTTGCTTCACAGAAATTAGGAAAGCCTTTTAAGTTTTCTGCTGGAAAAGTACATGTAATACAAGGCAAAGTACTGTTGCCATCAGTGGTACTGTCTTTTTTTTTAAATCATTCTAATTCAAGCATTAATCTTTTCTCTGGGTTTGCCAATTATTTTTTTACCTTCTCTAATGAAAGTTCTAACAAGATTATAGGGAATTTGTAGTCTCTGTATGCTTTCAGTCATATAACTAAAACAACTGTGTGGAGAATAACTGCAGAAACTGTGGGTTCAGTGCTGCCTTCTGCCAAAGAAAAAAAAAGTTCACAACTGAGGAAAAAGCCTCCAAACCACATTGGGTAAATTACTAAATCCCATCTACGTAAACACGTGTGTGTTCATTTCTGAGTCACTGTATCATTTGACCATGCAAGAAACAAGACAGTTTGCTTGAAGAATGTCAGTAAAACCAGAATGTAATTTTTAAAAATGCCACGTTTTTGGTTTTATTAATGCTCTTCTAAAAAAGGCACACACTCACTTTAAAATTAACCACAGAGCTTAATTAAGCTTCTTCTGATTGTGCTGGGAGGGTTCCATGTTGTCTTCCTGTGGTCATTTCATCAGCCAGGGCTTTTCATGTAAGAATGTGCTGCATCCATGTCACAGTATGGGGTCTCATCACAGACACCTGCTCTCAGCCTGTGAACACAGATTTTAATCCCCTTCCCTGCAAAAATGATGACAGAAGGACATGTTACTTAATTACTCATGCATGCTCTCCAAGACAGGGTCCACAGCTCCACTTGTTTCATATGGCTCGTGCTATTTTGGGGGGGTGATCAAATAGAATGGTTGTTAAAAAAGGAGAAAGCTTCACAATAGACTTCTCTTTGCTATTTGATGAGAACAATAAATGAAAAGATTGGCAGGATAAGAACAGAGTGGGAACAGAAGAAAATCTAGGTATGTTAAATATAGCCATAAAATTATTTTACTTCTTCTGCTCTCACTATGAAGATATGTAAGCCAAGATAGTGTACTGTGCAACTTCATTCTCCTCCACTACAAGATCATGGACCCAGAAAAAATTAACTGTGATAGCCACGTCTAACTTACTGAAGAATATGAAACTAACTCAAATTTACTAAAGCCTTTATTTAAATAAGATCTGCAGTAGTGGTTATGTTTCCTTCAGGTGCTAGAAGAGGAAAAAACAGAAGGAGGATTAAAGAAGTATAAATTTTTAGTTGTGCTTAAACAATTCATTTGCTAAATCGCTCTAGTCAAAATCATTCAGCAATCCCCACAAAATCCTATCATGGACCAAAGCAAAGCACAGCTAAATGAAATGTTATATATTGTATCCGGCAAGCAATCACTGTACTTGCATTCTCACTGCCCTCAGCAGCACCTGCATTCTTTGATCACAGTCCTTTTATGTGCTGCACTGTATACAAAGGACTGAGCCAGCAATTAGCCATTCTAGCACTGGGTTCCGAAATCTCTGCAAATGCTTCAGCTCTTTAATGAATTCCTAAATAGAAGGAAGTTGCAAACAAAGTTCAGCTTGTGTACTTTATGCCAGGTTCCCACAGCACTGTAGGTTTTTAGAGCTTAATTAATGACACTTGCATCCTGTATGCCTTCCAGAGTTTTAGTGGAATTTTTACTGGTCATTTCAAACTTTGACATCTTTTGGACAATTGTCCTCAGAATATTGGGCAACCTCCCCAGTCTTCAGAAGGGAAAAACAAGACATTGCTGCCAATCATGACTCATCTGTATTAATGGGATGAACAAAAACTAGAGGGACAAAACGTGCTTTATTTCAAGTAAATTACTCATCAGAAATCCTATGCATTGTATAGGAACCTAAACGGGTGACGAAAATTAAAACCACAGCCTAATATACCAGCATTTGGGAACTCTGCCAATGCCCCTAATTAAAATTTTGAACTAATCTCTTCAGGGAATCCAAGAAATTCTTTCAGAAAATGGAACATTCTTCTATGCATATCCAACTACTTATCCTGTAAGAGGGAGTATAAAGGAGATTGTATACGATCAGACAGAGGTCAGTCGAGTGGAAAGGACAGTGTGAAAGCTACAGGAAATGAGCCATCTATGAATGAAAATACTGGAATTCCTTCTTGAACTCTGACTCACATAGTGTAAGATTTTGCTGGTCCTCATCAAAGGATCATTACATCAATTGAAATCTTCATTAATTTTAGAGGGATTTTAATCAGTTCCCGAAACAGCAGAATATAAACATAGGTGTTTATAACATCAAGGTATGCTAACATGTCCTTTCTCTTCTTGTCTATCATAGTTAGAGAGTGGTTTGGGATAAATGAGAAGTATAGAGGCTAGACTGGAGAGGATCTAAGACAGCCCCTGGCATTGGCTTATAGACAATAAACAACAGATCCAGTACTGTTAGAGATGCAATTAGACAGAAAGGACAGAAAGGGTTGGTAATGGGCTGGTAAGTGGAGAGGGAAAGGATGTTGATAAGTATTTCTTAGAAGGGAAAGCCCAAATCTTCTTTATGGGTAATGTAAAACAAAAAAAAAAAAAACAAAACAAAAAAAAAAAAAAAACAAAACAAAAAACCAAACCAAAACAAAAAAGACAGAATATGATTTTAAGAAAAATATGATTATAAGCAGGTGTGAAGAGGAAGGGAATAACTAGAGCAAGTGTACAAGGCTAGGTTAGAATCTCACAAATGGAAAGAGAGACAAGACGGGTAGGAGTTACAAGGAACAAAGTTACATGCAGGGAAACTGCATCATACTAAGTAAGTTTTGCCTTTGGAAAAACCACCAGGGTCCTATAAAGAAAAATAAGTGAAGGCAGTAGGAGAGAACTATCAAAGATTAATCTAGGCTGGCTCTGCAATCAGTAAATCTGTTTAGGTATGCATCTGAGCCTCATAAATCAAGCAATCCTATCCTGAGCTCGAATTATTCAAATCTATGGCTTGTGTTTGGCCAATGCGGAACTACAGGGTTTAATCATTGTCTTACACTTCCCATAGCCCCTGACACTCAGGCAGACTGGCTGACTTTGGGGAATCAGAGGCACAAGCCTCTCTTTGCATGGCTGTAAATGACTACGTGCAAAGCAAGGCTGAGGACTCAGTTCTCTCGGCAAGTTCTCCCAACTGAGTCCAAACACAATTTTAGCTCCGAAACGCTTGTCATTTGCAGAGCTTTGCCTCTTCTCTCACTTAGAAACAGACAAAACTTCCTCTCTGCTACCTTTTTCTAAAGGATCTTTCTGTGACTAAGCCATTTACATGTCTATATTACATGTAATTCTCTGATGCCAGATGAGATAAGAGAGATAATCCTCATAAAGGATTTGTGGCATTACAGATTACAGCTTTTGTATGTTGTATGCATTGCCTTGAAGAGGCCTTGAGTGATGCTATAGGATCTCTGTATTCAGATTACAAGATACTTGTGTCCAGCACTGCCTTATTACAGGTTTAGAAATACCAACAACCCAACTAAGTGGCCAGCTGTTCAGATCCTGCTGTTCTCTTAACCCATGCAAAGGTAAAGTACTATTGTGGTCAGTGGGATCCTTGCCAGGGTAACAAGATTGAAACCATTTTCCTTGTATTTATTCAACTGCCACTTCAATGGTAAAGTAGCAATGGTAAAGTAAATAATAATAAAGTGATTGTTTAGCAGACAGAACAAATTATTCCAGGAAGAAGTCATCTGTGTTTCAATCATAGTTTATCCAGGCCAGAAAGATACTTAGTTACTCTGCCTTTTAAAAATTTGTTAATATTATTAATATCCAACCTCCTGCTGACACAACCAGCTGGAATCTTGAAACTGGATTTTATTTATAATTTAAGGGTCTACCTAGATTCAAAGACTTTAGTGGATCTACCTGAAGGTGCCCTCACTGGGCATCTCTCAAGAAAAAAAAACTTTAATAACAGCTAAGCTGCTGCTCTGGAACTCAGTTTCTCCATAAGAATGAATATGGCATTAGTTTGTCCGGGAGGAATAATCACTAGGAAAGTCTTCAGTTGTGTTTCCTGCTGTTCAACATGCTCTTCAGATGAAGAAACTGAATAATTTTGGGAAACACAGAGGAGCTATGTTCAGCAACTTCACAATATGACTGTTCTGATACAAGTCCAACTCTGGTTTCTTAGCCTGGAAAACAATATAGCCAATCTCTGTGATGCTGGATGGTGTGAACTATTCACACAATGGTATATCCTGCTTAGCACATGTGGGATATGTCTAAGAGGAACATGGCTGATGATATATTTACGTGACATTAACACAAATGTCATTTACAGTGCTCATTTGCCTAATTAATAGTGTATTTATGTTTCTTGAACATTGCAGTGATCGTTTTTTAATTTCCTCTCCGGTGAGAGCATTTAGTAGAGTAGGGGAATTTATGTTTGCTCTCCAATGGTGGTGCATTAATCTCTATGGCAAAAAATCTACTTTTTCCAGTCTCACCTACACTGACATTTTGCCTGCTCCTGAATGGATCAGCAACATTCCACTAACAGTAACCATTTACAGTGTGGGACAGTAATCTATTTCTTAAAAGAAGTCTTCACACCTCTTGATTTCTACTACTCAGAAAGTGAAGTATGTAGCATAATTCTGCTACATACAAGCAGGCAAACATCTGATGGAAATACATCTTTAGCACCGTGTGTCTGCGTGATTTAGGATGTCACAGATCTCAGCTGTTTGCTGTCTTTCTGACTCCCCTGGCTGTGTTGAAATCACCACAGTGACAGCCAAGATGAAGTAGCTGACTATGTGAGCATTCCTTGTCCTTTCCAATACACAGCAAAGCTACTTAGCTTAAATCACCACTGACGGGAACGAACTTCTTAAACAGGTTTGAACTTGATCCTTGTTGAGCACATCTGACTGTGCCCCAGATTGCCTAGTTCAGCTCCACGCCAGCACATGTACCCTATTATCAGCAGCAGCAGCTCTACATCAGTCAGCAGCTGGCAGACAGGCCCTTGGGGACTTTTCTAGCTGAGGCTAGTGCAGCCCTATGGCTGCTTCAATGCATTCTCCATGCACAAAAGGGGACATATCTCTTTGCAAATGTTGTTATTGCACAATGGGTGTCGTTGATAGCAGGAAAGAGACAATGCTTGGGAGCTGGACATGTTGTTCAAACATCGTTCCAGTCTTTTTATATACTCTGATTAAGGCCCTTTACTTAGAACTGCCATCGTGCTGTTGCTGGCTGCTTTGGGTGCACAGAGAATATCTGAAATCCCTTTTCACCCTCTTTTAAAGAATAAACTGAGCTGCATTTCACTGCCTGTAATTCTGTAGTTTGTGGCTTTCTCTCAGTGTAGATTCTGGCTTATCTATGTAAGATACATAAGCAGGTACATTCCGAGTACCCATCTTTTCAAGCACTACGAGTATTTTCACTATTAGCCAATTCCTTTTCTCCACTGGATTTCCAGGTCATAACCCCACTGTTGTCAGCATTACTTAGCCCTTGACACCCTAGCAGTATTTCTTCAGTAGTGGCAGACAGAGCTCTTAGGCAACCAGGAAATCTAAAACAAAGGAAAACTGTTACAAGGAGAATATGGGACAGACAGAGGAGCAAGTGGAACTAACAGAATAAAGGCCTAAGGGAAAGAAATTAGGTTGAGGCTGGGAATAAAGGCAGCAATATTTCAGAGGACTTGCTTCTAGGGCAGGCAGCAACAGCAACTGTTAATTCTGCCAGGGACAGTGTCAGTCAGATCAGCCAGGAATTCACCTGTTTTCAAAGTACAGCACCAGCACAGGGTAAAGTTACTAGCATCCCGTGTTCCAAACAATACAAAATTAAGCACAGAGACAGAACATATGACTAATAGAAGGGATTAATTTTCTAAACCTAGATGTCTCTTTTTGATTCCTAAGTCTCTCCTAGGGGACGTGTGATGCATCTACTGTCCCTGTGCCAATGCCTCAGATCATTATTTTAGCCTACTGAATACTAACCACAGTGTCCTTGACAGGCTTGAGAAAATTAGTGGGGACCAACTTCAACCAACTTGAGATAGAGCAGCTCTGATGGCCCAGGTGGTACCTACAGCTCCCTGATAGTAGCTCCCAGGGTAGTGGGAATGGCTCAAAAAGTTTACACCTCTAAAACCTTACAGAAACCCCTGCTCCTTGTCACCTGTGCTGAATGTAAACTGTGTAGTGAGCACTGTCATTTACCACAGCTGTAAAACTCAGAAGAAACAGCACAATCAAGCTCCAGGTATCCCCCATCAGTGCACCCATGTGCAGTGGTGCCTTGCCACAACACAGCCTTTTCCCCCTGCCCATCCCACCTGCTTTTACCTGCTCTCTGTCAGGCACTGCCATTCCTTTCCTAAAGCTCTCACATGGCAGTGACAGGAATGTCTAAGGAGATGAAATAGAAGCACCTACAGCAAATAAATAAATGAATAAAGCACTAAAAAGACCAAGCTGGAGAACAAGGAGGACATGAGCTGTTCAGAGGCTCTAAGGCCAGCCCATAGAGTCACTCAGTCTAGACTCCAGATGTGAACGCAGAGCCTCAGTGAGTGCAGTACGGGACTGCGTAAATATCTCAGCCAGATGTCTCAGGGCCCAAGCTACAAATCCTCACAAATGGTGACAGAGTTGGCTGTTGCTGTTTGTACAGCTCTGCTTCCAAGAGAATCAGTGGTCATTCAGTCAGCAGCAGTTCATTTTTGCTGCCAGATGGGAGGGAAAAGCAGGCTCAGAGTTGCAGTTAGTCTCATAGCAAACTCAGCAGTCAGTGGATGGGTCATGGAGCCCTCTGTGGGTACTGAGGTTGGCTCAAAATAGCAATGTGGGGAAAGAGCTGAAAAGATGATAGTAAGCATAAAAGCACATGCTACTAAACTCCCAAATAGGCTAAAGTAACAGGCTGCCATGTCAGGCATTTGAATTAAAATTTAGGTCTTCCAGACCCCTCCCATTTGGTCAACTGAGCTTACAGATGCTTAACACTGCATGATGGAATTACCTTACATTTCAGTTGCTGGAGACATGTGATACACTGGCTCTAAGGAGCCTGATGCTTGTATCTGCACTTTCAAACTAAGCATTCCTCTGCCCCACATTCACATTCCCAGAAATTGTCTCCTAGATGGGTGCCTCACAGAAAGCACCTGGAGGAAATCTCACCACCTTCCTATCTATTTGCGGCTGGATCTGTCCCTGGGGAAGCTGGAGATTGTTTTCAGTTCCCTCTTCTCCCTAACTTAGGTCAGAGAAATGAGCCTGTCTCTCCCAGGAAATTCTACCACTAATCTATACTGTATTTCAAACCAAAGCTTTCCCAGTCTCTTGGATTTCTCTCACACTCCATAAAAAAATTAAATATTTATTGCAGCAGGGTATAGGACCTGGGGATCTGCAGTAAAAGTCCTTTTATAATCTATCCTGTCGCTGACCCAATTTAGGATATATCAATTTATGACCTAGATTCTCTTCAGCAAGTCACCAAAATTCAAACTGGCTGAATAATTTATGAGAAGATTTGTAAGCAAAAGTCCTGAGTTGGGACATTGATTCACGGGGATAATATTATTTATGATTTCTTGTTCAGACATGAACATGTTTTAGGATGGCAAATAATTGTTGCAAGATTTTCAAGAGGATGTTTTTCATTCTCCTTTTTTAGAGTACCAATAGAAAAGTGAATCATATTGTATAAAGGATGAGCTTTTGAATCCTTTCAGAAAAGCCTGTCAAAGAGACGTGCCAGTGAAACAAATCAAACAGCCCAGAAAAGCTTGACAAAAAGACGTGTGCTACCAATCAGTGTCCTGTTTTTCTAGGTCCAGTTACAGCCTGAAGTTGCACCTCCTGGAGAAATATTTTAAAAGGCCTTTGTCCCTGTCTTCAGACCTAGGCTTAAAGAGATAACTTGGAGTCAAAAAGGTTTAGGTTGTATTGCAGTACTTCAGACTCACTGCAGGCTGAGAACTCACGTATAGGCAGAGGCTGATGCAGGGTGAACTCTTTTATCATCCGTGGCAAATGCTTGGGACTGTGAGCCCCAACTCACAGATACTTTTTTTTCCTTCCCAAGGTCCATATGGAGATCATACCAAAAGATTTTCTGAACTATGCCAGGTACTTATAGTGGTAAATTTCCCATAAACGTTTCAAGGGCTTAGTCTGTTTTATACCTCTGTCACTTCTGACCCTCAAACCATTGGTGGGATCCACTTAGTTCTAATAAAAATGTTTCCTGAGCTGCCACATTCAGCCCTGGGTCTAAATCAGATTTATCTGCACTGACAGGTATATGCTTTTTGAGGTTTAATTAATTTCCCTCCCTATCTTGAACAACTTAACCACACAAACCATAGTATAGAGAGACCTGTGCTGGACATGGACATCCTTCTCCTTGTTATTCTGCACTTTCTAAAGAGAAAAGGCATTGAGTGCAATAACCTTAGATAACAGCTAATTCCATGATCTGAAACAAGTACACTGAACAATTTATTCAAGCACATCATGCTGTTCTTCCACCTCCTTGGTAATGAGTGCACAGCATCACCATGGCTGAAAGTTAAAGGGGATATTTCTTCTGGCAGTGCCCTCTGGGTCCGTTAGGCTGCCTTATCCAGCAATTGTGTTGGCAGTTTGGAGTTTTTCCCAGGATCTTCTACAGCCAGAGATGCTACAGGCCACTTTATTAAATGTCAGTGCCCATCGCAGATTAATTTTTTTGGGAAGAATCAATGTTAGAATGTTTTCCTTCTGCTTTACATCAAAAACTCTTCTATTTAAAAGTCTTTCCAGAGAGGGTCCTTTCTTTTGGAATGAAAGTCATACTCGGAATCCTACTGTGCAGCACTGACTCTTCCATATTGGGAGGTAGAAAATTTCCCCTGTCTTGCCCTTGAAAGTTCAGTTGCACCCCCTCTTCCAGCACAGGCTCAGAACACATCTCTGACTCATAAATACCAGTTCCAGTGTATAAACAGCAAGTAGACAAAAACATGAGATAAGTGAAACCTTTCCTCTTGCAGTGCAGAGGGAGGTGGAACTCATGGAGACTAATAAAAAAAGTAGGTGTTGAAATACAGAGTTGGAGGAGGATGCAGAAATTCCATAATCCTTATCTCTGTCCCTGAAAAAATCAGTCTCTTCAACCACAGATCACAGCAAGTTCCTATCTATGGAAAATCAGATTTATTTTGCCATTCATGCAAGTGCAGTTGCCATCTCAGAGCCTCAAAGCTGCATTCCTCAATGCCTGTGGCCACATCAAATTTTTGGGAAGCCATGAAGAACCATTGTCAGGAAAATGGTGCTTCATTTACTCTTTGACTCTCAAAGAATGTTTTGTCTTCCTCTCTGTTTTGTGAAATGCTGTCAACACTTACAGTGAAGTTTATTGTAAATACACAATAATAACAACTGTGCACATTCATCTCCGATTCAATTCCTATGTAAATTTATGTTAATGTGTATGCAGATTAGGTCTGCCCCCCTTGGTCCTGGAAAGTTGTCAGAATGACACATGGGTTCTGAAGAGGTTGTGTGCTACTGATCTGCAGTTTTTGTATAGTATTCAATAACTGGCAAGCCAGCAACAAGAGACTGTGGATATTTGTCTTCACTTTTGCTGGATAAATCAATGGAGTCTTCTAGAGTCTGACTAGCCTAACAAGGACTTTTCTAGAGTCTAGGCAGAATTAAAAAGTGGTCTCTAAAACCCACCTCTCAAGCCATGACCTTCTATTTTTATTTCTGTTTCTCAATAAAACAAATGCACATTGGATCTTTTGAAAAATTGGGTAATACAAAGGAGCCTAGTAAGTGTCAATATCTGATATGCCATTTATGAGACAGAAAAGTATTTTTTTTTTCTCCCTAATATTTAGTAACCACTAAACCAATGCCTGGAGTTTATGGGTACCCCTCACTTTTTGTTCACTAAATCAGTACACTTTTTAAGAGAGCTTCAATAGGTCATTCATTTTATTCTTTCCTTCTCCACCTCCCTTTTCTCTGTTTTAACATGAAAAAACACTGATCTTCCACCTGTTAGTGCAGCAAGAGCCATTTGAGTACTCAGGGCAGTGGGGAGGCAGCTGGAGTGCTGCAGTCAGCTCTTCTCTGCTCTCCTGGCATGGGTGTTTTGCTATGACTCTTTATAGTCCTTTACAGTAAATAGAAAGTAATCTTAAGCTCATCCCATGACTGTGTCCCTGCAAGGCTCCCAAGCACTTCTTAAATAATCACAACAGGACTTAAATTGGAACTACAAGAGATACATGTGCTCTTTGCACAGGGATGTATTTCGGTAATCCAAAAGGGGTTGGGGAAATTGCTGTCAGAAACAGCAGGTGCCACAATTTTTGGCTAGGAAGACATACCAGACAACAACAGTCCAATTGCCAGAAAGTATTTATACTCCTGCAGTTCACAGCTGAGGTCTTGGTCCTGACCTTTGATAGACAAAACAAATTTGTTCTCCGGTTGGAAACTCAGCTGTGCTTGGAGGGTGAGATTGTGCCCAGAGCTGATAAAGATGGGAGCTGAGGCATCAGTTCAGAATGGGGCAGCAGTCTCCTGATCAAACTCACCTCCAATCCTAGTAATAGGATTCATGGACTGAGGTGGGCAGTGATTTTGGGGGGAAAAAACCAATCAAACCAAGAAATAACAGAACAATAAGTTAGAACAGAACTCTACAGAATAGACTGATGAGGTCTATTTATTTCTGGACCTTCAGCTGATTTAAAGACTCATGCTGAGGAAATCTCTTTCTCCTTCAAGTTCTTCTCACTTGAATCTGGTTCGGAGTGTTATTTCACTCTACTTTTTAAATCTCATTTTATTGAACGCAATGTTAGCCCCAAGAGCAAAACAAACAAAATAAAAACAATTAGAGCCTGGAAGGAATCTGCATTTTTTCTTTGAAATAGAGCCCCATGTCAGACAGCTTTCCATGTACCTTGTTCAGTGTAGGTTACATTATGGCATCCCATCAGGCCCATTCAAACCAGGTTGCAAAGGTATTGTGGCAGGGATCCAATGCTACTTTCCCTGCCCATGATAGCTGTTGGTGCTGATTTCATCTTAATCATTCTCTCTCTTTCCACCTCTCATGCAGCTGCCTTCCTGTCTTGATAGGACCAAAGTGCAGCTCATGGAATCTATATGATAATCACAAAAATAGCTATATCTGTTGAAAAATGGATTTAATTCCCCCTCTAAACCTTTGTGTATTGCCAACTGGGGGTGTGAAACCAGCTGGCAAAAGATGCGTTCATTTCGATTTCATTACTTTCATATACTGCAGCTTCCTGACTTCAAATGGTTCCTCCCCTCCCCAGTGAGAGCACCAAGGCCATGATTAACAGCCCTCACTTTAAACAAAGTTTTGGAGTTTCTTT
Source organism: Erithacus rubecula (assembly GCF_903797595.1). NCBI lineage: Eukaryota > Metazoa > Chordata > Aves > Passeriformes > Muscicapidae > Erithacus > Erithacus rubecula. Next base: position 60,109,537 of record NC_136689.1, on the reverse strand, counting down.
TCATGGTGGCTTCTCCAAGGATGCCTGACAGCCTGCTCAATCCAGGGCAGCTGAATGCCTCTTCTTTCACAGCATGAGCATTTTTCAGAGGCACTAGGAGTCAGGCTTGGTGAGGATTTGTATCCCTGAGTAATCTGCAAGTAACTTGCACAACAGCGTGGGAAGCAAGCTTAAAAGTAGTGCTGGTTAAACTGTGAAAAACTAATTTAATCAATGTTTTCAAAATGTAAAGGCTGGGAATGGACGATGTTTTACTTTTTTAAACTCTTTTATCCCTATTCTTATAAAATACATTTTTATTTACTGAAAAGCTTGTCTTCAGTACATTGTTCACTATTTTTTTTAGTCTGAACAGGATTTTAGAGAGATGACTAGGCAGTGTGAGAGAAAAGCCTGGTATGTTTTTCCACAGTTGATCACAGAGAAGGCAAAGGCTATTTCTTGGGAAAGATTCCTTCAAGACAGGTAGAACCATGCAGATCAGAGCCTTGAATCTGGACTGAGAGGGCATGACTGAGCCCTCTTGGATTTTTGTTTAGATGAAGTTTTGTTTTGGCTGTGCTTAAGAGTCAGAAAGTTATACTTACTTTCAGCCAAAGCACGAAAAGAAATACTAGGTCTTGGGGGATGGAAGGAAAATGGAGAGAGGGGGTAAATCAGCCCGAAGTAAAAAACTCCCATGAAGCTGACAGAATAACCAGACAAGCAAAGCAAGAAAAAAAGAATTAAAAATTTCAGTCACAGAAGTTAAAAGCTGCAGCTCTCTTACAGAGAAGGAATACATTGCATCTCATTTCTGCTGTGCCTACTGATACCATCTACAGAAAATCTATCACCAGTTGAAAGAAGGTTACATTCCTTGTCAAGGCATTCCACCACATTGGTGTCTTGACTTTCAAGAGTTCATTAGATGCACAGTCATGGAATTTTCTTTGAAACAGAAAGACATTATAAGCTCCTTTATTTTGGCCTCATAGAACCATTAATAACTCAATTTCTTTACATATTACTTTCTCTCCATTTTTTGCTTCAGCTATCACCAACAGAACAAATTTACCTTAAAGCAAATTGTGGCACATCTTTCATTACATATTTCCCCCACCTATATATATATATGACCCCCACACAAATATGGATATACTTACACATAAAACCTGACAGTGAATAGCAGAATTTACCAAAAGGCAAGAAAAAACCTGGCATAGTCAGAAACAGGAGAAAATTAACATGTAATTATAAATAATACAGCTTGATAATACAGCTTGATAATTATAAATAATACAACTTGTCTAATATCCACAATATTAGACATATTTTACTTTTTTTTTTTTCCTTTCATTATTCTGTTTCTATGATTATGACATTTTATTCTTGCATACCTATCTTTCAGGAAGATAGCCCCTCTGGAAGATCCCATTGAACTGGGATAATCACAGAGAAAGACCTGGCTAGGGAAAGGACAAAACTGGAGTCAAGAGACTGAAAAGAGCATGCTAAGGATACAGCACAGTCAGTGGAGAGTGGTAACAGCTATGGAGCCTTTGTGTTTGAGCAGGAGCTGAAAAGCACAAATAGATCCAAGTTAACAGTGCCAGACTGGCAGCTCAGTGAAGTCATTGTTCATGTCTCCACCAAGTACAAAGAACTTTGGTCCAACATCAAGACTTGTTCCTGTGCTATACTTTCTTCCCATGCAATACCTGCCTCCATAAATATTTGTTTCTAGTAGCAATATGGATGTGAATTTCACTCAAGGGAGACATAAGACTGGGAGAGAGAGCATGCTTGAAGTGTGATTTAACAGGAGTCTACCAGACTTGGTGTCAGCTCTTCTGTCCTTAAGACAGAAAAAACTAGGTTTCTGAGCATCTTAGAAATTCTGTCTTTATTAGAATTTAGAAATGTCTACAAGAGTTGGAACAATAGAATCTAATTTTCACCCAGGGAGTTCCAAGCACAATGAATGAAAAATGAAGGAAGTCACCTGCAAGTAATTGCTGTACCTCATTAAAGGTGATAAAAGCAGGACTCTTCCTCTGAAGAATCTGTGAAATCACTGCTTGTGAAATATCATTTAGTCCTTATCCTCAGCCAAAAATGACGGGAAGCAAAGCTGCTCTGCTCTACCTCTTCACTAAATTCAGAGTTTTCAGCCTGGAAACAAACACTACCAGAGTCAGCACTGCACCAATTGGCAGTGCTGGCAGGAATGGCATGAAGTCCATGTCTGGATCAATACAGTATTGCAGGACACTATTGGTGCACTGTTAGTGGGAAATACTGTAAGTTCAAGTTCCAGACCTAAAGCTGTACATACATAATGTATGTACATTATGATGTTCATGATATACAAGAGATGACTATTGCATAAACCAGTCAAGATGTACATATCCCAACCCAGACAACAAGGAAGACATGCAAGTCCCACGTGTAATTCAGATTTAAACACATTGGGTAAAATGTGGCAGGCATCCCAGTGTCCTAACTCACAAAATGAGCATTTTCAGATCTTTCACCAGAAAACAAAAAAGAAAGAAAGGAAAATAAATTCTACCTCAGCATCTTGAAAGGAGGCAGTTACCTCTCCAGGGTTTCTTCCTCAATTAGGCAGGGCTCCTTGCCTTGGTTGGATAACAAATGCACATTCATAAGTCCACATGTGCTCAGACATCTGTAACACAAAACCATTTATGCCACAGCCAAAAGACATTCTTACTTTCCCTGAGTAGTGAGGGGACAGCTCAAGCTGGTGTAATTAATCTTTTGTCCATCAGTAGACAATTCTAATACAACAATAGAGGCAACATATAATGGGTGGGAAAGGAGGGAAGTAAGTTTACATTCATCACTTCTGTAACACTTCAGAGAATCTGAATAAAATGGTGTTCTGTTCACGTGTTGGTGCAACTGTCTCCACAAAAAATCAGTCTCTTGCATTGAAAATAGACTTGTTTTGATTGCCCTGCCCTAAGTAGAACACCATAAAAGTGATACAACATTGGATCCTCCTCAGGAACATCATTTTGTGCCAGAGGATCTCTGAGCCTAAACATTTCCTTTCAGACACTTTATTCCCAGAAGAGCCTGGCTTACTGCAAGAGCCCTTTGTAGTCCAGCTGGATGTCATTACATAATTAAGCCTTTGAGCCAGGAGGTAGTCTTGAGCATGGCAATTTTACAATGTAAGATCAAAATGTTATTCTTTCTTTCAAAAGACCTGATGCCATTTGTTGTAGTGCCTTTATGCAAGGGATCAAATACAGTATTGATTATTCATTATTACCTTTAAAGAGGTCAGGAAGCTTCTGGAATTCAGATTATTTCTGGGGTCTGAAGTGATATAAGGCCTCAGGGCTTGATGACTCTTCTTGACCTGATGCTTTGAAATATCACCTGCTGTCTGGATTGTTCCTACTTGCTGCCTGGGATTTCAAAGTCTCTCCCTCTCTCTTTTTTCCCCTCCAGTATCTTGCAGACATTGCCAGATCAAGAGAAGCAAAGAACGCAAAAGAAAGTGAGAAGACCAGGAGTTGGAAGCCCAGCTGGCATACATGTGCTTTGCTAAGCTTGAATTGAAAATGAATATCATTATTCCTGTTCTACTGCATCCTACTGTGTTTGGGTATTGCATCACACAGAAGAGGCAATGGGCATATCCTGTGACCAGCTCCAACTGTCCAATATCCCAGCATAGGGAGTTTTTAAACTTTTCTCTGCCAATTTGATCCTCAGGCACATTCAAATGGAGGAATGTTTAGAGGAAACTGGGAATGTTGTCACGTGGAGACCTTGACAAAGTTTAAAACATTATATTCATTAGTAAAAAAACCCAAAAAACCAAACCAACATCATATTAATCTCAACACTGTATTAAAAGTTTCCATTTTCAACAACAGTGCCTTTATGTTGTAGAATAAACTTCCAAGACTGCTTTTTGGCAGATGGTTAAATATTTAAGTAGTTGGCCACAGATTTTTAAAAATTTAGATAATTAGAATACTTGAAGCAGTTAATATTTATTAGTCATGAAGAGTTTGACAGATTAGATGTTTTCCAGCCCACACATTCCCTGGCAGAAAAAAGTAAATCCCCCTTATCTTTCATCCTATGGGCAAAAAACTTTGATATGAAGCAGTACTAGAAGGCATGGACTTCCCAATATATTCAGTATGAGACAGTGAGAGTAGTTGCTGCTGTGCCTTAATTCAAGAAGAGGCTAGAAAAAAATAGTGAGAGCAACAAGATCTCTGTGGAAATGCACAGAGTTCACCGTAGAAAGTGCCCAGGATTTAAACCTGAAGACTGAATCTTCTGCACCACTTCAACTTTCACTATCAATTACAGTGTCCCTAGCTAGGTTGCAGGGCTACTCCAGTCACAGAGGATCATGAGACAACCCATTTCCTATTAACCTTTTCCTTCTGTTGGCCTTCCTTGCAGGAGAGGAGATGCATGGAACAAAGGCAGACCAGTTCTGGGGCACTCCAGAACTGCAGCAGAGAAGATACCAAGACGCAGACCTCCTGTTCTTAAAATGTGAGGCAGTAGGCCAGGAACTGGCATTACTGAAGCTGCTCCAGGGGCCAGTTTCACCAAATATGCCCTATTTTACCTGCCCAGAAATCTGGCTGAAAATAAGGATTGCTGACTGCCCCACAGACTGTCAGTACCTGTAAATGTGTAAACAGTACCTGGGCATAGACAAAGCCTGCTTTTGCATGGAATATATATGTTACTAATGTATGTTAGAACAGCCACATGAGACTCCTAGTCAGCAATTCGTGCAGAACATGAAAGTACCAGCAGTGTTAGACTCTGTAGCTGGCTGGCAGGAAAGACACACACCTCCATTATATCTTCCCTCTTCTTTTTTAATAGCACCATTGAATGGTCACTATGTGCCCCTGTATGAAGTCCCTTGGGTTCCTTTACACTCACAGTGACATTTGCATGTATCCACATGCAGTGTTAAAAGGAGTGGATGCATGGGATTAACTGTGACAGGCAGGGGGATGAGTGGAAAGGATTTTCTTTGCTGTCTACACAGCAAGGTCAAGGGCAGGCAGGAGTGGATTGTACACCTGCTCTTACCTGATACAAACCAGCAGGGCAGGACTGGCTGCCCTGGCAGGCTGAACACAGGCCTGATCTGGAGTCACCCCTACACTGCCCTCCAGGAAATCAAGACACAGATTGGAAAATAACCTTGGATACCACCCTGTGCTGGTGCCAGTTTGCTCTCTTAAGGGGATGCTGGCTGGAGCAGAGCAATCTCTCAGCTACACCCCTCCTTCCTGTGATCAGCACAGATGAACTGCTGAAATCACTGAGGAGACTTTTCTTTATCCTACAAAAATCTTTAAGGGCTGTCTCTGTCAGAGACAAAGTGATAGGGTATTTTTCTCAACTTTTTTATTTTCATTAAAACGATTTTAGAGGTATTTTTCCAGTGTCACCTTGTCTGACAATAGCAATTCATGCTTTAATTATCTCATTGGCATAGGGAGACTGTAGGAAAACTGTAGGAGTATGAGCAACAGTGAAAGAAAAATGTGGTTTAGATGAGCAAACACTCAGAAGTTTCCAGCTTTCATAGGTTTTCTTTGATTGCTAAAAAAGCATGTTGGAGAAAATCTGTTTAAGGTTCACTGTCCTTCCTCTTCAAGGGGAATTCACAATTCTTAACCCTTAAGAGCACCATCAAGACTCACTGCAAACCAGGAGACAAGAACAGAACCCAGCAATAAAAAAGAAGTCATCAACCTTTTAAAAAACAAATATCCCAGGATCCCATTATTCACCATAAAGACAAAAAAAAAAAAATGGAAATGAGCCCACATTGTTTCCTCTTGAAGTACCAGAAGAAAAATCTGCACCTTAAAAAGGTTTGACCTCAATATAGGCCATAATGTAGAAATGTGAGTATCTTGGAAACTTGTGCTTTTCCTGGATTGAGGCCCAGATTTTGTAATATATCTTGCCTGTTACTGTTTTTCTTGCTTTTTCCAAAGTAGAAAAGGTTCTTTTGAAGAAATGTGTTTTCTAGACACTTTGATACACCAGAATTGGGGTCTGTTGAAATACTTCAAATTTGACATATATGTGCATGTAGTTATAACATTTTGTGAATGTGAGCCAACATTGCCTTCTCTGGATCCAGTCCTTCCTATCAATATGTTGTAAGACACTAGACAGAGCAGTGTCTACCTTAACCTGCAGAGTATGCACTAGTCCAGACAAATAACAGTAAAACACTCAACTTTCTGTGCCTTTACCTTCTTCAGCACAGTTTTAATGAACAGCACCTGGAAGAATTTATGCCCATGTTGAAATTGGAGTTCCAGGACGCTCTGGTGGCACATCATATCTGCTTGGAAAGGAACCTTTCCTTCCCCTCAGCCTTACTTCACACAAGGAAATCTATCAGTACTTTGGTCCAGTGACTATCAATGGTATGACTGTTCCCTCAGAGACCATTTTCCTACCCTGACCATAATGTGCTTTTGCACATTTACCTGCTATTTGGTTCCCAGTGCTTTCCAGGCTAGACATTAACCCTACCCTAAGATGCTCATGGCCTGTCACATGCATCCCTCTTTTTGTTATCTAGAGAATATGTATGCAAGTGCTTTCCTATTTGTTATCTCATACAGCTGACTGAGGGCACCAGAACAACTGAGAGACAAAGTCTGATCAACATTTTTCTTCCAGATCCACCTAGAAGGGGGCCAGCCATACAATAATTCATGATTACTAGTCCCACTAAAATTAATTCCTGCCGTATCTTATCAAACAATTGGCCATGAGAGAAAGTTTTCCCTACTGGAACATGCATAAGTTACTCCAACTTTTGTGGCTGTGAACTGAAAGCAATTCTTTCTCCCCCTTCCAATGTTTGCTCAGGTGCAGTTTGGTTTCCACATGGACTGATTGAGGAGAACCTGCCTCAACCAGCGAGCTAACAGGAGCCACCAACCAACCCTCTCTGACTGCAAACAAAGTCCTCATCCCAAAAGAGTTTGCTACATAAAAGTGCACAACATAAAACCATCTTTGTGTTTGTGACTTGCTGTAAGTCCTTAGGAGGTTTGCCTTTAAGGATGACTACATTTTTAATCAATCAGCAAGGCATGCAGTATGTAAAGTTCATGCTAGCTTGAGCGGCAGTGCTCTGCGCTTTTCCCCTGGTGAGCAGCTCCCTCTCAGCCCCTGAGCTTCAGCTGGTGAGGTTATGCAGCCTTGCCTATTAGGGCTGCTCTCAGCCACATGCCTGACTGCACTCTCAAGTCTCAGGGCCAAGAGTAAACTTTGAAGGAACCCTGCCAATTAAATGTAAGCAGAAAACAAAGTCTTTTTCAGCAAAGCTAATGTGGTTAGAAATGTTCTCATGCTGCTGCTACTGATAATTATTATTTTGCATTCAGTAGCAATGGCTTTTAACTCAATTTGAATATTAAATTCTGTCATGAAAATGAAAGTATCTAAAAATGAGTTGGTCAGATAGCCATTGGTAAATAGACTAAATACATTTTACTACTGGTGAAAAGTGAGCCCTTCTGTAACAAATGTTTTACAGTCTTCTTCTGGGGATCTTACAGGGAAAAAAACCCCCCAAACTTAGATAGCATGCATTATCTATAATAGGCAAAGACAAAACATTGCAGAAAGGTTAACCCAGATGAATTCCAGTAAACCCTTTATATCATTTCATAGTCCAAATAAACTATAGCAGGTTGCAGAAAACATATTTGAGGAATGACATACAGAATCTAACAGAATATCCTTGGATTAGTTCTTGTACTTTTTCCATTTAAATATAATTGTTTCAGTCCTCAGTTCAGATACAAAAATGTTCCAATTTCAGTGTTTAACTCTTCTGCTGGATTGTGACCCTGCCTACAATGAATCTAACAGCACAGACAGACTCCAAAGAGGTCTTAACTTAAAAATGACAACATTTTCAATCCCTTTATCTCATTTCTCTTTTCAATATTAGAAGCAAGTGGTGTACATACAACTAGAAAATTCCAGTGCACAGAGGGCTTTGTAATCTTGGTATCCTATGAGACAGCTCAAAGCTATGGCAGGGGAGATGGTCATCTGATTGTCAGAGCTGGCCCAGAGCTTCTAGTGCATCCTGAGCACCAGGAAAAGCAAGAAGGATGTAAAAAATTCAGAATGTCCCAAACAAATGCTTGGTTGCCTGCTGCACTGCATCAATGGATTTATTGGAAACAGACCTTGTGGGAATATATTAGATTCATTTCTCTTGGGAAATTCTCCTAATACCCTCATGAAGGTCTCAGGTAGGAGACAAACAAAAGGAAGAACAAAGATTTTTTTTTTAAAAAGCCATTCAAAAAAGATCAGATAAACTTCAGCTTAAAAGAGAAGTAAGAATATGACCATTCCAAAGGGATGCTTGTAATTTCTACCATGATTTCCATAATTTAATACCTTACAATTATGTATTTCAAAGTCATCTGAAAGTACCAATAAAGACAGATTGATTACTTTATTTGTATACATTGCTATGAGACATTATCATTCAATGCTGCCAAAGCCAGTTCCATGCCAGCCCTTGATCTAAATTTAGAGTAAGGACAAGAAAGTGTTCTCTCCTCTACAATGATCACCTAAACCCAAATGAGCCAACAGAGGCTGAGAGACCATAAAGCAGTCAGTACCAATGGGTGTTTGCTGGTGAAAAACCAGAGGGCCTCCAAACAGGCCTCTTGGAACTTTCTTGAGAACACATACAAATTTCAGCACCCAGTCAGCAAAGTGCTCAAAATATTCACTAGGGATAGGGCTTGAAATTTACCCAGAGAAGGTACCTAGGCAGGGGAGACAGACTGTGCAGCAGCGTGAAGGACTCAGAGTGGTCTTGGTTTCCCAAAAACATCATGGTCAAAGCAGAAGTAGAAGGAATTCTGCATTGACTTCTGCCCCCTGCAGTTGCTCCTCTGAGAATAAGAGATCTCACAGAGATCTCACAGAGATCTCACTCTATCCCTGCAGCTCTTCCTTGCCTGGGCAGTGCTGAAAATCTCAGCCTTGTGCCTGGGCAGTGCCATTTCACTGGCACTGAGGAGGGTCAAGGAAATACCTTTTGGCTCTTACTTCCAAAGTCAGGCTTGGCACTTCTTCCCACCCACCTGACTGCTCTTGAATCCAAGCACTGGGTTAAAGTAGGGAATCTGTTTGTTGCTGTCTGGAAGACAATGCCTTCCATATAACCCTGACCCAGCATACATGTGAGGTACTGAGCACTCAACCTGCACCACAGCTGCTCCACCCAGAGCCACCTGCAAAGGAGGGTTTACTCAAAGGATTGTCCTTATCTCACTCCACAAGTGATCAGCCTGCTTTCACCTTAAGACACAAGATGGGTTTGTATGTGTGCACCTCAAGTTATTTCTGTGCACACTTCACGTGTGCATTGGCCCAGATCCATGAGTGTGTGTGCATGCAGATGGATAAACAGATAATCTGGAACTGCTTCAAAGCAAGGCTAACATTTCTCTTTCTCTTTCTTTCTGGTTGTTTTGCAACAACTTGGCCTTGGGATCTTCCAGGGATCTGTGTGTATATATGAGCAACACACTTGCCTGTTTTCACAGCTCCTGCCTTATGTCAATTTAAGCATCTTTCCTACACCTGGAGGAGTTCAACAAACATCAGCTCGCAGGTGTCACCCTCCACTGGCTGAAGGCTGGCTCCAGAGAGTCTAGCCAATATCTGCTTTGGCTATTAACAGCCTTGGAGAGGCCAAGCTCAGTGTGTGGGGAAGCAGGGGGAGGAAAAGGTGGAAGGAAAAGGAAGGGGGGGGTTACATGTATGTGCATGTGCATTTGCTGCTGCTTTAACTTTCCATCCATTTAAGAGTTTAAATACTACTCAAGCACTTAAAAAAACATTAGGACACATTCCAGCTTTCTCTGCCAGTCAGAGGGAAAAAATGTTTGAAACCCTGCATCTCAGCACCCCAAGGGCTTTATGATTTGTTAGGTTTAGTAGTTCAGAGGATTAAAAAGACAGAAATATTAGTAGAAAAAAAAGAGGAAAAAGTCAATGTATTCACTGAAGCAAATCTAATGGGTCGCTGGGCCAGAGAAGAAAAGGTTCTACTACCTGACTGAATCTTATTTATATTTCTTGCTCCACAATAAAAAATAATTTTCTAGACATTCCCCCCCCCTTTTTTTTTGCTATGCTAGTCACATTTCCTAAATCCTTTATCAACGACTGCTCTGCATATGAATGGGCTGTAATTGAACTGTCACATTCATGAAGGTCAGTAACCTTTCATTAGGAAGAATGTGTCTTTCTTGATAAATTGCAAAGTCCCTGAGGATTTGAAAGCATTTTTTTTATTTCATTCTTTCAAATATACCTTTAAAATCTAACACAGATCTTTCTCTCTTTTCATAGTACTCTGACAAACCCCTCGTCTTTCTCTTTGTCATAGGCAGTTCCATGCAAAATATTCAATCACAAGCTTTCACTGTGACCTTCTTAAAAACAAAATGGGAAGCATAAGCCCCCCACCCTCAACCCCTCACTTTGAATTGCAGATAGCTAATACTTCTGCTTAAAAATCCCCAAAAGTCAAAACCTTGAGATTAGAAGCTTTGCCATGTCCTTGCTCTTCAGTTTGATTTGAGTTTCTCTCCTAATGCAACCTAAGTCACACTCTGTTGGTGCCAGAATATCAGTCCCTCTTCTTGGTGTGTCCAGTCATGTGCAGAGATGGACAGATAAATACACCAAGCAGTGACAGGCTGTATGAGAAAAACAAACTGGGGGAGAGAATGGTGCTTAAAAAACCATATTTAGTACTGCAGACAATTTTCAATCTCTGCCACAGGTTAGCTGCAGGCAACTTGTTCTTCCCTATCTAAGGAAAATAAGCTTTTCGGAGGGTTGGTTTTGCACCTTGATCTGCACCCTGACACAGCAGGGTCCTTAGAAGAAACTGTCTGGCTGCCAAGTTCAGAACTGCTGCCAGAAGTTCAATTCCTCCTCCAGATTCCAATCAGAAAGCGTGCAGCAGGATGCATGGGAATGTGTTGAGCTTCCCACCCTTACCAGTGCAAAGGTGCCTTCAGAAGTGTTAAAATGCTACCAAGGCTGCTGGGGCAGAAGCCATCTGTTCCTGCGCTGTGTTCCAGCTAGCTAAGCCTGGTGCCCACCTTCAGCCAGTTGGCTGGCTGGGGATTTGTGGGAGCCCAGGGTGTACCTCTGCCCTCCTTGGGGGTCTCAAAACCTCCCTGGAAAGGGTCTCAAAGGCTCCTGAGTGAGACCTTGGTGTCACAGGTGCTGAATTCTAACCCCTGGGGGAAGTTGTCAGCACAAGGAGAATGGAAACAAGCTACCAAAATTAGTGAAGTGTAAATTGGATTGTTAGAACATAGATAAATAGGTTTTTTTGGATGTTTATGATAAGGGACACGTGGCCAAGATGGAGAATTTGGGGGATGGACACCTTTTCCTCCTTCTCCATGTCATCCATGCTGGGTGACACGTTGGCACTCTTGGATTGGATGGGCTCAGGGCTGGACCATTTAATAAAATTGTATTGTATTGGGAAAATTTTGTAAACATGTAATACCTAGAATAAACTATATAAGATAAGCCCTGCCTTCATCAGGCAGATTCCACCATGGATGCCAGGCTGAGCAGACCCTGCTGGCCAGGCAAAAAGTTCCTGAGATATGAAACAATAAACAATCCTTGGAAAAAGAGAAAACCATCTCCAGCAATCTCTCTTTGGCTACTTCATAGAAAACCAGGGTTTGAACCACCTTCGTGTCCCTCTGGGGCAAAGGAGAAACCTCAGACTGGGACAGGGATTGACTGTCAAGGGGTCAGAAAAAAGGCAACTTGGTGAAAAGTCAGCCATGATCAAGATAGAAACACCACAACATGAACAAGGTGAGACTTGATAAATGGAAGCAAGCATCTGGCCTTCTGTGTTAGTATTCAAATGCTTCAAAAAGTAACATGAATTGCAGGTTCTTGAGAGCTGGCAGAAGACTGTCCTTTTATTGTTAGCACCCATAGAATTGTGATGATTTAAGGCTCACCCCATAAGATGGAATATAGAGGAAAGAGGAACAAGGCATAATTGCTATGCAGTTTAAATTCCTTGATGGTACAGGCCACACTGGGAGCTTTTTAGCTGGAAGGAAAAAAGAAGCAAACATTTCTTTTGATTTTTTTTCAGGAATGATTGAAGAATTAATACTTTAATTAGGCTTAACTCACTTTTCTCAAGACTTCTCTCAACTAGTGATTCTGTTTGGTTCATATGCCCAGCTTTGAATGGGAATCATTTACTACAGTACCACAGAATGGATCTTCTTACACCAATAACAGGAGCCATAGAAAAAAGACTCTCACAAAGCAAAAAAAGACAGGTTCTGCCTGACTTCCATATTAACATATTCCTTCAGCAGCAAGATTATATTTGAATTCACATGGAGAGGGTCTTTACTTAAAAGCTAGATGTCCTTTCATGCTCCAGTTCTGCAATCATTCTCTAGACATAGAGTTCATGCTGAAGGGTAGCCAGGGGTGCCCAGAAGCATAAATCAGCCTAGACAATTCATCATCTGAATTCTCTCTGCCACTGGTGAAGTAAGGTACTTGTGATAATATTGTGAAGAAAAAGGCCAGACTTCATCAGTTACCAAGGGTATGTGGGAAACACCACCTAGGACATTAAAACAGCAGAAAGGCCTTCACAGACCATCACTTTGAGTGCCACCACATTCAGGCTGCTCAATGTAAGAGTCCAGTGTAGAAACCCTCACTACAGTGGCATCTAAGGTCAATAAGCAAAGAGTGATTCAGACTTCTAGAGAGAAGGAGCCACAATGCAGCAGGCAGGCAGGACTGACTTCTCCACATGCCTGACTTTGGTACCAAGATGACTCTTCTTTCTGCTGGCTGCACAGGAAGCCAAGGTCTAGCAATTTGGCAAGGTCTGCAGAATTGCTCACCAGTCTTGTGACCTGACACACTGTCCTTACTCCTGTTTCATACTGGGCAACAGGAATGCAGCTCCCAGTTTCCAGCATCCAGCATCATACTGCTGTGGAATACATAAATATGTTCTTTTGTGGTGCTTTTCAACTGTTCATCAGGAGATGACTTTTTAGGAACCCCCATTTTGGAGGCAAGATGCTTTACTAGAGAGAGCAAACAAAAAAGAAAAAAAACAAGTTATATTTTAATGTAAAGCACATGAAGTGTCGGATCTCTTAATGTTGTCCAAGTTATGGATCAGTTTTCCCAAGCATTAATTTAGAGACCATTGATGATTTGGGTGTGCCATATATTTGGGTGTGCCAGTGATCTGGAGAACATTTTCATGCAAGTACCCCATCATCAGACACTTTCAGTTGCCAAAAAAACAGAATTAACTGACAGTCAAATCAGTTCAAGTGAAAGACCACAACCATGGGAAAGAACATACATCAAAACAAATATTTTTGCAGATATTTTCTGGCATGCCTGTGCTAAAATGCCCCATAGGCAATAATTCCTAAGGTGTATTGTTATTTTTCTTCTCAGATAAGATGTTAATAGTCAAGTGAATATAAGGTTACTACTTAGAATTCTCTGGAGAGTTGATGTTTTGATTCACGCACTTTGGTCTTCTCTTCAGAGTATACTGATTTCTTTCCTCACTTGAAATCGGAGGTAGTTTCCTACACTGCAGTACTCAGACTCATACACAGCTAAACCTTTCTATATTATCAAGAAATTCAGATTCCAAGGTTTCAGTTGATAAGTGCATATAGAAAAACAACAGAGCAGTATATCACCTCATTGTATCTATCCAGATCAAAACAATGAGACTTCTCAAGCACTCCACACTGTGTATAAAATAAAAGTCATTAAAGAATTTGTTTAGAAGTGTGTTAAGCATTTTCCAGGCAGGCAGAGAATAAATCCACTTTACCACTTCATGGCTTTACAAAGAAACCCATCCATTAACATGGGAACCCTCTTGTTTGCATTTCTTAACAGCTGACATTTGTACCTTTGGAAGGAAAGTGAAGGGCATCTCATTGCCTCATTGTTTAAATCAGTGTGAAAATAATGGGGATGATAGGGAATTGGAGCTAATTTCCTTTGTCTCCTATTCAGCAGATAATGGTGGTATGTGTGGGATGCTAAAGGCCAGGCAGAGGAGGTGACCTGAAGATGACTTCATTCTTATGAGGTTTATCAAAGGCTCCTGTCAGTCAAATGCATGCTGAGAGATTGGGGACTGGCCATCTGGTCCAAAGTTAATCAAAGAGGAAAAAGGAAAGTGAGGAGGTGAAAAATCCCCCTGTCAGCTTCGTGGAAGGTGGAGGGAGAGGCAGACAGAAGAGGGAACTCTTGTGCACCAGCAGCCCAGCACCCAGACTCGATGGCTGCAGAGGAGACACGAAGCAGAGCAGGGTGGAGGAGCAGCAGGGAAAGGGAAAGATACCGTTGTTTGTTTGGAAATTTCCCTGGGATGATCCCACACCAGCTTTAAGTAGCAAGCCTGAAGGTCACTGCTGCTGTTAGCCATGCAGAGCAGAGGCAGAATTGTTTCACTTGTCCTCAGAAAAAGCAAAGGGGGAGTGACTGACTCACAGCAGGGAACTGGTGTAAGATAAAGCGCAGGGTTTTCTGTCACAGAGCCAGGCTTCCTTCCTCTGAGTTTTGCTTCTTACAAGCAGAAACAAGAGGCAGAGTCATGCCACCTTCATGTCCTGCAGATTTTACCATACCCAACTCCTCATCTTCCACCCACTGGGCTCAAAAACAAGTGTCCTGCAAGCACTACCCACATCCAAGAGACTGGCACAGTTTGCCCATAATGGCTTTTCTGTCAATACTGACCCATATACATTTTTGCACTGTGCATAAGCTAAGAGGGGTATAGAACAGGGGTTTATCAACAAATGGCTCAGTTTATGCTGGGCATAAAGCACACAATGCTTGCACGTGAAATTGAAGGCACCAATCAGATAAATACTGTTTAAGTGTGTGTTATGCAAGAATACATTTCTTCTCCAAAGATGAATTCTGAAGTAAAACACCAGAGTGTGACAGCCTGATTTCCATAACTAGCCCTGTTCAGCTGCTCAAATCAGCTAAATAGAGACATATTTTTAAAACTACAAACGTCCAGATTGTGAATCCCTCCTTCATGCTGGCAAGTAGTCATGCTAATGAGTAGTCTCCTTGACTCCAGGGGAAAAAACTCTTGCCAGCAAAGGTTTCGCAATCCCAGCCCTAAACATTTCTAAAATGATTAACCAGTGTGAATTAACTTAAAACAAAAGAGAAAAAATAAAAAGAAAAAAAAAAGAGGAAATAGGGGAAGATTTTTTTTTAAGAGCTGCAGATTAGGGCTGAGCATTAAATGTGTTCATGGAGTTAGCAGAGCAAGGGGTGAATGTGATTCCTGTAGTGTACACACACACACACACACACACGCACACACACACACGCTCCTCCCCCCAGGACAGAAATATCCTAAATCAAAGGGAGTGAGAACAAAAGACTTTGGCTGCCTCCTATACCTGGGGGTGGGACTTGCTTGTCCATTAAGTTTCCATTCTGCATCTTCCTCAGGTCGAGGTCCAGTCAGGCCCCCATGGAGAGGAACATATGGAAAACAGTGGCA
This sequence comes from Erithacus rubecula, assembly GCF_903797595.1. NCBI lineage: Eukaryota > Metazoa > Chordata > Aves > Passeriformes > Muscicapidae > Erithacus > Erithacus rubecula. The sequence continues at coordinate 60,093,858 of NC_136689.1, read as the reverse complement.
ACGAGTTCTGGTCTACCTGCAGATTTACTGAGCTGAGCTGAGTCTCCTCCAACGCCCTGTTTGGGAGCATCACTTTACCTGGCCAAATGCTGCAAAATAAAGCTGAGAATAGTGAGAGTAGAATCAAACAGGACTTTAAAACTAAATCTTTACAAAGCAGCTAACCCAAGGAACCCCTGCTGAACACAGGATTTCAGTGAAGGATATAGAGCTCTGTCTGTAATACACAGTACAAACACAGCTATACACTCACTGCCCTCCTATTTTTTTTTTGAGTTTTTAAAATAGCAAGCAACCTGCTGCACACTAGGCAGCAGACAAAAATTAGCAATGGTGTCTAGATATCTGGACACCTAGAATTTTCTGCTGCTAATGTCTGATGTGACCATTTTGCATGGCAATAAAAGTCAGTGAACAATCTTAAAGGCACCAAACGTGCACTCTGCTTTTACATACCCCAGCTTGAATTTACTCTCTACTGAACTGCTTTACCTGAGCTGTGATGACTTCAGAAGGAAGGGAGTTAATAGCACTAAGGGTTCTTTTTCAGTTTTGTTTTTATCTGCACAGCTCTAGAATCTCAGAGAAATATGACTAAGAAAATGATCTTTCCCAACCCCTGGAAACAAAATTCAGCCATTTGGATCTCAACATAAAAACAAGCATCAGCATGACTGAAATTCTCTGCTGGCTATAATTAAAACTCACGAGCAACTACTGTTTCTGTCTTTATGACATGAAACATGCAGACATTTAGAAATAGGCTGACAGAAAATTCAGCAAGGAAATTTCACCAGAAACCTTCTATCCCTTGGAAAAATTAGGTATTTTCATCAGGCAGCAAGCCATTATCATAATATTTATGATTCCCCTTGCCCAGTTCTGCTGAATCTCACAGAAGGAAAAAGCTTTAGGCTTACCTGTGTCTGGCACGGATCCCTAGTCTAACACATTGGTTGAACACACAGGCATGAACATGCTGTCATCAGCATGTCCTCCTCCTTCTTGTGGGCTTGAAATAATTCGATATGCCAAATTAGACAAGGCCCTAAATCAATCAGTAGCTCCATTTTTGTCAGTGGCTGAGACTATTTCCGAAAGCAGGTGGGAGATTTAGCTGCCTAACCCTAAACTGATGGAAGATAAGAGAGTACATCCCCTTGAAGACATTGAGAACAACTAGCTGTGCTTTTTTCCCCACACTTTCCACATCTCCCTTATTTCTACTTAGAAATCACATCATTGCAAATTTCACAATGTTAAGTAATTTCTGAAGGACTTTTTCAACTTCTCCTTTACACTTCATGGTCAACAGCATGCCTGCTGAACATATGCTTTAATGATAGCTGCAGCAATAACTAGCACAGAAACAGTTTTCTTTCAAACACTTCAGAATAGTAAGGAGTTGGGGGAGGGAAGTTATCAGCACTAATACAATTTATTAGACAAACCCTATGTGAATGCCATGGCAGGTCTGCTATCAAAGGCAAAAACCTTCAGGCTTTTTACATCCCATAATCCCAATGAAAGCCTGCTTTTGCAGATACCCTGCAGTTTATGAATCACTGGCTGTAGCATACAAAATCCCCTATTTAAGTAATTACTGTACAATAGACAAATCTGCACAGTGGCTGATGTTATATAAAATATTCCAAGGCAGTCTCAAAGACACAACATATTAAAAAAAAATCTCAACTGGAAACAAGTGTCTATCAGTAAGTATATATTGTGAAATAGGGGATGCTGTGATCTAATCATGTTAGATCTGTCCTGAGGACTGGAAAAGGGCTGACAATAAAGGAACCCAAGCCAGTTATGGACACTGAATGGCTGCTATCTCTAGACATTCTTTTCTATTTATTTTCACTTGGGCTTCAATACACCCTCAAGCTCCTGATTTTTACATAATTGGATGGTTCTATTATTGCCAGCTTGGTTTTCAAACATCAAAGAACACAGAATTGTCTCAATTCCATGCATTGCCTGAACAAGGGGCCTGGCTACCTGGCTTCCATTTATTCAGCAGAATGAACAAAAAGCCCAGTATTCTTAGGAAGATACCAAACCTAAACCCTGGTTTTCTCTGTGCATCGTCTTGGTAATGGAGCTGGCTTCCACATCTTCATCAGAATGAACCAAAAGCCTGGTATGTTACAAAGACAGCAAAATTTCACCAGAGTCTTATCTCTATACTTGATTTATCTGATTTATCCCCACAACTGGAAAGTTCAGATTCTACATTCAGCAACAAGGAAGATAGGTTTTCTTTCATGAGGAGCCCTTATTTGCCTAACTTTGGTTTCATCTGTGGACCAATTACTTAACCAAAGCGTGTACCCTTCAGCTAGTCTGTAAATCAGACTTGGAGTGACAAGCAGGTGGCATTTTGCCAAGTTACTTCCAGAGCAGACCAGCAATGCTCAGTCATACCCACATAATCAGAAAACAAACAAAAAAGGATAAAGAAGGGCAGTACTGTGTTACAATTTACAGAGCATGATGAATATGTTCAATTTGGATTAATTATAAAATATGTTCTATTCATCTACTTACAATTTAAGATCTGACGAATGGCACAAAAAAAAAAAAAAAATCTGAACTGGAAAATTAGCACTCCTTTAATTGCAAGACTACTGACTTTCCTCTTCCTTTCAAAAGAAGTACACAGCCCTTCTTCAGTGGAAGCCATGGCTTTAGAAATGTTGATCTGAATCAGACAGCATTTTCAGAAATCTCCTGTGCCTCCCACAATGTCCAAGGTTTATTACATACTTTATTTTCTTGCTTTTGGTGTAAGAAATCTGCTGGACAGTTGGAAGTTGATTTGCAAAAAGAAATATTATACTGGTCCACGAAACAGAAGTCCAATCCACATTCTGGAAGTGCTTTATTAACTGGAAATCTTTCTCTGAAGTATTTCACTACTTCTCAATAAAACATTATATGCTGGCGCAATTTTATCCTTTTAAAGTTGGCAATGCTTTCTTTGCCAAAGAGTAAGTTTTGTTCAGGTTTAATTTGCTTTCAGTGCTCCTTTAAAAATCAATATAATCTCTCCAGTGCAGTTTCACAGATTCCTGAGATAGTGTAAATGAAGTGACCCACAGCAACCAAGGCACAAACACCAACTACACAGCGAAAATGTGGAGGGACAGCAATTACTAACAAAACCCCAAAATCTGGCAAAGGCTGTCTGTGTTAGGTTTGTGTGGAGCTCGTAGGCAGGCTGTTAAATCAGGAATAAGTTTTGTTTGAAGGGAGCAGAGCTATGATGCAGAAGGCTCTTCTGGGTCAGGTCTGCCTTTTGCTACAAGCATCAGTCACAAAGAGTGCAAGCTGTTTAAGGCACAGTGAAGAGTTTGGCAGGAATTTGGACTGCTCTGCATGTGGGATGTTGTGATTCCTCCAGCTGCAATTCCCTAGGATGCATTTCACCTAGCCAACACCTGACAGGAAATATTTAGGAGGTTATAAGTCTTCTTTAGAAGAAACTTACAGCAGAAAGAGGTCCAATATAACAACTAAAACATGAAAAAAAGCTTTCTCACGGTTTATGTTCTAAGTGCCTGGCTGAAATCCTGGCTCCATAAAAAGTCTTTTACTGTGCACTTCCAGGATGCCAGGTTTGTCAACATCTAGCCAGCTTTCATATATATTTGACCTACTGTGTTGCCTAGCATCATAGTCAAAGAATAGTAGATTCAATCTCATTGTGAAAAAGAAACACAGGACACACTGAGATGGTTTGCAAAGCCCAGTGCACGTCAGCAGGCAGCCACTTTATATACAAAGAAGGTGTCCCCATCGTTGTCATTTATTGGATTTATTTGACAGAGGCAAGGAGGAAGAACTTTGAGAGCATTTTTTGACACTGTTGATGTGTTGATGCTGATCTTATTTTTCTCTAGAGAGTTTTATTGACTCAATAGATTACCAAGACTTTAAATTCAGGGATCACATTGCTACAGCATGACAACCAATTTGTCTGCTGTAACAGAGACACAGTTGTACCATAGCTGTTCCACAATCAACTCTTTTCATACACATACAGGTTACTTGGAGGTTTTAATTTAAAGAACAGAACAAAATATCCAGCCTTATGAAAAAGGGTAGTTGTGGCTGTCATACAGATGTTTTGCTGAAAAAAACCCCTAACTCACAAAGAAAATCAGAGAGGTGGGAAAGAATGGGTACAGTCTATTAACTCCTACCATTTCATGTCAATTTAACAAACCCATTGCTGTCAAAATTACAGCAGTATCAACAGACAAAGTAGTCAGTGTCATCTTCTCATCATCTAAGCACAAGAAGCAGAAACAAAGGTTTTAAAAGCCAGCCCTTTTTTTCTGAGGCACGTCCAATGCCTAATATCAGCTTTTTTCCTGTGTTCATAGTCAAACCATCAATGTGAATGAGCACTGGAGTGAGTGTCCATCCTGGCAGGGTATATGAACTGACAGAATCACAACTGAGATTATTAGAACAAAGCTTCCAGATAAAAACAGGCATTAATCTATGTCTTTTTTCTTGTACTTCGTCTTAGCCCACACCCTTTCAAAATACAGAGAATGAAAAGATCATCAGAAGAAAGTAACATAAAATGAAATTTAAAAATCCCCATAGTTTTTATAATCATTTGGAATATTCTATATAGCCACCAAATTCAATCAGGGATCTTTGATCTATTGTGCTGTATAATGTGACTTCAAGAAAATGAGATGGGAAGGTAAATATACAAAGTAGGATTTAGCAAGGTGCTGGGTGAAGAGGGACAAAACCTCTTTTTATGGTTGTCAGGAAAAAGGAGGGTGACATTCTTACAGAGTTAGAAGGAGGTCAATAAATCATCATCCTTATCTTGCAAACAGTGCCTGTGACTTCAAAAATTAGCTCATTTATTCTGCACAATTAAATTTATTGAAGTGTGACAGAAAAAGTTTAGCAGTCGCTGATGCAGAAAGGCAGCAACAACGGAGGCAGGCAACTGACTGAATGACACAATTAGTTGATTTTCATTTTATTTATCAATATAATTATTGAATTGTATTCATCTTATTTCAAAGATTTTTACCATTATTAGAGCCCAGGCCTCTAGGGAAAGAATTAGTTCAAATTTTCAGTCTAACTTAATGTGATTATCGAGTTGGTAATAAAAGAAAAGTTCTATAAGGCGCTACACAATCTTGTATTCAATGTCACCCCACCATCCAGCTCTGAAATCCAGAAACCTTTCACGTAAAAGCAGTAAATTGAATGTGAATTGTGAATGTCCTACATTCTCCAGGTAGAAACCAAACCTGTGTTTGCAGGATCCCACCTTGATGTGACCTCAAAGGAGCCAAGATTCTATCTGAATTTTAAACTCAGGTGCATGTTTCTTTCTTTAAAAATACTCCAAATAAACAAAACTCCTAACTAAATGAAAACTAACCAACAACAACTATAACACCCCAAAAAACCTCATTGCATCATCTTTTACCCTACACCTATGACTAAGTTCAGCAAACTAATTTGTGAATGCTGTGAAAACAGTGCAGAAATATTAGAGAAAGACAGAGGAACAGTGGATGTGCATGGTTCATATTCAAAATTCCCACACTGACCACTTTGATACACACTGAAAAAATGTCATTCCACAACTACTGATGAGTTTTTTTTACAACAAAATACAATAAAAACTATTTACAAATTAGAGAGATTAGCAAAGTTATTTTTCTTTTTGTACAGTCCAGTTTAGAAGCATCTAGACTACTCTGAGTTGCTCTGGCTCACTTCTTGGCATGCCTTGCTGTCAATCTCAAGGTCTGCTTTGGTTTTAAACTTGTTAGAGACAGAATGAGAAAGGCTGGACCTGACTCATGCACGTATTCCACCCTTGCTTTCTACATACACAAGGAATCAGGCATATGTTCAGCAGTAAGCTGCATAATTCATGTCCTTTCTCATAGGTTCAGGAAATTAGACCACATGCTATTGCAAGTGTCTAACTTTTCCAGTGTTTTGAAAGATTATTTCCATTGCAACTAGCTTATTCAGTTCTACCCTCCACTTGCCATTCCATAAAAATTAATTTATTTGCTCTGAAGAAAAGACATACGGGCCATTTTTTTTTCAAAATATTGGTCAAAGTGTCATGGAGCATTGCCTTAAACATTAAAAAGTGGAAAGGGTGCAACATAATTCTATAGCCATAAGTAATAAGAATGAATGGTATTACTTACAATCAATGAGTGATTTTGGGTGTTAAGAGACTTCCAGATTTTCCAGTGACTTAAACAATATTTTCCAGTTCCTAGGATCTTGTTGTCTGTGTAGGCTCAGATTACATTTTGGGAATTTAGTGTACTGACTTCTTCAGAAATGAGCAGGAAGAGAAGTTTATATCTGTAAAACATCTAAATTATTGGTGTTAATAAACTGGATCTCACTGGGACTATTGGAATTAAATTTGATGTGCATTATCTAAAGAAAAAGGAATCAAAAGAAAACTGTATATTGCACATTTTCCTTTGTGTGTTTCCTTGGGGCAAAGCCTGGAAAGTTGCCTTTCCATTTATGAAGAATTATACACCCCACTGGGACGTGGAGTTGATGGAAACCATTCCACAGCAGCACCATGCAGTGAGCTGCCCACCTCCAGAGATCCAGATGAGCTTCTCTTCGGCACTAGAAAAGATACAACAAAGGGACAGGTGGGTACAAATAGGGATCAAAGGACAAAAGAGAATTTTAATGGTTTAATTGACTGAAGATATTTCCACTGTGGTTAAGACAAGCACAATCTCACAGCTCTTGCTTGTACTTGGCTTAAATAGTGGAGAAGAGAAAAACCTTCAAGGATTAACTTCCTACAATCTCTGCAGAATTCAGCAAGGCTCTCATCAGCTGGGAGGAGCAGCATATGAGCACAGGAAACAGGCTTCTAGACCTGAGGGAGTATTCAGCAGTTCAAAAACTACTGTGTCAGACTTCTATGGTACTTTTTATTCCAGTAACCTCAAATCATCTTGCAATTAAAGAGCTTTCTCATGTTATGAGATCCCAATTCAGCAGGTAAACCTCCTTTATTCAGAGCCTCTCTAAAGAAAGGCTTTCGAACAAAAAACAACTGGATTTTACTAGAATATAAATGAGAATTCTTAATATCTCACAGAATTATTAGGGCTGGAAGAGACCTTGTACCATTTAGTCCAACTGTCAACCCAGCACCACCACAGTTACCTCTAAACCTGATCCCCACTTGTCTTTCCAACACTTCCAGAGATGTGACTCCACCACCTCCATGGGCAACTTTATTCAAGGCTTAGCCACTCTTTCAATTATTTCCTTTATTTCTAATATCAAATTGGAACCTCCCCTGGTGCAACTTAAGGATGTCTCCTCTTGTCCTTTCACTTGATACATGGCAGAAGGGATGGTCCCCAGCTCACTAAACCTCCTTTCAGGCAGTGGTAGAGAGCAATGAGGTCCCCCCAAGCCTCCTTTTCTCCAGGCTCCATCACCCAATCTTTAAAAGACAAGTTTGCTAGATCCTTCACCAACCTCATTGCCCTGCTTTGTACATGGTCCTGACCCTTAATGTCCTTTTTGAAGTGAGGTGCCCAGAGCTGAACACAGATTTTGAGACATGGCCTCACAGTGCTGAGCACAGAGGGACAATCCCTGCCCTGCTCCTGTTGGCCACACTGTTGCTGATACTGGCCAGGATGCCACTGGCCTTATGGCCACCTGGGCACTGCTGGCTCAGGTTCAGTGGCTGTCCACCTGCAATCCCAAGTCCCTTTCTGCTCTCTCAGGGTGACAGCTCTCAAGCCACTCTGCCCAAAGCCTGTGGTGCTGACTTGGGTTCTTGTGAGTCAGGTGCAGGACCTGGCACTTTACCTTTTTGAAGGTCACACAGCTGGCCCCAGCCCATTGATCCATTCCATCAAAACCTCTCTGTGCTGCCTTCCTGCCCCCCAACAAACCAGCAGTCCCACCTAACTTGATGTTGTTTGTGAACTAACAGGGGATGCACTCAACCCCCTTGTCCAAATCATCAATAAAGATGTTAAACAGGACCAGTCCCAGTGCGGAGTCCTGTAGAACACCACTGGTGATCTGCTGCCAAATGGATTTAGCTCCACTCAGCACCACTCTCTGGGCCAGACCATCCAGACAGTTTTTCACAAATTGGACTGACTAGGTCAAACACAATCACCATAAAATGGATGACATAAATCCATTTCCCCCTGCCCACTGCGTCCTTGCAGGGATGCCTTCTATCCTGGTTTCAGTCAACTCAGTCAGTTTTGGACCAGAGCAGAACATGCCTAAGCAATCCTGATCCTCATGTAGCTGCCTCTTCCCATTCCAAAAACACTTAATTATGAATCTATTTCTTACTTTTATTCATTATGTCCCAACCTACTCACTGGAAGCCTCTTTTACTAAGCAGTTGCTCCTTCCTGTCTCCCATACCCTATCTCTTCTATGAAGTCACCTTGTCCTTGACATTTAATGGATAAAAAGGGTAGAAGGAACCACCTTCCTCTCACAAAGGCTGCAATTGAGTCAACTATATTTTATTACAAAGAAATCTAAACTCTAAACTGAGGATAGGTAAAACAGACAATATCAGTTGAACCTTGGCATTATCTTTCTTTTTCAGTTGGGAAACAGGAACCAGGAAAAGGAAACCTCTAAGATAATAAAGATTAGTGTGAGGCCTCGGACTTCCTAGGTCCCTTGCCTAATTCTCCAGCTTGGCTGGCTTATACAGCATGCCATAAAAATTTAGATGAGTCCATTTAAATGTCTTTTATGTCCTGGAAATTCTCAGAGAACTTACTCACTCACCACTCACAAGAATGTTGCTCCTGTGCATATATAGACCATTTGGTTTAATTAATCTGGTGTACAACATTGCATCTTTAAAATGTTGAAAGCCTGAAGGATGCTTTTCTCACCCACAACAATCAACAATGCTTTTTTTTTTTTTCACTCTAATTCTCAAAACAAAACTTCACCAGGCCAGTTCTGTTCAGGGATTAATTTGATTTTTGACTGATTTCACAACCTTCCCAGATTAACCCTGTGGACTGCTGTATAACCACCAGGCCTTTGAGCTACTTTTCATTCCAAATCAATGTTTTCTAAATAATTATTTACCCATGAACAGGTCATAGAGGCCCGATGGCAATGTTTTCCTCCCCCTTCCATATGCAGAATCATTACTCAAAAGGGCAGAGTGCCTCAGGTTTCCAGACTGCTCACCAATTCATCTTTTCTTTAAGCCACATTATGCATAAGCATTAATGTGCAGCACCAAATCTGGAGAAAGCCTGTCCAACTCTTCAGAGAAAACAAATTAATTGAATACCATCAGTGAGAACAAAGTGCAGAGGCACCCTGGGTCTGTGAAGTTCCTGAACCCCTCCTAGGCTTTTCAACAAAGAGGAGCTCAGGCAAGAGTAAACAGCAGTTCTGAAAAGCACATGGAGCAGTATTATGAAATTTCATTTTTCTACATACAAATTTTCTTATCCAAAAAATCAAGATTTACCAGCCAGCCTTAAACATCCAACATTCCAGTGCTACTGGAGGCTGCCAACAGGAATTGTTCCAGACCTGAAACTGGGCAAGCAGGAGGAAAGAGAGATGATAGGGGATTCCATGGCATGAAGAAGTGTAGTCAGAGTTGCAGAGTGTTTGAGGATGAGGAACCCACTCCTCTACGTGTTTTCTGCTGGATTAACACCTCCACTTGGACCTGTCCTGAATTCAAACACATAACAAAATTCCCTTACAAAGAAGTTCAAGTGCTACAAAAGATGGCTCAGTTCTGTCAACTCCATTTTCCCCACCCATGTTCTGCCCACCAAGTCCTTTGCAGTGTCTCTCAAGATAAAAATAGCTCAGCATGACAGATCTGACCTTCACCTGGGCTGAGTTTAGTTGGAATAGGGGCAGGTTGCTGCTCCTTCAGAGCAGGTACCCTGGACATGGCAGTGGGCTGCATGTGTAAGGGACAATAATTGGAGTTGGCACATGTTAGTGTGAACAGGTAGCAGGGCCAAGAGCTGAGTTCTTGACTCTTCACCTTGGCTCTGGTGAGAGCTTGTGCAGAATAGGATTTGCTCAGAGCTTGTGCCACCACTTACACAAAATTTCATCATGAATAAGACAGATGATTATGGCTAAAATTCAGATCTTTAAGGAAATGGGGAATAAACTGTGGAAAATGGAACACTGGAATTCTCTGGAAGAAGTGGTGTTTTTTCCTGTGCCTAACTGTAAACAACATAAATCACCAGAGATCAAAGAAAATGTTCCTTCTTCCTAGCTCTCAAAACCTTTGAACAGTAGGAGACCCACCAGTCTAAGGTTAAACAAAGAAAATGAAAGGAGTGATTGGAGAGAGGGAGTAGGTCAGTGCACAGACTTTAGAAGAGGAAATGCTGTATTTAACATTTAGCCATTACTTGCCTTTATGCTGTGCAAGACTCAGAACATCAGGGGTCCTCTGTGCATCTCAGTCACCAGAAGTGGGTGCACCCTGTTGCTGAGCAAAGACATCACCAACAGGACAAGAGTCAAGCTCTCCACAGCAGAGTGTGGTGGGAGGGCAAGGCATAAGTGCAAAGCAGTCCAGACTGGTTATAAGGATATTTATTTTTCCCCTGGGGACAACCAGAGTTTCCCAGAGATTGTGCAGCCTCCTTGGAGGTTTTCAAGAGCCACTCAGATAAAGCTTTGAGCAGCCTGGTTTCATCTTATGGCAGATCCTGTCTAGAGCCAGATGCTGGGCTGGACCCTTCCTGAGATGTTTTTGACCCTAATTATCCATGATCATACTTTCTCTGATGTTGTTTGCACATTAACTGATCCTGTATCAGAAAATAAAGTTGCTCTATAATTGGTAGCAAGGACTCTGTCTCAGTATTGGAATATTTGGGTTCTTCTGCCTTTTTAATGACCAATTAAGTACCACTACAATTAGATTACAATTGAGATTACACCTAGATGTCTAACACCTCTATTTAAATATTCAGTTTTGACTGGCTTTGACTGAAAAGCCAGTACTTTTCAGCACAGAAAGTTTGCATGCTGTACATACTACATATAGTATGGTGTTTTGATACAGTGACCCATAATAGGAAAAAATACACATGCACAGGAAATTAATCTTCATCTCCTGGAGCTGTTCAAACGTCCAAGGTTCCATCAGACTCTTCCAGCTTAGCACCATCTTCCTTTGCATTTCTAGGGGATGAGAACATAAGGAAATGCCATTCCTTTTACAGCTAAGTCGTGCTATTACTCCAACTACTTCTGAGATATTGGTACTGTTTGTTCTCCCAGCAGCAACTTTGAGATACTCAAACAGTCACATATTGCTCAGAGAAAATATAGAAGAAAAACAAGCTGAAATTTTGGTGGAGACTTTAATTATGAACACATAAGGATAAGTACATTTTTCTTAACTATGTCCAGAATGTCCAGACTGTACAACACAGTAAGAATTTCTAACCCTTCTCAAGTAATGTCATTGATTCCAGATATTTAGTGCAATGATTTCAGCAGTGAATGTCAAATATCTCTCAAATATTTGCATGCTTCTTAGCTCCTAAACTGACAAGCTTTAATTTAAGCAAATATAAGTGAAATCTGCCACAGCACATGTTGGCTAAGATATTTAAATTATACAGGCCACAAGGAGAAAAACACAGACCACATGAAATCTTCATTAGAATCAGTGTGGCAGGGGCTCTTCTCGTTACAGTTATTTAAACAATAAATTAATCAAAAGCTCCTCAAAAAGCCCAAGCACAAAACTATTCAAGATGTGTGGGAAAAATGCCACAGTCTTGCAATCTGCTCTTCCTTGAAAAAAATGGCAGTCCTCTCTTTTTATCTTTATTTCTCTTTTCCCTGCAGATCTCATGTGGAGTATACAATACACAACCAAGCAAATGGGGCAACAGAAAACGTGAGAACATTAAAAAATTCTTGTATCACACCTTTGTGCAAGCTCAATAGACAGTGTAGGTAGTGGCAAACTGAACTGGGGGGCTCCTCAAGCTGCTAAAAGAATTACCTGCTCTTTCCAACATGAATCCCTAATATGTCACACCTCCCTCAGTTCATTCTTTTGTCTTTAGCCCATCACTTAGGGATACAGGAAGCTTCATACTTCCTTTTAATTTTGCTTTTTCTGAGCAAAGCAGTACATGCCAGTCTGTATCTATCTTTTCTCCCCCCCCCCCCCCCCCCCCCCCAGCCTTTTGAGCCTGTTGGCACATTTCACGCCAACTACTGCAGAGCTAGAAGGTAAAAGATGAAATCCCACAAATCATATGAGGGTAAGAAGGCAGAAAATAATTATAGTTCTTTTAACAAAAGAGACCTCTAAGAGCTCTTTCACCATATTTTTAGTCACTTTAGTCACCAGAGGATCCCCAGAGTCAATCACTTTGAGGAGTTTCCCAGCTGCAGGCAAACCTTGGAATAGAGCTCATATCTCCTTAGACACAGGTTAATCCAGTCACAAGATCCAAAGCCATTGAAAACCAGGCTTCTCACCTGCCACTCATTAATTCCAGCAATCAGACTCTAATTTCAGGCCTGCTTTTGGATAGAACAAATTGTTATCCTTACCTGTCTGTTCAAGTCCATGGAGGACAAAGGACTGGATCTGAACCTGAAGCTAGGTGCCCACAGTGCCACTTGGATAGATAGAGAGCCCTGATAGCAAGGGATCTTCTGTCCCTCCTCTAACCACTCAGTTCTCCTCCAGAGCAGTTACTCAGGCACCTTTAATTCATCTGCTGAGCATGTCCATATATACAAACATTTTGGCTACATTGGGCCAAACATCTTGGAGTCATCCTACCCCAGAACATATTTGGGACTTATGAACTAGGTCCTCTAGTGCTGACATTCACTCAGCGTGGGTGGTGGAGAGGAGAAAATCCTATTGAATCTGTCCTGTCAGACAGTAGCTCAGTTCCCAGGGTTGAGCAAGAGTGCACAGAGGGAGCTCTCCTTTTGGGATCTGCCCCAGGTGCCTCCATCCCAGGTAGTGTTCAGAATTATTCTCTCAGTTTGAAGCCAAGAGAACTGGGAATAACAGATGATGATGATGACTAACTACAGACATCCTGTTAATGCCCTGCTGAGATGATCAGCCAATACATTTCCATCCAAAGATAAGTGCCTCAGAAAATGGAGCATGCCAGCCTCTCTCCACTGATGGAAGAGGCAACCTAAACCATTAAACTTCTCTCTATTATACAGGTACCTTTACAATCTGTCCTTCAAACTGCAAAATATACAATTAAATCCTTTAAACTTGTAGCAGTTTTTTTCTTAATACATAATCCAGGCAAACTTGTTAGATTCAGTTGGGGTGCATTTCAGACTCTATAAATAATCTTCACATACTTACATTCTAAATTTAGTGCAGAATTTCAAGTCTTACTTTTTAGACACCAAATGCTTTTAGTAGAAAGCTTTTTAGATAATAGGATCTTTCTTGTATTATGCATTCATAAATTTCCTTCAGTGGTAGGGGTGAGTTGAAAGATCAGTTCAACGCTGCTGATTAGTTTCTTAATTAAGTTATTGTGTTCAAAGAGGGATAAATAAATACTGGTCACAATTTAAAGAGAAGCAAAAGTGGGTCACAGAACTTGAAAAGGCTGTCCAATGGAATAAAAACAACAAAATGTTGCATTTTTCTCTCGGAAGAAGTGCTTTTGCAAGTGGCTAGTGCAATCTTTCTCCCTTTCCAGTCCAAGAAGTGGACTGGAAATGCTGCACTGAGCTATCACGAGAAAGGGGTCAATCAGGGGTGTTTTGTAAGGTGGGGAATGAGATTTACAGCAACATAATCAGTTGGCCTGTTCATCATTACACACTACATGTGTCCTAAATTAGGAGAGCATGAAGCGGGTGGATACATTATGCTGTTTCACGGGAAGCAATTTGAGCGAGTTGTTCTTGTTCCAGTTCCTTGAGACTCAACAACACATCTCCCAGGAATCTGTAAATCATCAGCAGGTGATATTGTTGGCTGTCATAGCACAGACAGGCAGAGCCAGTTACAACTTTTACCAGGCTTTTTTTTTTTTTCTGTACTTGTTCTTAAAATTCTCCTTTCCAGGAAGCTGCAAAACAAATCAGTAAAGTAGGACAGCACAAAACAAAATTCCAGAGATAAGAGGCATGCAGATAATACACTCTTTGACATCTGTTTGGGAGCATTGCTGAGTTAAATATCAGTCCTTTACCAAATTAATGTACATGTGTCTGCTCTCTCTCTCTGTTCACCTATATAGCCTCTGTCAGTGCAGTATCTGAATGCCCCAGGAAACACCAGGAAACCCTCACAGCACCTTTTTGGGGTATCAAAATATGGAGATTAACAGACCTCTCTGAGGACAGATGTAAAATACATGGCAGAGAAAGGCCCCAAGAATTCTGGTTCCACATAACTACAGCAGAAGCATCTATGCTAGAGGGTCCCCCATCTATCTGGTGTATATAAAAGGTTGTTACTGATTGCTTCTGTGGCCACTGAGGAGGGAACAAGATTTGCATCAAAGACAGCTGTGTTGGACATAGGGGGAATCTTCTAACTGCAGAGAAATGAGATACTGGGACAGGATATTCACAGCAACACTGGTGACTTGTCCTTCAAACAGGTTTTTGAAGAAGGGCTGATAAGTAATCCCCAGGAATGGGTCTTTTGAAAGATGGAATTGCCCTGCTGTGTTCTATGCTGTGGACATGACAGCCGAGGGTATTACCTAGTTTGTTTTGCTGTCTTAGCTTTGCAGTGCATATCAGGGCTTGAGTGGTAGACGAGTAGTGGTGACATTTATTATCACCATGGTAAAAGAGAAATGAATTTAAGTCTACTGTGTGAGAAGATATACAAAATCATATAGCTCATGAAGTTATTGGAATAAACCAGGGAGCTACAAAGGGCTAGGGACAGGCTCTCTCAGCAATGCTGAAGCACAGTCAGTGGGGCATGAGGGAACATCCCCACATAAAGAGACTGGGGGTCTGACAGGAACTATAGGGAGAGTGTAAGGTGTGCTGAAAAACAAAGTAAGTTTCAGGAATTTTCTCAGCAGCTGATTAGTCAAGAATGTATGAGATGGAAAAGCAAATGAAATGGCCACATCTGCACTGAAGATATCTTATGGGTCCAACCCAACCCCTTTTTCAATTCAAAAGAGCACTTCCATCTGACTTCAGGAGTTTGGATTTGGCTTCCCCCTTAGGAAAAGTGACCCAAACTTTGTATTTTATAAGGGGCTGAATTCCTAGGGAATGCCAAGAAATTTAGCACCCTCCAATGGAGTCTCTTGTTACAGCATACTTGTGTGAGATTTCTGAACATCTGGAAGCCCATCCTGACCCAAAGTCACGAACAAATAGTGACTGCACAGATGCAGTCAGAGGGCTCTCAGCTTTCTTTTTGTGCACTCAGCAACTCACAGTGCCCAAGCATTAAAAGGCAGGTATCACATTTCTCTGCTGGGCTTTCCAGTCAAAAATATATCTGTGCATTACCCCAGCCATCATTTTGCAATGCATCTTCCACCCTGTGCTTGTTTGAATGGGGTTTGCCTCTGCCCTCTTTATAGAGATAAAATAATTGAAACGGTTGACATAAAGCATGTGTTCTGAATTATTTATGTGTTTTCTAGGGGATTTTTAAAAAGAAAAAGAAGGAAAAGAATAAAAAAAGAGAACAAAAATACCAAGCATACCTGCCTATCTATGCAGCAGAAATGGAGAGGATTTGGGAACAAATACAGCCGAGCTCAAAACCATGGTTTGCATGCTGTGAGGAAAATACCTGTTACATCATGTATGGGTATGTGAGTTTTCTGTGGATTAAGCAAACTCCATAATATGCTCCAGGTCAAAAAAAAAAGATAAAACCCTGTGCACGTGTAGAGATATAGATATCTGTCTCCTTCTGCCGTTTCTAACAGCACGCAGAGCTAGAGCTCATAGCAGGATCTGGCACTGAGGAACCAACATGTGCATCTGAATGTGGCTCTGCAGAGAGAGATACATATGTTTGTGTGCTTATACTGCATCAGGGGTGGAATATGCAGCTCATTTCTTCTCTTTTAGCTCAGCTGGGGAGGGCTCAAGTCATGAAGGCCTGGCAGCACACCACCCATCAAGGCATTCCCAACATAAGTCTCAAAATCCTCTGAGTAGCCAAATATATATGTAGTTTTATACCTGAGAGTTTCCACAACCCAGCTCACCATGCTACAGGATCACAGCTGTGATAACTCGATCTTCACTACACCCTAGGGAGAAATCTAAATCAAAATCTTTTCAGAGCTATAGGCCTCACTTTTCTGTTCATGAGAGAGACCATTTTTGTGGCCATGGTATGTTGCATTTGTCTGAAGATTATGTTCAGCTGTTGCCTTTGCAAACCTTTTCATACAGTGCCTGTAGATGTTCACTAGTCTGTCAAGCATAAAATGAATACAGGGGAATCTTGGAAAGACATCAAGCAGAGAGGAACCTAGATCACAATAACATGATAACAAGTGTAGATAACGATCCAAACTTATCTAGGGCCTGGGGTTTAGTTGGCCCCTTTCTGCCTACAACATCAATGCTTACAAAAAACCCTCTAAAATTTTACACATGCAACTTCTGTGACATTGGCCATTGAGGAGCTTATGCTGGTTTTGGTAAGTGCTGGGAAAACTGGCCTTTTTGGCATAGAGCTATTACTTTTGTCTTTGGGAAGCAAAGAAAATAAAAATAGATCAGTAACTACAGTTCAAGAGACAGATTCACATGGACCATGTAAATAAAAAATTTGGCCAGTCTTCTTCTATTTCCAGTTGCTTCATCTTTCATGATATCTTTTCAGCTTTACATTAAAGATGGTTCTTTTCATAGAAATCAGCCTCAAATCCAAGGCTAGATATGGAGTATCCTTTATATAGACCAATCCTTTGTCTGCCCTTTAAAAGGCTTAAGCTCTGGTTCAGAACCAGACACAATTTCCAAGCTGCCCTCCTTAAAAAAATAAAAAAATTAATCTTTTTCTAGGTTTACTGGCCATAAAGCATTTTTAGTTTCAATATAGCCTGGCTTCCCAAATGCATCCTATGGCCACTTCTAGAGAACCTATCCTAAGTTGGTATACACTGTTCAGGACACAAAGGCAAATATTAGTTGTCTAGTGTGACATAACCTTATAAGCCTCTTGCAAGCCCATCTCCTTGCCCTCTTCCCTCTAAGGCAAAAAACCTGTTGCTACAGATTTTTGGTACTTGGGGGTGGAATCAGATGTCAGAGTAATGAGGGGGACCCACAACAGTACAAGTGCTCTCTGCTCACATGGTGAGAGCTACAGGGGAGTCTGCTGGCATCTCTGTCTCTACCTTGACAAACATGGATGCCTGGTTATTGAAACCACTTACAGATCTTCCCTCTACTCACATGATGAGCAAATCCAGACCACTGACTCAAAATCTCTATGCCCTAGGATCCCCTTCTTTCCTGGTCTAACAAAGACAATTTTATAATCTGGTAGTTTGAAAACTTCCTGTGTTCAGCACAAATTGCTTTAAATCCCAATGGAAAACAGATCCTTCTGTTTCAATAGCATAAAGTTTGCTTAGAGACCTGGCAATTCAGAGGAGACTGAACCAAAGTTCCTGCCAAGCCTTGGCTGCACACCACAGCAGCCAGGACAATGAGTATTTATTTTTTTCCCATAGTGGTGGAATTGAGACATCACTTGTGTAAATATGCTTCCCCATGTTCTAAATTATGGCTGCTAAAGGGTGTCTCCCACGCCTCAAGAAGCTGAATGCATTTCTTTGTCTAGTCACCTGCTCTGGAAAACTTGGATCAGGTCATGTACCTCCAATAGATATCCCTGCTGGCCTTTAAAATACAAAAGATTCCCCTAAGGTGATGGAAAGAAGAGCCTCAGTAAAACATTCTAGATGGAAGAACACTTATTCTCCTTCCATCAGCACCTGGCATCCTCCTCACTGCTTTCAGCCATCCTCACACATAAATCCACACTTACAACCATCCCTTGCTGCCTCAAAGACCTTCTCCACAACCTGCTAGGGGTTTTATGTTAAATGCTGATCTACTGTCAGTCCCATCTACCCAGCAATACCTTTAACACTTTGCTGACTAGCAAAATGCATGAAAAGCAGGATTATTCTTTGTCACCCTCAGCCCAGCAAGCATCATCCCTCTTAGCCACTCAAGTCCAATACCATACAATGTCTCAACTCTTCCTTACAGGCAGCTGTTGCTGTTGCAGCCCTGCAGGAACCAAATGTATTCCCTTTCTTCTCAGGGGAAAATACCAGCACCACAAAGAGCCTGCCTTCCCAAAATAATTAGCAAGAGCAAGAAGTTCTCTACAGAGCCCCAGATCCAGGATTGCCACTAGGATTTAACAGTGTCCAACATAGGCAGATGTGGCCAAAGAAATCCAGCTGCTGCCAAACTGGTTGCAGTTGCAACTGCATCTGAAGCTGGCCAGCACTCTGAGGTGGTCTTCTCACACTTTTTCCTTAATTTGAGCAGCCCAAGCATGCCAAAGGGGTTAGGATCTGCACAGATGTGAGTTCAGGCAACTGCTAACAAAGAGAATACAAAACTTGGAACAGAAAAAAAAAACCAAACAGTCCTCACCACTCCTTCCCCACCTCATCTTCCCAGCTGTTATGTATTCAATGCTAAGGAGCTCCCAAACCTTCCCTGCATCCAGCAGTTTTCAATGCTCAGCTCCAAGTCCTGAACCATTCCTGCTGGCTCCCAGGAGATGCTCTGTGGGGGCCAAGTGGGGATGTCATGGCCCAGTGCCATGCTTGGGAGTTTCCCAAGAGTTCTGCTCCAGTTCTGGGGGTATTTGTTGGGTAGAATTGGATGCCCCATGCTGCTCTCTGTAAATGCTCTCCTCCCCTCCCAAAACCCTTCTGAGAAGGGGCAGTTTCCCCCTCTCTTCAGAACTAAAGTAGGCAGAATAAAACACCTTGCTGTTCACCCACAGCTTTCCTAACAAAACAGAACATGCACTAGCAGAAAAAACAAAACAAAACAAAACAAAACAAAACAAAAAAAACCCAGCTACCTCCCTTACAGCAAATTACACAGCTTTTTTGGGCATATTTTTCTACTCTAAAATCATCCCAAAAATGAAAGCAGTAAGTGGGCACCATCAGGGGGCTGGGAACAAGTATCAGAACAAGTTCCACCATAAAGCACTTGTGTAGCCACAGATACACATGCAATGCTGAGGACACAGAAAAGCTCATGAGGGAATCAACAATTTTCTCATCAGAGAAGGATTTGAATGTTGTCCCATCAATAAAGGTAGGGGCCACACAGTGAGCAGTAAGGAGAAAACTAAATATTGAGTTGCTGCTCAGTAATTGAGCACAGCCCATGCTGTGCACGAAATAAGGCAGAGATGAAAGGGAAGAAAATAGAAGAAGCATATGTAATTAAATGCTATGACAGAAAAACATTCCCACAGGGACTAACAGAAGATACCAGGGTAGCTGGAGTTCTGGCACTTGCTGACTTGGAATTGTCAAGCATGTGCATGTATGAGTGTGTCTGTCTGTATGTGTGTATTCTGGCTGTACACATGGGATTACTCCATGCACAGGTCATCTACATAAAATCAGTAGCCTGAACCCTTGAGAGAATGCTAGAGGGATGGAAACTGAGGCTAAAAGACAAGTATCAGAGGTCCATCAACAAAAAGCTATGCAGAACAACAGAGTAGTTCCTTATATTTTTCTTGTACATATATAATTCCCACAACTGAGGAATTTGTGTGAGTAGCAGGGCAATTACAGTCAAGTTGCAGGTCACCTATAGAAAACAACAGCCTTGCCTTTGCAACTCTGAGGGCATCCTTTAATTAATTTCTTTTTCAATGTGCATACATTCAGTTTCAGCATGAACTATGGCTGGAGTAGGAGAAATTTGTGATACCTCTCTCCTAGCAGAGGAAGTAGGAAGCTAGGCACCTACCCATCATTTAGACCTCTCTCCAGAATGCTGCTTGCCTGCAGATCACTGATCAAAATGATGGTCTTTGATCATAGATCAAAAAGCAGTTGTTCCAATTCGGAGACAGGCTAGAGAGTGAGGCAAAGCCTGGGTGGAGCTGGAAAAACTGACAGCAGGCAGCAGATGGGAAGTGGAGGTAGCTCAGGGAGGAGAGGGAGTGCAGTGGAAAACTGTCTTAGCAGGTAGCAGCTGGGATGTGAGGGGAAGTGGACAGTTTAAGGGGAGAAGAAAAGACAGAACTGTAATGCTGTTCACTCTGGTCACTTTACTGTGAATTACAAAAAGAAGCATGGAAAAGGAAAATCAACCTTTAACTTCTCTGGTTTCTGGCAACCTGGGAAGCCTTGTTCTGACATTAAAATAATGACCAGTCTACAGTATAGCAAGAGAGGAAGGTGCCAGCCCCCTCTCTCCCAAAACTGACCAAAGCTGTCAGAAATTTCCCCACTGCTTTGGGCCTAAGGGTGCCAGTAAGCTGATTGCTAATCTCTACCACATGCCTTGTCTCAGCAGTCGCAGTGGGGTGAGGCACAAGGGTTTTAATTTCTGCTTTACGTCCTTCCCGCTGACGCCCAGCATGCCTCTCCCTTCACCACATGGCTTTGCAACCTCTGCTTCTGCTATTTTCCACCTTCTTTTTCCAAAAGTCAGCCTCAGGGCCAGGGGAGGTGGTGAAGCACTGTGTGGGAGCAAAACCCAAACATGGCTACTTAAAGAAAATATTATTTTTTAACTGAAAGACTTTTTAATTTTTTTCCCCCCCGATTTATTTTTAGAACAATGGTAAAACATACAAATCCTGGAGGCCTCAAGCACTTTCCTGCTGTGCTATTGACTTAATTTATTTCTTTAATTTGTTAAAACCTCACCAAAAAAAATGTTATTCTTTGGAGACTTTGCTAGCCCAAGTTTTGCATATATTATTTGCTGCACAAGATTAATGAGGTAGCAGAGGCATTTTTTAATGGATTCCCTTGGTTTTCTCTCACTCTCCATCACTTTTTCTTATTTTTTTTTTTCAAGTCACACGGCAGTGCAGGTCCACGAGCCTGCTAAGAGCTCTCCACAGAGAGGATATGGGGTATGGGAAGAAACTAATGAAATTAAAAAGCCTTCATAAGTCTTGCCATCCTCTTTCCCTGCTCAGAGCTACCATACTGGCACATCCAACGCCTCCCCAACCCTGTTCTTAGCAAGGTTCCCAGGAATGGAGGGAGCTGAGCACCCCAGGTTACAGGCTGGATCCCAGGGATGGAGGGAGCTGAGTACCCCAGGTTACAGGCAGGATCTGACCACCCCATTTTACAGGCAGGATCCCAGGGATGGAGGGAGCTGAGCACCCCGGGTTACAGGCAGGCTCCCAGGGATGGAGGGAGCTGAGCACCCCATTTTACACAGCAGGATCCCAAGGATGGAGGGAGCTGAGCACCCCGGGTTACAGGCAGGCTGCGTGTGCGACAGCAGCTAATCCCACGCATAGTTCAGAGGTGCCGTCAGCGATGCACACAGGCCCTGCTCTTGGCTCACTGAGGAATCTGCTGACACTCCCAGAGACTCTTGGGGAGCACTTTGGATCCTGGCCCCAGTAACCTTGCCATCGACCTGCTCCTCTTACGGGAACTGAGCAATGCCTGAAGTGCAGCAGCACACACTTCTGTGGTGGTGGCGAAGAATCAGATCTGTTTCTCCTCCTTCGTCCAGAATAACCAGGCTATTTGTCAGGAAGACACACTATGCTTAGAGGTGTCTAAATACTTTCTCTTCTCTCAGCCCACGCTCAGCTTCTATTCCACAGAGCACAGATTTTGCCTAACAGGAGGTGAAATGGAGAGAGAGAAGAGGAAAACAAGAAATGAGGGAGCACAGGGAGAGTGTGTTGCAATACTGGGGTCAGAGAGCTACAACAGGTCTTTTGTGATAGCTTTAGAGACAGGGTAGGTTTGGGAAAGGGTATGTAATAGGGAAAAGAAGTCACAACACCTTGCTGCAGAAGTGAGGAGAAGAAAGGTGAAAGTTTCTTGAAAAGCTGCCAACAGAGACCTCCTCTCTCTCTTCACATGCAAAGCTGATTTTTAACCTGAATGGACCAAAAACAAATGGCAAGCAGCCACTCTTCTAGCTTGCCTCCCTGCCTTTTGGGAAGTCTACCCATTGCTTTGGGGCTGGAGACTCCCATATACTGAAGAACTGAAGACAAATGCCTTTCAGCATGACTGTAGCCTGGCCAGTCAGCACATCAGCACACTCAAACCACTTAGAACAATTTGGAACTCTGTCCAATTTGACCCATCAGAGAGAACACACAACAGGAACTGAGCTGGGGATACTAACCATGGTATGATCCCATTTAAGGGGATCAGCTCGTGGTCCAAGGGCCATGTACAGTCTATGGGACAAACCCATGCAGCTCAGTATCTTTTCTTGCCATAGTCTTGACACTAAGACTGTCAGGACCATTGCCAAACACAGTGTGCCACTAGTGCAGCACTGAGCCCGATAATCTGCACTTTTGTCTGAATTAGAGTGTGTCAGACATGATCAGCTAGATTTCTACAGGCTCTGTTCTGCAAACTCAACTGCCCTGCTTCAGGTGCTGGTGCCACACAGGCAGAAATGTTCTGTGGGAAATCTGGCTCCTGCAATGTGCCATTCAGGCAAACACCACCAGCACATTTTTCTCACCCTGTCTTCTTTTTCCACACAGAGCGAGCAAAGCAGAGCAACGGTGCAAGAATAAGGAAATGACATGAAAGTACCTGTCTGGAACAGCCAACTCAAAGACAGTGACACACAATAAATAACCCTGAATGCTGAAAAATGGGGCTGCCATTCTCTGTCACACCAGAAATGTCATAAACCACAAAAGAGACATGCCAATCATTTGAGCTCCCCCCTACCCCCCCCCAAGAACTTTTATAGCACCATATTTCATAACATCTTCTGCTACCTAGAGGGCCAAATTTCCTAATCTGTGTCTGCCTCTGCCTCCCAGTTCAGTCTCCACTGCTGCAGGGGCATTCAAGTCACTGGCTACCCATCTCCAGAGGCACCTCCAGTGCATATAAAACACAGCTTCATGCAACATGCTTAATGCTGGGATCCAAAGAGGATCTGCTGAGGGAGGCAAATCAAAACAATAGCTCAGTTATGATTTAGACTAAGGAATAAGATCAGCTGAGAGTAAGTGTCCCTTGTGAGTTGATTAGGTTTTGGAGGCAGGACTTCTGTCCACATTGGACTCAGTGCTATCAGACAAGGTAGCTTAGAGCTACTTTGGGCATTTCTAGATGAATTGTAAGCACAGTCCTACACTCTCTTAAGGCAACTCTGAAAAAAATGTAAAGATTCAGTTTGACCAACAGACATAGAATTCCCCTTCTGGATTTTCTTTGATTTGGTTTGGGGTTTTTGGGTTTTTTTTGGTTTTTTTGGGTTTTTTTAGATGGTATGACACATGGTAAACAATACCACACAGATATGGTAATGGCACTTAAAAACTCCCATACATAGCAAAAATTCTTCCATGTATTTATTTAAAGTAGGCCTAAGGCAAGCCAAATATACAAACAATTACAGATCTGTAGGCATGCCAAGAAATATTCATGCAGCATATAGGCCCAAGAGAAAATATAGTGAAGATTAAGAATATTATTAACACATATCTGGGGATAATAGTATTTGATGAATTTCTCTATGAGTATTTCTTTGATCCTGGCAATTCCCATAAAAAGGACTGGACTGCCATTTTCCACATTTACCTACAACAGTCCAATCTATAGCTCTGCAGTAGGGCTTAGTGTCTGCAATTTAAATGGCTGCTAAGCCATCTTCCTTTGTTTTGTTACACAGTAATTAGATCTACCTCCTTCACTCAGTTCATGACCAATGTTTCTGTTTCACTCACATCCCAAGACAACTTCTGCTGCCCTTTCCTTTAATTTTTTTCCCTCTCCTGAAACTTGTAAGCTTTTTGTTCCCATTACAATCTTTGGCACTCAAAGCAGGTGGTATCAGAAAGTGCAAATGCTTCCATATTCTTTGAATTACTATAAACTGCTGTACGGTTTTGTTCATCTTAAGTACCCAGCCTTTTGATATCTCAGACAGTCCATTCCACACTCATGAGTTAATAAGACCAGAGGCAGGGAGAGACATGAGAAAGGCCACCCAATTAAAGTGAGAAAATGAAGATCAAAACAGGCTACTGTGCTGTCATATGGTCAGGTACTGAGCTGTGCCTGGTGCAGTCACTGATAACAGGCTGGATAATGCTGCACGTGTCACTTTGCTGTGACCTTCACCAGTCACCTGGCTCCAGCCTTATGAGAGCTGACTAACTTTTAAGTTAAAAAGACTTAGATTAAAATTATTAGTAACCCTGGAAATCCTCAAATAGCTTCACTGAAACAAGAGGAAAGACTTTGAAGTTACAAGCTCTGTAGAAAGGACTCTACATAATTTGATAATTTTCTTCTCCATTAAACCAGCAGGAACTGAGCACTGAAAGTCCATGCCTACTAGAGGGATAGGGGACTAACCCATGTGGCATGCAAGCATTACCAGGTAACCCAGGGTCTAGGTCAATCCTTGGATCTGCTCAGGTACAAGCTGCTCCATGCAGCATGTGCTGTTCTCCTGATTGTGCATCCAGAAACCACAGCATAAACATTGCTCCAGGCATCAGTGTTATGGAATACCTGTTCTCAAACTCAGTGTTCTTGTTTCTGAATGCACTGAGAAGGAAGTGAGGGGCAGGAAACTCACTGCTAAGCAGAGACAAGCTCTTCATTAAAACACCGTGATGAATATCATCTACATTTCAGAAAATTCTCACACCTGAAAACTGCTAGGAAAAGTAGGATATATCTAATTTTCAAAATAACAATAAAAATACTTAAATGGGTTCTCCCTTAGGAGTATTTAAATAAGGGTTGTCTCCTCCTGCAAATGGAGGGAGCTGAGAAGGGTTCACCACACTTTGTACTTACTAGAAACAGAATGCATACCACAGGAATTATTTTGCTGGTGTGTTTTACTGCTTTTGACCAAAATTCTTGTGAGTTAGCTGCCATCAGAATATTCACTGAAAAAGGAAAAAAGAGAATCTAAAAGATTATAAGTCTGTCAGTGCTACTGGACATCCCAGTTTGCAAAGAAGGCAAGTTCACCTCCTGGTGAACTTGATATTTTAGATAATGACCTGTAAGGAATCCACCTTAAATAAAATAACTAGGAAAACCCAAAAAACTGGAAGGACAGTACAGGTACGATTTTGTTACCTAAGACATCAAATAGTTTCCCAACTGGTCTCTTAAAAACAAAGGAAAAAAACCCATCAAAATGCTGAATTTGGCTTCCACAGTGCAAAGAACAGCTGGAGCATTTCTGCATGACTTAGTTTAATGCAGCAAGATTGGAATTTTTAAGTTCCCAAGGAAAAAAAAAAATCAGCACAGTTGCTTTTCACTGTCTGCTATCTGTACCAGTTACCACCTGGATCCAAGTATTTGCCACTTAGGATCCAACTATTCAAAAATCCATATAATTAATTGGTATCAAAGCAAGGGTCTGTGAAACATCTGTACTCAAGGAGTGACCTTTGGATGCGAGAAGACCATTCTTTGGCTTCCTAAGTCCTACAGTTCAAACTTGCTGCTTGAAAAACTGTTTTTCAGCTCCAAGTCCCAAGTCAGGCAGCAAAGAGCAGGTGAAATATAAACAAAAGAGAAAGGGAGAGATTTCTTAGGCATTATTGTAGGCTTAGCAGGTTTCATTAATTTGCCTATTCTGTTGAAATTCAGACCCCTTTTGCATTTACTTTCTGGTACTTCACTGAAACCTACACAGCACAGCAAGCACTGCATTGGGCAGCAGAGCTTTTGTGCCACCAGAGTCCCAAGGGTGGGCACAGATCTCATCCCAGCAGGAACCAAACCCATACAGTCATAAGGCAACAGCTGGGCAATGATTTGGGAGCTAAGCACTACATCTGCTGGAGGCCTCTATGGGGTCAGAAGAGCAAGGGAATGAGAGACATACTTGCACCAGATTTTTCCCCAAATTCCACGTTTTTTCCTATGGAGTCCCCTGGCATACCCAGGCATGGGTATGGGCACAATGCATGTTCCTGGATGCTGTTCTCTCAGACATGAAATCATACCACTGCTCATGCCAGGCACTGGCACTTGCTCTTAATCTTACAGGGCTGTTTCACCTAATGGCTCCAAACCTGGCTTCCTGAAAGCAGCAGGAGACAGCTGCTGAAACACCATCAATCCAGACAAAGTCAACATGACCTGTGGACGTGGTCCAGCTCTGCCAGGAAGGGCCCAACAGTGAGGGTGGCTGAGGAAATATTATTGCAGCTACAGTCTTTCTCATGCAGAATTCTATTTTGGTGCACCTTTTTTTTGCTGCTTGAGCATTCCCCAGACATTTTGGAAACTCCAGATGCAATAATACTGAGTTCTAGGTCACAATGTTTTTGATAAAGGTTTCATCATCCTGATATGGGTGTGAGTGCTCGTGAATGCTGAAGGATTGTACAGGGAATAATCTCTTGCCATAGCCCACAACATATAATATGCCCACCAAAAAGCACAGTAAATTAAATAACAGTGTTTCCTGCCAGTCCAAACAAACGTTTTTCCCTTCCTAGCAGAGCAAAAGAGTACTAACCCACAGAACTGCAGTGTTTTGGAACTCCATGTAATAGCAGCAAGCAAAAAGTCGCACTGCTATGAAGTGACACAGAAACACATTTTTGTCATCAACACAGCAGCAGTAGTTATACACAAGGAAATGTTTATTTGATCTATTTGCGAACATATAAATCAATTTGTTCTAAAACTATCTCATAATGTGCGTTCTCAAGCAATGACCCAATTTGAGGTGAACTATTTGAGGTGATCACTGCATGTTTTGAGGTAAGACAGCCATCTGAGTAACAGCTATATCTTCTTTGTCCACAGACTGCAGAGTTTGCACCAGGAAGAGACCTGAAATGAAAATAAATTAACTCATTGAACTTGACTCATGTTAATTATTTTCACTTGAAGGGGGAAAAAAACAAGAAAAAAAAAAGAATGAAACTGTGACTTAGTCAATGGGAAATCCTCAAGGACTTGGATAGAGTCATGTGTATCCACTTGCCCTAACCTTTGACCTTTTGTCTAAGTACAAGGACCATATTAGTTAAATATATTATGTTTTCTCTCTGGGAAACTCAGAGAGTTAATAAATAATTTCAAACTATTATCATTTTGATGCATGGAAAAAAAACAGCTTGGCTTTCCTCAGACAGTACAGCTGGGTAAGTACAGAATTTCCCGGCACTGTTTAAGGCTGGGTGGGGTGGGAAAAAGAAGAAGGAAAAAGAGAAACAAATTAAGTTGCTAAAGAAGGGGGGAAAAAAAAAGCACAGAAATCCTGCCAGAAATTCAGGAAATATTTTCTTCCTTGTTTCGCTTATGGAGATCAAAACCTCCAAATTAAACATGAAGCCCCTTGCAAAATGCTGATGACTTTGCTCACACTAGGGCAGCTAAGGTGCTGAGAAGCCATGAAGCTCAGCTGTAGTCCTTCAGATAATTCATACAAGCAAGTAGCTTAAATGATAGGTCTCATGTCTGCAGGATCAGCACAATGGTTCTAATCCTTGAGGAACTGACTCCTGGGTATGCCTAGAGCCCAAACCATTCTGTCCAAGTCCTCTGGGCCCCTCCATAATACAATCAGAAAACAGCAGCTGCAGAGGAGAGCATATGATCACAGCAAAGGCACTGCCATGTTTCAGGGAGATCTCAGCTAACAGCAGAGGAACAGGCAGGGAATGGCAAGCTTCTCTTCCAACCTGTTGCACAGCAGAGTGACATGCCATTAGCCATCATGAAAATGGATGACTAATTTTTCCCAGTGCCAGTGGATGGGACTGTGCTCACAGCTATGCCTGGCCTTCAGGTGGGAGGAGAGAATTCCAGCCTCAAGAAAGGGCCTTCTTATTGCCTGTTAACTTGGTCTTTTGTCAGCCATTAGCCATACTCTCAAATCCAATCCACAATTTTGTTGCATTAAATCACTTATTTTTCACCTAAGCACCTTAAAAACAAACCCTGAAAAGTCTACATATCACATTGCATGTCCCCATTTAAAGAAAGACAAGCAGTGCACAAACTAATTAATCAACAGAGGATGCATGGTAGAACTCCAACACACCTTATGAATCCCATTCATTAAATGCTCGGTCTTCTCTCACTTTCCCCATGGCTTCCCTAAGCAACAAGATTTCTCTCTCCAAGGTTTTTAAAATATCAAATATCCTTTAATATGTGCAGGAACAAATTCAGGACCATCCCTACACAAAATATATTTTAATCAATATTTGATCTACAAATTGATCTTACCAATATTAGTGACTCCCCTGACTGGTTTCTTGTGTCCAAACAGGAGCAAATAAATTTTTAAGAGAAATCTGAAGCTAGGAAATACAGCATGCAGATGTATGCAAGCCAGTCTCTCCCTCTCACCCCCAAGTTTGGCAGGCATCTTTCAGAACCAGCTTGCAGGAGGTGGGTCTGCAAGCAGGAAGGCTTTTTAAAGCAGTGCAGGTACAGGGATGACTTTCTTGTCAAGAAAATCATGTTAAATCCATTTAAAAAAATCAAACAAACAAACAAACAACTCTGCTTTCTGCAGTGATTCAGGGACCTGTAAAGTCAGGAGAGACCACTGGAATCCCACCCAATGCAAAACACAGCCCAGGGGATTTAATCCATTCATTTCTTCAGCTGTCTCATACTTCCCACTTCATTAAGCCCCTAAGCCTGTAATTCTTGACTAGCCTCAAACCTGTATTCCAGAATTAAAATTAACTTTAAAGTCACTGTCTTCAGGGTCATGTCAACACTGCCTCGTGTAACACAGACCCGGCAGCAGAGCACTAAAATATGACCGTATTGTTAAGAACCTGCTGCTCAACCTCCTCCATATCCCATGGAGACTCCTTGTCACGCAGTCAGAACCTTTCCAGGAAAGAACTTGGCCCACCCACCTGTCAGGGAACATTGCCTCATGTTTGACAGGACAGGCATTGGCGGATTCAAGTCAGCATGGGTGTATCCCAAGAAATGCCCTATGCTGAGCCCAGCCCATCCATAGTGCAAGGAGCATTCAGTTCAGATGCAGGATGAACTGGAGAATGACCCCAGACTTGGAACTGTGCTCAAAAGGCAGCTCAGCCATAGGCTGCATGCCAAAAAGCCATGATCACTCCTTTCATCATGCCCCCTTTATCTGAAGCACTCTCAAAAAGCAAATGCATGAAATCCCTCCTCACTCAGGTTCAACAAGTGATCTGTATGATGCTATTTGAGAGGACAGGGTGCAATTATGCAGTGCAGCACTGTTAAAATCACCCATAGAAACTAGTTGCTCATCTAATCCATTGCACTGTTTGGCCCACTTGCTCTTTTGAGTTTCTGTCTTGTACTGCACTCTGCAGCTGCCTTGCACCTCCCACTCCTTCTTTTTACTGTCTTCATGTAAATCAAAAATCCATCAAATCTCACTTCTTCAGTAATAAATCAATTCTTTGGATTACTCAACTATAAAACCATGACTTTGTGGCTGCTAAAGCAGGCTATGTTTGAGCACCTGGGTGACAGCAAGCAAAAGAGAAAAAGAAGTATTTTAATAATACTTAAGGTTCACAGAGGGCCTCTTGGCACATCTGAGCTTGCCAGAAGGGTTGTACTACATTAAAAAAAAAAAATAAATCCTCATTTCTTTTTTGCCAGTTATACCTCCCACCCAAAAATAAACAAAAAGAAAAAAAAAACAAAAACTCATACCAACAAAAAAACCCCAAAACACAGTCCTATCATTTTCTGTGCTATTTTCTCTGTTTGCATGCTCTGTTCATGGCTTTCTTTCCTGAATACAGGAAAGTACAAATGTCAGAGGCAGACTAAAAATATTGGGGCACACACAATGCATTCTTGTTTTTTTGTCACATCAGACCATATCACCAATTAAAAAATAAAGAAGAAATAAAAAAAAAGAGCACTTAGCCTCCATCTACCTGCTCCCAAGCCAAGATAAGGCAATATCTCAAACTCTCCACAAAGCCTCATATTTCCTCCCATCAAAGCCAGGTGAATCCATCCTATTGTTTCCCTTGCAAGTGCTGCATCGCTGCATTCCTATGGAGCTTCTGAATTTTTTCAGAGCTTGTTGATGTTGTTGTTGTTATTGTAAAAGCTGAGTGTTACACAAGACAGAGAGCTTGACAGCTTTCCCACAATCCTCAGCATGTGGGAATAGCGAGTAACAAAGTGTTAGCACCTGCCAACTGGTGGTTAGGTGTACATGTCTCTGTTAACAACAAACACTGCTGCTAGCAGTCAGCAGAGCAAAGCAGCAAATCTGTTCCCTTCTCCAGCTTGGAAAACACCAAATTGTAACAAAAAAAAAAAAAAAAAAGAAAAAAAAAAGAAAAAAAAAAGAAATTAGAAAGGCACCTAATTGCTTGATTAAGATGTATCAGTGTTGGAAACTGCTGATCTAGAACATTGAATCTCTGACATTTACTTCACTCTTGATTAAACAGAAATGTTTAAAATCAGTTATTGTGCAGGCAGAAGCTCGGAGCACCATCCAGGGAATTGTGGCAGTGGAACTTTTTACAAAGAAACAGAATAAGGATCACCTCCTCTCTGCTGTTTCATAAAAGCATCAGATGCTGAGACTCTCTGGCTATTAGGAAAATGGGATGGAAGAGCACTAATGAAGGACTAAGGGTCAGGTACCTCCCAGGGGAGCCTTGTGGAAAAGTCCAGCTCCTGCTCTGAAAAATGTTACTAGACACAGAAGTTAGGACTGTTTCTTTATGACGAGAGGGATTAGTTGTGTACTTTTAAAAACGATGTTTTCATCTGATGATTTCCTAGGCAGCTTTGTGAGCCAGGTGGCACTGATTTATCATTACCAATTTGCATGTGACTAATGTCCTAGACCTGAGGCTAAAAGCCTGCTTGCTCTAGATTTGCCCTCAGTAGCCAGCTTTCTTGTTTTGTTGCTCTTTGCCCATGAGAAAAAAGTAAGGGAGAAGTGAGTTAACTCACTCATCTCAAATAAACCAGAGATTGCTAAGTCAAAAGAGGGGAAACTTCACCAAAGTAACAGTGCTGACAAAAGCTCTGCTGTCCAAATCTCCCCACACATCTTTTGGACATCAGTCCAAATCTTCTGCACACAGAAACTCCAGCTCAGCTGGGGAGAGACATCCTGATTTCCACCAGATTGTATTTCTTCGGTAATTGCTACCAGGAAAAGAAAGTATCCCATTCTTTATCAGTGGGGGGTGGGGTGGATTTTCACATTTATGTCTTTTCCCCTAAACATATTATTACATATTTTATTATATATATTATAGAATATTATACAATATATTACAATATTATATATATTATACAATATTATACAATACATATATAATATTATCATATTATATGAAATAATTCAGACAACCATGATTGTACCTGATTAATCAGATGATGGCCAGGACAACAGATAATTTTAACCTACATAAGTTCCTGACTCTAAGTCACATGGGAGGAGGAGAGTAAGTGGAAGGCATGAATAACTTCTTTTGATGGTTCTACCAATTTTTGCCAGCATTAATGTTGCATGAAATAAAGACTAGTCAGCACCTTGAAACAGAGGACACACATTCTCCTTATTTCATGAAACATCAGGTACTTGAAAATTCTACAAGTAGTAGACAGTTAGTAGTAATAAATTGTCATACAAAGGCTGGCAGAGCACTATTCTGACTCTAAGCAACATCATTTACTAAATTGCTGTGGTGAAGGCTCAAACAACTTGCATAAAGTTCCCTGCAGAAGGTTCTATGGATAAAAATGGACAATTTTTTAGTTGGCCAAAAGTGTCTTTCTCCACTGGGAGTGGAGGAATAAGGTAATATACTTGCCTGCCAACATGAATATTGACCAATTTACTGAGATAGATATTTCCAAACAGCAGCTGGAAAGCTTTTTTAGTATAGGAGATTTAGGATCACCTGCACTAGAATAGTATTATAGGAAAATTTCTAAGCTTTGTGTGAATATTCAAGCCCCTCAGCAGATGAATTTAGAATCACAGTCACATGGTTTCTGTGACTCAGACATTTGTTAGTCATCCCCTGCCCATTATATCTCAGGAAAGTTACAGATACCCATAATTAGAAAGGCAATCCCCCTCCTTCTGTCTCTTTTCTGCCTGTTCTCTAGATATCGTGTCCTCTCACTCCCTTACTTACCAGAGGTCCTGTGTTATTTATTCCCATTCCCCTCCCAGCTAGATTTATTTCCTCACAGTCTCATCCATTTTATGCCCTCCTCACAGTCTCTAGATCCTACCCCATGTTCAGAATGTTCCTAATCAACAGCTGCCCTTGAAGCCCTCTTCAATCCTCCCTTTTCTGAACCCAGAAGCTCTGCCTGGATCCTCATCCCTCTCTCTCACAGATTTTTATCAACAATTGCCTTCTGTACTCCTATGGGCCTTGTTCAATTCAGTGCCATTCTTGCACACTCTGGAAGCATAATGCAAAAGAACTGGGTTGCCTCTGTCTAAACCTCTCCTGGGATTGTTTCTTTAATTTGTCTGAGTTGTTGCTCTGTGGAGCTGGCCCTTCTGTTCTTCCTCAAAGTAACATTGCTACCTGATATGATATTTCTACTATTGCATGCTACTCTCTCCATGCATCATTCCACCAGTTCTCTCCCTTCGCTGCATCAAACAGCTTTCCTTTCAACCTACTATCTTCTCTTATTGCTGTTCAACCAACTCAATTTGGTAAAGAATAGGAATCTCAGAACTACCAAAGCCAGAGGGCCACCTGTCATTCAGCCTGAGCCAGCATAGCTCCTGTTCATGAGGACAAACATAGAGAAAATACTGTAGTGAATTATCAGTGTCTGATCTGTGGTAGGCAAAGGGGTATGCATCACCTATATTTCAGATTTATGGCCCAGGCACGGGGAAGCAATAAAAGAATGGAAAGGACAGGTACATACATGCCCTTATCACACTGAGCACACTCTGAATATGAGGATGAGAGTCTCACACAAAACTCTATTCATTTAAAAAATACTGTGTAATCTTCCATTCAGAAAAAAACACCTTGGTGGAAAATTTCAGGCCAGTACAAAACACTTGCACTCTTAATGCCATAAACATCTCACACTGACATCTGTAATGCCTCTGCCAATTTACAAATTCTTCCTGAGTCACTTTTTCTTTGGTGACAGAAGACATTATGTTTATTATTAGCTCATTATCTCACACTTGTCCCAAGCACACTGTGTGTGTATTTTACCTGAGGACAGCCCTGCCTTCTTCAGGACAAAACAGCCCATGAAAATCTCTTTTCCAGCAGCACTCCTACCCCTTGGGAGGTTTGCTGGGCACTGCCAGGCTGCCAGGTGCACACCAGAGCAGTAAAGCTTGCTTAGATCCTATTGGTCTGAACTTTATCCATTGTGTTTCTTTCTGAAGCAACCATCTTCAAGGCAGGCTGGTTCTGTGTTCAGACACCTTGTAACACCTGAGACCACAATACTAGAACACTCCAGCAGCAGAAGAGCTAAATCTAAATGGAGAAAAACCCAGCACATTCTGGTATTTAATGCACAGAGCACATGGTCTTGATTGAGCATTCAAAGTTTGACTCCGTCCATGACTCTACCAGGTGGTGAGGGCTCTGGCAAGCTCTGATTTGGCATAGTAAGGTCACATGCTTTCCCTATAGACACATTCCTGTCGTTAGTCTTAGCACAAACAGGTTAAAGTATCTTTCTCCTCTACTATATTCAGATGATGACTGAAAGCTACATCTGCATAGTGTTTTCCCATTAGGTCAATAGCAGCTAGCAAAGGTGCATTTGCTTCTGGTTCTTTAGCTGAATAGGAGAAAACAATTGGTACAATATTAGCCCAAAGAGGGAGGAATACAGAGCACCTGAAATGCACTGCCAACAAAGCAATTAGCAGGAGGATCATGGATGGGCATTGACTGCCTGCCCTGTTCATCAACCTCTCTGAGGGACTCAGTTCCTGGGTATTTACTATAACTCACCAGAGCTAACATGCAAAGTTTTGCATACAACTATCCTGGAAATAAAGTACTCTTCCTGTGTATCAGGAAAGATATCTGTTTCTTGGTAGTCTTTGAACAAAGGAATGAGTTGTTCATTCTGTTACACATTAATCATAATAGTTTGCACTATAGGCTCCTCTACATTACTTATGACTGGTCTATTTGAAGGGAATAGTTTTGGTGGTAGTGACGTGGAGGACTCAAATGGACAAGTTCAAACAATGTAAGGACAAAGCAGGCATGTGGAAAAAACACTTCAACACCTCCCTCACAGTGAATTCCAGGGTGTTGGTCAGTTTAGATGATTTCTCGAAGAGTTAATGTCTCAATACTAGGCAAGTCTTGTTTATGTTCCTGTAGATCAAAGCTCCAGCATTGCACGTCTGATATCCAATAATGCATCCTGTTTGTCTTTCATCTCTCTCTATTGATGTGCAGCATTTTCACTGCTGAAAATCAGATAACCAGAGCTTAATAAAAAGGAATACTGTGGTGTGACTCTAAAAATTCTTGAAGTGAAAGACACCAAGGCTTACTTTCTGGACTAAATGCAAGATCTCTGCACTTGCAGCATAAAGCAATCAAAATTATCTTTGCTAGTGCTTGTCAGGGCCTGAGCATTGCAGTTGACCTGATCATAAGCACTATAATCCTGTCAAGAGGCAAATACATGATCAAATATCACCAGTTTTTTGGTCTATACAGTTAGCTAAAGGTCCTGCATCTGTGGAATGTTCCTATCTTCAGAAGGAAAGGATAGCATGAAAATAGTAACCTCTTATTTCCAGTTCCTATTTTGGTTTCTACTCCTCAGCACACAAAAGGACACCTGTCTTACCCAAGCCTGCCTCAGCATTGGACAGGCTGTGTTTCCAGGTCACTTTCTCTCCTTTTGTCCCATGTTTTAGCTTTCTGCCTGTAAGAACAAAACCATGGGTCTTGGGGCTATTTGCATCTTTGGAGGATTTGGATGCACTGCAGGGCGAGGCTGGGCCTCATTTTAAGAGAAGGCTCCATCCCACATCAGTGCCAAGAGGCTGACTAATGCAATTATTTCCTTGCAGAGCAGCATTTTTCAAAGTGCTGATTCTTATTAAGAAAAAGGAACGGATTTGGAGCTCATATTTTGATCTGGTGCCCAGGATTATTTGGAAATTCTTTTTCCTGGAACGAGACTTTTTATTCCAAATTTCTCCATGGTGGGGAAAGAGGGTTTCCTGGGCAGAATTAGGATAATGATTACAGCCTGTATACAATCAGTTCTAACCGCTGTGGAACTCCAAAAATGAATGTTATTGCTCAGTGGCTTCATTGGAAACAGAAGTATTATTTAACCAGAAGGATGGTAACACATGGAAATAGCTCATTATCATATTTTCTCCCTATTTGAAATGTCACATTGAGTATGTATCTTTCACGTCCACTACACTTTAATTAATTTGGACTGTGTTTAAATATATTACACAGCATGCTTTATTACAAAATTCTGACACATTCCCATTGATGAAGCAGGGCTTTCCTTCAAACACATGTAAAAGGCAATAGGAGCTACACTGCTAAATATTATTTTAAATACAATGAGAATACCACATCATCTCTGTGTCTGCCCGTGTTTTTCTGTGGCATGGAACATACAGAACAAAAACAACATTACATCCAAAGCTTGCTTGCTGTTTATTGAAGGGACAATGATGTTAACATTATTATCCTAGATCTAAATCTTAACCACTTACCTTATTTACATAATTGCAAGACAAACATATATTTTACTCAATGGCTGGAAAAGATTCCAGCAATGTGATTGCCTAGAAATTAAAAAGTAGAATTGCAGGGTGTATGTGTGAGATGAAAATTACTTGTTTTAACACAGCTGGTGTATCTTATCTTCTGTGCACTTTCAAACACAGCACTTATAAGGATGGTTGTCCTCCTCCACCCAGGTCTCCAACAAAGAAGAGGATTTATTTCATTTTCTAACCTTCCTCTGGAATGCAGTCACTCCAGAAGTTATTTCTGATTTATACTTGTTTAAGCAACTGGGAGAATCCAGTGTTTAAAATAACGTAAAAATGAGAGTTCATTCAACTTTTAGTGTTCCATGGACTGAAATCTTCTATTACTTACAACTCTATGCTAAATGGGATCAGGGACGTTGTAGAAGGTGTGTCTAATATTTGACTGATGTCATCTCTGCACTACTGCTTTTGTTGAGGCACTGATGTATTAGCTGCTGAACTACTCTACAACCATTTTAGTTTGAACCATTTTGGCAAACAGCTGAGGACTTGCCTCCTCAGGGCAGTTGTATCACACTCTATTATCCCACCCAGCAGATGCCACCAAGCACTGATGGTGTTTGTATCAGGGAGGAATCTCTTTCCTCACTGCTCACACCCTGTTCAGGAACCACTCAGAGCCAAGATGGTGAAGGAAACCTGATTCATTCCCTGGGAGCCAACTGAGTGGTGTACCTCACACAACAAGCCTCTGCACGACATTACAGTCAATCCCAACAGCTTGTTCTAAAACATGTTCCAGGGACAGCTCCTTGGACCATTGCTTCCTCATCCATCCTCCTAAGAGAGCAGTAATCAAAGTTTTATTATCTGAATCATGGATTCATTTTTTTTTATTATTGTTATTTTTCCCTAGCAGATGGCCTTTTTCCAAAATAATTTCATAAGCAGAGATTCTTATCATGGGGAAGGTAATACTGTTCTGAAACAAACTCCCAGCTGGGACCACGTGGAATAAATGTGTTGTTCCTTAGATAAAGGCAAGGCGTTAGACTGCTGATCGCTGTGTGGATGCTGCCACGGAGGAACAGCACAGCCCTGCTCTGTGCTATTAAACACTCCACTACTTATTCTTCTGCCCTCAGTGCTCTCTCCTCACCCCACATAACCCTTTCCTCAGAAAACATTTACACTAAGAAGAAAAATGTTTTTCAGCATTTGAACAAGAACAAAAAAGTTGTGTTTAACGACAACACATGTCTGTCTTTAAAAATCTGGATTGGTTTTATATTTAATTCATTCACTGAATTGTAATAAATGAATAAACCTAATTTGGAGGATAATAAAAAATATGAACTGTGTTGCTGAAGCCAAAAGCAATAACCACAACTTGGTTTTTCCTAATTCTTTGCTCCTTCGGACCCAAGCATTACTGTTGCAATTTTTTTTCCTGTATTTTAAGTGTTTTGTTTATTTGATTTCTGCATTAAAGGAACACTCCAGTGTAATATAAAAGGATTCTATAATCACAATGTCTAATTACAAAGAAAAGCTAAGTGTCTAATATAAAAACATGCAATAAAAAAAGAATAACTATCAGATCAAAAGCCACCAACACAACAATCTGATGAAGCAGGTTAGGAAGCACCACTGAGCTGTTCCCCTTACGGAATATGGGGAACCAGAAAACTTTGCTGAGTGAGAAGATTGAACAAGACAGTGGATAATCTCATCTAGGCTCCCTTTTCCATGAAAGGCTGGACAAAAGGACATTCCAAGTTCTCTTCCAGCCTGGGCTGCTCTGTGATTCTATAAGATTGGAATATCTCTCTGATGCATAGCTCCCACATTAACTGCAGCTTTTACTCCTTGGTTTCTAATTTCAAGAGCTTGTTCTTACTGTTTTGTTGGGATTGGTGTTTGTTTGTTTGGGGTTTTTTTGGTTTGTTTGTTTTTTCCCCCGATTCCCAAGAAATGGCATCCTTTTGGCTGCTAGTGGGCAGGATCTTGTGTTCTTCACACATTTAGATTTTCCATCAAAATCATCAGGAATGTATTAAAACAAGCAGGCTAGTTTCCATCTCTTGGCACAAGTCAATGAAGCATTTAGATGTACATGAAACACAAGACTGACTATGCAACTGGCAGCTTCTAAAAAGGAGTAGATCATTTAAATATGTTCCTGAAGGGCAATGTTTCTTTACCTGGCCACAACCAGCCCTACTAAAAGAAGGAGTAAAATTGCTGACAGCCTTGCCATCCACAGCTTCCCTCGAATTAACAAACAATTTAGGTTTGTTTTGTAGACCTTAAAAAGACTGAAGGCCACCTTGTATTAAAGGCAGCTCATTACTCTTGCTCATATGCAAGTGGACAGGAATCTAATGTGTCAAATTCCAAGCCTGAAAGACTGTTTAACCATAAATCCCCTCACAAGATAGAAGCATGAGTGACTTAGTTGGGTTTGAAGGTAGAAGGGACAAAGGAACAAAGCAGAGCCATCAGAAGGATTTTTCAGAGTTTTTCAGCATTATCAACTCAGAGCAGCAACCTTACTGAATCAGCAGAAATTATCCTGTAGGAAAAGAAGATAACAAAACACCTCCACCCACAAAAGCAATCCAAATTCCCAAAAAACCTCTAAACACTTTTTTTGCATCTCCAAGTGTAGGACTTTGTTTTTCTGTGTAACTTGGCAGTGAAGCAATTTTTAGCGAAGATACCAACAGAAGATTCATCAGCAACCATACTGACATCTGAAGAGGCATATGCTCACAAGAAGCATTTTTCCTGTTTGCTTTAACCTGATATTTAAACCCACAAAGTATAGATATACCTTGGATAATGTCATTTACCTTGTGCACAGGTGTGTGCTTGTGATTTTAAGATTATTTCAGCACTGCGAAAACATTTAATAAAATCCATATAATGATACTACGAGACTAACAAACAAACATTCCAGAGAGCATTGGTTGTTACTGTTATTTCTATTTCATTTTAGAAAGAAATTTTAAGTAGGCTGTTTGGCTTTTTTTAGCAGAGGACAACAGTCATGAGAAAAATGATACTTCTTAGAAAAGCATTCTCTATAGATCAGCTCCTGCTAACTCATTCTTTCGTTGGCAGACCTCATTCATTTTTCCATGTTGATTTTGCTAAAGTGATTAAATAGCTTTAAGAACAAGAGAATTACAAGAGTTTTGGGGAAGGGAGAAGCCTTTAGACAGAAAAAAATATTTATTTCTCAGAGGGAAGTCTGTTACAATCAATTGGCTACAAAGATGACGTAAATAGTCAAATCTTCCTGCAATTTCAAAATGTGTTGATTTAACTAAAATTTAAGCAACTTAAGTATATTGTTCAGGACAGATTCTAGTCCAGAAGAATTCTGACTACATTTGTCAGGCAATGATTTCCTTCAATAGTGTTCATTCCTTTGCTCTAGTGTTCCCATTCTGCATGCAACTTCCACTGATTTTAACATTGCTGCAATTAATTGTCCTAAATCTAAAACAGTGCTGGAAACAGAATTTAAACTGGTAAAATCACACTTAATTTGCAAGAGATTCACTTCAATGTAATCTCTGCTGAGATGTTTACAAGTTGCCTGTGGAGGAGAACTAAAAGCTAAAAGGGATTTCAGAAAGAAGCTTGTAGAAAGGCCAAATGTACCTAACTACACGTACCATGCCACACCACTCCAGGGTCTTCAGTCCTACAAAGAATTATAGCATTTCACTTCAGTTCTACACACTACACCTTCTACTCAAAAGACAAAAAACCCATGAATTAATCTGCTATAAAGTGGTAGGGATGCAAAATCTAATTGCTGTCAGCATCCTGATGAAAACAGCAGTGTAAATCTAAAATCTTTATAATTTCTTTTGGTAAGGTTTATCACCAAAATGTTTTTTTTGAACTTTGGGTTTTACCTTCAGTACCTTCATACCTGCATGTCTCTGAGACAACATGAGTCTCCTCATGACTTTCTGTGGCATATCCTAACCCAAAGAGGAAGAAATACAGATTTAGCTTCAATTTAATCAGTGGGCATGCTCCTCACAGTAAAACTTTCAGAAGCAGAAATCCTTGCTGCTACCAAATGAAATGAAAAATCTTGCTGTTACTAGAATATCAGAAAAAATCCCACATTCTCCTGCTTCCTCTGTGACAAAAGGGACAATAAGTGAAAAGTATGTCAAAAGCTTCCACATTATTACCTTGACAGAGCAAGTTGCTTTTAGGCTCCAAGTAAGAGACTGAGCTATTGTAGTTTTTATTTCTAGATGGCTCTGGAAAATTCATGGCACAGGGAGACTGGGTTCTTGCTGCAGAGGGAAGCTACTCATCAGCTTGGACAATGCTCCAGTAATTCCGGGATTCAGTAGGCTCACAAAATCTAGACAACACTGCTGGGCACAATGTCCTATCTAATACTAATAAAGCCTTTAAAAGCATGAAAATGTGAACATACTCTCTTAGAGAAAGATATGTTGTAAAACCAGCAGTATACACACACTTTTACAAACATAATGAGGTCTTTCTCCCCAAAAAACTTGTGTTGGTTTGGGTATTTCGTTGTTTAATGTTTTTTTTTTTCCTAATTTCTAAGTATTCTAATTTCTAGGTATTATTTTAATATCAACACAAAACTTCAGTGTTCTGAGAATTAGGAGGACATGGGCAGATTATTTTTCAGTAGAATTCATAATCTATTCGTAAATTGAATTGGCTTCTTACTTAATGGCCCCTGTACCACCAAAACACAGTGAAACTGCCAAATAATGTTACTAATAGTTTGTCAGCCTCTATGTATGAGAAGGGCTTGCACCTCTGTACCTGTTTGTACAGAGAATCAGCCTGATTACTTGCAGGCACAAATGGGTCATCCAATTAAATATTCCATTGGCATCCTAAAAGCTGAAACCTTTCTGAGATTCTGCGGGTCTGTTCTGGAAGAGTAGAATGAATTACAAGACATTTTAAAGAGACTACCAAATATAAACTATGTAGTTATATATATAAAAATAGATAGATAGATAGATAGATAGATAGATAGATAGATAGATAGATAGATAGATAGATAGATAAATTGTAAATGAAAATAAATGACAGATGCATCCAGAGTTAGAAAGAATGGAAAAGGAGAGGGGGGATAGGCTGGGAGAACAGAGAATGTGACCAAGGTAGGCAGTTATGATCTAGGTTACTCTTTGCCTTATACATGAATCATAAATTCTGAGTACAAGATGACAAACAACATTAATGAGAAGGAGCACATAAAAGTCAATAAACACATGGGTCTTAGGGACCTGTTCACTGATTTAATCTAGCATCTTGAATCCACTAAAGCTTGAAAACAGAGGTGCTGGAATCCATTAAAAAAGAATGCTGTGAAAACCAATGTATGAAGCAATTTGAAAGGTTCATGATGACAGCATATGAGCAACAGAGACCTCCACCCAAATAATATGTTCCATTTTCACATCTTGAGTCTGGATGGAATAAAGAGGTGGTTAAGAGCTGAGCAGTGGTATATAGGCAGAAAGATCCATATTTTTTAAGAACTCTGGGAAAGAATAATGGAAGTGGTAATTAGGTTATGACATCCTAGAGAGCATAGGGAATTTTGGGCTAAATAGTGGTGAAAATGGAAGAAGCAAAGAAAGAAGCTAAAGTCTGAACAACGTGACAGAATTTGGTTTTTTAAAGATACCAAATTTCTCAGCATCTCAGGAATGTGAGAAAATCCTGTTCAAACCTTGATCATTGCTTTGCCACTGAGCTCATGTCCCAGTAGGGCTTTCTGCTTGAATCAGACTCTAATGTAGGACATTTTAATTGTGATTGCTGGCCCAGCAGAAAATGGTGAGCCTAATGGGCTGGTTAGATTTAACACTGCAGAGGGAGAACATGCAGAGAAGGGTGGAACACCAAAAATGAGAAGTGACAAATAATGAGTTACCTGGAATTGAAGAGGAAGGAAGTAGATTGTAGAGGTAAGGAAAACATGCACCAAAGAAAGGAAGATAACTTCCTACTTCTGGATTGCTACATTTCTTTACATATATTTCCCCAAATCTGCTGGTGGTGTTGTGACCTCAGCTATCTCAATTTAAGTTGAGACTGATTTTTCCATTGTTGTTATTCCAGTTAATTTCCCCATAAAAGCGTGTATTTACCAGAGTCTACAAATTCAAATTTACCTTGATTACCTAGACAACAGTGCAAAAATAATGGAACTGCTGAAGTATGAAGGGGCCTCTGGAGATTGTCTAGTACAGCATCTGTGTCCAAAGCAGGGACAGCTAGAGAGGTTGGTCCAGTAAAGTTTTGAGTAACTCAAAGGATGGAGGCTCCTCAATCTCTCTAGGCAACTTGTTCTAGTATTCAACCAGTTTTATATGACGGAAGTTGTCTTTTATGTTTACACAGAGTTTCCTGAGTTTCACTTTGAGGTCATTACCCCTTGTTCTTATACTGAACATTGTCAAGAAGAGTTTGGTTCTGTCTTCCTTATCACTGCCATATCAAATATTTCTGCACATTGAAAAGACCTACCCCAAGTTCTTTCTTGTCATGGGTGAATAGTTCCAACTCTCTCATCCTATCCTAATGTCAGATGCTTCAGTACTTTAATCATCTTCATGACCCTTTGCTGGACACAGAGGAGCCCAGAATAGGATCCAGAAGTCCAGGTGCTGTCAGGATTGAGGAGAGGGAGGACAAGGATCATCTCCTTTGACCCATTTGTGCTGCAGTATGGCAAATAAGACAGAACTATTGCAGGGGATTAGCAAAGGGAGACTCAATTTACTACATTTGCAGAGAAGACTACAAGAAAAGTGGGGTAACTGCTAGTGTCAACAGCCCAACCTGGTGACACCACAATATCTCACAGGATTTCTCCAGTATAGACCTTTTTTGCCTTGTATCTTTTTCTCGGACTATGGCAAAGATTTAATGCCAAAAATCCAACCTTCCAAGGAAGTTTTATAAAAAACCCTTCATATTTTTCAGCATTTATCAGAGTTGCTCACAACCTGTTACAAAACCTAGATCTGCAGACAAACAGCAGAACAACAGCTAGCATTATATAACACAAAGAAACCTTTTTTCCACATAAATTGTCCGAACTGATGAGAAGTAAACACACTACTTGTCAGAAGCTAGAAAAAATCACCACCAACATATTAAAATTAATCATAAATTCTAGAAAAATTTTCACTTATCCAGGCCCAACCTTAATAACATGCATGAACTAAGATAACATTTATAGCCCTCCTTTTCCTCTCTCATTGCAGTGCACACTCTCCTGCCTGTGAACAAAAAATCTCTGTAAGGTAGGAGTCACAACAGGTGGTAAACACTCCAACATTTAAGGGCTTGTTTAGATGGTAAATGAAACCAATCCAATTAAATCAGTTGTAAATCACACCCTTAACATTTCATCAGTAGTTAGCATGAGACAGAGATTTCAGAGCCATTTCAGTACAGCTAAATGTGATTTCTTTTATCAGCTTAAATTACATCAAAACTAGGGTTTACAAATAGACCTTAATCAAAATATTATTAATTAGAATGCAGTTATTTCCTTTGGTTCTAGTTACCACATAGATGAATCCTAAGACTTTGTAAACATATGCATACACACACAGAGCTCTCACTGATTCAGTGGGGAGACAGATTACAAATTACTCAGCTCTGCCAATTAGTGAACAAGCAGGGCAAAAAAACCTGCAAATAGAGGCAAAGCAGAATGCTTCACAAAATGTATGCTGCTTCTTGTATTTGAAAAATGTCACAACTGATACTGTAAAACATTTTACCAAGAGAACCAGGGAATATCCTGTAACACTAGATATCAGAAAATATATGAGAATATATAACACATAGGAAAGAAATTCTCATTACAGCCCTGGGTTAAATATTTATCAAATATTCTCAGAAGAGACGCATGTCTCTGCATATCAGCAAATGTCAAGGGAAGCTTTTATGCTGATGTATCGACATGATTGTTCAGGAATATTGCAAGTAATTTTCTGTAGGATGCCCTAAAACAAATTACTGCTACTATATACACAACCTGCCCCCCCTCCCCCCTTAAGCTTTCCACCAGCATTTCTGTGGTCATGTTATATCAGTGCAAATGTGCAAGAGCCAGCAAATCTTTAACTCTGCATATTCTGCAGAAAGTTTTCAAATAACTTCCTGTGAGGATTCAACAGAAAATTTTGACCTGCTAAGCTCCTTCAGTCAGGGAAGAAAAGCTGTGCCACATAACCAGTAACAAACAGGCTGTACAGCTTAAATTACCAATATTGAGCTCCTCCACAAACCAAAGAATAATTTATAGCATGTCAGTCAGCTGCAAAGACTTCTGAGAGACAGAGCCAACTGGGAGGTGCTGTGTAAAGAGGCGAGATTCAAATAAGCAAATGAGGCTGCTTTAATTCTTACATAAGTTAATGCAGAGTCCACGTTACTTTCACTCTCTTCTCAGCAAGTGGGACTGCTTTCCACAGACCATGTAGAGCCTGTGCTCTTACATGGAGCTTTCTGAACCAGGGAATCCCAGGCAATGCTATGCAGGAGGGGTATGCCCAATAAATAAATAG
The DNA here is from genome assembly GCF_903797595.1 of Erithacus rubecula. Lineage (NCBI taxonomy): Eukaryota > Metazoa > Chordata > Aves > Passeriformes > Muscicapidae > Erithacus > Erithacus rubecula. The sequence continues at coordinate 60,049,252 of NC_136689.1, read as the reverse complement.
ATCCTTGCAAAATTAGCATCACTGGCCTCCAGTCGGGATCCCATCCCTGAGGGACAACATGCTGCAGTCAGAGTCAGGATGGCTGCAGGCAGATGCCATATCCACCATGTGGATTAAACATGAATGGCTGGGTGAGTTTTTGCCACCCCATAATGACCCTATATTTTCAGATACTGGCTCAGTGTCAAAAGACATGGAAAGGGACGTGATTACTCTCTGCAAATATACCAAGGAGAAAGTATATGATAGGAGGAAAGAGGAATGTGAAAACAATGTTGGCACAGCAATAGGGAGAAGTCAGCCAGAAATATGTTTAGATATTAAAACAAAAAGGTCACAAGCTTCAGGGAAAAAGTGACCCTGGGGCAGATATTGCATAAATACAACAAGGGAAGAAATCCTTTCCTCATTTTTAAGATGGTTGATGCTAAGTGTAATATAATGCAGTTACTTGTTGCAGGAAGGGACAGGCCTGGGAAGATCTCTCTGCTGTCAAAATTTATATACATAGATGTAGAGACAGACATAGAAACTAAGGTTATTTGTACATAGCAAGGTGAGCCTCAAAAGAATGTGGACAAAAGCAAATTTATTTCCTCAAGGAAAAAAAAAAAAAAACAAAACAAAAAAACAAAACCCAGCAGTGAGTAGCTAACATAAGCAACCGTGTTACAACTTTGGATGTTGTTTTTTTCAAAATATTGGCATACTGTTGTCATGCAGCTATTATGAAGAAATCACACTGTGAAGCAAGAAGCCTTCCTGCAAACCAGGATGGGAAGCACAGAATCAGCTGCAGTTTTTTTCACTGCAGGGGTTTCTCTAAAGGAAAAAAATAATAATATGATCATTGGTTTTGCGCACACACACTAAGAAAAATTCAGTTTGCAAACAATGAACATCCTTTGTGTTCAGCATTGGCAAAGCAATTGATTCTAGTTTGAGATTGGACTTGTGCCACTGCAAAAGCAGTTTGTCTTTTCTGTTCTGAAAAGTACTGTAATGAAGAGCTTCAACAGAGAGGATTTTTATCATTAGACTCTGGCTATATTTTCTTTCAATTTCTCTCACTTCACCAAAAAAAGTATGGAATTCATCATTCCAGCATATTGAGAAATAAAGTAACACTGAAATACTGCAGAAAATGTTAGAATTTATCATATAACAAAAAAACCCAACAACCCACAAAAACCATAGACAAATACAAAAAAAAAAAAACAAAACCAAAAAAAAAACCCAACAAAACCCCTCCAACACTGAATTTCCAATATATGTTATCTTCCTCCTTCAAAGGATTTTCTCTGCTTTCTCCCCCAACATTCAGGAACACATGAGGATATGACTTCCCACAGGCCCAGCAAGTCTTAGTATGCATGCTACACACATGGTGGAGTTACAGAGAAAACCCTACACAATTAGCAGGTGACAAATTTGGATCATGTAAATATAAAAGATTCCTAGAGTGCCAAAGAGCTTTCCTTTTGTACCCTTATGTGTTCAAGAACTCACATTTCTTCTCAAAGCAGATACCTTTGTATATCCAAGCAAGCAGAATGAGTTCACTCGGGAAAAAAAAATGGCACCAATGGCACCTTTATGATAAAATATGAGTAATCTGTGATAAAAATTGGGACCTTACTACTGGTTTCTGAGCCCAAAAGCTTCTTTATTCTTCACTGTGTCAGTGTGTCTAATAAAAGATTTCACTTCTCCCTGTGAGCACTGTACCACTCATATCCTCAGACCATCTTGGGTAGAACATTCCTGCTGCATTAAAAAAGACTCACTGCCTTAAAACTTGACAGACGTTTCTTTTTAACACCTTTTTATACGAAAGCAGTAACAGCAGGTAGTAAACTAACACTGCTGCACAGCATGGTATAGGAAGGAAGTGCTATAAACCCTATCACAATTATTTCAGTGGAAGACAAGGCCATCATTAGTGCCGTATTGATCAACCTCCCCCTCCCATCTCCACTGTTTGAAAATTCATTCAACATTATTATTGCTGCCTCAGACAGTATTATTATAACAGACTTGCATTATACAATAAGAGGCTTTGGTATAATTGACATCTGAAGCACCAGGGAGCTGGAATGTTTGCTTCTGGTTAGAATGAGGTCTCCAGAGGGACACTTTCTTCCTTGCAAAAGGGGCTATCACATAGCCATTGCAGTGTGTAAATCAAATCCTCAGTGACTGCTGTTTTTTCATTACTTGTCTGTGACCTGGAACCAGATTACAACAGTGTGCTGATGATTATCCACCTCTGGAACCCACAACAACACACTGCAACGATGAACCAATGCTTGGAAATTGAGTAAAGCAAATGATCTATCTGGGTTAAAACAACAGAAACTTATTCATTTTTTAGCCTAGTTAAATAGGAAATTGGATATATAATCCCACTGTTTGGTGCTGTGGAAAATCTCTGCCTCCCATGCATAGCTGGGGACAGGCCAGACACAGGAAGCACAGGTAGATTTAAAGCATCCATTCCTCCCACCCACAACCAAATTAAGCTTTTGCCAAAGGTGGTCATTAAATGACGCACATGTTGCACATTAAAGGCCATGTGGAAATCAAAGCCAGCAATTTACATAGGGTTTGTGCTGGTGTGAAAGCCCAGGCACACTGGGACCTCCATCTGGCAGGAGGCTGAACACGGGAGCTGATGCAGGCAAGCACACACTGAGTCCTACTGAGCCCTGTCCTCCCCCGGCAGCTGCGCAACGAGCAGAATCGGCCCCCAGGCAGCACGTGGGAAAGGCTGATTTTCAATGTCTGAGCAGACCCAGCTCGAGCTTGTAATGGTTTATAAGGGGGATTTGAGCCTACAGAAAGTATCTCTACATTTGCCACGGCATGGGGAAATTCTCCTGCATACCGCCAAGTCAATATAATCCACAAAGTTCATACCCCATGTCAGCTGGCCTGAGCAGGAATTCCCCACACACCATTTGCACGGATTCACAAACCCAAAGGCCTCCAGATCACTCATTAAATTGAGATTCCCTGGGTAATTGTCAGCCCCCCACACTGCCCATACCAGATATGTGGGGCACAGCCAAAGAGCAGCCCGTAGCTTCATTCCCTGTTGCCATCATGGCTTCAAGGGAAGGGTACAAGATGACACAGGTCACAACCACTTATTCTTAACCAGGAGGTGAAACAGCTCTCCCAATACCAGAACCAAGGAAGAAGTGGGCAGCGGGGAAGGCTGAGAAAACAACTGCAGTTTTCTTAGGGGAGCAAACCATCAATTCTGATAGGATTGTTCAGGGCACATGAGGAAGTGTCAGGTCTGCCACCCTCACCAGAATCGCTTAGCAAGGTGGCATTCAGGAGTTCATGTGCCTGGAGAAAGATCACACTGCTGTGTCCACAGCCTGCTCCTCTCCCCAGAAAGTCTACTTTCACCCTTTCCTTGGTTAGGCAGAAATTAAACAGCTTTGCAATACGACCAGCATCTGCTCCCCATGCCAGTCTGGATTCAAAGCCTGATACTGTGCTAGTGGCTGACTGCTGCTTGGCTTTGATTTACTGGGCTGGTCTGGGTGGGGAAGCAGGAGGAGAAACTGCTTGACATGATCCAGAATGTGCATCCTTACAGTCAAACAAAACCCTGGTGCTGTGTGAGTAATGAGTGGGGCAAAGGCAGGAGGGGGCTGCTTGCCATCCTATTAGGGATGGATATCTCTGGTTAAACAAGCAGGGAGGCAGGGGTTGCTGGAATAGAGGCAAATGCATGAGAAACAGGATGAGTTTCCTGCTTGCATGGAAGAAGGGCACGTGAATCTAATTCTACCAGAATCTACTAATGACACCACTAGTCCTGCATTTAAGGAAAAGAGGAGAGGTGACTAATAGAGTTTGGTTGGGAGGAAGTGAGAGACCCAAAGCCCTGTCTGCCTCAAGGAAGGCTCTGGGCTCTTTTGCCAGTCATTGCCAGTCCTCTTGGCTCCCTCTGCAACAGCAGAAGACATAGGCTATGCTGAACTCAGTAGATGATCCAGCAGCCCCCCTACACCAAGGCTACAGTGCCAACATTTGTTTTCAATATTCAGGAAAGCCAAGCAAATAAGTCTGAGCAGTTATACTGAGAGAAAACAACACAAGTCATGGCCCTGAAACCTCAGTGGCACTCTCCTGCAATTATTTCAAAGAAAGACCCATCTTATCCTCCTGTATTTGTACTCAGCAGGGGGAGATGAACTTATCTGCTGCCTGTGATGTTAGCTTAAGAGCTCTGCTTAGGACACCGTCATAATTCTTGTCTTTCTTTTTTGCTAATGGTTGCATACCTTTGATTAAAACCTGCATGGTGCATTAAAGGCTAAAACAGATGATGAATGCCATGTAGTACTTTGCTTTAGATCAGAGTTGATTAGAATTTTTGATGATCCAGCAGCTAGAAGAGGAAACTGCATGAGCAGTGAAAATATTCAGCTGTTACTGTTGTAGGAGGCAGTGTCTTTTGTTTGACACAAGATACAAAACAGTAACTAAATGGACAATGTACTCTCTTGGTCAATGAATAGCTTTATAGCACAATAGAGCTCTGTAAAGAAAAGCTGGTGAATTAATCAGTCCAAATATTTGTAAGACTTCTTGCTTGTTTTCAAGTGGGTAACCCTCCCCCCACAACAGTTTTGGAGCCTGATGCTAGTTAGCTTATTTTTCATGACTGTAAATTTAACAGTCAAGTAGTTTAAAGAAACAAGCTAACAACAAAGCCATGTAGTAAAAGTTAAAGATGCTGACCCAAGTGCATGTCACAAAACCATCCAGACAGATATCTTTAGTAATCTCTGCCAACACACCAGTTAAACAAAACACTATTGCTGCTCTGGGTGAAAAGATTTAGTTAAACAGGACAGACCAGTTGCAGAGGAGGAAGCTGCCTGATTAAACATAATGCTGGCAGAAAACTGGCAGTATTAGCAAACCCAATGTGCCATAGAGAGAGATTCACTTTCTAAGGTCATCCAAAATATGAACGAAGAGTGCATAAAGCAAGTGTATTGAAAAGGAACAGAAGGAAAGAGCCAGAAATGAGTAAGGAGAGACGGAAGAGAGAAAAGAACTTATTAAAAAAGGCCATACTGTTTTTATGGCACTGGTTACAAAACAGGGGATATCAATTTTATGTTCTCTTTGGTGAGCTTATTAACTTAGCATCAGGATTTTTTTTTCTTTTTTTTTGTATGTAGCTTTTAAAGATTTCTTCCTCCATAAGACAATTTTAAAAGAAAGAGACTTATTGCAGCATCATGGAAGACAGGGCACAAGCTATTGGTCACTAGTAAAAATATTGCTAAATACCATCACTTACCTTTCCAGTCAAACTGAGTTTCAGTAACAGCCTTAACCTTTCCAGATTGGCACCCTGATATTGCAGTGGTTTCTTTGTCAGCCAATGCCCCATATAGGCACTTCTAAACTAGATCATGGCACTCTGATCAATGGATGGCTGAAGTCACAGAGCTGAAGGGAAGTTAAATCCAAAGCCTCTCTCTTCTAAAACTACAGTTTTAGAGCTGAATCAGAGGTAGGAACTATTTTGAATAAGTATTGATAACTTCAGGTTCACAGGCCATTCTAATGATCAAGTTACAGCTGCTTTTTAAATCAGTTATACATACACACAGAGATCTGGAATAAACTGCCAAATCTCCTCTTCGATTTAAGAAGGGACAACTGGGTAGAAGGCATACTTTGAGAAGCCCAGAAGTAGTAAGGGAAAGCCACAAAGACCACAGAAATGATAACACTTCTATTGGTATCACAAACAAAACCACTTCCACAAATCCAAGGAAGGTGTAACTTCCTCTTGCTCCAGGTTTCCCCAGGATGTGATGTTCAAAGATCTGGATCCTGGATCCCCCTGGATAAATGCTCAGACAAGTGTTCACCATGCAGAGAGATACAAGTTCTATCTCAAGCAAGCTCTTTTTTGAATCCCGTACATAGGATTCTGATCAGTTCCTCTCTCCTGCATGTACTTTACTCATCCTTGCTTGGATGATTCCCTCTGAGAAACTTTCCTTGTGCTTTCTGTCCATGAAGATATGAGCTCCCAAGGTAAAAGGAAGCCATCACAAGGCCTACTTAACTTAAATACTCTTTCATAAGATTACAGAATGTCCTGCTCTGTCTAGGCCAGTATAAGCTTTTGTCCCACCAAAGTTCACCATTACTGCTATCCAAACAGGTTTTTCCTAAAGTAGTAATCAGAGAAAAAAAAGAAAAACAAAACAAAACAAGAAACCACAACAAATCAGAGTAGCATTTCTAGCTGCAAAGCATACCTAGTGCTTTTTTCAATTTTTGCTACCCAAAACTCTGTTGCAGCAGATTATGTGTTTTAGATACACAAGTGAAAAAGAATCATCCTAGAAAGATGGTGAAACGAAAGCAAAGTACTGCACAGACAGCTTCAAACAAAACTAGAATGACAAGCCAAAGAAGTAACTAAATAATCTCCTCTCTTATGGAGATAATGGGTTTTGATTCCCAAAAAACTATCAAATTTTGTATGTATTTGCACTCTGCTGTGGTTGCATGATCTTTGTCCTTAATGTTTGAAAGGGAACATACTCCAAAGGCACACCAGCTAGATTACACGGGCACATTATAAGTTTCACAATCTTGAGAGCATTCTACTTTGATCTCAGAAGTTGATTGTTGGAATCCCACAGAGCAAAGAGATAGCACAGGAGGGTCTTTTCACTGATATACACATAAGGAAAAATTTACGAGATTTCTGTGAAATTGCTTTGGTTTAGAATTTTCTCAAGTGTTTCATTTCAACTATAAATAGAAAACAGAATCTCATGACAAAGATGTAGTTGACATAGTGTGCAATTTATCATCTGTGAGCACATTTCAGAGTGCTTGTCTCAAAGCTGACATGCTGTGTGGACTCTGCAATATGACTACTTTAATATATTCCATGACAAATGCAAGTAAGAGTAGCTGAGATACAAACAATCCACAAAGAAAATTCTCCATTGCCTCTCCTGATCTAGACTTCTTTCTGATAACAGATAACCTTGGGGAGACAGAAAGCTTCCAGCATAAATGGAAAAACCATTGTTTCTCTGGAATACTTTCTACCATACTTTTGCCATGGGTTGTAAAGACCTATTTATAGATATAGATATATAGATTTGACTTCTTCCCCACTTATAAAAATACCACAGACATGCAAATGATCCATAATATATATGTAGACATCCACTGAAGTCAACGAATCAACATAAACAAAAACTACAGTATCTGATTCCTGGACTGTCACTTCTTTCCAGAGTATTTTTCTCCTCATTTCTAGCAAGAATGAAATAGTAATGTTTTACAGTATAATGCTCTTATTCTCCCACATCTTGGACAGCAGATCCACAGCTGTAAACACAGGTTAACTGTACTACTACCAGCCCAACTGAAAGATGCAGATGCCCTCTCTCATCTGCTAAAATCCAGTGTAAGGTGTCAAGGGCTGTAAGTGTTTTAAGGCTGTGGAACCTTGGAGGTGAGATTCCCAGCCTCAGAGTCCAGATGGTGACTATCACAGAAGAAGTTCTAGATACATCCCACTTGAATATTGGCTTCAGAGATCATGTAGTACTGAATGCACTTGGATAATCACTGAGAAAATTTCATTTCTTCCTTGTGCTCTAAGAGGCTGCAAAGGCAAACTTTTAACATTGCTATTCTAACAGTCAAGCCATTTAAGACTTCCCTGTCTTTTCAAGCCACTTTCCAACTTCTTTTGCACAGGTATAAATCCAGACTGCTAAGTCTGGCTCCAGCAGAAGTCTGGATTTGCACAGGGATAACTGGTACTAGACCACTGTTTTTCTTTCACAACTCTCACAAAAAACTAAAGCAACAGCAGACAGTAATTCCTAAAAAAAAAAAGGTCCTGACCAATACTTGCTGGATTTTCTTCACTTTTTGTAGCACTTGCTTCTCTTACACCAGCAGCACAGACTCCTGCAACTGGGAGCAGCAATAGCTCCTGCTCTGGTGGACATGCCACCAGAGGGCAATGAAACACATAGACTGTGTCAGCATCTCACAGATGGAGATTTTTGGCCCTGGTCTGGCAGGTGAAATCTCCTGTGACAGCCATAAACAACATACTTAGCAGCTCCAGTGAAGAGATCTGGATCCATTTAAAAACCACATCCACTCTGCACTTCTACCCAGCATTACACAAGGATCAGGCTGCAACTTCTCCTCTTGTACTGGTCAGACCTTGGAAAGCCAACAACTTCCACAGTCCTAACAGACAAAAATTTGCTGGTGACCTTGGTGTCTGAGGCAAGTGCTGACACTGGAGAAACCTTACCCAAAGCTGCCAGCATGCCATTGGCTTCATGCTCATTTTTACTGCTGCACTTCCATGCAGCTCAGAAGAGGGGGAAGTCCAGTTTCTGAGTAATGGCTCATTCAGATGAATTTTATGTATCTTGGGCAGAAATTACAATGTTCTGTGGCACATGGCAAGCTGCCATTGAGTAGCTTCCACTCTTCTGGGGTGGTTTTCAGTTTTTCAGGTCTATTATTTGCAAATTCTGTTTTTGAAGTCCAGAGGTTAAGAATTGATGATGCATTTTTTTAGTGCTAGATTATGTATAGAAATATATGTAATATATGAAATATATGTAGCTCTGGTTTCAAGCCACCTTCCAACACTTCATTATTTTGCAGAGCAATACATGGCCAATGATTAAGTACAGAATCAAAACTGAATCTTGTGTTTTGTGGATGACTGATTTTCTAAAGTCACATTTTAAATAATTTTGCTTTGGCACCAGAAATTACTACCTGCTGTCTTAAGCACCAGACATGGGATTTGGATATCCTAAGTAAATTCAAATTGGTCTAATACAGAAGGTGGTTACTACCATGTATCTGATGAGAGCCCTCTGAATCAGCTGCCTGTTTTGGCAATCGGTCTATTTAGAAGGTTCTTGGGTAGAAGAGCTGGCTGATATCTTTACAGCTCTGCTGGTGTCAGCTCTGGATTACTCCTGAATAAGTTCAGATATTGATGGTACTCAAAGCAGGGTCCCTATATCAAGGTGTCAACAGAGTCTTCCCTGTTTTCTTTGCCCCTAATCTGGGGTTTGGTCAGGAAGCTGTTGAAGTCCATGGGAGCCAAAGTGATTTCACAGCTTTAGAGAATCAGCAACTTAATCACATTAAAAATATTTAGTCAATACAAAGTCAAGGAATGAAGGCAAACCTTTACCATAAGTAATTAGAGGTTTAAAAAACAAGTATGTTGTCTGCTAGACAGCACCAATCAGAGTAACTTTTGTCTTCCAGGCATGAGTCAGAAGGTTTAACTTTCAACACTACAATACTTGCATTAGTTATTGATGTCTCAAAGACAGATACCGTGGTGGGATTTGCATACTCACCAATGAAGGAGCTCCACTCCAAGAGGTACAAAAAGAGAGTTTCAAAAGTCTAAGAAAATAAAGAGTTAAAGAAGTCTGAGTCTGATTTGCTCTTAATAGAAGGTTAGGATAAGTCTTCTGTGAAAAGAAGGAAAGTAGTTGTTGGGGGTTGAGTTTTTTTTTTTTCTGTTACTGTGTCAATTGAAAGAATTTTTCCCATTATCATGCCAATGGAGCTGGCCGGGCTACACCCAGGGTCCCTGATGGGTCCAGACAAAGGGGGTGGGTGGGAACGGCTCCCGGAGAGGCCTCTGAGGCTTCCGGGAGGGCACTCGCGTTTCCGGTGAGCCAGGAGGAGGATGCCTGGGATCGTTCAGCCACGCGGCCGAGCACAGGAGAGCCAGACTCTCTGTGATCACCTGCCCTGCATCTGCCCCGTTCCAGCCTCCTGCCTCTGCAGACACAGCTGATCACCCAGACACACACGGTGAGCGAGGAGCCGCCGCTCCTGCCCATTCCCGCCCGGGACCGGCGTAGCCGCTGCCTCCCCTCCCCCCCCCCCTCCTTCCTGCCTTTGTTCCCACTTGCTTTTCAGCAGATCCGGGCTCTGGACTAAGCACAGAGACAGCGTGCTTGCATCTAAAGGGACTGACACCGAGTTACCTATTTTGTTCTGTTAGCAATTTTAACTGTTATTGTTTTCTGTTTGTATAGTTAGATATATTAGTAAAAGAGCTGTTATTCCCACCCCCCCTTATCTCTGCCTCAGAGTCCTTGATTCAAACAATCGTAATACTTGGGGGAGGGGAGTGGAACCAAAGTCTCTATTCCAAAAAGGGAAACTTCTGCCCCTACTGGCAGACACCTGTCCTTTCAAACCAGGACAGATTTTGGCACCCAACGTGGGGCTCGAGGCCACTGAGTTGAGAGTTAACACAGGAATAACAGCTCTCTTAACTGGCAATATGTTGTCTGGTTTAATCTGGTTTGTGTTCCATGTGGTCACAGCCATCTCCCTCCCATTTGTAAGCCCTTTTTTGAATTTGGGCCCCCTCACCAAGGTTGCTGTGGCTATTGTCCGATTGGTTTGGTGGATTGATTATGTCAGGAATTCATGGGTTTTTAATTTTTTCTGGGAAGCGGTTGCATGGATCCGGAGCTATCGTACTCTAACTGCGTGTTTCTGGGGCTATTTCAGTAATGGTACTTACTGTGAGGTAACGAGTGCAAGGGAAATTTTCTCCCAATCCATCACCCAGTTTTTTTGAGGCTACCCCACTGGTTCTCAAGGATTTCAGATCTGTTTTAATTGCCAGTGTTATTATACAGTGGCTGGTGTTGCTGGTAGGCTTGTTCTACTTAGCATTCAGAAACAAGGGAATATTGGCTTGGACAACAACTCTGATACCTGCCGCAGGGACTAGAGATGTCGCCCCAGAATCTGCCTCTGCCGCAGGGACTAGGGATGTTGCCCCAGAGCCTGCCCCAGGGACTAGGGATGCTGCCCCAGAGCCTGCCCCTGAGACTAGGGATGCTGCCCCAGAACCTGCCTCTGCCCCAGGGGCTAGGGATGCTGCCCCAGAGCCTGATGCTGCCCCACAGCCCACCGCAGAAATGAGCCACCCAGAGTGGGTGGGGGCTCTAGTGAAGGATATAGGTCAAATGTTGAAGGAGCAAAGCCAGATGTTGAAGGAACATAGCCAGATGTTTAAGGAGCACAGCCAGATGATGAAGGAGCATTTTTCTCCAGCTGGTGAGAAACTCTGCCCTAAAGCGGGAGAGTCAGATGGTGCTGCAGTGGAACCCGTAGATGTTGTATCTGTCCAGGTTCCAGCTGGATCACAGGAGCAGCCACAGCCAGCAGCAGTTGCTCCTGTGGAAACTAGGAAATCTAAGATTAAAACGAGGCACTTAGATAATGGGGATCAGCAAGGAGGGTCCTCACAACCAGCAAGGGAGCCAGAGGTTGAGATTGTCACCGAGTCCCTCTCATACGATAGTCTCCGTAACCTGCGTAAAGACATTGCTCGGCGGGGCCGTGAGCCTTTTGCAACTTGGTTACTCCGGGTCTGGGACCTTACGGGAACAGGTGTTCAACTGGATGGAACTGAGGCCAGGAATTTGGGATCCTTGGCCCAGGATTCAGGTGTGGACCAGATATTCGTAAGGGAGCAAGGCCTTCTTTCCCTCTGGGAACGGCTTTTTATGAGTGTGAGAGAAAAGTTTGTACACAGAGAGAGAATGCAGGTGCACCACCGTAGGATGCGCTGGAAAACCCTTGAGGAAGGGATCCAGCAGCTGAGAGAGACAGCAGTATTAGAGGTACTCTTTGGGAGGGATGGACAGCATGACAATGATCCTGACAAGGTCAAGTGCACAGGGCAGATGTTATGGAATCTGGCAACCTTGGGTCCATCTCAATATACCACCTACATAGCAATGATTAATGCCGATAACAGTCCAGAGACAGTGTGTTCTGTTGCCAACAAACTCAGAAATTTTGAGAGCATGATGAATGGCCCAATGCAGGCTAATGTCTCTGCCGTGGCCAGGGACCTCCAACAGGTTGAAGATAGGATGAGGGATATGAGGGAGGAGATGATGGAGGAGATGAGGGAGGTGAGGGAGGAGGTGAGGAAGATCAGCGTAGCAGCAGTACGAGTCACAGGCCCCCAAGTCAGAGCTTCACGTCCCCCAGCAAGGGAGAGAGGGTACACCTCACGAGCTGACCTGTGGTTTTTCCTGCGAGACCATGGGGAAGACATGGGAAAATGGGATGGGAAACCCACTTCTGTCCTGGCAGCACGGGTGCGTCAGCTCAGGGAGGGAAATGCTAACCGAGGGAGCCGCACTAAAATGAAGGTAGCCTCAACCTCCCACAAGCAAGGTGCAGGGTATTACAGCAAGGAGGATGTTCTGTCAGATCCCCTGGAAGGAACCTCCACTATGTATGCCCAGGAAAGAAATAATAACCAGGGCTAGAGGGGCCCTGCCTCTAGCCAGGGAAAGGCATGGGATGACAGGATCTATTGGATAGTGTGGGTGCGATGGTCTGGCACGTCAAAGCCACAGAAACATAAAGTGTTAGTTGATACTGGTTCATAATGCACCCTGATACCATCAGAACATGTGGGGAAGGTACCTGTTTCCATTGTTGGGGTGACAGGGGGATCACAGGAATTCACTTTGCTGGAAGCTGAGATTAGCCTGACAGGGAAGGGGTGGCAGAAACATCCAATTGTAACTGGCCCAGGGGCACCGTGCATTCTAGGCATAGACTTCCTCAGGAACGGCTACTACAAAGACCCAAAGGGGTTCAGGTGGGCTTTTGGAATAGCTACTGTAGAGACAGAGAGCATTAAGCAGTTGAACACCTTGCCTGGACTGTCAGAAAGCCCCTCTGCAGTAGGACTCCTGAAAGTGACTGAGCAACAGGTGCCAATTGCCACCATGACCGTGCACCGCCGGCAGTACCGGACAAATCGAGATGCTGTGATCCCCATCCACAAAATGATCCGTGATCTAGAGAGCCAAGGGGTGGTCAGCAAGAGCCACTTACCCTTCAACAGTCCTATCTGGCCTGTGCAGAAATCTGATGGAGAATGGAGACTGACTGTGGACTATCGGGCATTGAATGAAGTGACTCCACCACTGAGCGCTGCCGTGCCGGACATGCTGGAACTCCAGTACGAGCTGGAGTCCAAGGCAGCAAGGTGGTATGCCACCATTGACATTGCAAATGCATTCTTCTCCATTCCTTTGGCAGCAGAGTGCAGGCCTCAGTTTGCTTTCACCTGGAGGGGCGTGCAGTACACCTGGAACCGACTGCCCCAGGGGTTGAAGCACAGCCCCACCATCTGCCACGGACTGATCCAGGCTGCACTGGAAAGGGGTGAGGCTCCAGAACATTTGCAGTACATCGATGACATCATTGTGTGGGGGAACACAGCAATGGAGGTGTTTGAGAAAGGAGAGAAGATCATCCAGATTTTGCTGGGAGCCAGTTTCGCCATTAAAAAGAGCAAAGTCAAAGGACCTGCCCGAGAGATCCAGTTCCTGGGAGTGAAGTGGCAGGATGGACAGCGCCAGATCCCCACTGAGGTCATCAATAAGATCACTGCAATGTCCCCACCAACAAGCAAGAAGGAGACACAAGCTTTTCTAGGTGCTATCGGCTTTTGGAGAATGCATGTCCCTGAGTACAGCCAGATTGTGAGCCCTCTCTACCAGGTCACTCGCAAGAAGAACGATTTCCATTGGGGCCCTGAACAACAGCAAGCTTTTGCCCAGATCAAACAGGAAATCGCTCATGCAGTGGCCCTTGGCCCAGTCAGGACAGGACCGGAGGTAAAGAATGTGCTCTACTCTGCAGCTGGGAACCATGGTCTGTCCTGGAGCCTTTGGCAGAAGGTGCCTGGTGAGACCCGAGGCCGACCCCTGGGATTCTGGAGCAGAAGCTACAAAGGATCTGAAGCCAACTACACTCCCACAGAGAAGGAATCTTGGCTGCCTATGAGGGAGTTCAAGCTGCCTCAGAGGTGATTGGCACAGAAGCACAACTTCTCCTGGCACCCCGACTGCCAGTGCTGGGGTGGATGTTCAAAGGAAAGGTTCCCTCTACTCACCACGCCACCGATGCCACATGGAGCAAGTGGATTGCCCTCATCACGCAGCGCGCCCGTATTGGTAACCCACATCGCCCTGGGATTTTGGAGATAATCATGAACTGGCCAGAAGGTGAAGATTTTGGTCTCGCTGATGAAGAGGAGCAGAAGCAAGTGACCCGGGCTGAAGAAGCTCCACCGTACAACCAGCTGCCAGCAGATGAAACATGCTACACCCTTTTCACCGACGGTTCCTGCCGCATTGTGGGGATGAACCGGAAGTGGAAAGCTGCCGTATGGAGCCCCACATGACAGGCTGCACAAGCTACCGAAGGAGAAGGTGGATCGAGTCAACTTGCTGAACTCAAAGCTGTTCAGCTGGCCTTGGACATTGCTGAGAGAGAGAAATGGCCAAAGCTCTACCTTTACACTGATTCGTGGATGGTAGCCAATGCTCTGTGGGGTTGGCTGGAAAGGTGGAAAAAGGCTGACTGGCAACGTAGAGGAAAACCAATCTGGGCTGCTGATGAGTAGAAAGACATTGCCACTCGGGTAGAGAAGCTCCCCGTGAAAGTCCGTCATGTGGATGCCCATGTTCCCAAGAGTCGAGCTAATGAAGAACACAGGCACAACAAGCAGGTAGATCAGGCTGCACAGATAGAGGTCTCAAAGATAGACTTAGATTGGGAACACAAGGGAGAACTGTTCCTGGCTCGATGGGCCCACGATGCCTCAGGCCATCAGGGCAGAGACGCCACCTATAAGTGGGCACGAGACCGAGGGGTGGATCTAACCATGGACAGCATCTCTCAGGTTATTCATGACTGTAACACGTGCGCTGCCATCAAACAGGCCAAGCGGATGAAGCCCCTCTGGTATGGGGGGCGATGGTCCAAATATAAGTATGGAGAGGCCTGGCAGATTGACTATATCACACTGCCTCAGACCCGCCAAGGCAAGTGCTACGTGCTGACCATGGTAGAAGCCACCACCGGATGGTTGGAGACCTACGCTGTGCCCCACGCCACTGCTCGGAACACCATCCTGGGCCTGGAAAAACAAGTCCTCTGGAGACATGGTACCCCTGAAAGAATTGAGTCAGACAATGGGACTCATTTCAAAAATAGCCTTATAAACACCTGGGCTAAAGAACACGGCATTGAGTGGGTGTACCATATTCCCTACCATGCACCAGCGGCTGGGAAAGTCGAACGGTGCAATGGTCTGCTTAAAACCACCTTAAAGGCACTTGGTGGGGTGACTTTCAAGAACTGGGAGATCAATCTACCAAAGGCCACATGGTTAGTGAATACCTGAGGTTCCACTAACCGAGCAGGCCCTGCCCAGTCAGAGCCCTTGGGAGCAGCAGATGGAGATAAGGTTCCAGTGGTACACCTGAGAGGCATGTTAGGAAAAACTGTCTGGGTGAACTCTGCTTCCAGCAAAGGCAATCCTGTTCATGGGGTGGTTTTCGCTCAAGGACCAGGTTGCACTTGGTGGGTGATGCAAAAGGATGGAGAGACCCGATGCATACCCCAAGGGGACCTTGTTCTAGGGTGAACTATATATGATACTGTGCCTGTAACTACATGTATGTATATAATTTAAAGGTTTCAATATGATGTAGCATGATGGCATGGAAAAATTCGGGGTGGATAATGTTGGGGGTTGAGTTTTTTTTTTTCTGTTACTGTGTCAATTGAAAGAATTTTTCCCATTATCATGCCAATGGAGCTGGCCAGGCTACACCCAGGGTCCCTGATGGGTCCAGACAAAGGGGGTGGGTGGGAACGGCTCCCGGAGGGGCCTCTGAGGCTTCCGGGAGGGCACTCGCGTTTCCGGCGAGCCGGGAGGAGGATGCCTGGGATTGTTCAGCCACGCGGCCGAGCACAGGAGAGCCAGACCCTCTGCGATCACCTGCCCTGCATCTGCCCCGTTCCAGCCTCCTGCCTCTGCAGACACAGCTGATCCCCCGGACACACACGGTGAGCAAGGAGCTGCCGCCCTCGGTGAGGGTGAGCCCGTTCCCGCCCGAGACCGCGTAGCCGCTGCCTCCCCTCCCCCCCCCCCCCCCCTCCTGCCTTTGTTCCCACTTGCTTTTCAGCAGATCCGGGCTCTGGACTAAGCACAGAGACAGCGTGCTTGCATCTAAAGGGACTGACACCGAGTTACCTATTTTGTTCTGTTAGCAATTTTAACTGTTATTGTTTTCTGTTTGTATAGTTAGATATATTAGTAAAAGAGCTGTTATTCCCACCCCCCCTTATCTCTGCCTCAGAGTCCTTGATTCAAACAATCGTAATACTTGGGGGAGGGGAGTGGAACCAAAGTCTCTATTCCAAAAAGGGAAACTTCTGCTCCTACTGGCAGACACCTGTCCTTTCAAACCAGGACAGTAGTGCACATAAAAGATGAAGAGATTTAAAATGGAGGGCAGGAGGGGAAGGAAAGCAGAAATGAGACTGGGATTTGGAATAAGATTCTGTAAATGTTGTTTTAACTATTAATTGAAGAGTAAACATCCTATTAAATTCTTATGGAATGTGTGCATGGAAAGTGGCAGCACAAGTCAAATCTGCCCCATGTGGATGTTGTTTATGAAGCAGCCTCCTTGGAAATGTTCCTCATACTTTTGACAAATGAACTTTCTGTAGGTTGTACATTTGAACATGGAATGCCTATTGTTTCCCATCTGCCTTTGGCTTGTACAGTTCCTTGGGGGCTTAATAGAGAGACAGACATTTAGTGGAAAAGGCTTTATGGAGTGGCAAAAGCATATTCTGGGAGAACGCACTAGGAAGGAAAAAAGAAAACAACAGAAACAACTCACAACCAACCACTGCCTTCTACAGAAATTAAACCATTGCAGAAGAAAAATGCTTTTAAAAAAGCACATACATTTTTCATGGAGTGGGCCTAAAGCACTTATTTATATTTCATCTCTCTATGACACGGTTTTGCTCATCTAATTCCATTTAGAACATTACAATTTTTGTTTCAAATGTCTCTGTGCTGAAACATATTCTCTAAAGTGCCCTGGAGCTGCTGGTATTGTGAATGTTATCTAAATGACTCATTCGAATTTTTAAGGACAACTCAGCTTAGAAATACAGTATTCTGTTTTTCAGTTATTTTTCTTTTAAAGTTTTTAGTTTGGGGTGCAAAGAAGAAAGATGCAGAACAACAGATAGCACTTGAATAGAGTCACACAATTGCTGCTGTTTTCCACTTTATGGGATGAAGCCAGACACAAGCCAATGACACAGGTTCTCCTGATATGCACAGAGTGAATCGTGATTACTTATGGCGTTTCTGCAAAGGCCCCTTCACAAAAAAACTCTGAGATATCTCTGGTTTTGATCATAATGTGAAAGACAACTATCAAACTGTTTATATGATGTCTGTTTCTGTGCTGCTGCTGCACATTTCACAAATCGCAGAACTCCGACTGAACATTTCATGCATGCATTGGTTTGGCACACCTGTGTATACCTGTATGGTGAAATTCTAGCTGCAGTGAAGCAAAAGTTTTCTTAAAATACATATTATACTGTAATCCTATGCACATAAACATTTAAAAATACTTGCTTGCATATGGAGAAGGTCAGGTTCTTCGTCCCATATATCACAGGTCCCCTGAGGCTGCAAAGTCTATATTTTGAAGGGAGGATTTGTTATTTGGCTGAAGTAGACAGACCTAAGGGCTAAACTGTATGCTTTCTGAAAAAATAATTCAAACTCAGAAATACCTGAGTTTGACTTCTCTGACATGGAAAAAAAATCACTGTAGAAAGGGAGCTCCTCTGGTACCAGCACACAGCAAGACAGGCATCCATTGGCTGTTGAACTACTTTAACTACCAGAACACCACTTAATGTGAGTTACCTTTACTTTTGCACTGGTAGAGTCAGAAAGCTGAAGATAATGAAGAGGATATTCTTTCAGGCAGTACAGACATTCAGTTGAGATCAGCCTATAAAATTGCATGGTTTTTACCCATGGAAAAGCACAATTTGAACTGTATATGTTGACTGTTTTTTGAAATTAAACTGAAGCAAGCTGGACTTCTGCTCCATGGAGAGTAAGATTTTCTCAGGCTGTCAGAACAAGACCTCTAAGGGAGTCAGGGCATTTTTCAGAACAGAAAAGAGCACTTTCCTGAATAATCACTCCAGCCTTAACCAATCAGACAGCATATAGATATAATTTCCTAAAAGTTAAGGCCAAAAAGGATACCAGATGCATCTACTGTGTATTCACAGACCATTAATTTTAACCAAAACATCTAGTTGATGCTCAAAGACTAGTGAAGGAAAAGCATTTCTCTGCTTAGAAAACTATCTGCTACAGGCACAGGGTTGGCAAGACCTGAGGAAGCCAATGGCAAGGAATTAATCATGTGAGATGTACACAAATGATCCTAGCAGACAAACCACACCTCATGCTATATGAGGTGAAAGATCCACAAAGCCTGCCAACCTGACCCAGGGAAAATTCCCTCCCAAACCAACTAAGGCAATCAGTATTCACTCTGTATGCCACCTACAAAGAGATCTCCTGCTCTGGCCAATCTCTTGTGCTGCAGGGGAAAGCAGTTAATAACAAAAAATGAAAATTAAAAGAAGCCACGCACAGAAACCTTCGTTCCTTGCGCAAGGGAGGAGATGCAAAGAAATCTGCCCTGATCATCTTCAGAGAAACTCGGGTCTGTTAATTGTCTTGCTGTCTATAAGCTTTTGAGCTGAATGCTTTCCCATTAAGGAAAAGGATGAGAAAGGCCAGGCTTGAGCTCTCATCATCAAGAGACCTTGCAGCCAGAAAGCAGCTTCTTATTTCAAGACTGAGTTAGCTGAACTTCAGTTTCTGTCAGCCAGGTGGAAAAGCCTCTGCTGTCAGGTGTCTTCTTCAGACTGACCTCTCACCCTGCTCTCAAATTACCTGAATACTCTGAATTCTTGGCTCCCCTCATCCTGATGTTTGTTTTCCAGTCCTTAACTCACATTATAGCCAGGTTTAGACAGAACAGGACATTACCTGATGAAGACGCCTACGAACAATATTAAATGTTTCTCTTTTTCAAGGATCACACCACCCCTTCTTTGCCACAACACAGCAGGAAAAATTAAAATTAAAGGAATTATTCATGATGCCACCTAAGTCTGTCCATAAACCACTGTTCTCCAAAGTGTGATTTATTCTCCATGCATATATATCAGCTCGGGCTTGACTGTACTAAAAAACACTCTTTTGTTGAAACAGTAATCTTAATCTAGGTGATTATTCTTTACTTGGCCATATTGTTTATTTTCGTGTTAACCTTTTCCTCAAACTTGATGATATACATCAGCATATGCTATACACTACTGACTGTATCACTGATTAAGGTTTGCCTGGCCCACTCCCTCAGTGTATGGAGTAAAACTACTCTGAAATTGCTTGAACAAGCTGAATAAACTTGAGGGAGAGGATGCTTCCTATAGAGACTGTCACTACTAGAAGCAGAGGAAGATTATTGAATATTTTAGGCAATGGGTAAACTATGAAGCTGAAGAATATTTCTTCGCTTGCACAGAAAAAAAAAAAAAAGGAAAAAAAAAAAAGAAGAAGTAGAGGAGAGACTTTGCTCAGGGACAGTAACTGCACTGCTGATTGAGGTGGAAAATCTGTGAAGGAGCCTCTTGTTAGCACTGTTGGCAGTGTATCATCCAGAGCAGGATATGCTTTCTCTTCACTAGACAGGGATTTTTCATTTCATCTATCATTCAGAACTTGTTGTAACGCTTCCAAAAGTCACATTACATTGTTATACACTCCCATTAACACAAAGACTTTCACTTTGTGAGAAAATTGGCTGCTGTAGAAGATGGGCATAGGGCACAGGTGCTACAGGTGTCCTATTCACAATGGGATTCTCCATCAATACACTCAGGTAGAGAAGCTGTGTTTCTTTTGAAGGTGAATTGCATCTCCCCAGCTTCCTGCACAACACTTTGTAACTGGGTGCTCTAAATATTTCTAAAATCCTTCTGCACCACCATGCCAACTCTACTACTTCGACAATCCCAGACAAATTAAACACAGGAGTTGTTTCCACCAGGTGATAAAATTTCTGAGACCTAAGAAAAGCCCAGAAACACATCTAAAATTATTGGCAATCCTCTTCCCTAAAGAGAGGAAGGCCGGGCCATATCATATTTCCTTCATAAGAAGGATATCACTTTTTCCCTCAACAAAAACACAACAATAAACCATGTCAGAAGTAGTAGCTAAAGTAGTACTTTCAGTGCTCAAGAATGAAAACACACCAGTGTTTCAAATTGCTGTTCTAGAGCAGAGAATGAAATAGACATAAGTCAGACCATGATTTCTAAATTTCCATGCCTTTGAATCAGTGTGAAAATCATCTTTCAATGTCAAAGGATAAAGAAAATAAAATTTTAATATGGTCATTATTTTCCTTTAACCTTTGCAGTTTCCACATGTCTAACTTACCAGAGTACGAAAGTATGGCCTTGCTACAGAAGCAGAAGTGATCAAGGAAACTGCATGCACATTGTATATGCTTTTTGGAATACAAAGAAGAAAAGGCTCAAAGATAAAGGGTCAGTTCAGCAATATAAATTATGTTGCTTGTTAAACACACCACCACCACTACCCAACCAAAAAAAATGCAGGTATTTAACAAGGTTCATAATTCGATGCAATGGGATGATATCTATCAATGGATCAACATTTACACATACAGTAAATTAATTCTAAGCATCTGATGTTAAGAGAAATTGTGTAACTCATATACTCTCAGGATTCCTGTTTATATGTTCTCTTTATTGATAGTAGTCTGGATGAGGGGATTGATTGTACCATTAGCAAATTTGCAGATACCACCAAGGTGTGTGGGAATGTTGATCTGCTGTAAAGCAGGAGGGCTCTGCAGAGGGATCTGGACAGGCTGGATCAATGGGCTGGGACCAAAAGTATGAGGCTCTACAAGACCAACATCAGGTTGTACACTTTGGCCACAACAGCCTCATGCAGCACTATAGGAGACAAAGGGGCCGGAGAGCTGCCCAGCAGAAGAGGACCTGGGGGTGTTGGCTGAAAGCAGCTGAACATGAGCCAGCAGTGCCCAGGTGGCCAAGAAGGCCAATGGCATCCTGGCCTATATCAGCAATAATGTGGCCAGCAGGGCCAGGGAGACCACTCTTCCCCTGTACTCAGCCCTGGTGAGACTCCACCTTGAGTGCTGTGTTCAGTTTTGGCCACCTCACCACAAGGAAGATATTGAGGGGCTGGAGCATGTCCAGAGAAGGGCAGCAAAGATGGGAAAGGTTGTGGGGCACAGGTCTGATGAGGAGTGTCAGAGGGAGCTGGGGGTGCTTAGTCTGGAGAAAAGGGGGCTCAGGGGGGACCTTATCCCTCTCTACAACTGCCTGAGACTGTAGCCAGGTGGGGATCAGACTCTTCTACCAGGCATCCAGTGGCAGTACAAGAGGACATAGTCTTAAGGTGTGCCAGGGGAGGTTTAGGTTGGACATTATGAAGAATTTATTCACAGAAAAGGTGATTAGACTTTGGGATGGGCTGCCCAGGGAGGTGGCAGAGTCACCATCCCTTGAGGTGTTGAAGGAAAGACTGACCTCAGTGCTCAGTGCTGGGATCTAGTTAACATGGTGGTGTTCTGTCACAGGTTGGACTCTATCATCTCAGAGGTCTTTTCCAACCAAACTGATTCTGCAATTCTGTAGTACTTAATTACAACCCATAGGTAAACATTACAGCTTTAAATAGTAGTGTCAAATATCACTGTTTACTAACTGATTTTTTAACTTCATGTACAGTCCTTGCAATCCTAAACCTACCTATTGCTTTTCACCTCATAAAATACTGTGTTCAAAAATAGCTCCAACAGCAAACTGTAAACAGACTGACATATGTCAATGAAGCCTAAGGAGCTAAAAAGAAGAATGAACTAAAGAAAAGTTATATCACCTTGAGCCTTGGTGGCCTGGCTACAAGAAACTCTTGGATCTTTATCTTAGTTCTAGGTCAGTTGATTGAGTCACTTGACCAAAATTTTTTCTTCTTCTTAAGAGCTGTAAAATTCAGGATTATAGTTATTGTCTGGGCCAACCAAATCTGAGTAATATTAAACACTAATTCCAGTGACATTAGGTGGCCTAACACTAAGAGAGTCAAGACCTTTCTAAAAGGTTTCAAGTCATTTGAATGGGCAAAGATATCCTGATTCTTTACTCAGACTTCTTGCCTTTTACTCTGGTACCAAATTCCCTTGAAAGTTTATACCAGTCTTGTTCCTCTACAAACTCATCTATACCTTTGTCTATTCTTTCAGGATAAACGACTTCTCTTGATGCAATTAATGACAACTAACAGAAAGAAAAAAAAAAAAAAAAAAAAAAAAGCAATGGGGCAAACAGATTATCTAATGATCATGTATTATGTAGAACAACAATGGTTGACATTAGCTTTCACTCCCAGTTTTCAGAAAGACTCCACTTGAAATGGACTTAAACTTGCACAAGCAGCTCAGAAATACGAACTTAATTCAAGACATAACCAACAACTGTTTGATGCACTTTTTACCCCAGCCTCTCCACCCCACCTCCCAGTTGCTGTGGCTGTTTTCTTCAGGCACTTTCTGCTGAAAACTTGTGCTGTTACCAGCAGCTGAGAGGAGCAGCTTTGATTCCAGAAGCAGTGGTAGCATTTAATCCCCTCAAAATTCTTATGTGGTACTGTCCATGTTCACAGTTTACAAGAAAGGTCTTAGGGGAAAACAAATAAAAATAATTTTTTTTATAAGCAGAAAGACAATTTCAGGAGAAAAATGTCAAGGCATTAAAAGTAAACATCCATGTTCACAATGGACAGATTTTTTTAAATTTGTTTTCAAAAATTCTTGTTTTTTATGCTCTTTGACTATATACTAAAAATGTCTGAAAGCCACAGAACTATTCAGAAACTTCAAGAGCTGAGGGTTGATGGCATGCTGCACTTGCTGTTTTGATGAGTTTACACTCCATGAAGAGGAAGGAAACATCCCCCTGCACAGCATATGGCAGCACTACAGGAGATAGCAACAAGAAACGACCTTCAAGGGACCATCTGCCAGTTCTGCTCCAGTCACACCTCCTCCTTGCCCACAACATGACCCTTATACCAAGGAGACCAGCAAAGGATGCACATGGGAAACATCCTAAACAGTTAAAGCTCATGCTAGGCTTGCATCATTCACTTCACCTTTGCTAGAGTTTTCCCAATCAAATGCCAAGAGCATTTAACCTTTAACACTGTTGTCCAGAAGCGTCTGAACACACCACTGAAAACATGGCCCAGAGGTGGTTATCCATTCCTCACTGCTTCCACATCTTCAAACATTCTTTCAAAGAATAACAAAGGGAGAAAGCTGCTAAGGCAAAAATGTGATCTTTATGGCAGATGGTACCACAGGATAAATGGCTGTTGGTCTGCTGTAAATAATTCATCATTGTCAAGTGTGGTGCTCCAACCATCTCAACAGAAGTATGTGATACTAAGAAAAATGTAACATTTGTCACAGAAGTACACAGACATCATGGGGCTTTCTTTTTAACCCAAGTTAGGCACAAGAATATGAACTGATGGAGCCAAGCAAGACTTTGAAGATGCACAGGAATGACCTTAGTTACATACACACCTACCTCTGCAAGCTCTGTGACCCCCATAACCAAAGACAAGTGAGCTGAGTGCCACTGCCTTTCCATTCACTTGTGAGAAGGTGATCAGAGAATGAGGAATGGGCAGGAGCTTTGTTCTGTTTCTCTCCTAGACCCCAGCATGGCAGCCAGTGCACACCACACTCCCTGCACATTTGGGCCACCAGAAATATATAACATGTGCTAGAGAAAAAGTGAAGTATGGAGTCAGCTGGGGCTCACAAGATGCAATTCAGCTTCACACCTCCTAGCACAAAGCCTGGGACAGTCCAGTTCATGCCACAACACTCGACAACAGGGTTCAACCTCCTGTTCCAGGGATGACATGGGAACAGGTGGGCAAGCAGGCAGTCACCACATGGAAGACCTTTCTGAATGCTGCCCTTACAATGCAGCATTTCCTTTAGGTGCTTGTGCATTTCAAGCAAGAGTGAGGAAAGCTTCTCTAACAATCATGATGGATGGGGCACAGGACCATCCCAAAAGATCTCCAGTGCCTGCCCCTGGGCAGATACATTTCCCCAAACAGCAAGCAAGGATGGGCTGTCAGTGCTGTTCCAACACACAGAAATAGCAGGTAGACCTGAGATGTAGGATTAATATAGTCTTCATTTAAATAAAATATGTTCATGCAAAATAGTGTCAACACCTCTCCGTTTTTTTTTCTCCCCTCTTGTCACTTTTCTCTCATTTCTGCTCATTTTACCCACATTACAGCTGTAGCTGTATAAATGACAGGCTGTGGCCTAGCATCATGTGATAGATCATCCTACATCAGCTCTGAAAAATGGAGATGCTGTCAACTGTCTGGTTCTTCTCACATTCACTGTCAGCATCAGTGCATTCAGGCAGCATGTCACAGCCATCTGAACAAGATGAATACAGCACTGTGAACATCAGCTTGGGAACCAAGTCAATCAAATATGTGACCACAAACACACAGAATCATTTGTACTGAGAATCTGCCACAGAGAAAGGGTTCCTAGTGCCCTACTGTACCACTACTGCCACTGGTAGATTGTAATTAAAATATTTCCTTGATCTGGTTGAAAAGCAAAGAGAGATTTTTGTGATGAAGCTTTCCATACAGTAGATTGTAAAGAGAATCTCAGCAGCCCCTAGGGTTGAAGAGAACTCTGGAATGAAATACAGCTGTCAGGGACCAGTCTTGGTGTTGCTAATTTCACTGGACTAATCTCAGAGAGATTCCCACTGTGAAGCAAGGGGATTGATTCTCCTGTGCTTCCCAAGGGTCAGAGGATATAACATTGCATCCTTTTGTCTACCTGTTCTGATAGAAGGTGTCACTGCCCATGGCAGGGGGTTTGGAACTGGACAATCTTTAAGTTTTCTTCCAATCCAAGCCATTCTGTGACTCTATAACTGTTCAGTACAGCTAGTCTGTACTACAGCTAGGAGATGGAATTAAAAGGACCAAAGTGAATACTGTTACCTTTTTGTTCTCATTTGTAAAAGCAGAAATAGCAATGAGTCATGCAATGGTTCAGTGCTACTCTGTTCATAGTGTGCATGGGTGTGCACTGCCTCCTTTCCTACCACCTCCTCCTCAAGGCTCCTGCACTCTGTATCCCAGCTGAGTGTGCTGAAAGTTATGCACCTCTTATCAAGGCACCTTGAAACAGAGGCCTTTCCCATTTAACAAGAAGCTGCACAGTGAAAAATTGTGGAGGGCATGAAATAGGAAAATGAATGTTAATCCTGTTCCATTGTATTTCATCGGACAACATCCATAGTTTTTTTTTGTTTTGTTTTCTCTATCTTTCCCCTCTCTGTCCCCTAGAATGCTCCCCTCATAAATGTATGCAGGTCTTTATGTGCCTCTCTTATAAAATGTCTGTATTCTGTTGCCTGCTACAGATTGGTCTCACAACCTGGACAAACAACCAATCACTACACAAACAAGAAGGAAAATGTTAACCCATTGTGTTTGTGCTCAAATTGGTTTCAACAAACCAATCAACAGACTAAAGCAGTGGTCTGGAAAAACACCAGAAATGCTTTTAGCAATTCAGTGATAAAAAACAGCATTCACTCAGTTAAGGTGGCATTTATGATCAAATCTTTGAGCACTGTCCCAGAACGAAAAAATGGGCAGTATGCTAAAACAAGTACCAGACAAAGAGCAGGAAAAAATGCCGAAACAGCAAAGACTTCGCAACAGTCAGAGAACAGTCATATTAAAAGAGAACAGGATTTCAGCTCAGATAAAAGATTACTCTTTCAGCTGTGTTGGGAGGTTCTCCAACCAGAAGATCAATTTGAATTTTCAGTGGAAGCCTGGACTCCTTCTGGTTGTAACCCAGACGTTGAATCTCATTCTGGGGTGGCAGAATTTGTGCTACTTGTCTCTATATGAATGGCACATCTCAGTGGTAGGGGAAGAGGAACTCTATTTCAGTTTCAGAAGCACTTCTGGTTTTACCTTCATAACAGAAGGAGGTGGGCTAAACTGTGAAGGAAAAGCTGCATAACATGCCACTAGCAATAAAGTGTCCTCCTGACTTCTGGAGCTGCGTCTCTTGGCCTTGCTTGGATGGCCATCTCATTTGGTACCTGAATGAGAGCACTGTCTCATTCACTGCTTTATTTGAAAATGAAAATTTAGAGCAATTTAGAAATTCTGAAAATTTAGATTGGTTCCATGAGAATCCCTCCATGACTCTCCTGCCAATCGTGTGGCTCTTGACAAAATGAAAACGTTCCTTGCCTTCTTGATGTAGAATGAACATGCAACTGAGTTAGGCAATTTATCTGAAATATGATACCCATTACTAAAAACAGAAAAAAATCAATTCAGTTTACTTAAGTTAGTAAAAATATTCTACAAATCCCAGAAGACAACCATTATAGGTCCTGTGGATTCTCTACTTTACTTGTCCCAGTCAGCAGGGACAGTCACATGGAGATGTTCATGGATGTGGATATGAATCAAATGAAGACACTACTTCTGAAATATATACCAAATTCTATGAGATACTTCTGTCCTGTGATTTGCCTAAACAAAGAGACACATTTATTTAAATAGCTCCCTGCACTGACAAGGACCTTAAAACAGCTCAGTATCAGCAGATAAGATCTAGAATGTGAAATTAGCTCACAGCCAGGGGATCATATAAATTGTGGAAAGTTTCTTCAGTTTTATATCACAGCCTGTGCTCCTGCCATACACACATGAAAAAAATAAGCAGTGAGGCCAGGCTGAGACCATATTTGATTCTGCTAATATTCAGACCTAATCCATTTGGGAGATAAAAAAATTCTATTACAGTTCACAAAAGATAGAGGAAAACCTAATTTTTTCCTTTCTACCAATAACATTTTGAAGAGTAATGCAGGAAAGCTGCAAAAGATTTTATTTTGTGTTTAAGAAAAACTCTATAGAAATTACAGAACAATTTGTGTTAAAATAATTAATTTTTCATGACCTAGCAAATTGGACTTTCATTTGCCATGAGGTACAGTTACCTGACACATTGTGGAGTTGATGGATATTTTTAAAGTTAGATCTCATTCTAAAATGCAGGCTGTCTGCTGCCAGCACTTGAGTAATGTGCTGGCTCATTAACGGATCTCTTTGTACAAAAAGAGGTAGAAGATTATCCCCAAGCTCATGTCTTCTAGCCAAACAGACACATTATTCTTGTGGTGCTCAAAGTTCTGAATGGTCATTTACAGTAAAGGCAACAGCTTTCACTGGAAAACATGTGACTTGCCAAGAAATGATGAATTTTTAAAAAAAAAAAAAAAGGAAAGTATAAATAGAAGCAGATCTATTGCAAATCTTCAAAAGATGAAGCTTTGACAAGGAACAAACTTGAGAAATGCTGCAACTTGATCATCTATCTCATACCTCAACAGCTCTGCTATTCCCTTGGACTCTACCAAGAAGAACACAGAAATGTGGCAGAAATGTAGGTGTCAGAAGACAATCTAAGTGGGGGCAGGGACTGGAGAGGCAGAGAAAGCTATGAAATGTGATATAGGTACAGTGCCAAGTAATGCAGCATTAAGACAAGCTGACATTACTAGAACAGATATAATTCCTGGCCTTACTTGATGGAGCTTATTCACTGTGTTCATCACTTCTTATCCAAGCTGTCAGGAACATTGTAGCACTTATCATACACAGTATTAACAAAAAACACACCTTTGAAAACTGTGTTAAACAAACTGAGATAATTCATGACAGAGTTGCTAAACTCACAGGAAATGGGTTTGTTTTCTGACCACTGAGCCAAAATCTTGAAGACTCTTCATGACAGGCACTTCTCATATAACCATTGCTTACGTTTTTCTCACCAAGAAGCTTTCTAAAATCTCAGTCTTTTGGGGTAATTGCCAAGAAAGTAGACAACTTCAAATTCTTCAACTCTCAAGTGTTAACTGGTGGGTCAAATAGAATCTGGTGGGTCATCCATGTGCCATGTCAGCACTTTAGTCAATAAGAACTAATACCTAACAGACCAAAACCCCTTGGGATATTTGTTCGTGTTCTTTTAAATTAACATTGCATGTAAACTAGCCTACATAACTGAGCTCTGGGATAACGTGGTGATATTAGGTCAAGATTTGAGCCAGTCTCACCTGTCATTGCTACACTGGAGGAACATAAACACAATATCCAGTATGGAGTGTGGTCACACTTGTTTGTCAGTTGCATGCAGAGAACATGCTTCTCATCATTTACATCTCTGATCAGGGAATTAGGCTTCTGTCAGCATCCGTGGAGTCAGTCAGGGAGAAAAGAGTACCAATCTGCATTCCACATTCGTTGGATAAAGAAGTAGATCTGGTCAAACAGTGAACTAATTCAGAAGAAGATCATTAAACAAGTTAGCTCTGATATTATTCACCGAGTTGCATTATTCATTTTGTACAGATAATTGCTAGGTCATCTGCAAAATATTTCTGGCTCATGATTATTTCACAAATACTCATTTCTTAAAAAAGGGTTTCAGTCACCCAATGAGGAAACAGAGAAAGAATGAATATGAACTGGATAATCTATTATATATCACAAGTATTGTCTTGCTGAAGTGAACCTGTCATGAATAATCCATGGACCAAAACAGATGCACCTATTGCTACAACCAACACAGAGATGACAGGCTTGGTCTGCAAACAATAGAAAGTAGGTTGTTTATTGTATAATTAATTTGCAACAAATAATTCAGGGTGCTGATTTCTTTCCCAGAGCTCATTTACAATAACATCTATTTTGAATGTAGTAAAAACCATATAAAGTTAAATAACACAAATTAATTAGATTGATTGTAAGAACTTAAAGGTTGACTTCCAGAGCCAACAAGAAAAAAGAGTAAGATGAACAAAAAATAGTTGACTTGTAGATACATAATGTTTCTTCTTCTGAATTATAGGAAAGTGATATTTATCAGTGTCAGTTAACTGATAAATTTGCTGAGATCACCATTACTAAAAAAAGTATCCCACCACTCTCTACCAGCCTCAAGACATGGTTGGGTACTTTGCTACATGCACAAGACCACCTCAAGTACCACATTCAGCAAGGTAGTTTCAGAAGTCAATGTATTATCAAGATGCAGTGTCAGGGAAAAGTCCTGTAGTGAAAATCTAAATCACTTCTCCTAATAATGCTTCATCACTATTAATGTTTTAAGGACATAATTTTCCTGCCTTCAGTTGTAACCTTCCCAAATGCCAAAGACTAATAAGAATGAAGTGTTATTTGGCCTTGAATGGGAGACTCCTTGTGAGAAGTGAGAGCTTAAAGGACACAAGGAAAAACTATTCAGACATTAGACACTTTTTTCCCATAGAATTCTTATTACCCTTTGAAATTTTCCTTTTGAACTTCCAAATCTGGATAGTCCTTTAATGAATTGGATGTCTAGGAAATGGCCACAGTTTGCTTATTTTCATCTGTTTTATCATTAGGTACCTCCTGAAAAAGGTTTCCTAATTTTTTATGGAATTAGAATTAGTAGAATTGCTGGAAATAGAATCCCCAGATTTTCCATCACAGAGATGGCAAAAAAAAAAACCAAAACCCAAAAATGACCCACTTTAAAATCTATAATGTAGGCTGGGCTTCAGGTTCCACTACAACACTTTGCTTTAATAAAGGAGTAGAAAAACGTGGTGAAAAAATTTTCTAAATCAGACACTCTAATCTGCCTCTTTCTTATTTTATTAGTGTCTCAATTTACAAATCTTGTAGATTTCATTCCTGAAACTCACAGGCAGTTGGAGATAACCACTAAAGGGAGCTGTACAAAACTAAGGACAAAGCAGCTGCAAATGTTAGGAGTGGACTAAAGGCTTAGTCCTGCCACATCCTACTCAGGTAAGTGGGTCTTAATAATATAAGTATGTGAACTTTGTGTAAAACTGGACACAAAGAACTGCTTAGAGACTTTGTGCATACTTTGCAGTACTCTGTAACGTTTTCTGATGAAAACCAGGTTTTCAAGTGGTCTTTTGAATGTTACCATGGCAGTTGATATAAGGAAATAATTTTCAAGGACAGAAATGTCAACTCCCTGATGCCCAACAATCATCTTCAAAATACTTGAGGGACAAAGGCAGGGCTATTTACCCACTGTTGGTACAAGCAGGAAAGAGTACAATCACTCTGCATAGTTTCCCTCAGGAGGCTGAGGACAAACAGGAACAGACCTGAGGTCACTGCAGGCTAACATGGCAATTACCTTACTCTCCTTTTTCCAAAAGATCTTCCTTGTGCTTTTATGAGTTTAAGAGTACTTAGCAGATGCTGAACTTCCAAAACAAAGGATTATATAAAGGGTTTGCTCATATGTTGCCCTCATAGTTTAAGGGACAAATGCTAAAGCATTTCCCTGATTCAGGGATCACATAGTAGATAAATCTTCAGACTTTTTTCAAGTATCTTATTACTCTGTGCAATTTCACATTATCTGTTCATAAATACCTCATCTACTTTTGTCCTAACATTTTCTGTTAACATTTTACAGTTTCAGAAAAATTGTGGAAAATATGTTCATGTTTTGTATTTATTTTATCTATTTATTTAGGATTCATATTTTTCATATTTACCTGCATTTTATGTCCTCTTGGACTACATGAGTCATATCCATAGCAATTAATGGCCATAAACAATGCAATGTCATGGTACAACACGAAATACGAAAGCCACACTTTAGAAAAACAGACTGGTGAACATCCAGCTAGTAGTCCAGCACTCTCAGTAATCTCAAATACCTACCTAATTCAGATTGGTAGTTTTACAAGGAATATTAAATTTTTGTCCAAATCTCCTTTAATGCTTTTTGGACCTAAGCATAATAGCCACTCCTCAGATACTGTGTTGGTTTCAGACCCATATAGAGTGCTTTTTATATAAAGGGAGAAATAAAACAAAGGGAGAGAAGAAGAGAACAATTAATATGATTTATTAATATGAAATATGCATTAATCATTAGCCAGCTATTCTACATTCATCACTTACAGGAAGGCTCATAATTCAAACCATTTTTGGTGCCAATGTTAATTGCCTGATCTTGGGGATGATCTTCCTTCCCACTGAAATCAAGAAGACAACAACTTTCCCTGAGTTTTATAGGTGCACATTTTGCCCCTTCATAGCAACCCAAGAGCTACCTCCTTGTGTTTCCTCAATTTCCAAATAAAATGCCTCCTAGGCCTCTCCTTTTATCTTAATTTTTTTTTTCAAGATGACATCTTGACACTCATAATTTTAGCAACTATTTTAACCTAAAGTGATGGCTTTGTCACTGAAGCTGCTGAGAACATCACAAGACTTGCTCTGTAAATCACTTCACTCCTTGCTCTTATGTTTTACTTTTACATGAACAGCCATTACAAACATAATACCTGACCTGAATATTTAACGCTCACCTGCCACTGAAACCATTGCTTTGAATATCACCATGGAGCAATAACAGCACAAAGTCCTAGCAGGAAGGCTGGTTGGTAGGAGGATGGTACATCATATACAATACATAAAGTACATCACCTATCATAGCAGATGACGCCTGCTGTGTCATATCTTTCTGTAAGAGAATGTCTTATTTTGCTTTACCCATCAGAGAACTCATTGCAGTGGCTGAAAATCTGCTGGTGCTCATATCTCACTTCTGGAATAAGTGTCAACCCATTTTTACCTCCCCCAACAGATACCAGCACGCACAGGAAGGCTCTTGTGGGAAACTGCAAATCTGCAGGGATGTTGGTCCAGGTACAAGACAGAAGTTCACAAAAGTCTGGAATTCTTTGCAATCCAGAGCTTGCTCATGAGCTGCTCATTCAGTACAGATGCTTAGACATGCTTACAAAACCACTGTACAACAGGCAGCTAGATGCATTTAACTCAGATATATAATAATGCTTCTCTAAAGGTATTATGCTACATGCATCAGCAACCAAAGCAATCTCACAACTCAACTCTGCATCACAGAGGAGGTTCTCCCTCTCCACAAATCCAATACACATTTGTCTTTTAAATAGTCCCCACGCCATTTTTGTCATTGAAACAGCATTACTGGAAAATTGTCACTAATTCCTTTTTCATCTTTCACAAGAAATGTTTTCCCATTATTGCATTTTAAATGTTCACATTATTTTGAAGCAATTTTCAAAATCACTGACATTTTTATTTCATGAGAAGCAGTCTTTTCTTAGCCTTCACTAAAAAAGAATGTAACCCCTGCTGTTTTCTGTGAATTGGCATTTTTAAAAGTTGGTTTGAAAATTATTCAGAAATTATTTGGAGTCTAGTTTTGAGTGTAACACAGCATAGAAAAGTTCATTTGAGATAGACCCATTTCAAATAGTATGCTTTATATTGTTTAAAAAAGATTCTGTGCTTTCTGGTTGTCCAGATAATTTCTATCAAGAGCCCTGAATGTGCTAATGGACTCCAATTCCCTTGAATTCAATGGAAGCAACACACTTTAGCATCTCATAAGGAGGTAACTATCACCACATGACTGGATTTTCAAAAGACAGTTTCTCAAACTACCTTTGTCTTGAAAGAATTCAATTTAGTCAGCCTCAAAGCCTGTCTCAGTCATACAATACATGTTTACAACCCAGCTATTTCTCTCATTGTCCAGTGCATAACTTTCAAAAACAGCTATTAAATGGCTGCCTCCTTGGTCCCCAATCTCTTTAATTTGCACAACTGCTCATCTCTTTATTGGAATGTCACCAGAGGACTTGACCATTGTGTGTAAGGGAGTCTATCTAGAGCCATAAGCACAAACAAAAAAAATTCAGGCTTCTGAAAAAAAAACCAACAAAAAAAAAAAAAAAAAAAAAAAAAAAAAAAAAAAAAAAAAAAAAGCTGGTTATTGGTTGCACAACATAAGAGGTTTGAGGAATTCAAGCCAAATTAGAAGGTTCTGGATTTGAAGCAACGACAATAATAAAAATCACAGAAACTGAATTGACTAAATTAATTTTCTTGTAAAAGTGTCACAGTTACAGATGGTAACAATCTGGAAATAGCTGCAAAGAGAAAATAATTACAAAGGGATGAAAATGTATTAATGCTCAGCCGTACTGGATGTGTGGGAAAGTATGCTCTGATGTATTCCGGCTGTCCTTAATTCATCACCCCACTGTACTAAGCGCCCACTTTTACAAACAAAAACATTGTCTCACTTGTTGAAGTCCTTTATTTAGCAATCTGTGTAGGCTGAAATGTTGAAAATGGTTTCTAAATTCCTGGCTTCTGAATCCATCTTCAAAGTTGTCTTTGCCTGCATTATTGTACAGCTGCAGGCTTTAATCAAAGGTCATTAGATATACCAATTTCTGTCAAACATCCTAACATCATTCCTTCAAAGGAAATATCTACTATTTTAGAACTTACAAGGAAATTTCACTTAATCAGAAATTGTTCCAAAATAAAATCTCACACCAAGGGTGAGAGGCAGGAAGAGAGAAACTTTGGAGCATTCTTCAAAGTCCGCATTAGTATGGCTTGAGAAGCTGCAAAATTGCAAAGATTTAGCCAAGATCCAAAAGTCAACAGACCCTAGGCATACACGATACCCATGACATTTTTTAGCACCCACAAACAAGCACTGCTCCATGAAACACTGCACCTGGCAAAAGTCACCCAGGTTTTCAGTGCCCTCTGCCTCAGGTGCTCAGAATTGCCAAGATGTTGTAGAAATTAACCCCAAGCTGTTTGAGAAGTCCAGTCCAGCAGGTGTGCTGAAGCATCCTTTGTGGATGAGGCACAAAGTAGAGCACCACACCTCAGAAGAGCATGCCCTTGTCAGGAAGGAGACAGCAGTGCTTCATGCAGGTACTTGTAGTCAGCCTCCAGGTAATTCCACATAATTCTCTTGGAAATGATACTGTATCATATCCCATCTCTCGAGATGGATCTGCCATTCTATACAGAATTAAATGCAGCCTTGGAAATAGTATGACAAATTATGTATTTTCCCTCATTTATTAATCACAAAGGGCTAGTATGATACATAGAGAGGTGCCTCTAAGTGCAGGGAGGACATTCACAATACTCTCTCCTTTGTAATCCCATTGAGGTAGTCAAGTGCCTGATGTTTAGGACATTTGAGAGCTGCCAGTAAAAACAGAACTGGAAGAAGGGGGGCACATGTTGGTAGGATGCACCACTTGGCAACAATGAACCACTGCAGCTTCTCAAAAGGTGACACAGCTACCTAATGTCATTTGCCAAGACAATGACTTTCACCTCCAGCAAGCCCTGAACAAGGATAGAAAAAATGTTTCCAGAAATCATAATAATTGTATTTGGGGTGTTTAATATCTGTTTCTAGACATGACTGCTAAGTGACCAGAACATAATGCACAAGATAACATCCTACTGCCTGGACTGGCAAAGGCAAACAGTACCACTGTCTCTCTACACATGAAAATAAAAAAGGCACAAATACTTTATCAGGTTCTGATTTTTTTATCTGCTTCAGAGAGTGACCCAAATAGACTAAATGTTTTATGGACCCGTCGAGAATAGCCTGCTCCATGGAGCTCAGACATAAAAGTAGGAATCACAGTAGACATGTTCCTCACCATCCTTAATGCTGTTTACGGCTCCCAACATCATTAAAAAAAAAGAAACAATGGAACAAAACTGAGTGCAAGATCCAAGTGGCATGGTCAAAGAAAAGCAATTCCACCCTTCATAAGTGGAACAATTTGAGTTTTGTGAAGAGGTACATTAAGGGATGAAGCTTGAACACACACACAGCTGTCCAGGCATCACAGGACTAAGAGATGTTTATACATGAAGAAGCACACATTTCTTTCCAAGCAATGTACATTCAGAAGACCTGCTAAACACTGGATGTTTTTATGTCACTGCCAAGCAGTCATAATGAATGAAGCACTTCTCAATCCCAGCCAAGATCAAAACATTATTGGTGAAGAAGAAGAAAGGTCCTTCTGTATTAAATAAACCAAAGCTTCTCTACTGCCAAACAGTTCTTTGGGGAGTTCAAGTGGTGCCTGAGAGGGACATGATAGAGAACACAATAGTCCCTCTTCTACAGAAGCAAAAGAAGAGTGCTTTCCTTCCTTCCAGGCCTGCAAAAGCAGTGTTACCCTCAGCTCCCACCTTGTCTCAGCTGGTGTTATAAAAGGCTCCATCTGCTCCAGCCACAGAGTCAATTATCTGGGATGCTTTATGCAGGCACTCACACTATTACTGAAGATTGGTGCTCATTTCTGAAACTGTTCAAAGCAAAAAGTAACGAATGTTTTATTCTGGAAAGGATCCCAGCGGATACATATCCCCACCCTCACCATTACTTAAGTTTTTCCTCCGTATTATTTTGAGAAGATGAGATCATGCAGATAGACTCTTATCCTGATAGTCTAACTGAACTGAGATCTAGCTTTCTGAAAATCAGCAAACTGGGTTCCAAGCACAATATTATTTGCAACTATGCAATGGCATTGGCAGCATGTTCGTTAATTTTCTGTAGGGTTTAGGCTCAAGTGCATGCACTACTGTACAGAGTGCATACAACTTTGATTACACTTAGTTTATCTAAAAAAGGGTTTGTTTTGTTTGCATTAAACAAAAGAATTTCATTGTCAGAAGAAAGTTAAAGTTTCTGTCATTGCTACTTGGGCAGAACAGTGTGTGGGCTAATGGATCTGCCCACAAAAGCTAAATAGCTTTAGCCACTTCAAACACAAACTGTGAAGAGTTGTTATATCCTAAATTGTAGCCACAAAAAGTCCTTAGCATAGCTGGCCTAAACTAGGAAGCATCTTAGCTATGTAAACTACTTCTGGAGATTAACACATGGATAACAAGTCCTTGTCCTAATGAGCTCACAAATGGAGTAGGATTCTGGTTTTGTTTTGCTGGAGATTAGTTTTTGGTTTTGTTTGGGGTTTTTTTTGGTGGATTTATTGTTGTTTAGTTAGGTTTTGTTGGTTGTTTTGTTTTGGATTTTTGTTGTTTTGTTTTGGGGGTTTTTGGGGAGTTTTTTTAAAAGGGCATCGGAACATTATTTTCAGCAGAACTAACTGTAGCTTAGGTTCCTGCTGCTGTTTCCCAACTGGCTTCTCAGAAAAGCAATCCATCATAACTCTCTTGATATGCTTTTACTCTGTTAATATATTTCCATTCATTTCAGCTTGATCAAGAACCAGTTGAAAAGTTCACTCTTTTGCTACTAATGAAAAATAGACATTAAAAAAATTGACACAGTTACCTAAGGGATTGAATTGTTAACATAAAATGAACATTAATTTACCCTCTCCTTAAGGAAAGCTTAGACTGGACATTTATACCAGGCTTTATAATACCTGTGAAGCATATTCCTGATATCAATAGCAATAAACATGCTAAAGTTCTACAGGCCAAGTCCTGTGGTCTCTTAAGTGGATGAATTAAGTCCCTTTACAAGTAACTTCCACCTGCAAAGTTACCCCCATAAACATTGCTCACTTCAAGGCCTAAAATATGCAAATATGAAATTTTCTGGGTTTTTTCCATCTACTCTTCCTCAGTCTTTAAGGTTCACAAGAGACACAAATATGGAAGGGTGTTTGAACTGAAGTGTAAAAAAAATATTTAGAGAAAAGTAAATAACAACATAAGATACCACTTTCTCATTTAAGCAGCATGATGGGTATCTAAAACTATGGAACATCAAGGTCACTTCTTTTTAAAAATTGCAGTGATGCCAAACTGGTAAAGCAATTTCAGCAACCATAGAAACGTGTACAGTGAAACCAAGTCCAATGAAAAACCTAATCCCTTACATATACAGGCTGGTTCAGCAGAGCAGGCTCTCCCCTGCTGCA
This sequence comes from Erithacus rubecula, assembly GCF_903797595.1. Lineage (NCBI taxonomy): Eukaryota > Metazoa > Chordata > Aves > Passeriformes > Muscicapidae > Erithacus > Erithacus rubecula. Next base: position 60,012,202 of record NC_136689.1, on the reverse strand, counting down.
GCTGCTCAGAATCAATGCTTGGCTTCCCCACAAGCTGCCTCTCCAGCACGAGGCCTCTTGACCAGCAGAAGCATTCATCCCACCTGTCTTACCTTGTTTTCTCAAACCCTTACTAGCAAAACAACATTAACTGTAAATCCAGGCTATCCAGCATTCTGCTGAGCATCTCTTTCATGGCTTAAGGGAAAGAAGTTGTTACCTTTTCCTAAAATCAGAGCACAAAAGAAGATTGCACAACACAACATACACCACTCTATGGGACAAAGCTCAAATGAGATGCTGCTTCACATGCATGCTGAATATGAAATACTGTATGTGCATTCTGTATGAAAATGAAGATTGTAGCTAGTTAGCTGTTGCCTTTCTTCTTCAGGTTAAGCAGAGAGCTTTCTTGACCTCTATCCTTTCTTACTCAGAGCTTGTGCATGAAAGAATGGGAGGTGGCCTGTTCAGATCCTCTTTCTTGTAGTAACCCATTTACCCAGGCCAGCTACTGACAAAAGGTTGGTCCCACGAGTACTCTCCCTTTTAGTACACTTGAAAAGTCAAATACAGCTAGTGACAATACAGAATCCTTGAGCACAGCTCAAAATGCTTGCCTAATTTTCAGTGAATTTTAGTCATGACTACTGCTATTTGGAAGGAGGCTAGCTGGCACAGGATCAAGCAATACACCAACAGTTTCAAATATGGAGCAAGGTATTAACTTTTCCAAGAGTTTAGTTGCAACCTCCCAGCAGTAGCTATCTTTTAAGAGATACATTTGAAGACGAGGAAAATAAAAGTCCTTTTACAAGTACTGCTACTTTTAACTACTGCTGGTACTTCTAAACACTTTAAAAGAAGACTTAAAAGTACAACTAAGCTTATGTCTGGGCTTTGTTTTAAACAAATAGAGAAATATAATTTGCATATTAAAAAAAAAATAAAAACAGCTCTGCCTTCTGAATGGACAAAGTCAATTTAACCAGGCAAGATTGAGGCAGCATTCTCTCTCCATAAAAAAATGTAAATACTGCACCTCTAACAGTCATTAAATTATATGTAGTCATTAAGATCCCTGGAGTAACTTTTGCTGTCATGCAGCATACCAACAAGTGCTGCCTACCGAGTTATCTTCCACTTGAGAAGGAAAGATTGGCTTGAACTTTCATCCTCCTCAAGACCTTTTATTTTTTTGAGATGTTACTGTCAATCAACATTTGTGCTAAAAACCCCCCAACTTTCCTCTGCTCATGGTTCCTTAATTGCTTACGTATTACCTTAAGATAATCTTAAAACATTCCTAATCTTCTTTAAAGCAAACCCCTTTGGGTACAGGAACACAGAGAGATTCAGAGCAAGTTTTTCTTTTCAATCTATTTGTACCTGTCTTGCTAAGTACAATGCGTCAACCAAGCCCACATCCCGGATTTAAATTTATAATGCTCAGTTCACCAGAGGGATTTACCTTTGCAGGGAGGAAAGAGGCCTGTTCAGATGCATCTTAATACCTGAATCATTTTCAGAAAAACTGATTATGCAAATGAGCAAGAATAGCATTAAAAAACATATCTTGGAGTTCTGAGCTGTAGTAGGAAGAGGTTGGTTTAGCCTGCTGCCCTTTATCCGTGGCTGATGAGTAGCAGACACCATGGGCTGGTCTGCACTGGCCATTCAGCACAACAACAGAGCAGTCCCTGCCATAGATGCGAGAGCAATTCTATACTTTCTTCCTCTTATCCATCCTCTAAAACATCTAAGAAAGGTTAGCACTTGTTGGATTTAGACTATACCCATGGTCTAACATTTTAATCTTCTGGACGCTGAACACCATCCACAGGAAAACGTGTAATGCCCTCAAGAAGCTGTTTACCAAGAACACTCTCACTGAGGCAACATAATGAATATTAATCCAGACAATAACTCAGCAGACAGACAGCAATGCAGTGTCAGCACCCAGCAAGATGAAAATGTGATACCTTTCTGTGTGCAAAGGCGGCAAACACTTTCATATTAAGGGAATTTCAGGAAATGAAAACAGAAGGGGCTGGGGAGTTCAGTTGGAGGTAGATTTGCACACTGTCAGGTTTCTATTTCTGGAACAAGTTTTTACCTTTTTGGTTTTAAAATGAGAAACTAGGAGAAGCTCAGTGGTGTCCCAGTAACTCTTAAAAAGTACTAAAATTCATCTTTCTATATTTTTTGGTCAGGCAGCAAGAAGTGATTAAACTCCCTATTGCTCAAATTAGCAGTAGGAAACTGTGTAATTTCAGTTACAGCACTGGAAGGAATACTGGGAGAACAATCCATATTTTTATATCTCTTTACTGACTATGCCAAACCACAGGAGAGGAATAGAGACTGGATTATTTGCCATCCAGTTTCTTCAGTTCTTGCAATCTTATCCTTGGTCTCAGGGTATCTCTTGCATATTCAAAAACCTGCTCCTTGGATCTCCTTCTTGGATGTGATGCTTGGTTTTATTTGAGGAGTTGCAGTTAATTCTTCCCAGGGAAAGGAAGAGGCAAGTCCCTGGGTCATGGAAACCTGCCGTGAAGGTCCATAGGTATCTCTGCTCAATATGGGATTGCACTGTGATGATTAAAACCACTCCAGATTTTTTTCATTATACTCCTTTTCCAGAGGAAAAATAAATTATATTTTTCATAAAAATTATCTGGGTTTGCTTAAACTGAATTTCTTTAGGGTGCAATTAGTCTGGAAACTCATATATATTGTGTCTTCACACAGGGAGCTATATAGCTCTTTTGAGGGCAAACACAAGAGAAATTTCATCAGAAAACACGAGCTTAAGATATAAACATATTTTAAATACAGTGCTAATTTTTCCAGATCTATGCAGACATAAAAAAATTAATTTGCTGAATAGATGGTTATGGAATCCATTGACATATTGCTACTACTAACTCTCAGCAGTACAAAAGATCTTTGAGAAGCAAAACTAATGAAAACCGGTTGGTTTCCTATCAATCAGGATTCCACAGACACTAATACTGTGTGTGCTTGAGGCACAGATTTTCCCCCACTTTCAGGACATTCATAACATCACTCTGCTCTCCTGATCTCTGCTGCCCAGTAACACAGTTATGTTGCTGCCTTTATGTCAATGTGGACATGAACAATATATCTCCTCTACTTACTTCCATGAGTCACACAGCTTTGTAGGCTCAGAAGAACCAATTATCTTTAGAACTTCTGTCAAATCTGGTTAAAAAAAGTGAAAGCACTGAGAAGAGTGAAAGGAGATGTGTGCAGATGTGCAGACAAGCACAGAGCATGATCTCTTAAGCTGTGTTTCCTGAGGAGAACCAGCTAAAAAAGGAGTATGACAGTGGCTTTTTCAAAGCTAGTTCAAATAAGGAGATACATTGTATATCCTGTTCAGCATGCCTTTTTTAAACTATTGGAATGCAGTTGCATTCATAAACAGCTATAAATACACCCCATAGAAACAACATATAGCTGCTTTTTCTCCCTGCTCCCAGCCAAACCTCATGTCTCCAAATCTAAGACAAGAGCCTATTTTGGAAACTGAACTTCTGCAATATATGTATTTGTGCTATTTGGAAAAGAACAAGTTTTTTTGAGAAACAAAACCAACATAAAATATCCTAGTATAATTAGTTGTACAATTTTCCTTCACAGATAAAAAGAGCCATAATTTCAACTTTGCAGAAATTAGGAGGTAGAAGCTATCTCCCATATAAAAGACTTGTCAAAAAGGTGCTTTTTTGTCACCCTAAAATAAACCAAATTCCACATCTCATACCTACTTTGTAAAGACACCTCATGGACAAATGAGAGCAGCTTGCTTTCATAGTGTTTGTATCCTGGAGAAGTTGATCCATACCTCTGGCATATATTATAAATACTTTCCTATAACACCAGGAAAGGCTTTGGGAATTGGGGCATATGACCAGCACAGCACAAACTCATAAGGATGCACAATCCACATTCTCAAGAGATCATTGCTTTGAGAGGAGTTTTGCCCCTGAATGGCAAGTTTGTCATTGCAAGGGAAGAGGCAGGCTTAGCAACATGACTCCAGATTTTCTGCACGAGCAGTGACAGCAGTCCAGGATCTGCTCCAGCAGCACAACTCGCTAGGATTAGGCTGGCACTGTGGGGCAGTGACTTTCAGCTTTACGTTACACAGAAGCTCAGAGCACGTGGTGATGCCAAGCACTTGTAAAACCACTCCACTCTTTTCCAGCCCTCCCTGATCTCCAATTCCAACTTTGGAAGGCTGATGGTTAATTGAATTAATTGAGCTTAGCTACATACATTTGAGGGAAAGGCCACCAAACTGTATCCACAGCTCCTGCAAGCACTTAGATGTGCTGCAAGACTACAGGCTAGAACTATCACTGTAAGCAAAATAAGCCACGGGCAATGCCAGCCCAACAGCCTTAGGCAGGGAGAGAACCTGTCATCACTAATTGTGAGAAACCCAGTTTAACAGTACAAGGGGTACAACCCTGCTGACAAACCCTCTGACTTCCTGCACTTCCACAACTGGCAAGATGAGCTGAAAATACCTCTGAGAACTGAAGAGGGCACAGCTCTTCCCACAGGGACATTCCTAGGACTGAAAATTCTTGATCAGAGCTTCTGACCAAGGCCACTCTTCCATATAGTAGAGCATTTGGTTTTAAGGCAATTTCTGTTGAATCAAATCCATAAGCAAAGTACTGAGCTATGGCAAACTCATTCCACACAAGCATGTTCTAAAAGAAAAAAAAAAAAAATTAAAAACTGAAGGAGCCTCTAATTTCTAGCATACTTTATGCTGGATTAGGTATTGTCTTTCCTCCCACAGCTGGCACAATCCCAACATAAATTCCACTCTGTGTTCTGCTTAATTTGACACTTGATCCAGATCATATTTGTGCTGCTTAGTGACTTGGTATTAATGAATAAGAATCAGATTTAGGAAGATCTTTTCCATCCTAAGGTCAATCAGGGTAATTATGATAACGTAGTTTTTATTTCTCAATTACAGAGATAATATTCTGCTAAAACAATGTAGATCTACAAATTTAAAAATGCCTAATAGCCATAGCTCATTCTTCTTCTAGTAATCTTCAGAGATTATTGAATTCTACAAATAACAAAAACCATAGCATCAGATCCGTGTTTTGTAAGCTATTTTCTCCTTAGTTCATCACTTCACCTAATGGGGATACCCAAGCAAAGACGACTGAGGGAAAATAGCAGCTCTATAAAAATAATGACTGTAACCAAGTTCAGAGTGCTTATTCATTAATATGCCACTGATAACTTGCAGCAATGCTGTGTGGAAAAGGCTTATGCTCATTTTCCTCTGACAGGGTCTCCTGTCACTGATACCCTCTCCTCTGGGAGTTGTGAACGTGTGCATAGACTGGCAGTTTACTCTTCCCCAGTCAGGGTCATCCTCAGAAATCCATGCATCCCAAATGGAGGTTAACTTGTTCCAGCTCATTGCCTGCTCTTCAGATCTATCCTTGGCACAGCCCTACACTGGGTGGTGCCTTCCCCTGCAACAATTTCCTCTGAAACAAATCCTCGACTTGCAGAATCACAAGACATGAGGAATTTTTTTGAGACACACAATTGTTCAGGAATTTCATACATACCTATTCCTATACAAGAGTTCAATCAAATGGTTTAATCAAAGCAGTTCAATCAAATACAAATATTTCAAAATTAGGCATTTATTCTTTAACGTTGCAAGAAGTTCTCACCTTGGCTAAATCAGCACTGACTTTGACTCAATAGGCTTGATCTGACATTAATGCATCAGATTCATATAGGGTACAAATATAGGACTGAACTGCATTTTTATAGTCTTAGATCTCAACTTGTAAGGTGGACTTGGATGTAAGTTATTAATCCAGTGATCTGCAAGAGCTAGCAATCATCCGTAACCTTTTCACTATAGCAACTAGAAGATTTATATAGCCAAGAGTAGTACATCAAGTCTGATGGGTTTATGATTGTATTGAGCTATTCATCAAGACAGTTTCTCTGAGATCTAGACTTGTTCTATTTTTGTTTAGAGTTGATTTCAGATATGGCAAGGCAGAAATAAGCAATATTTACAGCTTATCTTCATGGCAGATAAATAATTGAAATATTCATTTCCCATGTGCCATCTCCATATCTGTCAAGAAGAATTTTAGAAGCAGCTCACACCAAACCAAAAGAGCTGAGCACAGCATAAATGAACACACAGTGCTTATTAAACCAATGAACCCCAATGACCACAATCAACTTACTCACACACATCTCCAAGATGGACACTGAACTTTTCTATTACTGTTAGTCCCTGCCATTGCAGGTCAGATTTTTGTGATGGCATGTTCTATTAACAAGCTGATACCCAGTGAGTATAGCATGGGGTGGTTTTTTTGGTTTTGTTTTTTTTTTCACAAGAGCTGAGTTATCAATTATGTACTTAAATGCGTAAGTAAAACAAACACACAAAAAACCCCCAAACAAATGCCCCTGTTCACCTGCCAACTTATTCAGTTTTCTTTCAGAAAGCTTTGGTCACTTTTAGCAATGTTATCAGCTACTGTATAGCATTGCCTCTAAACAGGCAGGGTTTTCAGTGCAGAACTAGCTAAGTTTTCATGCACCATTCTCTACTGTAGGCATCAGAGGATAATGGCAAAAACCTCAGTCGTGCTCCCACCACTTCAACACGGTTTGAGGAACAGGACTCTTTCAACAGATAGTGTCACCATCAAAATTGAGAATGAAATAATAATGTTGACTGCAAAGCACCCAGAGCAATCCAGCCAGCTCCCTTGAGCCTATATTTCCTGAAGGAAGACGCATTAAATAGTAAAAGAGAGAAAAATTGCTGGACAGTTAATTTCTCCTTTCCTGTGGATCCCAGAACAGCAGTGTTTATGGTCTCCACCCCACAACACGTGGCAGTGATAGAAGTTGGCAGAAAAACTCAGGAATATTTCACTCCTTGGGACCAGACTAGTTACCAAAGGGAAGTGCTACAACCACCAGAAGGCTGTTCTGACGTACCAAAAAGCAAGTAAACCTACAGGAGAAAGACCAATTACATGCTGGTTTACTTAGTGCTTATTATTTATCTTTAACTCCTATCTTGAGTTTTGCTCCCCACATTTGGGTTAGAAAAAAACTTCATGCAAAAAAAAACCACTGCATGCAAGATAATTACCCCCAGGTGGCTGGTTTATTTCGGAAATAATGAACACAAACCATATATTGAGCTGTAGTCCTGTAAGGCAGAAGGAGCCACACTTCTTGTGAAGGCTAACACGTATCACAAAAAAACTCATTAAACTATCACATAAACTTGTCAGATTTCCAGCCCTTACTTACCACTAAAGAAAGGTAAATTATACCTTCTTCAACGCACTATCTGCATTGTAACAGGAAATAATGCCTTTTCGTTCTGGGTGCACTCTCTGTACTAAACACCCAAGACATATATATGTACAAGTGCACATATAAGAACTAAAAGGTGTAAACATGCCCTCCAAGTACACATCAAGACTGGAGAAATTCCTCACTTGGAAGGCCAGAGTGACATCTGAGTGTTTCTAACCTCACAGCCTCCATAACACACAGTGCTGATTTTCACCCCCGTGCATCATACTCCTAATTTTGAAGTGTTGTACCGAGTTATATGTCACCGATCCATTCCAGATGTTTGCTCAGCTAATGCAGCATTGCCTAAGTGCCAGAGAGAGGTGTGTGTCTTTTGACACCATATCAAGATTTGACACCATACATGTGTAGTGTGGCATGGCTTCATGGTGCTCCTTGCTGGCAACCACTCATCAGCCATGACAGTGATGCTGCAAGGAAAAAAAAAAAAAGCAATATGGGCACATCAGCACAGCTATGACATATTGTAAGAGAGAACTGTAGTAATATGTGCCTGGGATTCTCCTCCAAGAACAGTTTGCTTCTGGGTCCCTTCCTCTTCTCCATACTCTTTTCAGGTTTACAGGATATTCTAAGAATGTTTAGGAACCACAGACAAAGAGAAAGAGCCTTGTGTTTCAAGCACATCACAGACTCAGAACTAAAACTGCTCCAAGCAGTTTATCCACATCAATCTTCCCACCATTTTCAGAAAAAACAGGAAAATTCTTCTCTAAAGACCAGGCACACTCAGCCCTCTTCCCTTAAAGTCCCAGTGCTTCAGCCTCAACTCCTCCCCTTGTTCCCTCTGTTCATTCTGACCAACCAGTCCCATGCTCTGAGCTGGCATCTCTTTGGCAGTTTTGGACATGGGAGACAGACTGAGAGAGAGTCACCCATGAGGAAACTGCTGTCCACTTCATGAATATTAGCATAGTTCTGCCCTCAAAGTTCCCATGCACAAGTAAAGCCCTTTGTGACAGTATTCCTGATTGACTTCAGCTGATGGAGAATTCCCCTAATGCCAAAAGAGAATCTCTCTCCAGATTTCCCAGGGATCCACATTTGCCTTCAAAAACACAAATCTTATTAAGGATTTCAAATCCTGGAAAGTGAAAGAGTTCTCATGATATTTAGTGGGGGAGTCAAACAGAATAGTAACCCCAAGGAGTACAGGTCTCAGAAAATGGACTAGAACCAGGCCTTCAAAGCTGAAACAGAGCAGAAATTCCCAGAAGGCTCTTCTGCTGGTAAAAGGATTCTGCACACTTAGAATTAATGTAAAACTTAATTAGAATCTCTGTGAAAAAAAATCCATTTGGAGGTAATTATAAAAAGGAGGCAGTTATAACAATCATTTATTATCTCTATTTTTGGAAGAGAAGTCAGGGGCTTCATTCTTGAAGGCATTCCACAAAAGCAACAAGCAGTCAGGTCCTGCTGGGGCCAGCAGAGAGACACTCTGAAGGGTTTCCACCTGCTCAGATCACCTCCACTCAGCCAGCATTACTGATGTATAACCAGCTGAGTTATTGAACAGCTGTTATTTCAGGGTCTTGACCTCTTGCCTCACTTGTGGCCACTCTTCCTCACCACCATCCCTTTGTCACCAGGAAACTGAACACACAGCATGTGGCATCTGTGCTGCCTTGTGGCCACAGGACGATGCCACCAGCCTGGTGACACACGTCCTGTGCAAATCTCAGCTGATGGAGCACAGGAGGCTGGTTATCAGTGTGCCAAAATCCTGCTTCACGTGCCTTGGAAAAATATCCTATAGACAATGCTCTTGGGAGCCATCTACTGGCACTTAGGAATTAACCATTTGCATGTCCACAGAGAAATTAAAGAGCCACTTGTAACTCCACCACCTCATGGTGCCTCCAAAGCTCCTGCATTCATCACTTGAATCTTTTGAGGGATCACCTTATTTAACCATAGCTAAGCATTATAGACCTATTTATTAGTTATTCCTAGCAGCTCTTGCTACCTAAACATTGCCATCTTTCCTAGCATTCTTGGACCCCAAAAGATGGAAAGCATTGTAGAAGCCATGTTATTTTGATGCTAAATGCAAAGCCCTAGCAGGCAAACTTGGGACAAGTAGGAGGAAATTCCAGGCTACACAGAAAACTCAAATACCATAATTTGAAGACTCAATTCCATGACTGGAAACATGGTAAAGAGGCCAAATAAATTTTCAGGAACTAGGTGGCAAGAGGGTAGCTTCAAGTTGCAGTGGAACATCACCACTGGGACCAGAACACGTGGAAAAGCACTCAGTGAAGAGCTGGTCTTCCCCTACCACAGCATGACAGTGTGAACACAGCCCCTTGGGCTACTGCAGATACATTGCAGGTGTCAAATTGGGAGAGAGCAGATGCTGATTATGCTGCATCTCATGCTTGGATGGTTTAAATTGCTTCCCTACTAAGTGCAGGTCCAAAGGCAAGGAAAGACTCCCAGCAGTATTGTTGTAAGGGCTGAGGGTAATTAGAGGGGAAAAAAGTACATGTTCAGAAAAAGGGGTTACCTTTCCAGAAAAGAAGAATTTTCTGGCACAGAGATGTGCCCACAACACACGTCAGTTCCCAAAGCTGAGGGCATGACCCAGCTACATTTATGTTAGACAGGGGACAGATCTGCCAGTGACCATCCTTCACCCAAACCAGGGAAGAGTGTGGCCAGCACATGCAAGTCCCCTGCCCTCAATGCCCAGGTCTGCAGGTGGAGGTAGAACATGTGCTTCAAATGGAGCCCTGGCACCTACCAGCTCATGCACTCTGTGGTTAACCAGCAGATTAAGAAAAAAGTCTGGGGCAGTCTCCCAGGACACAGAGTACAGCCAGAACAAAACTGATTCTGAAATAACAATGTCTTCCAGGAAGGTTTCAAAACCAGTGCCTGGGGACTAACAACAAAGTACCAGGAAACCAGCAAAGAGGAAGTGATTCATGTTTATCCTACTAGATTTTGCATGGCAGAAGGTTTCCAGGGCATTCCAAGAGCCTAGCAGACACAACACAGGTGGGTACCAAAACAGAAAAAGAGATAACCCCATACTTATCCTGTGGGGATATTGTGCTGTAAATTCATAACTCAAAGAACAGAGGTGAGAGCCCATGAAGTAATGTCATTGCAACACACATGCAATATTTATTAACCAAAAAGACATTAACTTTGTTTACATATACACAGATTAAAAGGATCTCAGTTATCACACCACCTGCCAGTTACAAAGGAGAAGATGGCAGCTTACATATACATATATCCAATTTTCATTGTGTTTTATGCTTAGGTTTAAAGCTACGCTATTTTAAAATTAAAAGTAAACCCAAAAAAGCCCTGCTCACATATCACCTTTACATCTATGCTCAGTTTTCAGTCAGCCATCATTAAAGCACCAAATCTGCATTAAGACCTAAAATGCTGCCAATTTTCTGTGTCCTTTGTCAAGGTCCAGTAAATTTCTTGGTGCAAAGTGGTGCTGTTTCTCAGTCCAGTAGTAGTAATGCTCCATGTATTTGGGTTTTCCCCCCTCCTTTCTCTCCATGTCGCTTTCTGTGCCAACTTGTTTTAGTGAGGCTGTCTGGCATACTTTCCATCCTTTTAATGGTTTAAAAGAAAACATTTTTCATCAAATGAAAGCACTTTGAACATAAACTATTATGAAGAAGAGAAAAATATTTTTTTCTCCATTTGAATGTCATTTTTGTAGGGCACTAAACTAATTTTTTGAGGTGCTTAATATAGCTAAATTTAGAGAGTCAAGTAATAGCAGTCCTACATGGGCCAAAGGATGATCTAAGGATGAGGAAAGCAATATATCTTTTTAATAATTGAAAGAGTTGGGCACGTTCCCATAGTGAGAACAGACTTAGCAAATTTCTCTGCAAGCAGAACACTTAGATGCATGGAATATTTCAGCTACAGTAGTAATTCTGCAATGTTCTGTGCTGGAAGCAGAGGTCAGCCTTAAGGGAATTATATTAGACATACAGTCAGACAAGGCAGGCACCTTGGGGAATGGCTCCTTGCATAAATACAAACACATCACCTGCATGCATGTCATTGCTTCCATGATGCCACAGCTACCCCTTATCTTCTCTCTACCTGCCTTTTAGGAAACCAGAATTTGATGCTGTGCTATTTTGAAATATCCACAGCTTTCCTTTATGTTCAAATGCCATTCCACATGCAAGTCCACATGAAGCAGTCAGGACAACCTTTCTCAAAACAATCAGAGAGGTGCAGTCAGGCTGCTAATGCACAGGTCTGCATTTAGGATTGTCACATTGGGAACTCCATGCCACACATTCTCAAAGAATATAAAATAATTCAGGTTCCCAAGATAGAGGGGGCATTTCCTCCAACAGGTGATTTGATGTCAAATCCTGATTTACTGTTTCTCACCCCAACTCACAGAGAAAGCCCCCCAAAGTGGGATCATCCATTTTGGGTGACCCAGGTTCAACACTGAGTCCCTCCCCTACCCAGCAGCAAGTGATTCACCCACACAGCTCTGAACAGACCAGCTCAGGACTCAAGGTGGAAAATTCTCTGTGCAGGGCCCAGCTGTTTTGGTACAACAGCCACAGCTTTTATAAATCCACAAACACAACCTGTGCAGCTTTTGGGAGAGTCCGCCCAAAGCTGTAAGTCTCCACCCTCAAGACACGTGCATGGCCAGCTGAGCTCCTGAGGGAGAGAAACACCATGGCCAAGTCCAGACTGGAGCATGTTCTGGGTTTTTTTCCATTCACAGCAGAGTGGCAACACATTTGAAAAAGCAGCTTGAGCCAGACGTCGTTCGGGGATCCAGGGAGCACCACACACACATAGCTCCTTTTGGTTCCCCTCCCAGCACAAGCTCTTATATTATGAAATCTAACCACAATTACTCTTTTATAAAATACTGCAGTGTCAAGATCCTGCTGAGTCCCAAGTCTGAAATTTTAAAAAAAGAACATTTACAACTACTCTTGCTCATTTGGAGCTCAACCACAGAGACCTGATTTACAGCAACCAAGGAGTTGATACAGCTAGAATAATTCCAGACTGATGAAGGACCTCAGCTGCAAATTACTACTGTTTTGTCCACTCTGTCTTAAAAACTGCTAGTTTCCAAACATGTAGCTCTTGCAGAGACAGCTTGGGTGAGGGAAACAGAATTTCTTGTTCTTGTATATATTCTTAGCATGATTTAATACACATAAACAAACTGAGCTTGGCTTTCAAACCATATCCCAACAAGTTACTTTTTTTTTTTCCTGGTGACACTGGACAGTGAACACCAGAAATTTAGCAACAGACCAGCTCATCAACTGTATGCTTCCTTTCCTTTCTTTTTAAGTTACAATACATTTATTGTATATATTGCTTCAAAAATAATGAGTACAATAGCAGAAGTTGAAGCCTGGACGCTTGCAGCCTACTTTTGGCTGTGTGCAGACATGCTTGTCTTACCTAGGTGAGGTAACCTATTGCCCTCAGCTGAGCTACTTCTACAATAGATGCACCAGGTACCTGTTTCAGAGGATGCTGTGAACAAGGTCCCCAAGTGCTTTGAGACCCTGCAAAGGATGGCAATGTACCAAGTATAAAGTGTTTAATAACTGGGAACCAGAAACAGAAGGGCAAACCAGTTGCAAGGGTTACACAGATATTTTTTAAGAGAGCACAAGCAGGAAATACAAAAAGAGAGCTTGGGCTTGCCAAGTCAAGTGGTGCTTGGTGATCTATACCTCTGAACATCTAAGCCAGCAGTTTCAGTTCCAGGCTGAGCACCACTTTGCCTGCAAACTGCAATGAGGTCCAGCTGTTCATCAGGCCAAGAAATCCAAAGGAAGATTCTCGCCAGGGATCTTGGGGTTTTATGAGGCACTGAGTGGTGACAGCATCTCTGGGGCTGGAAACACTTGGAAACCTGCAGGCACGTGACTGCATTGAACAAAAGAAAGATGGTTTCACTTCTGAACTCCTCGAGCCTCCAGACAAAAGGCTCTGCAAATGTTCCAGCAAGATATCCCGGACCAAACACATTCAATTCACTGGAACAGACAGTAACATTTTAAGTTACTTTCACAGAATGTACCTAATTATGTCATCACAAACTATAAAGGCTGTAAGAACACATGCTAGAGCCAATATCTTGACATCATGCACACATGCTTAATGTCTTACTAAATCTTACAAGAGTGAGAATAACATCTTTGTTTAACAACAAAGAAGCAATGCTGGGTTTACTTGTCTTAATCACCTTATGTATAAGATTATTTTTTCTAGAAATCCCTGCTCATACGAATGAATGTTTGCTGCAATGTCACTACAACAGTGCTGTTTCCCACTTGCTGTTTAATTTTCCTTCTCCTGGAAGAAGATTCTCAATGTGCTTCACAGACACTAGATCAGGTATAATTCTATTTTCTTTTTTCTAATTATTCATGTAAAAATAAGACTGGGATTAAATGAAACAGTGTAATATGCCCAAAATAACTGCAGCAGTAACAACTAGCCAATACTTTCAGCTGCCTCTGTGAGGAGTTAAGCAAGCAAAGCCATTAAGCAGAAACAATCTGAATGTTAGGAAATGTTTGTGAAAATCAAACTTTGGACTTGAAATTTTAAGTATTTGCACCCAAATCCTGATTCTGAGCACTGGTTTAATGCAATCAAAGTAACCAACACATTTTTTTATCCCACGTAATCATAACAAGCTGCTTGAGAACAATCTAGAGATCAAGACAATTCCAGTGATGAAAAAAAATAATGAAAACCTTACCCTGTTCAGAAATCATTTAAACACAGGAAAATTAGGCTTAGAAGCATCAAATATACTATGCTTTAGACTACTTTTGAAGCAAATACACAAGTTAAAAATACTAAAAATTCTATAAAATACTTGAAACGAGAAACAGTCAACATAAACAATGTTCCAATAGGCACATTCACCCCCTACATTAACATCTCTGTGTCTGGTAAGATTCTCTAATTCTTTGTTGGAAGCATTCACCCATTTCTGTATTTTTACATATGTAGCTTTTAGACAAACTCCAGATATTCAGTCCTTTATTAAATGATAATATGTCCTGGCTATATGGTTTAAAGAGCAAAAAAAAAAAAAAAACAAAAACCCCAAACCAGAAAACAAACAAACAAACAAATACAAAAAACAAAACAAAGCAAACAAACAAACAAAAAAATCCCAACCCCACAATTATCAGGGCAAACTCTTAGTATTTAAACCCATTTTTTCTGCTCCCCATATTTACCAGCATTGTGACTAATGGATGTGTGGTACAAATAGGAGAGATCAGAGGTAAATCCCCCACTTAGAAATGTTCCTTAGGAACTAAAGTAATAAATAAAGTAGTAATGTGAAGAAATACTTGGAGAACAGCGTTTCAGGACCACATCTGGAAAACTATCCTGAGAAATGAAGAAGAATGTTCAAGAGGAGGGTTTGTGGAAAATACAAGCTAGAGCCAAAACACAAGGTATCCCTCAGAGTATAGGGCTCCAAAAGAAAGAACAAATTTTCAGCCCTCAATCTGTCTTGGCTCACCAACCTATGACTTAAGACATGCTATAAAGTGGCATGACTTCTCTCCAGACTTCTGTGAGGCAGACAAAGCAAAAAGATAAAGCCTTGTGTCTAAGGAACAGACCTGCACAATGAGATATACCCCAAGGGTACCAGCAACACCAAAATTGTCTCTTCTTGAATCCCCAGCTGTCCAGCCTCCAGGCACTCACCTCTACAACCTTTAGGCACACCAGCAAATGGAAGGTGACAGCTACACTCCTCCTGTTCATTCCCTTCCTCTAACACTGGGAGCAGCAGGCAGGAGAGTTGAGTCAAAGCACAGCAGTCACTGTGGATGAACACTGCCATTCACTTGGATCTCACAATGCCAGGTTTACCCTCTCTGTGGCTATGCACTTCCTGGGATTCCTCTCTGCTTCCACTCTTCACTGCCTGTTTTGCCTGGCAGTCAGGTTTCAGGTTTTTATCCTATTTTTCTGTAGCTACTTTGACACAGTGTGCTGACCTCAGCTCAGCCAATAACTCTGCCTTGGTCAACAAGCTTTGAACAGAAGTCCTCACAGCAATCATTTTGGCAGCTTTCTTAACCACCTCAAGCAATGAGGTCTGATGACTTTCTGGCTAACCACACCCTCCTATTTTTTTTTTTCACCCTCTAGATTAGAGACAATGGAAACATAGGGATGTTGGAAAGCACATTAAGCTCCTAGCAGGTTCTCAAAGAAGTTCCCATTTTCTCTGGTTATACTCTGATGAATTTGCATATTAATGGAAGAGGAGTCAATTACAGATTTCATTTATCCTCATAAACTTCACAGGACAGATCATGAAAAGGTTTTTGGAAGCCTTTAATTTTTAATTTGAAGCCTTAAACAAAAAAATCTATTCTGAACTGGCTTAACATACCAGAAGATTTAATATATCACAAACTAAAGAAGCACACATGCATTGTTTATGTTTCAAATAATTCAATATTAAACTGGTTATAATTATTGCTTCTAAACTTTCAAAGACTTATTTCAGTTTTTATGTGTCTTAGTCCCAACCTAATTTAACCAAGACACTACCACAGCCATGGGTCCAGCTCTGAGTTCCTGTTCCATCACTGGTGGTATCTCACACAAGTATGTGAGGGAATCTCACTTGGTAAGAGTGGTCAAATATGTCATAGCTGTGCATACATTTTCAGAATTTCAGCAGAGAAAAGAAAACACTTGATACCAGTTCTTACACCTTGAAATAACATTCTTACGATGTACAGCATTCTGTCTGAGCTACAGTGGTATCCAGAGAACTCTGATGCTGTAACACAAGGTCGTGAAATTGGCTGGCAATTTTAGGATCATAGACTACAAGAGAACATATCTGCTTATGTATTCAATCCAGCAGAAATTTTTTTTACTTATACTATAATCTGAATTGTGATTGTAAATGCATAAAACTACCCAATGGACTTTATATAATTTTCTATCATAAAAGAGATGTTTGCCTTTTGACTACACTGCACACGAAAGAGCAGGAAAGATCTTGTGGATAAATGAGTTCTGAAACTAGAATAGTGACAGCCAGGTCTCACTGAAACACACCTGCACTAGACAGGCCAATTCATGCAAGAGAAAGGCCTAAGGAGCTGTTGCTCTGAATTTTAGCTGACTGCATCACCTCACTGGAGGTGTTCTCCTGGACATCATGTCACATCAGTGTGACCTGGATCCAGCAAATAAAGCCCTTGGCAGAGTTCTCATGGACACTTCTGGATGAGAGGCTGAAAGAGGTTTTGAAAAAGCTACAGCCTGTGAAATCTGAAATGAATGTCAAAGTGGGGATGGCACTGGACAATAGCAACAGGGACAAAAGATGACTCATGCATTAGAGTCCAACTGTCCAATTAGGAAACTGTTTGTACCCTTTTATTGGCTATCATCCCTCAACCAACTACATGGAAAACTAGAGAATGTGCACAAAATGTGCTCTAGCTAGAATCCTCCTAGCCTTGTTTGCATATGAAAGAAAATCAACTCTTGATTTGCTGCTTCAGAAGTAGTTCAGCTGGACTGAAGAAACTGCCCACTTGGGACTAATCCTTCAACAACTAATTCCAGCATCATTTTGCAAGTGGGATACTCCCCTTGCTTCCAACAATGCTGTTAGCTGGGAGGCCTGGATCCATTAATGCATGTGCACAAAAGAAAAATGTTTCCATTATTTCCCATTTTTACTAGAAGAAGCATCTTCTAGGAAAAAAAGGCTGAAATCAAGGCAAAATAGCTTTTCATGTGAGGAACAGAACAAAGTCATTAGCTATCCCAGAGGGTGCATTTGTGTGCCGTCCCACAGGGTTTAAAATTCCTGACCTGTAAAAGGAGGGAAGTCTGGATTCCCTTCTTATTCCTGCTCTCTCTGCATAAGTAGGTATGCTTACAAAGAGACACTTTAAAGGAAATATGCTTAGATCTCAATGGATGTCCCTTTTGGCACTGAAGATATATTTTAATGTATAGTAACACACACTGTGGCAAAATAAAAAAAAAAATTAAAAAGAGAAAAATGAAAACCTTGTTCAAGTTCCCCAAGCCTTTGCTGTGAGCCAGAATAGATTAAGGAATTACAATAAAGAGAAGGTTTTGCTTTGAAGTTTTTTAATCTGAGTATTGTTTAACTATGTGACTGTTATGGACACCTATCCACACATCTGAGGACAAAAGGAAAAAGAAAGAAGCATGACATTTGCAGTGTGGTGCAGCAGACCAAGCTGCACCATCTTCCTGATCTTGCAGGCAGGTAGAACTCTTGCATATATTTTAAACACTGCAATATCCTTATTTGATTTTTTCACAAGGACAGAAGAGAAAGAAAAAATATGCCTGATTTCTGTTTTTGCAGAGGAAGCTTTGTCCAAAGTCTGCTTCTTAGCAAGAGTCACAGCATTTCACTTGCTGAGCACTTTCCAACCCCAAAGCACCCTGCATTAAATGGATAAATGCAGCAACTTCCACCAGGCAGAATAAAGTTGCAACCTGCATTGATAACACCTCTATAATTCATGATGCTTAAATCATTAGTTATGTAGGATCTGGCAAGCCAACAAGCCTTGCTCAAATTACAGAATCTCATTAACTCTGCCTCTTATGAGTCTTTTTCTACCTCGTTTGAGGACATTTGGCCCATGTTCACAGTTCAGAAGCTAGAGGAACAACCTCCCAAAGAACTAAATATTTAACTGATTAAAAGCACAAAATCTGTCTGGTAAGCCTATGTCTTTGTGATATTTTTAGTACTTCCACAAAGAGCCCTACCTCAGAAGAAGAAGCAAACAAGAAATGAAGAAATAGGACTTGGAGCTCATGTGCATGTATGAAATCCTGAATATCATGGTTTGTTTCTTTTAAGGGCAGCAGGTCATGACAGATACAGCCCTATTAGCAGCTCCACTTTGAACATGGACAGGAAAGTGCTGGAGACCAGCACTACATTCTGAGGAGTCTCAGTTTCCCACCTATAAACTGGAAAATGAAATTTTCCAGTTTGGAAAGATGGAAGTTTTTCAGTTGCACCAAAGATGTAAAAACCAGGCACCAGTGACTAATGCCCATTAGCTTTCAAAATCCCTGCATTCTCTTGTTAAGCTCTTTAGGTCACAGCTACTGACCTTTATTTTATGTACTGCAAGGCTATTCCAAGCAAAGCAGCAGCTCTGTATGATGCTCTTTTACTAACAGGGCTGGACAGAAAAATGCCCGAGGTAACAACACTAGATGTTATTCAGGCATGGAGAACAAGTGCCTTTCCAGGGTTTCCCTCAAGAATTAGCCTCTGGAGCACTCATGCACCTGGCTTTGCCAGGGAGGTGTGGTACTGTGGGTGTTTTTCATGCCTGAAAGATGACTCATAACTTCAGCCCACAAAAGCAAACCTAATGAAAGGTGAGATTTTTTTCCTTGCCACCCTTTGACATGTTTCTGTGAAGATGCCCAGATACTGGAACAAGTACAGCCAGGGAGCATCTGCTGTTGCTGTCCAGCTATTGAGAGGAGCTCAGGCCAACATACACTTTACATACAGGCACTTCTCCTTAGTAATGCTGGATTATGCTTTGTAAATAAATAAATGTACCAGAAACACTTAGTCTTCATGGTGAATAAGACTAGAGGAAGCCACTGGAGACATAAACATTGGCACATGGAATCTTACTGGTGACCTGTCTATTCTAACATCCTCCCTCTTGCCTGAGCCATACAGTGAGTGTCTTAGAAAAAGAAACAAGAAAATCTGTTAGAGGTAAGGTTTCAGATCTGCCACTCCTTAGAAGGTTTTTTGTTGTTTGTTCTTGTTGGTTGGTTTTTTTTTTTGGTTGGTTGGTTTTGGGAGGTTTTTTTGATTGTTTGTTTTTTGTTTTGGTGGTCATTAGATGTTAAATTCTAAAGCTTGACATAATATTTCCACCTGGAAAGTTTGCTAGCATTAGCAGCTATAATTCTGGCTATTCTGGTTATTTATACAAAAACTGTTCAATCCCTCAATCCCTCACTTAATCCTACTAAAGCCTCTGGCCCAGGCAGTGCCTTGTGGCAACCATTTCCACAGTGAAATCACATCCACAGTCAGGGACTCAGAGCTTGCTGCCATGGATTTGGTTAACACAGCAGCTCTGGGGGCCTGGGGAGGCTCAGCACTAGCTGGGACTCTTTACCTACAGGACACAATGAAATACCAAGAACAATGCCATTCCATCATCCCTGCTGAGAAGAAAGGTGCAAAAACCAAAGCAGAGGTTGGCTTATGGCCTCCAGATTAACTCAGAGTAATTTTGTTGTCTGCATCAGGTGTCTCCATCAGTATAGTCCTGTCCCCATTCCTGGCACTTAGAGCAGAACCCAAAGCTCTATGACATCTCTCAACACTCACAATTATGATCCAGGACTTCTGCGTTCCAAAGTCCTCTTCAGTTAGGATGGTTGGCAAGCAGCCTATACTCGAGGAATAGAGCTACTGCTGAAGCACTAAGCTTACAGCTTGGTCTCTAAGGCTTTATTTCAAAGTCAAATCTAAATAGACCAAGAGAAAGGTACTTCATTTTTGACTTGCCATAGAAAATTTTATCTTTTTTTCCCCCCTCTCCCTCTATTTTAAATGGAGCCAAGGTTTTAACTTCTTTTCAATATCCAAAGTTTTGCACCTGTGCCAAACATACATTTGGAATTCATGCAGTCATTTCTGTAGTCACTGCAGGACCAGTGAAAGGTGCACACAGATTACCCTAAAGAAGTACAATTAGAGCCAGGATTTTGTACATGTACTTTGGGAGGCTTTCTATCAAAATAGGAGGTGAAATGGGAAACTAGGGACCACAAACATGATGTGACACATGCAAATGTTTATCCCTCTTATGATTTGTTATCCCTACTGTCCACTGTTCAGAGACAATTAAAAGCAGTGATTTGGCTTTGATGTGGCACTCAAAAACTTGCTGCAGAGAGCCTGATGCAGTGCATAGACAAACCTCTGCTGAAAAAAGTCACAATTTTTTGGCATTTGAATCTCTCCAGGTGGACTACTACAGAGCTCTATAACCACATGCAGTACCATTTATAAAAAGATTCACTACCTGGGCAGCTTGTGAGAGGTTCCATTTTCTGGCAGTATGCTGGCTGCACTAACATTATAAAATAAAGTAAACTAAGCATAGATTAACATATGATAGCTTAGGAGCTTTCAGGCCTCTGCACAATGCCAGAGTCTCACTTGGAATCTGCAGAGGCTATTAAAAGTAGTCTACAAATTCATGTTGTAGATTATTCTCTCAATATATGTCGAAAAACAAAACAGAAGGAAAACAAAGAAACAACTTGCTTTCATCAAGGAGATGTTCTGTATGAATTGAAGAGAAACTTTCAGCAAATATTTTGTGACATGACCTATTTAGAAAGTCATCAGTGTAATATCTGAGGTGAATCTCCCAGACAGAATTAAGACACCTTAGACTATGCCAGGATGAGTATTTTTGGCAGTTTTGGTGCTCTGCAGGTCTCAAGAAAGCTGAAAAGTGATAAATCTGGATGAAAAGAATGAAGTTTAAAAAAAAAGGAAATAAAACCACTTTGGGTAATTTTTTAAAGTCTTGCAACATTTAGACCAATTTCAAGATATCTTGAAATAACACAGAAAAAACTCATGAGCTTTGAATGCTTGGATTTGGCTGCCATGGACAATTCCTCTGGCTTTCACATCATTATGGGATTCAGATCAAAATCAGTCTCCTTGTTGCAAAAATCCTTCACAGGCTTAATCTTGCCAACCTGTGAACTGTGCTTCTTGTATTCAACAGCTACTGGCTTTCTCCCTGTCCTTTCACTCATTCTTGCCTTTCTCTCCCACAGCTCCCTGCATCTGCTTTGTGATTCACCAATCTACCCACACAACCAAAACTCAGCAGCAGCAACAAAAATCAAACTTCTACTCCCATAAAGTCTTTTTTTTTTTTTTTTTGCCACCTTATTTTCCCCTTGATTTATCTTCCCTTCCACTATTGTTCACCATTTGCTTTGGTACCTCTGCTGATGTCCTGATTGCAAAAGGCTTCTCAGACAAAGAAAGTTGAAGCACCTCACTTTCACATTCCATGCCTTACTGACTATAATTACCTCTATACCTATGGCATAAGCTATGCTAATTATCCCTGGAGTCATGGTGGATACTACATGGGGGATGCTTTACAAAATCAAAAGTACAATCTAGGTTTAATATTAACATCGGAAAAAAAAGAACAAGCCTGAAGACAAACACCTAAACCCACAAAAAACTTCAAAAAAATATGATGCTAAGACTAGAAACTGCTGAAGTGGAAAAAAGTACAGGTATAAAATAGATAGATTTTAGTGCTTCCCAGAAACAGCATGGCAATAGCTTCTCCCATTGACAAAACATCACCTACATCAACATTTCTGTACGGGAATAGTAAACCCTTGGTGACTCGGCTTTGGAAAGAGTATTAGGCTTTAAATCCTCCCCAAACACATTTATGTTTAGTAGTTAACACAGCCCTGGAATAGCACAACAAGGACTAGATGCATATCTACACATATATAACTTGCAAATAACTTATAAACTTTATTGATTTTTGAAGACAAGGCCAGGTATTTCACATGTTTCCCAATTTAAAACATTCCATGCAAAGGCTTTTTTATGACAGCAGTAGGAGAATTTTGTGTATTTCTATGTGAGTTGGCAGATTTTGACTCAAAGGAAGATCTGCACCAGCATCACCTCTGTAGCCAGCTGGAGGATGGAAAAACACCAAACAGGTAAAAAACCTGCAACCTTCCCTTGGCTTGATTACAGTGGGAAGCCAATAGACAGTAACTCCAGGTGCAGGCTCATCATGTATCAGATATTTGCATCAGTTGGAGAGGAAGAATATCTCTTCAAAATATGCAGGACATAATAGGCAGTGTTAAGAGCCCTAGTCATATGTACTTAAATCCAGACCCTAAAGGAATTCAGCAGAAAAATTGCATTTCATGGAAATATTGTTGCAGTAACGAAGAAGTAGTAGAGTGCCAAAACACAGGTTGCAACAAAGGTCATTGACTTATTTTTCTTGCTCCATGCAGTTTTACTCATTTTCTCTACCTGCTTGTAAATCCAACAGCTGAAAAGTCAGATCTTTCAATGGCCCATTCTCCCCTCTGACTTCACCTTTTTATGGTGTGTTTTTCTGACCTTTCACTGTAAAACCTTCAGTTTGTTTTGCAACTCAGAGGTCTTGTCCTTCAGACCACACGTCTCAAAATAAATTCTCAGCCTCAAGGAGGTAAAAACTTTGATTGGATCATCTGTGCTATTATATGACTTATATGTACATGCCAACCACTTCAGGGTAAGCATAATAAAATACAAATATAACCATAGGAGTTATTTTGTTGCATGGAAGCATATATTGATCAAGTACCAATTATCACAAGCCTGAAAAGGGTCTTCCATACCTGTCCAGCTTCTCAAGATTAGACAAAAAAAAGTCTTTGGTTAAGTACAGCTCTGCCATGGATTTGGTCTATCCAAAATATCTTTTTGTCATTCCAAAGTTGTGGCACCACTCTGTGCATATACAGTAACTAAAGTGAAATAAGAAACTAGACATTAGGAAACAGGAGCCCCATCAAAAAACAAGCAAGACCAGCACATAGTTAGGGAATTAAAACAGCAGTCAGTCTCAGTGCAAGAAAAGATAGACAACATTTTGTCCTGCAGGGAAAGTGGAGCTAAGAGGAAAAGAAATAGCACCTGGGCACAGGAGTACACTCAGATCCACACTTGACAAAGGAACTCCATATGAGTCACTTGGCTACTATCCATAGTCAAGTCATAGCAAACTTCAGGGAGCTTCAAGGAAGCATCCCTGTAATGCCCTAACCCAGGACATGGTGAAAACCAAAGATTCTTAGAGGGCATTGTGTCCTGCATCATTTCATGTGTGGTGCTGTTATACCCAATCAAGCAATTTTGAAAATCTAGGAATAAGAGATTGTTCCTTACAAAGTGAAGCTTCATCAACAGGCACAACATGAGAATGGGGAAGCAGCTCTCTTTCCATTCCCCATATTCCCCTTTCCTGCTTTGTTTTACTCCCTCTCCATCTTCTGCTTAGAGATTAACCCACAGACCAAACTCAGCTGGCACTCTAGATTAATGAAAACAGCCCAGAAGTAAGTCAGAAATTTCCTAAAACGTTTGAGATGAGGCATCAAGGAAAGAAAAATCTCCTCTGTCCTTTGCACCTCTCCAAGGAAAGCACATCATCACTAACTACCAAACATCATGCAAGCTTTTAGCCAAAAATAGGTTGATTGATATATTATGTGTTGGCTCATCTTATCTAAGCCTCATGAAACAAACTCCTTGCTGGTTTATTCTTTTTCTGCTATTGGAATTATTTATATTATTTGCCATTCTTAACAAAAAAAAAAAAAAAAAAAAGGCTAATACCAATACAAACAACCCAGATACACTCCCTTAAACCACCAACAAATCATTAACTGAGCACCAAGTTAATAGCTTAAGAATATAAAGTATAATATATTGTAACAGCAGTGATAGAAAGAAGAAGATTTAAAGGGCATGGAACTATTAAAACTAGTTTCAAGAGAGCTCAGTGTGAAATCAACCAGAAAATGATCATTCCACAACTATAAATACAAGTACTAAAAACAAAACAAAGTCTCTAGCTTTGTGAAAAAAAATCCATAAATTTTAAAAAAAGAAAACCAAACACCCCCTAAACCATTTTAGGGCAAAGTATTTAATACAGCTATAAAATAAAGACTCTGCTTTCTTTATATTAAGTGTAGCTTTGATTGAGTTTGTGGAATTAAACACTAATGTTATTGTAAGTAAAACACAAGGAGCTGGAATTTGTGTTTGGCATATAATGAAGTGAGTCACAACACCAAGGGATGTGATATGACTTTATATGGCTTAGTTAGGGTTACTTTTGATGCACTGTAAAATAAAGCATTCTTTACACAAAGATACAAAAATCTTTGCAAATAAGCACACAGAGCTCACAATCTAATAATTTGTATATAAGCACTGACCTTTAAGTACAGATTAACATGTATAACACATTTGAGGTTTGGATGGACATGTTTGATGTTTTCAATTACTTTCTACCAGATTGAAGGAGTATATAATTTTTGGTTTAGAGTTCTTTACAGAATTTTAGGTGACCTACTGCAACTGATCAGGCCTATAAAATAAACTAGCAATTAGAAAGCTGAGTTTTGCCAGCTCCAACAATTTCAATGAAAAGTGTTACAGTCTTTGATGTTCTGGTTAAAGTTCCAGCTCCCAAAAGTTAGCAGTTATGTGACATCTAAAATTTTTCTGTAAAACTAACTAAAAACACCTAAAACCCAACAGAACATAAATGAAAACACAAACAAACAAACAACAAAAATTCAAAACAATAACATCACTCCAACTCATGACCCAACCAGCACCTTGAAACTCAAAAAAAAAAGAGAAAATATTTTAAAAGAAAATGTGCAGCTGCTTTACCACTTGATAATTTGCTTTGGTGTCCTGCATCTCACAACATAAACCCTCTGGAGAATTTACTTAAGACTGTTTAAATACTTGGGGCTGGTGGTACCAGAACACAGACGAGACATTGAATGACTCTACCTGGAGACCTCACCCTGCACGATTTCCATCTCTCCTCTCCCCCTTTCAAAGTCAGCAGAACACAAGGTCTTTGTAAGCTGAGCCACCAGTTCATACAGATATTGCTAATCTAATAGGACAGCAGTAACATCCAGATTTGAGTTTCCAGAGCCTCTGGGACAGGACTAGATTAAGCTTTAAATATGTAGTGGCTCCAGTGCATACTAACAATTCTGTCATTTGTTCCACTGTAGTGTTAAACTGAGACATTACAGTTACTCTGAGTTACTCTGTAATCTCAATCCTTTCAAAACCCTCTGCCTAGACTTCCCTGCTATATTCCTCATCATGAATCAATGAAGTAGACAGGAAATGTTTAAGGAATTTATGTGACAGAAAGCTAGTTGTAGCAAATTTCAGACTTAATGAAAAAAAAATTTTCAAAGGGCAATACAGCATTTTTACTGGTGCCCAACAGTCTAAATATATATATTAGGCAGTGGCAAGTAGAGAAAAATTCTCTAAATGATGAAAAGGCTCGTCAGGGTATGAAAGCTACAATGCACCCACATTGCAATTAATGTAGCTGAATTTCTGATTCCGGACTCACTGTGGGTTGGGCACTTGAAAAGCCAAACAGAAAATGACTGGGGTTAAAATAAGGACAGCATTCACTATCAGCTGCATCAACATGACAGTGAAGACAGCAAAGAGAGAAAAACCAAGAATCATTAAGTAACAAAGATGAAAGGAGAGCTGCAAGAGTAAACAAGCATTTTTGGTTTGTGTGGAAATGGAATGTTTCTTACAGAGACAACTTTGAACTTGATACAAATAGCGGACAAGCTGTGATGGCTCAGAAGAGCCACAGCCAACCCAGCCTACAATTGTACTGTAGCTGCTCCATGTGCCATTCTGAAATCTGCATTCCTTCTCCTTGCTAGCTATCCAATAGCATTTTACTTTTCTGCAGGGAGAATCTAGTCCGCACCTGTTGTTACTAATTATAATTTCAAATATTAAATGAAAAGGACAAGGATATATTGGTAGAAAGCCTACTGTGAAGATTTAATATCTAGTGTAGACATATTTGTGCAAACTGACATGCACTAGTACTCCACTGCCTGTTTGGTCACACTGTATGTGGGCCCTTATGAACCTGAGTGGTCCTGGAATGACTCTGTGAAATCAAATTGGTTACCCACAGGTTTCCAGAGGAGATTATACTTAAGTGGTTTCTCTTTTTGGTTTAAGGATATACAAGCCATGATATTATCACGGCAAGTAATGATGTAGAGTGTTCTGTAGGCAAAGAGTATTCCTACCTAGTTCATCAGCATGCTATGGTGAAAGACTGGAACAGAGGCCATTATCACAAAGATCCAAACCTCTCACTGGGATACACCCAAATAGCCCCATACTGGGAGCTGTAACACTTGGAAAGAGTGATCAGAGAGATCACAGGAGCAGCTTTCTCCTGTGCCTTCACATAAGGACCTGCTTTACAAAAAATCGCTAACAGCACTAATAGAGAATCAAGGACCTGCTGAGTACATTTCAACTGCTCTTCAGTGCTTTGATGCCGAGCACTTCCTGCAGAAAAAAGGAGGAAGTATGCTGATAATATGAATACATCTCACTACCCCCTGCACATAACCAAGTGGCATTTAAAAAAAAAAAAAAAAAGTAAAAAAGATAACTAAATTCTCTTAGGCTGAGAGGTCTAGCACACGTGATCCGAACTCAATTGCAAAAGCAATTAGTTTCCATGCAGAGGTTGGAAGAGATCTCTGGATATCATCTTGTCCAGGCCCCCACTCAAACAGGGTCACCTAGAGCCAGCTGCTCAGGCCCACATCCAGATTGCTTCTAAATATCTCTAAAGAGACCCCCCAGAGCAACCTGTGTGACTGCTCACTCACCATCACAGGAAGAAAAGTGTTTCCTGGGGTTCTGTTTGTGCCCATTGCTTCTGGTCCTGTCACTGGGCACCACTGAAAATAGTCTGTGTTCTTCCCTCCCTCACTTCAGGTGTTTTTATACTTTGATGTGATTCCCCAAGCCTTCCCTTTTCCAATCTGCTATCTCAACAATCTTTCTTAAAGCTGGATGTAAGCCAACACACACTTCTGCTATCTACACACATATATGCATTTGGAAGTAAACTGGGATCAATTCATTTAATATTTCATCCAACAGACATGATCATGACCCATACTGGGGAATTTGCTAACTGATCTGCAAGACTCTGCAATTCAGACTGGGTAGATACTGGGTTTTATGTTTAAATTTTCTTACAGAGAACTAATTCATTTGTTAGATTGCTTATGTGCAAATATGAATATTGCCATTTCAATTTGTTCCACTTCCTAAAATTAGCAGAATATAAATACCTGTCTTTCACACAAAGTTATCCTAAAATATCTGTAAGTATGTAGTAAGGAAGAGGTATCACATGATAAAGTACATACCAAAGACCTTGACCCTGGGACCAAAATAACTATCCAGACACCTACAGCAAGACAGAGTTTTCCAAGTGAAAATATTTCAGCTAATATCTGAATCTAATACTTTGCTGGCAGAAGAGAAAATATAAGTATACAGTCTTTAAGATAATTTTCCCAATATTGGTTTCATGAGTCATTGCTAATATCACTGCCTGCCTTTGCTCACAGTTGTGCAGACCTCTGAACCATAGATCTCAATCCCTTGTGTGCAGCCTCATAGCATTCTAACAGTATCTTCTATAAGGTTTTTAAAATATCCCACAACTCCTCTGAGATGGTCTCCAGTTCTTTAAATGAAGTAGCTCAAGCAGAAGCCTGGGAAGAGTCTGTATTTGGAGATTGATTGAAGTTTAACTCCAGTAAATTTACACCAATTTAATTAGCAAGACAATTACAAATAAGTGCCAATTCAGTTATAAACAGGGATATTTCTCAGTGTACTCTACAGCACCTTGAAACAAATTTGAACTTGTACAAAAGTGGCCATTCCCAAACTAAACATTCACTAACTGAATTCCAAATTTAAAGCTGATTAGAGTTCAACTAATGTCATAGTCTTAGGGAAGCATGGCTTTCCTTCCACCTCTTAAACTACACATTAGATGAATTCATTCTTCTTCGATTCCTTAAATCTGGTCAAATTACTATTCGAACCTACAAAAGCACTTAATGTTGACATCTGTGGGTTTGTGTGTCTCACTAGGAAAACACTGCCTCTTGAGGCAAAGACAAACAGCATGAAAGATGCCCAGAGAAGTCTAACAATGAATTTCTGTGGCAATCAACAGACAAGCTCTCTCCACTCTCCAAGCTTAGCAGCAACCTTGGCTCAGTAAATTGGTTAGACTTGAACTCAGTCATTTACACCTCTGGCTTCATCACCATTCAGGGAGCTCTGTTTGTTCTCTGAGTAAGACCTATTGAACATAGGACCTTAAAAGTTGGCCTCACCACACTTTGAACTGTATGCTATGTAGAACGCACTAGTGTATTTCAGGAAGCCCCAGACTTCCCACAGGAATACCAACCCAAATTCTGCAAGAGCTGCTCTTGCCTGGAAGGTGAAGGATTAGCTTATTCCAATGCAGCTGATTCCACTCAGGGCTGGTACATCATCTTACTTAGCCACAAGAGCAGAAACACAGAACAGACAAGCATTTCAACACTTCTGGCTAGGGGATCTTGCCCTCAACACACATACTGATGCTTGTACATGGTCTCCTGGCTGTCTATACTCCTGTCCATCTGTTGGGATGGCATGGCGCCAGCTAACAAGGTAGCACGCCAGCCTCACTAGCACAAATGTGCCAAATAAAGATGGGTTCTTTTGAATGCACGGCTTTCAGAAGACAGCAAGAGCCATGTTCCCACTAAAGACACATAGCAACAAGCTTCTGCATATCCTCAGTATTACTAAAGTTATTTTAGGTTTGAGCACCCTTTTTTTTTTTCCAATATTCAAGCACCTTCCCAAACGTGGAAATCTTAAAGTTGCTAAATTGCCAGGCAAAGCAGGAAGTATTTTAACAGACTCACTGGCAATACTATTGCATGCCTGCAGGAGCTTCTATCCCCACACCTATACATGCCACTAAAATCCTTTGGAAAGAGCTTTCCCATTTAAATCTGCACATTTCTTCACTGCTTTCTAATCGTCTCTACTCCTTCACATTTTAAGAGCATCTCTTCTCATCAAACAAAACTATGATTTTTCAAGCACTGATTAACCTCTTAAATAGAGCCAAAGTTCTTGCTGTTGGTAAGTATATAGAAAAGCCTTCACATCCAGTAGTACTCATTTAGCTTCAGTTTTAATGTGAGCTTGAAAATTACAAAAAACATCACAAGAATTTGTGATATTGTTGGATACATAAAAGCAGAAACTTCCTTATACACACTAATTTAGAGGTCTGGAGAAATGAAGACTCCCTATCTTTGGAAGTTCACATGCCACACAACTTCAGCTCCCCAAGACCAACAAGTTTGATGAGCCACAATAGACATGGTTTAAGAAGCCAGACAGCTTGCCAGCTCTAGCCATTACTGAACACTCTGGAAATACTGGAAATTCTCTCCTGAAAAGTTTTATGCCTAAGTTGTGTATGGGCCATATAAAAAGAGTTGGCCAAAATTTGAGTTGGGGTAGGGGAGGGGAAGAAAAGAGATTTAGACAAACTTTGTGTCTCATAAAAACAAGAGTTCTGCCTGCCTCTATCTGTACAAGTGCATAGAAATATAACACAAAGAGGATAGTGTTCAATCATTCTTTTCTGAAGTCATCACAGTAGTGGAGCCTTTTCTTCTCAGGTCAGTTTAGCCCAGTTATTGACCTGCTCTGTCACTCAGATCCCATTGCTTTTGGTACTGGCACACTGCTGGACTGGGCTCAGGTAGACACTATGTTATATGCTCCAAAGTAAAAGAGCAAGCTCCACCTTACCCTTTCCTTTCCCCTACAGAGATTCTGCCCTATGAGCAAAAATAAAAGATCTGGCTCTTAAGCCTTTAGTGCAATTTGTCACCAGCAACCCTAAGCAGGGATCATACTCTGAAGCATCATTTTTGACAGCAGCAGCGTATGTGCTGGTAGGGGGAAGTGCAGGGCATGGAGACAGGCAGATCTGGGAGAGGTGTGCAATAGTAAACACAGCCAGCATGAAGGTAACCATCTGCTGGGAGGCTATTCTGACACATAAAATACTGAGCAAGCATGAATGAAATACAGCAAACCCCACCCGAGCACCAGACGCAATCAAATCTGACCCTCTTGAAATTTTTATTTGAGTTAATGTTACCTTTTAATAACCTTTCACTGCTCTCTGCAAAGATAACAGGTGTCATTAAAACAGCTGTCACCGTGCCAATCTTCCCTAAGACACCTATTTATTTGGATCTTTCAAGAGAAACATAAATGAAATCAGTCATTCTATATTAGAGGGTTCCCAGGGACAGTTAGTTGATTGGCATCTCTTACTAGTGGGCAAGTCACCGCCAGACACTTGTAGGAGACAGCGTTTTCCCTGAAGTCTTGATGCTTTAACATCTGACAGGAATGTGTATATACGTATGGATTGATTTTTTTTCTTTTTTGTTTTTTTTTTTGATGAATGATATTCTGTGAAATATCAGAGAGAAAAATGTCAGACATACATTGCATAGCAATCGAGGGCTAATGAAGATCCAGGTATTAAATCAATTAAGAAGTATCAAAAGCTACCTAATCATCAAGGAACAAAATTGGCACCACAATATGTAGTGAGTATGGGAAAGCCTAATTTACTAAACATACCCTGCAGTCACATAATTGCATGTAATTTTACCAGCATAATTAACTAATTTAATTACCACTTCTCAAGTGCATCAATTATTGACATTACAGAGTTTTCAGACAGCAGAATTACTGTGTGGTACATTCAGAGAATGCAAAATGCTTTGTACGCCTATTTTCCAGTCACAGTCAACAACTGAGGGAACACAAGCAGTAAAGGAGAAAAATTACAAGTGCACCACACAGAGCACACTTTAGCAGTCAGGTTTAAGAGATGAACTAGACAAAACCATGTTTATGTGGGACTGAAAAGTCAACAGCAAATTATTGGAGAGACCAAGAAAACAAAACCTAAGCATGGTATTAAAGCAGACAACTCTTATTTCTGAACAGAGAGGTCTAGTTTAAATTAAATCCACCCAGGAGAGAATAAGTGGAGATCTACTAGTCACCTTTATCTCTTAACCCAGTGCTTGATCTTACAGTAATATCTGCAAGGATATACAGGTGCACCAAGCTCCATTGGCCTCACTAAAAAGCCATAAAGATGTTGGGTCTGTCTGCACAAGTCTCAAAAAAGAATCAGAGCCCAAAGAGGCTCAGACTAGGATATGATAAGAAACAGTATGTGCTTGAAAAAAAAAAACCATGATGGGTCTAGGGATGGGGGTGCCTGTGTGTGTGAAAATACAAAGATAAAGTATGGATGCATTCTTATTAATTAAAATGTAGCTTTGCCATGTGGGATCATTACTCAGACTTGAAGAACTATTGATCCCCCACTTAATGTTTAGACACTTTATGTAAATCTTTGCATAAAACCCTTTTGTTTCAGCAATGAGCTTTTCAAAGTCAAGAGAGATGTCAGCATCTGCTCCCTATGGAGTCTTAAGAGTCGGTGTCAGTAAAAAATGGGCAGCGTCAGTGAAAATTATGCCCTGTGTCAGTAAATTTGTTAACAGGGTGGTTGGAAACCCTGGGAGCTGTGGTGTCATTTTCTTCTCCCATTGCCCTCTTGTACTTGACCTTTGCACAGCTGTTTCACAGTATCTGGAGATGGCTGAACTGTGAAATAGTGATTACAGGGAAGGGGGCATTTTAATGAGAAAATACAACCTAGAACAAGAAGAGGGCATTCTTTCAAATGCCAGCTGAGATCTTTAAAATCTTTTTTGTTTTTCAGATTCAATTAAGAGCAATCGCGACAACGCCCCCTTTTAAAATCTAATGCCAACATTAAGTTACCCTTTTTAAGGTCAGGAAAGCTTACTGGATTCATTGTGTTGATTATAACAAGCAAGCAGAGACACTCTGTTAACATAAAAGCCCAAATAAATCATCAGTAGCCAGAAGAACCAAGTGAGCACTGTCCCTCCCTCAAGCAGCTCTGTATAGATGGTGCTATAAACCTGTTGCAGTCTGTCCCTGTGAGGGCCTTTTGTGGATCCAGCTCAGGAAAAACTTATGCATGTGCTTAAAATTAAGCAATAGCTTAAGTTGAGCCACTTACTTGAAGTACTGTAGATGATTTTAACAGAGATAATCAATCTGGTCTGGTGCATGTGGCAGTAGTGAACCTTCCTGCATCCTCCAAAAAGCGCGAGAGATTTCTTGAATCTTCAAAGGTTTCTATGCAACAGCAAGACATACCTAATCCTATCTAGACTCCTCTCTCAAAACCACGATGTGAAAAATCAAGACAGTGAGAAAAAGCACACACTGTGATCACAAAAGAATGGAGGAGGAAGGGGACCACAGGTTCTTCATGCTAAGAGACAAGATGAGTTTCTGTAAGCAAACCTGATGAATGATGCTCTTCATGCTGCTCGTTCTGCAGGCTGCTCTCTGCACACCTGCCACGTGGCTGCTATCAGTAAAAGCAATTCCAGTAATGACATTGATGTGTGAGGGGCCTGCACTTGTGAGACACCAGGCCTAAAACATTATTCATTGAAGTTGTAAGTGGGTGGTGGAACTTAACCAGTCAGCTGAATTAGTGCATATAAATGAGCACAAAAAGACAGCAAAAAGAGTGGATGAGTCAGTAGCATCAGGAAGGAAAAAAGATGAAATACAAAAATGCTCTTCATACACTGTCAGCCCTAGCATGGAATGCCACATTACTCCAGCCTTCAAACATCCTCTTAAGTGATTGCAAAAACTGTAAAAGAGCTGTGTTTTTGTCAAACACCAACAAGAGTGACCCATCTGGGGTGCATACGTGCTATTGTATGTACTTAGCAGTCTGAAAAATAAAATGTTAATAAGGTAAGTTATGCATTGCACAGACATCTGTATTTCAGATTGAAAATACATGTTTCCAGCAAACTACTAAAAGTCATCATCCCACACACATGCCATACACTCTGAAAGTGGTGCGGCCTGTCATTTATTATTTGTGCAGTCACTGATCTCAGACTGCCAAGATAGGAAAGTTCAGAGTTGGTCACAAATAAGGTTCTTACATGCTTCCCTCAGAGCTTTCAAACAGAGCTGCCTACTTTCCTATTTCACAGAAACTAAGGAGTGAAAGTGGAATCAGACATTAATGCTCATCAGTAATGCAGCATCCCTCTACCTGAACTGGAGATCAGACAGATTAATTGGAGAGAATAAGATGCTTTCTAAGTTTTTCTTCCCAAGACTTTACTGGAAAAGCTTTTGTCAGCCTCTCTTCTCAAACAAATTAGTTTGGATGAACCCTTCATGCATATTCCATTACCCTTGACAGAGCCTGGAAGTTTGGTGACCTCTCTAGAAGGACCTTACTGCCAGTGGTAATGGAAATCCCCAATTCACCCTGATACTATCACCTCCGAGGTTAAATCATCTTCGGCCTTAATTATGAGTCTGGTAATTTGGACAAAACAGTTTTTCTCCTCTGCTGCATTCCTGTGTTTCCTAGATGCTTCAGCACCACTTCAACATGGAATGCAGCACTGCAGATACAGATGGGAACAAAGCAAGAAGGGCAGCACAACACTGTGAAAGGTGCATGACCAGGAACAGCCAACCATCTGGCTCTCCTCCCTGCCATTGGTAGGATACTGGTTTTCCCTTGCTACTGTATGATGAGGGAAAATAGGCTGAATCTCCACTACTACCACATATTTGTGAACCAGTCTGCAAAAGTTGCCCCAAAGGGTTGCACATCTGACTAATGTCACAGTACTCCCCTAATTTTTTAACACAGAAAATTTGCTGTGAGCTGCTCTGAATCTCTTTTGCTTAGCTGGACAGTGTAATTGCCATCCATTCACCACACCAGGACTGCTGAGGAAGCAGCAGCCTGCACACCACATCTGTTACCAACACACAGTGGAAGGCAAGGAGGGGCAGAACTGAGCCTGACAGCTCTGACAGAGCCCTTCAACCAACCCAAGCCAACATGGACATCCCAGCAAGATAAGCATCAATTATTAGCTAATTCTGTCAGTTTCGCATTGGGGAGATGGAAAGGAAAATCATCAAAGTCAATATAATTCAGTAAATGTAAGGAGAGGGGGAAGTTCTCTGTATCCCACAAAGTACCTTCATCCCATACAAAATAAGGTTTTGGCAGATGAGAAAGAATAGAAACAGAATTAAGGACTAGTGTTCCTTACATACAATGGAGCAGGGCTCCATCACATCTGCTACATTTGCACAGCACATGAAACCATTTATCTTTCCACTTGATGCTCTGCTAGGATCAGCTTAAAAAGAGGTGAATGCAATTAGGCCTGAATTCACCCAGCAGGAAAAACCAAAATATGAGGGAAAGATGACAATGACTGGCAAGGGTTTAAGAATATAATGCATTAGATACCCCAAAAGCCACTATGTAATGATTCAAAATAAAATAACACTGGTTACAGAAATGCAGCCAGGCTTTCATTGGAAGTGAAAGCATCTGCAACTTTTCAAATGCCTGTAATAAATGAAAGAAAGAGAAAGGTGAAAATGATAAGTAGAAAACAACTTAGGCATTGTAGAAAATGGAGAAGGGAAACAAAAAGACAGTACTAATAACCACCAGAGACTAAAGACTAGAACAAATAACTTGAAGTTCATTAGGAACAGAAGGACCTTTCACAATGACAGTAATCTATTACTGGATGAAAAAAGTCATCTTGTAAGCAATAATAGCAAAAAGACAGAAATCCTAAAAAAAAAAGCCACATAATCTAATACTGCTAAACAAACCAAAACCACATTTCCCAAATATGCCCTGCATGCCACAGAAAGATCATGGTCCTTCCACCATCTAGTTAAAATAGAAGAATAAAGCAAGATTAAGCTTGTAGCGTTGTAAATGGGAACTAGAATGGAAGACTTAGCAACTAAATTCAACAAAGGCAAAACATTATTGAAAGGCAAATTAAAGCTTGAAAGATGCAGAAAATAAACCTCAAATAAAACTGAGATTCTTACTTTGAATTTTGCAAGTATCTAACCCACTGGCTAGTTCACTGCTTAACAAATGCTTCGCCACTCACGTTCCCTGCTCTCATGGACTAGCATGACCCAGGGAGAGATTACAGTGCACATGCTGATTTATACTGGCAGGAAATTTGGCCCTCCGGGTTTTGGGAAGAACTGTGTTTTATTCCTATTTTTGTTCCCTTACAAAGATGAAAGAGAAGAAGAATTCAGAACCTGTTCCAAAGGTGCAGGTGCTCTGTGCAGTTCTGCTGGGGGGTGGGCAATATTGGCAGAACCTCCTCACCACTGCTACATCAATACCACACCTTGGCTCATCAACCAGCAAGACCAGCTGCAAGAGAGACAGTTAGGAAGCTTCCTTTTACACTAGTCCAGACATTTCCTTTCCACTACCAATTAACTACCCACAACACAGGAAAGCTTATCAGCAACATCAAAGAATGCATTCCTCAGTAACACACACGGTATGGCAGATAACGTCTCTGGCTGCATCAGATTTTCTAATTAAGCATGTGGGAGTGGGGAAAAGAGCAAGGGGGGCTGGGGAGAGCTGGAAAAAAAAAAATCAAGCAGAGTGCACTGTGTGTGTTGTTAGCAGTCAGTACTGTAAACTGAAGTACAGGTGCCATTAGCAATCTGCTGTCTGCTGAGCTGCACTGCTCTGGGACCTCGCTTCCTGGCGTGTCTTTTGTGTCTCTGTCTCAGGGAGCAGGGTAGAGAAGACACTGTCACTGTGGCAAGGTGAAAAAATGGCACAATGATTGTTGGTTTGCTTTATGTACCTACTGCCTCACAGCTAAAAAAACAAGAGAACTGATATGGATTTCATTAAAAGACTGTGTTGCTTTTAAAAATAAAAGCCAAATGGAAGAAGCAAATAGCTAAATGCAATAGGTTGAATTGCCTATTAAAACAGTTGAACAAATAACTCACTATAAGAATTTATTAGCTTAATTCAGCTCTCCAACCCCCTGTTCTAAAATTCACTTGGAAATATTCAATTAAGTTGAGAGCAAATCTATTTCAACACTCTGCAAGTGCAAGCACAGACAGTTCAATATTTTCTTTTTAAGCTTCATCAGAGTTAATTGAGACTATTTACACTCTTTTTTTGTTTCCTGAATGAATGGACACATATGCACTTTCAGCACAAATAATTGTGTATACAGTTTAAAAAATTGGTGTCTTTACATATTTCTGCTGGCAAAACTTGACAGCAGGAATATTTGTGGGAAGCAAACACAAAGACTTCTCTACAGATGAAGCAAATTAATTTTCAGATTGAACATTCCCAAAAACATTGTCCAGCTACAGACAGATCATTATGCTGAAGTCTGAACTGTGAAAAATTAATGACAGAAAATATGCAGTGCCTACTTTGCAAACCTCAAATCGAGTAAATCACCTTAGGTCTTGTGGTTATAGTAGCTGCATTAATTGCTCAAGATCTGGCTCCTAGATAAACTTCTCTGCATGGAAAACAAGTCTTTGTTTCATTATTAAATCCTAATGCGAACTGATGGTGCCATACAAAACAATCTTCTCTTGAAATTCCAGAAGCAGCTCTGTTGAGTTCAGCTTGGAGCTGGCAACCTGCATTATTCTGGTTTGGATACAGGAACCTGTCACATGCTGCTTTTTGTTGCCTTTTTAAAAGAGTTAATATTTGGCTAATATGTTTATCTTTGCATAGCATTACTGTCTGTGTGCAGGAAAGAAAGAAACAGCTGTTGCAAGCCTAACCCTTACTCATTAATCTTTCATCATCTTGGGACTTCCAGCATTGTATTCTGTATTACAGCATCAGCTTTCTATTCAGCTGTGGCATCTGAGAGCAAATTTCCAACAAAATTGCCATTTTCACTTGCTAGGTCCACTTGTACTGAACCTGGACACTGAGGGTCCCCACACCCCTCACCCAGCAGAGGCTGGGGTGTGAGGCAGGTGGCATTTCTACCTTACCAAGGCTTGCAGAATCTGTTTGCTGGCAGCTGCTTGTTTCAAGGGGAGCAGGAGGCCTCCCAGTGCAATATTTCCTTCTGGTAGCACAAGGAGCAATTTCAGCTCCCTTGCATCAAACTAATGTTCCGAGTTCTGCTCTGACTTAACCACTTGGCAAAAATTCTGAACCTTGAAGTGCCCAGGTTACACCCAGAAACTTTCAGATTCAGCAGCAGAGGACTATCTCCTCCTCCTGTTGCAATGGTCTCATAG
This sequence comes from Erithacus rubecula, assembly GCF_903797595.1. Classification (NCBI taxonomy): domain Eukaryota; kingdom Metazoa; phylum Chordata; class Aves; order Passeriformes; family Muscicapidae; genus Erithacus; species Erithacus rubecula. The sequence goes on along the minus strand of NC_136689.1, from coordinate 59,974,683 downwards.
TTGGCTGATTTTCTTCCCAGCCTCCTTTTGGATGTATGCCCAAATCCACAGATGTGCACAGGAGGTAGATGGCACTAGAGGTGCCCTTAAGCACCTCAGCTGTTACTTCACACTGCCTCCCAGGTGTTATTAGCAGAAAACATGCATTGCAGAAACCACAGTAGGATTCTCTTTATACCATCCTTGTTTTAAATCTTTATGAATTCTCAGGAAACAGAGACAATGGGTGTTAGGGAGTCAGAGCTCTAGGGCCTTCTCCTCCCCCCACCCCACCTCCACTAGACTGTATCTTTATAATCATGCAGTAAAGCATATATTGGTCTTAAAAAGCTGTCTGTAGTGTATCTGCTGTAGTAAAGTCACCACTCTGACCAGTAAACACAGTTTTGCCCAGCTGACCAAGCAACATCATGCACAGCTTGGCTCTGCCTTCTGCCACCTGTCTTTGGGCACTCAGACCACAGGCACCAGATGGGAGAGACTGCCCTATCTAGCCACACCTATGCTGCTGACAAACTCCATCCAATGCCTCATGGACTGTCCTTAGGCAATTCTGGATGGGTCTGTGCCTGACCCATCACTGACTCAAATATGAAATAAATACAGTGAGAGCATTTAACTCCTCAAGTCATGTTCTCATGCTAGGGAAGGAATTGTGGTATTAGTGATTAGGTCCCTCACCACCATCACCTCATATGCACACACCAGTACAAGTACAGGCTGGACCACATTTAAGAGTAGTGCAAGCTAGTCAGGACAATAATTATTCAGTATTTCTACTTCTTCCAGAAGAAGAAAGCCTGTAGAATTTTCTATCTTTTCATAGAATGCTTTACAAATTCATGCAGACCATATACATCAGCATTATGTGTTGGGGAATTGCTAGTTCATACAGCACTCATATCAACAGAATTGACAACAAGGTTGAATTCACAGAATAGATAACAAGGTCCCATCCAGAGGTTAATATTTGTACTAACTTTTATTTGGTTTACTCATGTCGTCCATGCCATTTTTTCCTTTTGATCATCAGCCTCATGAGAATCAAAGGGCATTCTTAGGTAGCATCATGAATGCAAATTTTCACAACAAAAAGCAAGCAGGAAAAAAAAAAAAGGCGCCAGTAACTTGTTATTATTTGTTCAAGGTGTTTTGCTCCTGTTTAGCTCATCTGCCTTTAATAGGTTGCCTTCATACTCCCTTCACAGAGTTAGAAATTCTCATGTTAAACACGGAAGCTCCTGACAGATCTCTCTTTCCTAGGGCAAGATTGCTTAACTAGCAATAACTAAGATACCTTTTGACAAGTGCAGCTAAGAGCCAGAAAAGCTTAGTCAATCTGCATCAGTCTGCCTTGGCACCTTTCTTTCAGTTTCATATCTAAACACTGGATGCCAAAGTGTCTTGCAATGATTATAGAAAACTATAAAAAGGAAAATGAATGCAAAAGCAGAAATCATATTAATCAGTTGAAGGAAAATACTTTTCCAACTACAATTGTGGCTGAAACACATAAATTAGATGACTGGAGTAATAAGACATGTGAAATGGCTTTTAAGTCCACTACCAGCTCCATGCAATAAATTTCAAATGACATCCAGGCTTTTAGTGAAGGGGATGATTTATTGCAGTCTGCAGGAAGAGAGCTTTCATGGATTATCTCTAAAGTGGCAAAACTCTATTCTGAATTTTTCAAAATTAGTGCAGCTCAGTGAATGTCACTGACAAGCAAATCCAAAAGCACTTTAACAGAAAATTGTAAGAAAAACAGCAAACATACTTTTGAACATCCACAGATTTTTCTAAGGGAACTACATCTTGCCTTTTCCTACACCAAAAAAACCCCAAACCTAACAAGAGTATAACACTTGCTGCATGTGTAGTCCACCTGGGCTTTCTATAAACAGAGGTATTGAACAAGTGAGCTTTCTAAGGCTTTTTATGCTAAAAAGCCTTCAAAACAATTTGGCTAATAGTGTAAGTTTCTTCCTGATCCTATAAACCTAGATATGCTCTTTCTTCTTTTTTTTCAGCCATTAGGAAATGTGAGTGAAATACTGGCCACAAAAAAGCTCTCCAAAGGCAGCCCAGAGCCTACAGGGTTCTGTTTCCTTTCAGCATGCAGGAAAAGACTTATTTCCTCTCTGCTGGTAAATGGAATCAGAGAAAACATGTTTCCACTGGAATCATGGAGTACCATGACATCAGTGTACAGGAGCTGTGGTGCTCACTGGAGGGCTCCTGGCTGGCACCTGACTACCAGAGTGCAGCACAGTGTGCTGGCTCTGCTTTCCCTGGGGTGAGGATGGCTGGTGGGAGCCCTGGGATTTGTCACAACTACATCCCCTGGTACCCTCTCACTCAGCACTAAAAGTAATGGTGTCTAAGGAAAGGATGTTACAGGAGACAAGCTCTCACAATCCTCTTCAAGAGGCAGAGATGTACCTTGGCTAAATGCTGTTAGACACAGTCCCCTAATTTTGATTGCTTTACAGGCTAGTGATAGTAAATAATTCTGGTAATTCTCAATACATGGAGCACTAAATTTGCATACCAATGGCAGTTAAAACTAGGCTATGTATGCATTAAGTAATAGAAATGCTACATATGAGAAACATCTTAACACTTTCCTGACGCCTTTCACCCAGACTAGTTCTAAAATATTTTATGAACTAAGCAGAGATCTAATTTCACTGGCATTCAGACTAGAAAGTGGAGATCTATAGTCCATTTGTTTATATAGAAAACACAGAGTGGTGTGATTTAGTCTCCCAGGAGAGAATGCATGACAATGCACCAAGGCTAACAGCTCTGCTTTACATGGCTGTTAATGATGCTTTGGTTTTCATTAGAGCCTTTCCTTCTGAAGACTAACCATTAGCTTTTTAAAGCGTGAATTCAGCGCTCACCTGGATTAAGAGTGGTATTTCATTGACTCCACAGTACTTACAGATGTGACATTTCTCCTGCAAATCACCTATCCAAAATCTGATACTTCGTTTATGGGGATTGCTGGAAGCAATAAGGGATTCATGCAAACATTTTTTAAAATTAAGTCCATCCAAACTTGAGACAAAACCTACATTATGACACAGCTGGACAAAATTTATTCACAACTTTACTATCTTTACTATCCAACCCATTTTCATATACTGGTGGTGTTTTCATGGTTTGGATTTTGTTTGGTTTTGTTTTGGGTTTTTGGTTGGTTTAGGTTTTTGGGTTTTTTTGATGGGAGATTGAGTATGAGTTGAACAGAGCATCTTTTCTGAAGCTAGTCACAGACATTATCTTAGTTTTCTAGCCAGAGACTGAAGCATAACCCAATGAAAATACTGACTTAAGAGTTGCTGGCAGGTCAGTGACAAAGCCCAAAACATAACATTGGTTTTCACACCAGCACTTTAAACAATCTGCAGTACACTGCAGATAACAATGACTATAAAGTATGGGATGTTCTTGAATTTGTTATATATATTTTAAAACCTACCTCTACCTGTGTTCAAGTAAAGTCTGGCACATACTCTTCTTCATTCTCAACTTAGAGTATCCAGACACATACTAAACATAAGTCTTACTCTGCACTCCTTGTAACACAAGACACAAAAAAACACTGAAATCTTTTTGGCATGACAAATACTCTTCTTCATCAAGGGTAGACAAAATTCAGAAGAAATCTCCTTTGCTGCCATCATGTAATAACCATGTAATTTCCCAAACGCTCACAGTCAGAATTATGGGACTTAGTGCATCAAAAATCAGCTTCTACCTACTTTTTTGTAGACACAAGAGAGAAGACATTTGCTCTGACTTAGCAAGTGTCATTCTGTGATAAGCCCAACTGAACATCCAATGCAACACGTCTCTTACAGGTTTTAAATTGCAAATATTCTCAAGAGAGGAAAATGGACTCTATTATCAATGAACACATAATCACACTGCTTCCGTTCACTTCAAATATTTTAAGTAAATTACAGGCTGGGTATACACCACTTTCCAGATTTTGGTCATGTCATTTTGTATATCCTATATTTTAGGCATTGTAGAGAAACCATGTTTCAAATAGTGGCAAAGTGATGATAAATGACAGAGCACTTAGCAGTATTGTGGCACAAACAAGCTTGTCTTATTTTATGGAAAATAAATGGAGAAAAACAACTTGGATATTCTTTCCCCACATCTTAAAAAAAAAAATCTGCAAATTTCAAGAAGAAATGGCATAAAGAATGCAAACTTACATCAATTATTTATATATTCACATGGAAATGCATGCAGAAGGCTTTCCTTCTGACCTGTGCATAAAGCTTCATTTGCAGCTATTACTTGTGTAAAATTCTATACCAGTTTAATCCTCCAAACCAAAATCCCCTACCTATAGACTGACTTTATAGCTGGGACCATGTCTAGAGAAGCATCACAGTAAGCAGATAACAGAAGGCTCGCTCCTTACATGTCTAACTCCCTTTCTCATTAGTGGGCAATGTGCCTGCACAGACAGGAAAATTTATCTCAAAGTCTGTGATAAATCAGTCAGATTTGATCTGCTCTATGTAAAATACACAGCCAACACTGATTAAATGAGCAGTGGAGTGCTCTTTCAATAGTGCATCAATGCTTTTCAGCACATAGGCATGGACAGAGGGCTCAGAATTATAAATGAAGGAGAATCGTGGCATATGCCTTCAGTCATTGGAAGAATTCTCTGTAAAATATGAATAAAGTGATGTGGCTTCCTTTCCAATTCCTCTTCCACATGTCCATTAACATATTTCACTGATCATTCATATAATATAAAACAATTTGGGGTACAAAGAATTTTATGCACACTGCTGTGTCATTTTAAAACATTCCGTAATAGAGCTTGGACAGCAATTTTGTACCATGACACATTTTTAACAAAATACTTTTTAAAAACACTGTTCTAATTCTCAGCCATTATCTCTCCCTCATCTCCCTCTGCCCTTCCTTACTAAGGAAAGCAAGAAGTCATTAATAAATGTTGAACTAACAAGTTTTCTAAAAAGACAAATCACAAAAATCAATAATTGTCCAGTTTGAGCCTACAGTAGTGATCCAAAACAACCCCAATTCATGTATCTGACAACCCAAACATCAGAAGCAACTCACTGTCTTTTCTCTACCAGCAAATCTACAGAGAACTTTACCTACAAGGTCTCTGGCAGATCTAATTCAGACAAGCAATTTTTTTTCTAGCTCTCTTCTAGATTCCCTCTAGACCTGCCAGTCCCATCATAGTAATAAATGAGTGATTTGGGATGAGCCCTCATCAGCACAAGACCTCTTGGTTCAGGAAGCCAAGGAAAGTCATGCAGCCTCAGCTGCAATCCAAGGCTCTGGGATTCAGGGAACTCCTCTTTCCTCATGTTGTTGTAACTCAAGATTGGAGGAAAAGGAATCAAAGAGGGAAAATTCCAATCAAATTTGGAAAAGGAAAGGAAAAGGGAAAACGTCAAGCAAATTTATCAGAAAAATGATACTCTCAGAATTATTTTTAAAGTTGCACATAAATTATGAGTCCCCACACAAAGCAAAACCACAGGGAAGCCTCACCAAAGAGATTCCTCTCACAAAGAGATTCCCTTGGCATTTTCAGGAAGATGCATAAAGTGCACTGCCACACAGAGACTTGGTGTGTACTGGAGTAGGAATGGGCTGAGAGGATTCATAAATTTCAGAGACACTGCCCTTGTCATCCTGCTGGACACAGACACTCTGGGTATCCCTTTATCCACAGATGCCTTTCCCTTACTTCCACTTAGTACATTTCCAAATTTGATCTTGCAGCTCACCTTGCATGAGCACCTGCTCACAAACATGTCAGGTGGAGACACTGCAAGAACAAACCCTTGACAGAGCTTCAAGAACCCTACAACAAAAAGAAAGGACTATCTGGCATCTGCCAGCCCCTTGGAAAACTGTCTTTAATAAGAGAAACTCTTAAGTACAACAGTCTTTTCTACCAAGCAGCAGAACATAGAAATCAATCCCAAAATCTGGAGGTAGAGAGAAATTAAACACTTTACCTTTGCTGACACATGGGCCTCCGTAATTTAAGGGTTCTCCTCAGTCAGGACTCCCAAAACAATTGCAGAAAAGGATCATAATTCCTCAGATTTTTCCTTTCTTTGAGGTGATCCCCCTTTCACAACAGGACTGCAGTTGAGTGCTTCCAGAGACTCTGTATTGATGGCTCATTCAAGGCACTGACTCCTGTCTTAAGCTCCTGAAATCCTGCCTGTCACAGAACCAGTATCCTAAGGACCTCCCAGAAATGCCACCACAGGGGTCCCAAACACACCTAACCCTCTGTGGAATGTGCTCAGACAAAACCTCCTCCTAGAAGATGGAGATTAGTACAATTTACAGACTCGTTATGGAAGGTTTTATTCCATAAACAGTCATAAAATACCAAAGGAACAAATTATAGATTAATCTGGTTACTAGTGCTAAAGACAAGCAAAAGTTGGCAAACCAGCCTGACACCAAACCTTGGATTGGAATAACTGGATACTATTCCAAAACTACTCAAAAAACAGGTATTTAGCTCCTCAGCAGCAAGAGGAAAAGCAGGAAAGTCAGGAATGTGCAAAAGAAGGGAGAAAAAAAAGGTAAGTGTAAGGAAAATGAACCATTTTGCAAAGTAAGGCTGGAAGAAAAGGTGTGAAATTGAGAGGGAGAAGACTAGAAACAGGCCAAATAAACTAATGTCCTGACACTCAGGTCTATTCATTGTGGAATAATCTCTCTGAGGAACTGAAGCAAAACCTCATTACCTGTAATGCTTTTGCTCAGATACCACTGTAATGAGTTCATTAACACTAGAACATCAAAACCTAAACTGAACCAAATGCTTGATAATGTAATGCAAGAGGAAAACATTGCACAGGCAGAACAATACTTCCATTTCTATCACTGTAACAAGCCCTGAATGGCTGTGTTCATGTCCTAGTTTAGTTTACAATGTTCTGTGAGGAAGGGAAAGAAAAAAAGGGGGATGAAAATGGAAAGAAAAGAGAGAATAACCTTATTTTCCATTTTTAAATTAAAAACCTTTATTAAACTGAAAATCTTTTGAAGATAGCCATTGATGTGAACACCAAGTACTAGTCAGCAATGGGAGGTTTTGCTTGAGTTTGTTAAGTATCTGATTTCTCACAGAGTATAGCCAGTTTCTACTGAAAACAAAAGGGATGTTCATGTGTTAATTCCAGTGGAAGTTTGGATAAGGCCATTGAATTAACTAGGAATAAACAGCTATTTTGACAATCTTGAGAAACTGGAGGTAACAATTTAAAAAAAACAAAACACAAAAAAGAACCACAAAACCCCCTCAGACTGTTTTCATTTCCTTGCCTAACCCTTTGCAGTCCAGCAGAAAAGATGTCAAGTTTCACAAAGTTCTGTTGTCCTTATTCTGCCTAAAGACTCTTTGACCTCCAAACCCTGAACAAAAAGGATGCATCCCAAAGAAAGAAAATCCTATGGAGTCATGCATGGCACTTCACACAATAAAACTTCATGCATACAAATAGCATTAAAGGGATAGCAAGCATGTTTAAATTAATATATTACCCTTACTGAGTGATATGTGCCAGAAGATCCTACACATGGATTCATTCCATGAAGAATGGACAGACTGAAATGCAAACCACATTTGTATGTTGACTCAAACAGCACATTTGAAGAATGGCCTGCCAGACACAGCTCTCCATGAAATTAATGAAAACATTATAGAAAGGTTTGGTGTTAAAGAGACCTTGAAAACCATCCAGTTCAAACCCCCCTGCCATGGGGAGGGACACTTTCCACTGGACCAGGTTCTTCAGAGCCCCATCCAACCTGACCATGAACATTTTCAGAGATGGGGCATCCACAGCTTCTCTGGGCAACCTGTTCCAGTGCCTCACCATCCTCATTGTGAAGAATCTCTTGCTAATATCTAACCTAAAATTACCTTCTTTCAGTTTAAAACCATGCTTCTTGATCTGTCACTAGCCCTTGCTAAATAATCCCTCTCCAACTCTCTTCTGGGCACTTGTAGGAACCAATACTGTAAGGCTGTTCTAAGGTCTCCCTGGAAGTTTTTTCTTCTTTTTTTTTTTATTCTCCAGGCTGAACAAACCAAGCTCCATCAGTCTTTCCTCACAGAAGAGGTGCTCCAGCCCAATCTGCAGAGAAGAAATAGCCTGTTTCAGAGTAACAGGCCTGTCCCACACTAACAGGGCACAGAACCCTCAAGCACACAGCTGAATCAGAAGCAAGACAAAGATTGAATCCTGACTACAGATAGACACAACAATACTAGTGTTAATAGCAGAATGCACCCCAGTAGATGATCCTACCTTCTCTTTTAGTTCTCCTTGCAACCCATGGTCATCTGCCATTACCTGCTTGTGCACCTACACCAGCTCTTTCACTATCAGGCAGCTGCAATCACCAATGGCCATCCCTTAAAACAGAATGAACACCAGGACAAATATCCTCACTACAAAAGCTTAGACATTATTTTAGCTATCAAACTGCAAAGGCAATAACTATGTAGAAGAAACTGCATGGACTTCTAAATCTTTGGGACTTTTTTCTCTGAAGTGCTTTGTTCAGCTGGGATACTACACAAACCTACAGGGAAAAAGGCACTGGGGTTTGTCCCAAAGAAGTTTAATTTTAAAGACTAAACCTGAGTGACACAGAGAAAGAGGAACCTGGAAGCATGAGGGGAGAATTCTGGACACCAGCAAATCAGCAGCTGGCAAGTCTGCTGGCTCAATTTTCATGTTTTTGCTTCTTAGTTTGTTTGGTTTTTATGGGCATAAACAAAAAGAAAAGTATGAAGCCATGGATATGTGTGTGAAGAACTCTTCCCAAATGGCACAGTGTGGAAGGAAACATGGACATTTATTCAATCTTTAATGTGAAGGATGCAGAAGCTGACACTGTGGGCCACAGAAAAGCAAAAGTTTTACTTCAGTAGCAAATAAGAGACAATTAAAAAAACTGGCAGAAGCACCTTGGGAATGAAGATTAAACTTACATACAATAGGAAAAGGAGAAACAGATGCAGAGAAAGGAATGACTTGGACAAAAATTCAGGGTAGCAAAGTGATTTTTAATATTATGAACTTAGGTGTATTATTTTTTAGATTGTTTTCTTGCATATTTTATTACATATGTTCCAAATTTGCTATTAACTTATAATTACTGAATCAGAAAGTTTTAATTCAACAATTACACTGAAAAAAGAAAGCACATTTTTGCATGTATTTATGTTCCCTTTATTATAAAAAAAATTATAATCTAGTTTTGTAACTGTGATTTTCTATACAGAATATTTTTCATGACAGAGAAATGGAAGCTGAAAGAGAACAGGTGCTTCTGTTTCCAGCAATCCCCCAAAATCGTCACCTATTAGCATATTATAGCAAAAGTGCTCCCATCTTCACAGGAAAAAAATGTGTTTCAAGAACCCTTTTTGCAAATCCATGCCTGAATTTTTCTTTGTTTAAGCAACAGGAGGAATGAGCAGAATTAGCTCCAGTTTCTTTTATGAATAAGGTACTTCATTCATGCTTTTCATGGTACAGTATATGGAACTTTAAAAGTTTCAGTCAATAGCTTGGTCAAGCAACCAAATCTGAACTCTGATATTAACATCTCAACCTCCTGAAACTAATGAGTCATATTATACCTTGCAGAAATTGTGGTTCACTTCCCCTAAAAGGGTAATCTGAGGTTGGTTAAGTAATTTGAAATCAAAAAGCAGAAATAAATGCATATGAGTTTTTTAGAAAATAGACACTGCACAACATAACAGGCTTTGCATATTTTAGATAACTGAGCTGTTCCATGGCTACTGTTGTGCCCTCACACTACACGGTACCTGTAAACATGGTTTTGGCACCTAAGGGATGGAACATGTGGGACATAAGTATAGAAAAAATATATTGAATAATCTGTGGTCAAGTTAGAAGTATTGTAACAGGAAAGTTTGTCCAGCATATTTTGGTGCAAGTTGGAACAATCTTCATGTTTTATGCTTTGCAAGTGGGATTACAGACAAGTTGAGTACCAGCATTTTCATTAAAAACACTCAAATTAGGGAACAAAAAGAACTCTTACAAGCTTTTTCAAATTTCACCACTATGCTTTGTATTTTAAATTTTAAAAATGTGACAACAGGTAAAAGCAATCAAGTAAATTTTTTTTACCAGTTTTTAGTCTTACAAACACTTAAAATTTCCTGAAATATAAATGGAAGATTTAATTTCTTGCCATATTCAAAACATCACAGTTTCAGCCATTTTAAAATTCAGCTGAAAACATAAAACCTGTTCAATCCAGTTTAAATTCCCTCTCCAAATTTGGTAACAGCCAACAAACAAACAAAGTTATTCAAATAGGTAAGTATGTCCAAAACATTCTGAATGAACAACAGCCTTCACCAACTTGCAGAGATCCCATTTACAGTATTTTCCTGTGTTTCTGAATCTGATTATCTCCATATATTTGTATCAGATTAAAAATGGTGTAACAGACACCACAGTCAAAACAACAGTCTGACTGATTCAGATGACTTTCTCTGGTCTGAATGGTTTCAATGGGCTTTCTAAAATAAACAAAGAATGAGATCATATTTTCCTTTACACTACTAACATTGGATGCTCTACAAGAGACAAACTGCTTTATACCAATGGAAAAAAAAAAAAGAGCTAAGATAATATTTTGATAAAAATTTTAGTGAAATTTACATCTACTGATGTATGCTGCAAAAGCGAGGGTAAGAATGGTAAGTTGACTTATCTTGTTCAGTTCTGCCACTATATAATCATATTTCTTTTCTACAGGCAGGTTCTGTGTTTAGTGTCCTATTGCTTAAGAAGTTTATAATTTAGGTCACCAAATACTGCTGTCCTTAAGAAAGTATTTGGGGCTGTACATCACCTTGAGTACCATTTTTGGAAGCCAAATATCCATGCCACAAAAAGGGACTAGATGATGGCACAGCTACTCCCAACAATACAAAGAGGTTCCCAAACTGGGAGTGTGCCATGGACTCTGATTCACAGGGTTTCTGGCTACACAGTTAAATGTAGGCAGTGCCAGGTCAGATTTCCTCTCCATGCACAGGACACTACACAGGTTTAGGCATTAGATCCCCTCACCAGGTAAAAAGGAGCCACCATCTCATGAGTCCTCATTTTCTGCTTTGAGCCCCTGAAAATGGCTGTGGGCACATCCAATATCCTAATGGCTTCTGATGTCAAACATATGGGAATAATGTACTCAAATCCACATCAAAAACTGTGAGGACCCAGATGTTCTGGGGTCCCCCAGGGAGCCTCAAAGTTCAGTCATTTATAAACTTCTCATACCAAGATATTTTTCACAAGAGAAATCTGTTCAGATGAAGATGCTTGAATGATTATTTGTGGAAAGCCAGAACTACAGCTGCCACACAAAGGGATAAGCACACCAACTGCAAATAATAAAAGGGATATCTGACCCAGCAAGTGGGGTAACAGCAGATATTTGGGGTCATCAGCACCCAGCAGCAGCATTCACACACAAAGCATCTGACTTATGACATCCAAATCAATATATTCACAACTCATAACAACACACCATTCATTCTTCTGAACTAGAGAATGATATTCAAAAAAGCTCAGATCCTTCTCCCATACTCAGTTGGAGACCATGAATTATTTAATTTCTTGGTTGCCTTTGTGTGTGTAGCAGGGGGACCTAGTTTTCTTTTGGCTTGACAGTTATATCATGTTGTATTTTTCTCTCCCAAAGCCTTCGTGCAGCTTTTGATGTGAAAGCTTAGCTTTCTGTAGACAACTGCTATTTCAAATTAAAAGCTGCATGAGTTGTTGACAATATAAGACTTTATATTTAATTCTCCCTTCATAGTTCACAAAACGTCTATTTCTATCATTCATTCCATGTTACTTCCTAGAGAAGATTACTATTGCAGCATACACCCATCAAAGCCATCTTTCTCATCAACAAAACGTTGTTTGTAGCAGCCACACATCAATGAAATTTCTTCAAGCCCGTGACTGTTGCTTTTTCATAATTATATTTTCTAATCCTGCTTTACACACGAGAGCTCAATTCACTTCCTGGTACAATACATTAGCATCCTCTTCAAATCCATTAGCAGTACCACAAGAATCACAGCATCTCTCCCTCTTCAAAACAGTATGTTATTAAGTTACCATACAGCAGGCTGAAGACTATGAATATTTTAAGTCCCCTGTATGTACCAAAGCAGAGAAATCAATCCTAGTCTTTAACCATATCTGAAATATTCTAAGACACCCTTGTTGGCTTCGTTTAACTTGTGTTTCTGGCACAAAAAAAAAAATATATATATATGTTCTATTTCATAAAGAGATTTAATACACACTTGGATGGCAACAGCATCATCTCTCTGGTCATTTTCAGCCTATAACACTCAACAGTGGGTGACCAGTCTACCACACAGCTAAGCCAGGCCAAATATTTCAAACACATTCAGTAAAGCAAAACAAATTAATTTAATGAGCTGCTGTTAGGAATATTAGGTGTCAATGATATTATCAAAACAACTAGTAGGATGTTTCAAAATGTTTCATAGTGAATTGACATAATATAGACCCTGTGGATTTTGTTTTGTTCCATTCCCCCCAAAAATAACATTTGTTTTGAAGAATTTGAGGCATTTTCCTGAATCAATTGTCATATGTTCCTACTAAAACTCATTTAGCCTTTTTTGAGTCAATGGTAAAGTCTGCAGTTACAATGAATGGGGCAAAAAACATGGGTTACCCTGATTTGCACCCTTTGCAAGCACAGGTCCAAAACAAGGCTGAAAACTTGATGTCTAGCACAAGGGCAGCAGATGCAGTTAATTAATTCCCAGCTCTCACAGGCTCCACCAGCAAAAAATCCCAGAACTTTTTCAAAGGCATCAGCAAAAAAGAGCCCTCTTCTAGAGATTTTCCATGCTAGAAATCCAGGTGGGTTTACATATGGGTTTTGAGATTTCTTGGGTGGCATATGGAGCCTCTATGTTTCAATCTAAGAGCTCTGATTCAACAAAAAGAAAGAAAAAAAACCCCAAAAAACCAAAAAAACCCCAAAAACATGTGCAACAGCTTTTAATGCTATTCTAATGCATACCCTTGCAACGATTATGAGGCATTTTGCTTACAAGAACCCATCTCTGAGTGCAAAGAGTGCTGGTGGAGCCAGAGCAGGGTATGCAGGCAGAAAGCAGCACAGGAACTCGTGCCACAGCATAGATTTGGCCTTTCATTTTACCCTCTCCACTCCAAACCCAAGGCTTATTTCATTTCACCAGCTTTTCCAGCATGAGCTAGCCTTTATTTTTATTTCTTCTACTACTACTTTCACTATTTCACATGCCACATTTTGCCATCTTCTTGCTGCACCCAGAAAATGTTTCAAAAAGCTTAAAAGAGCAGTGAAGAAAATCCCTGACCAGTAAGCAGTTCTACACAAAAGGTTTATGCAAGATAACTTCCACTCTCAGACACAGAAACATTTTTTCAGAGTGGTGGTCTTCTCGGTTTTATAGCTGACATACTCGGAGCAAATTAAGGGTGAGGAATTTGCCATCATTAGACCATTTTCCTCTGACTGCATTGGAACCCTTTGGATTTCCAGCAGTGTGCAATACCCATTGAGCTACAGTTATGGGTCTGGCATGCCTTAGGCTCCTACAGAACAGCAATGGCTCTGATGCAGAAGATGGCTGTTATCAAAGCAGATGCTGATGTACCAAAATCAGCGGGAATTCCTCAACTTAAGAATAGCCAAAAGCTCTCTCATTGGAAAACTGCTTTTCTTGAACAGTCTGTATCCTTCTTTGGACTACAACCTAAAAATAAATAGGATCAGTTACTTATTCATTCATTTTACTTAGATACTAAAGTCATCTACATCATATCTGAAATTGTATCAGTAGTTGCATCTGGTAAAAAGTAAGGACTTGTGTAGCACTATATCAAGGTTCTGTCCTACCACCAGCAAATTTGCAGACTACCAGTCAGGAACATTAGCCACAGGCCAAAGACATAAACCAGTGAACAAGTAACTGGAATAGAAATATGATGTCAGGATTTAGGGGATTGAGTTGCTCTTTCATTACATTTGAATTAATTTCCCCAAATTCTGAGAGTACTGGATGCAAAGGGTTTCTATTTATCACCTCTAACTTGCTATTACAAATTGCACATGATTCAGTGGTGTCTGCTGAGAAAGAGAAAGCATGTGAGCAAGTAATCAGCAGTGCAGTTCCCAATAATCAGTCAGATCAGCCCCCATCAGCAGTGCTGCTCCCAATAATCAGCCAGTTCAGCCCCATCAAAGTACAGAAAGTAAAGCTCCTCATCAAATTCCATGCTTTCCTCCCATTTCTCTTCTGCAGGGCCTGGGTGAGACAGCAGCCACAGCATGAGACCATAATCTCACTAGTTTGCATTAACAATAATAAATATGCAAAAACCCCCTTCTTTCCACTCTTGTCAGTATAAGGCATAAAGAATTCAAAGATATTCCTGTTATTAAAGCCATAACACACTATAAAAGAGTGAAACAGGGAAAGAGCTGGAAGCAGCATGGAACAATCCAGTGGTGACTCACAGTGGGAGTTATCAAAGCTGCTTAGTAGGTGAATCAGATACCCAAATCAGGTAACTGAGCTTGGTCAGAAAAAAAAACTCTTTGTATCCAGGTACTGCAAGGATTCATAAATAATTTGGTAAAGCACAAGTGCTCTGTGGTGTACCCAGTGCCTTTACAGCCTTTGTGTGTTTACTCAGCAGGCATATTTGCTTTCACATGTAGGTATGTTTTGATCTCAGAAGAGCAGTTGCTGCTTCTGTAGCTTTAAAATGTTTTGTGATGTGACTCTGACAAACACAATATGTGTTGTATGAAAGAGATTCACTTAACGGGGTTGATAAGCTACAGACCAGCTCTGGCATAATTCATGACTTGAAGTGGTTTGGTAAGAATCAAGACAATCACCCTAGAACTGAGTTGGGTCTGTAGAACTTCATGACAGTCAGTCTTTCACAGTGTTGCAGTATCATGAATACTGGAGTCCTTTGCTCTGAGAACACAACCCTCTCCATTAACATTGGCTAACGAAGCATTTGCTCATTGCAATAAGACTGAGAAATAGGTCACCATTATACAAAGAGGGAAAAGTGAGGCCTGAAAGGGTCTGTCAGCATTTTAGGCATAAAAGAACAAATACTTTACAGAGAAGGTCAGTAGAGTGACTCTCATTTACTAAGTGTCCTGAACCACCCCATTATCCCTAGACAGATTTTTCACACCTAGCTGACCAGATGACTCTGACAGACTACCACCATGCATTCACTTTTCAGCTGCACAGCATCTTTATAACAAACCTCACCAGTGGACCAACTGTTCATGTGTTTCACATTCCCAAAAAATGTGGCACATTCAGGCTGTATCAGGTGGACTGTGTGTCTGTGCAGCTTCAGACACAGATGGATCACTGGCCTACTTTTTCCTACTATGAGCTCCATGAAGCAAGAGCCCTGTTGGTTTGGGTTCCTGACATGCAAGCCAAGGAGCTATATCTCATGAGCATTTACTGCAACAAATGAACATTAGGAATGAAGCACAGAGCTGACAGAAATCGCTTTGCCTTGTGATTGCCTAACAGGACTCAGGTGTCTGCCTCATTCTCATCACAAGCTACACAAGATACTCGTCTGCCTACGTGCAGGAGTCATGGGCTGTTGCAGATGTCAAACAAAGTGATGTTTGTAGGTATCACACAGTATATCCTGCCTACCTCTCCCAGGCATCATGCCCATCATATGCACCCAGTGCTGTATTTCACAGACCCATGCAGGGTCTGTGGACATCACCATTCATGGTTAGGCAACAGAGACTGCTGAATTACTGCCATTCAGGTACATCAGAAAATCATGAGAGAGAACCTTCAGAATCCTTTCTAGTAGAGTGCTAATAACTTATTTTCTGTTGTTTTCCTTATTTGGGATGCAAGTGAAATAGCATTTAATTAACACTACATTGCAAATCATTATTGAACCTTTTTAGTTAACTCCTTTGAAGGAGAAATGAACTAGGTAAACATTAGTGTCACTACTTCCTCCAAGTCTTATTTTCAGCAGACCATGGCTTGGTAAACAAGAACTTTTGTACCTATTCTGACTCTTTCAAAACACAAAGGCAGACATTGAGTTACAGACCTTTTGAAAGCATTTAGACATCCAACTAACTCTGTGCTCCACGCTCTGGAAGTCTCAGGCCCCCTTGAAGTTGTGGTTATTGATCACCCATTGTGCTGACAAATGATTAGTAGATGTGCTGCAAGTCAGAGCAGGGTTAAAAATAAACACTTCCTTTCAGAGGACAACTTAAACCAGCTCACTGAACAGATTAACAATCCATGGCCTGACAAATAGTTGTATCAGCACAACTGACAGTGCAGGAGGCTGTGGTTTGGGGATAGGACCAGGCAACTGCAGCTCATATTCCTCAAGTTTAAATCTCCTCTTCAAGGTACGTAAGCTTTGAGCATACCTGAAAAAGTCTGGCTCCTGGTTCTTTACAAAAATGTGGAGTTTGTTTTTTTCCAAGTGAATTAGCAAATTATGAAACCAAAGAAAACTTCTCAGAGCATGATTGCAGTGAATAGCATGAATGCATTAACATGGTATTTCCAATGAAAGGGAACACTGTGATTAACAGCATTCTTCATGAATCATAGGAGGCTGGTAAAGGGAAATTAATGAAATTAAGTCTTGGGTTCTTTTCCCCCCTCTCCCTCTTATTTCTGTATAATTTTATCACAAAATATGAAGTAGGTAGGAAATACTGAATGTGAAAAAGGTTAATCTTACAAAATAGGTGAAGTTTCTGGAAATTTATCATCCTTTTGCACATACTAGAGAACATTAACTTTCAAGGAAATACAAACTGCCTTCCTGTGCCCTGTGAACTTAATTGAACTTAAATGAGTGTAACTATGAAGATACAATATAGGAGGATTAGTTTTCCACAGGTTCATTTATTAGCAGCATGCTGCAATTATCAACAAGGTGAATCAATAAGCATGAAGTACACTGGGCTGCCTATGTCTGAACAAGTTCTCTTGCACTCAGAGCCAAGGAATGCCATGCTGTTGCACAGGTCTTCAACTCAGTGTCCTACATCAGTGCCAAAAACATCCACTCCTTGCAAAATGGATGACTTATTCAAAACCAGTTTGTTAACAGGCAAATTCCTGTGTTAGAGAGGGAGTTTTCAAAGCAGATTCCATGCCTTTGCCAACAAACACTGTAGCAAGTGGGAATTTGTCTCATTAATTTCAGTGGCTTTGTTTCAAGTCCTTAATGATGAGAGGACTTATTCTATCTTCAGTTAAGATACAGGTCACTTTAGTCATCATGATCTGGCTAAAGGATAAGAGCTATAATGCATTGGGAGTGTAGTAGTTCACCCACTCTTTTACACCAGCAACAAGAGATATTCTTACTTATCCAGAAAGCCACCACAAAATATTCTCCAGAAACTGCTACATACATGTGATTTGATCTTAGAAGTGGTCCTAAAGGAACAATGACAGTGACATTCAATAATTACTTTGTACTTCAGTCACACACTCCAGTAATGCTTAAAAAAAGGCAAGTCTATCCCAGCACCCATTCCCATATTTGTGCAACTATGAATATACAGTGTCCTAATTTTCCCTTAGCTCTGGTCATGCACACGGTATTGTAGTAAGGGATTTAATTTACAGGTCTTCCACAAGCTGGAAGTCCACAAGCACCACTCCCAGCTTGTGTGGGGTTTTTCTTGCAGTCCAGCTACAGTGAGGGAAGGTGGGACAGGCACAATTGTTCAGGCTCTAAGGAGAAAGGCTAAGCAGCAGCACAGCAGTTTTTTCTCTAGAGACCACCAACAGGATGTGAGGAACTGGAATGAAGCAGCAGCAGGGGAAGTTTGGATCAGGCATTAGGAGCAAATTCCTTACTGAGGGGTAGTCAGTCACTGGAACAGGACCCTCAGCAAATGGGTCATGGCATCAAACCTGCCAGAGTTCAGAGAACATCTGGATGATACTCTCAGCCAGAGGATTAGTCCTGTGAGGAGCAGGGTGTTGAACTCAAGGATCCTTATGGATTCCTTCCAATGTGGTATATCCTCTGATTCAATTATTAACTCAGGTGTCCTGATGTGACTTGTAAGTTTGTTCATTCACTGCAGAAGACAAGCTTCTCTAGGCTAAGCTTAAGCACTGACAATAGACTTGAAGTATCTGATTTTCTCATTAGCCTTTGGTACATGTTAAAATGAAGAAAATATATACTCCAAAAATATTGGAAAAGGAGGCTAAGTGTGTCATAAAATGAGTCCTTTGGTTAATTAGTTGCAGCTCCTCCATCCCACTGGAAATACATGCCACAGTCATTACACGACACAGGTCCATATATACTCCTGGTCCTGAATGGGAGCACTGTCCATTGCAATCCCAAACCATAACAAGTTACAAACATTCCCAAGTTGTAAGAGATCTTTTAAAATAATGTTTGCTTCCTTCTTCCAAAGACCAAGTCATGTTCTGTAGTCTTCCCTACAAGTTCGTAGGCAGTGGTGGCCAAACATAACCAAAAGCTGACATCACATTCTTCAAGGGCTTTAAGTACCAAATTGAGAAGTCAGTCTGCCCCTCTCTCTCAGCTTTAATGTTGGGATGTCCTTACATACATTTGTTGAGGCAAAATTCTCACACACTGAGTGATATATATATATATATATATATATACATTCTTGAACCAAGACAAATCAACTGTACCCCTGGCCTAACTAAATCAGCTAACTAAAACAAAATCTCAGACTCCTTATTCTTCCTTCTACATTTTTTAAAAAGAAGATCAGAAAGTGTATTAGATGTTTTGAGAAGTGTTTGGGGCATTTTATGAAAGAGACAAATCACTGAATTTGTACCAAATATAATTTTACAGCATATTTCCACAGAAGCCTATCAAATGTAAAGTTTAATATCAGCCACTTATCATATGTGAGTTACCCTGCTCCCAGAGGACACACTAGACGAGGCATTGATGCTAATTAAATATTCACTTGTTTGTAGCATTATGTTCAAAAGCAGAAAGAGTTTTCTGGTAGCATATTGGCAGTAGACCATGTTAGAGAATTGAATGGATTTTAAACTGCTGTTTCAATGCCTTTTCACTGTAGTTGCCTTACAATAATCAATGCAGAGTTTGGTTAGTCTATATCATATCAGTTATATTGCAAATGGAACAACTGGCTTGGAAACTTTTTCTTTTTAATGAGTTTAGAGCATCCCATAAAATATCAGCTAGACCATGAAAAGATGGAACAAAAAAAACACCCACAAGTATCTTAACCATGATCTCTGTCTCAGGACTTCAGAGAAGAATGCTTGGGATACTTACACAAAGCCCATTCAAAGTGTTTGACAATTTTGGTGTCTGTTTTACTCTTGTGAGGCAGTCTTGTCTCATTGTACTTTATCCCTTATTTTTTGTTGTTGTATTGCATACCTTTCCAATTTGTTCTGAAAAAAACAAACTCTATATATTTTAAGTACATATATTTTCATATTTCTGGCTTTGACTTTAATAACCTATCTAGTGAAGTACAAAAATATAAACCTGTACTAAGAAAATTTGACAAGTGACAAATTGTCCTGACCTCAGTATAGATAAAAGTCAAAATTATAAAAAGAAGTCAAAAGCCTGAAGAAAAATCCCAATAACAATTTTATTTTTTTTCCCCATTTTAACTCTTTCAACCTCTGCTGAGATAATGTTTCTATAAGTAAAACTGGAGCTTTATGGTATGAAAATGTCATTGAGAGACATTTTGACAGTTCAAATCCTTCTCACACATACTGAAAAATTTTCATTTTGAAAAGGCTATCCAATAAGCCTGTTCACCCAGCAATGCATAGTTTGTGAGAACAGCCATTTCTGTATGATAAAAATTAATTTTCTTAATCAATGTGGGGGCAAAAGGTCATATGCGCCAGACTGTCAAACAGAAGGGCATATAAAATGCCCTTCACTTACAGATGAAAGACAGCTCCATAATATCTCACCAAATCTAGCAGGTATCAATACCTTAAACTAATCTGGGATGGAGTGTCTATTACCAGCTGCCTGAAAATAAAGGTTTCTCACTCAGACCCCTGTTACTCCCCATGCAATATTTGTCTCGAATTTCTGGCAATGTAAAGCTTTTTAAATAGCCACAGCATCACACATTCTGGAGGCAGAGCTCTCCAGTTTCAGTCCTGACAGAGGAGGCTGCTATTGTGTGCATCACACACCTCGCTGCTTTATCTCCCCCAGCTCCAGCACAATGCCACGCTCTGGAATCAGGTGGATGCAGCTGTGTCTGGCACAGGGTTTCCAGGGAGAGCCAGACCCTGTACCAGGGAGCACCAGCCTCCAAAAGCACTCTGCACATGCAGGCAGCCCTGATGAAAAGCAGGCTCTTCCTGGCTGCAGCCCATTTGTGTCACATAATCCGGTGCAGGGGAGCAGGGAAGAAAAGGATGGGACGGGCAAAACCACTTACTGTCACAAGCTGGCATGCAGATCTTTACATGCCAGGCCAGCAAAAATCCATGAGGCCTCTGTATGGCTCCATCAGCCATGGGTAAATGTGCAGGGTAGGTGAGGAATGCTACACCTCCCTGCTGCAGATACCTGAGCAGCCAGTGTGAAACACTCCCACAGCATTCCACACGTTCCATTTCTCCTCTTCTTAGTCTAACCCTGCCCACTGACTTTTAAACACTGCTTATTTGCCATTTTCTCAATAACAATGCACAGATTCTGACTGCAAAACTTAAAAGTTTGGTTGTTTTGAGGTTTTTATTAAAGTTAGGAATTTCTATAGAGAAGCTACTGCTTTGACTTTATCATCATGGCCACTTCACAGACCTGATAAGAAAGCAGAGTCACTTTTTTAATGGATGCATTGAAATTCTATCACTGCAGTGAGCTCATAAACTGTTTCAAAGCTATGCACACAGAACAGGACAGAACCTTTCAGAAAATCATGATCTCCTTAATGGATATAACAAAATACAGCAAATGCAAGCAGCCACAAAGCAAAGTGTACACTCCTTATACATCAAACTTGGAAAAAGTTGTCATCTAGATGCAAATATACAGCTATTGCCAAACAAGGCTTTACATAGTCAGGCTTTAATCTAGTTGAGGAGTTTGCACCCATCCCCACCTACATAAACTAGGTGCATGCAACATCCACATATAACTTTGACTGTGCCAGACTTGCAACTGCCTACAAAATTCCAGCAAGCAACACTGTAAACCACAGCTCAGGACGATCAGAAAACAATGAGAAAGGATGAATTAAGGAAAGAGATTATTTCTGCTCTACCTGTCTAAATGCTAATAAAGGCTTGTAGTAATGAAACTTTCCTGCGTGTTGTGATGATGCTTTAAAGAAATTGGAAGCACGCATGCTGGTATAACAAACCTCATCACCAGCATTAATTCTGAAAATGGAGGATAATGCAGCCTCCTCCATGTAGTCAATGTCAAAAATCATAAGTAGCTCAAAATATCTGATAAACAGTATACAAGTCTCACATGCTCAGACAGTAGGCTAGTTAATATTTTATGGTTTATCTGATAAAGTTAACAAAAGAATTTAAGTTGAAGTGGAGGCATACACTGAATATTTCATCACCTTCTTAATTGCGGAATACAGACAAGACTTTTTCCCCCTTTGGGACAAATAAACGTTAAGTTATTACTGATGGGAATCAGTTTGGCAATTAGGTTAAATCCAACTGAAACCGACCAGAATCTGAGTGCTGAAAACATCACAGAGCTAAAACATATTCAGCCAACTCTATTAATTTACATGATGAAGCAGAAATGTTGATAGCAAAGCTTGTGTAACCCAGCAAGCTGAGGTTACATTAACACACGAGAAAACACTGCTTTGTGCTTTTTTTCTTATAGTTAATTTGCAGTTTTCAGGAGCTGTTATTCTTTTGCACAGCACACAATATGATATACCTAAGGCTTTTCATTCCGACTTCTGATTTAAAGGTCTTCAGCTTGTGCTACAGACCTTAGCCTTGAAGCCAAGTGCAAATTAGCTT
The DNA here is from genome assembly GCF_903797595.1 of Erithacus rubecula. Classification (NCBI taxonomy): domain Eukaryota; kingdom Metazoa; phylum Chordata; class Aves; order Passeriformes; family Muscicapidae; genus Erithacus; species Erithacus rubecula. The sequence continues at coordinate 59,952,458 of NC_136689.1, read as the reverse complement.
TAAATCAATGAAGCTGATTAAAGCTTCATTGTGACTGAGCCCTTTAATAGAAGGAGAAGTGGGGGATGGTAAAGACCCACTTGAACATGGCAAAAGAGCTGCCTCTCAACTTGGAACATATGTAATGCTTTTCAGCTCCACTTTACCCTGACAAAACCATGAAGGGTTTAAGGCCATTTACCTGCTGACAGGCTAAAACCAAAGTCCCAATTCAGTGGGAAAGGCCAAGAATCAGATGTTGCTAGGCAAGCTGAAAGCAAAAGGTTGCTTTCAAAAATGGGGGGGGGGGGGGGGGCGGGGGGAAGGAGAAAAGAGGGCAAAGCCAGGAGGGAGACTCAAAATATCTCTCCACAATGGAGCCAAGGAGGAAACTTCCCACCTTCCCTTCTGCTGTAGCAGAAATTTTGGGATTTTTTTTTGTTTTGTCTTGGTGTGCTTTTATTAATTTGCATTTTATTTTTAATATGCAAATCACTATTTAGAGAAGTAAGTAAGTTGTAGGCAAGATGTAGTGCTGTGAAAGGAACTAGTTGTTTCATGGAGTTCCACACTCAAAACAAGCCACTTGTCTCCAGGGGCTCTCTCTCTTGGAATGCAGACAACCTGCCAGATTCACCTTTAAAAAACAATGACAGTACCAGATGAGAGCAGAGGAAGATCCTTACACTGCTTTGAATACCACTGTGGGAATCCACATTACACAAATGCTGGGATTGCTTCACTTTCTTTCCTTGTCCTTTAGTACAGCACAAAAATATGTAACTTTATCCAAAAGATTTCTTTCTACATACACCTTTGAGAATCTTTAGAAAACATTAAAATGTTGAAATAACATCATATTCCAAGATACCAAAATTCACTTCTCCCACCAGAGTACATAATTCTCAGTTTTGCTAAATTACACACAGAGCACCAAGATAAATCTCCTCACACCATCCTGTTTGAAATCTTAGCCTTGAAGGTGAATTTCTCCTCTGATGGCAACTTAGCCATCCCAAGTCCCTCAAGTTCCTGTCTTCCACCTCCAGACATAAAATAAGAGAGAACAATACTGAAATTCCTGAGACTGTAAGGTACTGCAAAGGGGAAATAAAGTTGCAATACACTGAAAAGTTAAAAATTATAATACAAGTAGCAACAATCACACTTAAAATAAAAAAGCCTTAATATTAGAGAAGAGGATTAACAATACAGTCTGGTGTTTGACAAATGGTTATCTGAGAAAATGAAGAAGTCATGCAAGGAAAGTGATCCTGGATAGCTTGCTTGGTATGCAAAATTAACCTTTTAAGTTAGCTCTACTTCACTTACTCTTCCCTGATCTATTATACAATCACTCTGAGCAGATGCCAATTTAGCTCTAGCACCACACTCTACAAACTTCAAGTCAGTCACAATAAATGATAGTGTGTGGTAATAAAATATTAAAAACCTGTTACAAAGATTCACTAACCCAGAACTCATTTTTTGGAAGATAAAACAAATCTAACAGGTAAATATAGAGTCAGGATTAAAAGCTGAAATTCTCTCAGAGCAGAGTTCAACACATGGACAATCTACCAGCTGCAGTGTCCAATTCCCTGATGTTATCACCTGTATCTTGTGTACAGAATCATTAAACTAAATTATTGTCCATTTTCATGAGTTATGAAAAACATTTGGGAGCACATAAACTTTTCATTTGGCTACCACAACTCACTCATGAACTAGCTCTGTTCATTATTCTGGAGTATAAGCATTCAGCAAACTTGATGGGAGACCATTTGGTAGGGCACCTCAGTATGGAGGCTGAATTCTCACACTGCCTCACTTCAGGCAAATACACCAAGCCAGTCCTCAGGCCCTCATAACTTGACTGAGAGCAGCAGTTTCCTCTAGGTCTCCACAGGAATTTAAATCTATACAAAGACATGCACAGTACATTATCTTCTTAGGATCATAGAATGGCTTGGTTTAGAAGGACCTTTAAGATCATGCATTTATAACCTCCCTGCTGGGGACAGGGACACCTTCTGCTAGATCAGGTTGTTCAAAGCTCCATCCAGCCAGGTCTTGAGCACCTCCAAAGATGGGGCATCCACACCTTCTCTGGGCAACCTGTTCCAGAGCCTCACCATCCTCACAGTAAAGAATTTCTGCCTAATATCTGATCTAGACCTACTCTCTTGCAGTTTGAATTCATTTCCCCTTGTCCTGCCACTACATGCTCTTATATAAAATCCCTTTCACCTTTCTTGTGGGCTCCCTCCAGGTACTGGAAGGCCACAATTTGCTCACCCCAAAGCCTTCTCTTCTTTGGGCTGAAGAAATCAAATTCTCTCAGCCTTCCCTTGTAGAAAAAATGTTTTATCCCTCTAGTTGTCTTGTTGGCCTCCTGTGGATTCACTCCAACAGGTCCATGTCCTTCCTGTGCTGGGACCCCAGAGCTGGATGAAGTGTTCTTGGTAGGTCTCCCCAGAGCAGAGCAGAGGGGCAGAATCTCCTTTGGATGCAGCCCAGGACACAATTGGTTTTGTGAGTGCACATGGCTGGGTCATGCCTGGCCCCTCATTCACCAGCACCCCCAGTTCCCCCCAATCCTTCCTCCCCGGATTTTAGTAAGAAGAAATCTACACTGCAGATGGAGAAAGAAATATTTGCTCTTCTCTACACAGTGCTTTTCTTTGGCCAATCTACACATCATCCAGGATGAGAAGCAACATTTCATCATTAATTGGCCAAAATAAAATATACTTTGGTTGGCAGCAGCAGTACACCTCTGACTGAATAAAGAGAGTTACAGATGACAGGAGTCAAGCACCTCAGAGTCCAACAACAAGGGATCCAGTGCAGAAATCCTGACACTACCAATTTGCAATTTTAATTTCTGGTCAGCAATTTGGAAGTTTCCTTTCAGAAAATGCTTAGGTGTTTTTGGTTGGATTTGGATTTTTTTTTATCTACTATAAAACATCAAGCTCTGAAGCAAAGGGTGCATTTATTGCACCAATAATAATGCTTGTTATCTCATTTCCATATTTTGTTAATGGACATCTGAACTAAGTTCCACATTACCACAGATTTGACCAAAGCAGCAATAAAATTCTACTGTAAGTGACAAGAAATCCTCTTAAGTAGTAGATGTTTCCCCTTTGACACATTCCACATATTTTATTTTTTTTCCTTCTTCTAACACACTAACATGAGCTGATGGTCTGTGAGCTAAGATTTACCATATCCGTTAAAAACTTTAAACACAGAATTTTTCATCCAAATCTTTCCTAATTGGAATTCACTTTACTACTCAGAGAATATCTGAACAAGTTGAATATCAGCACTAGGACTTAGGGAAAATGGGCAATTGTTCTGTGTGTGGAAAAAGGCAGGAGTGGAACTGATTTTTATCTACCAAAATTGCAACAGACATCTCTCAAAGCCTTCAAGGCAACTGAGCAAAAGCAACTTCTACTTAATGCTGATATCTATATGTTAGGCACCATAAATTCACAATTTGCTCTTAGTGCTCCCCATAATAGGAAACAGAATTTATGGGAATCAGTTTTCTGATCCATCCGTAGCTGCTCCTGGCATGGGACTTGGAGACCTCATTTCACTTCTAGCTTCAAAAGCCAGCACCTTTATTCCTCTCCTTACAGTCCTGGAACAGCCTCTGCCACGAGGCAGTAGAGCAGACAGAAGGACTGGTACAACCACAGGGCTCCAGACACAGTTTGTTGAGCTGTCTCTACTCAGACAAACCTGTTATGCCACCCAGGGGCTCAGACCCAGCAACTTCTGATCCCTCTGTCCCAAGAAATGTGGAATACTGCAGAATATGGCTTTAATGACTGCATCTGAGCTGCTACAGACAAGACCTGTAGACCACTGATTCAAGACATTTTAGTACTAGATGTCTTGAATTAAAATAAATGTCAAGTACCCATAATTTCAGACTCGCAGATAATTCAAGAAATATATTGAAGTCCAAGAAAGATCAGACATTACTAGATGTGGCCTCACATTTTGCAGGCAGATCAAATTGAGTTTCAGAGAGCCTTCAATACAGACAGCTAAACACTCCTAAACAGTACTTACCTGCTACCAAGATAGGCAGTGCCTATCATTATATCCCAACTGTACTTGCTGGTGTGTGTATATATATATGTATGTATATATCAGGAAATGTGATCCAAACACTGCAATGTGCCTGTATGGTTTTTATCCATTAATTGGGGATTACAAAACCATTTCCCAATATTTTGACATTAGACAAGATATAAAACAAAAAGCTGACTTTAATTTCTATCATCACAAATCAAACCCCATTTTTCCATTATTCCAGATAGGATTTGTCTCCAATAGCAGTAACTTTGTGAAATGTTTCCCTGCATTAGGAGAACATCTTAATGGTCAGGTTGATAAAAACCCACCTATCACAAGACAAGTAGGACACTGAAAGTTCCTCTTTCTCCTCCCAGTTTATGGTTTATCTTAAGCACATTAAAATCATTTTGCATTGCACAAACTTGCTCTGAAACCAGAATCACCACTTATAACTTTAAACATACATTACCTGGCTTTCAAAGTATAACAAGTTCACCTCTTTGGCAAATTCAAAAATCTGACATGAAATTTCTAGATGGAGCCAAAACATGGGCCTGGGCTTGCTGTTCCTTTTTTTCACCTTTTTGTTTGGTCATTTAGTAATGAACACGAAGAGAAAAGAAGAAAAGGATTTGAGCAGGTTAAGCACATTTACCTTTGTTTAATTTTACCTAATAAGCCAGGATGAGATTAGAATTTGGCTCATAATTTGATCTCAAGCAAGTTTTCCAGTATACAGGCTCACATTATTATTTAGACAGTCCTAGAAAATACAGCCCAAGCAATATTCACACTACAAAACCAATACCAGAAACTGAAGGTAGTTGGTATCTTAAAACCAGGGAAATTAATATAAATCTAGCCAGAGCAGAAGTGGATTTGCATACAATGTTATTTCTCAGGTAGCTTGGAAGTGTGACAACAGCTTCATTTTGCTTTGAAAAGCACAAAATATCAATTTTTAAATTAACCAAGTAAATTAGGGACATCATATTTGAAGACAATAAAGGAAACAAAAGGAAGGCAATCTTTTAGTTGATAATAAAATTGACCTTCCTTCCTCCAAGATGTAAAAAGAAGGAAAAACCCTGAAGAGTTCAGAGCAGCTATTACTTCTGAGATACCAAAGGGGTGATAGATAACAGGAACTGCAAAAAACATGCAACAGGCCTTCTTTATGAAATTTGTTTCTCTCACAGTACAATAACAACTGCTCCTGCAAGAGAGGTCAATCTACCCACACATTAACCCCCAAACAAGCAGCACTCTGAAAATCAAAATGTGATTGGCAAATTATTTGCATGCCAAGATGGAGTTTTTCATTTCAATCTATTACTAACAGCATTTTACATTCTCTATGGTCAGGGGGTGAAGTGAGAACTTGGTACTTGCTGGTTCTGAATGCCAGCACTTTGTTGATTACATTACCAGAGAATTAACACACAGAACCCGTATTAAAGCAGTAAAAATGGATTTACTTCCATAGCATTTTACATTCCAACTCAAAAGGTTTAGAGGTTAAAAAATAGCTGTGTAACCTAACCACTGTTGCAAAGAAAGGTCTAAAAGATCCAGGCTTTCAGATTACAATGACAGGAAGGCTGTTTTTGTAAGCATTTCTTTAAATCACACTCAGTGGGCTAACAACTCTTGGCTTTGAGGGGGAGATGGGTTTTTGTTCTGTTTCTTTGAAGCTGTCACTGTCAAACTCAAAATAAAACTCAGAAAACTTCATATAACCTCCAAATATGCAGCAAGCTAGCCTATGTTCTAGCTCTTCACACTAAAAATTGCCAAAAAAACAAGTTACAATGACTCCTGTAAGGTCATTACAATCTGCAAACCTTGGAGAAGATCCACTGAACACATTTTAAAAGAAAATAAGATCTTGCCTACAGCAACAAGTGGGATAAGGAGTCTTAAGAAAGCTTAAGACCTTAGTACACTTCTTGCAGAACTTCTCTTGCCATTTACAACAAATGTACTCCAAGCACCCCAACCAGGAACCTAAATAGCAAATATTCCCATAGTGGATTTATGCATTAACTCACCTGTATTAAGAGCTTGTATTTCCAATAAATACAATAAAATAAACTAAAAGCAGGAGAAAAGACAGAAGAAACTCTTTCACAAATGAGTCAGTGTCATGTATCTTATTAGCTGTTGTTAGTTGCATGACAGATTGTTTTGTTAATCCATTCTCTGAGTGCAAGTTATAAGCAGTGTATTACATAGCATTCATATAAAAACTTGAGTCACATATCTTTTCTAAAAATAGTTTATCTATTTTTTTCCAGTAAACTTTAATCACTTCAAAGAAAATCCTTTAGAAAAAAGCTTCAGCATAGCACTTCATTAACAAAGATTTATTGTTTTCAAATTGTAGTTCGCTCGCCTGTGGCCGGTTCACATAGTGGCCTGAGTGAACTTCAGGGTCTCCCAGATGCAAGAAACAAGGAATGCCTGTCAGAGCTACAAACTTTGGAGCCAGCAGTTGAGCTGGCTCCATTCTTTGCTCTACAGGATCTACCAAAACAATTTAGTCACTGGAAAAGGAAAGAGTGCCAACAGTGTCTTACTCAATCTTGCACAACATGTGTGAGCCATGAAATTGTTGCAAGCCATGAAATGGATATCACACACCACTTCTGCTGCTAAAACAACAGGAATATAGCTGGCTTACTTGTAGAGCTAGATCTTCAGAGGCAAGGCACTCCTTGACACATACTAATATGGCATTTCTATTTTCACAGAAGCAGACAAGTTGGGTGATCATTTAGGAGCCAGATTTAACAGCTGTAAAATATTTCATGGCTTCAGACAATGGGTTAGACAAGCATCTGTCAGGACAGCCATTGCTACAGGTGATCTTGCCAGAGAACAGGGATATGGACTAGGGAGATAATTAGGGCCCTCCAGCTATGCTTTCTAAGGTTTCTATTCTCCTAGAAATAGAGGGGGAGTAAACCAACAAGTTTGCTTCTCAATATATAGCACATGGCAGTAAGAGCAGCACTGGAGGATTTTGTGGCATTTGTACAAATGTTCTTTTGAGAGCAAGCTGCCTCCTTGTTCACTAAACAGCTGCATTCAACCCACCTAGCTGACAGAGGAAACACAGATGATGTAATCAGCAAAGATTTCAGTACTGTCTCTCAGAGCATCCTTCTGGACAAAGTGTCCAGCACACTGCTGAGCAGCTAGGTTAGGTGAGGGGTGAGCAACTGGCCCACAAGGGGCACAGAGGGTGATAGGGAATGGGGTAACATCAGGCTGGCAACTGGTCACCATTGGGGTTTTGCAGGGCTCCGTCCTCAACCCAATTTCATTCAACATCTTCATCAATGACCTGGACACAGGACTCAAAGCAGTAGTGGGTGAGTTTGCCAACAACACCAAATTAGGAGTAAATTGTCAACTCCCTCAAGGGCAGAGAGGTCAGGCAGTGATATCTCAGCAAATCAGAGGACTGGACAATCACCAACCATCTGAAGTTTAACAAGGGCCAGAACCTTCATCTGGGATGGGGCAGCCCTGGTTGTGTGTAGGGAGTAAGAGGATGGAGAGCAGTGCTGTGGAAAGGGGCTCCTGGTCCATTGCAAGCTGAACATGAGCCAGCAGTGCCCTGGCATTCAGGAGGGCCAACCCTGTCCTGGGGGCATCAGGCACAGCATCACAGCCAGGCAAGGGAGGGATTGTCCTGCTCTACTCTGAGTTGGGGCAGCCTCATCTCCAGTGCTGGGGACAGCTTGGGGAGCCACAATATAAGAAAAAGATACAAAGCTACCAGAGAGCATCCAAAGGAGGGCCACAAGGAGGGTAAAGGGACACACATCGCTGCCATACCAGCCATAAAAAGAAGAAATTCAGCAAATACTCGAGGATTTACAGCTACTCTGATGCTACTGACGCTACTGAAAATCAGCATCAACAGCGACGAGTTTTTTTTGGAGGAAGGTTCTAATCAATGAAACAAATGGAAGCATCGAGTTGTCAAGTAGTATTATACATCATTAATATTTTTTTCAGAGTTTTATACTAAAAGCATAGCAATGGAGAAGTATAAATCTGCTCACTACAGAAGTGTCTTGCAGCATCCATGGACTTATTCTATCCCAGGAGTCACCACTCCAGAGCATCTTACCAAAGAAGAGTTTGCTAAGAAGATCTTGCCCTCATACAGTAGCAACGAGGGAAGCAAATTAAACAGAATCCCGGTTAGGAAAATACATATTTAAGAGTCATTCTGACCACCTGAAATTGACTCCTGAGCATCAGTAATTTTTTGGACAACCACACATCTGGGTATTTCTGAAACTGATTTCTCAGATCCTATATGTCCCTTCTTCTGAGGGCAAGGGGAGCTGTCATTAACATCCAAGACATCTGGGGGCTCATTAAATAGCAAGATGCAAAAGGCTGGGGGAGGGGAAAAATCAGCAGTTTATTTCAGAAACAGTCACTTAAAAAAAACAAAAAAACCCACACCAAAACCAAAAAAACCGACCATCGTTTATAATGTAGAACTCCCTCCAAAATTAGCTTACACACTGATATAAATTGGTTTTCTTTGTGGTCTAAAATTGACTTGCAGTTCACTACTTAGTCAGAAAATAGCTACTGAAAAGCCCTGGCCTCAGAGCTTTTGGACTGTGGACTCCTTTCATCGTGTAAACAAATGCTTCAGATTTAAAGCTTTCCCATAATTGTTATGCTAACCTTGGAGCGAAACCTCTCCATTTGCATTTGAAGGAGCTAAATATTAGGCAGGAAAGAAAGTGGTCTTTTTAAAAGCATGAGAAAATGTTCCTTCTTTTTGGTCCTTAACCATCTGGGCAGGCCCTGCTCCTCTCTCTCTCTCTGGCAAAGGCAGAGGGAAGGAAAAGGGGCACGGATGGTGGTAATCTTGCTGAAAGAGAATTAAGAAATTCCTTCAAAACATGAATGAATGAGACTTCCTATAGGGGAGGGGAGTCTGTGTTCCAAAGAGATGTGAGAGGTTGCAGGCAGGGGGGAGGGAACAGGGACACAAATACATCAGTGAGCTAGTGAGTGATGTAAGAAGCACCTATGTTTTATTATGGTTTTCTCTCGACTTGTTCTGGAACCCAGAGCCAGATTTCTTTATAGATCCCGTGTGTGAACCCTGCAGCTAATGGGATGTTAATGTTTCCTCTTTCACCCCTCTGAAACCAGGAGGAGACTTTGACCGCATGTGCATGCATACTCCTGTGTGCATATGTATGCAGGTGACAGAATTACTGTGTGGGGAGGGAAAAAAAGAAGGTTTCAGTCCCAGTTTTGTGATATGGAAATTTCATTAAGTACTTCAGCAAGGGCAAAAAGGATAACACTTGAATGAAAAACCCACAGTTCTGAGATGTCTAGTAACACAATTTAAATAAAAGAATTTCACAAGTGGAATCATTCTCCTTTTCAAATAGCTCTGTGTGAGGGGTCGTCTCTGTCACTGCACAGGTCAAGAGATTACTCCTCTAACTATTTAGAGTTAAAGCTGTAATCAGTAGAACAAATATTTGATATTACCACAGTAAGCATGCAATAGCAAAAAACAAGACTGACAACCTTCTTAAAAATAATCTAGGCCAAATTATCTGCTGGCACAGCTCTGCTCTTGAAGTTGTGCCAGCAGGGAGGTTGCTGTTACATTTTGAGCTGCTAAAGGAAGTTATCACAACAGATTTTCTGATGACAAAACCAAAAATAATTAATTGTACTAGAAGGAAATTGAGCGACAATTAGTAGATTATCACATGCCACAATGACCGAGTTTCTGCTAGCTCTGTGACTGGTTTCTGTCTATTTTCCATCCATTTCCTTGCAGAGCAATGGATCCACATTCATTGAATTTTCTACTAGCATCAGAAGCAAATCAATGTTTGAATCAGCAAGTGAGATTTCCTGCATCTTGGTAATAAATTACATGAGAAATAGAATTCTCTTGATATTTTCCATTACATGGACATTCAAGATTGAATATCAGTAAAGGTTACAGTTTCTAAAGGAAGTACAATCATTAAATACTACTTGCACATTTTACTGTTCAGATAAAATAGTTGTTGTGTTTCATTCCAGAGTTGTACAGTGCCAAGCAAGAGATGTAGCCACCAGGTGGATTCCACTGAAATTTCCCGAAACTACCAGGAACCCTTGTAATTGTGATTATGAACATGGGTGAGGCCCAGGAGACAGTCAAGAGTCACCAAAACAGTAGCCCAGCACCCATAAGCATCATGTCTGTGCTTGTGTACACAAAGTGTGTGGGAAATCCATCCCATAAAGGCCAAAGTATGTAGTGGGGTTTAAACCCACTGCAACTCCAACTACAGAGGTCAAACAAGAGACAAAAAGCAGGCAAGATCAAGCCTTGCTTTCACCTGCACAAACACAGGTTGTGTACTTCAAGCCTTCCAAAATTTTGCTCAGCAAGGAAGTGGATAGGAGTGAGGAAAACTAAGTATCATATATCCTAAACAAAAACGAAAAATTCAGGCATAATTATCACCAGGACTTGGGACAAATTCTCATTTTTATTAATCAAAAAATTATGCCTTGCCTGACTCCCAAAGAAAAGAACAACAAAATGGGGAAAAAAAGTGATATTGGATTAGATTTAATTGCCGTGTATGTTTTCCCTACCAACACATTGAAGAGTGTCATACAAGCTCCAGACTCTTCTTTACTGTGGGTTGGAGTATAACACTTTACTGAACACATTAGACTCCTGCAGCAAATTTCACAATTTATGAGGAAAAAAAAAAAAAACCCAAACATCTAAACCCTGATTTTTGTACTCCTTTTTTTCTGAGATTAATACAGAATGGAAAATCATAGTTTACACCTATGTAGATTGTTTGTTGCCCGTACTAAGCAGTATAAATGCACTCAAGCAACCATTTTTTCAGTTGTGCTATCAGCTGCAGAGATTCCATTTTTGTGGATTTGGCAGGGATGTAAAGTCAGGTCTGCCTCATTCATGTTTCACCAACTTACTTTCAGGGGAAACAGGGGCAGGAGGCAATAAATGCATATTGTAATAGTTGGGATCTACCACACACCAATACCTAATTCTGATACACCTGCGCTTTGGAGTTTATAGTTTATATGTTGTGAGTTTCCTTTTCCATGCAAAGGGCCCCTTTTCTCTCAGACTGACATAAATACTATCCATACTTCCAAAAAGGTAAGCATTCTATAAAAAGCTAGCAAGTGTTACCCATTTTTCAGAATGGCTTAGAAACTCGTTGAAATTAATTAAATATTTATCAGCTGAATGACTGAGGTTTTGGTTCCCAAATTGTTAAACTATCACAAAGCGGATAAGGAGGAAGCTAATAACTCAGTTGTCATTTCTTCTTAGTTCCCATTTCTTCCCCACTCTGTTTCTAATGACTCTTGCCAATCCTAGGTAAAGGTGCTGACAGTTTACTGCCCAAGTGGTCATTAATAAAGCCTTTGCTGTATTTGTTAATGTACAGCTCCAGGCAAAATGGAAATTCTTTATTTGTTGTATCAGTACAGCAGTACTCTTCCACTAGATGTTATGAACCCAGGGCTATACATGCACAGAAGCCATGGTCACTGGCCCAAAAGCAGACCACTGGCTCCTAAAACATGTTTCTGCAATAACTCTGGTGGTCAGCATCACAGCCATGCTTCACACTGTCCTCTTTTTCCCACCAGGTTTCTTACCAGACCCACCATAGAACAGCTCCAGGCACAGACCAGCCTCCCCAGTGACAGTGAGCTGATCCTCAGGCAATTAACTATTCCATCCTCCACCTCTCTTCACATCCAGGGATAGTTTTTCCCAGATGCATTAGCCAGCTGCTCACAAACATAACAGATGCTCAGTTTGACTGGTTTTAACCCAAAAGATATAATTAGTGGCAGTTTAACATAAAGACCAAAGAATAAAAATTTTAACAAGATAGTTGAACATAATTACACTTAGATAAACACTGATGCTGAACACACAGGGCTATGTGTGGTTGAAACCAGAATTTGCAACAGGCTTAAGGTTGTCTTTTTTCCCCAAACTGTCTCACCTCTTTCTCAAACCAGCAAGAGAAGGATCACATCCCCCAAAGAAAAAAAAATAATACTGTCCTCATTAGGAAAAATAGATTCTCAGTATTGTCCTTTCACAGAGATAGTTGATTTTTACTGTATTACTATACCCTTCATATAGTACCTAGTTGCTAACAGAGGGTCAAAGAACATTACTCCATTTCTGGGTCTGATTTATTTTCAAGGCTTCAGTGATGCAGCCAACACATGCATCTGTTTGGACAAATTCTGAACTCTACCATCATGTGCTTTCCCATGATGCTATTTCCTTTCTCAGTATGGTGTACAGTTGCAACCTGACATCCTACAGGATTTCATTAGTGTATAGAGTTTATAAAGAGTTAGGTTGTTCTGTGAAACATATGATGAAAGAAGGAAACTCCAGTCAAAACTGTCAAATGTTGCTGTTCCAAGATAGGCTCCAAGCTCTTTATCTTGACAACTAAAGCAGGCATTCCCTTCCCAGATAATGACCCTACCATACACTTCTTTTGCAGTCTCAGCTTCAAGCAACCAGAGCAAGCTAGTTTTGCATAGATCCTAATTAAGAATGAATTTAACAACAGACTTTGAAATGTATTTAGAGTCCTCATATGAATTTTTTAGACGTGCTTGATGCCAAATGCTCAGTGTGGCATAACACACCCAGTAGGACTTATACCTTTAAACTCAAGCATTTTCAAAAACAACATGGGTGTATTTTTGAATTTAAGCCTGACACCCATCATCTTTTACAGAAAAGGTTCCTGCAGGGTTTTTAATATACAGAGCAAATGGCAGACAACAATCAAAATCCCTGTTGCTATTATAGGTAATGGACTCTTGTTGTCTAGCACTTGGCAGCTATCATAGAAGGAAAGGGACATAATTATACACACTTGAGGCTTCATTTCCTTCACAAGCACCCTTCATTAGTACTCTGGTAAATATACTTGCACATCTTCAGGAAGACAAACACTGCTTTTTGCAGGATGCCTCATCAATGCACTAATTTGTGGTGGCAAAACACATAGCAAACCATTTATCAGCTTTTCTCTGGTCTTTCCATACACTGGGGAATCCATGAGCCAGCTATTACCACTCTGTGTGTTGATAGCAAGAGCCAATATGATTTCATATAGCCTGGGTTTTTCTGCTTGCTTCTTTAAAACAAAGACCCAAACTCTGCTACTGACTTTCCTTTCTCCTAGGGCAATGCTTTTCATCCCCTTCTCCTCACATCTAGTTTGTATGTTCTTTGGAGTGGGAATGATGCTGTATGGCATTTCCCAAAAGGGGTTTTGTTGTAAATGTCTCAGGAGTCAGCTCAGAACTTCTGACACAATTTGCGTTCCTGTCAGCTGCAGACTTCATAAGTGACAAGAGGCAGGTCAGTAAAGCCATCCAGACCTCATTTAGACTCTACATGTAAAAGGGACAGAGAGAAACATGGTGCATACTGACCCATCAGGTATTCAATGCACAAAGATAACTTTTTTGCTAGAGTTTCTTGAAGACTGATAAAACTCAGGTACTAAAATCCCATTAACACTTCACTCAGAAGTTCCTCACTGGCCCTTTCAACAACTTTAAAACAGATTTTGATGATGCTACTAACTTCTATATTTTTACTTTATTGACTGTTTTCCCAAGCTGTAACAGTAAAATTTCAGTGAGATGTCCTGTCATGCCATGCATTCTCTATTTTTGCAAAGGGCAAATACCTCTCAAAAATCCTTCTCACGTGTAAAGCGTAGGTACTACCCATCCCCTTCACACACAGACAGCATTGACATTTTCAGACAATAATATTATTTCCTTTTTTCACCATTTCATCTCCCTGCTGAAGCCTCTGTAAAATGTTGGGTCTTCACCAGGTTTGTAGAAGCAGCCACTCTCTCCCCTTCTCCTGTTCTCTGTTCATTCATAAATTCTGAAGTACCCTGCACAATACAAAATCCTTTTGTGGGTAATGTGATGTACATATCATTGCATTAGCCATATTTACTAAGCTATAAGCAAATTATGTTTTGCATCACAGCCGTGAAGACAAATATAGTAATAGAATCAGGTACCTTTCCAACCAGATGGAAATTTGCTAATGCAATAGGAAGTTGCTTATTAAATACAATGAACTTCTGGTGTCAGGAAACACAAACTGCAAGCATCATCAGGTGAAGGGAAAATGGCTACTTTAACGATCCTACACACAGATACAAATTCATCCTGATTAGAAAAAAACCCAGTCAATACTTAGACTCTCCTAAATGGGATTGTTAGTTTGCAATTTTTTTTTATACACATCACAATAAACTGCTAAAGAAAAGACTGTTCATCTACTCACAAGTGGAAAAAGAAACTATTATATAAGTCCCAACTTTAGACCAGTACTGGAATGAAGAACAAATCCTTTAAAGCACTCTGACATTAGCATTCTGTGCAGATGTTCTAGACCTTTCAAACAGTGATATGATCTGAGTCAGGCTGTACCAATATTTTTAACAATACAAAACAAACAACAAATGGTGCTTTTACATAACTTGTGAGAAACAACATCAAGAATGTGCGAGCTGCAAATAAGCAGAGCAAGACAATTAGCAATGCATTTATTGATATCAAGAGAAAAGTTATTTCAATAAAAGTAATCAAATCCAGGATGGCAATTAAAGAACAGCATCTCTTATTGATTACTCTGTGCTCTGGTCACTGAGCAGTTACTGGGTAGTTCCAGTTCACCATGCCTTACAAGGACAGGTAAGCACACAGCCTCAAAAACCTAAAATTTCACCATTTCCTGCAAGGCACATCATCCTCAAAACAGACACATCACAACAAGGCTGCAGAAACAGATAAGTTGAAAACATAGAACCATGCTGAAGATCCAGAAGAGGAAGTTATTTTCATTTAGGTGCACAAAACCCACAAAATTGGAAAATGCCTAGACAAGAGCATCTGAGCTTGAACTACCTGAAGAGGTGTTCTGTCAAGAGAGGCACCAGAAAGGGTTAAGTAATTCCTGTTAGAATAGTCCTTCTGGCTGTCTGGATAAAGGCCACTGTGAGGTACACACTAGAACAGTGGCATTCCATTATTAAGGCTCCACCAGTATTTCTTCTTAATGGGGACTTAGCAATTCTCTAGTTATGTTCTTGAATATTTTGTTTCAGCAAATATTTGCCATGTGGATTTTCTAAGGGTTTGTCTGGCTTTCAGAGGTTAAACTAAGCAAGATTTTTTTTTTTGTTCTTGGTAGCAAACAGCAGCATACAGTCCATTCAGCATTTCTGCACAATAACCCACCTACTTTCTTCATAGAACAAATTACCATCACAAATCAATATTCAGAGAGGGTTTTGTTTTGTGCTGGTTTTAAGCGACAGAGCTGCTTGCTTCTCCTGTCAGAAGAGCTCTATCAGAAGCGTGCATTTTCAGTCCAAGAAGCTGTCACATCAGCATATTTCGGGGAGACGAGAGATGTTAGCTCGCACGCCTTCTCATCCTTCTCTGAGAGCTCAACACAACAGCCTGCCACCCACCACAGTAACCTAAGAGATAAAACACTGAACAGCACTTACAGGATGAGAGGGCTTGGGAAGCAAAGCCAAATTAAAAAGACACACACAATGAGACTACAGCTGAGCATCGAAGTGCAACATCAAAGCAGGTAATAACACAGAATACAACATCCTGGTAACACAACTATCCTGCTCCTACAGCCAGCTTAACCTGACCCATGCAGCACAGTACTTTCTGGGCTTGCTGTAGGAGGCCCAGGCCAAAAGACCCACTTCCTTAAACCAAAACTATAATTAGTAAGGAAACGGCATTTTCCAACTTAACTGCCTAGGAACTGTAGCCTAAAAAAATGCATAAACATGGGGTTACAAAACCAGCACATGCTGCACTCCCATGGGTAGTAAGATGTGTCTGTTGCATTTGCTCATTGGGGTGGACTAACTGGGATCCACTGAGGATTAAAAGGACCAGATACCTGTGAACCTCAATACTATGAAATCCAAAGCCATATGGCTCAGGGCTAAGGCCATTCTGGAGACTACAAGTTTATCATTAGAAAAGGATGGGGAAGAGAACCTGAAAAAAAGCAGGTGATCACTGGCTGAAAATGAGCAACCAGTGTCATGGGACAACAAGAAGGAAAAGAAATCCTATAAGGTTTTAATGGAACAAAATCTGTGAGATCTCTCTCAAATGCCAATTTCACCTCTTCAAGAAAGGACCATTAAAACACCTTTGGCAATGTGTTGTGAGAATTCCAGTGTAGAAATGGATGCTAGAAGGTAAGAATGCTTTGGAGAAGAGGCCAGAACTGACCATTGCTACAACCTTGAAGGGACACATCCAGCTGTGAGCCCTCCAGTAAACTGTCCTGCACTGCTGTACCCACACAGACACATGGTCACCAGAACCAGTATTCTCTGCATGCACAATAGCACCAGATTGACTGCTCACATCACTGGGCTGGTGCACAAGACAAAGCTTCCTTCTGGGCACAAGATTCAGGCATTGCAAGCATGTAGGCATCACTGGGGCTTCAAACCTCCAAAACACTGTAACATGCCTCTATTTTCCCTTGGCAATTCTTTTCCTAAAGCAGGCACAATGCCATTTCTTTCTGCTAACTTATGCCCACCTTTACCTGGGGAGGTGTGTTTGGGAAGAGAGAAAAAACTTTATGGCAGCTTGTGTGAAAAAGAACATTTAGTTTTTCTTTATTAAACAAGTCCATTAAAATTATCCCAAAGATGAACATTCTGCTCCAATACTGAAAGATTGCTGCACCAGAACTTCAAATTCAGTGTTATCAATATAAAAGAAATTCCAGACAGCTAACAAAAACACAGCTTAACCAAGCAGGGTTTCTTTTACTCATGGATGCAAAAGCAATAATAGAGAAAATGAAAATAACCCCAAAGTCAGTTTTCTGTATGTCATGCTATTCTCTTTTTTTTCCAAAGCTAGCAAAGGATTCAATAAACTCAATAATTTAAAAAAGGAGTTGCTTATTATTACGACAGTAATAAATATATTTCACTTTGTATGGCTTGAAATTTTGACATCATTCTTGGCTTCAGTATCATACCCAATTAGAAACCCCTGGAAGAGTGAGAACGACAAGAGCCACTAAATGTGTCACAACAAGGGGTGAAGGGAAGAAGTGCTGGAAGTGGAGGCTTTTCAAAGCAAGCATAGGAAATTGTGCTGCACAATGAGTGCAGAATATGTTTTTTTCTTCCCCCCACAGCCTCCACCTCCTGCCCTGCTCCTCATGACATACACACACACATTATATGGCCTAAGAGCCAAGGAAAAAGGGTGTGTTCTTTCAGGTTTATAGCCTTGACTAATGGAATTGCTCTAAATAACATTTTGATCTTGTAAGGTCATGCAGAGTGCTATACCTTTCCTTTAATGATTCAGGTCTGGACGAAGCATTTCCCAGAATTGAGATGGTAATGAAGTCATTAGTTTCTTCCTACTTGAAGCTCTGGCTAGGAAAGGGAATTCTATGGGTAAAGTCTGAGAGGGTCTTTTTCATAAAGCTCATACCCAGCTGAGCTGTAACACCTGTTACATTTTCCCAGGAGCCTGAGCTGCAGAGCATTTCCAATCTATTTGCTCTTCTTCTCCTACAGCACATTTACAAAAGCTGGGGGAATGGATTTTCTAAGGGAGTGCTAATTGAAAAAAGAAAAAAAAAAAAATCTATGCCTGGTGCAAATGTTAACTCACATCCTAGCTAAGATAATGATGATTATTTCCTTGTCTTTGAAAACACAAGCCATTCCAGACTGAATTTAAATTAAAAATACACATTTGAAATAAGTTCTTTAATAATTCCTCACCTTTTATGTACAATATAAAGGACGAAGAATCACTCCAAAAAAAATCCCACTGTTGAAAACAGGTCCTTATGCTAAATTTTTGATACTAAAATATAGTCACAGCTCAGTAGAGAAACACAGCACTAAGCCCATGCCAATAAATACAGAACTAACAATTACATTTACATTCTTACAAATATTAGTTCTTGGAGAAACAGTTTTAAAATATGATTTCTCAAGTAAAAGGAACAATAAGTCTGGATATTCAAGTTCCAGCACTGAGTATCTGTGGGGAGAGGTGTGCTGTTTATTCACTTGGAGAAGCAATATGTTTGATTTAAGGAAATTCCAAATCATTCAAGAACACATCCATAAGTTCAATTTAAAATTGATACACACTTAGCAACGAGCAGATGTATCTTGTTTTGCCACTGGTACCCTCTCAGACCTTCTCTCCAAAGCCCATATATAAATTGTGCTTTATAGAGCAGACCCAGGTGTTCCAACACATTTTGGTCTTGAGACCTAATTAGCACACATGCATACACACAGAGTAACAGAGCATTAGAAAGGAAAGCAGTAAGACACAACCTTTGACTAAGGAATCTGTTCCTTCTACCAGACTGAAATAATGCAGCCTTACTGAGCACCTGAACAGGCCACATAAATCAGCTTTTCTCAGTTGTGAAGGTCTTGAAGTAGGACACACTTGTCCTTTTGCTGCAGACTTAGGTGGCTGTTGCTGGGAGCACTAAGGTTTTATAGTCAGAGACAGAATAAAATTCCAAAGAAATGTCTGAGAGTATCCCCAGTGTCCTAAACAGAACTGAGGCTTCAGTACACCTATTATTGCAGTCAGAATATTCTGTTGCACTGCACTTGTTTTTTCCTCACTTTTATGTCTGAAAGGCCTCTAAAAATGACTGAGATTTTTCAGCTGGGTTTTTTTTTTTTTTAATTGTTTGGGTTTTTTGGTCAGTTTTGTTTGTTTGTTGGGGGGTTTTTTGGTTTTGGGTTTTGTTTTTTTTTTTTTGGTTTTTTTTTTTTTTTTTGGGGGGGGGGGTTTTTTTTAGTTCTACAATATGTATGATGTATAAACAAATGGAATGTTTTATGGAAATTCTTGAACAACTTCCCAACATTTAGAAGGCCCATATCTAAGAAAGAAGATGCATACCACTAAAGAATAAAATTAGTCATGCATTTTTAATAAAGCAGAGGGTATACATCAAGAAATAATATTACCCATCCTAGTTTTAATGATTGATATGCTAAAATATCACACTAGAAACAAGCAAATCATTTATTTTGAATAGCTAAATTAGGGATTTTTTTGTACTTTCCCCCAGAAACATCAAGCCAAGTTATTATTCTTTTTCTTTTAGTATTAAAAATCTTAATGAACTATTTGAAAAGCAGGGAATTATTATAGACTAACTTCTGACCATTTTCCTGGCAGAAAACAATGCTTAACTTTGTGATTTGTTGAGTCTATTCTACACAGCCAAGAGAACTAACTTTGCTGTCAGGCTTTATCACAAGGTCCTGCCATTTTCCCAGTAAAATAAAGTAGAACTGCTTTCTGTCAATGCTTATATCCCCAAAATCACTTGATATAACAACATTACATGACCTACTTTCACTTTATTTTACCTCTGCTTTTGGTCAGCCCCAGCCAGGCAGTGGATCACGCCATGTCAGAGAGTCACAGAATCTTTAAGGCTGAAAAAACCTCTCAGATGATCAAGTCCAGCCTTAACCCCACACTACCATGTTCACCACTAAATCATGGCCTCATGCACCTCATTTACAGATCTTTTAAACACTTCCAGGGATGGTGATTCCACCACTTCCCTTGGTAGTCTGTTCCAATGCCTGAATGCCCTTTTCATTGAACTGTTTTTTCTTAATATCCAAAAAACCACATCACCCCAGTGCAGGAAAGGTCTATAGGCAAGCAAGAGACATCATCTCATACTCAGTCCCAATTCTGAGCAAATCAAAACAGAAGCTTAAATTTTTCTCCTGTAAACTCAGCCTTATGTTTTCACTGTAATGTGAAAGTTTGCCTTTGGATGCACCTGAAACACACCCACTTCTCCATTTTAGCCATTTGCCAGCAGCTACATCCCTCTTGTCCACTCCTTTCATAACTACTTTTTCCCTTCCTTCCAAACTACCCCTCATTCAGCAGGTGGTGTCCTCTTTAGTCTATTCAACCAGGGGAGCTGCATAAAGTCCAGTTCAGACCTCCCTAAACTTCACAACTGTCTTTATATCATCCTGCTTTACACTGGTTGCATCCTCATATTTAAAACAATTAATAGGATCTACTGGCACTCCCTGCAAGGCAAAGTATCCCAGCTGGATGAGCACATTCTCTATCCAGTGCTAAGCCTTCCCAGAATGAGAGGATTCCTGAATCACTAACAATCAAAATCTGCAGATGGTAAGTTTAAAGAGCTCCTATCACCTTTCCTTTTGGAGAACAAAGAAAGACCCTGGCAATCAACTGAAAAACAGTCTGAAAATGACTGTCCCTAAAGACTCCAGCATCCTTGGGTTTATAGTTGCAGCTTTCTCCATGCTTAGAGATGAGCCGGCCATAGCCTGCAAAAAGGGCAGGACTAGAAACATAGAATTCAGATACTTTATCTGTACCCTGGAATTTGAAGAGAAGTAGAAAACTGATTCATTTCAGCTTCACACTTGGCACAAATTGCTTTCTCCTCTGTGTTAAACTGCTAAGTGAGAGTGAACTAAAGAAGAAACCAGAAAAATCTTGGTCAGCATCTCTTTCCTGCCTACAGAGGGTGAGCAGCAGCAGTCCAGCAAAGGCTGCTGTCCCTGCTCTGCTACTGCTACTCCAGCAGGAGCATGAAAGGTCATTCAGTGGGGTTGGGGCTGCCAACAGTCTGTAAATCTGACTGTATGTTTGAATATGTCAAGAACTACCATGATAAAAACTATGTATAAGCAAGGACATAAACCAGAAGTTAAATAACTGATTTTGAGAAAAAAAAATTCCTAACATTTTACAATCCTGATCAATTACTGTGGTTTTTTATAGAACAATTCAGCCTATAACCTCTCTTCTCCCAAATAATAATTCTGCCTTTGAACTAACCTAACAAACTGCTACAATTATCAAATTATCATAAAAACCTCAGTGGTTAACAAATTTACTGACACTTGCCAAGCCAAAGCTGCATTTCAGATTAAGGCAATACTGGCCACTTGCTGTATATATCCAGAATGAAGAACATAGGTAAAATACATCCTCAGACACCAAAATCCATGGAAACTAATGCAAAGAACTTTAAAGATTTTTATTAGCTATACATTTTAATTACTACAAGTTTTCCTACACTTAAAGCTTTAACTTTAAAATATAAAATTTTCTTTTATTTTTTTTTTTTTAAAGCAAAGAGCTTGGGCTCTGTCACCCAAGTGTTGACACTTCAAGAAAAAGGGAAAGAGGAAAGATACCAGTTGTTCTCATATTCATCACAAAGATCAGAATAAAAGGAAAACCACAGAACATGACAGAAATTTAAAGCTGAAATTAAATTTGTTTTGAGTAAATCAACAGCCTTTGAAATATCAAATAGAGAGCTGCACATTTTTATCATTTCCCCACCCTTTCTCTGCCATTCACAGTGCACAGCTAAGGAAGAAGAGAAGAATGGAAAGGAGCTCAAGCCTGACTGCTGTTCACACTTTAAGCTGTATGTTATGTACACAGTGTTTTACTGTGAACTGACTTGGAACACAACTTGTGTGAAGTTTTCTTACTAAACCCACATTTTTCATTCAACAAAACACAGTCACTCAGAAGGTATCACATATCCAGATGCCATTCCTTACTGGTGATCTTCCTGCCCACCCCAATCTTATTAGAGCCTGTAATTAGGACACTCAGTCGAGGTACAAACCCAGATTCAAGCCCCAGCCTAGCTGGCTGTTTCTCAGCAACAAGACCATCTAACCACCAAGCACCTCCCCTTTCAAGGGCACTTGTTGGAGCTGGTACAGCTTGTACTAGTAACAGGCAATATACCACTAGAAAAAAAAAAAAAAAAAAAAAAAAAAAAAAAGCAAAACAAGTGGTCATCTTGGTCACTTCTCTGTTTTGGAAAGCAATAAACACAAGTAACGTGTCTAAAGACAATGTCCTGACCATGGACTCCCCTTCAGGGTTGTGCTCCCTCCGTCCCATCCCAGGAGAAAGGATTTGGTACAAAAGTTCAGCATCTTCAGGGCAGAGGGGTGGAGGCCCACAGATGCTGGTTTTACAAGAAAGAGTACGAAGTCAAAGGAAATTCAACAACACTTCACCACTTCAGTGTCTTTGAAAAATCCCCAGAAGTGCTGATCCTTATGTCTTTCTACACTTGAGAACTGTGCCCAAATGCCTTGTACAGGTTCTAACAAACAAGACAGAAAAGCACCTCACATGCAAAGTAGAGAAGACAGCAAGCAGATTCTCCAAGGCAACCTGTACAATGTTTACTGACAGTAAAGCATCACCACATGGCATTTTCTCAAAGTGGTAGGTGTCTCAGATTCTGGAAATGACATTCCTGCTCCTTTGAACAGTATTATAAAGCTCCACACAAGATTATGTCAAAGCAATTGTATGGCACATTTACTTCTTAAATTTTATATCATGATGACAGGATTATTCTGCCTCTTAAGTGAAGTGTTTACTATGAAAAAATATCTTAAGACAGGATGAGATTAAATTTATGCCCCAAAGAACACCTACCTCACCTACCTCATTCAAAAGCCTTCAAGTTTATTACTGATGCACTGGTTGAAAAAAAAAAAAAA
Source organism: Erithacus rubecula (assembly GCF_903797595.1). NCBI lineage: Eukaryota > Metazoa > Chordata > Aves > Passeriformes > Muscicapidae > Erithacus > Erithacus rubecula. The sequence continues at coordinate 59,929,629 of NC_136689.1, read as the reverse complement.
AAAATATATATATATATAACAACAAAACCAAAACAAACCACAACATATAAACTGAAACTTAAGTTAGTAGACCCAACAGCATATGTCACTACCTTTTCATGCAGATGCATGATCTTTAGCTGTGACTGCACATTACTATTGCACCAATGACAGATCTGATTCAAGTCTCTAAACAATTTAATTTGAGTTTTGTACTCCTGCTGGAGGCCACTATCTTTCAATTTTGCTGGCTTAAGTCTTTAAGACTGCTGAATAAAGAAAAGAGAAATAGTGATCAGAGGTAGCTGACCTCACCTCAGAGATACCTAAAAGGGAAATTGGGGTGGACAGAACATATTCCATTGGGAAAGTTTATTACCACCTTGAATTGAAAGAAAACAAATTGAAAAGATGCTGCACACCATCACACTCTTCAACAAACCACATAAGAGAGGGAAATGAAGAAGACTGGTGCATCATAAGATATTTCTGGAACAGGGAAGGCAGGTCAGTGTCACATACAAAATTACACAAACACTTTTGGTGGGAGATAAGCGACAATATTCTGACAGCAAATACATGTGCCATCAGACACACTGTGTGGCTTACTTCCTGCTATCAGACATCAAATATGTCTAACCCCAGTAGTGACAAAGGACAGGACAAGACTTGAAATGGGTTCCCCATTTCCCCCATGTGGAAAGAGGCCACAGGTAAATACCCATGCAGTTTCCCAATTGATCAATCTCCTGGAAATCACTGAACTGAAACTGGATATTTCTGAAAGATACTCAGTCAGTCTACAGCTACAGGCTCTGAACTGTAATTGCCAGGAATAATTCAAAATCCTTTGTTGAAGAGGTAGTTGGATGAAGAGTTGCCAAAATAATCCATTCTTGCTTTGAGAAAGCAAGGTCCTCTGAGTCCTCTTTACTTCTGGCCACAGGAACAGTGTCAGAAGGAAAAACATCTCACATTGTAGGAATAAACATAAATCCACCCCAGGTACTGTGTGCAGAAGCACAGAATTGGGAAGCACATGTAATGTGTCTGAGGAACGAGGAAGGATTCAGCATTATCTCCACATTCAGAGGAGGTAAAAGGTGGAGAAAGTGGGGGAGGGAAAGAAGACCAAAATCCCTCCTGTGATATGGTAAATCCTCACATTACAAGACATGGGGGCAGGGAAGAGTTTAGGCAGCAAGCTGTCAGAATAGCCATTCCACCCCCTCACTAGACTAATTCTCCATGAGGATATTCAGCTTCAGTTTACATTTGTTATCAGGTCAGCTTTCTGTGCAACCTAAACAATAAAATACATGCAGGAGAGGTGGGCAAACTGAATGCATTCTAATTTATCACATAAAGCAGGGACAGCCTAATTCATGTACTATTGCTACCCTCATTTACACAGGTAAGAAAGAGCAAAAGGGAGGAAAAACTCCTGGGGGGGATGGTATGGGGGGCAGTGGGAAAAGCTTTTTTTATTTTGCTAAAGGACCCCAGGGAAGGGCCCCTGAAGCAGAGGCCCTGCTTTTACAAATGCTTCCCTTTCCTTACACGGTTCCTTTAATACAAGTAAAAATTTCAAATTCCTCATTTGTTTAGCCTGAAATCCCTTGCACATTTCCCACAAACTACTTCCTTTTCTCTCTTTTTAGCTGGACTCCCTCTCTTTTTAATGAAGAGAAGTTCAGAGAGTTTTTCCCATGAATAGATGGCGGGCACCTGGGAGTTATGAATTTTAAAGTGATCATTTTCTTTCAGCCCCGCTGGACAATGGGGATCTCCTTTTGACTCACTTTCACAGCTTTGAGAGGCTCTCAGATCAGCCACATTCCAATCAGACTGGAGTCAGATCAGAGCCAGGCTGGACTGCATCAAGGTCCCTCGCACAGAAAGACAAGGAGCAGATGGCCAACACTGAGCTCTCCTCCCCTTTTCAGAGTGCAATGGAAGGCAATGTGGGAAAGCGTTCCCCCAGCATTGCCTATTGATTTCTGAATAGGACCACCACATGCCACCAGCCTGTAGGTATGAACCTCTGTTAACAGATGGTGAGATCATTATGAGCAATTAATTCCTTTAATGTATCAGTGGGAACATGTTGGAAAGGGTGATGCAAGCACAGAGTGAATAGTGAACTTCTCATTCCTCGGGGAGAGCTGCGGCTACATCACTGAGGGATGGGAACAGCCTTTCAGGACCCTGTGCACACTGAGAACCAGAGTTAGCCATTTGGTCCACAGACACAAGGCATGGTTTTTATTAACTAATCATCCCTCCCTCGTTGATATGTGATTAACAACAGATTTCTTTCTAGGTCATTTTTGGAGAGACAAACAAATCAAAACAATGGGGGGGGAAAAAAAATCCTGAACTATCAACACGGCAGGAGCACGGGGAATTCAGTCATGGATACGAGGAGGGAATATCGCTACCAAACTTTTTGTTACATAAAATTTGATTTAGACTGGCTATAAATTAAAAAGGAGACAGACTATTTTGAACACAACTGTGTGCATATAAATAAATGCGAAGAATTCATAATAGGTCTTAGCACTGAAAATAGAAGCATGCAAAATAAGCCCTTAGCAGCCTTGTCAGAAAGTAACTATGAAAGGAGTTTACAAGTAACTTATAGATTGTACAATTTGAATATAGATATCATATTGAAATGCAGAGAAATCCACAGAAAATGCTGCATATTTACTGGTATTCATTGTGATCTCAGTAAATTAAAATTCACTGTGCTAATAACAACTCTAAGAGTAGGACATTCCCGCATCATCTGCTTTACATGCATTTATATGACAGGCTTTGTTGTGGTGCTTCATTTTTTTTTCCTTCATTTCAGAGACAGAAGGAAAAACTGAAAGCACAATATAGATGGCTAGTTAGCTCTTGGTCTTAAAGATGACAGCAGAATGTGAACAGGAAATACAGGCAACTATTCACTTATTCATATTTAAATGACACTTTTTGCTTGTAATTAAGACACTCAAGACGTGTCTCTGTTCATGAAATTTACATAACTGTACAATAGCTTTCCTAAGTGAACAGCAAATGGTAGTTAACCTTGAAGTGTATTATCTTAATTGAATAAATCTGGCTATAGTTCAATAAATTTAAACAGAAATATAATCTTTAAAATACTAAAATAATTTTTAAAAATACATTTGCTTTTACATCTACAGGCTTGCTGCTTTTCTTCTAGATTTTTATTTCTGCTGTAATATTGGTCCTTTAAAAAAAAAAAAAAAAGAAACCATTGTAGAACAACAAAGACATTGATACATGTTTCCTGTTTTCTCCTTATTGTTCGTGGTTTGAGTCAGTGTCACATTCTGGAAAGCCTTGATAAGAATATCAGAATATTGAATCAAAATGTATAACTTGCCTGTTTGAGATAGTCCCTTGCCTACTTTCCCTGTCCCTATTGGACTTGTGCTCTTCCCCTCCCCCAGCACGTACCAGCTGAGTACCCCATCTCACAGTGAGAAACCTAGGTGGGAGAATATAGATTTTTGCATAGGTTAAATAGGAAAGCCACATTCCACCACTCTCCCATTTAAATCAGATTTACATGGGGTGTAAATCCCCTCAGAATAGAGCCATTCACAAAGAGCTCAGAATGATCCCCTCACAACACTGATTACATTAAATCAGTAGCAATCATGTTTCCTGGATTATGTAGTTACAGCAAGAGAAACTGTGCAGTGTATTTATATTTGTGTGAAACAAGTTAATGAGAAGCCACCTGTGCCTTGTGTCAGTTTACAAGAAAAAGCAGAGGAACACAGGTGTTTCAGCAATATTGTTGTGTATTTTTACATTAATTTGCAAACACTAAAAATGAGCATATTGTTACTAAATTCAGTGATATATACATTTTGAGGGACAATATTTTGGACTTGGTTTGGGCTGCCTTAAAGAATTACAAAGGGCTGGTATCTTGGCCATCAGCAGGAGCTATAATTTGGGCTTTTCTTGCTCCCACAATGTTCTCCATTGTACCTTGTGCAACATTGACTGTACATGCTCAGTTCTTACCCGTGTTGCTGGTGAGAAGCATTCACACTGTGAATTACCATTTTTTCCCAGCATCTAGAGCTACTTAAAAGACAGCACAATAATACACTAGAAATGCCTTTGTCTGTTAAAACATTATTCTTCATCACTGCATGAAAAGCAAATTGTCTTTGTATAGAGGAAGAGTGGCACACAGTAGCTTTGGGAGGCAGCAGAAGGAATTTGTGTCAGTGGCTGACCACTTCATAGATACACAAGCCAGATTCTTCCTCAGCAAGCAGACACATTGATATTCTGAATACAATTTTGGATGCACCTTTTTATGTCATTAGCTGTACTAGAATGACTCCAAGAGGATCATTTGGTTTTGCCCGTAAGAAGAACAATTCAAGGTTTTGGCATTTTGCTTGAGGTTTGGAGGGGAAGAGAGTGCATTAAGAAGTGCTTAATCTCTCAACTTGATGCACCAGATCTAAAATGAAAGCAAGGCAGGAATCCTCATCCTTTCATCAGGATCAACTCAGGAAGACAATCAAATTATGAATTCAAGACCAGCATTCATCTTTGCAACACAATTGAACAACTGTACTCAAAACTGATGGTTCTAACAAGGTTTTTGCAAGCTGGTCTTGAAATCAGGCAAGTAATGGGAAAGATATCCCTCAAAGGCTATTCCCACCCTTTATTTTCTTTTGCCTTCAAATGGAAGAGTAAAAATCAGTATGCACAAAAAGATTCTGTTACAAAAGTCTTAAAGCAAATATTTAAAGGACTAGAGAGGGATGCAGTGTACTTCAATAGTTCCAGATGTTGATGGATTGCAAGAGGAAAAAGAAGCCTGGCCAGCAATTCAAAAATTACTCATTCTAGGACAGGAATCTCTTGACTTCCTTTCTCTCCAAAAATGCAGGTAATAAAATCTGCTCATTTTGCTCCTGACAAAGATTATAATTGTAGATTGCAAGCAAGACAGCTGAAATCATTAGTCCTCCCCAAGCAAGCTGAAGTGGCTCAGCCTGTCTTGGCACAGTCACATGTATTTAGTCTAGATAAATCATACTTTAGAGGCTTATGAAATCCAGCTATTTGAGAATACTGCTAGCAATTCTACACACTCCCTGGACTGGTGTGCCAGCACAAGGAGAACCTCAACCTTTGAGCAGAGGCTGAGTAGGAGAACTCCACTGGGCATCTGCCCACAGAACCTGCATTCCTGTGCCTTCAAAAGGTGGATTTGGACCTGACTTCTCATGTTTGAGAGGTTTTTTCCCCAAATGTTGGTGGCTTACTGTTCAGTACTTATCTATATGGACAGCTTTCCGAAATTAACACATTGTCTAGGAGCTCCCCATAAAGCCACAACACCACCTGCTGAACTGCAAGCTGCTCCTTAGGTTGTTGCCCATGGATTTCTCAAACTAACAATTTGTGAATATTTTGTTAATTTCTAGGGAAGAAAAAAATTTTATCCTGGATCACTTAAAAATAAATATTTCATATATATTAAAAATTTCCAAAGTGTTTTAATTACCTTCCTTAATAAACAGCTTCTCTTTTCTCTTTACTAATCTGTAGGATCTTTTTAATTATCATGTCTGTAACAGCATTTTTCCATTATATGGGCACAGACATGACATAAAATTAGAAATATGAATTACTTTCAATTAAGGAAAGTGGATCAGTTTAAATCTGAAAGCAGAGAACATTCTGGCAGTGGCAGTTGTGCAGATGGGGAGGCACTTCAGCAAGCTCCAGGATGTCTGAGCACTTTGTTCTGGAGACAAGCCTCTTCTACTGCCAAGAGCTAACCCTGGTCAAGGCACAGTACAGTGTCCACAGAACCAAAAAACTGACACAGGATAACTTACCAATATGCCTCCTCACAATTTCACTCCTTTTATAAGTGCTAGACCCTTTTTGGTACAGCAGAGAAGATGTAAATTGAGTTTTGTTGCAAGCACACCAGTCCCAGGCTGCTGTTTGATTAGAGTAGGTGACTTCAGGCAGATTACACACAGGTCCTTCCAGGAGAACACTGCACTACCACTTTCACCAATAACTTCAAATGGAAAATAAGTAGGATAGTGAAGTCGTGCTTCAAATTCATATTACTTCCATTTTTGTTTCAAACGAGCTTGCAAGATTGGATAGCTACTTCAACTTAAACAGTCCCATATAAATCAAGCCCTAGCAGCATTCAGCACCAAAACCTTTGGCAACAGAATGATCTGTTGCTTGCATACCACACACATTAAGTACTCACAACTGCTCTAAGGTTTTGTTCATTTTTAACAGCATGCAAAATTCTTGTCTAGAGCCACTATCACCAGCCAGCTCTCAACAGTTCAATTTGATTGGAACCAGTCTGTAGAAGATGAGGAGGCAAAGAAATAGTAGGTATGAGCAAAAATCAAATTCCTCAAGCTCTGAATGCAGTACAGCTGTTTGCAGCTTAATCTCTTCTGCAGAACCAGTTGAAACACACCAGTCATAAACTGTAGGAAAGATGAAACTACCATCTGGAACATCTAGTGTTCAGGAGTATTTGCACAGGTATACATGTGAAAGTGAAAACTTCAAATGCCTAAGTTCCCATAAAACACAAGCAGAAGTCAGATGATACACATCTAAGTGAGATTAAGGTGTGGGGCTTCTGGAGAGAAAGGAAGGTTGGTAGGTTGGTTTGTGGGTTTTAAGGGTTGGGGGTTTTTTGTTTGTTTTTAATTCTGAAAGTTTTCTTCGTCAGGACACTGACAAAACCAACCTCTAAAAATTAGCTTCTCTTGCCAACATTAATATTTGTGAACACAGACCCGGATGAGTTCCCTTCTCAAAAATGCAGGATGCTTCCATGCAAGAATGCATGTAATTTGGAAGTTTCCCTATGTCTCACTATGTTCCAAGTCTATTAAACATTTTGTTTGCTGGATTCAGAATCTCTTTGTCCCAAAGGACAAGTCCCAAGGTAACAGGGCTTCAGGACATCATCACTGACCTGTCTTATCTGAGAGGGAAAATTCCCACATTTCAATCAGTAAGATGGATCCACAGCCTGGTTAGCAACCCATTTTATAAAACCAGTTTAGTTCAGTGGACGTATTTGACTGGTAAGCATAATTTTAGATCCAGGGTCATGATAGCTATCCTCAATCCCAGCATTTTTTTAACCATACAACAGTCATTTAACTGCCTATTTCCAACTCCCAGAAAGTACCCCTGCAAAGCAGCTGGAGTTCTCATGCCACTGGAACAGCTCCTTCAACAGACAAATACAGGTAGAGAGAAAGAAAAGGAGCCCAAAAGCCAAATCATAGCATGCTGCAACCTGCCACTATGGTCTCATCAAACAGAGTAGCATTAAAAATTCCCAAGGTTTTTCCTTTCCAAGCCTGGATGGCAAATAGCATGCAAACTTTGTTTTACCTTTCTCACAGAAGCAGCACCCTACAAGCAGCACACCTGAGCATGCTTTCTTTAACATCTATAGGTGTTCTGAAAGTGAGCAGTAATTTCATCATGGGGCTCTGTGCATATATTTATATTTTGTGGGGCTATTATTCTCCAGTCTCTTTGATACTGCTTCTATGTGCTTTTGTGTTTGAAGGTACCAGTTCTTTGAAAAAAAATGTATTGGAAGGCTACCTTGTTGACTAGAATTCAAAAATATACAAGCCTGTTCCTTAAAGAGACCCATTAAGGCTCCTGTTAAAAAAAGCATTAGTGATGAAAATGCATTTCAAGTTTAAGCTGACTTCAGGGACCTAAAAAAAACCCCAACACAGAAAGCATGTTTCTGCATGTCTGTGTAGTCTACAGTTGCCATTCTGATACCGTGTCATGTTAGACACACAGGTAGCTACAAAACCAGCTATGCTGCTCTGGCAAAGTGCCCTGTGAGCTCAGTGCTCAGGTTTCATCAGAGCATTATCTGTCATCCTCTGAAAGGCAATAAAAGTTTAGAGATGCTTAGTAGCATCTTCCCTGACTTGCATGAAAAGATGCCAAGCAAACACTGATGATAAAAGGTATACTCTTACAGAAGCTAAATCATAGCAGAAACTTAAAATAAGGCTCTAATTACCTGAGCCTATTGCAACTTTTGTTGTTTGGCAAGTCATGGAGAAATCATACTTAAACCAGTAGACATTTTAATAGCAACTTCAGAGTTCAGAATTTCCTTCAGATATAGCTGGTTTAATTTTAAAGAAAGCTACAGAAAATGATTCCCCAAAGACTGCAGGGCATGTAGAGTCACAGGTTTATAAAAGTGGAACAGACACTTATGGACAGCAGTTTCATGCATCAAACCAATACAGGTGCAGTACAAAAGGTATAAACCATGTTATTGTATGAGGATTAACCCAAATATATCAGCTTTGATATTAATAGGAGTTTAACCCTTCTGGAAAACAATGGGTTTGATGAAAGCAGCCTTCATCGGAGCTCTTCAATAACATGTTGGTCATCTGACAGCTGTTCTTCAGAACAGTCAGTTTCATCTAAATATACTTCAGCAAAGCTATGGATGGTTGAAATAAAAATTTTAAAATAAATAAATTTAAAAGGAGATTTCACCTGCCCTCTTTAGATTGTCAACACTCATGCAACATTGTTTCTGATTACAGCAAAGGAAAACATTGCAGAGGAACATCTCTCTGCTGAGGCATAATACAAATCACCATAGTTTCAGCCCAGCCTGCACTGAACCAGCCTGCCAAGCACCCCACAAGACACTTTTGCTTTGTCACATGGATAAGGTTCAAAGTCAGGAAGCAGGAGAGTTCACTCCTGACTGAGTTGGGAGACATGTGAATGTGAGCTGCTGACAACAGCAGCAGGGAGTAAGAATTTCACCTTGTGCATGAGGATTCAAGACTCTTGTCTTTATTTTCTTCCCACCCCCACTCTCTCTTATGGTATCCAAACACACCCCCCTCTCTAGGAATACTGGTTGTCCTTCCAAAATCTAAATTCATTGCAGACAGTCAAAAGAAAGACATGTCAGATAGTCTGTAAGGGTCAAAAAATTCTCTACCTCTAAAATAAAATTTTCCAACTGTAAGTGTCAGATAGCAAAGAATTCTTTATCTTCATTGGCCACACAAGCACTTCTGCACATCTGAATTTGTCTAGTGTCAGCTGTTAGCTACTTGCTTGTTATGTTTCACACCATTATTCCATAATCCACTTAATCTGTCATTTCTCAGTGTTGCTGATTAAAGAGGCCAATCCCATATTTCTCCTCCATATTTTGGCCATTCATTCCCACTAGCTCCATTGCATCAGTATTAACCAAATAACTGAGTAAGCTGAAACCCAAATAATTGTTTGGTTTGTGCAGGTTAGGAAACTCATCTGGCAACAAACTACCTCAGTTTCACCCAGGAATCACAAAAACCAGAGCTGGCACAAGGGAGAGGCAGAAAAAAAGCAAAGAGATGACAGTGGGAAAGCCCTTTTCAGCAGACACATTGAATTATGCCAGATAAAATAGAACAAGGAGGTACAGTACTAATCTGTGAAATTAATCAGTGTAACACCTCCGTTTGGGAAGGATGTAGAGAATTCTCTGTTAATATAGAACACTAAATCAGGACTAGGTGTCCTAAACCATGTGCTTAGCCTCTTCAAAAGACACTGAGAAAACACCTGGGTAAAATACTCCAGTTTGTTACAATGCAGTGATAGCATTCTAATGATCTCTTCTGCCTTTTAAACCTATGCAACTTATGTGAGAACAGTATTATCCTTTCTCAAATACACTGGCATATTAAAAATGTATCAACCCCCTAACAAATTATTTACATTTCTTAAGAAGGAATTTGCACCTCTTACCCATTAGTTTAATCCGTGCCATGAATACCTTAAGGACAGTTACTAGTCTTCTGCATTAATTGGCAGACGATCATCTTCCTTAGTAATGGGGGGACAAGGGGGGTTGGGAGGGGAAAAAGAGCATCTACAATTATAGCTTTGCTCTTTCATTTCCCAGTGCATACAAAATCCTAACTGAAGCCACAACTCCATTTTATCCCAACTTTAGCACAGGATGAATTTTTCATTAAGTCAAAAGGCTCTCAATACATGATGTATGGGGTCTGCATAAATATAGATAAGGCTTTCAAGTTTCTGCACCCAGTTTGATGGTAAAAGTGAGTGTGAGGGCTGCTTTATTTAAAAAACACAGATCTTCAGTCAAAAATGGTACTTAAATGCCTTTAGAATCCAATCAGCTTTTATACACAACTTCACACTTCTTTCTGTACTAAGTTTTACTAAGATTCTTAAATATATTATCATGAAAAGCTGATTAAAATGACAAGGATTTACTGACATCCTGCCACTGAGGAGGGGGAAAAAGAGGGGAATAAAAAAAAAAATCAAGCCTAAAGAAGAATCTTCTACAGGTTTTCACTGCCTCCTGCTGGCCTGGGGGCCAATGCTTTCACAGGCATATGGTGCCAGGGTACTTGCCATTGTTTCACTCAGGTTGCCACCAAGACAGATTGTCACAATGAAGCCCAGAGAGAAAGGGTCATGCAGTGGGCTTCCAGCTCCCAGGCTCAGCTCTGAGCCATAAGCAGCAAGGTGCAGTGCACTTGATCTCACCTCCCAAGCACATGGCTGGGTGATCAAACAGGCCTTTGATCCAGCTGCTTTTGGCACGTCGAGTTTGAAAGCAAGATAAAGGCTGAAGAGCTACTCCCACGGCTCAAGACATATTACCTAGAAGGGTTTCAGAGCTCCTGCTTTGCTCTGATGCAGCCTCAGAGTCTGACATCCCTTGGCAGCCCCAGTCCCCATCTCAGCAAGGGCACAAAGTGCCACTGAGACACTGGCACAGTGGTGACATCACAACCAGCCTGTTCTGGGCTGGTCCAGTTAGCCCAGTACAGCATGGTGCTGAGGCTTGCAAAGCACAAACTGTCTCTGCTGAAGTTAGCTCAGAAATTTGCTCAACTCTGTGCATTATCCTGTGGTAACTTACAGAAAAAAAATCAGGGAAAGAAAGTTTTTCTTGCTCTTACACATACACCCTTCAAGAGGTATCACACAGGCACTGTTGCTGTACAAGAAGATTCAGGTTCCTAAATTCCAAGGAATTCACAGCCAGTGTTTAGCACACATCATCACAAGTGTTGACTCTTAATGCTTCATTTCAAAGGTCTTAAATGTTAAATTCTGCTATAAATCATCCCCTCTGGCAGACTTCAAACATCAATAGATTCCTCAAAAGCATCTGGTTAAGTTGTGGGTAGAGCATAAAGTTTTATTCAAACCACAAAGGCCTATAGGCAAAGGAGAATTGAAAATAAATAAATAAAACCCAACCAACCAAACCCTTAAAATAATTGACTTTGCCACCTGCACATAAATCCTAAGGAGATCAGCAGGAATACCCAGTACTTCTTCACAAAACACATTCAGGACTGCAGTTCCAGTTTGAAAGTTCACAATGCCAAGACCATTTAAAAGCTATGCTTGAGTTATTCAGTTCATTTATTTTTAGACTATACAATTAGTTTGATGCTTAAGACACCCCTAAAAACCCTTAAAGAACCTGACTGCAAGAAGATCTCTCCTGGTCTACTACACATTCTAAGAAACACATGGAGTGTCTCATGAGGAAATATGAAAAAAAAAAAAAAAAAATCATCCCTATGCAGCTCTGCACTTGAACTCAGCCCTCCAGACAACAATTTTCCCTTTCACACTTCCCAACACCTTCCAGGTTTTTCTAGAAATGCCTGGTTTAATATTTGAATTTCAGAAGAGTCATTAAGATCAGGGCAAACATGGTATTTCCTTTCATGATTCTATGAAGTAAAACACAGAACCTCGAGGATTTTACTATTTCTGACAAAAAGTGAAACTCCTGCTTTCCACAGCCACAGAGTTGCACCACCCCTCCTCCCATGATGGTCAACCAGGACTTTTGTGAACAGTATCACAGCCAGAACACCATTGGATCATTTCTCTTATGTTCTTTTCCAGATCCCACTTCCTCAAATTGTAATGCCACCAAGTACCACCCTATTTCTGTTTAGGGCATTATGGTTTTTTGTTTGTGGAGCATTTTGAAACAAAGGATCAAGGCCTAGAGGAGTGCCACCAGTTTTGCTAAAGCAGTTGTTGCTGTAAGTACAATTTCCAGTAGATTCTATGACCACTCGTGAATTAGAGTGAAATCTGAAACAAAATGTTACATTCTCACCTGAGGCTGGTGGTATTTAAATATTGTATATACAAGGATATATATGCATGATTTAAGTCTGTGTATTACACAATTAGGTCTAGGGGTCTAAGTCTTCTTCAGTTAGGAAAGTGTAAGACATCATTTAACATGCCTCCCTGACACCACAGTCATTAATTACTCCAAAACTTAATACAACACATTGCTTTAGACCAGGATAATAGATTGAAGATACACAAAACAAAACACACCAAACCATACTTGAGTTCTTTAGTGGTCATACACTACTATATATACACAAAAAAAAAGGGGCTTCAAAAGCTGCTCTTGGGAAAAAGCTTTGTTGCCTGCATTCATATACTTCTCATATTTGTTGATTTGTTTGATTATTGTGCATTTTATTTCTAAGCTCCAATATCCTAAATAGATTATTTGTTTTCAAACCACTGAGATGAGTAAAATTCTGCTCTACTCATGCTCCCTCCACCTGAGAAAAATCAATGCAGTCCTATAAATATATTTTTAATAATTTCTACTTAATCATAAGCTAAATGTTACTATTTACAAAAGATCAAGCAGATCTCAAAGCTATGTGTGAGACTATAGCAAGTGCTTGCTCTTTCCAAGAGCACCCCAGCAAACAGGGCTTATATTCCCACTAGTTAAAAGTGTACAGGGGCTTCTAAATATTGATACCTCACTTTTTCTTAAACATTTAGGAAAAAAAATCTTTAATAATTAAAGCAAAATGCAGAAATTTCACCTCAAAAGATAATTCAATCAGGCTTGCTATTATGCAATCTATTTGCAGTTTCTCTGTAACTATGCAGCTGCAAGCATGAGCCCTTACCAACACAAAGGCAAAGATTGGGAAACTAAAAATGGAAATCTGCTCTGAAATAAAGGGTTATATATACAGGATTTTTTCCCCCATCTTCCTTTTGAGTTTTATCCAAAAGTAAAAGATAGTCCCTTATTTCTTATTTATCACAAACCTGCAGGAACAATATCCCCTGTGGCATGAGGGTATATTCTCCAAGCACAAAGAGGAAATGGTCCAGAGAATTTCATTCATCTCAGTATCTTTAGCTGTCCAAAAGTCAGCATCTAATCTAAACTAGACATCTAGGCTGCCTCAACAGAGAGAAGAGAGAAGCATCTCCAGACAGTGATTCATCTCACCAAAAAACTGTTTCAGCTAGGGTGGGGGGAACAACCTGCAGAGGTACCTGGAGAGCATGATCACTCTTCCCACACCAGAAATGATGAGCACTCCCAAAGACTTTAGGAGCAGCACAGAATCACCACATGCCCACGTGGCTCTATGACACAGCACAAGGTGTTCACATCTGAGTAAGATTAAAACCAGGTAGCTGAGGGGCTGGCATCACCCCCATCACAACAAAATAGGGGCACTATAAAGCCTCCCTAAGCAAGAGCTCGTGCTGTCAGACCCCATGGCATTCTAGCTGTAGGTGGATTGTTGCTTCTTGGTAAGATAGCTGGGGACTCTTTGTCTAGACCACAATCATCATTGCAATTTCTGACACAGAGGTTACAAAACCTTGTTCACAAAGCCTTGTAAAGCAGCAGAGTTCTCTGGTTGGTTGCTTATTTGGCTTTCTGGCTGCAGAAGAGCATGAATACCATGAATTGCTGTTGACTAATAAACAAGACTCTCACCAGTCTTTGGAGCCATCAAGAACATGCAGCTGCCAACACAGTCCTCTCCATCATCCTCTTCAAGGTGCACTCTTCTGGCAGGTTCCTTTTCCACACCACCTTCAGTAACCTGTGATCTGAACTAATAATTTTTTCCTCCAATGAGCTCATTCCACATAAAGATTAGGATTTTTATTTCCTACCACAAAGAGCAATCAAGCAAAGAATTCGACATTCTGATCCTTTTAGCAAAAGATACATTATCTCCAAATATCTCCTTCCCATCCCAAAGACTTATTACTGAAACTGCTGCTATAATTTGCAATTAGCAAATGCTTGAGGATACAAACTGTCCCAAACACAGACAGCAATCAGAAGGAGTGCTCTTAAGGACATTTAATTAAAACCATGATCATTGGGAAAGCTTGGCCCCTCAGAAGGAAAGCAATAAAAACAAACCACAGGTCACAGCTCAGAATTGCCATAGCTCAATAGCACCTGTAAAGCACTGCCAAACTGAAGCTCTCATTTTCACCTACAGAAGCATGCAGATTTCACAGGGTGGAATTAGACTTTTACAACAGCAATTGACAGTTGCTTGATAGTCCAGCCTCTTAAATGCCAAGAATCTCTACCATCTAGGAGGAATTGACACAAGGATTCTGACATCCCCCAAGGAGGATGAGATGAAGGATCAGGAGCATCTGAGGTGAAAAATGAGACTTTCAGCAGTTTGTGATGTTGCTATTGCTAAAATTTTGTCTTTCAGCAACATGTAGGTGACATGTTTCACAAGTACAGTTCTCAAATTAAACAAAAATACAGAAAAAGAAATGAAACCCTAATTTTTAAAAATCTACATCATGTTTTCAAGGCATCCTTGAAGATCAAAGGTGGAAGTCAGATGCACCATCTGAACAGCCAGCTCAGTACAGGCTTCAAAGCTCAGAAAGCCAGAAGTTGCCCAACTGGAAGTTAAATTTGATTTATTCAGCAGCATTGGACTGGGAGGGGCACAGCAGCTTCTCTGTATTTCACAATGGAAACTCTTCTTTATTCATTCTGCCTAATTATATACTGACACTGGAAAATTACATTATGAGGGCAGTAACTTCTCTAAATAATTGTCACTCAAAGACATTCTGTAATGCTTTGTGATGTTTCCCAAAGCAGGCTATTCGAAGACAGGAGACAGTTTTATGCCAGAACAATTGGTTCATATATGATTGAGGTATTTTGTTTTCTACAGCTTCACATTATAAAAGCAGCTGCAACACCTGTTGGCCTAAGATCTCATGTGTGTTTCATTTTTCTGTTGGATCAGCCACTGGAAACCTGGCCCCCACACCAAAACTGAGGTTATGAAAACTGGCCAGACTTAAGAACATTTGTCTTTGGCTTGATTGCAGTTAACACAAGCTTTGTCTAAGAAACCAGACAAAAGTTGCATTTTAAGTTTGGGTCTTAGCTTGGGTCTTATCTTGCAGTTTAACCATTGAACAGAACTAAGAGAGTCACTAGACTGCTTGGAGGACTGGGGACTGGCCTTCAAGAGCTGGCCACATGATTCATGATTCACCAGCCAGATCAGAGAACAGCAGGAGGTTGGGTGGGTTCCTCTGAGAAAACATGGGTTTGAGGAATGGACACAGCCAGCCAGTGAGGTCTCAAAGAGTATTAGTAATAGTGATTAAATTGATTAACAAAGACATTTCAAGCTTTACATGCTAGAGAAACTCTGACCTAGCCAAATTTTCAAGGTTATCCATCACTGGATATTCTGAACTCTACTTGGAATGGAGGAATGAATGCAAAGACCCTGAAACATCGCCTGTATGTTTGAATACTCTGATTTTTCAAGATCAGCCTTTAATACTGGAAAGCATCAGTCAAGAATTTAAAGAGTAGAAGAGTCAACCACCCTCAGTCTTTCAAATCAACAAGAGGCTTTTCATAGAATTACATCTAATAAGCCTTAGGATGCCTAGTTCTAGTTAGTCACTTCAATGTTTCTGTGGTAGCATGCAGTAGATTTTCTGACATTCACTATTATATATAGCAACTACTCTGTCAAGGCTGCCTTGAAATGTGCTTTCAAAGGAAAAGAAGTAAAAATCCTGCATTTCCCTTGCTGATAACACTATCCTTCTGAGATGCTGCTATTTCAGATTTGAAGGTGAAAAAGGAATGCATCTGAAAGGTATTGTGGCAAAACAAAAACACAGCCATCTAAAAGCAAATAAAGATGCAGTTACCTGTTTTTACTAGTGCTCATTATTCAAATTTAGATTTCTCAAAAAATGCTATATAAGTGAACACTGCTGGCCTCACTCACAGAGACAAGAGGATTTATTTGTATTGTACATTCATAAAGCTTGTGTATAGGCATACACATATACCCTTTTAGTAAGCCTCAACTTCTTTTAAAGTAAGATCTCCACACCCTAATTATCACCTCTAACTTTTTTAAATAGTGCATATAATGCTCTGGCCCAAGTTGATATTCTTATCTCTCCCTCATGAAATTATCCTTTAAATAAAAACTTTTTATCCCATGCCTCACATTACAATTCTCCTTGGTCCCTGTGACACACAGTGATGCTCCAGCAATACTCTGGGCATGGTGTGATAATATATTGGCACAGGCCCTTGAAAGAACAAACAAAGCAGAGTAAGCATACTTTCTGTTGACTTGCAGGGGAAGATTAGCTCAGTACTAGATCTTCTGGCTGTGGTGACTAATTGTGGTTTGCTCATCTGTGCAGATTTGCTAAGGAAGTTCCTGGTAGGCACTATACATTGGAACTGCTTAACACCAAACATGAACTGAGATTATTCCAGTGTGCTGTTTGATCCTGTAATGATCCCACACAGACTAAACTCCTTGTGACTTCAGATGAAAGTTTACCTCAGTTTCCCATTTCTGGCCAGCACTTGTCCTCAAGCACAATTGTAAAATATGGCAAAAGTGAAGCTACAAAAGACATAGGCTAAAGATGAAGCCAATTCCATCAGCCTTTATCTGGTAACTCTTTTTTTTTTTTTTTTTTTTTGGTAGATTATAAAAGTGGTTCCACACATAATGAGACAAAATAATCAAACCTGCAGACTAAAATATTTTATATGCCTTCACCTTTTTGCAGATAACTTACCGATACTCATTTCAGCCATTGCTCTCTTTGTGTAATATTCCCTGGTTTAATTACTGAGAATAGAAAACTTCTGATTACCCTGCATTAGGGGAATCACAGCAAAATGCAGCTGCTTTATGGTCAGTTTTCCATTTCTATCATCTCTCTGAGCATCTGTGCACAATGTTAGTGATTATGAGTTGTACCATTCATTCCCCAGCAGGAGAAACAGTGCCAGAAATTCTGCTGTGTGTTTTGCTTGGCAAAAATAGAAAACCCTCTGGAAAAAGAAAAGGGAATGAAAGCAAGGAAAAAAAGCAGGTACCCGAGTCTGTTGCATTTTTTTGTTTTGTTCAGAACAAGTTTCCAAGTGCAAGCAGGTGAAAACAAGTCCTGCACAGTTCCAACATTATGACAGAAGGATAGGAGGATTTAAGTGAGGCCATACACTGTGATATGGCCTGAATCTCACAAGCTGACAGACATTTCTGGTTAATTTTACTCTTTTCCTCAATCTTCAAAATAATTGAACATTGGAGTAGAAATCAAAGAACATATGTTTTTCCATCAGACTTACAGTTTTGAAAAGATTTGAGGATTCATTTTGAATTTATGTCAGAGAACTTCAAACAAAGAAATATTTTTGGACCATAGTGCCTAGCAATGAAACTACCTCGTGACAGATAATGGAAAAAAATATCTTCTTTTTTTAAAATCAGAGTAAAGTAGATATCATGTAACAGGTACTTATGCTACCTTTTATAATAATTTGAAAGATTTCTGTAAAACCAGCATAGATTTTTTTCCTGCTTTAATAGATTTTAAGAAGATTTTGGGGAAAGAAAATTTTCGGAGACATTATCTGATCATTTACGAATTTACAAGTACCCTCTAATGCCTACCTAAAGCTAATGACCCTTCTTCAATTTAAAAATGCAATAAGATCCCTATGGTGACAGGTGTAGCATACAGCAACAGACCCAAACCTTCCTTTTTTCATATAAAAGAATTTTCAGCAGAAGTTGAAGCTCCCTTTGTACAGAGATCTGATTAAATACTTCACCGATGAACATTTTTCTTCCAGCCAGCAGCAATTTTAGATTTCCTTGCAGCCTATTATCTTTCTTAATGATTCTGGTGTGCTTATTTTTGCTTCCATTCAGACCCATGGCAGCAACGGGACAGCAGGTTTCAAACCCTGACATCCTATGGGTCTGCCCACATAGGATCAGCACAGTCAAAAAAAAAGAAACAATAAAAGGAAATCGAGCTGTTAAAAGTGCTGCTCAATGGAATGCATCCCTGGTGCAGTAGAAGGACAGTAAAGCCAGCAGGGAGAGCCAGGTCAGCAGAGCCAGGCTGCAAACCCCGTGGGCACGAGGGTGCATAGCGAACCATGGTGCCCTGATTTGTACCTGGATTTAAAGGAGCATTCGCACAGGCTCAGAACAGGGCAGCTGAAATGACAGCATAAAGACACAATTGACTTCTGGCCTCCTCACAGGAAAAGCCTGGCCAGCCTCAAGGATAAGAGGACTCAGTGTTTAGTCTTTTTAATTAGCTGGTTTTCCTCAGTACCCTTTTAATTATTTTTACATGGTTCCCGCTAGGGAGGCTGCATGGAATTCATTTTTCTTTTGGGAAGAGAGATCTTGGGGCCCCTGGCAGCATCCTTCTAGTTTGCTTTCTCTGAGACTGGTCTCTTTACCAGTAGAATCAGCAGGACCATGGGAGTTAATAAGCAGCTGGCCAGATGGTGCCTGTCCAAAGGTGTTGGCTTTGTAGACAACTGGAACTTCTCTTTGGGAATAAAATCAGTGATACAGGAGAGCCAGCCTGCATTTCAATCAAGTACAAGCAGGCAGACTATTAGTGGAGATAATTACCTTGCCTTTTTTTCCCCTCCTCCTTCACCCTCCCCCTCCCTTCCCCAAAACCCATAGCTACAGACCTGGAGAGTGAGAAACAAAGGATTCCCAGGGTTAAAAAGAACATTCTTCCAAACACCATAAGCAGAAAGCTAAGCATTATTTATTCAGATGTAGAATTCAACAATTACACCCCCACTGCTGAGTTAATACCTATGAAATAATGAAATGGCATGCAACAATAAAAGCTTTTGATACCAATAACTTAAAAACAATTTTAAGACACTCTATTGGTTTTTGCTAATCAGGCCACTCTTGTGGCCTTGTGACCATTATACAAGAAATATGAGAAATTATATGAGAGTTAAGATAGTAAATAGGAGTCTGAGCTTGTTTTCCTCTTTTACCACATACACAGCACTACCATGAACTAGTCACATCTTCTATAGCCCCTGGTCTACCTTTCTGAAAGGCAGAACACAAGTTATCTTAGTGTGGTGCTTTTGGGATACAGACCCTAATGTTCCTCAAAAGCTGGAGTTGCCAAGAATCTCAACACTGGTGCTCAGATACAGAATCAAAATAAGGACTTGCACAAACTCTTTACTCCTTTCTTGAAACAAGGTGAAACTAATTTGCTGTTCCAGAAAGTTCCCTCTGCCTGTAAACACATGCTTTCTTTCAGAAAGCTTCTTTAGGCAACACTAGGATCCCTTCCACCTATCCCACTGACACCACTCCACAAAAGGTGTGTGAATTTGGAGAGATGACAGCTGACCTCCCCTAGAGCTACAGCCATCAAATCCTACAGTGCATAAAAGCCCCTTTTCCCATCCCATAGCACAGCCATGTAAGATTGCTGTATTTGTGCTGTTAAGAAAACAGATCAATGAAATAGTCAGAATGTTTGTTCCTTTCTAGTAGTGGGAAGCAATTAACTGTTTTTTACTACCTGAAAGAGCTTCTGGAGCTGGGAGCTTCTGGGCTAGAGCAAGTTCTCTGAAAACAGACTGCTCTGACAGTATTGAAGCCAACAGAGGAATGCAGCTCATGCCAAATTCACATTGTTTCCTGCTCCATCATGTATTTATGTTCCCACATGCAGAGCCTGACTGCAGTATGTGCCCCATTCTCAGAGGAAAGGAAAAAAGATGAAGGGAAAAAAAAAGGCTCTCTCCTCAAGTATCTTGTTGGATAGATCCATTGCACAGAAATCCAGATTATTCATAAACCCTTATTTTAAAGGATTTTTTTTTTTTGCACATTATTAGGCCAATATGAATAGCCTTTTCAGAATCCTCACTGACAAGTGCAAACTGAAAGCTGCTTTGTAGTCCCCATGTTTCTCATGCAAGATTCATACTAGGTAAACAATCAAATTATCAACATTGCATTGTGTCCAAAACTGCCACCAGCTAGAATAGAGTTACAGAGAATGTTCCTACACTGAATGCAGAAAATATTTTCTGCAATGTCAAGTAAATCCTCCATTCAGATGACCTATGAATAGCAGCATTTGTGAAAAGCACAAAACCAGAAAAACCACAAGCACACTTTTCTGTGCTTTCATGCCCTGACACTTCTCTCACCATATTATCCTCCTTTCCCATCTGTGTAATGCCAATCACAGTATAAAAATTAAACTCTAGCTAGATCTTCAGAGTCCACATAACAGAAGTTTTGCATGACTGCATTGATTTCTAAGTTACAAATCTGTGACTTGTCTTCCTCCTTCCCATCTCTCACAAATGGACATCATATGTTCACTAATGCCATTCTCTCTGTTTAAAAATCCTATACAGATTTATCTGCTGTCTTTCTGCTTGCAACTATATCCCTAACATAATGGGTCATGGCCTTTAAACAAAATTAAAGCACTAGGAAAAACAAAAATTACAAAGAAAAGTATTAAATAAAAAGATCCTGCAGTAAGATGTATTCATCAGCTCCTCATCACCTGCAGTTCCCTTTTCCTAGCACTTGAATTACTCCCCTAGTCAAACAGGACCAACAGGCTTGTATCTTCATCTAATTCAGGAAATGCCTCTGCCTTGCTGATGCACTCTGCCATAAGGTACAAATAGCACAACAGGATTCATCTGCCAGTTCTGTCACCTTGTCCACTATAGAATCATAGGCTCTGACTCTTTCAGGTGAGAAGGACCTCAAGAAGCCAGTTGCCCAACCAATCACTCAAAAAGGGCAGCTGAAATCAAACCAGCTTACTCAGGGTTTTATTCTACTGAGTCTTGAAAGCCTCCAGCAGTGGAGGGACTCCAAGCAATCTATTCCATTTCCTGACTGTTCTCACAGGGAAGGTGATTTTCCTCCATGGCAGTGGTTCTCACTCACTTCCTACATCTATGCAGAGATTTGCTCCAAGAGTACTCCCTCCATGCTTTTTCCACAGAGGGAAGAGCCTATAGTTCACTGTATTGCACTTTTAACCTTTCCTGGAGATAGGTACAACATTTGGCTTTGTCCATGAATTGGGGCTCTTCATGGCTATTCAAAGATCACATGCACCAGTTCTCTCAGCAGCCTTGAGTGCAGCCTGCTTTGTCCCATTGACTTGCATGGGTCAAGTTCTCCCAAGTATTCCCTGACATGGTCCTTGTCCCTTGATGGGGCTCAGTGTCCTTCTGGAACTCTTTCATTAGAGCAAAGGCCTCTGAAACCTCACTAATGAGGAGTGAGGCACAAGAGACACAAGTACCTCAGGCTTACCTGTGCACTAATTCACACATCCCAGGCAGAAACAAGCCCCATCCTTGCCCCAGAACCCTGTGGCTATTCATGCACGCTCCATCCTTATCCCAAACCTTGGGGTTAACCTTGCTGCACTCAGCATACCCTGGCAGTACCACTGGTGCTCAGATGGATATGCAGCAGCAGGTGACAGTCAAAGAGACAGACAAGCCTGTGCAGACTCTCCACACCATCCCAAATCTGAGCACCTGGAAAGCAGCAGACCCACAGAGGCTTCAGGTCAGTGTGGTAGATAGTGCCTCCATCCCACACATGAGAGATTCTCCAGCAACTATCACCCTCCTCTTTCTGTTTGTGCAGAAACACAGATAAATTAAGCTGTGTCTGACACTTCCCCTGAAGGCCATATTTTCAGGGCACAGCACCTGTTCTGTAACTACAACATAAGCCTGCTGCAGGTGCAGAAATTCAGGGCTTTGGGAGAGCATTCCAGACTAGTACAGAAGAGAAACAACTGATTAAATGAAAGAACTATTTGTCTTAATGCAATTGTTGCTTAAAAAGAACCCAAAACAACAATTTTTTATATGTGTATAAAAAGCTCAAAAGATAAAAGCATTTGCTCAGTTAAAAGACAAAACATCTGCACAATTCTTACCCAATGAGTGACTCTACAAGAAGAGTGATATAATTGCCCCACTCTCTTCACATTCTAAGCTTTTTCCATTTAGGAAGAGCAGTCGTCTCCCTCTTGCACCAAGCCATACACAATTGGTTTGTCACATCTCAACAGCCCCTGTCAATGTAACACTGGGATAATTATTTTGTTTGTAATGAATTTCCATAGTAAAACAGACTGGAACAAAGCATACAGTCTGCAGATAGAAACAGGGATTCAACCCCACAGCTCAGACCACCATGGTTACTTTTAGTATTAAAGCTTTTGCTCAAATAGCAGTGACACCTCACATTACCACTGCCCCCATTAACCATGGCCAAAACTACATAGAAACAAATGATTTTAAAAAATGCCATTTTATACCAGACTACAGGTATTGGAATTTTACACCAGATCTGGTTGTATTATAGACCAGAACTAGTTTCTAGAAATCAAGGAATGAAATTTCATAGAACTATACCTTTACAGCCTTTATCTCATACAATAATGACCACTGCATTATCTCCCAGTGATACTGAAGCATTCCTTATGCTTTCTAACTAGCCATAATGACCAGTGAAAATTAGATTTCATTGCAAGTTACTCCATTAAACTGTGGTTTTGTTACATGCTCATCTAGATAAGCAGTGGAATTTTAGCTACCTGTTATCCAAGGCAAAGGTGACATTTTAAGGACAAAATAATTCCTTGCAATTGAGCCCTTTTCCCTCTGCCTTTTCACAGGATCATTTAGTAGGCAGTGTGTATTGGGTCTGGCTGAGATGGAGTTAATTCTCCCCAAGGCAGCCCTCACAGAGCTGTGCTTTGGTTCTGGAAAAGTGCTGCTAACACTCCTGTGTTCTGGCTCTGCTGAGCAGGGCCGGCACAGCATCAGTGCTGTCTCCCCAAAATTCACCAGCAGGCTGGAGGTGGGACATATCTTGGGAGGGGACACAGCTGGTACAGATGACCCAAACTGACCAAAGGGATATTCCACATCATATGGGGTCAGCTCAGATATAAAAGCTAAATTAAAAGGTGAGGAAATGGCAGCACTTTCCTTCCAGACCAACTGCTTCCTAGGAAGTGAGAAGACATCACCTGCTGCTGGGAAGTAGAGAATAAAACCTTTTGGTTTGGATTTGTTGCTTTTTGCCTTTTATTGCACATGCACAATCTTCACCTTTTCTTTATGAAACTGCCTTTACCTTGACCTATGAGTGTTCATCTATTTCCTCCCCTGTTCTGCTGCAGAGGGGAGTGATGGAGCAGCTTGGCAGGTACCTGGTGTCAAGCCAAGGTCAACCCACTGCACAACATTAACTTAGCATCACTTCAGTAGTTTTGTGGTCTACTTACACAGCTAAAATTACACAGGCCCAAGGTGCCTGAAAAGGCCAGAGTAAACCAACAGAATGGTCCAGAAGGTCAAAGGTCTGGTCTGAAACTGGAGGCCATGCAAGACAACCATTGGTATGGCATTTTCAGCTAAAGCACAGACTAGAAGGATTCTGCTTATCTGTTTGTATATCAGTTTCAACCTGTACAGGAATATCAATTACTTTTCAAGGATAGCCCTCTCCTTGTTATTTCAAAAGTGTGGAGTGATAACAGCCTTTTCTTATCTTTCTTACAAAAAGTCACAATTTAAAATAAACACTAACCTTGCATGTCACAGAGAAAAGGACATTTATTCACCAGAATTTTTAAAGGTGTGAAATTCAATTTAATAATAGTAACAGGTATATTAAATAACAAAGCTTTAGAAAATATATGTAATTAGGTGAGAACATGGTCATTTAAGCAGATATTTCTATTGAATCTTGGCTAGACTCCATGCTTGTCACCAAATTAGATGTTGTCCCATGGTATGCATTATAAATGAGGCAATTCATTTCATGAGGTTTATAACCAGTGACTGGAATTATAATCAACAATATATATTAGTGCCTTCTGATATCTACAATATTTTGGAGCTTATTATGAGTTCATGCTAGTTGCATGTGACAGTAACTCCCCTGTCTTTGCACAGACTCTTGATTTATGCTGGGGTACACAAGAATAAAGTCTTCAAATTTATATGAAACATTTTGGTGCTCAAATATGTTTTTAAGGTACATAGTATTGTCAGACCATTTGCATACTACAAGGCATTCACCAAAACCAAAAGGGGAATTGCTTTTATTTTTAAATGGCTATCGTCATTTACAAACTGCAATCTTTTAATTTGCATAAAGCTGAAGGTCATTTACTCCCTTAGCCCCCAGAAACAGCAAAGGAATGAGACTTTTTTTTCCTCTTTTGAATCTACATGCTTCAAAATGCATGCAACAATCCTGGCTCTCTTCTGCAAGTTCGATTATTAAAAAACAAACAAACAAACACCATCATCTTTTCCTTACACCTATCATTGAATCATACCAAGAAGTTTTTCCATTTCTCTCAGCAGGAAATGCCCCCACCTCCAACAGCTGTAATCGTTTACAATGCATCACAGTAATGTTATCCCATAGGTATCTACTGAAATTTTCTACTATACATATCAGATGCATTCTCTATTCACTTGTCAAAGAAATAGTAAAATTATACCTTAAGTGCCATAAATGCAACAAGAAAGAATTTCTGCAAAGTCAGTCTCCCTAAAGAAACTTGGTGGGGGTGGGAATTGTTTTATGTGCAATACATTCAGACATTGGGTTGCACCTAAGGCCACAGAAAAGCAGGGTTTCTCATTGACAGGTAATGCCAGACTTCAAGACAAGAGAGACTAAAATATGAAAGTATTAGTTTCTATACAAACCAGAAATATAAAGAGAGATTCAGTCATATTGCCAAGGGAAGACTTCCTGCACTCTAGAATCTCAGTGAAATTAAGCCTTCCTAATTTTCCTTTTCTGCCTTAATTATCTGCTGCTATGTTAAGTGATATCCTCAGTTTTCTTGATCAGGTACATAGGCTCCCTGTATCCACAGCTTTCAAACAGCCCCATTAGGCATACTGTCCCAGAAACTCTCTTCCCAGGTTTGCCATTCCTTAAATCCTGCCTCTGAGATCTCCAAGATCCCTTCTATAGAGACAAGGCCAAACCCAAGTGAAACCCAATCTCATTTGGTTTCTGGAATGGGAGCACAAAGCATGGAAACTCTAGTTGATCTATCCAATCCAAGAGCTCTGAAAAATTTGCCATTCCCAAGAGAGCCTGCTTAGCAGGTTTGCTGTACAGAGACAGAGTCTGGAATCCTGACAAGCAGAGTGCCACAAGACTGATGATGCAAGGCTTTCAAGATACCCAGCTCAAAGGCAGAAATAAGAAGTGGACAATTCTGACCTTAACACCACAAGAGTTCACGTCAATCCTATCTCAGATCCTGCTGAACGGAAATCCCACTGCTCTAAAAATCTTGCAAAGAAAACATTCTAGGCTTAAGAAGGTGACATTCTTCTGAACACGTCCAGTTTCTTCTGTTTATCTCTAAATATCTGTCCACACTCAGCAGCATCTTGACTCAGTGTGTCACTTTCTGCACATTGATCCACTAGGCCGATTAGAAGAGACAGAAAACTTTTGCTAACACTAAGAAGTTTTCCAATAAATAAACAAAAATTGACCTGGGCTTCAAATGCTCTGTTCAAATAAGTTCCAGCCAAAGCTTTCAGGTATAAGACTTGATATTTCACACAGCTGGGAAACAAGGAACAACAAGAACAACATTCAACAGCTACTTGGTGATTAAAAGTAATACAGCATCTTTCAACCATTAATCATATTCTTACTAAGACTCTCAACACAACACATTATTGTGAAAGCTGGAAGCATAAGGAATCATTCCAACCCCCAAAGAATATTTTGACTTGATGGGATATAAAAATAGTTTTGCAACTATGTAAAGTATAGCAGAACCACATACACACAAAGAGAGCTGATCTAAGCCACTAGAAATATCATGTTGAAACACTTAGCTGGAAAAAGACATTGATTTGGTTTCTCGTTACAATAAGCATAAATCTAGATTATTGACACTGAAGTCAGAGTTCCTGCACAGCAGTGCCAAAGCAGCACAAGTGCACCACGGTCCTACCAAAATTCTTTAACTTCTCCTTTCTTGAAAGCTACAGTTGAGAAATAAAAATAAACCACTCCATAATCACACAGCAGAAATCCATAATGATGTCAACATTTTATACTAAGAACTTGAAGGGCAAGATTTACTCAGCATGAAAACAGAGGCATAAAAGCCTATACTATACAGGAGGAAATACACAAGACAGAAGACTCAGGACATTCATTTCATACGTGGAGGCTAAGGTATAGAAAGAAGAAACAGTTCTATTTTTTTTTTAAATCTTTGCAGCAAGTCCATGATCAGTCTGAAACAGGATAAATATAAAAACACTGAAACTTCATACTTAAAATAAACATGCAAGGCCAGTTGATCAGGAAAGCACATAAGGTGTTAAGCCATGAGCCAAGAAAAATACCCTCTCTTTCAAGGCAGAGATTTAGGAGGAAAGAGAGAAAAAACACAAGTTGTTGAGTAGCCATTGTAAAAAGTGAACACCAACACAAAAACATTAACAACTTGGCCTCAAGAAAGATTTTAAAGTATGGTCACTGCCATTCAGCAAAGGGAAAAAAAGCCTAACACATCACTGTAGAGTCATAAATAAATTTCTGAGACATCAACTGAGATGAAGGCATTTTTAAAGAATACAAAAAATGCCAAAGGCTACAGACTTGTCACATCAAACCAGGGAAAGTTAGTTTCCTAGAACATGTGATGATAAATGATAAGTGAATAAAAGGCATGAGGTAGTCACTCACATGACTTTCCAACTTGGATAGGGTTGCCAAAGGACTCAGAGAAAAGGGATTTAATTTTTTTGTCGACCACTATGTTTGGACGGCTCTGATGTCTCTTTGTTTGCTTCCTCCTTGAAACCTTCCACCTCTGCCTTGCATTTTTTACCCTTGCCCACACTGACATCTGTCAGCTGGCTTCTCAGAGCAATTTAACTGCTATGTCCTCAACTGGCCACTCATGCTCAAAAGGACACTACTGTTCCCCAAGTTCCTATGCACAAACACAGCTATTCACCTACCACATTCACATGTGGCTTCTGCTGCACTGTGCTTGATTCTCTGCTGCAGATTTCCAGGAAGCAATCTCACAGCTGAGCAATCATGACTCCCAGCACAGTAAAGTGCCACACTTGGCTCCCTTCAACAGATAGTGCCTTCTCTACAGCACCCAGAGAACGAGCAAGGATGCTCTTTATATGAAACATGCATGGAGGAATGGACCACCAATGCACACCCTAGAGCCTGTATTTTTAAGTTTTATTCTTCGTCCCTTAAAACAGAAGCAAGCAGAAGAGCATTTAACAACATTTGAAACATGAAAAGCAGCAGATTTTATATGGTGTGCAGAAGTCACAGAAATGTAAATATTTTGCCTTACACAGCAAACCAGTTTGTGCCAAAACAGCTACAGAGTAAGTTAATCTCAAAATGTACACTTAAAGCAAGTTTGTTGGGTGCAGCACTCGCAGGCCCTATAAATTAGATTCTATTCTTGACACCTGAAATCAAAAATACAAGCCACTGTAAGACTAACAGCCATAAGAACACAGTATAGGAGAAGGAATTGGTGTTCTGGCAGAGGTAACTGATATGCAACTTCAAAATTAGTATGGAAGTCCAAATCATCCCATAGTGTACAATAGCATTCAGAATCCTCCCATATGCAAAACTATACACAGTGAACTACTTTTGACTGTACAAGATAAGAGCTTCTCTTTAAACCTCTTTTACAAAGCATCATTTTCTTCTGAAATTCCCTTCAAAATACTCTTGGACTGGTTAAGAGCCCTCCTGAAGTCCCAGATGCAGAGAGTTAATGTAGAAGACTTTCTCTTCAGCTGTTATTATGCAGAGTATAAGGACCCAAGTAAGGCTGTCAACCTTTCCATGGAACAGGAGTCTCTATCAGCCTGTATCTATTTCAGAAGGATAATCCTGCAAATAAGCCTATGAATGCCTATCTTCACTCCAGATGAGTAGTGACAGTAAAGTCCTGCATGAGGGTGTATGAAGGTTTGTCTTTCTAAGCCAGGAAGTGGAAATAGGCTTCCTGCAGTCACCATTCAAATTTTTCTTGAGTCTTCTGATTAAAAGGCAAGGCAATATAGAGACATACCTTCCATAACTACACTCAGAGAACTGCTGCTTTGATCCAAGTCTCTCCTGCACAGTTCCCACTACTTGCATATCCAAGTTCCTGGTGACATGGAAACAGGGCAGATTCCTTTCCCTGGATCAGGCTGAGATGAGCTTTTCAAGGTGGTGAAACCCAGCAGCATTCTTCACCAGTTCCCCACTCTGTGCAAAGGGGACTTTTGTTCTCTGCAGCACCAGGAAAGAGTATAACACAACCAGTACTTCTTAAACTGGGGTGCTCTGTGCTCTCTTCCTTTCAAACACTCAGGTCACTAACCTCTCAGGTATTTGTGCAGACCCACAAGAAGAGGGTTTCTGATTTTGTGAGCCCAAGCACAGGTACAGAGGTCAGCAGCAGCTGTAGGGCAAAATCATACACTTCTAAATGGAGGCTCTCTAATTCTATTCTCACTACGATCAAAGAAAAAAAATTGCATTGATTTCACAGTGTTGCTGACAGATTGTACCCTTTCATTCTCTTTTCTGCCTCCTGTCCCAAAAAGTCTACCTATCACATTTGATAGTATCTCTACAAAGTTGTAAGGGCTGCAGAGACCTTTCTAGTGATTCTCACTCAGACGTCTACAATTGACACAGACAATCATCTACCCCTGGAGTGAGGCCAACCGAGCTCTCCAGTATTACTCAGGTATTGTATTGATACATGAGAAGTCAGGGCTAAGGCCTGGAAAAGAGGCTTCAGGATTTCATCAGCTTCCAAAAATATTATTAGGACTTTTGTCATAGCTTCATATTTTATTACCACAATCTTAATCTGGAACAACCAAGAGCAATAGCATAACTATAAAATCATTACATTCTAAATACCACACTAACAATTGGCCTCCCTTACAAGAAGATTAACTTCCTAGAAATATCCAGCATAACACTAAATAGTATGCATGTCTAAACCTAAGGAAACTCCAAATCCATTATAAAAGACACATACTTCAATGCTTATCATCTAACATAAAATGTATTTGCAATACTTGGGGTTTTTTGCAGAATTGGGAGGTGGTTTGTGTATCAAAGGCTAGCAAACAAAAAGAAACATTTTTTGAAAGACAGCAAAATAAAGCTTAACCATTTCAAAACTGGAAGAACCATGGGCCCTTCCCTTTAAAATTCCTGTTGCTGTAACAGAAATGATTATTAAAAAACAAACTTGGATTTCACATAAATTTAATAAAAAACTGGTTTTATTACTTACTTTTTGTGGGAGTCCCACTTGCACACAAAGGTCCAAACTTTGCAGTTTTCACACAGCCACTGGTGAGATAAACCCATTGCTGACTAGAACTTCTGCTGCAGTAAGGAAAGCACTATCTACCCCAGGAAGCAACAGAAATTAAACCAGAACTCATTTAAGGACACAACAGAGAGGGGAATCACAAAGGTGCTTAAAACATTGGTTTGCCCTTCACCGTGTTTGGTGAACTGAGTTGCAGAGGTTTTTAATGAGGATTGATGACCAGCTGGGGTTAATGGCCCTCAGCTGCACCTCAGGCCATTAACTCCTCCCTATCAGTTATTAATCCCCAGGAAATACCTTGCACCTCTCTCCTTATTGCTTAATCATAAGTAGCAAGAGATGATCAACTAGCCAAGATCCTGGTGTGGTGTGAGTACTCCTGTCACTGCCTCTTCACACAGCATGTCCTGTGCTTTAGAACAAGCTATCTAGATATTGCCACACTGAGGTCACAAAAGGATGAGGAAACACATGTGACAGTGAGAAAATAAACATTTTATCTGCTTACTGCATTTTGCATTTCTTCTTTAGAATAAACATAATAGTTATAGCTTGTATACTTTGTGGAATTACACAAATGTGTTTGCATTCCCACTGCTATTAGACAACTGAGGGCTCTTTGCAGCTCTAGAGCATGATGGGGCTAGTGCTATTATTACTGCTGATTTTAAAGCAAGGAAGTGTCAAGCAGATGTTATTAAATTATAGCCTGAGAAGTAAAAGCCCCATGGTCAGATCAAGACATTGCAACCAAGAGGCCTGTGGAAGGAGAGAATCACAGGGCTGAAACACTGTGCTTTACTTTGGAAAATGCACAGCTCAAAGGAGATCCAGTCCATCCCTACCCTGTTTTCCCTATCCACTGAAACTGTGGTTTGGCCCAGTCTCAAGCCCATATGTTAGCAGAGGATGATCAGAGAGTTTGTGCTTGGAGCTAACATAAAAGCAAGACCCAGCCTTTATGTTTTAATTCTATTGTAGAGAAAGACTGTAGTGGAAATGGATTTGGCTGAAGAAGGGAGTTGGAATGATATCCCATGGACAAAAATTGCTTAGTCTTTCTTTACTATTTGCACTCCAGATTTGAAATTTCTGAGAACATGGCTATGAATCAGGACACATATAAGTAACATCCTTTAATCTAGACCTGATGAGTCCCCCCACTCTGAAAGACGACACACAAATACACTACTGAGTGATCTGGAGATCATCTATCTTGACTGCATCTTCAGTGAGAAATCATACATGCCCTGCAGTGTCATTTTGTATCAGCCTCACAGAAACAGCAAAGCAAAGTTTACTTTTCCCTTTCATTCTTTCCCTTTCCAGTTTATTTGCACTGAGGCTCGTGGGGCACTGGCATTTTTTAAACGGACTAACAAATTATGTCCTTGTGTCTGAGAAAACTCTCACAGGCAAAAGAAATTGTGACTTTCATCCTATGAACACTGAGAAGATCATTGTCAATAAATGCTTTAAAACCTTCAGGAAACAGACAGTACCTCAAGCCCCAAAGGCTACAAACTGTTGATTAACATTATGCTCTTTAAAGGGAATAAGACCACATTAATCTTCAGATCAAAATGTAGATCTTTCTAGGTCACATTTATCAATGACCCATGGTGATATAAATTAAATCAATTACATCTTTTATTTGTATACAAATCATAAATTAAATGAATGTTCTGCTACCCTACTTAAATGTAATTATCTACAAACATACAACACTTTTTGTGGTCCTTTTGACAATGTCATATTTTTCATAGTTACAGGCAGGACACATTTTGAACATTCAGTCAAATAACATCCATTTAGAGAGTTAGACCTAAAAATCAACATTTGTTCAATAAAAGTTCTCCCAAGACGTGGGTGCAGTCAAAAATAACAGAAGAATCAAGAAAAAGATTGTTGAAAGAGGTAGTATATCAAGTTCCAGAACAGCTTGTTTAGGTCCTTATAGCACCTCAGCTGTAACAACTTTTTCATCAGCTTCAGTAGGCTCTGGATCAGGCTCCAAGTTGGAATGGGAGTTTGTGATAAAAGTAGGAGTGCACTGGTGGATGCCAACACGCTTTGAATCAATCCATTGTCATGAAAGCTGTTTACAGTGTATGAATAAGTAATCCATGCTGTGCTATATACACTACCTCTCTGCTAAGGATAATTAAGCTAGTGTAGCTTACTGACTCACTGTTTTTACCATTTGCACAGCCAACTGATGTAATGCTGAATATTTTCTAAAATAAATATTTTAATATTTTTAAATTAAAAATCCAAAGATTTTCATGGGGTTTATATATAAAAAAAATACAATAGAAGCTCTTTTCCTCCTACATTAGTTTCTTTTAACCTAAGAGTCAAGCTATTTCTGATGAAACATCTTTACATCAATTGCCCATGTTTTACAGAATGCT
This sequence comes from Erithacus rubecula, assembly GCF_903797595.1. Lineage (NCBI taxonomy): Eukaryota > Metazoa > Chordata > Aves > Passeriformes > Muscicapidae > Erithacus > Erithacus rubecula. Next base: position 59,897,512 of record NC_136689.1, on the reverse strand, counting down.
TTTCCCTAATTAAATGAATCAGATATATCACAATCACATTTATTAAATTTCGTTAATTATTAGGTACATTCTCACACAAAGAAAAATTTAAAGATTTGTTTAATGTCATAGCTATATATGGTAGATAACAAAATTATATTCATTAAAGTTACTGATTTAATTCCTTTGCCTGGAAGTAGGTGAGGGAACTATGAATACATATGTCACTTTACTTTAGTACTGAAAACACACATTGTAAGCAGCAAGGAGTGTACATTTTTAAAGATCATTTGTGAAATGTGCTGGACTTATAATGTCAGATGCTGAATGCTTCTGTTCCTATAAAGGATTTACAGAATATAAGGGACTCCTATACAGCTATTGTGCTTGCCTCTTAGAATGGGAATTAAATAAGCACTTATATCCATCTTAAGCTTTTGCACAATTTTTTGTAAAATACATATTTAAACTCAACTAATCACCAGAATGGGCTTCTGCAGAGACTAAAATTTCTAGGTATATGTTATGGAACAGTGGTTCACAATGATCTCTCCTGTCCTTAAAGGATAGAAGTACATTATGAAAACAGTACTACTGAGTAACAACTATAATATAAAGAAGTTTGTTTTCATGTCATTATAATGATAATTCACACTCATGAGCTAAGTGTTCATGTAGTTTTCTATCAAACATATAGTAAGGAAACACTGGATATGGTCCTTCAGAAACATCTGCTTAAGGGGTGGGTTTTGGTCACTGGCATTCATAATTCACAAACCAGCCAACCTAGGAATTCAAGTTAGCAGCTTGAATGCTAAGATAGAAAATGAAATCTAGAAAATAAGGCTGCCTGTAGTTCATGGGAGAAGACAGATATACCAAGGCAGTTCAGCCCACTGAAGATCTTTGGACAACGAATGATCTCTGTACCCGGGAATGATTCCTGACTGCCACTTTCAGAAGCTGCTTTATCCTGTGTTCCAACTCTGTATCGGTCAGAATCCGGCACATATGGTCTCTTTTCCCATTCTGCCCTGACTGCTGCAAGAAGGAAACCCAAACTTCTTGCTGAGGAGGCACCACAACATGGCCCAGCTAGAGCTCTGATTTAGACAGATCAATCTTATGGCTTGGACACGTGCCCCATAACATACTCACAGGGCAGTCAAATGCAGCCTTTCTCCTCAGAAGTACAACCTACAGATAATGTGCACCTGAATTGGATCCCCTGGGTAAATGCTTGCAACTGGTTGAGATTAATCCAGTCTTCTTAGGTACATCACACCTGAAGGATAGGCTGTCATCCAGAGGGTGCCAGACAAGCTCAAGAAGTGGGGCCACGGGAATATCAAGAAATTTAACAGGATCAAGTGGAAGGTGCCAGATATGAGTTGGGGCAATCCCTCTTATCAGTACAGCCTGGGAGATGAACGGATTGAGACCAGCTCTGCCAAGAAGGACTTGGGAGTGCTGGTGGGTGAGAGGCTGGGCATGACCCAGCAGTGTTCACTCACATCCCATGTGGCCAGTTGTGTCCTGGGCTGCAGCCAAAGCAGCATGGCCAGCAGGGAGAGGGAGGGGATTCTGACCCTCTGCTCTGCTCTGGTGAGACCCACCTGGAACACTGCATCCAACTCTGGGGGCCAAGCACGGGAACAACACTGACCCAATGGAGCAAGTCCAGTGGCCACTGAGATGATCACAGGTAAGGAGCTCCTCTCCTATGAGGAAAGGCTGAGAGGATTGGGTTTGTTCAGCCTGGAGAAGAGAAAGCCTTGGTGTGACCTAAATGTGCCCTTCCAGTACCTGAGGGGAACCTACAGGAAAGATAGAGAGGGACTTTTTACAAGAGCATGTAGTGACAGAACAATGGGGAATTGATTCAAACTGGAAGAGAGTAGGTTCAGAATAGGTATTAGGAAAAAGTTCTTTACTAGAGGGAATGAGGCAGTGGAATAGGTTGCCTAGGGAAGTCATGGATGTCCCATCCCTGGAAGTGTTCAAGGCCAGGTTGGATGGGGCTCTGAGCAGCCTGTGTTGTTGTCCAGTGCAAGGTGTCCCTACCCACGGCAGAGGGATTGGACCTAGAAGATCCTTAAGGACCATTCCAACCTGACCCATTCTATGAGTCTGTTAATAGAATTGTTTATCAGGAGCAAAGATAAGGACAGATTCCTCTCTAATTCTCTGAAATACAAATCTTAAATTTGCTATTGCCTAATATTTTTCTATCATTCTACAGATAGTGACAGAACAAAATGTATCAGTAATATAAAGCAGCACTACAAACAATATCTATTTTCCACTACAAAACTCGCCTGCATTTTTAACACTAAAAACGCAGATCTATATTGAATCCTTCAGAACCCAGCTTGCATTTTGAACATAAATTTGCTTCGCCTTACTCATGGGGAGAAGGAAGAAATCTAATCAAATTCTACTGAGTGTTTTCTCTGCTATAATTTAGTGGTAAAACTGGCAGGCTGCCTAACCACGTCAAAAAAAGATACATTTGAAATGCTGTAACTATAAAATAACAAGGAAGCTTTTAGCCACATTCATGTAGAGGAGAGTATGAAAATGTTTACTTGTAATGTTGTTAGCATATGAAAAGATTAATCTAACAGGAAAATACATTTTAAAGTTGTGAAATTGTCTTGCTTGGTGTATAAATATTTTATGTAAATAAAAGCGGATTTGAGATTCATATAACATTTATATATTTTTAAAACTAAAGGCATAGCAACTGCCTCTGCAAGGCATTTTTCAGTAATCCCCTCACTCTGCTATCTCCACTAACCCTTTATTTGTTTATATTAGCTTTTCCCCTAATGAAGATGGCGCCGGTGGTTCTGTCTGGCTGAGCTGCTGACAGGACACCATCAACTTCCAGGGAAGGCACCACTGAGGGGGAGCAGCCTGGTTTTCAGCTCAGTGACTCTCAGCACAGGCTACAGTGAAAGAAAATTGATGCCAAAGACATGAACATGGAAAGGTGACATTTCCCCAACATTGTGCCTGGAGAATTCTGAGAAAATTGGGGTGACATATAGGGATGCTGATCTAAGTACTCCAAATGTCCTAGGTCATTTTCTCAGGTTGGGGTTTTTTGGCACTTTCTTCATCAAGTTGTTGCCAGAACACCAAAGTCACTTTAGACTGTTGAAGAATTGGACACAGCCTCTCAATCGCATGACAGAGAGGAGTAAAGGGGCCTAAACACAAACGAAAAAAACAGACATTCTTTTTTTTAACTCCAATTCAACTTAATCAGAGCTCATTTTTATAAATTTTTGTTATTTGGGACAATTTTGAAAGTGTCCCACATTCAAGAAACAGAACATAATGGCCTGGCAGACTAATGGCCAACTAACAATACCAAGTAATTTTCACAAGATGCAGGCAGTTGCTATCACAACCATCACTCCTGCAATCTGAGAGTGGGATTACTTTGTGGAAGAACCACCACTTTCTACCAAATTTCAAAGCTTTTTCAAAAGTTACAGCAGACAATGAACGTCTGAGTCAAGATTCAAAGGAAAGGCCAACAATTTTGCTGCTTGGGATGCTCAAATTCACAATTTTCCAGAGAACAGAAATGTGTCCATCAGGCATATCTACAAAATGCCACATTTTCTTTATAAGCCAGAAAGCATTAAAAACCAACTGAAGAACAAAATAGTCTATATCTGGTTATTGGGGAATGTGGTGAGTTACTGCCTCCCAAATCATAATGATGGCACTAGATTTTTTTTTTTATTAACTGCTGTTAAAAAAGGAAAACTTCCCTGATCCATGTAGCTGTTTGGTACAGTAAAAAAACCACTCATTCTAATTTAGGATTATGGTATACATTTTTTTTCTCTATTGTCAAATCTAAATAAAACTGAAAGTGATAAATACACTGAAGTTTTTACAGTGATAAATACAATGAAGTTCGTGGATTTGTGTCACACAGTTAATAAAATCAAAGGCATTAAATTGAAATCTAAATATAATTTCCTGGATGGAAACATTGCCAAGTTTACATGGTACAATTTGTGGATCATTCTGCTAGTGTAAATGCTTGTGAAATTTTGGGGCCAGGGAGAGGGATGGTGGGCTGGTGCTAACACACACCAAGGACTGGATGATTCAAGCACTTTGACACACCTAATCTTGGACCATAGGCTTCACCTCTCTCCTAACACACAATCAGAAGCATTCTGTATCAGGTTCCCTGTTGGTTTTTTCTAAAAGGCACTTGTGAGCCAGTATTGAATGCCAAGGGATTTCCTCTGAAATGGAAAATTACTCTTGAGCAGTAAAAAAGCACGAGTTTCAATTGGAATACAGAAGCTGTATCATGAGAATGATCCAGCAAATACCACCAAACAAAAATCTCATGAAGATTCCTACAAAAATTTTACCAAAAGGCACATTGTACACAGAATTGTTCCTCATGGACAGGGGATCTTAACACTTGAAACAGCAAGAGACAAACAGCAATGATTTCACCCATGACACACAATCTGAAAGCAGAAGGGGAAGACAACCACCTAAACAAATAACCCAGTTCCCAAGTATACATCTGCATTGCTCAAAACAAAGATTGTTTTGTTATTATTCAGAATAAGAGAATCAACAATTAAGTAATATCTTTCTTTTAAATATCAAATGCATTGAAGCAGTAGTAATTTATTTTTGTGTCATTATTTCTCTTGAAACTATGCAAAATAACATTTCTAAATGCTGGTTTTCTGAAAACATAACCATTAGGATAGTTGTTACATATTTAATTTCATGCTCCACTCAGCATAAAGCAGTTGAGAGACTGCCAGCCAGAGCAAATTAAGTAACCGGTTAGATAATTTCCTGCTTAATTGAAAGCAGGTAGTTTTTAAAAGTAATAATTGATTTTGTTTCTAATAAGCGTGTAGCTATTTCTTCCTTTTTTCTATTCCTGTTATTAAAGGAGATTGCACTAAACCTTTGTACACTGTTAATGAGAGGCATGGGAGGAAAAGGACTGGAGAACGCTGTTTATTTAGTATTTTAGATGCAAATGGCAGTAAAAATAACAGCAGAATGGCACCCCAATATTGGTCCTGTATTTCAAGATCATTACTTCCAAATCTAATTCAGGTCAAAAGTTCTCAGGTTCATGCTCTTCAAGGACAAGAAGTGAGCCAGCAATTTCAGGGTAGTTCAAGGTGAAAAAGCATCAATTATCCTAGCAGACAATAGCCAACCTCAAGGGGAAAAAAATAGAAAAAAAGAAAAAAATAAGGTACTTTGTAATTATTATTTTCCTTAACTTTTAGGACTGGTCAATCCAAAAGAAAGCTGTGATGCCTAAAGATGACACATAAAGAAATCTTTGACTGACACTGTTATATGATGTAGTAGAAAAGGACTTAATTCTCTTTGACTGTTCAAAATGCACCTGTCACAAGCAGTTATTCACTTGAAAACTTTATTTAAAAACAAAAGAATAATTGTTCTATTAAAATGTTGAACAAAATATTACATTTTCTGATCAAAAGAAAAAATTAAGATGACTGTGTCCATATTTTTTAATTCTACTTCTTTGAAAATTAACAAAAGAAAAAGCACATTCTACATGTGCAGAAAGTATTCCTGCAATCTTTGTATTACAATCCACTGTTTTGACAAGTTGCTATAAGAAATAGTCAAATTCCACTGTGACTCATTTTAGACTCTATCCTCAGAACTGTTGAGCACTGCTTCCCTTCCGCAGCTGCATATATACAAGACATAATTTCCTGGACTGAGTGACAGAAAACAACCTGGAGTCTAAAATCAATAATACATCTGTATAAAATGCATTTTATCTGTATAAAAAGCAGGAGCTATAGCATCATCTATATACATACATGTAGAAGATTTATAGCCACCACAAAATGCCAAGATGATTCTCTCAATGAGAAATCACTGCTGATTCCAGGCTGTCAGGCATTTCCCATATTGCTATTACTGATTAGCACGCTGAGACAATTAAGACCTGCACCAGGTAAAGCAAGCAAGAGTTCTGCAACCTGTCAGCACTTGATCCATGCATTACTGAAATAATTTTGTGCAGCTTTAAGTATTTAAATCTGGTGTTTAATATACAAAGCCTTCTTCTGAATTTACAGTCTTACATGCAAAGATTTAAAGAAAAACACTCCATCTTCACAGAACATAATGCAAAGGCATGCAAGGGTATCATAAGATTTGGGGTTATCTCCTTTAGTTTCTCCTAAGTACAGTCTGGGTATTTGCTAGTATGCCAAATGACATGAGGTTTTTTGGTTTATCCACACTGACAAATCTCTAAAGAAGCTAATAATCTCAACAGCAAGACTGTGAGGCTTTTTCTGAAAAACATGGCTGCTAGTCCTAATGAATTCTCATCTTCATAAAGGTCATCCATACAGTACTCACAGTTTACCTATTCATATACAGTGACACTAAATCATGCCTGTATTCCTGATAACACTTTTTCACATGGGAGTACACATGTACAATTAGAACTCAAACTTCCTTACATATATGTGTGAACTTCAATCCGTAACATGGTCTAGAGTGGTTGGGGAGGGAGGTTGGTAAGTGCAGAAAAGGAGGAAGAGGTGAAATATGGTGTGGGTATGTGAAAATGGGAGGGAGGAGAGGGGGACATGCTTTACTTCATGATATCCAAATGAATGCTTCATGAGTGGTCCCTCCAGTTAAAATCTGGGATATCTAGGGGCAGCGAAAAAATTTCTGGTGGACATGCCTCTTCACATAAGCTCTACCCCTCCACTCCAAACCCTACTCAAAAAAAACCCCAACCAACCAAGCAAGCAACCAACCAACCTTAAAGATTTCATTCTTTATACTTAATCAAATAACAGACATCCAAATCCTGCTCGAAGTTATTAAAAATTGCTGTCAAGTGACTTTGTCTTGTTGAACCAATGGACTAAAGGTAGCTGATGTTTAAAAGGAACAAAGGTACAGGATAAATACTTTCAGGATGTGACTGCACATTTGCTGTATTTTATATACACACACAAATATGTAACTCACAGAAACACACTCTGCTTATGTTTAGATTCTGCAGTCTGAAAAAATGCAGAGTACTAACTGTGTGCTTTACTCCTGGTATTTTCACCAGTCCTTCCACTGTTGAAGTGGATGACAACGGATGCTTTGCTATTAGGACAGACTTTAGGGTGCTGAATTGAATAATGACCACAGGGCACAACTAAGCGAGCTGTAGTTGGCCAAAACAACTAAATAAGCTGTTTTCAAAATCACCCCTAATTGACCCCAGCTTACAGGTTCTCAGTTTTACATTAAATTTGTGTCAAGAGCTCATGGACAATTAATATAACTTTATGGGTAAATCTAATTTCTGAATTAGTTTCTGTAAGTATTTAAGTGCAGCTATTTTCCCCCACAAGCTTTAGAAAAAGAATGAGTCATTAAAGACTGCTAATAGATAACTACAGATTAATATCTAATAAATCATAATTATATGAGTAGGAATTCATATTCAAAATATTCATTAGAACAGGTTTACTTATCTAAAATACATGGATGACCACTGTGAAATCTGTCTTTTGGAACAGGGACAATGCTGCATAACCAAACAAGTAAAAAGTTTTGGGGGAAATGAAAAGAAAAATAGCATAAAGTGGTATCCTTTAGAAGCAGATTTAAGTGTATGCAGACAAATACAAATTCCAATTTTTTCCATCTTTGCAGTTTCAGACTGCAATTAAGTGAATCCTAAGAAGGCTAGACTGGAAGAGCAAGAGTTTCTGGACAAAAGTAAATTTTTAAGGTTGCCTTATCTTAATTACCTCAACCAGAACTCTGCCATATACTTAAATAAAATTTCTGTCAAGTTTTTAGAAAATACAAAGTCACAGCAGCAAGGAAGGATCTTTTCCTTATCAAACAAGGTATTTGAAGAGGGCAGTCTGGCCAATGGAAAGTCTTTAATAGATCAAAATTAATTACGACTCCGAGTAAAAAGAATAATTCTCTGTTCTAGCTCCAGTCTTAAGAACAAACTATCTTGGAGAAACCTATACAAAAGCTAGATTAAAGGTTGAGATGCCTCTTGTAACACACCATGCTTAGTCTTGATTTCTTCTGAGAGCTTATATTTCTGATCTGATGACTCTCTGCATCATCTACATTTAATTGTCACTCAACCTGGAATCACAGCTGTCACATATGAAAGGAAGCTAACAAAGTTCTCTGAAATGTTCAATGCAGTTTTTACTTTAATAGCTAGAAAAATAAAACTTAACTTCAGAGCACTAAAATCTTCATGAAAATCTGGAGCAAGTTTTACATGAAGGTTCTGACTTTACAAGGGACCTGTGTGCAAGGTCATATTTAAGGACAGCTCCCTTTGAAATTATTTGAAATTAGGCACTGTGGGCAGACCTACTTTCTCAAATCTTATTAATCTCAAAATATCTGCCATAACCACCCTTCTGAAGTGTTCTCTAGAGAAAAAGAGAAGTGGGGAAGGTGAGAAGAGGGGAAGGAGAAGGGCCCATTAGAGAAAACATGCACCCTATTTGTCATATATTAAGATAACCAGCTACACATTTTTAACTTGAGTATTTTAAATCTGCACTGGAAATGGGTGATCCCTAGGTAAAAATAGTTCAGCATGGACTGGCCAAACAAAAACAAAGTCTGTATATATGTTATTAGATCCCTGAGGGTTGAAAGAAAAGTCTCGGTTATTCCCTGAAGGGAGAACAGAAAACAAACAAAACCCCTACTAAATAAAATAAACTGTACTGTGGAAAAAAAAAAAAATTATCTACTCTTCCAAATAGGAAACCTGTTAATAGCCTCAGCATTTCAGTGAGGAGCCAATTACCAAGGCCACAAGAGTAGCTCTGGCTCTGTTAAGACAGGACCCTTGTTATTAGCTGGGCTTTGCTGCTGAAGCTGCACTTCCTCATGGTCCAGCAGGATGCCCTTTAGGATAACCAAGTCAGCCCCTGCCTCAATGTTATACAGAGTTTCCTCCCTGTCTGCTGGCTTCACCAACCTCTCAATAGTTTTACGCTCAGGATTTCACCTAAGAGAAATCCTAAGAGAAATTTTGGCAAACTATCATGCAGGTCAGTGTCCAGAGTTTGTGCCCACAGATACTGTTGGGTAGACCAGCAGGTGTCAGGGGGATTCAGCTTGCCTTAGTTTTGTCTAATGCTTTCTGTACAACAGTGATGGGGTTTATTGACTTAGAATCACAGAATTGTTTAGGTTGGAAAAGACCTATAAGATGATTGAGTTCAACTGTAACACAAGACTGTTCACCATATTCACCATGTTCCTACAGTCCCACATCCACCTTTTGTTTTTTTAGGTATGGTGTCCATTCCAAGTACAGTTTGTTTCAGTACCTGACTCCATTTCTGCAAAGAAATTTTTGCCATTACCCAGTTTAAATCTCCACTGATGCAACTTGAGGCCCCTTCTCAACCAGTCTCTTGCTGCTTGGGAGATTAGACTGATCCCCACCTGGGTACACCCTCCTTCCAGGCACTGTAGAGAGCAATAAGGTTTCCCTGAGCCTCCTTTTCTCCAGACTAAATACACCCAGCTTCCTCTGACACTCTTCATTGGACTTGTGCTCCAGACCCTTCCCCAGCTCCCTTGCCCAGAACTGGACACACTCCAGCACCTCAATGACATTCTTGTGGTGAGGAGCCCAAAACTGAACACAGCACTTGGGGTGCGGCTCACCAGTGCTGAGTACAGGGGGACAATCACTGCCTTGGTCCTGCAGGCCACACCATTACTGATCCAGGCCAGAATGCCATTGGCTTTCTTGGAACCTGGGCACTGCTGGCTTATGTTCAGCCACTCTTAATCAGCACCTCCAGGACCTTTTCCACTGGGTGGCATTCCAGCATCTCTTCCCTCAGCCTGTAGCACTTCCTGGAGTTGTTGTGACCCAAGTGCTGCACCTGGCCCTGAGTCTTGTTGAACCTCCTACAATTAGAATTGTGCAGCCACACAGCATTTGAGGATGTTGTATGCCATGACAGAACAGAGGAATTGGAAACTGATCTTGTAGGACTGAGTTTCTAACCCAGAATATATTCAGCAGAATGGTGTCACCCTTCCTGTGGCACTGTTTGGTCACATTACCTTGGCCAGCACTTTCACATTGCCATCAACCCCTACCTTGGCCACCAAGGCAGGAATTGCCAGACAATAGATTCCAGTTGCTGACAGACCTGGATGGGAATGTAACACCAGAGGGAACCTGCAGCTGCTGATGTTTCTGTGCTTCCATTGTGAACACCCTGGATGGAATTCTGTTGCTGGGGGAACCTCCAGCTGGTTCTACTCCACAGGTGAAGGACCCAGACAGCTATCCAATGGTGTCCTAACTGGACAGGATGAATGTCAGGAGTGGTGAAACATCTCAGCAGAAGAAACTTGCCTCCTCCTCTGAGGAGCCTTATGAATATCAGTAGCCATTTTCCATCATTTGTAAGCCACATGGACTATTACTAGCTTTGACTGCATTTGCAGGGTGGTTCATGTGAACCCCATAGGAAGTACAGTAGGAAGGACATGGAAAGGGAACTCTGTAGCTGTGATGTATCATTTCAACCTGCTGAAACTAATACACCACCTTTAGTTAGGTGGACAGGCCACCTCATTGAAAATGAATATGAAAATTTTGTTCAATAAACAGGCTGGAATTTCAAGTTTGGAACTGAAATCTTTGTTTCCTGTCGCTATTCATTCCAGAAAAATATAGTTGATGTGGCAGTTGGATGTTTTCCCACAGATTAATCTTAGTTGCATTGTAATTAATAATAGTAATAATTAATTAATTAATAATCATAGTATTCACATTTGAGGGGGTTGGATACTTCATATATTCATACATGCCCACAACACAAAAAACATGTTTAATTCAGTTAACATAGTTCATAAAGGTATTATGAGCTTTCTCACAGCCAGCCCCACTTATTGGGCAACTCTAGGGATGCAAATGACACATAATGAAAATGTGCTATTTTTAATTTCTTATCCCAGTTTAAAGCCTGGAATAAGCCAGCACTGTCTTTTCTCTAAAGTCACCTCACAAAACTTCACATAGACCACCTGAAGTCAAACTGGACAGTTCTATGTTTGTTGTACTGCACACAGCTGTTCCAAATCAGTACAAGCACATCTGACAAACTTCTGCATTCTGAAAAATCTGAAGCAAATATATTTTTAATAAACCACAGTAAGAGACTCTGAACTGACACTACTGTGTCCTCTATGAGCAAGACAGATCCTATGCTACTCTATATGTCACCTGGGTCTCAAAAACTGAAAGCATCCCCACAATATGCTAGAGAAGAGGCTCACACAGGGTTCTTGGAATTTGTCAGTCAGACTGCCATTGGAAGCCCAGCTGAGTCCTCAACTCATTATCCTTTGTGGAGTTTTGTTCTCTCTGTGAACACTGCACTGAAGCTTCTTCCTCTATGCTATAGCTCATCACATAGGCTGCCTGAAAACACATCCTTTAGTCCTCTACCTTCTTGAATGGGCACAGAGGGTTCAAGATAATCTAACCCCACAATAACCAGTGATAATTTTTGATTTACCGGCATCCTTTGGATTCTAAGCAAAAATGGAGAGAAAAAATGGTTCAGAATAGGACAGTATGCTTGAATACATTCTAGTTATCAGAAACAAGAGCCATGAGGCCCTAATGCAAAAACACTCTGAGGATGAAGAGAAATTTCTAACTTAGATATCTGTCACTGATATACCAACGTAAGCATTTTTCAGTACTGACAAGGAAAGTGTGTCAAAGACTGTTTTTGAATCAATAAACAGTCAATAAACAGTTCCTAACGTGTAGCTGTTTTTTAGGACACATGAAAAATTTTCAGTATAATGATTTCTTTTATTTTTATGCTAAGAGATTCTTTCCTTCTTGGATAAAGCACATTCTCTACAGTCAACTAAAGACTATGCATCCCATATCTCCTTATCGAGTCACTGCCGCCATCACAATATATGTCTAGCCCTGTTTTAGAAACTGGGAATTGTGTTTGTATTTCAAATGGATGAGGAAGGAGAAAAAGCTTTGAACATGTCTCAGGCATGTTGGCCCACACTACTTCACCAAAAGAAGTCCTCCAAGTTCAAAACTGTCTGCCAAGGCTGCACACATGACATTTGCTATTTCAGTTCCTATGGGAGAGTGAAGATAAGATCCTTACGGGTAAGGAATAATATTAGACAATCTCTAGCCAAAGATTTCAGAGAATGCTTTAGCCTTTACTTTTTGGAAGCACTGAAAATGGCCCTGATCCAGCAAAACTCTAAAGAACATAATTTAAGCGCTTTGCTAGATTAGAACTGTAGCATGCAATGGAAGAGAACACAAATATCTGACTATTACAAGCATTGAAACAGGGAACACACAAGCACAGTCAAAGTTTAGTACTACAGTCAGTTTTTCCTATGGCAAATCCCATGTTCCTGGGATCTGCTCCCTTTCCCATAAGAAAAATTAATGGTAAATTGCCAGGGTATGGACCTAGTCTTTAACACAATCCCCTTGTGCTACTGAGTCTCTCTACAAATTTTCCTCTCAATGCTTTTAGTGATATTTTGTAATAATATTTTACCTTATGCATCTACAATTACAACACCAGATAAAGTTAATCTGCAGATGTGCCACAGGTGATGAGTTGTAGATTAGCAATGCTGTAGCAACAGAGACACCAGGATGAGCTCTGTGCAGAGCTCAGGTCTGATCGAGTTCATTAACTAAGGCTGCAGCCCAGACCAGTGCAAGATTCACATCCATACAAGTCCTTTCATGTAGCACAGAACACAAATTCATCTTGTAGATCTTGCCCAATTATCCCTACGCTGTGCTCCCAGGAGAGCTAGGTAGCAAAGTCCAGATGGATTTGAGAGGCTTTGGGATGGAGTTAGGGCTATTAACCCCAGACTGAACTCGGTCTGGGCTTTGCTGGGGCACAGCACAAATCCAGCCCGGATGCAGGACTGCTGCTGAGCTCATCTCTGCGCACTGTGGAGCAGAGCACGCAGGCTGAATCAGCACCTCCTGCTCAGCACCAGGCAGCATCCAGCCTCTGTCTGGACACCTGCTGGGCTCCTCAGCACTCCTGATAACAGGAGCAGACACACCCAAGCAGGCAGGGATCTGGTTCAGCAAGGCTTAACGCGACGGGTCCATAGGGTAGGAATGCCGCTGGAGTGTGTCCAGGCGCACAGACAGTGCTGGATGTTCAGAGTCACCCGGCTGCTGAGGATCAGACACCATTGCAACACAGACCTGAGCTCCCATCAGAGCTTAGCTTTCCTTAGCTCCCCTCCCCAGCATGGCTTAGGCGAGTTTGCTGTGCCCCCTTTGTCCAAAACCCAGCGCTTCCAGCTGTCCTGAACCTAAATGTGCTCTCCAGGAAAGAAAGGTAACATGTGAAAATGTAAAGGACTGAGCCTGAGACATAAGAACATCACAAAGCTGATGCAAAAGAAACCCCCAAATCAGCATCAGTTACTCCACGTAAAATCAGAATGGATCGACCGTGATTGCATTATTCAGAGACCATCTTTATAACAAGATGCCAGCATAGCAGCCTGGCTTTTTTACATCTAAAGCATTTGGTTACAATGAGTTATAATTCGTTATAACAATGGTAATAAATTAAAAGCACAAAGGGGCAATTACAATCACATTAAAACATTCCGTAATTTTGGAAAATTAATGTTTCACTAAGCCTTCATTTTTACAGATAAATTGAGTCAGAACTGTGCTGTTCCTACACTACGTTAACTAGTATCAGTGTTAAGCTTTTTGGAACCATATGGAAAGCTATCAATTTTTTTCTTAAGTAGGATTCTCATCACTTTGTTTAATATCACTACAAATTACACAGGCTAATATTTACAGATGGTTTCCTGTAGGAACTGTGAATCAACAAACTGCAAGGCAATAGGTAGTAACTACTCATTCTCAAAGGAAGTAGTGTGAGTTACCTGCCAGAAGGCTGTACAGAAAACCTGGGAAGCTCTCTCCCTTCTAATCCTTCATTTGACTCAGGGCTCCCTTGGGACTTTGGAAAGTCACCCGGGGAAAATCTGCAACAGTATCAAACTGCAGCATGAGAAGTTCCTGAATCACATCTTAAAAAAAAAAATAAATAAATAAATAAAAAGTATATATATAAAAATCACATTATTGGCTTCAAAAGTCATAAAATGTTTTAATGTTCCACTGTAGGTTTGTTTTATTTGTCTCCTGGTACTTCTGCTGCAAGTTTTAGTGAACTCAGACTTCGAAAGTTTTCTTTGTGAGCACAAAGCATAGAAGCATATCAATAAGGTCAATAAAACAGGGTATTTGCAAAGTTTGACATCAGCCCTAGGTCTTTCACAGAGACATCAAGCATTTTAAGTTTTTCAGATGAGCTGAGAAAAACTGCAGCCTTCAAGCTTTCAAAACACTCTGTATCAAAGTTTTCGTGTACTGGAACACAGCACTGGGGTAAAAAATGTTTCACGCTTGGGCAGCTAGAGAGAAAACAGTTTCCAGAAGTACTCAGCCCATGGCAGTCCCGTGCGCCGTTTCCATGCAATCCTTCTCCCACCGTCCCAAAAAAGGGATCTATCACACACTTACAGGCGTGCGGAGGGGAGCGTCACAACGAAAAGCCAGACCCGAGGTCCGCGTGGGAGAGGTCATAGGAACCTATTTTCATCAGCTGTGGGGGAAAAGAAAAGCCTACCTAGGGAGAATGCCGTAGAAATCAGTACTTTCATTTCTTTATTTATATGGTGAACGTGGAATTGTTTTTAGACCACACAAGCTTCGCGAGCCCCGCACCCCAGGGTGTCGGTGCCCCAGCGCTCCCATCGGGTGACACAAACACCTGCGGGGTGTGTGGGTTCAAAGGGCTGCGCGGGGACGCGCCGGGCGCGCTCCCGCGGGCGGGCAGCTGGAAGTCATTGCCCGCCGATCGGCGTCCGCGTTGCCGCGGCGACCGCCCCGGCGGCGCCAGCCGGGCCGCAGTGTGAATGGGTGATGTCACGGGCCCGGCGCCGGCCAGTCTGGGCCGCCCGGGCCAAGGCAGCGGCCGGGAGGGGCGGGGGGAGCCGGGGCTGGGAGCGGGACAGGCCGGGAATCGGCCCCCCGCTCACACGCGTGGGGCGGGAGCGCTGCCGCAAACCCGCGGGTGTTCTCCCGCAAACCCGCGGGTGTCCCCCGCTTCCCCGCGGGTGTCCCCCGCTTCCCCGCGGGTGTTCCCCCCGCTACCCCGCGGGTGTTCTCCCCGCATCCCCGCGGGTGTTCCCCCGCTTCCCCGCGGTTGTTCTCCCCGCATCCCCGCGGGTGTTCCCCCCGCTTCCCCGCGGGTGTTCTCCCCGCATCCCCTCGGATATTCTCCCCCGCATCCCCTCGGATATTCTCCCCCGCATCCCCGCGGGTGTTCCCCCCATCCCCGAGCGCTGTCCCGGCAAGGCGGCATTTCCACGGGCCGCTTCCGCTCGGCTCCCGCTCGGCCCCCGCCGGCCAGCTTGCCAGCTCCCCATTGTTTGAATGGAGATGTCTCTGTTTCCATCCTCAATTCATTTGCAGGCACTTTAGAAAAGTTCTTTCCTGCAGGAATGAGGGGCTTTTCACCGCGCTCCAGCAAGGTTTACAATCCCTGCCAACGCTCACAAACTCAGCACATTCAGCCTCGAAGTTTCCCACTGCCTTCAGCAGCAAGATTCCCACACTGCAGAATACCCGATTATATTGATAATTTGGCCAGTTTCACTAAAATGTCCCCTCAAATTCACAGTGGAAGTTTGCTTCACATGTGAGATTTTTCATTACTTTCTTACTGCAGTTCTTCACGAGATGATATATTCTTAATGGTGTGTCTTAAGCCTGCAGTGGGAAAATAGGATTGTTCCTTAATGTAAGTTGTTTACATAGATCTACTCTTTACATTAGTTTCAGGAGAATTCAGGACAAAGACTCCTCAGCAAAAGCCAGCACAGCTCCTTTTGTGACTCAGCAGGAGATGCAGGTTGGGCTTAAACATAAATTTCTCTCCTTATAAAATGTTAAATTGTTGTAGAGAGCAGGGCTATTTTCAGGGAATGAAACAGCCCCTCGACCATCAGTCTGAAACTACAGCTCCTTCATGCTTTACCTCATCTTCATCACACAACACCTCTAGCTGTGGGCCTCCGAGCCTGCATGAACTCTTCCAGGCTGTGGAGAAGGAGATGGGACATCAGGTACCTCTATCAATGCAATCTTGGAGCAACTCAAATTTCAGCTTTGTGTTTAGCTTCACTTGGCTTTTGCTGAGTAGCTGCGTGACGCCAGGCAGGTGGGACGCTTGCAATGCTTTTCGTTGAAATTCTCATTTTAGTTCTGTTAATAAACTGGCGTGTGCCTAAGTTCTAAGGGAACAAAAGAAGGTTGCCTCCAAATCTTTAGGAATAATAACAACAACATTGCATTGGGACAGGCAGGTATGAAGGACTCACTGTGCAAACACCAGTTTATCAGAGGTTAATCAGTGCACACACATTGCAGGATCAAACACTTGTCTTTAGTTTGCTGGACACCTTGAAAATTGGAGGGTGGCAAGTAAACTGAGTTTATGTAAATATGATTTTAGCGTGAGGCTCAAGTTAATTCTTTCTGATTTTAACTGCTTGGTATGATGTTTAACTCTTAAATGATCAGTAACCTTTAAAATCTTACTGGAATTGCAGTGCAAAAAGCACTGAATGCTTTTGGTGACTGCTTGAGGAAAATTAATCTGACAACAATCCCTGACAGTCAGCCGTCTCCATCAGGTAACTGCAGTAAAGGAAAAAATTTCCAGCTGGGGGGGGAAGGGAGAGAGTGTCCTGAGAAACTCACTCCTCTGCTCCCATTGATCATCACCTGCGCCGGACTTCATACAGCAGTTTAATCCTATTCTCTCCCTCAAAGGTTTCAAGCCTCTGCAAGATCCTGACTGCTAGGGAACAAAGACTGGTATGTGGTTCCCTCAAAGGTCAGTCATTAACCTGCCCCAACAACAGTTTTAGGAAGATCAAGGCTGAAGAAAAACTAAGAAAAAGCACTTTCACTTTGGAATGAATTGTTCAAAATGCCCTTATGCATTCGGTTTTATTCCCTTTCAACTCCAGAGTTTTTAGTTCCTGCACGTATTTATTTCTCGTCAGGAATAATGGCAAGATTTGCTCTCCCAGAGATTTGACCTTAAGTTTATTTTAGCCCAAACACTATAGATCATTCTATCAATTATAAATGTACTCATGTGTACTGAGGAACTGGTAAGCCAGCTCAGTAATGCTACCTGGCTCTGGAGACTTACCCTTATAAATAAATTAGGGGCATATCTTTATGAAATACCAGAAAGAAATAGAAGAAAAAAGAAAAGAAAAGAAAAGAAAAGAAAAGAAAAGAAAAGAAAAGAAAAGAAAAGAAAAGAAAAGAAAAGAAAAGAAAAGAAAAGAAAAGAAAAGAAAAGAAAAGAAAAGAAAAGAAAAGAAAAGAAAAGAAAAGAAAAGAAAAGAGAAAAGAAGAAAAGAAAAGGAGAAATTCTAAAAAGCCACATTTTTCTAAAGATAGAAGGACAGAAGATAATACCAAAATTGGTTTATCTGTGATTTGTATTTTCTGTGCCTGCATGTCTGTATGTGAGACAATATACTGGACTTGCAGTAGCCAGACTCTCAGTAAGACATTTATTTCCATAAGTTATTGATGACCCTTTACCTCACAAGTGACAGGCCAAAGTAGAGCCACGAGCAACTTCTGAGAGGTCATCAATAACAACTGAAAATAAATGTTTTATCCAGTCCTTGCCCACTGTGTGTCCTCTTTATGCAATGCCAGTTAAGTTTCATCTGGAGTAGTTTTTTATGGGCTGTAACTACCTCAGCTCCTGTCTGAAGCAGTGGAGGAAGGACACACACACACACACACATCCCCATTTGGTTGCTCACACGCTTGTTGAAGTACCTTTTGTGAGATGCAGAGGTAAAAGCATACATCCCTCAACACATGAGGATGAAATAGTATCCTAAAGAATGAAAGCAGAGACTGCCACCTTACTAAAACATTAAACACCATAGAGAATCCTGATGCTGCAAGAGTAAGACAGTTCAGGAGAAAGAAGATACAGAGGGGACAAAAAAAGAAAGGCTGAGATGCAAAGTTGTAAATAAATAATACCTCATGCTAACATTACAAATACTTAATATTCTACTAATGTATTTCTAATAATAATTCATACCATACTGCAAGAAAGATTGATGTATTGTGTGTGTTAAGAAGTTCCTGGGGGCAAAAGGAAACTCTCTTTGTCCATAAGGAGTGTCTTATTCCCAGTGGAAAAAGACTGCAATGGACATGGGGTACAATGTTGTGGGGATATAAAATTTACTTTGAAGAATCATCACCACTAAGCACAATGTCTTTTAATTAAACATTTGTGCTTAATATTTCCATTTTTCTTACTCTTTTACATATGCATTTTCACATGTTACCAAATATTATTTTGAGAGCCAGTTCTCAGACACTCAGTGTTCAGCAACTATTTCAAGAGGCTGGTCTGAAGTAAGCTAATGACTTTGCATCCAGTTGTGAAACTTGTGCTCACTTGAGTAGTCTCTATATCCATATCCTTACTCAGGCAAATAAGCTCATTAACTTCAAGAAAAACTTTCTATATAAGCAAGGATTTGTGCTGCTTTTCAAGTCAATTTCTCCATTGAGGTAAATTAAGAGATTTGCTTGAATAAAATTTTATCAATTTTTTAAAGTGTTGAAAGAGCACGTTAGTGGAGTAAAAAATACCAAAATAAATGTCATTAACACTTCAAGATAAATATGTGGAAACATACTGGTATCGAGGACAACTTGAAATAGTTACTTAGCATAAGCTGTGTGATTACCCAAAATATTCTTATATATGCACATCATTTAGCTTAAAGAAAACAAAGTAAAACTATAAGAAATTTGCATGTTGAAGCATTTTTAACAGCAATTTTGAATATGTCTTTGAAATAATTTTGCTTAATTTGTCCTTTGTACAAGAAGCAAAACCATGAAGAATTACTATACAATTACTCCAAAATGGAAAATAACATTCATTCCCATTTCTTCTAAGGGAAAATTAGTAAGTCATAGAATATATTTAACTGTGAAGAATTGCACTTCATGGATCACTGTCCAATATTCTCTATACATCCATCTTTCTTTTTTCTGCATCTCCAGCCATTTGGAGTCTGCAATGTGTATCTTGATCTAAATTCACGGTGTTGCACAGTGGTTTTTGTTAGACAATCCTGTTGCCCTAATAAGTATATAAGGTCACTCTAGCATATACTATTGCTGAAATTAAACTCGTGACGTGACCCTGTCTGCCTCTAAAGGAGACATTACCTGTCGATGTTTTTTTTCATGCTCTCTAAACATGAAATCCTGCAAGAGAAGTTTCTGTCAACAAAAGCTGAGGACTCTTGTTTTCTTAAGTGACAACTTTCTCAGAAGGCTCACAGGCTACAAAGAATGATCACAGGAAGCAACCTGGTACAAATTAATACAAAATTCACCTTTTGAGCAGACTGCTTTTTCAAACTCACAAGTGCATAAGCAAATTAAACTGGTAAGTAATAAGTAATTTCCTGCTATTCTAACATTTATTCTGCAAGATGGAACAAAAGAATGAGGAAGAGCATTTTGCTTCTGTTACTAAGGTCTTGGTATATCCTCACGTGTTATGGCAACAGGAACTCTATATCAGGTAAATAAAGAGATAATAAGATTACAAAGATTTCAGCAGGTATGGGAATTACATGGTGTGGCTCATAAACAGATGCAGTCAAGGGATTTGAAGATGCATTGAAAAGCTTTCCTTCCACAAACACAACCACCAGACTTGAATTTCTAGTTCTTTCTAACTTCTGTTCCCAGTGGTGGCACCAATTTAACTTGAACCAAATCCAGCAAACACCATTTTCTATAGTGTGTACATATTTGTCAGGCTGTCACTAGCACGAAACAAAATGCAGAACTGGAAACTAATATTTGTCAGGTTATGTCTGAAAGTGACATTGGCCATAAAAGTACTTTGAGAACCCACTGACTACACAGAACACATCAATGCATTCACATCAACACAGAGGATGCAAAGGTCTCTCCATCTACTTAGGATGTCCTTGCACTCTGGGAAAGGTTGTCTTCACAGTCAGGGAAAAAGACGTGGTTTCTTCTTTTATTTTAAAACTTTTTTTTAAAGATTAAAAAA
Organism: Erithacus rubecula; assembly: GCF_903797595.1. NCBI lineage: Eukaryota > Metazoa > Chordata > Aves > Passeriformes > Muscicapidae > Erithacus > Erithacus rubecula. Next base: position 59,877,209 of record NC_136689.1, on the reverse strand, counting down.
ATAAATTCTGAGGATTTTGAAGAATTTCTTAAAAAACTCATGGAAAACAAATAATGAACATATTACTATTAGCTTTCAAAATGTAAAATGTTGTATTAGTACAAAATATTGCTATTGAGGGTGTTTTTGTGGCATGAACTTAGACTGTTTTTGCTGATGAAGCTCTTTATGTCCCCTGAAAATAAATACCAGTATCATTGGTGTAATGATAACATATGCAGATGAGCATGTACACATCTAGATACTTATTTAATTTTGGTCGATTTGCTCATTGTCCCTGTAGGCTGCATTATTTGTGTGATTATAGACCTCTTAATGTAAACTCATAACAAGCACAAAAATAGCAAGAGGTTGTATCATACCATCGGTTTTCGGGCAGATTGGCTGAGGATTTCTGTCTGCAAACAAAGGGCATGACATTGCACATAAATCTGATCTAAATCTACACAAAATAAAATTAAAGTTACGACTCTAAATTCAATCTGTTACTATGTAACTCAGTTTAATGGAGTGTTCCTCAGGAAGCTGCTCCAAATACTCCTAAATTATTTTCCCCTTCCCCAGAATAAGCGTCTTGATTGCTTATATTTGGACCACACTGCCAAAGGTTGTCAAGATGAGTTATCTTTCTTGCCACAAGCTTGCTTTAGTCAATGCAGAAATCTGACATTACCCGACAAACCCAGTGTTTCTGGTCACCTGAACAAAGCAACCTCCTTAAATGACATTAGCCTTCAGCTGACATACAACCACCAGCAAATGCCAGGGCGCTGTCAGTGACATACCAATGTTTGCTGCTGCTGCAGACTCTCAAAGGCACAACAAATTCCCACAACACAGCCATGCTGGAGACAGCACAGCAAGAAACTCTCATAGACATGAGCCTCATCACAGTATTTTTTTGGTTCTTTCTACTAAGTGAGTAAAATATTTCTTTATGCATTTATTTCCACATTTCTATAAAAAGAGCTTACGTGATCATCAAGCCGTGGAGGAGGGCTTTTTAAATTCTGTTCCTCATCTCTCCATAAGGTCTGTTGTTTTGTGGTATTCTTGTAGAATGCAAACCTGAAGGGAAGAAGAAAGTAGTGGGCAGGAGTATGCTCCAGGCATAAGAACGGTGCTCTAACCTGGACAACTACATAAACATTAAAAAAAAAATTCTCTTTTGTCTGTGAATAGTTATTGTGAGGAATCAGCAACTGTTTTTCTTTTTATTTTATATTAAACTTGATGCAAAGGGGCACTGAGGAACTGAAGGTATTAAGAATCTTTTAAGTTTTCTTATTGAGAAAAAATTTCTATGATGAACACAACAAGAAAATTAGGAAAAAGAAAATCACATTTAGTAAATTGCATGAGTTGTATTTAGATTCTGGGTTTGAGGAATATAAAGATAACAGTACCAAAGATGGCTCATGTTATTTGGGGAAAAGGTTGTGTTAAGTCAAGTTTTGGTGATCAAGAGCTTTGGTGATGAATTATCCCTGGTGAGGAGTGGTACCAGAAGAACGATGGATTTCATTCTATTGGCACACTCTGCACAGTGAGGTGACTTCTCTGTACTCCCTGGATGCCCAGTGGATCTTCCCTGACCCATCTGGAGGATCCATAGGGCATCTCTGCAAAGGAGCCTCACTCTCACCTCCAGTGTGTTGCCCAAAGGGACATACAGGTATGTAGGAATAATAATCCAGTAAAAGATTTACATGTTCTTTCCTCCATCTCACTCCCCCGCCCAATTTTTCATTTCATATCACTATCCCCTGTTGCCAAGAGGAGTTTATCTATGGTGTTTGATAAGGGAGCACTAAACACATTATACTGCTATTTTAAATGACATCACAACTAACTAGATATTTTAATTGAAGGTAAATAACCAACATTATTGCCTTTTGAATGATAGCAATAGTGGAGAGTAATGGCACCACTGAGGAATCAATTGCTATTTCCCTCATAAACCATAAACCATTCAGAGATTTATAATGCTTTTTTAATGATCAGCCTTTCTAGGTGGTGAGCAGCTCCTCCAAGATCCTGGCTGCCTGCTGAAGTCAACAGGAATGGTGAGCAGGGGGTCTCAGTATCATGTATCTTTATGCCCACCAGGATGAAACTTGTCACACCAGTTATCAGCTTCCAGCAAAGGAAAGCCTGAGATTTTACTGCACTGCTCTGACACGGTGTGCCCCAAGCTCAAAAATGAGGACACTTGACTCAACCACTGTTTATAACCTGCTTAAGAATAAAAATGCATTGAGCATTTGTGTGCATTTCATGCCCTCTTAAGGTAGGTATAGCAAGTAACCTTGTGTAATAACCACGTTGATTGCTTGCTTCCCTCTGCATACCTGAATGCGTTCCCTTCAAATTTTATCTGTCCAGAGACTGTTTTAACTAATGTGGTACAGTTGGTTCAATGGCATCATATCATGCACAAACATCTGTGGATCCAGAGTGCTGTCAGAGGAAATGTCACTCATTCTGTGCTTGGAAGGACTGTCCCCCTTCCCTGGTGCCGTGACTCAAGAGACAGCATCAATGTCTCAGGTTTATTTTTTCATGTGGAGTCAATGGCATGATCATATATATTCAGACTTATGCTGACAAATTCAGAATACATTACTCATTCTCCTTAAATTCAATGGTATTATCCTCATGACACAGGGCATACAAGGCCAGTCATTACATTTGCATTTTCAGCTTGTTTTACTTTGGGTTTGAAACAAAAGTGACTTTTCGAATCTTCAGAGAACACCTATGATGTGGTCTAAACTCATTGATTCTCTTTTAATAGACCAAACTGGGCCAGTCAAGCATTATCAAGGATCTTGTGGTAATATTGCAAGAGTTTCTTACAACAGAAATGAATCTTGATTCTGCATGTGGGAAGAGAGCACAGAAAAACCGAGCCAAGACAGATAAACTACTTCAGCCAGCCAGAAAGGGACCAGATGTTTAAAGATGCACAGAATTTATTTAAAAATCCAAATCTGATCTGGTGACAAACAGAAGTGTTAATCCCTACATACTCATGTAATGAAAAATATTGCTATTAATATTGTTCAAAGCATGAACAATAGCCCCTGTCCCTCTTTCTTGTATACAAGCCTCTTTAGGGATGAAGAGTTTCACTATGCCCACCTACATGGATAACATTCTGGGTTTTCCAGCCCATTTCTAAAGCAAGGTACCAAGCACATCCACCCTAAATTTTGAAAACAGCAGCTAACCTAACCTGGTCCCACTTAAGTCAATGACAAAACCCCATTGCCTTCAAGGAGAGCAAAAGCAGACCAGTTGTTGACAGGGAATTGGTGCGTATTATTCAGCCAAGCATGTCGGAGTAGCATGTATCAGCTTCATGAGTATCAAAGGGAGTTACTAGAGGAAAACCCTGAATATTTATATGGGAGTTGAAGGGGAGGGCTGTTTTTCCCTCTCCCGCAAATCTCACTGTGATACGTTAGCCACGCGACCGCATGCGATCCTCTCGCAACTTCAGCGCTCGCAGACCCTCGGATTTTCCTTTGTACCCTCTGCAGTGGAAGCATCCTGATGGAAAAAGAGGTGTGGGGCATTTCATGGTTCTTCATGAGTTTACAGAACTACTGAGTCATCTTCAAGAACCAGTGTGGTCTCAGTGGATTTGCTCCTCCAGGGCGTGCATATGTGTGTGTTTGTGTGCATTTGTGTGCGTGTACAGAAATAATATGTCCAAATTAGCTTGGGAGGACTGGAGAGGAACCAGTTATATATTGGGGTTTCCCAGAGATTTCCAGTGAGATCAGCAGAGCTCCCAGAGGGGACTCAGTACAAACAGAACAGCCCAATATTACAGGGTATCTAGTTTCATGCCGATTTTAATTAAATGGCACCAGCAAGATTTGAGCCTGCATTTTTCACCGTAATTTAAAATGTATTTTTTTTTCTAGACAGCACATCGAATCTGTCCATATTGCCAGGACTCCTGAAAACAGACAAAGTAACCTAACACACACTTTAAGGCCTGTGCCTGCAAGGAGTTTCACTGAGTAAAACCAATGACTGCAGCAGAATCGGTATCATCCAGACCATAGCTAAAGAAAATACACCTTCCCATCACATGCTCATGATGCAGCATACAAATCTAGACCTCATTCTAGATTGACACCTCAAAGATTTACAACACACACCTGGATTTTGAGCTGAGAGGAGCCTAAATGCCACGGATGGCAATGGCAATGTGGGACAAAATAAGGAAAGCAAGAGTTTTGGGTATTTCTGAGCAGATCTTCAAAACATGTGTCTTTAAGAGGTGAGAGAGAATTCCAGTGTGCTTCATTATACGCTTCAGATGATCCAGCCTCACCCCTCATTCAAGTTCTGGGTTTGACAGCTTCCCACTGTATCCTTTATATATCACCCGTTGTGACTAAGTTTGGAGGGGACATGTAATCATTAATCACCATTATGGATTTCTTCCCTTCTGTTGGGTTTGACTTTCAAGCTTAGGGGCAGATCCTGCAGCCTTTACTCCTTCCTTCAGCCCTTTGCCCGAGCAGTCAGCCCTGCTTCCCTCACGGACAGCTTGCAGTGCTGCAGCATCTGTAGGATCGGACGCCAAATTTCTTACACCGGCGTCCCATTCAAATACGCAGCCGCTCTTAATCCTTAGCAAGAATTAACAGGAAGTTTCAACACTGCATTATTAAATTAAAAGGTTACAATCTGCCACAAGATGACTTGAGCAGGACTCAGGAGTATATATCTGTTAATTTTAATGCTCTGTCTCAAAGTACAGAACTCTGGACATTTCCAGCATCATATTTAAAACATGGTACATCTACAAATACGTGATCTGGTGCATTAATGGACCAAATTAAGTTACAGGTATGAATTTTACATAAAACGGATTAATATTATATGTCATGGAGGAATTTTAAATACTGCATCTCCATGCATTTTTAATAGTTATGTGCTCTAATTTAATGTTCCCTGGCATTGCTTTGCTTGAAGTCCCTAAACCCTCCTCCTCCTTCCTTCTCCTCCACACTCAAGTTTTGCTTGGGATTTTCCCTGCCTGTAAACCAGCGTTCCCAAGTCCCTCAACAAATGTGTAAAGCTGGGATGAGTCTCCTACACCGAGAGGATAAAAACGCGCTTCACCATCCGAGGAGATGCCAGCCCTCCCGGGAAAGGGAATGGGGGAGGGATGGGAGGGCGGGTGCAGCCGCCTTGGTCCGAGCCGGGCGGCGGGGAGCGGCGCCGCTGGCGCGGGGCTGCGCTCCGGCCCGCGGGGACGGCGCCGGGAGCCGCTGGGCGGCGGGTCCCGCCCGCATTCCCGCAGTCCTTCCTCCCCGGGACCGCCCCCGCCGCCGCCGCCTCCTCCTCCTCCGCCGCCTCCTCCCCGGGGGGGCCCGCGCGCGCCGCCCGCCCCGCCGCCATTGGCCGCCGCCGCGCCGCGGGGGGGCCCGGCGCGCTCTGATTGGCTGCGGCGCGGCCCCGCGGCGCCCCCCCGCGCCCGCGCTGCGGCGGCGCCCCCGCCTCCCCCCGGCGCCGCCCGCCCCGCCCGCGCCCCGCGCTATATAGGGGGCGGCGCGGCCAGCGGCGGCGGCAGCGGCGGTTGTGCTCGTGGCTGGGCGGCTGCGGGGCGCGAGCTTTTCATTTTAAGAAAAATTTATTTTTTTTTTTTTTTTTTAATCGGACCGGGGGGTCCGCGGTGCCGCCGGTGTCGCGCGGCTCTGCGAGCGCCTCTCGTTGCATCCCCGCGGCGGGCGCCGTTAACGCCATCGAGGCGCTGCGGCCGCGCTCCGCTCCCGTTGCGGGCGGTGCGTGCGCGGCTTCCCGAGGTCGCGGCGGCAGCAGCACCAGGCGGCGGTGGTGGAGAGGGAGGTTTCCCTCCCTCCCTGCGGCACCATGAAAGCCGTGAGCCCCGTCCGGCACCCCAGTCGCAAGGCGCAGCCCGGTGTGGCGGGCGGCGGCGGGGGGCACCCGGCCCTGCGGTGCCTGGCCGAGCACAGCGGCTGCAAGGGGGGCCCGCCGTCGGGTGAGGAGCCGGCGGCGCTGTGCCTGCAGTGCGATATGAATGACTGTTACAGCCGGCTGAGGAAGCTGGTGCCCACCATCCCTCCCAACAAGAGGGTCAGCAAAGTGGAGATCCTGCAGCACGTCATCGACTACATCCTCGACCTGCAGCTGGCTCTGGAGACGCACCCAGCGCTGCTCCGGCAGCAGCCGCCGCCGCCCGCTCTGCACCCCGGCAGCTGTCCCGCGGGCACCCCCCGGACCCCTCTGACGGCCCTGAACACTGACCCGGTAAGAGGTGCGTGACACAGGAGCGCGGGGAGCGGAGCGGCGCGGCGCGATGCTGAGCGCCCCGGGGATGTGCCGGCACTCTGCACCCCGTGGCTCTGCCCGAAGCCGTGGCTCCCGAAGGAGACGGGGCGGGCGGGCGCAGGAGCACCCCGGCGGTGCGGGGTGGGTGCCTGCATCCCCTCGGTGTGCCATGTAATTACAGCCGAGAGAGCGTACCTGTAGCCGGCGTGTTGGCACACACGGGAGCGGGCGCGCTGTTCTGCGCTTTCCAGCCTGCGCGCCGTGTAGCGAGGGGCTGTGGGGGCCGTGCACATGGAACGCAGCGTGCTTTGGAGGAGCGGGAATGGGGGAGCGACTCCCTGGTACGGGACCCCCGGTGGCAGCCCGGCGGCGCGGGCAGCGGCGTTCCCCGGCACCCCGGGCTTGCCGCAGCGCTGCGGTGCCCCCCTTGTCTCTGTCCCCCCGGGGGCTTCCCCGAGCGCTCCCGGCGGGGCTGTGGTGCTGCCCGGGTGCTGGAGGAGGAAGGGGTCTGGGCAGTGGGGAGGGGGTGTCTCGGTGTGTTTTCTCGCCGGTTGTTAATTTGCCGTGTCTGGTTGCTGCGCAGGCAGGCTCTGTTAACAAGCCGGGGGACAGCATCCTCTGCCGCTGACCGCCGCTCCCCAGGTGAGTGCCGGGCGGGCGCGGGGCCGCGGGCGGGGGGAGCGCAGCCCTCCGCAGCGCAGCACCGCATCCTCCTGCGGGAAGCCTGCCGAAGGGGGACCAGAGCCCCACGAGAAATACTTGCAGGCGGCTTTGGGGTTTTATTTTTAATTACGGGGCGGTTGTTTTATTTTTCCTAATTACCGGGTGGTTGAGGCTTTTTCCCCCCCCAAACACTCCCCCTGCCCCCGGAGCGCCTCTGGCTGCGGCGTGCAGCTGCGCATCCCTCCCTCCGCCTGGCCCAGCCTGGGAGCTGCGGTTGTTGTTTGACCTGGTTTGTTTTGGGTTGTTGATCAAGCATGTCTTGTGTTTTGTTGGTGGCGCCAGTCGGTCTGGAGCGGAGCGGTTCACACACCCCCTCTATTCATTCCTCTCCCACAGGTGTGCGGCGGCGCCGCGCCGCGCAGAGGCAGCGCGGGGGGCGGGCGGCGGCGGGGGGGCCCGGCCCTGCCCCGCCGCACCGGAGGAAGGAGCCGTCCAACCCCCCGAGCAGTTCCCATGCTTCACCCCGCCAGAGCCCAGCCTTTTCACCTTTTTGCACGTCCGTAGCGGTCCCGTCCCCCCACCCCCGCCACCTCCCAGCTCCCCGTGTCCTTTCCCCCCTTCTCCCCTGGTTCCGTCTCTTCTCGTCGTTCCCGGCCAGCTGTGAGCGGCGCCGTGTCCCACGGTGGCAGCGGGAAAAGTTGCGACTCTGCCCCGGGATAGAGGACCGAGCCTAAACCAGACTTTAGAAACCTTGTAACTCTTAAGGGACCGAGCAGCCGAGTCTTGAAGCTTTACTAATCTACCAGAGCATTTGTAGATATATTTGACATCTATTGTTTAAAATAGATGGATTTTATTAGGGCCCAGGGAACTTTCTTCTCCCTGCAGGAATGTTACATATTGTATAGACAAATGAGTGACATTTCATACTGTGTATATATAGAGATGTTCTATAAGTGTGAGAAAAGTATATGCTTTAATAGACTACTGTAATTATAAAATATTTTTAATTAAATATTTTTTTGTAAATATTATAAAGGTGTGTATGTTTTTTTTAATCTGTGGGAATATCTCTTTAGAAAACCGCAGCTCAAGTGTGGAGCTGCTAATATGGAAATATCTTGAATGTTTAGGACTTTTTTTGTCCCCAAATGTCCCTTAGATTCAAAAGTTGCAGCTTTAGCTAGTGGTCCTGCATGATTGCATGACGTGTCTAATTGCAAATAAACTATGTTTGGAGTCCATACAACGTGTTTTCCTCAATCTAGACTTAAGATGTTTGTAAGTGTATTATACATTTTGAGACTACACTTTTGTCATTTGGGCACAGGGGTTTTTAGTGCATTCCATAGAAGTAGCAGTAAGGTATAGTGTTTTTTACTGAGATGAGAAAAACAAATTCTATCTAGTTTTTTTGCATTATGGGGGCAATGCTTTAGATCTGTAATCAGCTTTTTTTTTTTTTTTTTTATTAGTCTGCTCTTGAATTAAATAAGAAATTTGCTCGGGAACTTGATTTATCACCAAAAGGTTTTATCGTAAATTTGTGTTCCTATAGATTATTAATTGCTTAAAAACTGAAAACCGTTCTCTGCTTGCAGCCAAAGGGCAAACCATTAACAAAAACAGTTGCTGTTTCCTCCGTCCAAAGAGTATTGATAGTGAACTGCAGAAAGGCACATGGGCAAAGTCATTATGATCAGTGATGTAAATTCATCTTAAAATGAACCTAAGTAGACCAAAAATAGGGTAACTGCGTCAAGATTATTTTTCTAGTACAAAGTTACTTACATTTCGCTGCAGCTATGTTACAGTAAAAATCCTGTTTAATCTCTGTGATGTGTAACTACTACATGTGAACATTAAACTAGATTTACTTGTCTTTAACTGTGATTCTTCAGCTTATTTCTTCAATCCTCTGAATTTGCACATTCTCTTTGCTATTTGTATCTAGCATTTGACGGGTGAATTATTTTTATGGCAGGCTCTTGTACAATCGAGTCCTGCTGGCTGTAAACTTGTGTCCAGGCTCAGTGAAAGATCCTCATCTTGTGTGATCAGTAGCCTGCGCACTAGTGAAATGGGATTTTCAGAGTGGGAGAATTAAGTAGGATTTAATTGGGTGCTTTGTAAATAGCTAGCCAACTGTGTGTGGAACATGGTCTGTTTGACTAAAAAAGAGGATTTGTTTCAGATTATACAAGTGTCAAAAGTACTATAACCCAAGGGAGGACTTCTATTAAGTTAAATATTTATAAGGAAATTAACTATGGGGGTCATTAGGTATTGACTACAGTGATAGTGTCAACAAGACCAACACTTTCTTTATCAAAATAATTGTGTAAAGATCAAATCAAAAAGTGTCTAACACATCTGCAAACACGGGGCCTCCTGTCGGTGCAAATGCTTTAAAGGCACAGGCATTTTACAGGCTGAACTGGGGCTTCAAGGATGGGGTGTGGGTGCCTGCATTGTATTCCCTCAGTTCTGCTGCTGCAATTTTGGTTAATGAGCAAAATACACGTTCTTGTAAAATCAAGTCGCAAACCTCTTACCCTGAGCCTCCCAACTACTTTTGTGACCGTAGCAATACTATCAATAGGATTTTTACTGCACTTCGGGAATTTTTCCGTAGTGTTAAAAAAGAGAGGAGCAACATTTTTTTCCAAAAGACTGATTTAAATTTACATTCATTTTCTTTGTTTATCCTATTAATATTTGTATTCTTCTGCTTACTTCAGCTTGTACAGCTCAGATTATTTTGTATACAGTTTTTCAGTAACATTGGTTCTCAGTGCATTCATTTGTTTCTGTCTACTGTTGCCAAATTATAGTATTCCATTACATGGGAGAGGAAGAAAGCAAAAGGTGCTGTCCTAAAATATAAAACTGTCCTGTAGAGTTTCTAAATATCAAAGCTGATGTATCCTGGGAGAGCTGGTAAATTACTGAGCTGCTCTTCAAGGAAAAATGTACCAAACCCTGGATTGTTTCAGGTCAGGGCAATCTCCTGTTGAGTTCAGCAGCTTAAGGATTTGGGTTTGCTTTTTGAAAAACTTGTGGTGCAACAAGTTAGGACCTTTAGAAAATGAAGTCTTATTAAAGAGCTGTGAAAATGTTTCCTGTTATGTGTAGTATTCTTCAGAAATGTGAAAGCCTGCACACAGCATTCAGGAAAGTCTCACCAGATCGCCACAGATGCTGGTCTTTACTTATTCCTTATGCTATGTGTAAAACTCTAAAGGAATATCTAATTGCTTGCTTCCTAATGCCTGGGATCAGTACAGTCCTGAATGCAGCCATAATTATTTTTTGTTTTATCAAAGATTTTAGAGTCTTTCATCATTCTGTAATCCCGTATCTTGTTTAAATCATATTTTCCATATAGCAAAAGGCGTAAATGTTTGAACAAAGGCAAATTAAAAGGACTTTCTTCTAATGCCTTGAATTTTCTCTTAGTCACAAAAGCATTCCTTAAAAGGAGCTTTTTGATTGCGTGATGAGAGTAGTGGTGAGGCTGCCAGATTAGGAATTAGGATACCAAATTCTGTTCCCAGCTCTGCTACTGAGGCTCTTTTGTGACCTTGAGCAAGTCACCGGCTGTCAAACAAAACTTCCAGTTTTCCACTTGTACCAGTGGCAACATGCACTCATCTTTATAGAAGCAGGGAGATGAAACAGGCAAAATGCATTCCTGTTTTATCACCTTCCTTGTGCGGAGTGAGTTTTTAGTAAGGAAGGAAGTACAGGGAAAGCTGGGGTGATTACCAGGAGCTTTCCGAAGGAGGAGCTGGTTGGGAAGCGCATTGCAAGTAGAGGTTGCAAGGAACCTCTTTTCATGGGACACTGAAATTGTCAAGGACTAGAATACTAGATGAGGGAGCCAGGTATTTTCTGTCCCTAACTGGAATGCTGTCTGCAGAGCACAGCGATGGACACTGCCAATGCTGCGCGTCCGTTTTGGTGAGCTGTGGCATGGAAGTCTCAGTCCCTGCAGGTGCTGAGGCTCCCTCTGAAATTTCCAAGTGAGAGGAAAGGTTCATCCCACGTAAAAGCCAAATGCCAGCTCCTGTGGCATTTTTCCTGTGGTTTCACACGGGAATGGTTTTTTTTTTTCACTTTCTGTAGTGTTCCTTTTAAATAGTTGCATTTTCAGCCACAAGCGAAGTGGTCATAAGGAATGCCATAGCTGTCCTGCTGGTTGTTCCGAGAGTTAATGAATAAACCATGTATAGGATAAACAGGTTTATGCAAATGCAGAGCAGCATTTTACTATTATTTATATTTTCAAGGCTTTGTAGCCATAGAAGTCACATTTCTGTAAAACCTTTACAGTTGGAAAGAAAAAACCACGATACAAGTAATTCAAGTAATTGTTTTAGATGCAACACAATTTACTGGTTTCTCCAATAGTAAGGTTTGCAATACTGAATAGCGTGCTTCCAAAACAGTATTGAAAATGTTCTGCTCTCCAGTCCCAGAACATGTGATCCGAAAACACTGGCTAAATATATTCTCTCATACAACTGCTTGCTTTTTTGCATTAGAAAATCCACCCTTTACTCTCATTCCTGGGTAAGAGAAAACTTGCGTGCTCTGCCTACCAGTAGAGCCTGCTTCCCCAAATGTCCAAAGCAGGCGTGCACACACCAGCCCTTGGAGCACATCAGAGCTCCTCTGAGGACTGGGCACCCTGGGGCTGTACAGCACTTGGGAGCTTGGCTGCAGGCAGTTTCCAGCCGTGTGCCAGCATCCCGTGGGTCAGAGGCAGTCTTGATAAAAGCCTTTTTCCCCTTCACAGCCTGAAAAAACAAAATAATTCTCAGGGACGGTGTAAACTGCAGTGTGATCACAGCAACATGGACATGTGCAGGAATTTTCTAAGCTGGCATCCCTCCTCCTTAGCAAAACATCTGCCGGAGAAGAGCCATGTTACCACTGGGGAGCTGGGGAAGGAGCAGTGCAAACCCTTCAGAGCTTGTGCCCAGGCACAAGCCCGTCAGTGAGAGGCTGGTGAGCGATGGACATGGATGCTGGGCACACTAAGTACAGCAAGGCAATGTTTCCCCCTGTTCTGTTCCTCTGGAAGGTATGAGGGGCACATAAGACTGTTTTCAGTCAGTGCTGGGGCAGCTGAGGAGCTGTAGGCATAGCCCCGAAATGCTCATTTCCGCACACAAAGGTGCAAACGATGCCAGTGGGTTGCGGTTCCCTGCCTGTCCCCCATGTCACTCAGAGGGGCACGGGCCGGGGAAGCAGATTGTTCTTCTGGCAGCTTAATTCAACATAGAGGACACAGCAGTGGCTGGAACGAATTAGTCCCCATTTGTAATTGCTGGGCCTGTAGGGAGAAGAGCTGGCACCCCGCACTTTGGCACGCAGGAGCGTTCCCTCCCCATGCGAAGTGCGACAGCAGCAACGCGCGGGATGTGGGGCAGGGCCGTGCGGGCTCTTCTTCCTTTGATGGGCATGAAACACTCTTTGACATGGGACAAGCATTGAGGAGCTTTTTCTTTGTTTTTTCTTTGGTTTTTTTTGGTTTTTTGTTTTTTTCCTTTTTCTTTTCTCTTTTAACCTTTTTTTAGCCTCGGGTTTACTTCCTTTTGGGGTTTTTTTCCCAATGATGATGTGTTTGTCAACTGATAGGATGGACTTGCTTCTGGTAAAAGAAGCACTTTGACAATTTTCACATATATAGGGCCACAATAGCTTCCTCTGATCTATGTAAATAAATATTCCAATAATTTTTAACATGCATATTATGTACTCCATAGATCAGTGGCTCCTTTGAAGCTCTCACCATTTATCCTATAAGTTCCTATTCAGACATTTTTAAATATGCATTAGTTATTCAACAGGCTATCTTTCATTCAGAGATGCTGATCTCTATGTTTCTAGCAGTCTAGCATCTATATCTTGTTTAGAATATTTAAAAAACAATATTGCATAGTTTTTTTAGCAGGTTGAAAATATTTCCATAAAAATGCAATAATAGGAAAGAATACTTCAAATTAATAAGACTGAAACATACATCCATTTAGGTTCATTTTAAAAGACACTGTCTTCTGCTCCCTTTTTTCTTCTCCAGCAGCCCTGGAAACATACAGGGCCAGAAATGGGTGGCATGTGTGGGCTGCAGTGAAGGTATTAAATCCCTGGTAGGGTTTGGCAGAGTGGCATTGCCTGGACTCAGAGGGGCAGGTGGACACAGTGCCACAAGCCTGCATTTCTGATATGCCTGTTCAGAGACTGTGGGGGTCCATCCCAGCAGCAGCATCACAGCACTGGGGCAGCAATCATGCAAAAGGACATTGCCTTCTCCAGCTTTAGTGAGGAAGCAGTTTCTTGGTTCATGTGCAGGACAGACTCACCAGGCAAGCAGGAGGCAATATTACCAGCATTGCCTTGTGAGCTGCCCCAGGGCTTCAAGTGCCACCAGGGTTTTTTGGGGGGTTGTGGTGTTTTTGAGGTGCATAGGGGCTCCATGCCAGCTGCCAAAGCCAGGGGCAGATGTGAAAAGGTAGAGCACATGGAAGCAAAACCATGGAAGGTGACTTCATGCCTTTGCAGCTATTAGCCAGGGCAAATCTTTGCCTGTTCTCAGAGGGTGGGGGAGCAAGTAGAAGTTCTGTCCCCACCTCAACAAAAAGCTGTAGGTGAACCCAAGGAGCTCCTGGGTCCTTGCAGGGGTAGCTCATGAGATAGGAGGGTCTCTGACCTCCATGCAGGCTAATGAGGGAGGAAAACCAAGACCAAGAAAGATAAAGTTCATATTTAAATGCAGACATCTGCAACAATAGAGGTCGAAACAAAAAAATTGCTATCAAAGTCATTTGCTTGTAGTATGAAGGATTTTGTCTCACCTTGTTTAAACAGTCCCACTCCTGTGTTTAGTTTACTGTGTTAATATCCCCCAGAGGCTTCATCATTTGCTATTGATGAGCATACACACACACACACACACACAAAAAAAAAAAAAAAGGTGGTGCTGTCCAAGCAATTAATTCTCTTTCCAAGTGCTTAAAATTCAGCATGTCCCTTCAGTTCCAAAGGTGCTAGATCTTCAAAACCAGCAAGCTGCTCACAGTCAGCTGGGAAACCCCAAGTTATTTTGGAGCACATAAAAACATTCAGTGCTGATAAATACTCACACTGTGTTTTGCATCTTCATAATTTGGGATTCCATTTACTTGACATATGCAATAAATAAAGCAATAAATAAAATATGCTCCCAGCCTCAAGGACGTTTCTCTGTGTAAGTTGCAGCCCAGTATATAAACTCCATCCAAACCAGCTGGTGCTGCACATCTACTACACTTTTTTATTCTAATTCAGGGGTACCTTCATAAGAAGGTGACTATGAACAATGCTTTTTAAACCATGATGGAAGCAGATGGGGATAAGGATTCTAATAAGAATATAAAGCAGTAAAAATAGAGCACTGCTTTAGCTGGAAAATGGGAAAAAAATTCATTAGCCCTTTTTGGTGAAAAATGTTTTTACCTAAAGCATTGGAAACTCCAGTGACTCAACTCTTGGATCAAATGCCCACCAAAGTCTTTCCATCACCTTCAGCAGATGTCAAATGGTGAATTCACATGGATGAATGGGTACATTTAGGTCTCTGTAGTGCACTGCTTTGCATGGACAAAATCCCATTATGTTTTCTCTGGGCCGCAAATAGGAAATAGATTTTGCCATTTTTTGCCAATTTACCCTAGACCTAAACTGTTGTCACTTGGTAGACTTCAACCAAGCAGAACAGCATCAGGACCCACAGCTTTTAACTTTCCTCTGTTCTAAAACCATGGCAGCTCTCTATGCAGACTTTATGTGACTCAGTATCAGCAGCAGCTCTACCAGGGTGCTACGGTGAAGGAAATTAATTGTAAGACCCAGTTTGTCCCTGGTTTGGCCTTAGACTCACTCTCATGTTAATCACAGAATTATAGAATGGTTTGAGTTGGAAGGGTCCTTAAAGATCATCTAACTCCAACGCTTCTGCCACAGGCAGGGACACTAGACCAGGTTGCTCAGACCTGACTTTGAAATACCTTGAGAGTTACAAAATTCTCTTTTCCATTGCCAGATGGGTTTGAGTTGAGTTTTGCCATGAGTTTGTCTGTGAGTTAGTTTAGTGGGCAGGGTAAGATGCTCACTGCCATCAACTGCTGGGGAAGTTTGCATCGTATTTGGCTTGTATGCTGAATATAAACAGAACTATCTCTTAGTATTTTCTTGGATTCATTGAAATATTAAAACAGATGCTTGTCTCTGTGTTGCAGGGCCAGGCCTTCTTTATTTTGCTGGGGCAATAGCCATATTGAAACAAACTGTATTTTGTTTTCTTTCAGACAGGTGTGATGGCACACCTGCGAAGCTCAGGCTTGAATAGCAACTCGTAACCTTTTGTGGGTAAGGTGGGGGGCAAATCCTGCTTAACAAGGATGTCAAACTGATCTTTGTTCCTTTCTCCCAACCAAGTATCTGTGGCAACAAACTGGAGACAGGTAAACAATCGGCTTCTGCTACCACAAGCTTTCCATTTACAGTTCACCAGGAGCTCTTATTATATGAAAGGAAAGGGTGGATGTGGTGTCAACACAAGGTAATAGTAATATTATTTGAACAGGTGTGTGGGGTGTTGCTAAAGTGAGAGAACGGGCGAGCTGTAGGGAGCAGTTAGTACAGGGCTGTGCATGTAATAACCAGAGCTCACCCGCGTGTATTATCACAACAATCATGTGTGGCGATGGGTTTCACAATAAGCTGGTCTGATTTACCCGCTGCATTAAACTAGTTCTGTTGTTTCTCACTTCCTAACTCCCTGCTGGAAAAGAGCCCGAAAAAATACGCACGCTAAAAATTTGGTGAGCAGACCCACTGTGCACGCAGCTACAGACAGATAACCCACCAGGCCACAATTATCCCCCAGACTCTGCTCCTCCACAGGCAACTTTGCTGCTGATTTATGTCTGGGAAAGAGAGAAAACAGATTAAGCATCTCAGGACTGCATTACAAAGGGATGGCAGGTTTGCGGCAAGTGTTAAGGCACCGTGGAATTGGGAGAGTCGAGTAGCTCAGCAGTTTTGTCTATACATCTATTCTCTGTGATGCAGTTAATTTTAATAATGTATTTCCAGTCTGTGATGTGTGTTAAATTGATATGTATCTGTGATTGGAATGTATATTCATCTCTGTGTGTATAGAGTTAGATGAATATCCTTTCAGGAAGAAAACTGTGTGCCACAATAGAGAATGGAAACGGTAAAAATAATCTTTTAGATTCTGCTTTTAAGGAGATGACTGGAATCACATTAGAAAGGATTACTGCGGTAGGTACATACCTTGCTGAAATTTGCATGCTTCCATTGTGGGAAAGTGGGAAACAAAGGGAAAAATCATACCCTGATGTGCTGTCCAAGTAGAGCTATATGTGATTTACTGAAGACAGCCATGGAGGTTACAAAACAAATCAAGAGACAATATAAATTATGTGAGGGTGTTCTAGACAATTAGACGACTCGTTGGTCCTTTTACAGTGCTGCTCGTAGCTTTATATCAAATCTGATGAAAGAGTGGCAAATTTTAAGCAAGGAAATTTTTCACTCACTCCTCTCCTTAAGCTGTACTTTGTTTAGAGATATCTTAATGCGTGTCCTGAGCATTTTAATAAGAAACTATTGCATGCCACTGGTTTGTGCAAACAGTAGTTGTATTATTACAGGGGATGAATTAATCTTCCAGGTGTCCATTTGTGTTACTCAGATCAGGCAGGGTTTATTTGCAAAGGGCTGACCCTGCTTCCTGGCAGGTTTGCTGGGAGGTGCCGTGCCAGATTCCCTCCTCTGGATGCAGGAGGGTTCATCTGGCACATCCCAGGGACTCTGGGGACAGTCCCATGGCAGGGGCTGCTGCCTGGGGGAATGCAGAGCCAGTGGCTGTGACAGCAGCAGCACCACGTCCTGGGCTCCACAGGCTCCTACAGGCATTCTTTAGTGGGTATTGAAGGCTGGTAGGAAACAAGTATTCTCAGGCTTGGGTCTGTATTCTTCTGGTAATGCAGATTTAGCCCAAGGTCACACAAGAAACCTTTATGTCAAGCAGCTTGCTCCGTCTTAAGGAGAATTGCTGCAGCATTTCCCTTTGTACACATTTCATTAAGTAAATGCTTAATAGCAGGGTGGCTGTCATCTTAGGGCAAATATTTTAGAAATCCCTTGTTAGTCACATCAGGTGTGCTTCTTCAATATTGCAACATCTGTTATTTGTTAGATGCAAACAGAGAATGAAAATGTGTATTTGCCTTGTCCTGGGCTCTTCAAGTAATTCAGGCAACCTGGCTGAAAGTGCTGGAGACAGTGCTGACAGTACAGTTATTTCAGGAGGGTAAAAATGCACCAAAACTTGAGTAGGGGGTAAAGTAAAAAGTGTTCTATTATGCTTGGGTGCCCTCTAGTTCTTTTACAATCCAGTGTGTACTTTAAATATACCTTGATCCTTGGAATTTCCTTGTAGAAGTCAATGCTGTGCTGCTGTTCCAGCAGAGCAAACACTGGATGGGCTCTTCACAAACAGTGGGTAAGTCACAGTCAGCTGAAAGGAGAATACTCTTGGCCACAGGGGTCCGGGTTTCTGCAATAAAACAAGCATTTTGATCTTTCTTTGCAGGCATGGTTATTTCACACTAGAAGATGCATATTTTGAGGCTATATCTCAAAAGTCTGATTCTTTGCTCTGGATTAGTTTTGCTGGTTTTTTAAGCAAATACTGAAGTAATCAAAAATAACAGCCTGGTAGTGGTTTAGGCATAGTTTGAAGAATTTAATTGAATAGGGACTTTAATGAGAGGGCAGTGGATTCTTAATTACCTCAGGCACAGTTTAGCATTTTGTCCATGTGCAGTATTTATCTGGGGTGCATCAGTCTGTTATTAGTTGACTATTGCAGCACAAAAGTTGGTGGCAAAGTCATTGTGGTGTGCTGCAGAAAGAGCATTACAGCTGCACAACAGCCTGTGCAAGAATTCCTTGAACATAGATGGGATATATTCATTAACACCATCAGTCAATTAAGAGCTTGTTTGGGTTTTGGTTTGGTACGTGAATATATATATATTTATTTTTATGTATCTATTTATAAACTCTTAAGAATATTGCATGCTATCCATCAAATTTAATTTTTTGTCTGTTTTTTTGACTGACGGTTTTCACTCGCTGACATTCTTTTACACACTTGGGAGTCGTCCCCGTCCTTTGGATCAGCCTAAGGAAAATGCTGCCCTCTCTTGAATTTGAGGATGCAATGCACCTCCTGGCAGAGGCTGCCCAGGCAGCGCATTCCTGAAAGATGGTAGTGACTTCTGCGGGGCTGATGAGTGTTGAGAAAGGCAGCACTGTATTTTAGACTAGTAAACAGGGTTAAGAGAGTTGTTCCGAAGGATGTTAATTCTCTAGAATATAAATTCTCTCTCTTCTGAAAAAAAATGGAAAATATGCTTTATTCCATTATGGAAATACCTTAGCCAGGAAAATGTCATTGTCTCCCATGCCTGCATAGAGAGGAGGCCAAGTCCTAAAATTCTTTGGACTACATTCACTCAAATTTAAGTTATTTCTTTGACTGTTTCAGTTGTGAGTTTTGCTGAATGCCTATCTAGATCTTGCAGTCAGAGGAAAACATTTTTTGTGCTAGGCCTTCTCTGAAGGAGAAAGGATGTGACTGGCTGCCACTGGTCCTCTGCATCAGAAAAGAAGCACTTGGGGTCACTCTAGTGTATGAAAACCCCCAAAGTTTTCCCACTGGTGTGGAACCACTGATGTGTTGCTTGTAGAAACCAACATGTCACTGCCTTGAACAGCTGAGTCAGGAGATGTGTCTCCAATGGAGAGAGGAGGATGTTTCTCCAGCTGTTTGTCCTCCTCTCTGACAAGCATGGATAGGACGTGCTTTCCATGCACCTTCCTTCAAGGAGGGAATATAAAGGAGACCTTGTGGGAAAAGCTATTCTGGAGTGGCTTCTGCCTCCATTTCTTCAATGGGGCATTAAAACAAATAAAAAGCTCTTCCATTCTCCTACAGACACCCCTGCTTGTAGAAAGATGTGTACTTTTCTGCTGGAAGCAAGGAGTGAAAAGGATCATTACTTGATGTGTTGGAAGGATTGCCTAGAAAGTATTCCTATAGCAAGCTAGCATCCCTAGGAGGACACGCAGGTTTTGGTTGGTATTGACTCAGAGGATGCCAGTGCACACAGGAGAGCCAGGTTTCCTGGACATCAGATGCTGCATGGGAGGAAGGTGAAGCAGGGTGTGCATTGTGGAAGACAAGGAGGAGAACATACATGCACATCTAAACCCAGGGTCTTTTTCTTTACTCTTGTTATTTGAAAGGTTTTTCTGAACATACAGCTCCCCACCCAGCCCTGTTACAGTTCTCAGAAGCTGAAAGACAGGCAGCAAGGAGCAACATGCAGGGGAAATGTCTGGCTAACAATAGCTGTGAATATTGTTAGTTACATGATTCGTGCAAAAGGACGTACTTCTTAACATTTATCTCACTTTTCTGCACCTACAGTTATCTCTTTTTTCCTTTTTTTTTTTTTTTTTTTTTTTTTTTTTTACAAATGTGAGGGTGATTAATCCCAAATGCAATCTTAAAAAGGATAAACAGAAGGAGACTGGGCATGTATATGTCAATTGCACTGTATACTACCTCATCTATATTAAATATGAGACAAAGTAATAAAAATAAACAATACAGTATTGTGTCAGTTGCAACTCAGGCAATAACAAAATATTGCCACATTTTTTCTTACAAAGCTGGCTGTGTTGGCTGGAAAGAACCCTAAAGCATATAAAGCTCTTATCTTCATACATTTCCCTAAAGAATAATAGATCAGTCGGTGCTCTGATGCTGTTTTAATAATGTACAATTTACAATTCATTTGGTTACCAAGCACTCACAGTATAATTAATTTCACAGACCCTTTCTACACATTGGCATGGTTTATGACAGTACAGAGGGAAGATGGGAAAACTCTGTTCCCCTGCTGTCACAGGAGAGTGCCTGGATGATGTGTCACCTGGCTGGTCTCACAGCAGTTCTGCCTTTGCAGGGGTGACAGGGCTTGATTTCCCCTTTCCTTCTGCCCAAGCTCCCACCTGCCTTTCCCATCTCCCTGCATGACCATCTCCATGGAGGATGTTTCCTTGGGGATGAGCCAGACTCATCCTGCAGCTCCCCTTTGAGTCCCTGAGCTCTGCTGCAAGCGCTGGAGCAAAAGCCAAGGTGAGCCAAGGACAAAAGGCAGGTGACAAGCCTTCAGTGCCCCTCAGCAGTGCCTCCCTTCACCCCTGCAGCTGGGGACAGGACAGCCTGTCAGGAATACAGGTATTGCTCCAGTCAGGAGTGATGTCCATCCGAGCTGTCAGTGCACGAGCCTAATACCATTTAGCAGGACCAAGACACAAAAAAGGCTCCAGGAGCGGGCAGAATATGTATTGTTGGGGGTTTATTTCCACACTCCTGTTATTTCCCCCTTTATGGGGAATCTGT
Organism: Erithacus rubecula; assembly: GCF_903797595.1. Classification (NCBI taxonomy): domain Eukaryota; kingdom Metazoa; phylum Chordata; class Aves; order Passeriformes; family Muscicapidae; genus Erithacus; species Erithacus rubecula. Next base: position 59,856,670 of record NC_136689.1, on the reverse strand, counting down.
ACAGTTGCCTGAGAGACTTAAATAATGGACTCTCTGCAATGAATGGAGCTGCTGTTCTGTGATGTCTTGCACATCAAAGCAATTTTTTTGAATCTGCATTTACCTCTTTGATAAAGACAACACTGTGAGGAATTCAGCAACTGCAGAGAACCTGTGGGTCTGCACATCCACCCAGAGCTTTGACAGCAGTGTATGAATTGCTATTGAAGTGATGGTTTTGTTTCCATTGTCAAATAAACAGGGGTTTCCTTTTCTGAATTCCCCAAACATTATTTTCCTGTTTGAAGTTCTTGATTCCTATACATGCATTGTGTATGCATACACATCCATGGATATTCACCTATATGTGTATATATACATATATAGACACACACACATACATATAGTTCTGTTGTATATATATAATCTATGCCTGAGGGTAGAGATCACAGTTTGTAAAGGCTGAGCACACAATCCTGGATATAAAAACACAAGTGCTTACACTGAAGTGCAGCTTAAAGCGAGGCTTACTAATTTTCTACAACTACAGTTGCAGTTTCTCTCTTTTTTTTCTTAGATGTTCAAAAGCTGGTTTCTTCCAGGGACTGAAGAGCATTGTAAGCCACAGCCCTAAATGTTTGATTAACTCCTATGGGACCTGTGTGGTTTTCACAAGACATTAACTGTAAGAGGTACATCTCTTGCACTGTGTCTGCAGCTGGCTACTCAATCCTAATGATTTGATTTCCTAATCTCTTACTTGAACAAAAATATGGGGAGGCAGAGACCATGAGATACTGCTTTCACATCTTTTTTCCATATGGGATTTGGCAGCCAATTTGCCAATATATTGATGACCTGCTGCTCTTATTTTTTTTACATCTATAGGAACTTGACTCTTCTGTGAATCAGGGCTAAGTGAAACAAAAAAAAAAGGTTATTAAGGACATCACATACATATGCATATAACACCAGCGAGTATTATTGTTATCATCACCAATTACTCTTATTCACAATATAATCGCAATTTAAAGCTTGTGTGGTTGATGTATCACAAAGTTAATTTCAAAACAGGGCTCAAAATCTGCAGTCAGGTTTACAGAGGGTTTAAAGCCATGCTTAAGTGGCATGAGAGGGCTAATGGAGTCCTAGCCCTCCAGGTTGGTCTCTTTTTGGCCTGAGAGAAAGCACTCAGGAAAACCTGATGAGCTCCTAAGATGTAGGAAGTAGCAAATCTGGAAAACTCTGCTTTTAACCTTTGAATATCACAGAGTGTAAATCTAGCCTTCAATCCAGGTGAATTTTTTCAAACCCATGGTTTTGGAATGGATGAATGTCTGTGTAATTATCTATTATCTGCTTTTTTTTTACCTGTTTAATTTCTCTCCCATACAATATACCTCTTAGCATATTTTTTTTCTTCAGTTAAAAAAAAAAATTTTTTTACTTGATGTTACTCAAGAAATCAACACAACTCTGTTAATAAACCTGGTTGCAAGGCAAAACTCTCTACTTTGAATTTCCAGGTAGAAAAAAAAAGGTATAGCATTGCTAGGAAGTACTACTTGCTTAATTTTGGCTTTTTTCAGTATTAAAATCAAAGAAAAATTTCTCAGACATGAAAGTAAAATTGACAATGTTTATATCCACAATGGATTAACAGCATTTCAGAAGTCATAGCATTTATCAGAAATACACAGAAAGATTTTTTAAAGTTAGATCACCTATTTCCTTTGGAAAAAAAATATCTGGCAATCAAATCTAAACAACAATTAACCAATTATCTTTCTTTTATGACCACGTGGGTTTCTTAGTTTCTTGTTTCTTAGTGCATGTTAAACATCAGATGGAAGCAATACCTTTGCAGTGGAAGGAAAGCCAGGGGGCCAGGCTGGTGTCTGTGTCATCAGTGTCATGGTTAGCTCTGTTGTACACCTTCCCTCCCATTCCCTCTTTCTGATCCCACAGAGACCCCTGACTCTAGAAGGTTAGATGCACTTTGAAGAGGAGCACAGCTGGCACAAGATGGCCCCAATCCATTCTCCTAATCCCCCTTCCCTCTCAAAGTGCCTGTCGGGAATGGTCCCTGGCAAGTGTTAACTGTGAGCTGGGTCCAGGCATGGCTGGGGAGACTCATGCTTGACCCAAGTCAACACCATGCCAGGGACTGCTGTAACAATTTAACAACCCGGAAAATTGAGCTCCAGCACCTGGGGACGTTCCCTGGCACTGTTCCCTTCACTATCTGCACGTGGCCAAAGAGAGGAAATCTGATTGACAAATACCAACATGATGGTGCAGGGCTGGAATGCATCACACCAGCATCCCACACGCTGGCCCAAACATTATGCTGAAGTTTAGCAAATCAGCTAATAAATGTAGCGATTGCTTTTAAAAGAGAGTCTAAGATTTGCCAAAAAGGGAGTCAAATCCCCAAGCTGAAAGCAAGATAACACTTAAGTGGCTTATTCATGAAAAGCTACCACTTGACTTTCCACAACAAACTTGCCAACGTAAAGCTTCATGGAAGGAATGCAAAACAGCCAGGCGAAGCTCAAAGAAAAAAAATATTTTCAGTCAAGGACGAAATAATCATATCACCTCGAGCTGTGACACACCAGCTTACTTAACTTTGATTTTACCAGCATAACTGCCTGGTGCTTTGTGTGATCAAGGTGCCCACAGCTGTAATCTAATGTGATCTGGAGCTTATTCAGTGATCACAGCTGTGTAATTTCAGGTAACATGCTTCCCTTGTTTAGTTTTGTTTAACATTGTTAAATATATAGTCAGACCATCTGCACAGTATTTTTTAAAATTGGAAATTACAACCATAACTTCCTTTTTATATATCAATAAACTAAATAGCAAAATTTCAAAGGGATCCTTCTCTACCAAACAGTGAAGCAGAATGTTTGTCCCACGCCACACCATTGCCTAATTGCACACTAATTGGACAAACGTGATTAAATATTTCAAGATCTTTACTAATTGCCTCTATTTTAGCTTTAAAATTTGCTTGCCACCAACAAATTTAATGACACTGGTGTCTAGTCATCAGCAAAAAGCCCAAGAGTTGCTCTTTAAAATGTACCTAGTCAGAATATTTACTGATTGTGCATTGTTGTTTCCAATGTAGCTTAATTAGAAATCCAATCAGTTCTCCAAGTCTAATTATACTTGATTTGTAGATTCAGACTATGATACATAATGAAGCTAAGCAGCTAACAGTAAACGTGCTTGAAATGTAACAATAAGAGAAATATTTTTAATGCATGCCTTGTTATCATTTTAGAAACTCAGAGTAATATATGAGATCAAACACAAAGGGAAATACGGAGATTTATGACTCAATAGATTTTTAAAAATCCCATGTTTTATACTGCAGCAATATAACAGGCGTATGTTTGGTGTTTAAAAATATTTCCTTTGTTTGTTTACTTATTTGTTTGTACAAGATAGCAACATATATTTTGTGGATACATTGATGTCTGTGCTTGGTTGCATTTATCTTGCATGCCATTATTCTTGCCCTATATTTTAAATGGCATTATGCACCAGAAACTGGGAGCTGGGTTAGACATGGTTACTAAGGCAGCAGTTCCCTTTAGCTGAGTCCCTACATCTTCAATGCACCCTTAATTTACTCTTCTCTCTGAGAAATATCCTTTAGGGGCCAAGGGCCAGATGTTTCTTTTTATTCCATGCTGTGCAGGGAAACACATCTGCTCTGCTATTATTTTTTACCTCAGTCCCACAGTCTGAACATCACAGCTGCGGCCTTACACCCATGTTGGAGGTTCAAACTAATAATGTGTCACTTTTGGAATTGCCTACAATGCCCTTTTATTAGTATTTTTGTGTAGTAGCAAACATTTTGAGCATGCTTAAGTAATGAGCAGCTCGTTTTCTGAAGAACAGGAAAAATTTGGAGGAAGAAGAGAAGGAAGGAAGGAAGTCTGTCAGCAAGTCACACCAAGATCCCTGGTTGCTTCCTTGTGTTTCCCAGAGAGGAATCCACAAGCAGCCACGGTTTTCTGTTCAGAAAACTATAGAGCTACCCACAGACCTTCCAAAATCAGCCTGTTTCATGGTTGCATCCCTAGCTTGGAGGCTTTTGACGTCATCTTCACATTTTTTGCCACCACTTGTTGCTCCTAAAGTGTTCACTGAAGGATACCCTTTCTTTGCTAGAAGTTTTTAGGGGTGAAGAGATCAGAAACAGTTAAAACCCACCTAGGTTATCTCATATGGGAAAAAAACCCCAAAAAAGCTTTAAAGCTGTTACAGAAGGCATTATGATCCCAGAATCCACGTGGGGAGAGGAGAAGCAAGATAGGTGGCAATAACCTTCAAGCATCATTGGAAGCAAGGCTGCAGTAGAAGGAACTGGAGGCTCACTGACCCTTTCCTCTTCAGAGGAAAACCCCCAGGGGTTGTATGTAGCTCTTAATTGTCTCACCTTATCTTTTTATTCTAAATCTCTTCTTAAATCCAAACCCAGTCTTTGCCTGCAAAGAAAAAGCAGAACCAACAGGCAAGTCTTTGTGTGGGGCCTACAGGAGACAAATGTTGAAAGCTGGCCCCAGTAATTGCTGCAGTTCTGAAAGAAGCTAATAAATAAAGCAGTTCATGAATAAAAGCTGTTTCCCAAGTTGTGGTAACAGCACTAAGAATATGAAGGATGGGAAGAGGGAGGAGGAAAAGGCAACAGGGCAAAAATAAGGAAGTAAACAACAAGATTAATGTTAAGTTCTGCTCAGTGTGAAATGCAGTGCATAAAGTAAGCAGGCACTGAGAGGAAAAGTTAAAAGTTCCTGGTGAAGTGATCTGGGCAATGCAAATCTGCTGCCACCATAATGTTTTAGAAGGTCAGGATGCCCCCAGTGGGGTAAGACACCATGGGGGGATCCCAGCTTGCAGGACCCCGAAATGGCTGGAAGAGCAGCCCAGCATCCCCCAGTGATGCCCCAGACTATGCTGAGGGTCTGCCACTGGTTTGGGGGTCTCTGTTGGGACACACATGGAGTGGCTTTGCCTGGTGGCAGTGTGACCTGTTGGATGCAGGACAGGATGAGTTGGCAGGTGGTGTTGGCTTTCACACTGGCTTCCTTCCCTACCTCCCTGGCACCAGGGCATGGCCTCAGCACTTTCTGCCTGAAAGCCAATACTCACCAGCTTCCCAGAGCACTTCAGCTCCCTAGATGAAGAGCACTGAACAGCAGCTGACTATTATTTCCAGGCTTCCAGCATGGTATTTTGTACCATATACAATGAGATAAATTCCAATTTATTTTTTTCTAAGCAACCATTGTAAGTGTTCTTTAAAGAACAAAAACTGTGAAATTGAGATGTTATTAAAAAACTTGACCCTGTTTTAACAACGTTTGAAATATTTTTGTATGTTGTTCAGCTTAATTTATTGAGTCCAAGGGTTGGGTTCTTCCTCTCCTCTCTTCTCTGCCCTTAAAATCAACATCAGCAAGGACAAAATTTTTTAAAAACAGCAGAATAAAATATTTCAGTCACATCCTCCATACTAACCAGTGTTCAATATTTTATCTTTCTTTACTTTTTTTTTTCATCCGTGTGCAATCAGCCTTGAAAATTTCCTTTGCCTTCAATTCTTTTACCTTTGATGGTATTCAGATTGCAGGCTATTCCTTGGCCCCTCATGCCACACAGCCTTCTATTTATATTATTAAAATGCAGCACTTGCTTTTTCATTTTACTCTGTTTACAGGGTGTTGCTTTTATTGATTAATGTCTCAGACTCAAGTAAAATGCTAATCACGCAGGGAAAAAATTGTAAAAAACTCAATATGCTGATCTGTGGTGCTTGGCATTGGAAGTAGCTCACTAACTTAGCTCTGAATTAAGCCTCAAATGGGAAGCAATTCCACCCCACTATGCAGTGCCCAAAAACCTGTACCTCTCGGGCCAAGGGTACAATATGTTCTTATTCTATGCTGACATTTTGAGACACATTATACCCAGGCAAAAAAAGCTTAGAAAAATTGCATATTTAGCTTTATTTGCCTGGATCTCATATTTGTATTTACCTATTTTTCTGCCAAAATGGTGGCTGCCACAATCTCCCTCCTTAGGGCAAGTCTAACATGAGAGTGTCTCAGCACCCAGGAGCAAGGCTGCATTTTGTTGCATTGAAGAGGAGGCAAGGTCTCCTTTGCTGTCCCCAGGAGAGCAGGCTTTTAGCTACCATTCCTGTGAGGAGCTCTTCCACATCCTGGGATTCCACCTGTAATAGTGCCACAGCACTGGGGACCCCAACACTGTAAAACACTGACCTGCTGGAACAAGTCCAAGGAGGGCCACTAGGATGATCTGAGGGATGGAACACCTAGACAGGCTGCCAGAGTTAAGGTTGTTCAGCCTTGAAAAGACAAAGCTTCAGGGACACCTTGTAGAATTCTGCCTGTACCTAAAGGGGCATGCAGAAAGGCTGGAGAGGGATTGTTTGCATGGGGATATATAGTAATAGGACAAGGGAGAATAGCTTTAAGCTGAAAGAGGGTAGGATATTAGGAATAAATTCTAATTTTAATTCTGTGAGGGTGGTGAGACACTGGAATTTGTTGCCCACAGAAGCTGTGGGTCAGTCCCAGGCTGAACAGAGCTCTGAGCAACCTGGTCTAGTGGCAGTTGTCCTTTTTCATGGCAGGGGGATTGGAATTAGATGATTTTTAAGGTCCCTTCAAAACCATTCTGTCATTCTATAATTTCTAAGCAGCAAAACCAGCAGCATTACTATCTCAGGCAGCCAACAATTCCCAGGAAAAGAGAGGATAAATGTGAGGAAAAGTGTTCCTTGCCCAGCACCAGCCTCCACCTCACAGAGATGTGTTTCTGCACACACCTCTATTTTCCTCACATGCAGCCCACAAGAAGCTGATAAGACTGACTGTGTGCAAAGAGCTGATGTGTCAGTCTCTGCTGGTTCAGGACCCATGTGATTGAGGCCCCAATTACAGTAAGCCCTCAAATGTATTTTAAATCCTGTATTCACCTCAGTATGTGCTCACACCAGGTGCTAACCCAGGAACAAATGCTCAAATTATATTCATTTCATCAGGATATAAGCAAGAGCTTCAACTCAAATGTGGGTGTACATCCTAACTTAAACAGTGATGCTTTCCTGAAGCAAGATGCAAACACTGACCCACATAAACAATATAAAACATTTAATCATCAAAAATCCTTCTTGGTGACACCGTGTGATTGCAAGCAGTTTTTCTCTGCTTGAAGTCTTTGTGTGTAATCTACATGTCCTGTGGAAACAAAGCTAAGCTGACTTTAGAAAATGTTCAGACACTGGAAGAGGTTAATTGATGCTTTTGTTTTTCTCCAAAGCAGAAAGCTTTTTTTTTAAAAAAAGCTATTTTATACTTTTCCCATTATACTCTCTTTCCCCCCTTTTTTCTCTTATTAATAAGGTCTGGCCCTCTTTAACATGCAACAAGAGCCTAATGAGCCATGCAGCCTTCTGTAATTTCTTCACTGTTGAAAATGCCTGACACTAATCTATGCCATTTATACTAATAAGAGGTGCATCAGCTGATCTTTGGTGCAATGGAAACATTTTAAATATACTTTATTGAGTTGCAGGTAGGAGTTTCTCACAAACTTTATGCTGCTGTTGAAATTGGTGTCCTGCAAGTACTGCAGAGCTGTGTGTGCTGCAGAGTACAGAAAATCTAACGTACTGCACAGTACAGACAGTGGAAAAAAATTCTGATGTCCAGTAATATATTAGCTATTTATTTCATGTAAACTTGTCAAAGAGATACTGCAGGAAAATAATTTCCTCCAGGGTTTTTTCTGTACTCTATGCTTGCGGTTTACAGTAACAGTGAAGAGATGACCTAAAATATGATGTCACATTTTATACTAAGTGGACATTAATTAATGCTAAATTACAGGAGAACTCATCAGGAGCTTATGCTTTACATATGTAGACATAACACAACAATTCAGCATGATTAATGATGTTCCAGCAAATAACCAGAATTTACATGTGGAAAAATGGAGGGAAGGGGAAATACATTCCTTAGAATTGTTTTTTTTCCCCTGTTCTTATTTGTGAGCTTTGCATGTGCATTTCTCCACTGTCTCATCAATAGCACTTAACTGTGACAGAGCTCCACTAATTCCAGCTGCAGAAGTGCTGGTATAGCTACAAAAGGGTATAAGTGAGGAAAGGATCTTTGGGAGGGGCAGTGTCTCTTATTAGAGAAGCAGATGCAGCTGGAAAAAGTGGACAAGTTTTGGGCACACAATATCTTTCTCAGTTTTGAATCAAAGGCTGCAAATGGCTTTCCATGTCATGCCTGAAGAAAGTCTCTGTGCCTGAAACTTTTTCCAGTTAAATTGGTCATTCTAATAAAACACAGTCTCTCTCCTTCCAAATCTCTCTTTATACACATACTTTGGAAGGGTGGAAAGTATTATCATCTCTGCTTCAGAGATGCTGAAACAGAGAAGCTGGGATGGACTGGACTGAAATCCAGATGTGGTGATTGCCCAGGTGAGAGAAATCAAGGTTCCTCCCTCTGTCTGCTCTGCTTTCTGCTACGTGAAGACAAAAGCATCCAGGAGAGAGAACTGCACTGACTCACATTTCTGAAGATGTGCCCCAAGCACGTAGTACCCTGTGATTTTGGAAATATAAATTCATACCTTCAATTTAATAGGAAACACAAGCATGCAGTGTAGTATCCATTTAAGTGTCCTCCAATATGCCATGTGTTGGAAATAGAGCTGATGACACTCTTTTTGAGAAAGAAGGAATAAAGGAAGGGAATAACAGGCAGAATGGGAGAATGGACATGGCAGAAAGATCCCAGTCCCAGCAGCACATGGGTCAGGTGGTCCAGCTGTGAGGGATGCCATAAGGTGATCCTCAGCTAGATTTAGAAACTAAGGGGGAGATCTTTTTATCTGAGCAGGACGTGACCTGTTACTGATAGCGGTGTCAAGATGTCCCTCCTATTTTAGCAAGAGGTTACCTCTCCCAGGCACACTGCTGTCCTCTAAGTTCCTTTGTCTATCTCTGTCAAGAGTGGTGTGAAGGGGCATCCCAACACCAATGTCAAGGACATATCACAATCACTCCTGAGATGAGTGGCAAAGGAAGGCTTTGGAGCTCGTTGACTGGGAGGTTTGGAGGCTTGGTTTTGCTCCTCATAACTGTGACAAAAGCAAAAAAACCCTGCTATTTTGCTGAATAAGGCCTCTGGCATCTCCAGTCCCTTTCCCTTCCAACAGCACCAGTAGTTTTAGTGGAACCTGTGTGAAGCTGTGTAGTGGCTGGCTCCAGGGTCTCCTGCTTAAATGTCTTTCTGATGAAGCAGTGTCACTCGAAACACAAGTGTAGATGTCCTCCCACATCAGACAGAAGCACTGTGGGTCTTCTCAATTTCTACTTTGGGGACAAGTCAGGTCTTATACATACCACCATACAAGTGGTCCTAGGGAAGGGAATTTGAAGAACCTGCTATGCATGGGGAATAAAAGGCCTGTCTTTATCATTGGTTGTCATAGGATGTGTTTACAAAACTAAACATACTCATGTTTGTCATTTATGGAAAAGTGTTAATAATAGCTTTTTCTGCTTCTTTGTTGTCCTGTCACTCTGCTCTCTTGTGCCCATTTTCTCTGTAAGGTAACCATCATAACCATGGCAGTCATCTTCCTCTGGAAAACTCTTTTAAATTTATAATCAAACATGTGAATCAATTATTTTAATTATACATTTTTACCTTTTTCCCAGTCCAGAAGAAGGGTGGCAGTGTTCAGGGGAATCCAAAACCACTATTATATTGTCCGGCCGGCATTATCATTTCCGTTTGCCCTTTGCTCTTTACACCTTGAGCACAGATTTTTGCAGAAAATCCCCTGCCTTGCATCCTTTTAGCCCTCTGCCATATCTGTGTGACAGGGTTCCCCCAGTGCCCAGCCCAGTGAGGCAGCAGCCCCAGCAAAGGGCTGGCACCCCTTGGCCAGCAGCACTGGCTCACGTGGCCAGCTCGGAGCAGATGACCTGTGGGTCCCTCACATCAGACAAAAGCAGAACAGCACGTGCAGGCCAGCAGCCTGGCTGGCAGGAAACTCAGCTCCCTGCTTGCCACAGTGCTCCAAGCTGCTGATGTTTTCCACTCAGTGCATTCCGTGAAATATCCAGGGTGGTCAATCTGTGTTGTAATGGCTCCTCTCCTATTGCTGGGCTTTTCTGACATGCTGGTAACAATCCTGCTACTTTTCTGGCACTCAGTAAATGGTTATTCAGCCTCTCTTTCCTTCCTCAGACCCAGAGGAATGCTCTTTGATTTATTCTCTGTGTTTGCAGCACTGGGTGCAGATTGAATTGTGGGCTGTCTGAATCTGTAACTCATCCCCCGGACAATTACTGGACATACACATCCCAGCACCTCTCTCCTCTTAACCTTCACCAGCCTAAGTGTGTTAACTCCCCAAAGATTATCAGCCTGTCTGAAGGTGTGATTGAAATGGGCTCTGCTCCTCTCAAGAAAGCAGTGCCCTAGCCTGCTAAATCACCAGCTCTAATCTTGAGCATTTAAGCAAAAACAAACAAAAGAATCTTCTAGGAAACACTAATAGCACAATGTCAATACTCACATCATGTGTGTCAACTGCCCTATTAATTATTATCATTGCCTGCCTCCATAAATTGAATGCAACTGCAGTTCTAGCACTGTGGGAAACCAGCATTAATTGGGAAAAAGTCTACAGAAACATCCCTCTGTATTTGCATGTTTTCCCTCTCTCCCTGCATGCTCCTACAACACAAAATGTACCTGCTAACCTACTCTACCTTACCTGCACGTGTGTAGATACACAAATATTATGTGGGCACATGTATAGGCTCTTTGCATGTATAGGCTCTAATGTAGTTGAGTACAGCATCTTCTTCCTAAGCAGCTTTTTTTGCAAATGTTGCTGCAAATTCTTAGCCTGTTGTTGAAATAAGTGCAGCCATACACTCCATGAGGATATGTCTTATGCCCTGTGTCTTGACATTTTCCAACAGATGTTGGCTAATGTGGTTGTAGAAGGCTCACCGTGGATGCAGTGAGCCCAATAAATCTTCCTCTTTAATGCAGACACTCCACCATCCCAGCATCATATACCTATAATACATTTTAATTACTTGGCTATTTAAATTATACTAAATTAGATCTGCACGGAGCTGCATCACGGATTTCTCAATTTACATTTAATCCATGGCAAACAAAAAAAAAAAAAAAGAAAAAGAAAATAATTGCAAGCACACTTTTTATTGGAACTTGCAGGAGCTACTGAAGTCTGATACCTTTAAAATTATTAAGTGACAAAGATTACTAGCACTAAGATTATACTTTGCTTCCCCATTAGCCATTTAGGTGACAGCTGCTGTATTACACATAAAGATGAACCATTCCTTAAGGGATGATAGTGGTTCCGCTGTGACACTACTGGCATAAAGCATTATCAGACCATAGCTGTGCTTAGAGCCATCACAGTCTCCTAGGCACCTATCAGTACCCTCATTATCTGCATCACAGAGTGTCTAGAAAGAACACTGCCAGGCTTCACAGCTTTGCAGCTCATTTGAGAAGCGGAAATTAAACATCCCAGGAGAAAAAACAGGCACATTGTAACAGCACCAGTGCTGTACACACATAACATGTTGACTGCTGTTGCACTGACTTCTGTCTCATTAATTTAATAGGCTCCTGGACTGGGGATGGGGAGGTGGAGAGGCAGCCTTTACAAGCAGATTACTGAGCAGGGCTCTCTGCGCTGATTGCAAATCCAGATTGGAGAACTTACACTGAGCACCGCCACACTTCAGATGTCTGTCCCCACTTCTGCAGCTGCCATGTGGTGAAATAAACCAGTCAGAGGCAGGAAAATGAGTGCATCATGTATGTTATCCATGCTTAGATTATCCTGAACGTTGTGTGAAGTAAAGCAGCACAGGTGCCTTTTCAGCAGTGACTGTGCGCCCGTGTGAGGGTTAATAGGAGTGTGTTAAAAAGAGAGTGCTGCTTTCAGACAGGGTTGTGACAGCAGGAGCAATCCTGCAGCAGCTGAGTGCAGCTCTGCTCTTCACAAGGAGCTGGTTTGCTTCCATTGTCTGAAAAAGTAACATTTGCTCATGCAGTGATGTCCAGCACAAAGCACAGCACACACTGAGGGTTCCGTGGAGTCTGAGGAGAGCATACATCTTCCAGTGGCCAAGGGGTGACTCCCTGAATCAATACATTTAAGCAGCTCTCACTTAAACTGAGGCCACTGAGTGCATGTCAGGGAAGAAAAATGGACATGGACTTCCATTCGATTTCCTTGCCAAATTTTACATCCAATAACACCTGAAGGAATTTGGATACATAAATGTTTTCTATTTCGTTCTAATGAGTTACTGCAGGTGATCTCATGTGCTTCTGTACATTTAAATTGACAAGAACTTCATAGATGTCAGTGGAAGCAGAACTGCTGTGCAAACATATAAATTGTGAGACGTTCATTAAAGTGATCTCACTGTCAACAGGGTGTTTGGGTATCTCTGCCCTGTCTTTATTTGTATGAATGGGTGACAAAAGAGAAGATAAAAAAGAAGGTGAACTGATTTTTGCAGTCTCTGCAAAGCAACTTTACCCATCACACAGAAGCTGAATTCTTCAGACCCCATTGTTCTCTTCCCTTAGGTTGTCTGGGTTACTCAAATGCTTCGGGGGTCATGCTCAGATATGGGACAGGAAAAAGAGCCAACAGTATGTATACATAGAATCATAGAATCATCAAAGTTTTGAAAGATCTTTTAGATCATGCAGATTTTTTTTTTCTGGATCATATAACAAAAAATGCAGAAGCTGCATTACCTAAAAGCACATACAAACAAGTGACAGTATGAAGAGCAGGGGGGAACCTTGTTTAGAGGGCCCTGTGGCTTATGCTGTCAGGGAATTGCACTTGGTGAGTCCATTAAAAAAGAGATACATGCACACATCTTAAACACATTCCCACCTGGAAATGCTTTAGGTCCTTGCATCTATATAGCTTTTTGGGAATTGGGCAGCCAATAAGAAGGGAACTTTCCTAAAGTGTCTCACCTGACCTCCAAACAGGTATCTTTAGATTTTTGAAACTGGAAATGAGCAGGAATAAGTATCCCAGGAAAAAATCCAAAATTTTCCCTCAACAACTGATTCCTAGGAAAATTTCTCTAAAGTTGATAGCAATTACTGATACTTACTTACTTGAGTTTTGATCTGGCTTAAAGAAGGAAACATACATTGTGATTTTCTTTACACGTTCTTGAAAATGCACTTTTTATGATAACCAATGCACTTTCAGCTGTTGCAACATTGCTCCTGCACTCAGCTTTTGGGCTGATATTCCCTAGGTACCCTTGGACAAGGGAAAGGTCTTGAGTGTTTGGAGCTGGGGTGAGGGCTGGAACAATGGTTGGAAACATTTCCATTATCTAACCATTAAAAACGAACTTGCAGATGCTCATAGTGTTTAATCATCTAAACTCCATGTTGACAGTCTCATTTTTGGTGATGACCTGCTTCCTGATGGTGATGGTTAATAGAGGTGGAAAGGAAGCCTTGGGGCAGTAGTGGCAGAGGCTCCCCAGCACCTGATGCTCTGCCCATCTGCCCCTTCAGCACAGACCACCTGCACAACCCAGACACCAAGGGAGCACAAGTCACTCAGGTACTAAACTGGGGGGGCTTCTAAGCCAGCTTAGCTTTACCCTGCTGAAGTCTTTGACTTCCAAACTTCAGGGTTAGCCTGAAGCCTGTCATCTTCACAGATAATATATCCATGTCCAGAATACATTTTACTTCAATGCCTTTTTATTGTTAAGATGAAGAGCAGAAAAATCCTCTTATTTACACGTGGAATCTGGAAAACCTTGTAAGTCCAGTAATCAATGTTCGACTGGTTGCATCTTTGTGCTTTAGAGTTTAGCAAAGGAATGTGAGCAGGGGAAAGGTAGAGGTTTGTGAAATAATACTCCTTTTCCAGACAAAAGGAAACAAATTGTTCTATACTCATAAGCACGGATGTTGGAATTATAATGTGCAATTGCCAATAGGTGGTCCTCTTTCAATCCAAAATATGACAAGAAACACTTGTTTCAGCACACACAGTGTTGTCTTACATTCCTATCTTGTTTAATTCTGCTGTCTCTCTCCTCCCATCAGATGATTTTGGACAATGCACACCAGGGCTGCCATGTGTGTAATATTGTCCAGGAATCTGTGTTCCCATGGTGGACAAAGGTTTCTGAGGCAAGTCTACAGCTAAAGACCTCATTGCACAAATCTCTGCAGCTTCCAAATCATGCTTCTGCTTAGACTCACAAGTCCCCCAGCCATTTGGTGGGACTGGGATGCAAGGCATGGAGAATCACTAATTCATGCCTTTAACTTTTTTATAGCCTATTCTTGGAAGAACCAATGCATTTAAGGCAGGGGCAGAGACACTAGTTTTCTCTGCAGGCATTTCAGACTGCAGAGAAGTCAGAAAGCTTAAGGATTTTTGAGAAGAGGGGATAAAGGTTTGCAGAAGTCAAATATATTCCTATATGCCTTAAAGGTATGCAAGGTGGCTGGCATCTGATTTGAGGTAGACAAGCATCAGTGCAGACTGATTTAAGTCGTGATACAGAACATTTACACAAGTGTAACTGAAGGATTATTTTATTTTTAAACTGTTCTGATTCAAACATTTGTAGAAATCATATAGGTATTAATATTAATTTATTGCTCCTCCATTAATTTCCAGTGACAGACTCGTTTCTTTCCATTCCAGCTTGGTTTTGCTCCCAAGGTACTAAGTTTAAAAAGCCCGTCTCAGAGGTAACTGATGTCATGTTTTCTTTGTTGTTGGTGCTTTAGACCCCCAGGGAAATGGACCAGTATTTTGTACACATTATCCAAAAAGATCTGATAGCAATTCTGCTAGAAATTAAAATTGAAAGTAATTGAGGAAATCTGTTTATATGGACTGCACTTTGCTGGCCTAACTAACTAAAATGTGACCTGCCTAACCAGCTTATTCAGAATACAATCTTCATTTTGCTTCACTTGCACTAAACGCAGAAAATTTACTTTACCTATTTTTGCTTTTGACACCAGTTTTTCTATTTCTTTTTCTCCCCTGGCTCGATGATATGGCTCTCTCTCTGAAAAAAATTATGCTGTATGAATGACAATATCTGGTGGCAGAATTAATGGTTTTGTTAGTTTATAGGGATTATTTTTATTAATGCTGTCTAATTAGCTTATTTTAGAAGCACATATCAAACATATGCTTTAAAAAATCACAAAATAAAACACACACACAAAAAAACGGCAAACTATATACAAATCTTTCAGGAATGGGAAGAAAATACAAAAAAAAACCCAACAAACTTTACAGTCATCTCTTGTATGCTGGATTCTTCCAGGCTCACAGCTGCTAGAATGCCTTCTGCCAGCTGAGTGAAGAGTTTGATGTGATAACAAAAGAGCTTCCCTGAAAAAGCCAAAAATATGTCTGTAGCACAGCAGCTGACCAGCTCAGCAGCACGGGTCACTGCAAGCACAAACTGCCTGCTCCTCTATTCATTCCTCCAGCTCCTGACTAAACGCTGAGTCAAGTTTAAGGGCACAGACCATATTCAGAGCATTCATCACCGTTGCCACAACCATTTCTGGCCCTTGGTTTTGCAGGAAACCCCAGGCAACAGATTCTCTGGGTCACACATAGTTCTCTTGAAATTAAACACCAAAATCTGAATGCCCAGAACAACTGTAGAGGACTCCTGAATGTCATCCTGGGTCCTGTGGAGGGTCTTTGGTGACCTGGGGCCTGGGGACCTCTCTGTTTACAGAGATGCCATTGCTGGCTGCATTCTGACAAGTCACAGCCACCAAGAGCTGTTTTGTTGAAGCCCAAGACCTAAACACACACCCTCAGCCTCACTTTCCCCTGCTGTGTCAGCCAGCATTTATGAGAGATAGTGGGAGAAGCATCTTGATTGACATCCCCCTCAGGGAAGGAGAGGAGAGCTGTATCCTACCAGCAGTGAGTCATCCTGCTCAGATTATTTTCCCCTCCTAAAAGATACTTCAGTGGTGTAAACTCAGCTGAAAAAAATTTTAGGATGATAATGAGGATGGTTTTAAGCCTTCAAAACTGGCTGGATGCATGAATTTTTTGAGTAATCAGGAGAGAAGTAATGGGAAAGGTGGTCCCCTGGGTGACTGTCCCTTCTCTGGATCCCCTGTCTTCCCATCACAGCCCCATGCCAGGGACCAAAACATGCAGAATCAGTGCAGGGCACACAAAGGAGAGCCACACAAAGGCTGAGAGAGATGCAGTGTGGACTGTAAAAAAAAATTATGCCCCAATAATAGAGAAACACACAGACCCTTGGTTCAGTTCACAGGCTGCAGTGCTTTAATATAATTATCCTGATTTATTTCAAGGAAAGGGTCACTTTATGAAGCGACTGTGTCTAAACTTTGTTCAGATAAAAGGCCTTTAACAAAAGGCAGGCTTTGGGAAAACAAGCAAAACTCAGGCTGTGCACTCAGTAAGCACATTTTCTAGTTTTCAGTCAAGAAGTCATTGGCAGTGTCAGTGCTTGAAAACTGCATGGCTCAGACATTTCTAAACCCTTTTAATCCATCACAAAGGGCTCCCTTGATTGTTGCTTTGTTTTTCTGCTGCTGCCCTACAGTATGGCTGCCAGTGTATATTCCTGATAAGCAGTGAGCTATGCAGATGCTGCTAGGTTTCCCTGCTTTCTGTACCACTCAACCTGCCAATGCCTGTGTGAGGGACACAATCATGTGTCACAAACAACCAGGAGCGGTGACACTCCATCCTCCTCTTGTAGTCCAGGAAACTTAAAAGAATACAAGATTAATTTCCATGGGCCGTCTGGTGCCACCCATAAAAGTCCCTATTGCCATGAATGGGAAGTTCTGCTTAAAACCCTAGGACACAATGAAACCCCCACAGTATTATTGCCATTTTAATCCCCCCAGATTCAGAGTTTGGCATTACTAATGCAATTAATTGTGATAAAAGAGAGAGAGCACCAGCTCCATCTGAATATATACTTCAACACACAATCCACCCTGAGATGTATGGGGAAGCTACATCTCTTTCCTCATGTGACTGAAACCTCAGCAGAGCCTGCCCTACCCAAAAAGCACCACAAATGTTCAAGGGATGTATTCAAAACCAGCTTGAGGAAAAAAATGGAGCAGGTCTCAGCACAGCAGCAAGGTGAAATCACCCAAGTGAAAGGCTGTGGATCCCCTGGCAGAGCTGGCGCCACGCCACGTACAAGCAGCCCCTGGAAAAAGCTCCCAGGGAAACCAAGGGGACATTGCAGCTTCCAGCAGACTCATATTCACAGCTCTGCTTCACCCCTGCAACCTCCTTTAAATGCAGTGCATTAGGCAGCAGCCCCATGGGGGATTGGAAGACTCTGGGGCCCCGGGGTTGTCAGAGCTCGGTGCAGTGCCAGGATAATATTAACAGAGAAAACATCTGAACAGAGACCAGTGTGACAGGCACCCCACCAGCAATTCTGTGCACTTGTCCCAGAAAGGAGCGTGGGTAAGGGGGGCTACTGCTTCACCCCAGGTGCAGATTTTGAGCAAGAGTCTGGGAAACTGAGCTGTTTAACTCAAAGCACTCCCTTTGCTTGCTGCACCCTGACAATAAGCAGGTACATATGCTCAGAATGCTCAGGTTGTCCTTTATGGCTGGCTGGAAAATGCTGTGCTTTTATCTGTAGGACAAGAGCACCTGCTGAGATTGGCCATGAACCAGTTGTTCCTTCCCCTTTCCCCTCCTCCTGGGAGGAAAGAGATTACCTATTCACCTACAAGCAATTTCTTTTTTCCCCAATTCATGGCTACACAAAGAGAGGAAAAGCAGAAAGATGCACCATATAAACTAGGGTCCTTGCAAATGTTCCCTTTGACCTGGGGACAGGGCACAGGCAGCTGCACTCATTTCTGAGCTGCAGGACAGAGGACTGATCAAGGAGTACAGCAGGAAAGCAATCAGGGACACAGAATCAGGAGGAAGAGCAGAAGATGAGGGTAGGGGGAGAGAAATGAGAAAATGAATACAATTTGCTGATCTCTGAAGATCCTGGTGAAACATGAATGGGCCCTGGGTTAAGGAACATCTGTGCATGGTGAGGGCTAGATGATACTGGGAATAAACACAGCAAAGGAGATCAGAGTGAATACATGCCTTGTGTTCAAAATCCAAATGAAAAGACATTTACATGCCACTATTTTAATAGTAGATATTAAAATCCAGCATTAACAACAAGAAGTAGACAGCCTATCAATTTTTAGTAAATACTAATGACCTCTTAAATTCAATTTCTAAGCTGAAAAATATCATCAATATCAAACAAATTTCAGACACACAAAATCTGTATTAATGCCACTCATTGCAATACCTGCAATATCAACTTCCACAGACATTGCTTGTTCATTTGACTCCCCCTGGCATTTTCATGCACCTCTCCCCTGCAGCTGCTCCTTCTGCAGCACTGCCATTCCCAACCAGCCTAAAACACCTAACAACAAACACCAACAGGGTGCTCAGGTCTACACAGCTCTTCCCTGCATGGCACCTTACCAGCAGTGGGGAATAGGAGGGTTAAAACCCTCATGCGTTCTTTAACAGTCTCATGCCACTTTCTGAATGACTGCAGAGCAAAACATCATATTTAGGAAGAGCAGCTGGTCTTTACTTTTTCATTACTAACCAGCAGCCTTTAGTCTGTCTTTTGTTTTGAAGCAAGATGATGTATTAGAGAGGATATGAAAATGTTACCAGGATCACTACAAGCAGCACACAGAGAAACTCAAGTGTGTTAGCCCCCAAATCTTTATCTTCTCTCGCCTTTGAGTGCTCCTATCTTATTTTTCAGTCTGTCTGCTAGATGCATTTACCCCATTACAGCTGCAAGCTCTTTCAGGCAGGGGCTGAATCTTCTTCTATTGTATTTCTCTTTCAGACACCCAAGGTGAGGT
The DNA here is from genome assembly GCF_903797595.1 of Erithacus rubecula. Classification (NCBI taxonomy): domain Eukaryota; kingdom Metazoa; phylum Chordata; class Aves; order Passeriformes; family Muscicapidae; genus Erithacus; species Erithacus rubecula. The sequence continues at coordinate 59,837,597 of NC_136689.1, read as the reverse complement.
GAGTACTTAATTAATATGAAGTCACAATGATATGAAACAGCACATGAAAAATATTTATCCAAAGAATAGAGGACTTGGCAGAGTAAATCCACTAAGAATATAAGATTTTCAGCAGGGTTTGTTTTTCTGATTTTGGAGGAATATTCTGTACCATGGTGTATTCCCTGGCCTGACCAATGAGTATGAGCTGGAATAAAATGGTATATTAATTTCCCTTGACAATAATTGGAGCAGCCTATGATCTCAGCAACCCTCTGGGTATATTCCTAAGGTCAGAATGAGAGTGTCACAGCCGTGTTGCTCTTTTATGCCACTCCCTACACATCTTCAGGGAAAGCTACTAATCCACTTAAACAATTACCTTTCAGAGGAAGAGGCAGAGGACTTTGTATGAGGATACCTAATAAACAACTCAGCCTGTGAAATATTTGAAAAGCTCACAGAGCAAAGAAGTGGAATACAGCTATTATCTGACATGTAGCACCAATGAATAAAATCGTCACCAGACTGAAACCGCTCGGTATTTTTATTCATGTCTGCACTGCAAAGTGGTTGAAGCCTAAAACTAATGAAGGAAATAATATGCAATTCATCATGGTGTAGAGAGAGAAAGGCAGACGAACATAACTCTTGACTCGTGTCACGTCAGTGCCTTTCAAACTTCTCTTTGTGGCAGCTTTTGGGAAAGAACCATATTCTGTGTGCCACATGCCAGCTCCCTTTCATCCTGTGAAAGAGCCATGTCCCCAAACCCTGCTCAGGCTGCAAACAGGAAATCCTCTCAGTTTCTTACTGCTCGCCTGGCACATGCATACAAAATAAGGAAAGATAATCAGTAATCATGCCTAACTTTGAGTTAATGGGGCATAACACTGGAGGCGGATCACTAAGTAGCTGTTCCATGTACTGGAGCTGGAAGTCAGACGCAGCCTGCTGCTGTGCTTGGGAAGGGATGATGGGAAGCAGGCACAGCGCCTGCCTGTGCTGGGACTACATTGCCTCAGCCCAGCTTGCCTGGCTCTCCCAGAGAAAAGCTTGACTCTGGGAAAAAACTTCACTCCTTGTTGGCTACCATGGAGTTTGCATTTCTGCGAGGGGGTAAAGCTTCTCCTGTTTTCCTGCATTCTGTGCTGTGCAGGAAAAGTACTGGAGGCAAGAGGGTCTGTGGCTCAGTGTGGGGCTCTCTGGCTCAGATGGAGGGGACTCTGCAGAGGGCACTTTGTAAGAGCCCTGTTTCAAGAGCTACCTGCTGCCAGCACACAGTGCTTGCAATCAGCTGAGCGGGGGGCACTGCCCAGCCCCAGGGGAAGGATCCACCTGGGGACAACAGTGAGCTGGAGCATCGGGTTTGCTGCTGGTGGCAATTTCACAGCACACACACACACTTTTCTTTAGCTTTTTCTGTCTTAAATAGCTCGACTTGCTGCTTTGCCTGGGTATTTGGGCACTGTCAGTGGGCTTGCAGCTGCAGATTGGCACCTCTAAAATTTTAGTCATGATTTCAGTCAATTTTCACATTTCCAAAATGGAGCAATACCTCATAAAGCACAGTTCTAATGCATATAACACCAATTTGCTGAATGTCAGTGTATACTGACCTTCTATTACAAACACTGGCAGATGGCCATTCCTTTAGTACTCAAGAGTTGCTTGAATAGAAAATCAAGTGATGGCTTAGCCTGTGTTTCGCCTCTGCATCAGTGCCCATAGCAACACGCAGTGGTAGCTGCCTGAATGCAATGCCTCTGCCACCACCAGCTCCTTTCCTGCACAGCAAAGCCATTGGTGATCCCAAGGATACGATATCCAGCTCTGTCAGAGCTGCTAAATAGCAGGAGGGACCTCCTGGGAAGAGGACAGGAGCACACGGGCTGCCAGGCTGGAAGCCCCAACCCAGCTGTAGCACATTGCATCCCGTAGAGCAACTGCTGCCTTGTGGAGCCACTGGGGCAAGAGACACAGGCAGCCTAGGAGTAATGTCTTCCAAAAATGGATCGTAAGTGCAATCTAATGGCTGAGGAAAAAAACTGCCTGAGAGGCTGTGGATGTTTTTTGGGAAATTGGAAGTGGCAAGGTGAATATCCAAATGTTGTGGCATCCTGCACTCCTTACTCCTTTTCCTCCAGGACTCTGCTTTCTCCCTCCCATGGGGAGGTACTCAGAGGTTCAAGGCCAAACTGGGTGATGCTGCTGTGCATCCAGCTGAATTCTCCCACTTAGGGGTGCAATCTACATTTCTTTGTGCCTGACAAAACCTGTGATTGAGTTTGTGATTCTGCTGGCAGGGCCACTACAGCCTTCCAAGTGTTATTGGTTGGTTAGCAGAGAGGCTCAGGATCTCAGGGATGTTCCCTACCAGACTCTTGTGGTTCTTTTAATAGGCTGTGAAATTTTGGAGTGAAGCTATTTAAGCCTTCTGACAACACAACACATCTCCAGGTGCCTTTCTCCACAACAAACATCCATTGTACGTCCTTCTTCCCTTACAATGCGGATTAATTTTAACCCTCACAACAGCCTAATGGAAAGACCGTGCTGCACTTCAAATGCCAAACACTTGCTGAAAGCTTTCCTTTGTTAGCGCCTCCTGGTTTAGTCACCACCAGCTTCTGAAAAGATTCCACAGAGTTAATGTTTCCATTTCTTCTAATTCACTCGCAGTGATGACACAGCCATAACACAGCTGTGTTCCAGCTCAAAGGAGCCGAGTGAGGATGCTGCCCACTGCTCCTCAGCCCCTGCTCCCTCCCTGGCTCAAAAGTGGGGCTGCTCCTGTTGGAGGATACAGTGACATTTTCCAATCTGGGGTGGAAAAGTTCTTCTAGAGAAAATCTCTTCTGGTTTTTTTTTTTTTTTTTTCCCTCATTATTTCTTCTTCTTCTTTTTCTTTTTTTTTTTCTTTTTTTTTTTTTTTAATTTGACATTTTCTCTGTGAAAAGCTGACCTAATTTTCTGGGAATAATGTAAACGGTTATACACTCAAAGCATTGCGCTGGAGAGTTTATAGATAAAGCTGAACTATTTTATGGTTCAATTATCACAAAGTACAGGGGATCCCTGTTGCATTAACACTTCATGAAGATATTACAGTGAGGGCTTCCTTGTTCTTTTCCATGTAAGTTAGGATTTGCCAGTAAAAACTTCACTGCAGCTCTGTCACTACAAAATCCATTAGCCCTGCCAGTTGTAAAAGACATGTTAAAGACATTTTCCTCAACGACTGTATCTGGTGTTAGTATTCATACCAATTCCTTGCCCTGTTCTGAGGAAAGTCTTAAATTGTCTTTTCTGATGCATAAAAGATAAGAGTTATTATGGAAAAGAGCTATTCTGGGATGAGAATAGGCAAAGAAAAGGCCATGAAGCAGGGGCAAAAAGGGTTGGCAGTGGCTCTGGTGCTGTAGCAGTAGCTGGTTGCCACTGTGCTGCTGGGCTGATGTTAGGATAGGAATGTCCAGGTCATTCCAACATGAGTGGTGGCAAAGTCTCTTCCTGCAGCAGGATGTGGGACAGGCATGCTGGCAAAGCCCTTTTCCCTGTTGCACAGGCTGTGGAGAGGCTGCAGGAGACTCTCACCACCCTCCACAATGCCAGGACAATCTTCTAGATTAGGCTGGGGTAACCTGTGTTTCAGACTAGGGTGGAGTGCACAAAGTTCACTCATCAAAGGGCCAAGGTAGTGTTTTGGGTTAGAGCCTTAATGTAGTGTGCACTGGGTAAAAATGTGGGGCAGGAGGATTGGAATTGTCTGGCCTATTCTTATTCAAGAGTTTTCACTTTAGGGAACTGAGCTGTTGAAATCACTGAGACCCTGCTTGGGTGCATTTTCCTATTGATCAAATTTTAGGCATGCAATTCCATGATAGACTTGCAGTTTCAACACCAGATTTTCTGACATTTCTGGCTTGTTTAGGTTTTTTTATTTTCCCAAAAGAGCAAGGTTTTTTAATTTTATAATTCATATATTCTGTTGGTCAACGCCTTCAGCAATTTGGAGTGTTAGCAAAGGAATAGATGTGCCACAGTCATCTTCCTTGGTGGTACCTGAACCAGCAGCCTTAGGTGTGGCTCAGGTCTGGCTTCCAGTTCTCCAGCCATAGCCAGCAGCCGTGGAGATACAGCTCATGCTCTTGAAGGAAATCGTTGTTCATCTGTTGCTGGTGTGTGCTTTCATTTCTGTGAGAGTCTAATTAGGTTCAGTGATTAGGAGTGCTAATAGGCATAACAATCCCACAGAAATTTACCTTTCAGAAAAAGAAGGGCAGCAAAAATGCCCAGCAAAGGAAGGAGAAAAGGAGAGGAAAACTTTAAAAAAAAATCCAAAACAATAAAACCCTAACAAGTCTATGCAGGATAAAATAAATAAATAAATAAATAGCCACTATGCAAATGCCTCTACCTATCTATCAGAGATTGTTGTAAAGGCAAATTAGCTAATTGCTGCAAAGTGCTTTGAAAATGAAAAGGGATATATAAGAGGTGATTATTATTATTCACAACAATCTGGTAGGTGAAGGCATCTGTCTATTTTGCTTTTTATGTCCCCAGAGCTTTCCCAAAGCAACATTAGAAGAAAGGAAAAGACCTAAGATAGGAGAAGAACAATCCCAAAATGGAGAGAAAAGGCCTGTGACATTTGTGAATAATAAAAATAACAAGCTACAGATCAGTTTAAAAAATACCATCAGGAGTTTAGGGTAAGAAAGCTACACTGAGGTGCATTTGAACTGATCGTAATGGATATGGAGATCATTAGCAGTGTGCTGATACTGCTGAACTGACACGGAAAATATTAATTTAAATAGGAATATCTTACATTAACTCTATAACTGCATTAATATGCAAATCAGTCAAGCTTCCATGTCCTATGCTTTGGCCCTTTTGGTACTAGGCAGAATGTCTGTTTTGTGTCAAAATTTACGCAAATTATAAAGGGTAAAGTTTTTATCCCATCACAGGGTTTGATGCAATTCTGCCATCTAAAACGTTCAAAGATGATGTAATGAGAGCCGTAATTTAGCCTACAACTAAATCACACATTTATCTCCAGAAGCTGTAGAATATCATCCAGGCCTCTGAATACTTATATTATGTGTTAACTCCCCTTGCACTGCAAACCCCAGGGAGCTATTCTTGTGCTTATGCTAAGTGCATGCAAAAGTGCTAGCAAGATCACTACACTAATTTTCAGCATCAGAAAGTAAAATAATGCCTATACTGAGGCAAGACTCCTGATAAGTCTGTGAAATACAGCGTTTCATAGCTGTGGATTTCATAGCTGTGGAAGAATTAACTCATTTTTCCTTTTTTTTTTCCTTCTTCTCAATTATCACTTGCTCTAGCTATGAATCACTTCAGAGCTCATTCCTTAAAGGTATCCAAAATTCCCTAAGGTGTTTTGACATAATTCTATTACATCTTATTTCTGTTTAATATTAAATTCTCTCCTGCATGTTTAAATAAACCTGGAAACCTTTTTAGGGAGCATAGCTTAATGGGGAACTAAGAACATGCACGCCGAATGTCACCATCTTACATATGTTTTATTATTAATGGTAATTCATGCAGAACCAGCCACTTCACAAGGAGAGACTAAACACTTACATAAAGCTAGGTGCTTCTCTCTGACCTTAATTTGTTTCTGTACTTGAACACTGGATTCCCTTTCAAAAAATAATTATTCCCTTAAAAATTTAAAACCAATAACCCAGGCTCTTTCTGTGAGGAAAACAAGTACAGAAGCTTGAGTGGGAATGCTGGAAACACTTTCTTGGTGGCACTTCCAATAAGCTACAGTGTAAGAGGTCTTCTCCTGGGTCAGGATGTGTGTGTACTGAGAGAAGGGATATGGAGGACGGAGCCTGTTTGTTCCCATGTGTTTCATGGCATTGTCTGTCTTGTCTGTAATACATTTTCTTACTGCTTCTTATATTAGTTGACAGGGATGACCTTCCAGTATGAAAAGCAGGCAGCTTCTGCTGTTTGTATCTTCTGCCCAGAGTGGAGAGATTCTCCAGGGTGGGGTGTTCTCTCGTTTCTGATGCAGCACCCCATCTGGGAGGGGCTTTGTCTTCTGCTTGCAAGAACAGTGGACCCACAGGCAATTCTGGCAGCTCAGAGTCTCTCCAAATTTGCCCAGAGAAGCAGGAATAGTAGAAGAAATAGGGACAGGATAGCTGAGACAAGATTTCCACCTCACGTCTTTCAAAACTGGTGTTTGCTTGGGTGATTCACACACCCTTCTGAGGGAGCAATGAAAATGCTCTTTGGAGTGGTAGATGGTGATTCCCACCACTGGTCATGAAGGACACATCATTTCAGACAGACTGGACTACACACACAGAAATGGAAGGTTTGGCAGTAAATCCAGATATGCCTTAACTGAAATATTTACATGTATAACATTACCATAAAATATGGATATTATCAGTTCTTAAAGTATTTCTCCCCCCTCCCACCTCTACTATAGTTCTTGCCCAATTAACCAGTTAGCTGTCTCAGTCCAGGGAATCATAGGGAACTTGGTCAAGTCAGTGGCAAAGGAAGACTGTGTTTGCTCTATTTTTTCCTCTACTTTTGGAAAACGTGAATGTGTTTGTGGGGAACATGCTGTGGGGAACAACTGCAAAAGGAAGAATGTTAAGTGACAAAGGTGCCAAAAAACAACAGGAAAGAAAAAGCAAGGATTCTTGGATTATAACAACCTTTCCATTAAAAAAAAAAAAAATATATATATATATATATATATATAAATCTCAATAGTGCATAGTCTTTTTGTGGTCCTTTGGTATCACGTATCTGTTGGCATAAAAAAGAAAGCTGTGATATAAATCTGACGCTACTTGTCAAGACACTGGAACATTATTCTAATAAGGCATCTACCATACCCTTTTCAGAATCCAAAGACATCCATCAAAGCCAAAGACTGGAAGGGATAGCTTTGACTTTATATTGCTAGGCACTGTTTTGAATGTTTTGGAGAAAATGCATTACTATTTTTTTGTTCTTTTTCAGGAATGCGAAGCTGGAATTTGAACAGGAAAGAATCTGACATTTTGCAAGTACTGGAAGAAGTGCTCATAGATACATCTTGCATTTTCCATCCTATTTTTGACTGTGGCATAGTCACAGGTATCTGCTGTGAGCATGCAGTGAGTTTCTTGTCTAGCTAACAATTAATGAGCAGTACAAATGAATAGCATTGCACTGACATTTTTATCTCCAAAACTTTGCCCTACCAAGTCTAACTACACACTTCAGGTCATAAGTAGGTTTTTAGTGTGTGGGGGGGGGTGGATGGGGTGGATGGGGAAGGGAAATTGGAAGGCTGAGCCGAAACAGATGCACTAAGGACAGTGAGAACTCCCACTGAGGGATGCAGCATGAATAGCACAACCAAAAAGTCTTGTGTGGCAAGCAAGTCTTCACCTCAAATTCTTTGGAAACTGAGTAAGCAGGATTAATTTTCCTGCCAGCCACAGAGCTGGCTTTCAGTTGAGCTGGGTCTCCATAGCCCAGGTCCTCATTCCTCACCTGGCCTCTCTGGCTACAAAGCTGAAGCAGCACACTGCTTCATGCCTCTCTTTTCTCACCTGCAGAACTGGCATGCTACCTATCCACCTCACAACCACATTACAAGGCTAATTTAATCCCAGCTATATGGGCCTTCTGGGACAGCTGGAGAAAAGGTGCTAAAGCAGACCATGATTTTTGTTATCATTAGAAGTGGCATTTGAGTGCCAGCTGAGGGCTGCAGGAGCTGGATCCAGGCATCAGCTGTGGCTATTGGTCATAATGACCCAGATGATGAGAGTGGCTGAATGGGGAACAATTTTGGTGACCTGTAAAAGAGCTGCATTAAAAATGCAAACTCTTGTGCAGCCAGAATTTAATTCAGTGACTGCAGAAACCAAAATCTTCTCACATTTTCTCATAAAGAGGAAAAAATTAATGCTTTTTCTTCACAGGTGTTTTTGCTTTTGAACAAACAAACCAAGAGAACAAATGAGACCAATAGAGTTTCTGGAAGGATCATGGTAGGAGGATGGAAGGCGGTGGAGGTGACAGGGAGGCTTCCCAACAGCCAGGAAGGATGTTTTGAATTTTCTTCAATCTCTTTACCCTTCTCCCACTCCTCCTGCTATTGCTGACAACAGCATGCCAACAACACCATGTCTCTGGCACAAAATCTTTAAGGTTATCTTGTTAAAGTGGATGGCCATGTTATCCACCCACTGCAGCCCAGTTATCCCATCCACTGCCTCCCATCCCACATTTTCCATGACAGAGCAGACAGAGAGAGGCTGGACTTTGCTTCAGAAAATGAAACAGCAAGGGGACCCATGCCTGTGGCAGAGACAGCGTGGAGACACCTTCCCACTTCCCTTACCCAGTTTCTTCCATGGCATCTAACAGAGAGAGCTGTGTGAATAAATATTGATACTAAACATAGTCAGGAATGAGAATTCATGATCTAAAATTACACAAATATTTGGGAATTTAGACACTATAACTCAAGTGGCACTTAATCTCCAAGTGTAACCAAAAATATGTAACTCCTCGGTTTACTAGCAGTGTCAGCTCCCCAAGTGTGGAGCTGAATAATTTAGAGTGGAAGAGAAAAAGAGAATGGCTGAGCATGGATTTTGCTGGAGAGGAGAGAAGCTCCTCTTCAGATTCACTGGTGACTTTTCCTGGCTGGTGGGGAAAGGATATTCCAGGTCACCCTCAGGACAAACCCCATAAAAAACAGCCACACATGCAAAACCCATGGCCCTTCAGCCTCCTGCCTGCAGGCTCCAGGAGAGAAAAGGGAGGCAGGGAGGGACAGGAATGGGGGGCATGCAGGAGTGCACAGTGCTGCAGCCTTCCCGTGGCCGGGGAGGCTGCCCAACACCTGCCACCAGCCAGGCTCAAATCTGAGAACTACAGCTGTAGCATAAAGGCGGATTATCACCCATCCAAACCAAATTCAATTATCATATCTATGCCGCTTCTCTATTTCTGTAACTGGAAGGCTATTATTAGGCTCCCTCCCTCTCTCCCTCCCTCTCGCTCCCTGTTTTTAATACATCTCCAAGTAATGCTGCTGTAAAACATTCAGAAAAGTAAACATTAGCTTTAGGCCATTTGATTATCAGTTTTCCAGAACACTTCGTTCTGCCCTGTGTTACTCCATACTCCTTTAATACCAAAAAAAAAAAAAAAAAAAAAAAAAAAAAAAGAGATGGACTGAGATGAGTTTAATGAATCCACACTATAACAATTCCTCTCTCTGTCTCCAGTGATGGCTCTGGCTCACTCTCAGAGTGGCAAAAAAAAATGCCAGTTTATGCTTGGATGGAAAAGAAGTGAGGAAATAGGTTTTCCTTGGGGAAAAAAAACCAACAACAACAACAACAAAAAAAAAACCCACCAGATACTATATTTCCTCCTGTCCTAATTGCTTAAATATTTCTTAGCAGGCTCCCTATCTGTACCCCTACTAAAGAGTACTTCTTTTCTGCTGCTAGAAATGGGAGGTGGCTGGGTGGTGAGAGGGTGAAAGCAATGCAGTCCCTGAGATGAGGGAACCAGTCCTCAGCACAGGGACTCAGCATCCCAGAAACACATTCACTGCCAGTGTCCTTTCTCATGCTGCCCATTTACACCACAAAGTGCATTTTCTTCCCCTTGGGGTTGCAGGACAGCAATGGATAGCCCTTCACATGTGCTCACCTCCTGCAGAGCTCTGTGCCCTTTGTGCCAAGGGCTAACACTTTACTCTAGTGAGAAGCTTATATATATTTTTGTGGGTTAGTGGCATCCTTCTTTCTTCTGTTAAACACACATTTTGAGCAGGCATGGTGAAATGAAGCCTGTATATCTAAGCTGTAGGAACACAGAAATGAAAGTGTTAGTAAGAGCTGTGTTAATCCTTTGGGACACACAATATGTCTTTGATGCCTTTTAACATGACCATGTGTGAATAAGACACAAAAAGGGCAAAATCTTTGCTCAGTTCTTGTGGGGCAATCATAATAAGCGCAATAAATCATACTCTTATACCCTAGCTTTTTGTTGTAACAGGTGTTTGCAGCATCATGACTTTCATTTCAAAACTGCTGTATGACTTAAACCCCTTTATCTTTCACACATATCAGAGAGTTTCATGGATAATAAAGCAGTTGGGCAAAAATATAAAGATTGAAGAGGTAGGGTCTCACTTCTGTACTCTTGGGAATTAACTAGGAGTAAAGAGAGGGGCTCTGGCTTCTATGCTACAAATTCCACCCTCCATTAGCATCCCCTGCTCAAGACATGACTCAGGGTCACATATAAGTCAAGTGTGCTGAGGTCTGGGGTGTCACTCAGCTTACAGAAACATCCTCTTTGTGCATCATTGAGAGAATTTGGCTCACTGATGTGGCTCAGCTGGATCCCTCAGGCCACAACCCCGAGCACACAGATTTCTGCCTCTTGCAGTGACTGGTACCAAATACTCCATGCCAAGGCAGGTGTGAGCCTTCTGCCCCACAGACACAGGAACCTGCAATGGGCAGATCTAAGCTGTGTGGGGAAACTGAGAACATGAAAACTTAGTTATTCCCCGCTTCATTCTGCTGAGCTGCAAATATTGTACAAATATTGTAGCCAGCCTTTTTTAAAATGGATTTTTAAAGCTTTTGGATAAGATTCTTATTTACATCATTCTGATTGTGTAAAGGGACAGAACTGAGCCAAGTTTTTTAATTAACAACTCATGTAGCAGTGAATTCAGCATGAAATACAGAAGTACTTCCTCTCTCTTATGTTTTGGCCGTGTGAAACCATGACACCACATACATTAATGACACTTGCATGACCATGCACCAGAGCAAAATCTCCTGGGATGCTAATTGTAGGACTGGTGCTTGACACCCTGCTCATGTCTGTAAACTAGGATAAGGCCTGGGGCTTAGCCACACACCATTTGTTAAATATAGGAGTTTCTTAATTTCCTTTGTTTTACTACCCCTGATGAAAAATTTAGCAGTGATGCTGTGCAAAGGTGAGCCTACAGACACTGCATTAGAGCCACCTTGGAAAACAAAGACACAAAGAGAAGCTGGGGAGGAGATAGGGATGTGGGCTGGGATCTTGGCAGCAGCAGCAAACACCCAAGGGAGACACAGAAACCATCTCTTAGTGGGAGAGGATGGGGGAAGACAGAAATGTGGCAGACTTTGGAGGAGAAATAAAATAACTGAGAAATGAGCATTGTGAGCTGACCTGCTCTGAGGGCTGAGGGCTGGGGCACCTCTGCTGGCCCTGGGCACTGGCTGGACACCTTTCCACCAGCATTGGCCACCTTGGCCTTGAACAAGGTGGCCTGGTGGGCACTGGGAAAGGAAGTGCCTGTCCCACAGGTGTCATGTCTGGGGGTGAATTCATGTGTTTTTCCTGAAATCTCAGAGCTGTTTCAATTTCATGTAACAGGAGAAACCTAACAGCTGGTGTAGTTTTTCACTTCAGCTGTTTAATGTGGCTTCTGTGACTCAGTTTGCACCAGCAAAAATTAGGGTGAGGCCAGAATCAAACCATCCTTGTAAGCAACAGCTTCGGGTCACTCCTGAGCATCCCTGCTGTGGGGAGGGGCTCAGACTTGCTCAAGCTGCTACCTCTCTGTCTGGCAAACATACAGAAGTTTGTTACCTGATAATGCAAAAAAGACAAAAGATTAAAAAAAGGAAATGAGGAAGTGAAGTAGCTCAGTGCTGTTATTTTGCTGTGGTGTTTGTCATCGTCCAGTTTCCTTGCTGAGAATGATGAGAGATCACAAAATTGATAATCCTCACTGGTATTTTCTCAGAAGTATTTCCTGCAGAATGCGAATGTCTCTTTTCTTGTAGGCAGATGGACAGAGCCTGCAGGATCACATTTACTGGAGAGAAACCAGCTTTGAAAAGTTTCGACAGCCGGCATGGTATCTGGTCCATCTCTATTGAAATGAGTTCATTATCATTCATTTTTTGCCAAATGCCAATCAGTCCTTAAATCACTGTTGAAATTAGGATGTTAGAAAAAAAAAAAAAGTCTAAAAGTCTCCACAGATAGATTTTCAACATTTGCAAGAGTATATTAGAACTATTTCTCCAACAGTTGATGCTATATAATTAATGTATATAACAAAACAGGCACAGCAGACCTTCCAAAAGGTGTTGGGGTTTTTTCATTATATGGGTGCAGAAAGAAAGCAGCAAAAGTTCACCAATTCCTTCACCTACTCATTTGTTAGTGTATCACATTTCAGATGAGATGGAAATTTATTTTTTCAAGAGAATGATCCTCAGTACCCATCCATTCTTTCTTTTTCAAAGGGCCATGCAGTTTTTCTGCAGAGATTCCGATTTTGCACTCAGAAATTTATCATCTTCCTAGTGCTGGTCCTCTTAAACAAGTGTTTGTTAACATATCATGAAGAGACTCCCATTCAGACTGTCATACTGTTCTACCAGATTAAGGTATTTGCATATTTTCCTGCAAAATAAACCCATTGTCACAGTGGATTGATAGGAAATAAAGAAGGCAGAAAAATGCAGATTTTAGCATGCAAGCCCATGTCTTTCACCTATTGTATAATTGGTTTGCGTTAGCTGATTAGTGAGTATGATGGTTTGAGAACACAAAGTTTTGCCACTCTTTTTTTTCCATTTAATGATAGCAGATACACAAATAAAATAAAGGAGTGTCACCTCTTGCAGTCCATGACAAGAGCACAACAAAATTATAGTCCACCAGTTTTCTAAAGTATCCTGAAACCTTGAAAAGAAAGATGACAGATACACGATGCTGTTCCAGAGTGGTGCAACCTGACAATTTGCCAGGGAGAAAGGAAGGAGAAGTGTACAAATTAGAAAGGAGGGGGGAAAAAAGAAAGCAAGCAGCTGAAAATACTTTTAACTATGTGCCTTAAAGAAAAAGTTGAATTTTAGCAAAAGCAACACCCTAGTGGTCTCCAAGTTTATTATTCCATGCAGATACTAACAAAGGGAAGACATTAAGTGTCCATGTGTTCCATGTCCCCTCCTTGATCATCTTTGAGTGCCCAGGTTCTGTCTCCTGCTTGACAACCACATGGCACTTCTGACAGACACATGGGAGGTCATGTCTAAATTAATCTTCAGAATTTTTCCATGTGGGATGAATAACATCACTCATTTTTGAGGGTACAAATACACAGAGGCATCAACACTTCACTGACGGGAGCCAAATTTCTCCAATTCGCCCAGACTGGCCCTTGGAGCCCAACAGGTCACCAGCCACAGCACATCTCCAGGTTAAATTACATGGGTCACATATTAATGGAGAGGAAAGCCATGAAAATGCCAAAAAGGATACTGATTCTGTAAGGGACACAAATGTCTGACTGAAGATTGTGTGATACACAGCTGAAATTACTATCCAGGTTACTTCGGATGCAAGGAGCACTGCCAATAGCCAAAAACTTTTGTTCCTAAATAAATGAGGTTAAAATGGACTTTTTCCCAAGTGAGCATCTTCATGAATTTTGCTTTTTATTGGCTTCCTTCTCTGTGTTCTCTTTCTTATTCTCTGTGATCTCTTTCTTCTTCTTCTTCTTCTTCTTCTTCTTCTTCTTCTTCTTCTTCTTCTTCTTCACCTCTTTTTTTCATCTTTTGGTCTCAAGGAAAATAAAAGCAAGTAAACTATTAAAAGGGAGAGAAAAATATAAAAATCATGAGGATTTTTTTTTCATAGCCACCACTACAGTTTGCAAAGAATAAAAAACAAACCCAAACATTTTGCAGATGCTTGAGAGTAAAAAAGAAAAAAGAAAAAGAAAAAACCAAAAATAACAAATCTATCTCCTTTCATTCAGTGATAACATTTGCACTGATTATTTGCAAATCTGTTTGAAAGGCATAATGCAGGTTAACATCACATCTCCATTGGCTTTTCCAAAGTCACGATGAGAGTTTTAGTCTCTCTCCCACAAATATTTTCAACAAGAGAAAATGGTTTCCCCCTCACTCTGTTTTGTTTCCCTCAGATGCCACATAGCTCTCCTTTGTTTTAATCCAGCACTACCTGCACCCACCTCGTGTCACGCTATCTCTGTGCCATCTCTGGTGTCATCTCACTTCCTCGTCTGTGCTAATAAGGAACATTTAGGAGCGGCTCCGGCTCCGGCACTGCATTAATGAGGCACTAACATTTGTTAGGAGAGAGATTCAGCGATGTTGACAAGTGACTTCGCTGATCAGAGGAGCGCGGTTGGGTTGGAAGGAACCTGTGTTCTTGAAATGTGGGAGGTGAATTATCTCAGTATTCAAAAAAATAAACAGAGACAAGTTTGATGAGTTTAAATTCACAGAAGAGCTTTTTAATATTTCCTGAGGTTCTAATCAAAGAAGCATCTTAACTGGTCCCAAAGGGAAATGAAAGATGAAAGGAGCTGACACTGATGCCCACTCTACCTTGCCTGGCTGCTACCAGGTTTTTTTTTTTATTCTTTTTTTGCTTGTTACTAAAAATATCTCAGCGGGTAAGAATTAACAGTAGGATATTAATGCAAAGTCACAAATAAAAATCCATCGCAAAATGTAGCATACCTTTAAAATTTTAACATCTAGCAAATGTAAATCGAAGAAATTGACATAGATCGGATGAAAGAAGATACAGCACCTCTAGCTTATGCCAACTAAAAATAAGAATTATTAATGAAGCTAGGCTTTCTTCTGCTGTGCACATTAATTATTTATGATAATAATACTCCGTACTGCCATATTAAAGAATTTTCTGCACCCAGCTTCCCAGAAAACTCCATCTTCTGAAACCCTCAACATGTTAAAAAACACAAAAGAATGAATTCCTTTCAGTGTATTTATTATACTGGAAGATGAATATAGTCTTGGGTTATTAAACTGGAATGAAAAACACATCTTATTAGAACTTACATGGTGATTTTTATTCTCACTAGTTTCATATAAACTTAATGATGCAGACTGCATTTTTATGCTCATCTATTTTAAAATGGTGCCTGGAGCAAAAGAAGCTTCCATTAATGCCAGTTTGGTATTTCAAATACAATTTGATGTAATTTACTTCAAATATATGTGAACAGAGAAGGATAATGTTGAGAGTATTTGCTGGATTCAGATCTGGGTTAGCTCATGGCAGCGATTTGTTAAAACGCAAGTTGTATGAAACAGAAGGAAAAAAGAAAAGGAAAATGAAACTGTTTTTCAAAATACAGGGTAAAATTAATATATTTATAAAGATATAAATATGGTGGGGAAAATTTATTTTGATTTGTCAGAGTTTAAATAATTAGTTCTGAAAATAACATTATTATTTAGAAATCAACAACAAATGAAACTCATTAAATAAGAGTATTGGACCATATTTTTTCTTAGAGCTGTTGTATTTGTTTTGATCAATCTAAAATAGACTATGACTCATTTTTTTTATGTATATCCAATCATTTATTTCCAATCAAAGTTTCATGTAACTGTATCTTTTGTTTTTCTTGTAGCAGAGACACTTGCACTTAAAAGCACACCAGAAGCATCTGCAGAATGTGGGCTATGGCAGGGGCAGGGTCTCATGCAAGGAAAGGAGGTTTCACAACCAAGGAATGCACAGACAAAAAAATACAATCCATGGCAAAAAATGTGTGCTTGAAAATGGTAAGGGTCTGTAAGTGTGAATGTAATACCATGCTATAAATCCACAGTGTTATCTGCATCTACACAGAGTGCCACTCTGCCCGTGTATCTTGCTGTCAAGGGACAGCATTCTGAAGCAGAAAACGCTGCAGCAGGTGCAAGGTGCTGGTTCTGCTTTCCTCCTGCAGCTGGGATCCCCTGGCAGGGATTTGCACCCCCTGCTACACTGGGACACCCACCATTTCCTCAAGCCAGGAGAAAACACAGTTATTGCCTCCCTGCTTTTATTGCATTTCTGCCTGTGATTTTTTCCTTCTTGTTTTTTCTCTTCCAGGGGTTTGCAGGGAGAGGGGGTGAACCTGAGATCAAGTAAGTGGCTTAAGGGTAAGATTATAAAAGCATTGGTGAGATGTAGGCATATGACCCCTGTGAGGAGACTTTATGCCTCCTTCCTCTAGGGCGTTTGTTAAGGCTTACGCCTCCTTATGAATTTCCTGAACCTCTTTCACACTCTGTCCTTCTGTAGATAAATGCTACCCCTGCCAGAGCCCATGGCATTGTAGCCTGTCAGCAGGTGGTCACAGCTTTACCCTCTTCTCATGGCTGGGCTGTAGAAAACCCTTGAAAATTTAGGCAGCACCAGTTTCCCTGAGAGGGGCTCCTGGGAATGCTGGTGAGCAGCACCAGTGGTGGACAGGCATCCCCTGCAGGGCAGTGCCCCTGAACAAGGGGCTCCACAGAGCAGGGTGGCTGGGCAACACAACCCACCACCTCACTTCTGCTTGGGAGGCTGAGGAGAGCCTGCCCCAGAACAAGGGCCCTCAACCCAGGTGGATTAGAGCCCTTTCTGGTTTATTTCCATGAAGTAAACAATTGAGGATATTTGTAAAGGAATCCAATGGAAAAAAATATTTCAAATTCCTTAATTTAGGCAAGGATTGGACAAAGAACTGTTTCTGGAGGAAATGTGTCACAACATCATTTCATAAAGCAACAACAGCTTTATGAATGTGTTCATGAGTTTCAGCATACACATAGAAATTGTTATAAGCAAAATGAATGCCTAGGAAAATTAATGAGCATATTTAGTGTTTAGAAATAGACTCTGTTTCCTCTGCCTGGGACAATGAAGTGAACACTGCACGTGATGTCATGAGTTATACCATTACAAAGATTTTTAAAATCACCAGCATTTCAAAGCTATATGTTGGATTTTTTTTTTTCTTAAATCCAGGCATTAATGCTTTCAAACCAGCCAGCCCCATCACCTGAAATGCAAATCTTCATTTGTGCAGTTCTTTGTTTAGACAATGGCAGAGGCATGGCCTGTGCTAGAGGGATGTTTAGTGTGCATTGGAGAGAGACGTTAAGATAAATCATGCTATTAAAAAATGAAAAGAAAAATGCAACTTGCTTGTTTAGTTTGAGATTTTATTTTTGTGGAAACTGTACCCATTTTGACCCAGGGGTGCCCCTCATGAGCCAGTGACAGCACATACAGGCATGGAGCAGGGGTGCTGGGTCCTGTCCTCTGTTCACGTGTGTTCCTGACAGCAAGAGCAGTTCCTGGATCAACAAATAACCACTGAACTGTGACAGATTTCCTGAATTCAGTGATTAAAGAGTCTTCTAAGTCAAAAGGAGATCACAGCTTGGGTGAAAATGCTGGTGGAGGTCAGCAGCATTAAAAGCGATTATGTGTTAGTACCTCGCAGCTCTTGCTCAAAAACCAGGTAGTCAGCTTGAGGGATATTTTGACCTTTTCCACTTTTCATCTCTCTGTTTCTGATAAAACAAGCAGGATGACCTCTGCAGCACACACTTCTCAAGCTGG
This sequence comes from Erithacus rubecula, assembly GCF_903797595.1. Classification (NCBI taxonomy): domain Eukaryota; kingdom Metazoa; phylum Chordata; class Aves; order Passeriformes; family Muscicapidae; genus Erithacus; species Erithacus rubecula. Next base: position 59,820,116 of record NC_136689.1, on the reverse strand, counting down.
TATTAGACTGACACAGACAGTGAAAGCAAGAGACCTTTCCTTTCATCTTTTCTGAAATGGTCAGGTTTGAGATTGCTGCTGGAGAAAACCTTCCCTAGAGTGAACCTGAAATCATCATCACTACTATATCTAATATTTAGAAAACGCTTATTCACTAATAATAGCTACCTTTCTTACTTACTTACTAATAGTAAGTAAGTAAGTAATAACTTACCTTTGAGCTACCTTTCAGCTGTCAATGAGTTTCACTTCAGACATTTGGTCCTGAAACAAGTATAGCACCTGCAAGATATTTTCTGTTGATTTGGTTTTATTTTTGACAAACAGGAAAGAAAAGAAAATCGAATAAAACACTGCATTCATGAAAACAGTCCAGCACTGTTTCACCATAAATCAGCTATTGCTGATTAGATCTTTAATGCAGTGGATCAATGTCTCAGCTGACACGAATGAACTTCACTGTGCTGTCTCACACAAGCTAAGGTTCTGGTGCAATGTCTTTGCCAACATCATAAACACTCTCTGGATGTTTCCAGTGCACTCAGCACTAGCACCTGCTGGGCCACAGAGCAAAGCAAACCCACTGGCGCTCACTTCAGTTCCGGAAAAATCGAGGCAGTATGAAAAGAAACAAAAACCACCATGTAGCCTGGACATAAATAAATAATATTAAGCCTTACTTTATCTGTAATTGAATAAAGGAATGCTCTACAAAGCATCCACACACAAATGACTTTATCATTCAGTATGCTTGTCTAGCTTACTCTGATCCTATGCATTGTCCCATCCTTCCAAAAAACAGCTCCATTGCTCACCAGGCTGGTGGCAGCAGGTGCACGAGCAGTTGCTCAGTCCCATATCGATGCTTCTGTCCCGTGGAAGGTGCCAACCACATCCCAGGCTGGCATGGAGATAAAAGGCATGAGAGACTTTATGCACCGGGGTTTTCTGGGCTTGAAATATACAGGAGACTCATATCCATGCATGCACTCTGGACCCATCTTCACTTTTCCACCTCCTCATCCCTAGCTGTGATGTTGGCAAATGAACTGGAGAGAACAGGGCAATTGCCCCTGAGCCTTAACAAATGCAAAATATAGAAGGAGTTGAAACTTGTGGCGCTTCCTTCTGCCTGTACAGTTAAACCCCCTACAGTTAAGAGACAGGGGTGACATTTGGATATTGGAATACAGGTAGAAGTGTCTTCTTCCTTCCTGGAAGATAAACAAAATGAGAAGTAGGTGAAGTGAGAAGTACCAACACATCACTGCCAATTTATGGCACTTGAAAGAAAAATCTAATCTATGATTTACTCATTTAAGTGCAATTTCAGTTCACCTACAATGTCATGACCTTCTCAATGATAGTTATATATGGCATGAGGCATGGATAGAATGAAGCTCTTGTATATATAGAAATGGGTTAAAAAATGAATGTTCTGTCCACCCTACTTTACTAGTGCTGTGATTTAGTAAAAGACTAGTTGCTGTCAGATCCAGTAATTTGAGTCTCATCTTACAACGAAGTATATATGCTGATGAAAAGCTGCTTTAGCAGCAGAGAGACTGCTAATTGTTTGATTATACAGGTCTTCACATTAATGAAGCACTATTCCATGGATTTGGAGCATGGCGTGCAACCAAATTACCACCCCAGCACTCAAGCTGTGAAATCTGATTATTCATTAGCCAGTCAGTGAGTGGTACAAACATCTTTTCTTTTTTCAAACCGTCAAAGGAGAGCTAGTGCTTTTTTTTCCCCCCCACTCTTCCCTTTAAGAATATAAGGGTTTGGACTTTTATCAATGATAGTAGCTTACTTAAGAATTTAAGGATAAACATGTTATGTAAAGGGGGCCTCATTTTTCTCCAACTGTGCTCTTCTTGTATAATTTATCCCTTATGTTTACTTAGTCCTGGCCTCCCCAGAGCCTGTCACTAACTGACAATTGTGGTGCATTTAATGAATTGAGAGTAGTCTATACCCTCCTTAATTGACAAGAGTTACTCAGAGATAAGGAATCAAAGTGGGGAAAGCTCACAGTGCATCTGCCTCTACCAGGCAGACCTGATAGAAGATGGATGGTTGTGAAAGTAATTTTCAAACTTCTTTTATTCTCATTTTTTTATAGACTTGAAAATTTTAAGGGGAAATTTCCTTCTCACATAAACAATGAAGTGGAAAAAAAATGTTGGATGTTATTAGCAGAAAGGCCTTCCTTCCTTCCTTCCTTCCTTCCTTCCTTCCTTCCTGCCTTCCTGCCTTCCTGCCTTCCTGCCTTCCATTTGCCTGCCCACAGCAACCCTAACCCAGCAGAGATTCCAGCTACAGCCAGTCTGTTTTGTACAGTGAATGTAGCTGGGTTCAGTTACAAAATGAGCGGTGTAGAAATCCTTCCTCACATGGTGGAGAAGTACTGACATCTCTAGCAAATGGGATTATCTGTAATGAGATTACATACAAAGAGATTAAGATGTGAACTGACACTCCTAGGAGATACAAAAGAGGCTCCTGAGACAACAGAGAAATGAGGTGTCAGAAGCAGAAGGTGGAATTGCTTCCTTGAGAAGGTTTTTCATGATAATGATAATGATCTTACCCGTATAATAGCGCCTTTCATCCAGAAAGATCCCCAAAGAGCTGTACAAATGCCGTACACTAGTTCTTTTCAGACCATCATGGAAATGCTTCCACCTCTGGTCGGAGTACAGCAGCTGTTTAACCACACACAAGCTCACCTCACATAGCAGCGCTGGGCAGGAACTATTAAGATAAAGGCTGATCTCAGGGAAAATTCTGGACACCAAAATATAACTGTATAAATCTTAAGTCTGAGTCATTCCACAAAACCAGATTTTGGATCTGGGTTTTCATTTCTTTGGTGTTTTTCCCCCTTGCTTTTCACTATTCACACTGACGCGTTTAAATAAGAATACTGAATTAGTTTTTTTAAATGTTCATTAAAGATTTATCTGTTTTCTTCCTCAAATATTGTGCTGGAAAAATGAAAGACCAAAGCAAATATGAAAGAACAAAGCTGTTGAAATTTTGGTTGAAGCTTTGACCCTATTTAGGTTTGCATCTGACTGTGCAGTGCATCAACTGGCCATTGCCAAGCAGATGATAGACAGATGAGACCTGTGCATGCCTGCTGGCAGACACAGTTTTAAAAACAAGACATCTCAAGCCTGACTGACAAGGCTGTGATGGAAGCCACCCAAACCAGTGCAAACTGAGCAGAGACTTCTCCCCAAAGTAACCTTTGAGTCTGGGGTGCTTCAGTTTTCATATCACAGAACACTAAGGTACCTACTGAGCCTTTTAACTTTTCTCTGTAAAGCTGCCTGGCAACAACTTCACATGAAAAGCCTCAGAACACAGGCAGTAGATGTTGTCCAGAAGAAAAAAGTGATTTAAAAAAAACCACTTCTGTGCCCACTCATAGCTCATCAGAAGAAATATCTGTGCTTCAGGCATGGCTTGAAGACATGAGAGCAGCATCGGTGCTCCTCAGATACCACTCCTCTCTCACTCTCTGAGCCCTAAATTACCGTTCTTGTTCTTAGTAGATTTTATTAGTCTTCTTGTCAGTCTTATAAATGGAGTTTAACAGGAAAACAAAATGTATTTAGACAATATGGTCTATATGGCTTTGCAGCTAAACAAGTTTCACTCTCAGTTCTTTCAACTCTCTGGCAAAAGGGATAATGAGACGTTGTGCTTGCTCCTCCGCTCCCATGTTTGCTCTGCCGAGCAACCACCAGCATCAATGCCCAAAGGAAAACTTGCTTATTACTTAGAGGGGGCTTAGTACTAACCCTGGATATTATTTTCCTCCTTCCAGCCTTCAAGCCAAGAAGCCTTAAGTCAAGATTACTCCTTCATTGGTTGCCAGGTACCAGGGGAACTGCTAACTGCTCGCTACAGACCACAGCACAGCATCCTTCAGTGCCTGTCCCTTCCTTCCCTGAGTAGGAGCCCAGGGTCCCAGCCCCTACCAACACCTGACAGCCCTGCCCTGACTCCACAGCTCTGAAAACACCCCTCTGTGGTCCAGTGTCCCTGTCTGCAGCATGGATAATGATGCTATTTATCCTGGCAGGGGTGGCTTTTATTTCTCTGTCAGTCACAGCACACAAAAGAAATATACGCATCCTTGTAGCATCCCTCAGGCATCACAGATTGTTAAACCCAATACAAATTAGAACTATTTCACCCACTGCTGCTGCCATTGGTGAGCTACCATCAACCTCCTGAGAGCACTGTATGAACAGGAGATCTCCTTTGCTCCTCCACATTTGAACTGCATCCTCTCGCCCTGGATGAGAACCCACAGTTTATTTATGATAACAATGCTGTCCTCATAAATGAAATTATTCTACCTTTTTTTCACTTTTTTTTAAACTGAGTATTTCAGGGACTAAGATTACTTTTCTAAAGACACTTGCCAGTATAAACATATAATTTTAGGCTTTAGGGGCTTTTCCCTCTACCTTTATAAGATTATATTGGCATAACCCCTACGTTTGACTCACTTGTCCTGAAATAAAGCTGCTTTGACTGATGTAGCTTAGTTCACACGAATGGTGCATCCAGACTCCTGACGTTTTCTGCCACAGGAAGGTTTTGCTCACCTAACCATCCTGACAAGGTCCACACTTAGGACTTGTAAAGGGCTAATAAGCCTGGCTCTAAGCTCCCCCATGCTTTGTGACTTCTCTAGAAGGAATTAGAGTGGGGAAACCAGCCTCTTGCCTTATTCAGTCTGGTGAGTATTTGAGGCAGGATACATACCACAGCCTCCCAGCCAGCTCAGGTGCACTATCAGCTGTCCTGCCCTGGCTCAGCACTGCTCCCATCCTGCCTCACTATGCAGATACTCAAGGCAAAGCCCATCATGTTCCAAAGTGGACAGGAATCCATTACTCACTGAAGAGGGTCCTGTTTATCACTCTTGCTCTGCAGCATTCAATAATTTTGATCTCTGTCTGGGCTACCAACAAGCACTTCCAGTCCAAAGCAAGAAATGCAGCAGCTTTCATCACCCGCACATAAGCTTTCATTTTAAAAATAATGCTTTTCAATGTCAGCTTGGCCAACAGCTGCTTCTAGAAGATTAGAGCTTTTCTCTGCCTTCTCTGGCAACCCAGATGGATTTGTTTGCCTAGTTTACATTGCACTGCATTGTTCAGCTATCTGTAAGCGTGATCAGTGCTGGCTTCCAATATTTCAAAGCCTGTGGCATCATCATCATCTAATACCAATTATGGGGGAAAAAAGCCTCTTCCAAGTAGCAGCTGTTGAGTTTGGGAGGGGTGATGGGGTACTCTTTGTTCTCTCACACTTAATCAGCAAGATGAGAGGTATTGGAGCTCACATGACACAGCACTTTTAGGACAAGAGACTACATCTGGTCTATTCCCAGGATTTTTCTGGGTACCTATCCCAACAGTGTCTGCAGTGGCTCTTCTACATCAGGATGATCACGGCTTTCCAGGAATGTACAATATAGCAAAACTAACTCTTCCTGACTGGCTTCATGTGCTTTTCATGTCAGGTTCACACCATACTACACCAAGTCCTGCTCAAAGCAAATTAACTGATGCACAATTGTTTGAGAAAAGAAAAATTACATTGGAGATTTCAGCAATCGCTTCATGCTTCTGTTTATCCCTCCAAGCTCTCTTAGAGTATGATTAGCATGTGCTTAGATGTCTCCTGCCACACATTCAAGGAGGACAAACAAGCACAGACTGCCAGGTCCCCCCAGAACTTCTGTTTTTCTGCCTCCAACTCAGCAACTAAGTCAATATATTAAGAACTACCATCAGCGGTCTGTTTTTTTGGAGCTGCTGAGCGCCCACAAGTCCCACAGATATCACGTACAGATTCTCCCTGCTCAGCTGCTTTCCCAAAAGTTTTCACAGCTTTTTTCATTATCTTGCCTCCTCCCCAGTCTGCATTAACTTGTGGGCGTTGACATGTGTACTTCACTGTAGAGAACACAGTCCAGTCACTCTGCAGACACAGTCCATGTCAGATCAAAATGCCTGTAACAATATGGATCTTCTTTGACTTCAACTTATGTCACAACAAAGCTCTTCATGAGACATTTGGCAGAGATGTTGCCCAGTCAAGAAAACATTTCATAACTTGGGGACAATAAACAGCCCTATTACATATGCTGCTACTTCTTTTCTTTGTTTTGTTTACAAGACATTTGACACAAGAATATCAACTTCTCTGTGATTCTTCATTTTTCTTGTATGTTTTCAGATATTAGGATATATTAGGATATTTCAGATATTCATTTCCACCTGTCAATCAACCGTTTTTATGTATATCCATGCAAGGCACAATATATTTTGAACAAGCAAACGCTAAGTGTGAGGAAAACTCTCAAGCACTGGAGATACAGACCCTAAGTAAGTGCAGCCCACAAAACAAGATTGTAATTTTGGATAGGAATCAGTGTTCAATCTGGGGTAGCATTTGCACCACCAGATGTCATAAAACTTGCTATTCCACATTCCTTATGCTGGAAAGTGCTACATCTGGCTCAGGAACACATCAAAAGCTCTGTCTACACAGTGTTTTGCAGGCAGACTCAAGCTTGATTTGACCACACTCCAAGCCAGCCAGGAAACATGTGGCTACACCAGTATGGTGCCAAACCTCAGAGAATCTGCCCAGAAGAGTAAAACTGTGTATGAGAACAGTCAGAGCTCAGAGCAAGTGTCTGCCTCCCTGCAAAAATGTGTGGATGTAACAGGCTCAGATTTTCAGGAAACCTCCGATGGGGTTTTTTGCTTAACCTTCTCCATCTACATGGCTGGTAGCTACAGTAAAGAAATTTTCTTCTCATAAATCAATAATTTTCTCTAAAATTCTTTTCTACAAGGACAAAAGGTGCTTTCATGAAGAGCTGTGAGAGCCTGACCAACAGGCACCTGCTTTATGGGAGCTCTGTCAGCAAGACCCACAGATGAGAACAATCTGGGACATACAACCTCAGTTCAAAGCAGTGGGAAGAATTAGGGCCTTTGAAACTCTTTGTCTGATAGCTCTCAATTATTTGCATACTGAAGCCTTTCCCAGGTTTTGGAAGCAGATGCTTTTTTCAGTATTCCAGGTTGGCTTCTGAAAAATTATCAACAAGTCACACATAAGAAGTTGGACTGTAGTGAACCAGAACAAATTTGTTGTGGGTGATCTATTCCTCATCATAGCTAAATTACTATTAGTCTTTAAAAAAATGTATGCTAAAACTCAGTCCCATGAGTTTAATGAAAGATTTAAAAGTTATGATTTATGCAAGCTCAGTTACCACATAATGTCATGCAGATTGCATCTATTTATCACCTATTTCATGTGTTTGCAAGCAGTTTGAATTTTCCTCCCAGATACTGTGTTTGGACAGAAGTCAAAAGTTTATTTAAAACATGAGAGAATCACTGCAGAAGAAGAGAAGCAAAATGGTGTCATGTCCTCAGTTTTGTCATGCATTGAAGCAGCTTCCAGGCCTGGAGCAGATGGGAAACCTTAGTTTAGGCTATTTCATGGAGCCTGCTCAGGCTGGTGATGGGCTCCAACAGCTTGAGATCCACCTGATTTCTGATGATCCTCCTCCAACACTTCTTTTATGGGAGCAGTGAACTTCCTCCACTCCCATGTGTTTTCCAAATGCATGCCAGGCACTTTGTAAGTTGGTGGTGAAGCAACTGTGAACCTTGACCCAAAACCACTTTTTGTATGAATGCAAACCATGGAATACCAACCAGATGGATGATGTTTGAATGACTGCAGTGAAGACATTCTGGCTTTGCACAACAATGAAGCATGGCCTTTTTGGTCTCCTTGTAGGGAAGTCAACAGTCTGATCTCCCCACCTGTGTTTAGGAGGGGACTTTGCCTCATGAAATAAGCTTGGTGTGTGGGTTTGTTTATGCAGACTTCAGCATAACTTATTTCCTCGGGTGAGAGCTGTTTGCCCAGACTTAGACAGTACAAATGCATGTGATTTACAATGAATTCAGTGGGAAGTCAGCATCTGGATCTGCAGTATTTCAAATTATTGCTTAATACTGAGAATGACATGCCTCAGCTTTTGAAGGGTTTTGTGTGAGATACCCAAAGGAAATTTTCAGGCTACTGAGTTATCATTGCTGAACTACTGCAGCTACTATCTATCCTAACATTTCACTGGAAAGAGGTCATATTTAAGTTGCCAGCAAAGAGGGTCTTGCAAGGCCTCCTTAAATCAAAGTGTGGGTGAACACCAAAAACAACTCCAAATTTTTTCACTCCAGTGATGGATTTTGTGAGTAACTCATTTCTCCTCCAGCCAACCATCATGAGACACTGGATAATATAACTTGCACTTCTCTCTGGCTTAAACTTGCTACGAGCTATCATAACACTTGCAGCAACATTTCATTGATCAAACCTCTTGGAAATGTGACTTTCCCAAATGAAGTTTCAGCATGACAGAGGTAGCAGAAAGGAACTAGTCACGCCAAGGCAGAGCAGTTTAATTTCTTACTTATGGAGTCACCATTACTGTACTACTGTCACCTCTGACAAATTTAAGGGCCCTAAAAAAACAATGGCAATGTGTTGCCATAGACAAGAACTGTCCAGAGTTCTCTGGGTGACACTAAACAGCCCATGTCTCTATTACACTGGTGGGAGACTTCTCCTAAGGCAGATGGACAGTAATTGCTACCAGTCCCAGCAAAATCCCAGCAAGCACCAAAGATTAAAACAGGCACAGGAGACATTTAAGACACAGATGGTACAGAAGGGGAATTTGACCATGCTTTATAATCATCTTCTGGCATTTTTCTCCAAGATAGGGGCAGTAAGCATGCCAGCAGCTCAAGACTGCTGTCTTAGGCTCAGGTGAGGGGCACAAAGGGAGATGCAGTGCTTCCTAGCCCCAGGACCAGCAATAAAGTACTGAGCTTGGATTTACTGAAATAAAAACATCTTAAAAGTGGTAGAGATTCTATGTTCTTTCAGGATTGAGGACTCCCTCAGACAACCAGAAACATCTCATGCAGTGAAAGGTCTCTTGAGGTAGTAAAGACCTATGGATGTCTATAAAGAGGAAAGGAATTTTTTACTTCTGCCTATGAGAAAAAAACAATTGAAAGATCACTTGAAAGATTCCTTTACTTGTCTCAGACAAGTAAGGAGTGAGATCCTCTTGAATAGCCCTAAGCAGAAGACAGCAGCAGTCATACGATAAAATATTACAGGTTCATCTTCTTCCCAGAAAGTTATGTTCAGTAGGTATTTACTGATCTAATTTCTCTCTTTAGTTCTTTTTCATCAGGATAAATGTTATGAACTTTAAGAGGATGAAGTTGGGAGAGTGGAGGCAAAAGAAATATAGATGAATTTCAAGGTAAAAAAGTACACTCCATCCTCAATTCACTCAGCTTAAGTACTTTATGAATATGTGAACAGCTGGTGATTTTGCATATTGCATCATCTGCACCATGGTAGGGAGGTAGAGAGATATGGATAACAACAAGAGGCTTTGGGACTTAACTGAGAATTGGCCAGGACTTTTTGGATATAAATCAGCTATCTTAGTATAAGGGTAGATTTTATACTAAAGTTTTCGCCTTTTTTATTTGACTTTTTGTCACAGTGCTGGTTATTATAATTTCTTTTCAAAGAAAAAGGCAAGTCATCTCTCCAACAGAAACAAGAACAATGCCTCTTACTGGAGTTCCATGAATCCACTTCGATGTCACTTGAAAGACTCCCGAGGAGTCGAGCTGCTTGGTTTCTGTGACACAGCCCAGGAGTCCCTCTCTGTCCAGCTCACGCAGCTAAGTTAAGCTCTTATTAAACTCGGTTGTTATTTTTCTAACAGATTCTTAATTACTGTTTTTTGAAGCAACAATCATCCCACGCTTCGCATTCACTTTGTTTCTCCACCTCTTCGTGCGGTGCAAGCATGTGGGCAAAGCGTGGGAGGCTCCAAGAGCCCAAGCAATTGAAAATTGATGCGGCGCTTTAAAATAAAGGAATGATCCTTATTATAAGAGGGGAAAAACAAAGTAGCACACTGAGATAAACAAAGACGCACAGACAATGCAAGGAAAATAATATTAGCAGATGTTGAGCCAGCCGTTAATGATCTGTTTTATATTTAAATCTATCGCTTGAATGCTGGAGCCAGAACACCAAGGAGCGAGAAAGAAGCCTGGCAGCAGCCACGCACTTCACTTTTATTGCTCTGACTCCAGTCATTGATGTTGACTTTTTAAGTTATCAGTATAAATTTTTTTCTCATGCAAATGGAGTGCTGATGGAAAAGCAGTGCTGATGGCACTGGGAGAGGGAGCTCCTTGCAGACCAAGCACAGCAAACCCCTGAGCACTGCAGCCCTTCTGAGGAACAGTGCCCAGAGCCTGTAGGACCTGGACCAGATCTTTTGTGCAAGAACCATGCAGGAGGCCAAAGACATCTGCAACGAGCAGCTCCTGGCTCTGTTTTGGCTTGGCTGGCAGAGAGCACATTCCTGCTTTTTAGACCTGTACAGCTCATGCTGGGTGACAGGCACCAGAGCTGCCTTTCATACTAATACCTCCCTACAAACCATACCTCAGTTTTCAACAACAGATTACACCAGACATGTTTATTGCAAAGCAAAGTAATGGATAAAAACTGGAGGTAGAAAAGGTCCCTCATGTATTGTTCATTCAGGGTTAAACACTCAATTGCAAACCTGTGAGCAGCCACACAAGAATTAAATGTCATACTATGTCTCAAGATCAAACTTCAGCTAATTTAGACAACACCACAGAGGGCTGGATCTTACTTCACCCTACTCTAAACATATCCTCTCCTCCAGCACCCCTGTGAGGAGGAAACCAAGTGCTTGAGTCTGGACAGGACTACAGTGCCCTTTGCTCAAGTCCTCCCCCAAGACATGGGGACCTGAGAACCTGCCACATCCTGCAATGTTGCACCAGCTGCTCGGATTAGACACATCCAGTGGAGGCACTCAGCTTGGCTGCTCTTCCAGTGTTGGGCTTCTTTGTTTATTCCAGAGTTTCTTGCTTTGAATTTGATTGCTTCCCTGTCCTCACTCATCTGCTCCTGGAGCAGCTCCTAACTACTGGCCATATCATCCTCCTCTTTATATTGACAATTTCATTTGCATTCTGTAACAAATACAGCACTTCTACCTTTCAGGGTGGTATTTCCTGCTTATGCTACATTCAGTACTTTGGTAAAACCTCGTAAATCAGCGCTCCTGATGAACACACACTCTCCATACAATCTATTAGTAACACAGCTGTCTGCTTGCTGTAGCCTGACATAGACATGGAACTGAAAAAAATCAACCTGAATGGAAAGGGCATTGCTCCAGAATTCCCCCCTGCACCTCTCAGAATCAAAGGAAGAGTTCTAGGCTGCTCACAACTTCTGATCCAACTGCAGACTACCTGGATACGACTGCTGCTGTTAATCATCTTTTGTGCCTTCAGTGGAAGGGAAGTCCTCCCTGATCACCTTAGGATCAACTAGATACTGATTCTCCATGAAATTATTTGATCTGTCAGGTTGTTTGACTCTGACTGTCATAAAAATGTCATTACAAACTATTATGTGTACTAATATTTCACTCCAATATACCACCTAACTTAGTGATACAGTTGTTTTTAGGTTATTTAAAAGGAAAAACTCATTCAATTTCATTCTTGCCCCACCGATTTTGGATCAACATGCATTTTTCAGTTCAGACAAGAAAATTTCACCCAAGACACAGTCTGGATGCAGGAAGATTTGGTGCAAGTTCCACATGTTCTGCTCCACTGCCTGTGCTGTCCTTAACCAAACAAATTTGATCCAGCAAGAACTCAAGCACTTTAGAGTTGCTCACAATGACCCTAAAAGTAATTTTAGCCATCACATTGAAATCTTGCCAATGAAAAACAATTAAAATAGCCATTACATAGTTTCCATACTCATTTAACTATGTATTGATGCCATTGGCAATTGGTTAATTGGTGCAGAATCTTCTTCAGTTAAAAGTCATTTCAATCACCTGAATGGAGTAAGGATTCTCTTTCCATACTGATCTTCTCTCAAATGACTGAAGGTCCTCCACTTTTCAGAAACAAGAAAGGCTTAGCCAGCTTTAAAATCTCTTCTAGTTTTAATTACACAGAACTGCTAATTTTAAAATATATATTAAATTTTAATATTTTTAACATCCAGCAACACCACTTCTGACCTTACATGTGTACTCCAGCAGCCCAGAAAAAACAGACTCACAGGTCTTTGGCTTACCCTTTTCCATAGCCTGCTAGATGCCTGTGTTTGCAATTATCTCCCAGTGAATAGTCATGTGAAGTCAAAGGAAACAGAAAACAGATCTGTGATTTATCTTTGCAGTCTCCACACTTCAACAACACATTGCGTTGGAAGCCAATGTTGTGGATGCTAGTACTTGGTAGTGAACAATTGGGACATTATTGCATCCATTATATATTAATAACAGAAGCATGTAACCTATTTTTCTTCCCTTTCTTTCTTCTCTTACCCTTTTTATGATAATTAACAAGGCAATAAACATGTAAAACTTAAAAACCACAGAAGTGGAAAACTGATAAAGGCCTCTGAAATGATACCAAGGGAAAAAAAAGAATCAGTGAACCAGAAGAACATATAAAGTTATTGCCATTGAGCTTTGCAGAGAGCAGAAAAATTGAAAGAATAATAAATAACAAGGCAAATTAAGTTTTCCAGCAAGAATTGAATCCAAGGTGAGCTCAGCTAACTTAAAGACCCTGCCATAGATACAAAGAATGGTTTGGGTTGGAAGATCATCTAGTTTCAACCTCTTTGCCATGGGCAGGGGTGTCATCCACCAGACCTGGTTGTTTGAAGCTTCATCCAGTCTGGTCTTGAACACTTCCAGGGATGGGGCATCCACAACTTTGGGCAACCTGTTCCAATGCCTCGCAACTGTCACAATAAAGAATTTTTCCCTAATATGTAATCTAAACCCACCCTCTGTCAGTTGAAGCCATTTCCCCTTGTCCTGTCACTGCATGCCCTTGTGGAAAGCTGCTCTCTCATCCTCCTGCAGGCCCTTCAGGTACTGGGAGGTGCTGTAAGGTTTTCCAAGAGCCTTCCCTTCTGCAGGTAGAACAGCCCCAGCTCTCTCAGCCTGCCTTTGAGGGTTCCTCCAGAACCCTTCTGATCATCATCACTGTGGCCCTTCTCTGGACTGGCTCCAACAGGTCCATGTTCTTCTGACCCTGAGACCCCAGAGTAGGGTCTCAAGAGAGCAGAATAGAAGGAGGGAATTCTCTCCCTCATCTTGCTGGCCATACAGAATGAAGCTGGCTTTCTGTGCTGCAAGTGCTTATTGCTGGGTCATGTCCAGTTTTTCATCCACAAACACCCCCAAGTCCATCTCCACAGGGCTGCTCCCAATCTGTTCATACCTCAGCCTGTATTTGTGCTTGGGATTTCCCCAGTCCAGGTATAGGGCCTTGAACTTGGCTTTTTTGAACATCATGAAGTTCACACTCGAAGGCCCACCACTCAAGCCAGTCCCTCTGGATGGCATCACTTCTTTGCAATGTGTAGACTATACCACACAACCTATGTTTTCACGTAAACAAAAAGACAGATTCCTTATGCTTGAATAACAGATGCCATTTAGGTTTAGGGAGGGGGAAAGAGACATATTTTTTGAGGCACTCAGACATCCAAGAGTGTTAGCAGCTGTACCCAGCATGGAGAGGCAGCCTGTTCTCCCTCAGCAGCAAATGTTCCACCCAGCCTGGCTCACAAGGACCAGGTCCTTCCCCATCCCACATGCTTTGGACACCGCTCTGCAATTAGCAAAGCACAACATGAAGTGGTGGAACAGCAACATTATCCAGAGAGTAAGAGGGGAAATTCAGCCTATGCTGTGAAAATGGAGATAGCCAAGAGAGTAGTGAGCTCTTGAGGAACTCTGCTGTGATGAGTATGAGCTCCATCTGTCTGATTAGCTACTGCCCTGCCACCTCATTCCCAGGTGTACATGTACTTGCACCCACAGACATGTGGGTACACACAAGTCTCTATGTCCTGCCAGCTGAAAGCAGGAGCTTCTAGAAAAAAGTACATACACTGAGGTCTTAAGTTCAGTTTAACGAACCATCATGAATAAATTTGGCAAAATTTCCTGTCTTGCTTCTTTTCTGTAGCTCAGTCTGTTTTGATCCATTTATGAGAAATTTAGTTTTGGCAAGTGGAAGTCCTTTTTCACTGCCAGTGGTTAATCTGCTCTGTGACACATTCATTCAACCAGAGAAAATCCAATATTGACATTTGTACCTAGGGGGGAAAAGAGGTTAAACACTGGATGTAAAATAAATTGCTGAACTGTGCCAAGCCACTGTGTAATATCTATATCATGTATAGGCAAGTTTCTTGCCCTTAGAACTCAGATGTAGCTCGATCACATCTGGATTGCACTATTATCCCACATAATCGGTCAAATGGATGCTGTTGGATAACATCTGGAAGTGCCTCTGATAGCTCAACTCAGTTGCTCCAGCCTTTTGGTAGTCCACTGAGAACAGATGGTTCACATACTGCTAAACCTCTTTCTTGTTTCCACCTGATAAATAGGATTAAAAGGCAGCTTAAAGTACAGTAAATACTCTCACAACATTAATTTTCTCTATAAGAAATTACTGTCTTGGCCACAAGAAGGTTTAACAGTTCTTAGTAAGAAGGAGATGGTCCACGTGGCCAGACACGTGGGAAGGACTGACCCCAAGAGCCCTACTAAAACCTGTTGTCAGTGTTTGTTGTCAGTGTCATTTTCCTTACTGCTCTAAGTCAGCCAGAAAAAAAATCCTGTTGTACAAGGCAGTGTGCAAACACTGAGTGTGGTGAGACCCTGACTCCAAAGAGTTCATAGCCCAAGGACAACCTCATCACCCTCTATCCACCTATTGTCCATTTGATTTCTAGAGCTGGGTTTAAAAGTCCTGAAATCTGTGACCTTTGCATACTTTGTGCAATGCCTTTATCTGGGAAAAGTCTCACTGACTTCAGGAGACACGTTTCTTAAATGCATGTGGTTTTGGTTTAGGCACACATATATATGGTATTGGACGTGTATGTATAATCTGCATTTCAGTAAATAGCAGGCATAAGTGTTGGTCCAAAGAATATTTCACAGAGGAAGGTCAAAGCGTACCGTATGAAATTTTCCCTTTCCAAAATTAACTGTGCTTGATCTTGTGTGTAGTGCTGCCCAAAATAAGCAAAGGTTAAGCGTTTTTCAATAAAGGTAGCAAGATAATATTGCAATTATCATCAGAATTGGCTGAGTTTTAAATCATGATTAAGTCTTGTAAAGCATTTCTCTTAACTATAAAACTTTGGAATGACCAATTTACTCTTCCTGCACTTTGTCATTAGAAAGAATATGGTGGAAAGGTTAAAAGTAACCTAGCATTCAGATTTAACCAAGTTTAAACAGAAACCTGAGAACCAGTCAGAGCTGGAAACAAACCACTGGTGCTGATTATTCTGACTGCTGACAAATAGAAACTAAGAGCTTTCATAAACAATTAACTTTTAAAATGCCTTCAATTCTACTTTCCCTTATATCTAGAACTTCAACTCATTAACAATGAGCCAAACCAAAGCAATGATGACAACACACAGATTGCAAACATCTTTGCTTGCCTAAAAAGTTCTTTACATCTATTGAGGCCAATGCTACTCACCCTGAACTTTGCATAAGACAAATTAAACAGAGCCACAAACAGCTTCCTGACAACTACATTTTCCTGATAAAGTCATTTTTGTTAGACAAATAACAGAGGAAAGCAAGGTGATCATCAGAGACTGCTAAACTCAGATGTGCAACTAATGATTGGGAAAAAGCCTTTCACAGCTGTAAATTTGAATTCCACAACAAGGAAGATACGAACCACACGGAGCTGTAATGAATATTCAATGGGGTTCTGTCCAACCAACAGTATATTGTTGGCATATCTTTAATGAAGAACATGGTGGCCAACAAAGCTGAGAGAAATCACTCAGAAGTAACACCCAGAATCAGTGAGAGGAAGACCACTGAGCATTATTTACCTAGACAACAAAAAAGTGTTGAGGCAGCACTGTACAAAAACCTGATTTATGAGAGGTTAACTACCATCTACTCAAAAGCATAATGTTTTCATTCCAACTGAAAAGTATTTTACTTGATTATAAAAAAATAAGAATTAAAAAAAAAAAAAATCAAGGCATTTTCCTACAAAACCTTCACAATAGAAAGGTGTTTCAAGGGATTGCCCTGATGACCAGCTTATCTGTAGCAACAGAATTGGAAAGGAAGATGATTTGATCTGCAACACATTCAATGGTATTAAGAATAAAAGTTTAAGAAAGAGTTCATATATGAAACCAAGTGAAATAAAGTGTATATAGGCATAAAGAGAGAAACAGTGGATGAGTCTGTTACTGAGGACAAAACCACAAGTCCAGAACAAAGTAGTAAAAACATCACACTGGTTAAACATGGATGAGACTGGTAGGGTACTAACATCATGTCATGGCACTTAAAAATGATGAAAAGCTACGTGCTCTGCTAGACAGGGGGTGTGAATCAGCTGGAGTGTTGTGTAGCAAGGATCACAAACCCAAGGTCTTCTCTTTGTGGATATTAAGTAACCACACACAGGTTTCCGAGGGACAATGCAAGCAGCAGAGCAGACAGCACATCCCCAAAGCTGCCCCTTCGTTATATATGAAATTATATCAACCAGTCGAAACCAGTGCCACTGCAGTGAAGACTCACTCACTGTGTCCTTACCTACTGGTCAGGCTACAGCTGAGGCAAAATCCCCCTAAATTACCCTGGCACAAGGCAGCAGTGGATCAGAGCGGTTTCCTCATCAATTTAGTGTCTCTGAAACAGACATTTTTGTTTCCTTTCATCTTGTTTCCTTTGGTTTGTATATTCACAATCATGGATAGCTTCGTCAGTGAGGAATGTAAAACCTATACATATGTGTATATATAGTTGCACTTCTACAAGAGATCAAGGATTTAGTTTCATCAGAGTTGTCCCAGTGCCACAGAGGGCCAAATAGTATATCTGATCCATCCTGTATTACCCTTCAAATCTGGAGTCTATTCCACAACATTATTATCAGGGTGAATCTCTGCTCCTAGGTACTCGGCAGCTACTAAAACTTCAGTCTTTTGAAGAACAGGTTAATGTCTATTCTTACCCCAGAACTCCTGTTAAATCAGATGCAGACTTGGTTTCCATCTATGTTTAAGGTTCCTCTTCTTGTGGAGGGAGCATTTATTATCAGCACCAGCTTCATAATCTTGGGATGGAGGCTCATCTGGCTCTGGTGTCTTCTTTATCTTCATTAACTCTAATTTCATTATCACCTGTCCTGGAATGACCCTGGGATCACTCACTACTTCTTTCTTTCTCCTCTGGGAAATGAATTTCTGTTTTTGTCCTCAGCTACTGAACTGCTTTTGTGAGCCCTGCAGCAAATAATTAATATTAGCAGTATCCCCTTCATCTCTCACCAACCTGGGTGCCCCACCCCATCTTAAAAGCACTGCTGACTCCTTGACTCATCTTTCTGTTTCTGATATACATGTTTTTGAAAGCCTCTAGAATATTCTGCTTGGCTCAGTAGTCGTATTTCATCCATGGTGTGAGATTTTCTCACTTTTTTTTTTTTAAATCTGTTTATTAACCTTCCTATTCCTCACCTTCCCTTCTTACATTTGATGTTCAGCAGCTCTCAGAAGTCTTTTGCATGACATAAGAACCAATTTTTCCAGTTAATTATTCAACCCCTTCTCCTGCCTCTCCCCTCCCCCGCAAACAAAAGTGTTATGAAGGTGGGCTTGGGATGACAGGGCATTGCTGGATTGAAGAAACAGCCTGAATTAAAGGTCTTTTCACAAAAGAGAGGTCTTGACTGAAAATCTCAGAGGGCCCCCTGACTGGAAGGAAAAGTTGTGTAAAAAGCAGGCGCCCCAGCTCCTCTCCCTGGCAGCAGCAGAGGACATTGTCATCTGATAAGGTAGCAGGGCAATAACATTTTATTTCTGTCCCACACCTAATGAACGGAGCTGCTTGGCACAAAACAGAAACATAAAAAATGTAGGGGAGGAATGACAATGACCAGGAAAGGAGAGAAAAGGAAAGAAACCTTTTCTTCAGCTCTGTGTCTTTGACGCACATCTGAGGTAATAAATGGGGAGTTTTATGATCTAGTTGCATTTTAATCAATTTTCACTCTTAACTGCATTGTAGAGGCTGCTAACTTAGATTCATGTGTGGCTTTACATTCCCCCTTCACTATCAGCAGCCTTACAAGAACAAAGTCTCCACCGTGGACTGCTGCTCCTGTGGAGCACACGGGCAAGAAAAGCTCCCCTGAACAGAAACAAAGAGGAGGAGCAGGATCCTTTGCATAAACAAGGGGAAAATGGAGCAATTGTGCTGCACAACATGAGGCGAGAGTGGAAGTTCAGTGGCTGGCAGCAACCCGCAGCCACAGATCTTTGGAGAAATAAATCCTGGCACCAAGAATTTGGGAGAGTCCAATAAAAACGTCGAAGCAAAGGCAGAAAACTCTTTCCTCCCGGTTGTGTACATGTGTCCACACAACCAGCATATGTTAAGCCTTTAAATGAACATTTGGCTGTGAAACAGTAGCTATGGCAATACGCAGGCACGGATTTATGTACTGTACGTACATCTCTCATAGAAAAGCTCTCTGTTTCTGAACCGGACTGGCAGCTGCTTGAAATTTTCCCCTTCCCTTTCCCTAAGGTCTCAGGTGTGGGATTCATGAGCCAGTGTCTCAGCTAGAACAGGTGTCTATCGCTGTGTAAATAGCAATTAGGCCCAAATTTCAGACTTTTTTCAAATCCCTATCTGAGGAAAAGCCCAGGAATAAATAGTTGCTGTAACGGCCAGGGGTATTGTGTAGCATTATAGCCTCCAGCTGGGCTATTACATACTATAGACGGGTGAAGAATACAAGCACCTGACAGATGTGTTCTGTTAGCTTCATTAGAAAAGAAACAAAGAAACTCCTCAATTAATAGCAGTGGAGCCAAAGGGAAGGGGGGTGCGGGAGGGAGGAATCATAGCCTGTTATTTAAACAGAGTCAGGGAGCCTTTCACTGATGGCTTAATATGATTCATTAATAAAAACAGCTTTTTGAATGCCCAGTTTAAGTCAAAAGAAATCACTAGCGTGGGTTTTTTTGTTGATGGTGGGTATTTTTTCCCTGCAAAAGAAGGGCAAAATGACAAACTAGAGTTTCTGAATTCATTTTGTGTGAGATTGCTCCTTCTCAAAGCTGCCTTTCCCTGGGGTATTTATCCCTCAGGGTGGTGGCACAGTCATCAGGAGCTGACGGGGTCATAGTGAGACTCTGGATGAGAGAGATTTGTAGGGAATAAAATGGAAACATTCAACGTAATATGGAAACATTCTGTGTCTCAACTAAGAATATTTAAGGATTTTAAGGTGTCAAAATGGAGCTCCTCGTTATGATGGAAGTCAGATGGGTCTGGAAAGCCACACCTTTCTATCATGACATGTTATTCCTGTTTGAGGGCCTGAATTAACAGCAAAGCCAAGTAGAATTTCTGTACCACTTCTTTAAAAGTTATAGACTCCAAGTCTCTAATGCAGTTTTAATTATAATAAACTTCAGTAAAAATTTTCTTGTACTGCATCTCCTCATGTCCAGGTGCAGGACAGGGTAGAGAATCTTGTGGGCAGCTACAGAAACCAGTTTCCTCCTCCTAGATGTAAGATGAAGCCATCACAACCTTTTTATACCTAACAAAACTCAAAGGTAGCATAATTCTTATGCTGCAGTGCTTACTGCTCTCACTGATGGTGGCTACAAGCATTATCTTCCTGAAACACATTGGAAAGAGAGGGAGGTGTTTCAAACACTTGCATTTTCAGGGGGCTCCCAACATGAACCCATCTGCACTGGAGGATTTTAAAAATTAAGAAATTGCTGCAGCACTTCCATGGGGTGAAGTAGAATAAACAGGAAGGAAAGGATAATTTGGCATGTGAGAGTACAGAAGGAGTCCTGTGATGGAGGTGGCCATCGTTTGCATCTTGCCCTGCCAAGAGAAGAGCTTGCAGGATTTACCAGACTCCATCTGGGCAAGGGGATGGTGCTGGTGTGGCTCCCATGCAGCAATGTGGATCCATGTGGCCCAAGAGCAGTGATGACAAAGCTGGAATCCTGAGTTGGAGGGTTGGCTTGATGAAATTTTTTACAGAAAGACTGAGAAGACCAGAAACACCTATCAACTCCTCTCACGTATTTCCCTGCAAGTAGCTTCCCAGAGTGCATTAAATGATGTTTTGTCAAAGCCTGCCTCTAAATGTACCAAACGATGGGTCTTTCATCACTTCCCAAGGGACAGTCGTCCATGGCCAAATTGATCTAGCTGTCAAGAAGGATTCTTTTATATATTCAGCCTAATTTTTCCTATTCTTAATTTCATCCCATTACTCTTAGTTAAACCCACTCCTATTGTCCTAAATAATTCACCTCCCTCAGGAATTATCCCCCTCCATGTATTTGTAGGCTATTCTTTTGTCCCACTGTAGTCTTCACTTAGTGAAGCTATCTATATTTAATTCTTTTAATCTCTTTTCATAAATTAGTCCCTCCAGTCAGTGAGGGAAAGGGCACATTTGAGACGGTGTTCAGTGATGAGCTAGGATACTCTGCTACAGTCAGGATATCTAGAGCATGGAAAATGCCTAGGGGAAGCCTAAACATTCATAGTACTTTTTTTCTTTCTTTTCCCCAAGTGTTTGAATGGCTGTAGACAAAGTAATATTTCTGAAGGAGAAAAACATTACTGAAGATCTCTGTTTAATACTCCTTTTTTTGTGCCCCTGTTGTAAATGTCTGCTTTGTCCTCAGTTAATAACCTCCACCACCAGCTGGCCAGCTCTTGCTTACCAGCTTCGCCTTCCTTTACACTCCAGCCTAGATTTTTTTTATATCTGCATGAAAAGCAGGAAATCAGACAGTGTAAAAACAGGTTAAACTCTATATGATAATAAACAAGTGCACTGCTGCTTTGGCATGCTGGAGGTTTTGCCATCAGGCTTGAAGAAGCTGTTTATTTGTGATAGTTGGTATACTTGTGAAAAAGTTATTGCTTTTCTAATGTACATAAATTCCTGATGAAAGAGATAGCAGCGCTATCTTCTTACTCTACAGACAGAATCAGACAAGAGCAGTACTCTTGCCCTTCCCACCCAAAATTAATGGCTTGGAGGATTCAGACTTATGAGTTAGATATAAATTAATGACTGGTTTGTTTAAATTGTTAGTTTATTTCCTAAGGGCAGTTTGTATGATAGCAAAGTCTCCCTTTAGGAAAAACCTGTATAATTCTATATGAGTTGCATGTATTTGCTGCAAATCACTCTCTGTTTCAATCAAGCTCTACATCTGAAGAAAATGAAGTGACTTTTACTGGGAGATGAGGGTAGTGCAGTCTTTGAATCATTTGTGTTGTTTGTTAAAAAGGAGTAGTTATTATTACTTGTACTTTAAGTCATTTTTCCTGTGTAACTTTAAACTCCTTTATCAGCAGGTTGAATTTTATGTTAAAACATACACCCTGACACAATCTTAAGGCAACCATCAGTATTTGTTAATGGGGTTATAGGATTATTTGACTTCTGTATTGAAAAGGAATTTTCAATTGCTTTAAATACATCCAAAGACTTGGAATGACTGGGCTTGTGCATTGAAATAATTTAAATATCTAAAAGAGAAATGCAGAATCCAGCACATGAACCAGTGCCCATAATTGGCTCTTATACTTCAGCAATTTATTTATTTTTCTCTACAGCTGACTTAATACCAAAAAATGAATTCAGTACTTGCCAAAATGCCTACTGCAAAAAAAGTCAAACAATTCATATTTGGGTCATACAAACCTGAGAAACATTAGAGACCAATAAACGAGATCTTCTGGAGAATATGAAAATAAACAGACCCCTATGTCAATGTGAAACAATTCAGTCTTTAAGCCCCTGGCTATTATCTTTTCTTTTAGCATTGTGGCAACACATAGGATCACTACTGGTTATAAATGCTGTACAAGCACGAAACCCAGAAAAATCCTTAACTTTGTAGTTTTTACACTAAGGACAGTAGTTGGATCATGAGAGAGCTAGGTAAGAGTGTACACATGTACAGGGAAGAGGAGCATCGATCACATGTACCAGGTGCCCTATGAGTGCCCTCCTCCTCTCAAGGATTCCTTCTCTTCCACGACAAAGCCCATCTGTCTGCTCAGTGACCAGAGCAATGGCTTCACATGGCTGCTGGTGGCTATTTCTACAGTCAGAAGATGTCCATGAAGACTTCATCCCAAACTGACACCTTCAGATCCTTCCCTCTAGAGTGTTAATAACATGGTATCTCCACATGTCAAATAGCTTTGTTCCAAAAGAAAAGTGCATATTTGCTTCCCTTGCAGTGTTTATGGGTCAACTTGAGTGCAAAATGCGAATATACTCAGGCTGGAAACTCTATTTTAATCTCTGGGTTTGTTATATTTTCTTCTTTCATCATCCTGCATTGCAAATTATTCTAGTTCTATTTCTCTGGTGTATTAAACTAGTGCATTGCTAAGTCTCAGCTCTCCATTCAGGTTCTGACATCAAAGCCTTAGGCCAATTTTATTTCATTTGTATTTTCTGTCAGAGTAATGTCTTTATTCTAAAATGCCCTTCTCATATCAACTTCTCAGGTGGCTTGACAAAAGTAGAAAGTGTGAGGAAGGAAAGAAACCCTCCCCCACGCTGCAGTTGGCTGTATGGCTTTTATGTTTTCACCCTCTCTGAAGGGGAAAATGTACAACACACATCGAGAAAATGGAGTTCAGGACGCCATTTAACAATGAAAGGGATATTTTTCTAATCCCAGCAGAGAGACCTGCTCTCTTTCAGTTATAGTTATAGTTACATAGTTATAGTTATAGCTATAGTTTTATAGTTATAGTTAGTTATGTATGTATGTATGTGTGTGTGTGTATGTATTTAAAAAGCCCACACACAGAGTTTTAAAAAACAGCCAAGCTGCTGTTGCTTTGGGCTAATTTATTTTCAACTGCAAGTGGCACATTTACTCAATTACAAACAAAATTTTAGTAGAGCAGAGTGAAAATCTATCACATCTAATTATGATGACAATGCAGTGCCATGCAGCTGAGGGTTAGGCTGGGACCAGACGTGTTTTTCTTGAGGCCATCAAGGATTGTGCTGGAGGTTTTTTTATGCGTGGGTAGAAAAGTGATTTAAGCTGAATGACAGGAAGCCCAAATCATTATGTCATATTAAAGACTGTCAAGGACCCACCTCAGGATGGAAGTGTTTCATGTCAGCTATAATGCCAGAATTAGGCAAGGTAAGGATGGCTGTGAGCAGGATATTTTAAACGTCACAGGACAAGGGGAAGCATAAAACAAGTTTATCAGCTGGTTTTGCAAATTAAGCAGTTGCAGCACTTTAAAACTTTTATTCTGTTTAATATTCCCCATTGTATCCAGCAAAGGGCACATTGCATTCTGATAGATTTTAGATGTGAAAAACAAATGTGTCTTACCTACAAAATCACATGCACATAAACACATATAACCAAATATTTTTAAATTCCCTTGCATGCATACACATCTGCCTGCAGCAATCCATGCACTGGTGACACTGAGGACACCGAAATTTCTGGGTCATGTACTTTTGCAAGGATCTCAGGAAGCCGTGCCACCTCATATCTCCCTCGTGCTTTGTTTTCAGAAATAACGATTCTCACCCCTTTAAAAATAATAAAGATTTGGGTGGCACAAAATACAGATGCCTCCCAAGCACAAACACATGTATACATGTTTTGAAGGCTACTCCCCATTAAGTGCTTTGGTTTTGGATAGTTTAATCTGTGTCCTTAATGGTTTAAGACAGAACAATGGGCTTCTCAATTTAGGAATGTGCGTGTTAAAGCAGGGATCAGATGAGACCTCTGTACCAAAGCAATGAGTTCCACCGGAGTATTTCAAATAAATCTAATCTACTAGAAATCAGGACTACATTTTGGATCACAAAAAATGTGGTGCCTTAGGAAAGGAGTATTTCAAAAAGTAGTCGAACAGTGCCAGTAATTCAGCATCAGCAGTCAGGAAAAAGAAACCTCAGCTCACTGCATTGCTAAGCGAATGCAGCTGATTGCTCCCTTGCAAGTGGTGACGATTCAGATTCCTCAAACATTGCAACAGCTTCCAGTAATGTTTTACATTGACAGCTCTGGGACAAAATTTTCATTCATTCACTCTTTTCTCTAAGCTTTATGTCAAAATTAGGAATGAGTAAATCCTGCTTCTTTCCCTGCTTTCTTTTGCTTTACCCTACAGCTCTGCTTTATTCTTTACTGGAAAAAAAAAGTCAAGGTAAAAGAATAAGTAAAACCAACAGAAAACAAAACATTTAAAGAGTTCTCATTAAAATTAAAACTGCAATATTCTAAAGCAAAAAAGGACTCCCACCCCCCATTTTATCAAATACCTATTTTTGCCATAGTCTGGGGAACAGCAGAAACCTACCAAGATATTGCTTGGTAGATGAGCAGTCTACCAAGATATTGCTGCCTGAATGTCTATTCATATTCTAGATACTATAGTGACAGATACAAGAGAAGTGAGATTTTTTTTCCAGCAACTGGATGACAAAAAATATGGGATTGAATAGAATTTTCTTTCCTTGGGTATGCAGATACAGAAATGTAGCATGCATTTATAATACTATCTCTTTATATATTATTCACACAATGTTTTGATTTGCTGCAAATTACAGAAGTCTTAAAATACTAATTTTAAAAAACTTGCCCTGACTGCCTCTATCACACACACACAGACACACACTTATCTTCTATAGAGTAACTCCTCTTTCTAGAGAACCTTATAAGAATATTTCCCCAGCACTATTAAGCCTGAGAGGATGCACTGAAGGGCCACTCCTGTAGCTACTTTTAGAAGGGTCAGACTGGGGTTGATAACAACATTTTTATGCTTCTTCTCTGTCCTTTATGCTTCTCTGTGTGCTGTATTTAAGGCAATAAACCCAGAGTGAAATATAGAAACCACAAATACATTTATGTCCATAGGAAAAAATACTCAGTGGGCATTTCTTCAAACATGCAATATAGGAGTGAGAAGCCATGACATTAAAGTAATTCAGTATCACTATTTTACTCATGTCAGATCAAAGTTTGAGAAACGGTATCTGGATAATGGAATTTTATTGTTGCTATGACACAAATCAACATCCACACCCAGCCTGAATTCAGTTTATCACAGAGGAAGCTCCTCATCTCCCAAGCATCCATACATATAAATTAAACATTCCTAGATCAGAGGTTATGAATGAAAACCAAGGTGTTTGGAAGCTAAATCAAATGTCCATATCAATCAAATATCCAGTGTAGAACTATCTCTGCTAATGTTTACATTTTCTTTGAGACTACTTTTGTCATTTCTGTAAATAGCAAACAGCCACAGGAGCTATTTTCTCACCTACATCAGGAGGAGTTTTGGAAGAAGTGAGTATTCCTAACTTGGACACAGAGTTTCACAAAGGTAGGTTTTTGGACAGGCAAAACAACAGCTGAGATTATTGGTCCTCCACAATGTCCAGACAACATCTAAACACTCCTGAGAAGCAGCTCCCAGACTATTTACACTGCATATCTGAATGCTCCTGTTACAATCCAAAATAAAGACCTGCTCTGGGACTCAGTGGGGAAAAAAGGTACCAGAGGAAGTTGTGAGTGATGGGGAAAGGAAACTGCTGTGAAGAAAGCATCTAGAAAAGGAGGTGAAGGGACACTGGACCACCATCACAGGCTGACAGAGAAAGGTGGAGGTGCTGAAAGAAACACCTGGAAGTTCCTCTTCCAGGAACTGGCTTGAGGCTCACATGGTCCAGAAAATTACAGGAGTGCAAACTGAAGCAAGGCGCACCAAAGGTGCAATTGATCCCAGGGAAGGGCTTAGGACAACTAACCCCACCATGGAGCTTGTGCTGATACCACGGTCACCAGGCTTCTGTTCCCTTGGAAAGCATGTGCCCCTCCAAAATGGACAAACTTGATGTGCCCAGCTGCCCCAGACCCTGGGGATGCAGCACAACCAACATGAGCCTGTGCCATGTTATCAAACAGCCTGGCTAGCACCACAGGGCTCTCACAACGTGCAACAACCACTCAAGTTAAGAAAGGCAAAAGGCTCAGATGATGCTGGTTCTGTTTAGCCTGAGCCTCCTATCAGGAAAAGGAGAGGCAGAACAAACACTGGTGAGTTTATCAGGAACAAGAGATGGTTTATTGAGAAAGTGTTCAACAATTGCTTCTTTGAAAGAATTTGGAACATCGCCCCTTCAACAGCGCTGCTTACCATCCGCTCCAAAATTAGATTGGCAGATTCCTCCTCGCATTTTCCTACCAGGAAGACTTTCTACTCCATCCATTAACCCTGAATCCCACATACTCGATATAAACTGACGACTGATAGCCAATGGTATTGGCAGACCTGCTCACCAAAGCTATTTGCACAACAGGAAACAGCCTGTTTCACTTCATCATTGTGTAATTCAGTGCCATGTCATTAGAGATCTGAGGGAAAATTCCATAGGAATAGAGATTGAAAAGAACAGGACTTTTAGTTTAGATGAGTAGCAAAAACGGACTTTTTTATGTGACAGTAAAAAAACCTACTTTTGGATTATCTACTGTTTCTCATAATGAAAGAACAAGAGATTAGAAAATGAAAAGCATTCAATTGAAAACTGATAAAAGAGTTTATTTATTTCTATACTAAATGCAACTAACTTCAGGATCTAAATGTCAACTGATATGACTGAAGGCAAGAAAAGAATTCAGTAGGATTAGAAGTTTATCTGGATATTAAGAATATATATCATTACAAAACTAACCTGCCAAGCTATGACTTTTTCTCCTGCAGTTATTTAATATAACAAACAGCTTTTTTGAAAATTTTGAGGTATTCAACCTGAAGATTTAAAGGGACTCATAGAAAATCACTGAATGAAATTGTACCGTACTTGCTGTCTCATAATTCTACCTTACTGGCAATCTGAATCAAATAATAAGCTGATAAACAAAACAGGCTGGAAACATATTTGTTGGCCAAATCTGTAATATTCAAACCTCACTCTCATAGTTCATCAGCAGAATAACCCTTTGGCGAAATTTAAAAAAAAAATCAAATCTATGTACTTTAGGGTTTTCCATCATGCAGAGGTATTTCATTTTTTTTAAATATATTTACCCTGCTACATTCAGTATTAGGATTATGCATGCTTCTGACTTCAGGGCTTCCTTATTTTAGGATGTCCCAGCAGAATGTAACTTGTCTTTCTAATGAAATGCTTGGCTGGTGGGTCCTACAGTTTTGCCTTTGTAAATATGTGCCAAATTCATCTCCCAGCCTTGAACTGACTTCCCCTAAACTCACGAGGTGAGCTCCTGCATGTCTAACTGATTTAAATTCAAAGTGAACAGCATGAATCCTCTACAATCTGCATCTTTCTTACAGCTCACGCTTCCAAAGCACGACAACTTTGAGATGGTTTAAAAATGGAGGAAGCTATTGCAAAGTAAATACTGCAGCTCATTTTACATGCCCAAGCCTGTGAAATACCTTCACTAATCTACCTCATATTTCCATCTAACAGTTCTACCAGATTTGTTTAAAAGCAGATATGCAAATTTTAGGTTGAAGGTAGTTTCTTTCAGGAAGATGAACATAAGGGGTAAATAAGACTCGACTGCAGAAAGACATTAATTCAACTGCAACAGCTTCGTAATTCAGAGTATTAGATTAATGCTTTATGAGCACATTATCTACAACTTAATGTAAATGCTGTAACAAACTGAAATTCTGAGATAGAGACTGTTCACAGGTTTGGCTTGGACCCCATCCACAAAGGCTTTATTAATCAGCACAGAAAGTTTAGTCTAACCTTTGTCAGTCAGTTCAAGGTAGAGAAGCTTCCCGAAGGATGGAATAAATGTCTTCCATCCTTGCAGATATCTAGCAGCTCCCTCTGCTCTAGCCATAGGGCTGGCTCAGACCTTCCAATGTCTCCTCATCACTCCTGATGTGCCAGACAACTCGAGCCATGACCGAGGCACCGCTGCTGTGGGTGCAAGGGCAAGCCAAGATTAAAAGGAGTCTGTCACATGGAAAAAATCAAAAGCCAAAGCTCTGTATCACTGGTAATGCCCCCAAAACCCTGCAGGACATGCACACACTTCACAACACAACAGCAGAGACATTCTCCAGCTTTGCCCTCTGTTCCATCCAAGCCAGCTAGAACTCACTACATTCCTATCCTGCATCCTTCTACTTTTGTTTAGACCACCACACACAAGGAGAACAGCTGAATCAGGAACAAGCAGAAAATTACTTTTTAGCAACATTACAAATGTTAACCTAGACAAGCCAACAAGCAAAAACCCAGCATGGCAGTAATAGTGATGAAGCCAGAGCACTTTATCATAATCCCATCTAGTGAGACAGGGAATTTTTGTCAATATATTTCATGCTCAGAAAATTTACTACTCAGCACTTTGACACTGTACTAGCCAAACACATTCTATTTTATTTTACTTTATTGTATTTCATTTCATTTTATTTTATCTTATTCTGGAAAGGTTCTTTTATTTAAAAGCACACCTTGGATCCAGACCAGTTGTTCTCTCACAGAAACTTCCTGACTCATTCAAACAAGGACGCACAGCAGTGCCTACATGAGTACAGTGCACTGGCAGAAAGCACCAAGAATATGGGCAGAAGTCCTTGAGACAATTTCCAAGGACATTTACATGACAGAATACTAGGAACCCTTTTACAAGAATTTATCCACGGAGACCCTTACAGATCTGGCACAGAGACAAATAATTATATCACATTACAGGTTAACAGTGGACACAAGTACAGGGACTCCACAAGCAACCAGGATGAGCAGTGCCAAGGACAACACAAATCTACTTGGAGAAAGGAGTTATGAAATAACTTTGCCAACTTTGAAAATATCTTCTGAAGCTGGACAGTGGGTGTCTGAGCTATGCCATGGAGTGTTAGGGTTTATAACATCAGGCAGAGTGCTGCTCTCCTTCCTCTTTAGACATCCTCAGGGTCTCACACCTCTGTGAGCACCTCACAAGTCTCTGGTCTACTCTAGATTTTGTGCATTTACCCTTCTCTCTCCAAGGCCATCTTTCCATATCTCTAGCAGCTTCTATAGACAACTTCCAGCCTTTCAGATACTTTGCAGATACTTCCATCTTGCATATCAAGCTGTTTTAAAAAATTCTTTATTATTTGATGAACTGAAAGAGAAAAGTTTTGTAAAATAGACTAACTTCCCTTGTATTGGCTGAAGAATGATTTACACATGGGAGGTTGGTATTTTTAAGTTCCACAGACTCTAACACATTACTTCCTTCTTTTTTTTCTTTTTTTTTTCTTTTTTTTTTTCTGGATACTCCACTAGCTTCTGTGATTTATTCCAACTATTTCCATGGATGTCCTTGACCTTTGTTCACGAGTTGAAATTGGGTTTGATCTATCAACCTGACTTAATCAAGTTACTCAAAAGTTCCTCAGTCTTCAGGAGCTCTGATACCTAAGAGTTTTTGTATTAGCTGATCAATTAAAATTTTAAGCAACAACTTGCAAGAGAAGAGCATTAAGCAGCACATTCCCATGGATGAGGCACCTATGAGTGTCAAAAATCTACAAAACCTGGAGCCAGCCTCAAGCCAAGTTTAGCTCTGGCAGAGGCAGGCTTACCATCCACCCTCAGTTTTATTCCAGTAACCTTTGTGATGTTGTTCTATCAATGTTACCAGTAACTCCAACCACATTTATTTTGTTCTTAACCCTTACTGAACTTGGCAAATTCTTTCACCCTCCAATGGTTCAAGAGAAGGGAAAGATCTTATTGCGCAGCTGTGCAGGGAGGTATCAGGATGGTGGAGTTTGGACCAAGGGCTGTGAAAAGCTGAGAGCATGGAATTTATGCTACAATGAAGCATCACCAACTCTCAAGCAATCAGCATTAGCCCTGAGAAATCACTCAATACCTTCCTGAGAAGGCTGTGGGACTGCAAGGGTGAAGCCCTGAGGATGGAGCTGCTGCTGGCCCACACTGGCAGCCTCAGTGGCTAACAGGAATACTGGTGTGAGACAGCCATAGCCTTTAGAATTGGATAAGAAAGAATAGAAGGGAAGCGGTGTAAAATGTCACATCCAAACTAGAGAACAAAACAAAGGGGTTTTTTTCCCCTTACAGCAGGGAAAAAAAGTACTCACAGGAGCTTCTTATCCTTTCTTCCATCGTTTTGGGTTGGGTTTTTTTTGTTGTTTTTTTTTTTTTTGTTGTTGTTGTTGTTTTTTTGTTTTTTTGTCCTTCTCAGGTTTCCTTCATGCAGGGAAATAATTCTCTCTCTGTTGACACCTTATGCAACCACAGACGTGTCAGCATGAGCTGACTGGATGGAAAAGAAAAAAAAAAAAAAACATTTACCCCCAGCATTTCTGAGATCTGCTGAGTTGCCATTACTGCCGTGATTTATCGGGGCCTGTTACACATTTTACCTTCAGCTTCGCTGTCACCCAGATGCTTTTCTTTCAAGAAACGAGAAACACCAGTGAGCTGCCCGAGTCTGAGGGAAAGAAGGCAAAGGGGAAACACAAAAGGGGTCTGCCCATGGTTCAAAAATGGGAGCAATAAACACAACGCGGAGCAGACCGCTGCTGAGGGATGCTGAGGGAGCCGGAGAGAGGCGGGGTCCCTTGGGCAGAGGAAGGACCTCCAGAGCCCGGCTCTGTCCCGGAGCCCCTCAGAGCCCGTCCTGGTCCCGGCTCCATCCCGCAGCCCCTCCAGAGCTCGTCCTGGCCCAGCTCCATCCCGGAGCCCCTCAGAGCCCGTCCTGTCCCGGCTCTGTCTCTCAGTCCCCCGGCCCCCGGCGGGCAGGGAGCGCAGAAATGCCGCCTCAGCAGGGACAGGGCCGTCCGCCTCCCGAGCACTTCCCTGCCAGGGAGCAGATAAGAGGGAAAAGGTGAACGAGAGCACTTGTCACAGCAGATGGCGGCTTTGATTTGCAGGAAAGCCGGGGAGGGGCGGCTCCCCCCGAGCCCCGGCCCGCCCGGGATTCCCAGAGCCGGCAGGTCCAGCCAGGGCTCCCGCAGCCCCGTGCATTCTATTAACGCTGTGCTAATCAGCTGGAAAGCCACGCATTGGTTTTCTTGAAAGGATTCAAGGATCAAATAGCCATGAATAGAGCTGGCAAAACCTAATCTACTAATGGATTTAACTTAAGAGAAATATGAAGCTCAAAAAAAAAAAAAATTATTTGGGAGCTACTTAACTAGTACTTATCTTTAAAATACTTTCGCTGAATTTCTCTATTCCACTGAGGTGGAAAAATACAGTCATATTTTTTTCAATGTGTTTGGCCAATAGCTCTAAACAATGCTTCTCCCCTTCCCTTCCCTTCCCTTCCCTTCCTTCCTTCCCTTCCCTTCCCTTCCCTTCCCTTCCCTTCCCTTCCCTTCCCTTCCCTTCCCCTTCCCTTCCCTTCCCTTCCCTTCCCTTCCCTTCCCTTCCCTTCCCTTCCCTTCCCTTCCCTTCCTTCCCTTCCCTTCCCTTCCCTTCCCTTCCCTTCCCTTCCCTTCCCTTCCCTTCCCTTCCCTTCCCTTCCCTTCCCTTCCCTTCCCTTCCCTTCCCTTCCCTTCCCTTCCCTTCCCTTCCCTTCCCTTCCCTTCTCCCTCTCCCAGATTCCCAAGGCTGGACTCCGCAGAGGGTGCCAGGAGGCTGCACAGGGCATTGAAGAGCACCTGTCCCACACTAACCAGGGCTAACACAGGAATCCTCCTCTCTCCCAGCAGCTCATCTCCACCTAATGTAAACCATCACCAAGATCCCTAGCCACAGGCAAGGCTCCCACTGTGAGATGCACTGTATAAGCACAACACAAGAAAATGGTGTAAAAAGAAAAAAAAAAAAAAAAAAAAAAAAAAAGAGGCTTAATGTGAGAAAGGAGATGTCAGACAAATGCAGACAGGAAGGAAATATGAGGGAATAACAGGAAAATAATAGTCAGCTGGGCAGGCAGTGACTCCAGCACACCCACAAGCAGTTGTTCAGTCTTTCATAGATACCATTATAAAGGACAGTTTGAAGGCGGGTTGGACAGCAGCAATAAGGCAAGTTTGGATTTGGCTGCAGGGGATGCATCTTGAGCTCAAAATGCAGCAGGAAAGAGAACAGAGAGACACTTGTCTTAAGCTTTAACAATGCAACAGGGAAGCAAACACAGAAGCCCTTGTTTGAAAATTTAACAAATGAGTAATAGACACCAGAAAATTGTCTGACTGGAGGTGGAAGCAGATATTTCATAAGTACACAGAAGATGGTGGTGAATCAGTGATGTTCTAACTGGGGAATCAGGCCTTGAAAACTAAGATGTGTAACTGATTTCAATGCAGCATGGGAAGACGAGTAGGTGGACGAGATCCCTCAAGACTGACTGGCGTGATCCACACAATGAGGCATAGAAAGCTTGGGATATCTGGCTGGGTGGGTGACCTGGTAAACAGCTTCACACAGTCACAGACCTCAAAAAGAACATTTTAAAACCAAGACTACCAAATTTATTGTGCAGAAAATTACACTGACAAATTACCTCGTCTTCTCCTAGGCGTAAATATGAACTAGCAGGTGTGAACCGAGGTGCAGTTTGTGCAAGGAACAGAGTCAAAGCTGGACAAAATCAAAACTGGTATCAAGTGAGCAGAAATCTCCAGTGTGAGTCTTCCCTGCCATTGTATTATAAAAGGGAGTACACAGACTGCCTTCTGGATCTTTCTGCAAGCCATTTTCTCTCAGTAACTCAAGATGTGCACAGCTCACTAATAAAAAAGATCATTATTTTAACTGTCAGCAGCAGCCTCAGCCTGTGCTTCCATTCTGTCTCACACACCAGTAACAATCAAAGCCATCCAATTTGAAATTAGCTGCCAGTCCTCAGGATGTTGGGTGTGTCAGAACAAAATCAAGCAGGGCATGCCACACTGGGCTGGGTATTCAGTGCTTCCTGAGCACAAAGGACTATTCTCTCCATTTCAGTTAGCACAGCAAGCAAATCTAACCTTACACCAAACCTTTCACATCTAGGTGTGGTAATAAGGTCTGTTTCTATATTATTGTTCAGGACATATAATCATTCTCCAAAAACTGGAGTTCGCTCTCCGTGTTTGTCTGAGATTCCATGTGTTCATTGTTTCATTGATGAAACTCCTTTTAGCAACGAGTAGCTTCCATCAGATTGCACAATTGTCAAAATTCTGAGGTGCAGGGATTTTATTTATTCACCCCAGCAGCAGAATTGCTCTCTGTCCCTCAGGAAGCAAGACTGGCTGTACCATCACACAGCTCCAGGGCAATGCACTGCTCCAGGATGCCTCAGCAAGGAAAAATCACTTTAAAAGAGTTACACCAGCTTAAAAACTAAGTAAGGCAGGGCAGATTGAATGCACTAGGTTCCTGGTGATACAGTTGTCACCGTGTAATCCATCTTTTTGGCATCCCTTCCATATATTCATCTCCCACAAAACAGTGTACTTGGGCTGTCAAGGCAATTCCTGGACAACAGTAAAGTTCCAACCTTAACTTCCCCCTTTGAGCCACTATTTTCCTTCTAAAAATTCTTTGGAAGTGTTGCTGCAGTCTTCCTCACTCTGATAACTATGGCTAAAAGTGAATCCTGGGTGTGATAGCCCCAGAAGGCCTCAAATAGGTTTTGTTTACTGCAGCAAGGAGACTACCACCTTTGAGACAAATTCTAGACACAGTGTTCCCAGACAGGAAGCTTCACAGCATTTTCTAGTCTGCACCCACCTAGTTTATGGTCAAGAGGTTCTGCCATGTTTTGATGTTATTAGAGGGTTATTTCATTGTGTTTTTTCCACAGATGGCTTGTGGTGCTCGCAAAGGGACCATCACAGTGCTGGAAAACAATGCCATGAAAATGCTCATGTTGTTCAACAACTGTGACTCCTATTTCGTGGGACTTCAGGTTTTGCAGACATTTGGCTTTCTCAGGCTCAATCTAAATCCAGGTTTTGGAAGACAAGAGCTGACTGCACATGAAATCAAAACGATAATGGTGGCAGGAAATAATTGGGGGAGATGGCAAAAGCGATGCTCGCCATCTGGATGGAGGGAAGCCTTGCCCTTTGTTGCCCGGCTGGAGAAGGCCTCCTGGATTTCCAGATGCTTTTGAATGTACCAGTGGCAGCAGGAGCTACGAGTGTTTATTTCCCCTTCTCCTATCTGCTTGGTGAGGAGATTTCAACCTCTTGTCCTGTTGGACTGTGTCGCCATTGTCTGTGCTTTTCTCATCTCCAGACTGGATCGCTGCCATGTGGTCTGCTCAGCTCTACGTCTGAGGACCACTCAGAAACTTCAGCTAATTGCAGTATGCAGCTGCCTGCTTACATATCCACATTTCAGACACAAACCATAGAGCGCAGATGGCACACAGGCTGCGCCAATTTTCAGTTCATTTCCAGGTGCAATTCAGGCCCCAGTTTCTAAATTTCCTTGTGATTTGAACCTGCTCGTCCCACAGAAACTAACTCTGCCTACGGACACTAGGTCCACCATGGAGATAAGTTGGTGCCTTTGAACTGGAAGTCCTTGGAACACATTTAGAAATGGCTTTGGGTTTTTTTCTCCAAAGAAGAAGGCCCACACTCTTGAATTTGCTTTCTTGTGTGGCAAACCTTCAGGGCACGTTGCAAAACTTGTCTCTTTTGTTAAGCTTTAGTTTAAAATATTGTGGTGGGCTGGGAAGGGGAGGTTTTGATGAGGACACTTTTACTTTCATTGTTGTCATGGCAGTATAATTCAGTAGGGAATATGAGGTTTGATTTATTTTTATTTTAACTGCAGCTAACTAAATCTAAGATTGTGCACAGCATAAATGAAATCAAATAAATAGTTGCAATTGTTTTAGGCTAGCGCTGTTTATTGGAGAGCCAAGGAAGGAAAGACAAGAACACTGAATTTCCAGAAAGGATTAAGTAGCTATGGCCAAACAAAAGAGAGTTAAACAGGTTACCTCCCTTAGCAGAAGTTGTGGGATGCCACTGATAAGTTCCTTGCAAGGGGATTTTTGAGGTCTCATGTGTCCTTCAGGCTCATATTGAGAGTTCACTACGATATGTGACTACCATTAGTCTGTAGAGAAAGGACAGAGACACTGACCAATACACACTGAAAAAAAGAAAGGAAAAAAGAAAAAAGAAAAAAAGAAAAAAGAAAAAAGAAAAAAGAAAAAAGAAAAAAGAAAAAGGAAAAAGGAGAGGGGAAGGGAAGGGAAGGGAAGGGAAGGGAAGGGAAGGGAAGGGAAGGGAAGGGAAGGGAAGGGAAGGGAAGGGAAGGGAAGGGAAGGGAAGGGAAGGGAAGGAAGGGAAGGGAAGGGAAGGGAAGGGAAGGGAAGGGAAGGGAAGGAAGGGAAGGGAAGGGAAGGGAAGGGAAGGGAAGGGGAAGGGAAGGGAAGGGAAGGGAAGGGAAGGGAAGGGAAGGGAAGGGAAGGGAAGGGAAGGGAAGGGAAGGGAAGGGAAGGGAAGGGAAGGGAAGGGAAGGGAAGGGAAGGGAAGGGAAGGGAAGAAGCACCAATAAAGTCTGGGATGCAAAAACAGAACACAACAAAAAAGATCCCGAAGTCTCTTTTGTCAAAGAACTGCCCTATTTTTCCTTTTCTTCAGCTTTTAGTCCCTCATTTGTGTAGCCATCTCTGCTGTTTTTTCAGGTTCTTTTCAGCTGGGTTCAAACATTGCAGATTTGAACTGAGCAGTCAAACTAAATAATGCTTCCAGAGCAGAAATGAAAACTCCTAGAAAGAAGAGAGGCAGGTTGCTGAAAATATCCAGATGATAGACCTGATTCTGTTGAAAAGCACGTGTACATACATGTACACAGACAGACACAGGTGAATAGCTCTTGATTTCTCAAAGCATTTCTTTGTGTATCTCCACAGTCTGGAAACACATCTAATCATTTTATGGACACTTGTATTCTTTTCAGCTACAGATCTGTGTATATTTTTATTTAATAAACCAGCTATAATTCATGATTGCTTTTGGGTATGCAATGACAGTTTAGTATTTCAATTTCTGTAGCTGTGTGTGGCAGAACTTCTTGCTTAGACCTTACAGGACAAAACTATGGACAAAACACACTGCAGAAGTCACTTCCAGACCCAGGAAAGGAGAGAAACCCAGGGCCCCAAAGAATGTAACCAGGAAAGAGCAGGATACATCAGCTCTTTGGAGATGTGCTTTCTTTACCTCAGAAAAGCTTTGTTGAGGGAGTCTCCAGTGGTATAAAGAGGACTGAAAGCTGCCTCAAACAGGCAGCAGAAGGTTTGGTCTTTTTTCCTGTGATGAGGATTGGCATAGTTCTGGGAGAAACAGGTTTATACCATCTGCTTCCCCCTCTGGTTCAGAGGAGAGGCAAAGGACAAGAATGCCATGCACCACTCTTGGCAGCGTGATTTACAGGAGATGAATTTAAACTTGTGCCAGTAAAGTGTTCATACTGCTAAATCATCATGTCTTCTGTCATTGTGTACACAGTTATGTCTGTCACCACACCAACAGAGCAGGGTAAAGGTATGTATCCAGGGGCTCATTTTGTGTTCTAGGCCTCTTTAGTTTTTGTGGGAGTTCAGTAACACCATTTTATTATTATTATTATTTTGGGGGTTGTTCTTTGATTCTCTTGTTAGCTCTCTTTAAATGCTGAGAATTTTCTCAGTTGCACTAACTTCATTGCCAAATGTCACAAGTTAATTACTAATAATCTCAACATCTTCTACAGGTTCTTCCTTAAAGTTAGGTTCAAAGTTGGTTTGCTCTTCTAACTCAAGGGAGAGAGGTCTGGGTTTGTAACTCTGTTTTTATATGTGCAGCTCTCCATCCTAGGGAACCAGTGTGATGTCACTAACTCAAATTCACTCAATCATGAGTTCATGTCCTGCAAGTCCAGAACTCAGTGGGATGAAAGGAAACAAAACAACACTGCAAGCTGGATTTTGTTATGTCAAGAACAGAAAACTAGCTCTACATTTTGCAGTCAGAGTACATCTTGCTATTACAGGCTTCTGGGAAAATGTCCACAGAGGTACCCACTTGCAGGACAAAGGCAGGAGGCATTTCCTGCACTGAGGAGATTGGCATCTGCACATCACTGAGAACTGCAGCTGAGAAATGACACCTACCTGACAAGGTAATTCTGGGTGCAACCTGCATCACCCTCTTTAGCAACTGCAGAGGGGCACTGCAGAAGGAAAAGCTGTTGTTTGAAAATCTCCAAGTCCCACTGTGTGCCAAGAGGCACTATCAGGAGAGCACAGAGCAGGTTAGGGCAGGAGCCTTTCCTGGGGGGCAGAGGACACTGCTGGAGATGCAGCCTGGTACAACTTGACTTGCCAAAGCCACTCTTCTGCACCAAAACCCTGACTGCCACCCCAAGCCAGAGAAAGAATGGACTTCCCCCCCTGGAATATTACAGCCTTGGCAAGACAGGACCTTGTCTGGAGGTTGGTATGAGTCAGTCCTGAGGGTCTTTTGTGTGTGTGCACGTACATGTGTGTGTGTGCATTTACAGAGTGTGCTGTCAGGGACTGATTTTCAATGATGCAAGTCTCCTCTAACTGATAACACTCTAAATAACAGGTGAGTGACTCCTGGCAAGGAGGAGATTGTCTGACCTCATTGTTTGCCTTTTTTCCCCTCTCTTTGTTCTTCACAAATAAAGGTTTTTTAATAAACTGAAAGGTCCTCCGCTCCTGCCTGATGATAAAATGAAAGGAACCAGTGAGGTATGGTACAACGTGGCAGCAAAAAAAGAGAAGCTCATCAGAAAATAACAAAGGTGCAAGTTAAAGATAAGGCAGCTGTCAGAGATTAATCCTGCTGGCCTGATTGTTTTCTTTAATACCAAGGCCTGCAATAGCAAGCGATAAGTTTGCTGAGTAATTTGGTTTTTGGTGAGGAAATAAAATTCAGGTAGGCCTCATAATTGATTTCCTTTTCTATAGTTTTCTAAACATTAAAAACAAAACAAAACAAAAAACCCAAACCTCTGCTTTGACTACACTTTCCTTTTTACAAATTTGCTCCAAGGCTGCGAGCGTTCCCCCAACCCAGGTCTGCAGGAAGATAATGCAGGGAGGGCAAAGCACCCTTTCCTTCTCCAGCATCCTCCTGGGAATACTTTTGTTTCATCCTAAATACTAACTGCATCCCTTGGACATGATAAATTCTGCCCATTTTTTACTTCATTTTACTGTGTGAAAGAGGGCAAAATGTGAGGTGGTGGGAAAGTGAGGTGATGGTAAAAGGAAATTTCAAAAGAAAGCAGGTGCTGGCTGTCACCAGTGGGTTACCTGGTACATGGACATGGCAGTGGTCACCATCTGCAGAGGGAGAAGTACAGAAGGACAGTGTGGTACCCATGGGGCTGGGGAAAAATCACTGCTGCCCAGCTGTGGAGGTGATCCAAGGGATCACTCTGGGCCTCACCACAGCAGCACTTGGGGCTCCTGTCTGGTCCCTGGCCCTGGATGTGGAAGGAGGAAGAGCAGAGCAGGAGAGGTTATGTACCATGTTGTGCTGGTGAAAATTCACCCCTCAGCCAAACCTTCCTCCTTTAAGGGGTCACACAGCCAGCTGTTGGGAATCCAGGCACTCCACACACTACAGTTCTGGGAGGAAGTGAGAGAGAAGGGAAACTGAGGGAGGGAAATCTCTCCAAATCAGGAGGT
Organism: Erithacus rubecula; assembly: GCF_903797595.1. NCBI lineage: Eukaryota > Metazoa > Chordata > Aves > Passeriformes > Muscicapidae > Erithacus > Erithacus rubecula. The sequence continues at coordinate 59,781,110 of NC_136689.1, read as the reverse complement.
TTGTCACAATGAGGCAGAACCACTCCCAAGTGAGAAAATGACCCTGAGAGACAGCAGGAGTGTGAGTGTGCATGTGTGTGTGTGTGTGTGTGTTGGTGCACATGTGTGTGAACAGGAGGCAGCAGAGCCTTAGTTATTGTGACAAAATAAACAGCCCCCGGGATGCTCATCCAGCAGCTAATTTCTCATCTTATCTATTATGTGAATGAAATGGGAAAACAGTTTCCTGTTTTTCACAGATATCACTAGCAAGAAAGATACAGAGCAAATTCCCATGTAGGCCATGCAGCCAGATCCAGCCACAGACTCATTTGTTTCAATGGAATGAATAAATGCAGTTAGGGACTGCCCATTGATGGGGGAAAAGGTCTGTAAAGATTTCTATAGAAGCAAAAAAAGGTGCTGCCACCACCTCTGAAACAAATGAAGGGCTTGGCTCACACTTTCTCCTTGTCCACTGACAGCACACATACAGATGCAGGCTTTTGCAACACTCAAGCACACACACTTAAACCTTGCCATTTCTCTTGCTGAAAACAGGTATTTCTAGTGTTAGAATGCAGCACCAGTGCTACTTGAAAAGGGAACCCACAATGAAAGACTTCTTTGCCCTTAGAGAGCTTCCAAGGGTCTTACACCAGATGTAAGAGCAAGTGATGGGTGTGCTGAGCCACCAGCCCTCAGCACACCAAGTTTAGGGTGAGGATTTGGAAAGAGTCACATGCTAGGGTCAAACACAGGAACCAGACCAGCCACAGTAAAGCCAGGCTGTCATGAAAGAAGGCCATACATTTCTTTTAAAGCACAAACCCACAGAAAAACCTATGGGAACAACAAACAAACAAATTTGTGTGTGTGTCCACAGGCAGTCAGTGGCTACAACTACAGCTCTACAGGCCTGTGGCAGAATGGGAAGTGTAATAGCACGTTAGCACTTTCTAGGCTAATTCTGCCTATTTTGTGTTGGTTTTCATCTCTTTGCTTTTCCCAGCAGAGGGAGCACCAGGCCAAAGTGCTGAGAGGCAGCGAGCAATAGAAGGCCATTGTAAATCTTCCTTTGTCTTGCTTTTCCTGCCTCAGAGGCAAAAATGGGAGTAGAGGGCAATGGAAGGACCCAGCCTCCTTGCAGATTGGGCAGCTTCTCAAAGACCAGTCCCATGCCAGCCCCTGGCTGGAGGGAGAGCAGGGCTGGGCAGGAAGAATGGCTTTTGACCACTTCAGGGTGGGATGTGCACAGCTGCACTGCACCATGCACTGGTCCCCCTCTGTGCAATGGGCCCTGATCTCCACTCACAGTGTCCCACCTGCTTCCCAGCTCCTTAAATTTTAACTCTTGTCTCTCCTGCTCTTTTAGTCCTGCCCTAGAGGCAGCTGGACCTTTCTGTACTCCCTCATCCTCTTACTTTCGATACATCTTCTGATCCACTGTAGCTGGGGGGAAAAGGATATAGGTACCTGTCCCCTTCAGTGAGATTGGGGTTTGACCCACAGCCCAAGTGAATACCAAGTGTGTCAGGCATCCTTGCCTGCTGCCTTTCCATTGCTAGCAGAGGATGGATCCAGGTGATGAATCCAAATGATGTCCAGCATCAGAGGCCGGATGAACAAAGAGGTGGGTAAATAGCTCACAAAAGAAGATAGAGAAAGAGAAGTGGGAAGTGGCAGAAGAGAAACCTGAAGAAGGTTAAAAGAAATGAGAAGAGACAAGTCTGGTACTTTAGTACACTAAAAAGAGATGCTTCAGTTACACTGCAGCAAGGCATTAGAGTAGGAGAAATGAAAATAAATTCAGCCTACAGTCCTAATGAAGTAAATTCCAGTGTGGGCTGAGACCTTAACTGATACAAATGAGGATCATTATCTTCACTCTGCTATCCTGTTCAGCACAGGGCAAGGAGTGCAGAGACAGGAGGGGACAACCGAGGCTGAGATGAAGTAGAGCCCTGCCACCCTGCTGCTGTCCTGTGATGAGGAGCCTCATGCAAAGGGCCAACAGCAGCACTCTCTGCAAACTGTGCAGGCCATCTGCAAGCTGCAGCAATCTTGTGTTTTTTCAGCTCTTGGTCCAGCCAGGAGGAGGGCTTCTGGATGCCAGGCTAGCAGGCTGGCAGGAGGAGTGCTGGGTCTCTGGAGGGATGGGTTGTGAGCAGCTTTGTGTTGTTCCCATGTGTGTCCTGACAGGACATTGGCAATATCAGCCACCTGTGGGAGAGGCTACTTTGGTTTCAGCTGCCTTCCTCTGGCTAACAATGCCCACTCACCTGTTGGGGTCATCCTGGTGCCCTGGAGACTGGGCTGAGCACTGTGAGATAAGAAACAGCAGGTGCAAAACAAAGTGCTTTTCACCTGCTCTTGATTAGTGTTTGTCCCCAGGGTGAGTGAGGTAGGCACAGTTTTGATGCTTCCTGCTGTAATTAAAAAAAAATTTAAAAAAAATTTAAAAAATTTAAAAAAAAGAGAAAAAACAGCTATGCAGGGGTAGGAAGCAGAGCAGCACATCTGCTCAGCAAAGAGAGCAGGTCCCTGAGAACAAACCTCCAGCCCCATTCTGCTAGGAGGATGCAGTCTCCTGGGGGTGCAGCCAGAGGGAGGTTTCAGCTGCCACCAGGCTCACCTGGGAGCCCACCTCTCCCACAGCCATCCATCTCCTCCCACAGACCTGTGATTTGTGTGGTGTGGAACTCACCACCATCAGAAATTAAAATGACCCCAAGATTTGCCACATCCAACATTAAACCAGAGCCTTGCTGCCCTATCTCCTAACCTTGTCTTCTTCTGATCTCTCCTTCAGCTCTTTCCTCTCAGAAGAAACAATGAAAGCTACACAGAAATACTGCAGAAGCTTTCTCTTGGTGCTCTCCATCACCTATTTACATGTTAATATTTCATATCATATTTAATATTGACATCATAAATCCCTCGTGGCTTGGCTCGGTCAGGCATGACATGTAAGTAGGCAGTGACTTAGTTCCTGAGTATTTACCCCTAATGAAAAGAGCTGGAGCTCAGATAGGTCTGAGAAAATAAAGATACATTAAGATAAATTCACTGTGGCATTAAATCAAACTCTTAACAGGATGTTTCATTTCACATTTCTCTAAGACCGGGTAAAAGCCTCTCATCCAGAATCAATGGAAACATTTACCTTACATAAATGTCTCTGGTGCAGGTGCAGGGTAGTGCCAACAGAATTTAACAGTGAAATTCTAATGCAAAACTGAAGCCTTTACCCAATTTAATCTCTTTAGCAATGATATCGATAAAAGTCTCATTAAAAAGATACTGGAATGAAATAAAAATGAGTTAGGTGCTTTCAATCCAGAACATGTTGGCATTTTGAGATCAGATTTTTGAGTTTTGAAATTATATTTGAGAATCTAATGTCATAATGTTTTAGGTGGTTTATTTTGGGGGTTGTATTATTTGTATTTCTTATCAGGACAGTTCTGATAACTGACATCAAGGAACACCATAAAATTGTAATAATTAGCTTCCAAATTAAATAAATGACCAAGCGATCTACTTCTGAAATGCTGCAAGGCAAATTTCCAAAAGTGAAATTTCAGAGAAAATATTTAAACAAACATATTTCTGGTTCAAACAGGGTAGAAATAACAGACCCAGTGAACTGAAAACTCAGTCTCAGCCATCTGTGGTGGAGGCTTGCATCTGAGCACTGCTCCCAAGCAGGCAGGCAGCGTGCTTGCTTCTCTCCAAGGATGCAGGCTAGCATGCACTGGGGCAGGAGGTGCTCTGCCTGACCTGTCCCAGCTTGTGGGGCTGCAGGAGAGGGAAGGGGGTGCAGGAAGATGGATAAGAACTCTAGCAATCCACTTGTTCAAACAATCCCACTTCAGTGTGCAGGACAGCAGCATGCACAGTGTGGCTTTTTGCATGCTAGAAAACCAACTCAGATGCTCATTTCCACCACCACGTCTCAGCAAATGAGTCATCTTCAACCTAAGCCAGACCTGGAGACAGAGGCTGGGCCAGAATTCACATGAGATTTTATTTATCTTCTTTTTTCTCAGGCTGGACCACAGAGGGTTGGGGTTGGGTGGCAGGTTTGGTTTCTTTCATCACTACATTTGCGTCACTGCCGTGTGGTTTCCTCGATTGCTTCACAGTTGGGTTAGCGACATTTAGACAAGCACAGTGAAATGTAATCTCAAGCTACTACATCAAACAAGCTCATTTTGCCCTGAAAACCCTTTTTTCTTTGTTATGCTCTGGGGAGAAGCCATTCACAATATTGTGGTGGAGGTGCATGATCCAAAGGGTTGTGACAAAGGTGCCAAACCTTTCATAAGCTAAGCACACCTTGCATCAGCTGATTTCCCTTTCTGCACACACATCTCCTCAGCACGTGCAAGCTCCCAGGTAGGTTGTACCCACACCATCCAAAACTACAGCTTTGAGAAGACCCTGAAGAGCCACATCTTTGCCTCACTCAGGAGGAGCTGAGTTATCCACCTGTCCCACCATGCGCTGCTTTCAGCCAGTCTGGCTGCTGCGCCAGGAGAAGGCAAGAGGACGGCTCTGGCTTCCCTGGAGCTCCTTCTTAAGGAACTCATTCCACCCCACAAGCCATCCCAAAATGAGTCTTGTCTGGCAGGTGCCCCTGGAGCAGCTTCAAAGGCGCCATGCCCTCAATTCCCCTCTCCTTCGGGGAAGCAGCTGGATCTATCCTGCCTGAAGGTCTCACTTCTGATACTGAATTTCACAGGAATTTTTGGTGAACCAGGTGCCCAAACCAAAAAGGTCACAGAAACACAGACATCCCAAATATGGTCCTCATATCCATATGAGGATATCCATGGATGTGATTTTGTTCATTTAAATACTATTTTCTTTTGTTTTCAAATCTGAAACAAAGATGATTTCAACACAAGGAGTATGCCTAACCAGCATCAAAAAGAGAAGGAATGATTGGCTTTGGGAATGACTGGCAAAAACCAGAAGGGCCCAGCACTGCTGTTTTATTTGTTACAATCTGCATGATTTTAGGGGGGACATGGCAATTAACAAACACAAGAAGACCAGAACTCTGCCCTGAGGAGCTGGTTTAGCTTAAATTAGGCAGACCAAGCACAAACAAGTCTGTGTAACAAGAACATCTAGAATTTAAATAGTAAATACTGAAAAAAATAAAAAAATCAACTAGTGCTTGAGGCCATAAGTCATCCTTTAATTGACAGCAGTTCAAAGGAAAGTTTCCCAGGGGTGAGCCCTTTCATAACTGCCTGCTGTAGGATTCTCCTCTCTCTCCCCTTGAAGCACACAGCTCCAGCAACTGCTTGGAGCTCAGGGCTCAGCTGAGCCATCTCTACTGACATCTGCCCTCTCTTCTCAGGTCTGACCACGAAGGCTGTGGCTCCCCAAAAGATGCTGCCAAACGGGAGAGAAGGTTTGTGGAAAAGTGCACCCAACTGCAAAATACTGAAGAAGGGGTCAGGGTGGAAAAGCCTGAGCCAGTCATGACTCAGGCCCTGGACAAGGACACTGGAAATTTGGATTTCATCCCAGCCTTGACCTTGGACAAGCTCCTCTGTCTCCATTTGCCTTCTTCCAGTCCCAAATGTCATCCGCCTTCATTGCTCTGTTTATAAAACTCTTTGGGGCAAGCAACTGGCTCTTGCTACACTCTTGTGCAATGCTGCTCACAACAGGATCCTAGTCCTCCCACAAGTCTGCTGGTCTGGATCTAATGAAAAAATAAAAATAAAAAAAAAAAATTATTAAAAAAAAAAAAAAATAAAAAAAAGGGGGGGGGGGAAAGGTGTAAACATTCAAAATTTGTAAAAATATTCCAAGACAGGCAACTGCAGGGAGTTCAAATGAACCTCAACTGAAGATCTGATTTCCAGTGTTGCTACTAATTATTACAAATTAAAAAAACCCCAAACCTGGCTTTGAGTGATCAATGAATAATGGCTAGGACACATTTTTCACCCGGCAACAATGGATAATTTCACATTGAATACATTTCAGTTGAAAAAAAGAAGATATTTTTCAGGATTTTCCCTCCTTTTGACAAAAATTTGCCATCATTTAAAAAAAATTAGCACTGAAGTTACTGCTGAGTGGTTTTGCTCTCTGAAAAAAAAAGGCTGCTTTCAGTAAATTAAATATCTCAAGAGTTATCCTGCTAACAAATTTCATTAATGGATACTATGGCCTATTTCACAAGAAATTAAAAAAAAAAAAAAAAGTCCGTTCTGGTCCCTGCACAATGAAAATAACTTTAGAAGTTCAAAATTTGACAAAGCTGTTTTCCTGAGTTGAGGCCTGCTCTATTTTTCACGCAGTGTTGACAAGAGCAAGATGAGAAAGAAATGCAGTTTCCATCATCTATTCAATCCCTGGCCACTCTAACGATTAGCAAAAGCGCCTGTTTCACTGGTGTTTTCTTGTTAAATAGAAACTCTTCCCATAGAAACACAACTCGAAACCATCAAATCATTTCACAACTGACAGATGGTAACAGCCATCCATGCAGCCCTCAGCTGGTTTTAGCCAGAGAAGTGGAGGTAAGGACTGCTGTACCATGATCAAACCCTGCACACCTCACCCATCTTTTAGGATTTCCTCTCTGAAATAAAGGCACAAAAAAGCTACAGCCTCACAACTCATTGGTAAAGCCAGCTTACACCCTGCTCTGCCTTGAAATTAATTTCTTAATTGGGAATTAATTTTTTCTTTTAAAAAATAGGATTCTCTCTTTCTGCTTCCCCCTAACTGAATAACCCAGCGCACAGCAAAAGGTGAGCAGGAAGATGAGAACATTCAAAGGCTTAGTATGGTTTTTGAAATCTATCAACATTTTCCTGTTATTTTGTAAAACGATTTCTTCCAGAACAGGCAAGCCAGGAAAAAGCCAAGGGGCACAGAGGTGAACAAGGTTATGTGGGAACCTACCATTCATGGTCTCTGTTGCAGTTTCAGCCTGGCAACCAGCAATGGTCACTCAATAGCCTCTTTGGAAGCTACTCATGGCTTTGGTCTCGTGTCTGAGACAGGTAACTTCAGCTAACACCAACTCAAAGCTGTGTCCAAGCATCCCAAGGGATAGACCAAATGAAAATCCTGCATGCAAGGTGCTTCCAGAGAGCAGCAGTGCATGTGAAGGAAGCTGCCCTGCTGCTGTGTTGCCTTTGTGTGCAGAGGGTTTTCCTTTCCTTCCTGGAATTTCCCACTCTGCTGCTGCCACTCTCACTGAATTCACAGGAGATGGAAAAGCAATGTACTACATAGAGCCTAGCTGGCCACAAACCCTCATCCCTCACAGATGTTTGGCCTCCTCAGGAAAATGGCCAGAATGGACATGGATGCCACTTTCAAAGGACCTGAAAGGAAAGCAAATGTTTGCAAATGCTCCTCGCTATCATTTTTGGGTCAGAAATACAGGCAATCGTGGAATGACATGACATTAAAAACAATACACACCGTCCAGCCCCTTCTGTACCTCACTTGCACTTCCAGAGCAGCCTCCTTTGCATGCAGTGCAAAAGAAGTTTGACTTGAGGAAACTCCCATGCAAACTACCCTAAAAAAAAAATTCCTTCAATACACTGATGTTTTCCAGCTTCTACTACAGCGACTCTCATGGAGCTGTGACATTCAAGGAGGATTTGTTTGCAGCACTAAGATATATCATTATCTTGACAATTTTTCTTGTGAGGCTTATTTTTTTCCTGCATTATTAAAATGCCTGCGCTGTATTCCTGCCCTTGCCTTGATCTTTGGGGCATGAACACAAAGGAAGTAAGGAAGAGTCTGTCATGATGTGGAAATAAAGGGCAAGTAGTGGTGGGAAAAGGGAGAACAGTTTTAAATTAAATGGGGAGGGATTTAGGTAAGATGTTGGGAAGAAATTCTTTACTCAGAGCATGGTGAGGTACAGGAACAGCAGGAACAGGTGGATGCCCCATCCCTGTGAGTGCTCAAGGCCAGGTTGGATGGGGCTCCAAGCAACCTGGTCTGATGAAAGGTGTCCCTGTCCACAGCAGGGGGTTTGGAACAAGGTGATCTTTAAATTCTCCTCCAACCCTAAAAATTCTATGATTCATTGAAATAAAATATGAAAAAGGGCACATGCAAATGGAAGGAAAAAATCAAACAATACACAACCTGAGATTTTACAAAAAGCTGCATAAATTGTTTTTTTGGGGTTGAAGGAGAAAGAAATTAATCTACCTCAGGTGAAGGAGAACTGAATCCATTTATGTGCAAGCTGCAGGATTTTAGCCATTTCACTGATACAAAATACAGCAGCATTAGTGGTCAGTGGCAATACTGAGAATACCTTTCCCACCCCTAACCTGTTAGCGAGCTGAAGGTCTGATGGCTTTCAGGTACAGAAAGGAAACCTTTGGGGTTTATTTTAAACACAGAGGAGAGCTAAATACGTCTGTCTCCCTGCGGAAAAAAAAAATACAAAAAATAAAAAAAAAAGAAAATAAAATAAAAGAAATAATAAAATAAAAATTAAAAAGGAATCGGTAAAGAAAGGGGAAAGGATCCCGGCGCTGGTCTGGGCTCCCGGCTCCGGCTGCGGAATTCTTGGGGAGCAGTGCCCCCTGCCGGGCACTGCGGGCACTGCCCTGCGCATCCCCGGCGCTGGACTGCCAGGGATGGGCCATCCGCAGCTCCTCTGGCAGCCTGTGCCTGTGCACCGCCACTCCCTCAGCCAAGAGCTTCTTCCTACAGCTAGTCGAGACCTACTTTGCTTGTTTAAAGCCATTGCCCCTCGTCCCATCACTGCGTGCTGTTGTAAAAAGTCCTTTTCGAGCCATCAAAGTCTCTCCCTTGCTTTCAAAATGGAGGAAGGGTCAACTTTTCATCACATCAGTCCTATTCACTCACTCTTTGATTCTCTTCATCACAATATCACACCTGAGCACTTAGCAGGATTTGAGTTAGCTAATTTAATTACAGTCAGCCCCTTCAGATGGATGCGTGGTCATTTCCCCACACTTCCCACCACACTGCTGAGCCATTTCTCAGCCTAAATGTGTACAGACAGCTTTGGTGCACCTGTCTTAGGGTGGTACCCCTGGAAACACAGCCTGCTGCTCAGGGCAGGCTGTGGGTGATGTCCTCCAGCCTGACAAGGTGGGCAAAATCCTGCCACCAGCTGTGACATCCCAGTCGGGCACAGGAGGCCTGGACCAGGAGCACTAAAGCAAGAGCTCTAAAAAAAAAACATTTTCCTCTGAGTGTTTGTGTGTGTGTGTGTGTGTGTGTGTGCAATTTCCATAATAATTGTGTCTGTTGTCTGCAGACATGAATTCATTACAGCAGGAGGTAAGAGAACAGCCAGCCTCAATATACATTTCAAATTCCTTACTACAGCCTTGATTTATAAGGCACAACCTGAAACACTGACTAGCTCGTTGCCTCTCAGTGAACTGAATTTAGCATGATAGCTGAGAGGACTGAAAAGAAATGAACAAATCTTGTTCTCAAAATGCTCCATCTCTGTATTTTTCATTTTTAAGAGTTGCTGGCTGTGTCCTGGGTATCCCCCTGCTTCCCCCATCCACCCCCCCTTCCTCCTGTGCATGCTCCATCGGCACTTGCATTAATCCGGGCCCGAAAGTACTAAATTGATTCACAGCTACGCAGGCACCCAGGGGCAGAATATTCCAGGAACAAATGAATTAATCATCTCAGAGACTCTGTGCTAACCCACATAAAAGCCACTGCCCAGAGTGATGAGGGCTCAGCCTGGCCCCTCAGCTGACCACAGCAAGCATCCCATCTGCTCTGGACACACTCGTGCAGGCACAAGCCCATGTGAGACAGTACTCTGTGAGCAACTCCAGCACATAGGAATTGGTCTGACAGGGAATCCTGCACAAGGAGAGAGGTCTGCAGTCATTATAGATGGACCTTCATGGCAGCAACAACAGGAAACAGAAAATGATGTTTTGCAATTAGGGCCCGCAGCTGCAGGCTGCACACAGGTGCAGCTATTACAGCAATGAATGGCACACAGCAAAGGTGCCATCCACACAGGCAGCAATAATGCCAGGCCTGAAAAGGTGTTTCCATTTGCAGCCTGATGCTGGGAAGGATAAAAGCACAGTAAGTGTCTGTGTCTCAGTCACCCAGGCACCTGGAGCACCAGGTGGGCACTGGCAGAGAAGCTCCTTTCACCATCTGACTGGGGAGACCAGGTAGTGTCTGAGTCCAGACTGTGAGGCTTCAGCCAACTGAAAAACTGACAGGTGTTTTCCTTTCTTTGTTGTGAATGGAAAGTTTTTAGAAGTTTCTTTTCTTCCTATTGTTTAAAACACTCAAAATGTTCTTGAGAGTAGGGAAAAGGTGTGAGTCTCTTTCTGGTCTCTTTGGCAGTGCCACTGCACTGATTTCAGTGGCAGGGTCTCTTACTGGTGGGAACAAGAGAGAACTAGATACAGAAGGAGCTCTGTGGGACCCATTCATGAATATTTTGCCCTTTCCCCCACCCCTCTCCCTGTGTCAGCCCCATGCAGCAGCAAGGGAGCCTGGACACCCTGGCTCCAGAGGTTCCCCCAGCCTCAGTTTTGCTGCTTCTGTGACCTCCATCTGGTGCAAAGTGGCTTAATCTTGTTTGGCTCCACGGTGATCTATTGCAGCTCTCAGCCACTCTTCAGTGGCACAGATCTGTGATTCCAGGGGCACAGGATGGGTATTTCTCTGCAGTCTGCTTTGACCCCCTAAATCTTAGAGACAGGTCTTAGAAAGGGAGAGGGAATCACAGACTTACCAACCCCTTGCAAGCAAACCAAATGTTTTCCAGACTGTTTTACCACACACACATCCTTTCTTTCATCAGAAAGGGGAGCTATTTCAAAGACACTTTGCAGAGAGCTAAGAGAAAAGCAGAATAGGGTTATCCAGTGCAATCAGGCATCCTGCCCCAGGGTGAGCTTTTGTTTTTCTGATCTGTAGACCACTAAGCATTTTTTCACTGGTGGTGAAGATGTGTAAATCACAAATGTAAGGCTAGCATCAGGTTTGCCTTTTTCTCATGGAGTCACAGACCCCTGGCTTTGTGTGGAACACATGCAACTGTCACAGGTACAAGGGTATCCTCATCCACCCTTGCCTCTGCCCACTCCAAGGTCTGTGTGGCCACAGAGCCACATAGTTTAAAGCTCATGTGGGTGAATAAGTCCATCATGAGCTGCACCCTTTTAGCTTGCAGTCCAGACACAGACCTAGGCTTTTGTTATTTTTTTTTTAACCTTGGGCAGGAGAATCAAATCACTTGTCACTTCAGCCTCACTGCTCCCCACCAGCTTCAGCTGGGCTTTTTGGAATGAGCCAGCTGAGCATGGAGACACGGGTGTGAGGCTCAGGACTGCCCTGCTGGGTTGCCTGACCCAGCACAGCATGGGACAGGGCTGTGCCATCCAAGGCATAGCTCCATCCTCTGACCCAGGATGGAAGCTGAGGAAGGGTCCGGATGTTTTTGGACTCACAGTGCCAGGAACCCACTGAATGCAGGCAGGGGAAACAGCTATCCCCAGCACCAAGGCAAAAGCATCCTCCAGATTCCTGAACAGGTCCCAGTTCACCAAGGTAAGCAGAACCAAGTTCTTTTTATAGGCCTTAAAACTGAGGAAGGCAGTAAAATTAATTTGAAAACTTTGCAGGAAGCTGGCATAATGAAAACAAAAGTGGATTGATGCACTGGCTGGCACACCCTCGCTCTGGGAAAGAGCTCAGGCAGCCACTTCCAGAAAAGCTGGAGCCTGCTGGAAGAGAGCACTAAACAGGAAACCCTGCTCAAAGGAAGCTTACAGACAAAGTGGCAATGTGGAAGAAATTATAATGATTAATACAGTGCCTGAAGTGTGCAGAGGAGCCACAAAAGATTGAGAAAAAAGACCCAGAGATTTGATTTTCCACTGCCCTTCATCAGCAGCAGTCATTTTATACCAGCACAAAGCAGGAGTGCAATCTTCACAGCACAGAACAAGTGCACTTTATGTTGCCTTTCTCTCTATTTTCCTGCTGCAAAGCTCCCAGGGAAAGGGGCAATCAACACCATTTGTCCCTGACCACTGGGGCTTGGAGCCTAAGCTAGGACAGAGACCATAAACAACAGACAAAGGGAGAGGGAAATCACTGAGAAGAGCTACCACATTTGTCTCTGCCTAGGATGGAAGAGGCAATAAGAATAAACTGGGGACAACATCCACTGACCAGCTGCAGAAAAAGCAGAGTTACTGAAAAGAAAAACTTGTTCCTTCTCCTAATTTGATTGTGCTCCAGAGTTTTGCCATAATCAATTTCTTCTAATATCAAAAGCAAACCAAATTTTAGATAATAGCATTTTAAGCCTGTAGTTCAGATTCAGTCACTTCTCTATACCCATCATAGCAAGTCAGCAGCAATAAATTAATAAGGATTGAACAACAGGGATACAAAACAGGTATGTGATGCCACCAAGGCCAACCAGCAGCTTTTGGCCATAGCACCAGCTTTCAGCAGACCAGCAATCCACTCTCAGGCCATTTGGGGTCTGTCCTGTGAGGTGCCACCACACTTGAGGCACTGTCGTTTCTCCAGAGTGAAGAAGGTTAAGATTTCAGTCTTTTTGATTTCTGTTCTCTGAAAAGCTGTGGCTTGAATTAAGATGTGTCTTGTTCAGGTTTGCTGTGGATGGGAACATGTTTCTACCAGGTCTGTATTCAGGTCCTCAGTGCAGATGAGCAGCAAATCAAACTGCTTATGACATTTTCACCACTAGTACATTGACAGATTTAAACATAGCTAGGTTACCTGTTGGTTTACAAGAGTGGGCAAAGGGGCATGTTAGGTATAACTCTCCCTCAGTAAATTAAAATCACATATTCACCAGTCATTTATTTGCTTCATCAAGTCCAGAGCAGATGACATTTGCATGATTTGTGTCTCGACAGGAGAAATATGTTTAGTCTCTCCACACTCTGGCTTTTTAAGGCTTCGTAAAGGCATCCAGATGTACAGTATTGTATCCTAATTTGTATACATGTCCTGTGATAATGTTTGGACTAAGCTTCTAACAGAGGGAGGAAAAAATGAAGGGGGTAATGTTCAAAGGAATAGCCCACTTCACCTTAAACCAAAAGCAAGCAAATGAAACCAGAACAAACTTTGTGGCTAGGTCTTTTGTTGTTTTTAAAATAGAGGAGGAATATTTCTTTCAATCTGGATATCCAGAATATTTTTCCAGCTCAGAAATATTTATCTCCTGACTTGCACTTTCTTGCAGCAGTCTCTGAATTCCTTTGAGCCATTAAAGGATTTTGTCCTCAAGTCATTCCCATTAGGGGAATATTCAATTTAGAAACTTGCCTCCTGCTCAGGGTTTGCATGTGAAATTCACAGTTAACATCCCTCCTCGCTGAGTTTCAGGTCAGTGCCCTATCCACTGAAGAGAGAGAGATATTTAACAATTAAAGAGTCCTCTAGGCTACGTCTGTATGAGGCGGTCCAGGAGTGCCTCCCAGCCCAGGGGTCTACGTGCCCTGACTGTTTTCACTCCATGACAGAATGGTGTCACCCTGCCTCTCCTCACACTCCCCATCCCATAGCAAGGAACATTCTCTCCAAGGATCAGAAAGGACACACAGTGCCCTCCTGGTCCTCTGCACAGGCACCTGGGGGTCTCTGGCCACAGATCCAGCCCCACAGCTGCGCACTGCTGAAGAGCTGTTGGGGCACAAGCCCCACAATTATCTGGTGGTGTCTAAATAGCTTGTGTAAATCTGTCCATTGCTTCAGGCACCCAAGAAGGGGAGCAGCCTTAAAGGCAGGAGGATATAAGGATATATTTTTTCCTGTTCAAAGACAACACAGTTCTGCTTGTAAAAAGCAAAATGTTTTTCTATTCTCAGGCTTTTGATATTAAGAATTAGCTATCTACTTTCCAGAAAACAGGGAATTAGTCTTTCCAGACTACGTGTTTAACAGAGAAGAAATGAATCTTCATGAGCTCAAGACATATTCCCTCTTCTTCTCTTAGCCCCTCACCCCCTGCCTCATATCTCTTCTATGCAGTTTTTCAAATAGTTTAATAATATTCACAGGGACATTAGATTAATTGGATTTTAATTCCAAATGACTGTGAAAGCAGAGAAGTGAGTCACCAGTCCATGCTAATGAGAAGATCTATTAAGGACCCTTCTCTGATAGACACATAGAGTAGGGTTATAAATATTTCATATTCAATTAATTGAATTTTGCCCCCTGTTATATGATGCTGCCCTGGAATGTTAATCAACTGGGACCAGAGAGAGAGGGAGAGAGGAAGAAAGAAGTGGGGGAAAAAAAATTCTAAAAGAGAGTCTTTAAACAACATCAGAGCCATTCCCATCCCCAAATCCTCCCAGTTCACACAGCGCCCTGCACATCAGAGCAGCAGCTTTCATACAGACTGCATCTGGTTGCACACAGTGGATAAATTAATGTTAATTAATCAGACAGTCATTTTATGGAGAACTGTGTGCAAAAGGTTATTCGAGCCCTGCTGCAAATAGATTTATAGGTATAATTGCCATGTTGAATGACCCTCTGTACATGGGCTCATTAAACTGGCCATCAGTCAAGAAGTCTAATTGAGGAAGGCCCGTATCGTGCCGCTGGGACCAGCGCTGGCTGCAAACAGATCCGTTCTGCAGGAGCCAGCTCTCTGAGAGCCGCCAAAAATGCCACTTCCCATCCTCTGGGCACTTCTGCCACCGCCACTCCTGCCAGCTGAAACTCTGGGCAGGAAGGAGAGAGGAGAGCTCCCGTGCCCATCATCGTGGCTTTACATCATTTGCAAAACACACCGGGGGACCGGGCGCAGCGTGGAAATGGTTTTATTGACAGCTGCGCTTTCCAAATGCCTCTCCAGCCCTGGCAGCTGGGAACAGCTCGGATGCACAGGCTTCAAAGGAGCCAAGATCAGAAGGCAAATGTAAAGATACTAAGGATTCTTGATGACATTTCATATTTCAAGAGCATGTCTTGATTTCCTTGTAGTGGGGGAACATGGGAGAGTCCAAGCCAGGAGCCAAAATGTCCAGGACTGACACTCAGTCACAAACACATACCCCAAAAGCAGGGCAGCTCATGGGGCTGCAGTCCTTCCCTCAGTGCCACCCAGATCCTTCAGCTATGCTGTGGCAGACACTCATTCCCATGGGGGCTGTGTCCAGCCCTGTGGGTGCTGGGTCCAACGTGGAGCCCTCCAAAACAGCACACAAACCTTGTCACCGTCCACGGCAGCAGACACATGAAGCCAGAGGCCAGCACTGTGAAAATTTGCCTTTTGCTCCTTCTTGTGGCATGAGCTGCCTGACCACAGTCAATTGTCACAACCTGTCTGTGCCTCCAGTCCCCACCCATACAATTATTTGTTTAAGAATTGCCCCTTATTCACACACCTGAGGGGTCCTGCACCCTGGTTTACACACTGAGGGCTGCAGCTGCAAGAATTCTCTCTCTCACACATGCTGTGGAACACACACATGTTCCCAGGAGGGAGTACATGTGTCCTGGGCACCACTCACCAGGTCAGCCAGGGGGGCCTCTGGGTGTCAGAAATTGATGTATTTTGTTTAAGCTGATTCCCAAGACACCTCCAAGGGAAACCACACCATCTGCTCCACACTGGAAGATGTCACTTAAGGGTACTTGGGGGGAAAAAAAAACACCACATCTGAGTAATAGACAGGTAAACAAATTTGAATGTGCTCATATTATCTCTTCCAATACATGTTACTCACTTCTTTTAAGGTGGCCCTTAGTAAGTGCATCAGCCTGATCTGATATAAAATGGCCACAAAATGCCATCTTTCTCAAACACAAATTAAAAATTAAAGCAGAAAACTAAAGTGTACTAATACAGAAGGCATCAAGCCAAGAATAAGTATGAACAAAGAGAAACCCATTTGTCTCAGAGCAGTGGCAATGACACTGTCTGAAAATGTTTCTGATGAAGAGGGGTTTCCATCCCTGGACAAGGCAAGGGTTGCATAGTTTGTCTGGGCTATGGCAGCATTTTTCTTCATCCTGTCCCACCATGACTGGTTTGGCCTTGATGTGTTCCACACTCTTTTTAAAGTACTGGTGGGCACAGTATTTACCTGTACAGCATCTGACAGAAGGATCAGGAAAACTGATGTGAGCATGGCATGCCCCTGGATCAGCTGCCTGCTGTTGATGCCAGGGTTTCAGAGACCGGCTGCACAGCCCCTCGTGCTCCAGTAGAACAGCCTCCAGGAAAGCACTTCCAGAGCTGTTCTGTGAATGGACAATAAACTGGGTCCCAAGGGCACTCCCAGGGCACTTCCCAGAACTGATTTCCCCCTCCTGTGCACCCCTTCTAAAGGCCATATTTGAGTCAGGAGAATGAAAGAGTGCCGCAAGTTCTTAAGGCATGCAAACACCATTTCTTCTATGAACAAAGCAGCATTTCCTCCTGTAATAATTGTTTTCCCCCAGTTTATCTAAGGTCTTTGATTTCTCCCATTCTCCTGTGCAGCACACCTGTGTTACCACAGACTTGAAACCCACCAGCTGCCTGGCACTTTGGGCATTGGGGCTGCTGCAAAACCTTTCTCCTTTGGCGCAGGAGGAGAATCTTCTCTGGAGTGCTCGCCCACAGAGGGCACCACTCGTAAATGTATCTGAGTAAACGTGCTGCCACTTCACATCCCACCAGCACAGACCCAAACCCTTCATGCATATCATTACTGTCATGCCTGGGAAGAAAGGCAGCAGCAGGCTGGTGGCGCACAAAAGGAGCCGTTTTCAAAGTGCGCACCGAGCGGCCGCGCTCATGCTGAGATGTCAGGCAGGGCTTCCCACTCTGTACTGCTGTGGAACGCCTCCAGCCCGAGAGCTGAGCTGCATCAGTTCAGTGCCATAAGGACAGAGAATGGTACCCCAAAGAGTAGCTGGTATTTCCATATGCAACCATGCGTGTCGCTTCATCTTGGGCAAGGATGAGGAGACACCCGCACTCTTCCTCTGTCCACAGCAGGTGGACTATAAGGATTCTACCCTTAAATGTTAAACACAAGTTTTTTGTTTACTTCTGCAGCCAGTAGATGATTTTTCTGAAGTCCTCAGTCCAGAGATAAGAAGACAAAGGGTTTAAACATCACTAACCACCCAGAGAGGAATTTTGCCCCTAAACTTCTTGGGTCTTGGGGTTTCAATCTGTATTTCTACAAAAGACCTTAGATCAGGCTTGCTGAGCCTGCTTTTACATGTTTAGAGAGGTAAGTGCAGCTTTATGCAAACACCTACCAATAGAGTAAAAATCTACAGCTTTCTCACCCACCTACTTCATTTTAAGTGATACAAAAATCCCAGCTATGTGCAATGTATGCACACAAAACAGAGCAGCCAAACAGGGAGAAAAAACATCTGCCCACCTTGTATCCCACTTCTGTGCTGCCTCCATTGCTTGGCAAGCTCCAAGTGGACATGCAGTAATGTACTTAGGGTGGGGGACAGCTTATAGGACAGTAAAAACGTACATTGTGCATTCAGGTCACTGAAGAAATTGCTGAGCTGTTGCTTCTTTGAATACCAGACCCATAGTTAAGTTGACATGGAGTTTTACTCGTCATTCAGTTTTCTCTTCCAAGTGTGTCTCAACTTCTGGTTTAGAAAAATTAAAATATGCTGAAAAACAGCAGATAGAATATGCCTTCAATCCAAGGGGGTAATGGTGGTGGTGTCTTTTTGGTATTCTCATATTTAAAATCAACTTTTGTCTATCCAGTACAATCTACCTTTCTCATTTCTGTGTGATAGTCCTGTATTTCTTTCTTACAAGTCATCAAGATTGTTGTTCACTTCAGAATCTCTCTAGATGCTCTTGAGTTTTTTGCAGCACTAAGAACCCAGAGTGGGATTAGAAACTAATAACATGTTGGTAATCACCATCATGTATTTTAATCACTGAAGTGCACTCTCAAATTACACTAGAATTAGAATTACCAGAATTCAAGTTCCTGACATCATCCTTTTCTAACCTGAATCTCTACTTTAGCTCTTTGAGTTACATGCTCTGTGCAAAGTAGATGCACATTACTAGCACAAGTCTCCTCTAAATAGTAGAGGCTGTTTGCAGTCTTTTTATAAAACAAAATATCATCTTCCTGAGCAGAAGAAAAGGAGAGGAAAGCTCAATACAACAGGTTGATCAAGGTAACCTCAAAGTTAACTGCCTTTTTTTTCCAAAGGAATATTTACAGCTATTCATATCCACTCTGTGTTAGTTTTGCAGGACTGCCACATTGGGTTAGTCCACAGCAACATAGTACAGTAAAGATTTTAGGTAATTTTCTTCTTTTCCACCCAGCTTCAAGACTAATTTAACCACCAAGTTTCCCTGCAAATGCCATGTTTCAAAAAGCCCATTTCAATTTTGACTCGTGTAACATATCCCATTAAATCAATATGACTAGTTCTCTTTGATTCCCAGGGTGCCTGTTTTCAGGGAGAGGTTCAGGCTGAGAAGGCAACATGACAGGAGAGTAACAATTTGCTCACTAGCCCAGACTAATTCACCACATTATAGAAGCCAAAACTACAACATAAATCAATGGCATTACATATATGCAAGTTTCACCTGGGGAAACACTAGAAGAGAAACCCCACTGGTCATACCTGGCCTCTTTGAATGTGCACAGCTCAGGGAGAACTGCAGAACAGGGCACAAGCCATGCAGGCAGATCTCAGGGCACAGAGCAGCAGGTCCAGACCCACAAGCCCCTTATTTTCCAAGGCAGGTGCTAAGGCCAACGTGCTGGGAACTTTTGCCTTCTGCAGTCTTGCCAAGCCCAGTGTAGATGTGAATTTTGCTGGCTCTTCCAGAGCTCACAGTGATTCTTTTGGTGCTGGGAGGCAATTGCAGGCTGGCTTCAGCCCGCAGAATTCCAGGGCCAGCAGCACCCAGCTCCCCATCCCTTTCTGGGGATGTGCCCTGGTTCCCTTCCACAGGAAACAGGGATGGCACAATCAGACCTCAAGGGAAACATCAGATGCCCAAGATGCACCTGAGGCTGGTGCCACAAGAACACAGGCACAAGGACAAAAAAACCCAGCCAAGCTAAGAGCAAAGCTGCCAGAAAAACAGACAGAGGTCACCATGTCTCTGTTTCAGCAGGAGCAGGATGGAAAGCTCAGCTGCTGTGTAAAATCCAGCAGACCTGAATGTCTTCCCTCACAAGTGTGATTTCACCCACCCACTCACCCATTTTTACATTAGACATTAGTGATCAATAATGCCAGGCAGTGACACAAAGCAAATTGTTTATTCAGATCAATCTTTTAATCCCATCTTGCCCTTTAAAATAAATTAGCAAATAAACTCTTCCACAAACTATGCCCTAAATCACAATGTGGTCTCAAGACAAAAAATTCCCATCAGAGGAAACAAAAAATCACTTTTTTGGAACTAATGTTTTCACTGATTTGTTTCTTCTCAAAACATTAGGATTCTGCAAAATTTTAATCTGACACAAAAATCATAATGCAGTAAACAGCAGATTCTTTCCTCAATAACACATTAGTTAAATGTTGATAAAGTAATACCAATACTTTAACAAGGGAACCGCTTCTACAAAATCCTGATAAAACCATTCCTGGAAAATATTTTTAAAAAATGTTTCAGTTGGCTTTGGTGTGTGGTACCAATCTATTTTACTGGGTTAAGTGGATATAAGAAAAAAAAAAAAAATAAAACCCTGACCCCACATTTTGCAGCAAGTTATCTCAATGCACAACAAGCACTTAGGAATCAAGCCTCAGAACATCCCTGTAAGTCAAGGACTTTGCAGGCAGGGAAACTTGCATCAGCAGTTAAGTCAGATGTCAAGATCACACAAGAACTCAGTCTTGACTCTTGTGTTGATCATATTATATCACATCACAATATTTTGTAGAGAATGATTTATTATGACTGTGATAATTACTGTTCAGGTTTCCTAGTAGTGTTATCTGCTGGAATGTAACCATAAGATGGGATGGTTTTGAGTAGACCAGTCTGATTCACTACAAAGCTTTTTCAGATTTAACCCATAACTACAAGTTTTAAAACACTAACCTTGCATGACTCCTCACTCATTTTGATCCCAAAAAGGAAGTGCTGCATCACTATGACTACGTAGTAAGGCTGATGTAGCAATGAGCACCAGCTGCATCATTAGAGAAGCACAACTCTACAAACCACAGGCTGCATGTCCCTTCTTTTATTCCAGATTTGAGTTCCCCCTTCTGCATTTTGTTTTTCTTTTACTTAGTTTCAGACTTTGGGTTAGCCAATTGTCAGTGCTCCCCGACACTGATTCCCAAGGGACTTGCCTTGCCCTCATCACCAGCAGGTGTCACATTGAAGGATGTGAAATACCTTTGCTGCCCAGCTCAGGCTGCAGTCCCTGCTCTGGGGTTTGCCAGGGAAAGCCCCACTCCCCCTTCCCTCTGCTGGGGCACAAGTCAGCGCCAGCACCTTGAGCAACCCCATGCCTGTGGTCATCTACTTGCCCCATCTCTCTCCACAACCAAGAGATGAAAAGTTTCCCCTGACAGCTGCCCACAGCACCAGGCTATCAGGCAGCTGGTCTAACTCTTCACTAGCTGCTTTCTGTTTCTCTCTCTAATCACAAGATTATTTGTTGATTAATAGTTGTGTATTTCTGTAAAAGAGAAAAAATGCTTCTCTGTGAAAAAGTTTAAATATATAAAAACACTTCATAAAAATATTTATTATAAAAGTGAAATGCCCCATGAGCCTGTAAACATTGCCTGTAAAATCTCCATTAACTGGAATAATCTGAAATACAGTCATTCAGGCTCTTCTCTGCCCTCTCCAGTAAGATTTTAAGATAGCCAACAGAAATGCCACTTGTCTTGTACTTCAATCCTCCTGCAACCCATTTTTCTTCTTATTTTTTTGTTTACAATACCACAGTTTGATCTCCCAATGCTGGCAGTTTTCTTTGGAGGCATCATTTGTCTTTGCTTTTAATAGAGTTCAGCATGGCCTGATTCTGAGCCCTTCTTACAGAGTGGGTTTGAGGTCTGATTGGTAACAGGAGCAACACCAGGATGCTGAGAATGTGCATGTGAAAATACACAGACCTGGGAAGAAAAGCAGAAAGAATATTATATTTTTGTTGGGAATAACATGAATTCTGCAACCCCAAGATGCAGAATTTAGTGCTAAGGGAATGAATGCAGAATGTATGAACCTGACCTAGAAAGCACAAAAATATACCCTTGAATTTCACACAGTCTTGGAATACGGTGTCTGCTGGCATGGATGAAAATGCTGCTGTGGATGATAATGAGGCAAGGAAACCATCAGCAACCCCTAGAATCCAAAGTCTGACAGCTCACATAAACCCATGTAATTCAATCCTGTACTTATTCAGTCCATCTCTCTTTTAATGTTAAAATACACAAGGCCAAGTCCTGAAGAAATATCATTCATGCTTCAAAAAAATTGTAAAAAGTGACAGAAAGAAAAAAATTCAATCAAAGTGCTGAGACCTGAAATAAATCAAAACACTCATCTTTTAACTGGAGAAGGTCAGGTAATGACTTTTACAGAGAGCTTGCATTTTTGAAGGTAACTGCTCAGAGATATCTGTATTTGCTATGTTTCTAAACATCAAATATTTTTATTTCAAATAATTCAGCTTGTGGTGTGAAGTGCTCCAAAAATTCATGCTTGCTCAAGTCCAAAAGAAAAACAGTTTCTTGCTTATGAGTCTCTAAGTTTAAATGTTAACTATGTTCAAAGTTAACAAGGCAAAATTCACCAGGGCAAAATTATTAAGAAATGAAGCTAAGAAAGACTTGGAGAAAATTTCACTCCATGGCAAGTTTTCTGTGTTGAAATCAAATGTTTCAAGAAACAGGAATAGAAAATGTCGAAATTCAACCTCCTGCAAACAGACAGAAGCTATCTTGACTACCAGTTTTGTGTCTTTTATGCTGGAGGAGGGAATTGTCTTTCTTCTGATCTAAAAGCTGTTAGTCTATATTGACAGTAAAATGAAAGAAGAGTAAAGCCATGTAGCCCTGTCTCGCTTTTCTAATTATTTTCTCATTTTCTCTATTTCAACTTGGTTTTGTAAGAGCACATTCCAGGTACTCTTTCTTATGTTTTAGGAATCTGGGGAAATACTCACTTTATAAGAAAAGTACCATACTTTTGTAATGAAAAGCATACTCATTTCAAGGAGCAATGCTGTGCCAGGAGCCCTCCATATCTCCTGCTGATCAACCACACCTCCTCTTGTATGCATTCAGCAGCTGGAAGCCTGGTCTTTGCTCAGCACCTCCTTCCTACTGCCAACTCACATTATTCTTTACCTCTTCAGCCTTGGCTACTGCTAATGGTTGAGATCCAACTGCTTTGAAAATGGGAACTTGAGAATATGAAGTGTCATGTAAGGACACCGAATGAGAAGAACAACCAGTGTTCTCTGCCTTGGCATTGTTATCATCTCATTATGTTACAGGAGTGCAAAAATCACCTCTTACACTTCAGCAAGCATCCTGTCTGAGCTCCTTTCAAATTTGATGGAATGCTAGCTGCCTTTCAGCACAGCTTGGGTTATTTAACAAAAGTCTATGCCACCCTGAAGAAGGAAGTCAAGGGGAGAGGACTTACTTGTAGAACTTGATGGTGGGCTCCACAGCCAGCATAACGAATGGTGCCACAGTGTAGCACACAGCCAGCTGAGTGACTGCCCAGGTAACAATGTCATAGGCTATCTTCAGAGGCACTGGAGAGAGGAAGTAATGCCTGCAGTTGTTTCTTATCTGCAGGTCAGGGAAAAGTAAGCAGAAAATTATATCAATTCATTTCTTAGGCAAAGTGACACAGCACACAGCAGTGCAGACTCTCTGCTTACCATCAGCATTAGTATCACAGGAAGGTTTATACACCAGTTACAAAGCACTGGGGGCAGGAATACAGATGTGTATGGACTGGCATATTCAAGATCTTACAGTCAACCAGTGGCAAACAGAGAAGTGGCCCCCAGTTTACTCTGCCATAACCACAGAGTGTAGACTCCCTCATTCTGGGTGTCTGTCACAATATTTTTCGGGAAAGAAGCTGTTTCTCCCTCCTGGCTTTCATTTCTTTCTGGTTATCAACAGTAAATCAAGGCTACTTTAAATGAAGAAGTTCTTATGAGTGTGTGCCATTCCCTAGAGATTTTAAATTAGTTCCACTTCTGTGAAATCCACACAAATGAGAAACAAAGCACATGTTCAGCAACCTGCTCCAGCAATAGTGGTTAATACTGGTCACTAGTTTAATTCTCCTTTCAGATTAACCTGGTTTTTTAACTGTGGTTAAACTCTGAAAGACAACAATGGTGCTTCCCAGCCCTGCACAAGTGGCTGGTACAGCCTGAAAGATCAGCAGTGATAAATTTAACAACAGTGAGACATGAACCCTGTTCTGTCTTTGGTGACTCTACACAACATAAACACAGACATCATTTTACTGCATCAGTTGCATCCACACAAATTGTTCAAGTTTGGGCTAATGCTCAATCCACAGCAGCTTCTTGTGCAAGACTGGGCCCAGAGTTAATTATAAACCAGCATACATGACCCAGCAGAAGTTTGGAATTCAGCATGACCTTGAATCCCAAGCTTATTTGATTGCATGGGCATAGCTGGTGGCACCCTTAACTGTACATCCTCAAGCAGCATTTCCTCTGACAGCCAGGGGCAGCAGTGTATCACATCCAGAATTGGTGCTGGTTATAACTGCTTTGCAATTAGCATCAATACAGAACAGAGTTTCAGCAAACATCAAGCCTGCAAAGGCATGAAAGAGGGCTCACAGCAGGGACAAGCTGCTTGACCATGTGAGGGTGCAGCTGACAGCTGATAGTGTCTAGCAGGAGCCTTAGAAGGGAACAATGAAAGGTACATACTGCTCTGGCTGCGAGTGTGATAAGAATTCCAGTGAGAAACGTAAAATAATATCCAGGATAGATACCATGCCACAGGGCTGACAGGATAAATGTTAAAGCTGTAGGGTACCAGGGAGCTCTGTCATAGCAGACACTGCAAAAATGAAAACAAAACAGAAGAGGTTGAACAATGCCTTGAAATCCTTCAGTTTCTAAGGTACTTATTCTGTTTTCTTAGGGATCTTATCTTGTTTCAGTCACAGACTAGGGCATGAGGCACTCTCCCTTCATTTAAATGGAGGTTTGGATAGAATGAGGAAGCATGCTTATATACAAATGAGTTTCCAAAGAATTCCTGCACAAATATTTCTGTGCTCAAAGCATTTAAATCAATAATGGAAAAAAGGGCAGGCAAGACTTTGCTCACTTTTATATCTCTATCTGGAATCATACATTAGAGCCTTCCAAACTCTGATGACAGATCAAGAGCAAGTTGAAAGACAGAGAGATGTGACCCCACCCTTCACTCTACTGAAGAGAAGTATTTTTAGGCACAGTTATCTGGCAGATGCTGGGAACAACAGGGAGTGCCGTAAACTATTGCAAAACAGGGGATTCCAGCTAACTTTAGCAGCAAAAATCTTACTCCCAAGATGCAAGGATAACAGTTCAAGAAAACAACATCCAGTCTATTTGACTATCTGAAGTTTAAAACAAATTCTGTGCTCCACAGAAATGAGTCAAGATAATGCATTTTTTACCAGGAATCATTTCAATAATGAAAAAAAGTAGACATTGACTTTTAAGATGTATAACTTTACCAACATTATAGTTACAATAACTACAATAAACCTGTGCCTGCATTTCAGACACTATGTTGACTGTATGCTGAGTTTTAATCACATCAAAAAGTGAAATGAGCAATGACTGCACAGTTCAATCTACAAAATGTGGGCTTATGCTAGTATTTTTAATATGTGTCTTAACAGTCAGGTTAAAAACAGGTTAAAATCAGATCATTTCAGTGCTATAAGTCTCTTCCCCATATCCTAAACAAGGACTTCCTGGCAAGGATTAGGGTAACTCCAAACCAGACAACACTATGTCTCTGAAGATTTTTGACCTTATTTCTCGCTGAATTTCCAGATCCCAGTGACACAGCAATACTCACCTCTGCATGGGAAACATAGCAAAGCAAAACTGTACAGGAAAGATAGTGGAGGGAAATAACAAACACTATTGCTTTCTATTATGGAAGTTTTGAACAGTTTGTTTATGACTTTGCTGCTCATATATAAAATAGGAGCATTCTACACTTGCAGCAATAAAACTTCACAGCACCAAATACCCTTGTATTGCACCAACTATTACAGACACAGGAAACAAAGGAAGAACAAGAAGCTATACATTTATGAGAGTCACCAGTCAGCATTTTTCCAGGCCCTGGAGAGCTTTTGGATCTCACAAGCACACAACTGTTTCATTGCTCTTACCGTTTCAGCCAGGCAGCTGTCTGAATGTTCCAGTTTTCAATGTACATTTTAAAACTTGTTGCAGTCTAAAAAAGAAGTTCACATGAAATGTTAGCCATGAAGCCTGTGAAATACTACTTGCAATTTAAAGTAGTGAGAAGGTACATGGAAAATATTAATTCTAGCAGCCAACTTTTATGAAGACTGTGCCACAATCCATCATTATACTAATATGACTTGGGAGGGACATTAACTAGGCTGATGGCTCACTGCTAACACTTGGCACTTGCTCTAAAATCTCACTTTGTTTCATATAATTAAATACAGGGTTTGGCTACTTTTCAAATTACGGGAAATCCGAGAAGCTTTCTTGGTTTTTATGCTTTGCCTTCCTTTCAGTTCATAAACAGCTTTATTTCTGGAAGAGATGTCTTGCCTCCCAATATGCAATCTGGACTTCCCTACAGTACTATTAAAACAAAGTGTTATTAAAAACAATATTATTATTATTATTATTATTACTAGTAGTAGTATTTGGAGAAGGAAGGGGGAACACTGAAAAACATGGGCAAAAAGACAACTAAATTTAGAAGCCAATTCTCAGCCCACTGCTAAGCTTGAGAAGCCAGAGTGGACTCCAGTATCCTGAGAGAACCACCCCTACCTCCTCCTCTGAGCTACCCCAGCCTTAAGGGACTGCTGGACCCCACTGTTCAGCATTGGTTCCCCCTTCTGCTGATCACCTTCACCTCCCAGCTCCACCTCAGTCCCTCACCTGCTGGCAGAATCCTCCCTGGCCAAGTAGGGACATGGTGCAGTGACACCACAATATTTTGCAGTATCAGACAAAGGCACACTGAATAAATGCATTAGGGGAAAGGCTTCCAAGGGGAAGTGCAGATATCTTTGAACTTCCACTCAGAACCCTTAATGCTAGCATTTCATCCTCTGCATTTAAAGAGTTAAAATGATTAGCAATTCCCAATGCAGCACCGCCACATTTTAATTGCATTACTGCACTGAGAGAAGCCAAGAAAAACACAGCTTCTCTTCCAACTAATATTGTCACTCTCTTTTGGCTTCCTTTAAGTTCCCTGTTACATTACCAAGAGAGGAAGTAGTTGCTGGCTGTCAAAACAAGCATGCTGCCAAGCCTTTCAAGTCCCCACGTGTGCTTGGCCCCTGTTATGTTTTAGGGCCCACACAACTCCTTCCATGTGCTTATCTTTTCTATAGATCAGATAGTCACATTTAGCACTCAAGTGCCCAACTCTGAGGTAATTTTACACATGCAGGTGGCTATACCTGCTGAATATATAGACTGTATGTGTATACACAGTACAATCAAACTTCAACTCCTAGCATTGCTGTTGGCATGTAAAGGGATGGTTCAAGGCTCACTCAAAGCCATGGTCTCTGTAGCCTCCCTTTTTCTCATTGCATACATGATCAAATCAGGCAGCACCCTATTTTATGCTCTTGGAAACAATTTCTTATCTTTGTTGCCTGTGTGACCAGTAAAGGAAGTAAGTTTTGAGAGGCTATCAGTTCAGTTGGTAGTGAGGAGCAAAGACTCCAGTTTCCTTCATTTGGCTTGACTGAAGAGTACTGGCTGCATTTTACTTTCCTCCTTCAAACAGAAGTTGCCTGAGCTCATCAAGTAAGAATCATCTCCCGCCCCAAAACTGAATCAGATATAGCTCTCAGAGTGGTATCTAGGTGCTGCTGCCATCAAGAAGTGTAAAGCATTTCTGGGACGTGCATCTTGTACTCATCAAGGAGTACATCGAGGATTAATCAGGGTTAAAAACAAAAAAGAGAAAGGGAATGTATAATGAGACTTCCAATTTTGGCATCATCAGTGAAGAATTACAGAGGCTCTTTCATTTTTGAGAAGAGCTATTGCAGCACATTCACTTAGTCACACATTGTTCAGCAATAAAGCAGTCAGCTTATTTTTATCTGTGATTACTTTTAAAATCACAACTAGATAATTACAGAAGGAGGCTCCTCCTATTTCTAAAAAAGAAGCCTTTAGAAAGCAGTCGCAGACACAAATATTTCCACATCTCACTGGCACTCATAAAATATTCTTCAGGGCAAACAAATTATATGGGCCATCTTTTGCATCAGAGACACAAACATGAATAGTTTTCAAAAGGCTAGTGGATCTTAAAAGTATGCAGCAGTCACAAGGAAGGAGTGACAGATGTGAGAAACAGTTTGCTGATGGTGTTTCAGATCAGCACCCATCTGAGCTCTGTGTGCCCCTGTCAGGTCCCATTGCCTGGTGTGTACCTGTTATGTCTCCTACCCTTGATTTCTCCATGTACCAGAGACAGTTCAAACCTTGCACGTGTCTGTGCCACTTGTGGCAGCCACTTTCTCTACCATCACTCATCTCAACTGGGCTACAAAAGTGAAAGATGGTTAGAAGTAAATAAACAGAACACACCACAGATGGTGAAGAATCATAGCTGAGAACAATTTACTGACCCACTGAGCTCAGCCACAATCTACAGTGATTGACTGCTCATTTATTAAATATCTGATATAATTATTTATTAGCCCTGACTGAACTATTTAGAAATACAGCCTGAATACAGACAGTGAGGAGGGCGTTGAGACAGACACATTTTATCTGTCCAACAGATAAAATACAAAACCTCTTCATGCTAAAGAGGAGCAGCCTGAAAGTAGCATAGATTTACTTTCCCTTCAGTAAAGCCTTTACCCATTATCATGCTCATTTCTGTGTAATTATGCCATTGCAGCCACTCCTTTATCTCACCTCAATGTTCCAGATATTCAAATTGGACAAGAGGTCCCAGCGGAAAGTGCCTCTCTCATCAACTCCACTGAATCCATAACCAGCTGCATTGTTGACTGCATCTGCTGCAATGTCAAAGCAAAACAGGTCAAAATCAGACTGCTGCAAGAGACATGTTTTTTTACAAGTCACTATGGCACTAAACAAATATTCAAGCCAGCTTTGTAGGATTTAGCAACCTCTCTTTCTAGGAGAAGCTTCTTTTTTGCAAAAGGGCATTACTATAAGGCTACACAAGAGTCATTTTCTCAAGAGGAAAGACTATCTACTTCTTGTGCAGAAGAAATAAAATAATAAAATAACAATTAATATAAATCGCTTTTCCTATTATTTGAGCTTTATTATTCATCTGGGATAGATATTGCCATAAAATGAATGAGCATTTTTCTCAAAAGGGCACCTGGATGTCACAGCATTTTCCAAAATTCAAAAAGACCCTCAATATCTCAAAGACATGCTCATTATTTCTATTAAGAGTTCCAACATGGCTGTGTTAATTAAGACTATCATAATTCAGAATTCTGCAGACAAAGCCTTTTGCTAGTCCTGCTGCTGAGTGTCTCACTAAAGTGCCCCAACATCTCTACAAACCAAATATTGAGTAACTTCAGTTACACACTTGGCTGCTTTAGAGCAAGTAGAAGCTTGGATAACAGTAGGCATTGCACACTGATGCACTCTTGTCAACTATCTCCCCTCTCAGAGTGCCTGGGAGTCAACTCATCACTGGGTCTCAAGATTCTGATTTCAATGGGCCCCTGCTAGAAATACCTACTTGGAGTACTAGGAAAACAGAAGGGAGAATTCATTATTGTCTCTACATCACTAGTTGCAGCCAATACTGAGGATCATTGGAAGAAAAAGGGAAGAGCAAATACAGGTAAGGCTTTTCCTTCTAGGTCATTTACAAAATACAAACCTGGCTATTCTTTGAAAAGGTCAGCATTTCCTCCCCAGGAATGAAAACTGATTTTACTTTGTAAATGCCGTGAGTACAGGCACAAGCTCACCAGGAGAAGCCCTAGTGCACAAAACTAGGGAGCAAACCTAATTATAAGCAACAAGACTAACAATAAATAAACAAGTAACCTTCTCTAATCTGAAACTTTTGGCTTTGTTTTCCGTTCCCCTAAATGAGATAGATTTTACTGATGGAAAGGAAGCTCTTTGTACTTTTAACTTTCTCCCTGTTTAAAAAACCCTCAAACAATAAACAACAACCCTGCCTGAAGCTGGCCCACAGGATCCTGCCCATTCTCAGAGACAAGATGCACATAACCATCCACACAGAGAAATGGACTCCTGGATTTGTTCCCCCTTGCTCCTGTCCTGTCCTGAGGATGGGAAGCGTAATGCCTTGGGCCATGCTACCAGGAGCAAAACTGGGAAAGGATAAAAGAAGGATGAAGTGTCTGCTGTTCTGCTGCTTGGATTTTGGATGAGAATAGAGGAGACCTCACCCTCCACCATGCCATGCATACTTTTCCATGAGCTGCCTTGTTTCTACAGTCTCTACAGCTTGGTCTTGTCACAAATGCAAGTTCAGTTTACCTCTTTAGTAATGGACTTCCAGTTAACTATAACACCAGAAGAAAATAGAGGCAGCAGTTTAACATTGGATCCCACAAAAGTAAGTTTGTGAGCAAGCCATTCTTTATCTCAAAGCCTTTCCCATCCCACGCATGCCAGCCCTGGCTGCCTTCCCTGAATCTGACAGTTTTATTCCCAGCAGTTTAATCACAGCCTCGCAATGAATCTCCCTGGCTATTTCCATCCCATCTCAGTGACACTCTGCTCAGCTTCAAGGTACATGCATTGCCTGCTGGACTTCCAGAATGTCCCCTACACACAATGTCCTGTAATAGCAGCAAAAAAATCCAGGACATTTTCAGCCTGGCCTGAAGGATTGACTCCTCACACATAGATGGTGAAACACGACTTGTAAAAGAAGGTAAAATGCAAAAATATTATTTTGACCACCAGTATAGCTGGCTCCTAAAAAGATTGCTTCCCTCTTTAGTGAGCCCCCTTACTTCCCCTCTCCCTTTTCCCTGCAGAGATTTTGGTCCTTCCCAAGACTTTGCTGCCTGTGGTTCTCCATCTGCTCAAAAGCCAAGGTGTATACACTCTGCACTGCTCAAAGTCAAGGTTTATACAAGGTTCTCTAGAGGCAAGGCCTAGCATCAGCCCCCCAACAAGCACAGGGTCTACTGCCTAAAGGAACACATGAACTACAAGCCTAGGGGCAATTTTATTTCCCCCACCCCATGTTTCAGACCTCCTCCCCCATTTAGGAACTTATTTGCTAAACACAAAAGTACATAATGTAGCCAGACTTACCCAATGTCCATGCAAAATAATACTTTGGTTTTGCTGCCTGTGTCACAACATACAGGTAACCAAGTCTTGACAAGAAGGGAGTTTTATCAAGAAATTCATTATCAATAATATATGCCATAGGAAAGTTCTTGGTAAGTGTCAAGAATAAAATGAGAGATACTAGTGTGATACACAGCTTATACATCACTGCTCCCTAAAAAGCACAAACAATGAAACATTCATTAGAAACATTTGCTTAAGGGGAAGAACAAGGCAGTGCTCATGACATACAAAAACAATGGGCTTCAAGAACTATTACAGTTACTAGTGACAAAGTTGAAGAGGTGACCAAGGAAAGGCCAGTCACGGCTCTTGTTTAATTTGGTTTACTGAACTACCAATAGATAGGTAGGACAAGCACAAGTCAAAATCAATTATGAACTTCATGACAGACTCCACATCAGTTTGCAGAGCTTCTAAAATGGGAAATAAATAAATCAAGCCCTACAGTGGAAAACAGAAATCTTCTCTAAATGTACTATCCTCTCCTGGAACTAAAGACTGGGCTCCTCCTGGAAGCCAGAAGCACTGATATTCAGTGCAACAGTAGGTTTTAGTTTTACTACCCAGCTACCACCCAGAAACCTTGGTAAAAATCACTTGTGTGATTTGTAAAAAGCACACTTGTGCCCACAATACAGGGTGTGTGCTCTGCCACAACATTTTCTATTCCAGCTCCCTAGCTTCCTACACACCATTACTGACAACCACAGCAGCAGTTCAAAGCTTGTTTGCAAATATACAACATGAGTAAACCCCTCTTGATCCAGTTGGAATTAAAAATAATCTGGCACTTGGATACCATGTGAAAATTAACTCATGTTCTCAAAAGGCTTATAAAAATGCAATATACTATTAAAACAACCATGTATTTTTTTACCCTTTTGATTTTTCATGTTTTTTCCTATATTCTCCAAATTCTGGAATAAAGTGAAATGGTTTTTACACAGATTTTAATACTCTCTCCCGACTTGTATCCTCCACAATATAGGCCTTATTCTGACCTCAGTCAGACTAATGTAAATCAGAAATAACACCACTAGAGTCAATAGAAAGACAACTGTGTGAAACATGAATCATTATGCAGAAGTGCATGGTCACCTTCAGAGGAGACATTCTGCACACATTCACAAAGATACACACTGTGTCACCTTAAGATAAGAGAGAGATATCTGGACCTCACACTACACTATCCTGCTTTCCAAAAAGATTATTTTATAATGAGGTTTTAAGTAATATTAAAAAAATACACAACAAAATTAGTGTTAAAACGATGGGGGGAAATGACCTCTTGAGTCATCTTAAAGCCTGTGAGATACTCTTGCAAATCACCTGGACAGGCTGCAGTTTCTAATTAGCCATGATTGATGTACTTCTAACATCTCCTGCACTATGGGGGAGATTTGACTTTTTTGGGTTTTACAGACATTTTCTCTTCTGTCTGGAGCTGAACTGCAGCTTGTCATTGTCAGGACCTGCAGCCCATTCCCATCCCTGCACAAAGGACACCCATTAACACTGACTTGCTTTGCATGCCAATCCCATTTGGCAAATTCACTAGTCCCTTCACCCCTGACCTTGTGATAAAAACAGCAGCCACTCACAGAAAAAAACTCACTGTAACCTTTACTAGCAAGATAACCCAAAACTGGTTTTTCTTCTTAGCTTTTAATTATGAGAATCATGTGCAAAGCTGTACTTTCCTGCCTCCTGCAATCAATCTTAGTCACTTTAAAACTTACAGTTGGAGAAGGATCAGGAAGTCTGTCATAACCCTTCTGCTTCCAGTTCACTTCTAACAGTTTCATGTGCACATGCCTCCCTTCAATGAAGGCAATATAATCCTTGTAATTGCTGCAAGGCCCTGCTATGATGCTCATAAAATTGAGGAGATAACTTAAATACTCCAGTAAAGAAGGTCTTGACCTGTGAAAAATCAGCCACACACAGCAGAACAAACAAAGAAAAAAAGAAAAAAACAAAGCAAGGTGAAACACAGCAAAGGCTTTCAGCAATGCATTTTGTTGCACTGTCTGCCTCAGTCCTCACCTCTCTCCCATCTCTTTCCCCCCAGCTGAAAGATCCCTAGATCTGTTCTGGGGAAGATGAAACACAGCCTGTCACATTCTGGTGATGTCTGGTAGATGGCAGTCATGGAAGTGCTTAAACTACAAGTGAACTAATGCTAATGATTTGAAAAGTTGTAATCTTAGAAACTTTTTAGCTAAAAACAGCAATAAATGTGTCCATTCCGGACAGGTCAGCAGTACCAGGAACGAGAAGCTGGTAACTGGTTTTGGACATCTGTCCAGGATGTCAGGGACCACACTGCCCTGTTAGACAAACCACAGGGCAGGAAGTCTCTAAAACCAAGGCTCTCAGTCCTGGGAGGAGCTCTCACCCACCCTCCAGTCCAGCCTTTTGAAAAATGGGAAGTGTCATGTGAGACATACAGGAAGAGAATGAAGAGGCACTCTCTCCTACTGTTCAAATAAAGGAAGTAATTGCCTGTATTGCATCATGAATGGGAAAAGGGACTAAGAGGAAAAAAAAACACATGAATTGAAAGACAGCAAAAGCTGAAAGTCAAAGAAAATCTGTCATATTAATTTTTTTTCCATTTTGCAAGTGCATATCCCAGCAGTTCCTTCTGGGGCTGTACATTTGACATAAAATGAAGAAGATCTACTGTCCTTTTTACAGATCAGTAGGATGGAAAAAGAAAGATGCAGAGTCCTCTCAACAGTAGAGAGGCAATTTGTAAATTCTTTGGCTCAGGGTTTTTATGTGGCAGAAAATGCCAACATCCAAATTGTGCACTGTGTTCTGCACTGCATTAGAGTGAGTGCTCTCCACAAATGTCCTAATTGTCACCATTCAAGTAAACATGGAGCCCTCAGATGAGAGCACAAACTTGGGCACAGTGCTTGAGGGCTTTCCTGCTCTAGACACAGATGGACATGCATAACTAAAACAACACTTAAAAATTCTTAAAGACTAAAACAAATTTCTAGCAGAAAAACTAAGCAACAGTTAAACATTTTCAGTTGCCTACTTCTATTCTGAAGTGGAATTAGTTTGAATAAACAGTTAGATTAGCAAGGATTTTCTGCATTCACCCTAGTGGTTATTGTAGATGTTAGTGCTTGAATGGTATGTTCTCTGGTGAAAGCATTTCACAGAAAGAAGCAGCAAACTATTTGGGGTAAGGGTCATCTCTCTGTCCTTCAAAATCAGGTCCATGATGTGAGCTTCCTAGCTCTACAGTAAGAATAAAAATAAAGTCATTAGTTTCAGCTTGTATTCTGCACTTGGTTGGGTGGGGAGACATGAGCAATGCACGAAGGAATGTACAGAGGATGAGTGAGAAACAAAAACAGACCAAGAACAGGAGGGAAAACAAAAGGCTGAATTACCAAAAGGGATTTAAAACTCTTTGGTTGTGACTTGTCTGCCACTGACACTTAAGCTATTGGCATCTTCTTTTCTATTATGAGCTCATCTACTGTACAAGGAAAAAACCCAAGCCTGTTTGGTGAGAATTTGACTAGAATTAAGGGCCAAGTGCAGTTTAAAATTATGCTGGGAGCTTTAAAAATAGACACCATTGGGTCACAGAAAAGTTATACAAGGTTACCTACAATATTTTTGCTTTTCAAGAAATGACCCCTACTTTCTGAAGTTCATAGGCAGATTTTCTGATGGCTGAATCTTCTACCTTGGAAATGAAGGAAATAATTTCCTTGGCCTTAAACAAACATATCATGGTGAAAAGTAGTTATGGTTCCAAGAGTAATTCTGTAACACTAATTCTTCATAAAAATAACCCCAAACAAACAACAAATTCATCTCCATGTTATACTTGTATTGAGAGACAAACTAGGGCGAAAAAAGGGTGTTGAAAGAGATGTTCTCTCCACATGACAAATAAGAAGACTAGTTACATAATGTGAAGAACTAACAGTATTAACATTATGGAGGGAGACCAAAAAAAAATAAAATACAGCATTTAAAAATGATGGAAAAGAAAAGCAGCACTTGAAGTGTCAGACTCAAACCAAAATGGATTTTTACTGTGGAGTGGATTGGTGACAGGGGAGGAGTATTTACTTGGAAAAATAACATATCACAGATCAGATGAAGATAACAGCCAACAAGTCTGTATAGTAGAGTCTTGGCCTGAATTTAAAAGAGTTAGTTCAGCAAAGACTTGTTCTGTTGCATGTGGAGTATATATTTAAAGTAATGAGAGCAATGAGTATAGTAATACAAGTATAAGTAATTATAAGTAATGAATATATATTTAAGTCCATGAGACACTGCCAAGTACCTCAGTGCTTTACTGCCCAGCACAGGGTGATAAAGGCAGAACTCCTGAACTGAAAAAATAAGGAATATAAGGGAGAAGATAATGTTTTTGTAAGGAGGCCAGTGACAGCAGTATTACGAAAACAAAACTGCTCAAGCAAATAGAAAAGTCATGCAGGACTTTTGGCATCTCATGGGCTGGAAGTAGCAGGAAACATTTTCATGGCTGGGCCACTATGTTGTCCCTGACTTTGCAATGGAGAAAAGAAAACAAAACAAAAGAACAAATAACAAACAACCTAAACACTCAACTTCTTTGGAGGAAATTAGACACAAATCACTCCAAGAATTACATCCTTACTTTACAGCAAGCCGATTTTGCTCAGCAGTGAGTTCCTCAGCTTGTCGCCCTATTCCTGGAAAGAAAAGACACATTAGATCTTTCCAAAAGACAAACAGTAGAAGCTATTCCCAAAGCCTTATGCTTGCACCCCCACAAATAAATTTCTAAAGCCATAATTTCAAAATTTCTTTGTCACGGGTGGTTTCAATACATCAATACTTAACTTCTACGTCAAGTTCTACTCTAGCTCTTTACCCAGCCCCTTACCTCATTCCCCCTTTCTCACCCTGCTACACTGTCAGGGAGAGCAGCCATAGCATTCCCACACACACAATGGAAGTGGCAATGCCACCGACTGGCAGCGACCCCCAACAGCCTCTACAAACTGTCCTGGGCTGGAAAAACCTCTGCTGCCAGAAGCTGCTGGCTCATTTAAGCACCAGCCTCCTGCTGGCTCCTTGGTGAGAAGTGGAGCATTTCACAGCAGGAGGAGTGGGCAGGGGAAGGGAAACAGGCATGCAGGGAACAGAAGCTCCACTGGTGTGAACGAGCAGCCCAGCTGCCTGCTGCTGGAGTGATCCTAAACATACACATTAGTAATAGCCTGGAATTGTATCGGGTCCAGACTGGAAGGGTGACCTCCTGTTGAGTGCACAAGACCTTTGGGGCCAGAGGTAGTGCACAGACTCAATGTTCTGGGAAAATGATGGAAAAATCTTGTGTCACGGCCAGTGGTAAAGAGATGCTGCTTATTCACATACCTCAAAACCTTCACCCTAAAGCTTTAGCTGCACATACTGCAGGGAATCCCACTGGCTTCAGCAGAACTACACAGGATGAGTCACACCCTTGATGTGAAGCATGTGCATGGCTCTATGTCCACAGCCCCAAAAGATCAGGGGCTTGGCACCAATTGACTCTGCTGTTCTAAACATACTGGCCATAATTACCAATACACACACTGGACCCACATCCTACAAGGACTGCTGATAAGCTGCTCATTTCCATTCCCTCTCCACTGTTTCAGTTTGTAAATTGTGGGAGGGTCTGAATTTCAGAGAAACAATTAGCACTTAATTACTTAAAGGACTGGATATTTTGTCTGTTTCCATTTACCAACAGCTGTGTTAAATTTTTACAAATAGAAATTTGTCGCGTTAAATTTTTACAAATAGAAATTTGTCACGTTAAATTTTTACAAATAGAAATTCGTCACTGATGCTTGAACTGCAAGCTGTCTTCATGTGATCAACTGCTCCATATATGGATGTTTACAATGTAATGAGCCTTTCCCATCATCATTAATCTGTAGGATATCTGGTCTGTTTAAAACTCTCTTGCTTCTGCCCTTGTCTTTTTCCTTTCTGTCTGTTCATTCCAACATCCTAGGTGTGTACCTTGGCTGCACATTGCTGTGGAATTGCAGCAATACCTGACCTGAGTCAACTTCCAGAAGCAGATAAGCCTCAGCAACATGAATGCCAACATCATGGTCAATTAGCCAAGCTTCCAGCTGTACCTATTATAGCCAGCTAAAAGCATTAGATTCGCTTGTGCAAACCTGGCTTGCAAACAATGCCAGACCCCTGTGTGGCCATCACCTAAGTCCTTGCTCACAACCCCACAGCAAGGCACTAATTCAGTCACCCACAGCTTGTAAGGCAGTGGGCCTCAGAGCATCAGAAATTCACACTGCAACATCAGTAGGCAGAAGCAATAATGCTGCTGATGACAAGTGACATTTTTAGCCTTTGCACTGGACGAGACACAGGCGTTTTACTGGGAAATAATAGTGCTCTTTGTCACAGCACAGAATAAGACTGAAGACAATGTTATTTTGCTTGCAACTCTGCTTCTCTCTGCACTGTGGAAAAGCTACTGAATTCTATCTCTCACGATTCATGGAGTATATTACCACTGAATATATCAGTACTACCATATTTTTTGCTAAATTAACATTAGTGACTGAACCTATGTATCAAACGGAACTCTTGATTTCTGAGAATCAGTAACAGCTTCAGAGAACTTAATGGAGATGCACTGTAGCATCTAAACAGGAGACACTGGTACTAGCTAAAATCCAAATTGGGCCCCAAGGAAGCAGAATATTCAGAGAGCGAAACAGTTGTCTCTGATATTGAAAGGACAGTTTGATCCTAAAAACTGATCAAAACCTTAAGTTTCTCATTTTCCTCCACAAAGTGTTTTTCTTCTTCATTTGAAACAACTCACTGAACTACATTCATTCACTCCATAAATCACCCATAGAATGCACTGGAATAAAAAGGCTGTCTTCAGGACATGGGAAGAGATTCCTTTTCTT
Organism: Erithacus rubecula; assembly: GCF_903797595.1. NCBI lineage: Eukaryota > Metazoa > Chordata > Aves > Passeriformes > Muscicapidae > Erithacus > Erithacus rubecula. The sequence continues at coordinate 59,743,531 of NC_136689.1, read as the reverse complement.
ACCATCATGTAGCTGGCATGCAAGTGTTGTGATCTTCTGTGTAATTATCATCAGCGGACTATAACAAAGACAGAAACAACAGTTACATGTCTTGTAATACAAATTATTCCCAACTTTCTCACTGAATGCCTTTATGCCTTTAAAAGGCATAACTGTATTAGCAACAAGTGGAAAACATCCAATTAAAGCTGAAGGAGGCACTCAGGCATAAGACAATTGCCTGGGTTCAAAACAACCCCGCAGTAACTTGCACTGGAATTTTTAATTGCTAAGTGCACACAAAGCCTTATTTTATGTCTCCCTATCATGCAGCAGTGCAAATTGTAGTTCAGAAGAAATCACACCACCAGGAAATACCAGCTTCTGCAGCCCACTGAGCTTCCTTTCAGGCAAAGACCAAACTGAAGCCCCATACAATGCAACACTAGAATACAGCAGTGCTGCTATAACCCAACTCTGGCTCTTCTTACTGTTTGTTACTCTCCTATTGTCTGTCTCCTCAGTGTCCTAAAAAAATGTTGACTCTGCAGATACAGATGCTTATTTCCCCACATGAATAGCTCTATCAATTAGAACTGTGTGCAAATACCAGAAGAGCTGTCAGCACAGCAGTTTCCCACTTGCTTCTTGGCCACGCATCTGTGTTGTGAACAGCCTGCACAAGATACACCATCCAGCTGGGAGTGTATGGGCATGTGGGGTCTGGAGCCCCTGGAAACAGGAGCTGGTTGTACCTGAGCCAGGCTTGCAGCCACCCAGCAGCTTTGGTGCCAGCTAAACGTGCAGTATAGAAATAGCCACTATTCCCAGTAGGGCCACTCATACTTCCCATATCCAGCTTTGCAGAGCTTCTTGGCACTGAAGGCAAACATGAGCTGCTGCAGCTAAGGAATGGGGAAAAGACTAAACTCAACTTGGTGGCATCAGAAGATGGTTCCCACAAGGATAAAGGACACAGACAAGAGCATTTAGAGGAAGGTAAGAGGAGAGATGGGAGTAAAACCATGGGAATAATTGATCATTTCCTCCATTGGCTGTGGCACCCGAAACCTGGCACTGAACATCTGCAAACTGAAAGGACCCATGGCAGACAAAGCAGGGGATCAGCACCCACTCACACTGCTTCTCCCTGTCTCCCTGCCACTGGGAACACCAGCACGGGGTGCCCAGGTCTCTCACAACCACAGTAGCCACGAGATGGGAATGGGTGGAGAGGATAGCCACTATTTTAAAAGCATTAGTTGTGGTGACTGTTTGTAAGGCCAGTCCTACAAAAGGGATCTGTCTTCACTGAGGATTAATACAATGGGTTGTTTCTCCATTTGAGAATAAATTAACAACATAACCAGATGGAGGTTTCTGTTTGAACACAAATGATGTCTTCAACCTGGAAATGAAAACTCGAGTTTGTACACATTTATTTAACTATTTTCACAGTTTGTTCAGTATATGGAACTTCTTAAAGAGACATAGATGATTACATCAAACATTACACCTGTTCATTTTAAGTATTGTAATATATTTTATGGAACACAATTAAAGAAAAGCATTGAGGGTTGTTTTTTTTTTTTTTCCAAGCACTGTGTTTGCCCCACAGATTTAAGGTAAAGAAAAAAAAAGGTGGAACTTGCATTCAGTGATGTCTCTGACTAACATAACAGTCAAATTTTTATGTTCTGCAGAGATTTTCAAGAGATTCTGGATCATCCTTAACTAAATCAACCTACTGGTTGCAATCAAATGTATACCCAATGGGTAAGATTTACAACCTGATCCCACTAACATAAATCAAACAGATTCACAAGATAATTCATAGGCTGATCATAGTAAATGCACAAATACTGGAAAAAGACATTCTTTCATTCTAAGTGGTCTTTTCTTTTTTAACACTTAATATGGTTGATCTTTTTCAAGAGTCCACAAGTCATTCTGTATGGGTAATTTGCATTTTCTACTCAAAATCAAAACATGCAATATCAGCCAATTACTTATCATTTCAGAAGTCCCTACTTGAAATTTCAACAAAAAAAGTTTGCACAAATAATTTAGAATAGGGTTATATTTAAGCCCAAAGTTTATTCAAGCTTACCCAAAACTTGAATATAATTGAAACAGAGGGGTTTGTAGAGCAGCTCTTCTTGGGTTACCTAGACTACTGATAGTAGCTAAGGAATGGACAAATTCAACAATGACTTTTCACCTTCCAGTAAGATTGTCAAACATTCATTCTAAACTTTATTCCAATTAATCTTTCAAGAAAAGTGATTTATAAGCTGTTTTTACCATTATCTTCAACATCCTGTTTTTCAAAGTAGATTTTCCCAGACAAAATTTAGCTTTGCTTTCAAAGATACATAAATCCTAATCTTTTAAGCATATGAAAAGGCAGATTTTTTTTTTTTAATCCTTAGGAAAGACAGAGGCTGTCACTTTACCAAGCAGTTTTACTGCAATAAATACATATTTTTATTTGGTCAGTGTTTGACCTTTTTAGCTTTATGGGGGAACATTAAGACTTGTTTCAAATTGCTCCAATTTATTGCATATGTTTCTTACAGCAAGCACTTCTCGCCAATGTTGAAGTGGGTAACTTTAAACCTCAGGCTCTGAGCCAAAACTGTATGACTCCAAGTGTCTAAATTTATACACTGGTCTTAGACAAGGCCACCATGGTAAACCAGAGAGAACCAAAATGCAAACAATCCCAGGGCAGCAGGAGTAAAGTGTGCTCTGAAGTCATACTACACATAAACACAGAGGAGAGAGATTCTCCTCATCTATATTAGGAATTCATTGCCTCATTGATGGCAGAAGCCAACAGAACAAGTCAGCCTTTCCTGTACGTTAATCAGAAAAGATGGAGAGTCTGTCTCTCTCAAATCCCAGCTCCAGAGGAGACAAAGGAGAAAAAAGTGACCTGACAAGGCAAGTGGGAAGAAGGGCCACAAAGTTCATTAAATACCTCCTGTTCTCCCTTCTGACATCATCATATTACACGTCATGCATATTTTCCAGAGGGGCTGGGAAGTGGCCCAGCAGAAAAGGACTTGGGCCAGCAGTGCCCAGGTGGCCAAGAAGGCCAGTGGCATCCTGGCCTGTATCAGCAACAGTGTGGCCAGCAGGAGCAGGGCAGGGATTATCCCCCTGCACTCTGCACTGGTGGAGCCACACCTTAAACCCTGTGTTCAATTCAGAGGACACTGAGAGGCTGCAGCACGTCCAAAGAGGGGCCATGGGACTGGGGAAGGGTCTGGAGCACAAGTCCAGTGATGAGTGACTGAGGGAGCTGGGATTGTTTAGTCTGGAGAAAAGAGGCTCAGGGGGGACCTTATCCCTCTCTACAACTGCTTGAGGGTGTAGCCAGGTGGGAGTCAGTCTCTTGAGCTGCACCAAGGGAGTTTAGGTTAGACATTTGAGGAAATTTTTGACAGAAAGAGTGACTAGACATTGGAATGGACTTCCCAGGGAGGTGGTGGAGTCACTATCCCTGGAGGTCTTTAAGGAGTGACTGGATGTGGCACTCAGTGCCATGGTCTAGATGACATGGTAGTGACCAGTCATAAACTGCACTTGATATCTCAGAGGTCTTTTTCAACCTAAATGATTCCATGATCTCTACCCTACTCAGGACTGTGGAGACCTGCTGTAGAGTGTCAATGGGATGACACACTAAATCTTTCATAAGATCAGTGTCAGGTATCAGTCAACACTTCACACAAAGAGTAAGCAATTTTTCAGGTGAACAAGGAGCATCTTCCTGCCTCCTCTCCTCCTGCCCATCATTCCCCACTGACTTGATCTCAGGGGCACCACATCTTTGCTACAGCAAAAGGCAGAGCACAACAAAATAATGACATTACTGGAACTCTCCCTTAAGGATGGGGAGGGAGGAGGGAAGAATCATAAATTCCTAAACATCTGTGTTTTGATTATTAAAACTTTGAAATACCAGAGTATTGAATTGCCATTTTCATTCAGCCTTTCAGGCAAGCTCTATTTCTAAACACCAATAAAACATTGAGTAAGTTACTACATTAAATACAGCACCATATCACATGTAGTCAGCTGTTTCCAACATGATACTACTTTAACCTTTAGACTCTACTAGAAAAATTCAATAGTGCTAAAAATAAGAAGGGAAGTTAACAAAACTGTAAAACTCCCAATCCCTTTTCTTACTCCCAAATTTTGCGATGCAGAGGTTTTTGGAGGGGAGCAATTAGGCTGAATTTAAAAAGAAAATGTATTTGCCACACTTGCACCTACAGATGAAGCACAAAGATTTACCCCTAGGAAGGAAGCATTTGAAATAAAACACATTTAGAAGTTTAAACAACTTGCAATCCCACACCCTCTCCACCTGTGCTACTAAGCACTACAGTTGCAAACTACCACAGAAACACAGAATCTGGTTTATGTGTGGTGTGATTTTGCCCCCTTCCTATGTTTTATATATTGACTAAGAGTTTAATCTTAGGTTGTAGCTGTGCAGTACCTCCTACACACAAACCATTGCGGCCAACTTTAAATTTAAAAAAAAAAAAAAAATCAAGGTATTGACCTAGCAACAATTTTATTTGTCAAGGTACCTAACATAAGGTAAAGACAGCTTTGGGTTTTTTGTTTACCTCACATAAGATGCCTTGAATTGAAAAATAATACAAGACTAAGATACAACTGTTTACAGAGAATGCTCAGTAGAGGGGTTCACTCCCCTAATAAACCTTCCAAATGAAAATATATCAGTTAATGCAATTTTTAAATACATCTTGCCCCAACACAATAAACTTGCCAGAAGCACAGGCCAGTGGAAGTAAAGATGTTTTGTCTGCAGACTGCTGTGGGGGTCCTCACTGCATCACAGGCTGGCTTCTGCACTGAGCAAGCTTCGATGCTTGCAAGAGAAAAGACGTTTTCCAAGCACATTCTGCCTGACCTTAGGTAATCCCATGGAGAAGTCTGGCACACGCTTGCTAGAAATAGTTTCCACTGACCTGATTTCACTAAGAGAGGAGGTGGAGTCAAAAGGCTCATAGCAGACAAGACTCCGAAACAGAAAACATTTATTTCAGGGCTACCTCTGCAGCTGAAGCCATGACAAGAAGTTCACACAGTCACAGCCTGCTGTGACAGTAACCATTGCTGACAAGGGGGTGGCCAAGCTGGCAGCGAGCTCGTACTTTTGCTTTCAACAGTAAAAGGAAGAACTACTGAAGTACATCAGAGGAAAAACACTTCACTAAACACACCTGTCACCTCCAAAACAACTTAAAATTTCTTTTGTGCGTTGTCTTTTCCTGTGTGTGTACATGAAAGCTCCCAAGCAGCGTTTCTTAAGTCTTTATGGTAGAGGCATCTCTCTTAAAAGTGTGCTTACTTCTGGAGAAGTGTTCAGGGATATACATTGTGTGGAGTTGTCTAGTAGAACTTGCCTGCTTGAATTCTGCCTGGTTCCCACCCTGCAGCTCTTGCAGGGCTCCTTCTCAGGGCTGTTTCCAGTGGACAAGCACCCAGCTGAGCAGCAAAGAGGCATGGAAAACAGACTGACCCCCCCCTTACTCACCCTGCACCTGTGCTGCACCTCTGGGGACCAGCTGCACACCAAGGTTACCCAGCACTGCAGCAATGCACTGCATGTCATACAGTTGGACGACAAGAAAATAAAAATAACCAACTGAACGTGCAGGACCAGGCAACATTTCTGTTCTGTGTTTTAACATGGTAACAGAGTATATCTATCTTTGCTTTCATCAGCAAATGTATTTCCTTTGTGAAAAACGGCTGTGTGCTTCTATTCCTTCTTTTGTGGTTGAAACGAAAAGCCACTGAGAGAGGGAAAAACAGCAAAACATCACTAACCACCCAGCAAAAATCCACTGCCTGAAGTGACACTGGTTACTGAAGCATCTGCTTATATATATGGCTTTTTGAGAGGGCTCTCAATGATCATCCCTTTCTAGGCAGAGAATGCTGCTGCTCTGCATTTGGGATAGGGTGAACACAAAGGTGCTGTCTGGAGGGTGATGCCCACCAAAGCACTTGTGTAAGAGCTACAGATTTGACACATGTGGGGAGGAAAACTGCTCAAATCTCCCAGATACTTCAGCTATGGTCTCTCTAGGAGCAACAGAAGATTGAAAACTGTGCCAGTGTGTGTGGTGATCTTCACAAACTGAATTTGTCTTCAGTAAGGAATGGCAGCAAGAATCATAGAATCATTAAGACTAGAAAAGACCTCTAAGATCATTGAGTCAACTGTTGACCCAGCAGTGCCGTCTTTACCACTAAACCATGTCCCCAGGTGCCATAAAAGCATCTGTTTTCAACACTTCCAGGGATGGTGACTCCACCACTTCCCTGGGCAGCCTGTTCTAATGTTTGGAAACTCTTCCCATGAAGAAACTTCTCCTAAAATCCCATCTAAACCTCTTCTGGCATAACTTGAGGCCATTTCCTCTTGTCCTGTCACTTGTTATATGGGAGAAGTGACTTACCCCAGCCTTGCCACAACCTCTTTTCAAGCAGTTGTAAAAAGCTATAAGGCCCTTCCTGCTCTCCAGGCTAAACAGCCCCAGGTCTCTCAGCCACCACTCATAAATGAAAGAAACTCCCATATGCACAATCATTCTCTGACATTTCACTGAATAACCTGCAATATTAGGAAATTTTGCTCTGATACTGCAAGAATTCAAAGAGGAAACTAAAAAGCTCTAAAGCCCTAATCAAGCAAAGGATTGAAACAGACACAAGCTCCATACCTTCTGAATTTTATCTGGATGATCATATGCATCTGGCATTTGGTCATGAAGCTTGCTAGACTGAAACCCTACCTATTACCACTTTCCAAAAATCAGAATCAAGATTCCTTATTTAAAACTGATTTTCCTTAAAGCTGTCATATTGCTATACTCAGTCTGAGCCTGTGATACAAAGGGGAAAAAAACACAAACTGTATGATATTATTACTGTTTTTAGAAAGTCATATAGGCAGGCAACTTACCAGCATAATCCTCTTAGCATAAAGAAGAAATAAGGGAGAGAAAGAGTTAGGATTTCGTTTTTTCCATGTACAATGTACAAATATGGCAAACCAAGCAAAATAAAACATGCATGTTTCTCTCAAAGATTGACTTGTATTAAAGGGGAAGCACAGGATTCAGTTACTGTACAATTAGTGTTCAAAAATGAATAGGGTTTTTAAGGAAGGGGTAAAGTGAAAATTCCTAAATGATTTGAGAAATAATATGACTGAAAGAAATTTGATAAAATATATACATATTTTTTTAAAGTAATTATAATTGAAGTGCAGCAAGCTGGAAATTGTTTTCCTTAAAACCTGGCAATAGTTTAAAAAAAATTACTTTTTCCTTAAGTAGTATGCAATACATGAAAAACTTGTAAATGAAGAAAGAGCTGCAAGCAGCTTGGATATAGTTCTGACTGTGGGACTCTGTGACAAAACCCTCCCTTTGCAGGAGTTCAGAATTAACTAGTCACCAGCAGATAATAAGTCCCTTGTTTCTTATTCTGTAACCTGGAAGTGATGTGCCACAGCTTGATCTTTCATTCTCCAGTTTGATCAACATGTGACTCAAAAGTTGCTTTGTTCTCTCAATCTCTACCTGCACTTTACAAGCTCTGTTCTCAAAATGGGAGGGCTCCAAACAAATAACACAACCGACTACCACTAAAAAGGCCCCAAAAATGCATTTGCAAGCACACTTCAAAAGGGTTATGAGTGCGAGTTGCTAAGTGCACAAGGCCAAGAGGGCAAATGAGGGATGCTGGCTTTCAGCACTGCCACTGGGAAACACTCCATGGTCATCTGGCTCATCACTTTAGGGAACTGACATTGGAAAGCTGATGGCAATAGAACTATTTGACGGGGATTAAAACTTCCTCCTTGCAACCAGATACCACCAGACTCATGGGGTACTGGAACCTCAAACACAAGTCAGCAGAGGATGGGGTTTTGTTGTGTCTTAAAGATTCCCCCAAATCCAGTGTCTTGCCTTCTCAATAGACATCCCCAGCCACGTTCACCCAAAATGGTGGGAGGCCAGAGGGAGATGGGCACAGCTCCATGCTTCTGTCTCACTCATTTCTGAAACCCTGAGGGAGAAATTTAATGCCATCCCCCCAGCCAAGCCCTGTCCTAATGACTCCCTATTACCACATGCAAAGGATGAGGAACCATCAAATATGGAAGAATGAGCAAGAGGAGGTTCAGTTGCTGCTCTACATGGTAAAACTGTGTTTTTATTTTATACCACCTAGTTTTTACTGATACCACTACAGTATTTTTATTTATTCTTAGCTTTTAAAGTATACCACAAAGGTGCAGTTCATATCCACAAAATAGTATATTTTCTACTTGTTTACTACTTGGTAGTTTTATTTTCAACTGAAGTTCAGGAATTGAAGTGTATCATAAAGCACCAAGTTAAAATCAGATAACACAGTAAGATTAAGCATTATCTTTTCCCTACCATTATTATCATCAAGCTCATAATTAAATAAGAGTAGTCACTTTTTCATCAAGGGAGCAGAGAACACTACCTAGTCTATAACAAACAATCACCATCCCTCTTCTTTCACCACCAGTCTCAACTGGATCTTTATTAAATGTATTCAGAGAGAGAGAGAGAGCTAATAAGCCTCACAGTGCATTTCTGAACACAATATTCAGCAAAACATGATCTCTCACATTTCTCTCACTGTCTCTGTCTCTTACACACACTGAGCTATAGCATTCCAATCCCATTTATAGGCTTCTTGGTATGTCATGCTTTTTGAGGACATGCTTTTGTGTTTTAAAAGAACTGCAGAAAAAATTACAGAACTCAATTTCTTTAAACATATAAGTTCCCATAACTGCAGCCTCCTTAATGAAAAGAACCTCAGGAGCTTGAGAGAAACTTCCCCTCCACCACCTGAAGTTTAATTAAATGCTGAAACCCACCACCTCAAAGAGAGAGACGTGCACAAAGACAGAAAAATTCTCCTTCATTCTCCTACTCTGTGTCTGTAAGATGAAAGAGACTTGGAAGAGGCATGCAAAACTTAGTGTGCAAGTTTACAGAAAATTTTCACAGTATGTTACTAATTACTCTGTCTTCAGGCATTCAGTTAAACAAGTGGAATACAGATTAGCAAGCTGGTTTGAAATCATGCAAAAGCATACCTTCCTCTCACAAACAAAGAACATTGGGTTAGCTGTCTCTATCTTTGCAAAGCATCCTCTACAGCTTCTCTGAGTGAAATCAGAGACTGCAATATGTATGAAAACTGGTTCACACGTGTCACAGCATACAAAAAGTTGTGCTGTTTAAGCAGCAGCCACAGGCTGGCCCTATGAGAGAACCAGTGCTGACAACCCAAGCTGATCTCCTGTCTCTCTGCCTGGGTTACTCACCCAGCTTCACCAGCAGCCCACCCTGCCCAAGTCCTGCCCTCACACCCTGGAGTGCCTGGGCTGGGAAACACCTTCCCATCTGGGGCTTCAAGAGAAATCAGAGCTAGCTAACTAAGCTCTACCCAACTACACAGATTCTAGCAAGAAAACAGTAGAAACAATCAGTCAGTGCAAAAATCATACAGTGCTTCTTCCTTTTTAAAAAAACAAAACCAAAAACCAAACAAACAAAAAAAAACCCAACCAAACCAAACCAAAAGAAACCCCAGCAAAACCCCAAAGATCACAACAAAAGCCTCAGAAAAAGCTTAAGGGAAACAAAATTACAGGTGCTCCACAGATAACATAAAAATTATTCTTACAACTTACTGAAATCAACTAATACTGATTGATACAGGAAGCAGTTTGCAGACACACTCACCCGGAAAAATCTGTAGTGAGAATGCCATAGTGAAATATGTATATTCGGCTTATGTGGCACAATGTGAGGTATCCCATAGCTACAACAAAGGAGTACCTAAAAACATAACACAGAACACATAGTTACCAACACAAGTACCAACAAGAACTACAGTCACTCACAGTGGGTTGGGCTTGTTTTGATTTTCTCACATCAGATTGTTAAAAAGTCTGAAGCTATGCTACACAACCAGGAAGGAATTCTCAAAGGGGACTGATGGTTTTGTACCCAGCTGAGACCTTACAGAGGTATCTCCTTATTCTGGGGGTGGGGAAAAAATGGAAGAAGAAATAGGATCAATTCAAGTTGCACAATTCAATTTACAAAGCTCCCATCTTCACTTATTAGTTAGAAATTTCTGTCCAGCTTAAGTATTTGAAACCAGATGATATTGTATGTTAGTCACTGAAGCTATCCACTGCATTTTTCATCTGTAAATGTTCTTTATTTACAACTCTTCCTCAGATCTAGCAAAGACTGAAGTTTAAGGTGTTCTCTCTCTTGTGATTTTAGATAAAGGCAGATGATGGCACATAGCCTGATCTTTGCAGCTGTCCATGCTGAAGCACACCATCTTCCAGAAAAATCATAGAATCAGATAGACTGGAAAGGACCTATAAGATCACTTCAGTGTCCAACTGAAGAAGCATTCCTTAGGTAGGATGTGACAAATTCACTGTTTTTCAAGTTGATAGCACACTTCTGTTGGGCAGGGCAGTAGTATGATTTTATCTTAACAGCTGAACAGTTGAAGACTGGGAATGTTGCAGCACCTGCATGGGCAGATGCAGCCTTTCATACATGTAACTTCTCTCTGCATTTGCATGAGCAAGGAGGAGGATACTGGGGAGAAAAGCAGATGGATATTTGGAAACAGACTGATACATGAAGACCAAGATGATAAGCACACATTGCCAGGAAGGTCCCCCTGGACCCATGAGAGCATCCACCACAGGGGAGAACTAAGGGTGAAATTAGACAAGAGGATCAGTCAGCAGACAACAGAAAAAGAGCCAGGTCTTTGTCAAATTATGGCTGGTTTTAAAAGAAATGAGTTTTTCCTCCCTGGGGGCTAATGAACTGCAGTGTGAGTGACAGTGATGGATCACAAGGCAACCTGCAGGTCATGTGGCCCACAGCAAACAGCTGGATGAAAAGCAGACTGAAGGGACATGACAGATTCTTCAGGAGATTCAGAGTAGAATTGATCATATTTTATCTGGGTCAGGCATCCAGTCCTGCCTCAGCAAGGTCCTTGGATTCCCTTCTCATCAAAGGAGAATGGCAAGAATTCCATCCAAAGGCAAGTCACCAGCTCAGACTCGTAACAGCAAGAGACAGGATGAAGGATCTAACATAAGCCTCCATGCAGAGATGTAAAGCACTTGGATTGAAAGGGGGAGCAAGCAGGGAGAGATTCACTGAACTGCTGCTGCAGCTGGGAGCATCTCTGATGCTGGATTAATGCATCCCTTTATAGGCCTTGAAGGCTAGCAGCTTCAACAGAGAGCAAAGCAGAAAAAAAATAACCAGGAAAGAGAGCGTGAAGGTTAAATTATGCAGTTTACTAAATTTGTTCTTTTTCACTTCATTTTTCTGGGGAAATAAAGAGCCAAGTCTTGAAGCCCCACTCTGAAAGATCTGTTCTCCTGTATGAACAGGTCCAGACCTTAAAGTGGCATTGTTCAAGCTTACTCTCAACTGGTTTGCATTGTTACTTTGCCAAAATTAACAATGTATAGGCACTTTGAGTCACACTGCTGTGGCTAGTAGAATACAATAGAAAAGTCCTAACCCAGTCCTCCTTCAGAACTCCTGAGGTTTTTCAGCATGTTGGATTGACATTCCACATTGACTCATATCAACATGTGACTGTCTTGCAGCAGTGGGCAAGATTATATGAACTGTCATGATTTGTGTTTCAGTATAAAGCTGTTTTGCTATTAGCCATGGTGGCTAATTGGCTAAAGAGGAAGAGTAAGGGGGTTTCCCATTGAAGCTGAGTCCTCTTCCTTATCATCACCTCAACTTCTCTAGGAAGATGTAAATAACTAGTGCATGATTCCTTTGGAGACTTGGTTCCTCTGAACTTCTAACTCCTGCATTTCCCTCAAGTAACAGGCATGGACAATGACCAGGAAACCATAATACAATTTTTGACACCTTTTTATTTTGGTCTCTGGATGGCATTTCTTTAACAAACATTGTCCAATTATCTTTTTTAAATGACATTATTAATTATGACTAGACTTCTGGGCTTTGCACTCTGTGAGAGAATGGAAAAAATACCTCCTTAATACCTATCTTGCTGGTGCAAAATACTAGTAACTGCTGTAGGCAGGATAGTTTTTTACAGTTCACATTTCTAATAATCTTAGAAAGATCATAAGTAGGGTTCCCATTTACATATTAGAGAGGGGAAAAAAAGGAAGGAAAAAAAGGAAGGAACAAAAGGAAGGTGAGAAGATTATCTGATCATCAGATTCTCACGTAGTCCTGGCCTTGAAGGCAAGTGAAGAAAGGGTTTTGGTTCCCCAGCCCAGAATTATGTGGATTCTGAGTGTTCAGCAGCAGCTACAAAACAGCCAGACAGTACAGAGACAGAAAACACCTATCACACACCCAAACCATAAGCTTCTACTTTAATAACAGTTCTGGTATTTTCTGCTTTTTCACAAAGCCCAGTACCAAAAGCAAGACCTCATTTTGTGGATCACTAAACTAAGCTGCCTCAATGACCTTATTTGAATGACCTAACCCATGAATAAGTGGAAAATACCTAAAGGCCAAACACCAATAGGGAAAACACATTAAAAAGAATTATCAAATGCAATCTGGAAGAATACAAGACCAAGGAGAACATGACTTCATTATGTTTAAGAAATCAAAGGTTTGTCCATAAATTATTAGGCCTGCAAAAGTCAAATTTTAAGGCCAGTAATTTAATAGGAAAATGCAATACATCAACCCAGAAAAACCACAAATTGAAATTACAGCTGCTTCTGTAAGTAACTGGGAAAGAAAAGAAGGAAAAAGAAGGTGGTTCTAAAAAGTCCTCATGATTCTCCCTGAGAGCAGAGAAGTTATCAGAGGGGCAGCTGTAGACTTGCAGCCACATCAGCTCACCTGTGGATGTTGGGAATACTCGCCAAATTCATAATGCCATAGTTCATCATCACCAGGACAAAAAGATGAATGGAATACCTTGAAGACAACAAAGTGAATATTTAGATAATTTCTATGTTACCTGGAAGTGCTGGCAGTTCAGAGCAAGAGAGTATTTTTCCATGCAAATGACATCAATGTGATGTCATATCAGGGACCTGGATTACCACACAACATCTTTGTAGCCTGACTATCCAACATAGACTGATACTTATTTAGAATATATTATCCATATGTTTAACTGAAAGAGTAGCCTGGTTCAAAGTGCATATTGGAGTTGGATACATATTTTCCAGAAGAGATATCTTCAAAGCAGACTGGTGTGGCCTTAAATTCCAAAAAAAACCCCATCACAAATTAAATTAAATACTTCACTTAAAAAAATACTTTCATGAGTCACTTTACTTTGAGGGTTTGGCACAGTTATCTTAGTTAGGATATTTTTTTTAAGGTAGCGTTAAAAGCCTTCAGATTAAAAAGATGTAATCCAGAAAAGATTATATGAAATTTAATTTTTTTTTTACCCAAGGTTTGTGCAAATGGTGACTAAATACTCACCACCCAAAGCAGAAGACAGCAAAGTATATTCCAAAGAGGGTGGCAAATGCATGGCGAACAGCAGAGCTGGCGTGACTGGGACTCAAGTAAATACGAAACCAAAATGCAGCCAAAAGTGCAAACAGTTGACAGGCTACAAAATTGATCTGTAAAAGACAAGCAAAACAAAAAACTGTTTTGATTCTTGGAGGAGGAGGGGAAGGATGCTCTCTGTTCTCAGAACCATTAAGAGCAGAGGTAGGAAAAGGGACAGGGGGAAATTGTGAGCTATGAATCTTTTGCTTCTCAGTGTTCCCACTTGTGAACTCCTGTGGTAACTTTTCCTGGCCAGTGACAGAAGGGATTAAACAAGCACACAGCCACCCAGAAGCAGGAAGGTCAGGCTACAGCTACCCCAGGGTACAGGTGGGGCTCTGGTCATTCTCACTCTCCTTGGAGGAAGGCTCTGCTCTGCTGCCAGCCTGACCCAGGTGCCTGGCACATCATTCCCCTTCTCAATCCTCTCGGCAAGAGGCAGGGCCTGGAAGCAGTCTGGGACTCTGAAATATTATCCCAGGACCTGATTTTTCCCCACCCCATCACATGGGCAAAATCAACAATCCTAATGTGCCACTGTTCACTAGAAGTGAGAACAGGGCAGCTGCCTCAGCTGAATTCAACTCCACAGCATCTTCCACACAGATGCTTCTGACTCCCCACTTTTTTTGTGGTTTGAGTGCAAAGAATACAGCTTTTCTCTACCATCAAGCAGATACCTAAAGGAATATGCTTCACAAATGTTCTTTGGCTACTGCACGTGAAAATCAGTCTGGCCTCATTGCAAGTGATGGCAGTGGGAGCACAAGACATGCAGAGGACAAACAGTACAGAAACAGAGGCTACTCTTGCCAGACACAAGGACAAGCAAAAGCTTCAGTGTCCTCCAGAGCAAAACCTACATCACACTGTCTTCTCAAGTCACCTTCTCTTTGACAGCCTCAGCAAAAATCCCAGAAGTCAGAGGAAAAGCAGATCAAAGTCAGAGTCAAAACAGAGCTCAGGAGCTGTCTCTAACAGAGCAAATACAACACTGGGATACAACATCCTTAAGTTCAGCCTGGACCCTAAACAGTTTGAGGTAAATTAATTTATTCAGTTGCAGTGTTGCAGTCCTTTTTTATTTTTTTCTTTTTTTTTTTTCTTTTTTTTTCACCCTGAGCTCTCCAGCAGCAAGTCATCCCAGACCAAGCAAAAACTAAACAGGCTGCAAAATTTAAGCAATCATTTGGATTATAGGATTATCCAGAGCTATCAGTCCAGGACAGGATAATACATCTCATTCGAAATGTTCTGACATGCTGGCTGTCCAGGGGTGGTTGGATTCTGCCAGGCTTCTTGTCAAAAACATTTACAATGTGTTTAACAAGATACTATAGTCCCAAAGTGCTTTTATTCTGGTGGACTACATCCAACATGGTGTTAACTGCTCATGAAAATGTTTTCATTAAAGGTTTGTTGGCTTCATTGGTGCAGTTGCTTTATTTCAGTGATGCAGGCAATCATGCAATAGAATAATGCAATAATTTGAATACTTAGGTATGCTGAATTTTAGTTCTTTGGAGCAGAGACAGTATCAATTTATTTCTTGCTCATGCAAGCAACCAGCATTTATAACAAACAGTATAAGCAAAGCAATTCTCATTTTTAGTGCAAGATCTATAGAATACAAGAACAAAATTGCACTAGTCTTACAAAACCCAGATGCTGTAGTAGAAATCCATCATGGCAAAAGCCATAAGCAGGCATTTGCTTTTTACTTTCATCCAGCTCTTGTATGCCCAGTTTGAGATGTTAAGGATGCTGGGATCTCAGAGGCTCACACACACAGCACAGGGAAAGTGCAGGATGCCAGATCAGACACACTCGTAACATATTTAAACAGCCAAGGCAATGAATTTCAGTGTCAGCAGCAGCAAGAAAGAGGCAGCAACTTCATCACAAGCTAACATCCAGTGAAGGACAGCTCAGCAGCCTCACCTTTGAGCCTGTGTTACCTTGTGCTACCAACAAAACCTTCATTTTGCTGTGCAAATTAACCAAGACAACTCACCAAGACTCTGTGCTCTTTCTGCAAGGGTCAGTGCAAAGCCTCATACCAAAACATTGCCCTTATGTTTCAATCAGTTTTTTGGTTTATAAGGGTTATTTCTGCAGAGCAGCCAAACATCACAGACCCAATGCACTCAGCAAGCAATAATCTGGCAATAGACCAGACTTGCTCTGTTCTACACTCAGGATTAGAGGGACACAACAGTTTTTCATATAACCACCTCTATTTAGTAATTTCTGCATATCTTTTTAAACATATGCAGTGTTCACATGGATACACCCAGAGGCTGACAGTTCATCTGACAGTGACTTTGCTGCATTCCACTTGGCATTAATTTTATTCTTCATTCTACGTACTTAAGGCATCCAAGTAAACAGATCCCTAATAATTTAAGAAATGTTTTGCTTCATCACAAGTTAACTAAGTCACACTTTCCTTCCTTTCCCTTTCCAATGAGAAAAGGATTCTAAAGAGAAAAGGAAATACTATTCCCTTCTGGTTATTTCCACTGTTGCTAAAAACACTTATAAACAGAAAATTCAGGGCTCCTGAACACTGATGAATGGTGTCCAGGCAAAAATAACACAGAGATAAAAATTATATTCAAATTAACCTTTTTCAGCATCACAAGTCATTTCACCTGTGTTTTTAGCTAGTCACATCTATTCAATGTTGCCATCAAAATTTTGCACATCTGGTTTAAACTTAGCTAGCAGAAAGGAAACACCTTTGCTTTTTACAGTCACTTTCTTCCATGCTCTAGAGAGTAAGATGTAATAAAATTAGGAATCAGAGCACATGATATGCTGCCAAAAGAAGACAGTATCTTCCTTTCATTTTCCATGATTAAACACTGGAAGACAGAAAGGCAATCTCCTCACAGTATTCTGCAAAGACATCTGGAAGACTTGTATCTGAGTCACAGCCAGCTGGAGACAGCCTTGCAATACAGAAACAAGATATCTGCACTTTCAGAGAGAGAGAAAATCTGGAACAGCTCCAGCGCAACAGAGTTGATCATTATTGTTGCCTGGTTAATTAATCATTTAATTCCTTATTAGTCTCAGCTTTAAAAGGCTAGATGGATCCACAGCAGGTATGAACAAGGAAGGAAAATAAACTGTAGTTCCTCTATTCTTTCAAGTTCTGTAGTAGCAGTAACTCAGCAGTGATGTTTAGACTGCAAATCTGAGTTTTACACAAATTTAGCAATCAGGTCAAACCAACCCACCAAGCACCCGTGATGTTGATGCAAAAGGAGCCAAACACAGTGGTTTCAAGATCCCCCTGTTGGATTATGCCATAATCCAAGCCCTCAAAGTACATAAAAAGTAAGTTCCATCTGTCTTGAGCCTTTGCACCTTCTCCCAATTTTACCAGGGTGATACTTGGCAAACATTGGGCTGGTACTGTACAAAGGGGAAACTCTAACGCCTAGGGATTTGGAACCACCTTCTCAATCATCTCCATCAACAGGCAGGGCCTTTTACATAGAAAAGTCACCTCTTCAACTTCCTAATCTCTCTCAGAGGAAATCCATAAAATTATTTGCTCAGTATCTTATTTTAGTTCCAATTAGCCATTTGCAAGTGGGCACCTCTAAGGGCAAATGCCAGTTGGCAAATCACAAAATAAAGGTCCCAAATACCTGGCATGTAAAAATTTCACCCTTTGGAGGACATAAGCCTGGTGTTAATAACACTGAATAGGAGTAATTATCACTTTTTGTTCTGAGAGCAAAGAGCTGGTGAAGGCTAGGGAGGGGAAAAAACTCGAACAAAAGTAGTAATTTGTCAAATCCCTGTAAGAGAAAACCCATAGAGCCATAGAGAATTTCCAAAAAGAGAGGTAAATGTGTTGCTTGGTGCACTGAAAAAAATTTCACAAAAATCTTAAAAGGAGAAAAGAGAAAATTATTTTTGTAGCTGCAAATTCTTGAGATGGGAAACAGAAAATATGAGAGGAGACAAAGCCTTGCTCTACACCTTTAAACTGAATTATTACAAAGAGCCTTGGTCACTGCTTCTTTTAATTGAAGGTAGGCAACTGATAACCCACTCCAGGAAGTTTCATTTCTGCTCACCCCACAAGCCTTGCATCTGCAAATCTCCCTGTTTAAAAAGTGGCAATATACATTTGAGAGTTATTAGATCACACTCTAAGAAGAGACAGTTAAGTACAAACACACAGCGTCTTACTTTATTGATTTTAACCTTTTCCTTACAGTTAAGTATCAGAAGGAAATATCCTGCATTCTGTTTTGACCACAAAAATACTTTATTTTTCCTCTACTACATTTTTCCTCCCTTAGGCTTGCAGAAAATCTGATCTCACTTTCCAAAAATCTAGGAGGATGTAACAAATTGACCACGCAGTTGTCTCCAAACTCCAAATGGCAATTAAGTCCATTACCCAAACCAAACTATCCTCTGGAAGCAAAATTCCTATTAATGCTCTAACTCTGACAATCACTACAAGCAGTCACACTGCTAACTTGCCCCTTGTTGGATAACAAGGTGCTGGTGTGTCCTTAAGAGCTCCCAATCTTTGGATAAAAACCAGGCATGTTGCACATTCATACAAATCCACAGACAGAGGTACAAGTGTGTTTGAGCACAGCCAGGCTGCCAGAATGTTCCCAGCCAGCATCCAGGTCCATGTCCACTCCAACATGTAGCAGACAATGTTACATTCAGGTTATTGATGAGGCAGAAGACAGCTCTACTTTTATTCCAGGCCTTGGACTTAGCAGCCAAATGAGAGGATAAAGGTTTAAATCTGCATTTCATTTGCTGAACAGAAGTATAAGAACAGATGCCTCCCATGGTGGTTCAGTATAAAGATGAAGTTACAGCTCATGGTCAAGATAGTCTGTATTTGTTGCCATGCACTCATGAGCTTTTGAGCATTACTGTAGGGGACTTCTATAAGGCTTTTATCAGGTAAACTGTGCTTTCTCCTCTATTCACAGACTTACCACAGATGACCAAACTGCTGTTTTCAGTATGTGGAAGAGCATAAAGAACCTTGCTAACAGAAATGATTGACAGCAATAGCAACTTCTCAAGTCAAGCCAGTGTCTGTGGAGTACAACAGCACTTGGGCAGTATTTTGGAAAGGGGCTGCCATAATAAAACACTCCACTCTACCAGAGATCAGCCCTATCCTTCAGGGTGATGCCTTTCTCACAAAGAATAAAGCAAGAACTACAAAAATGCAGTAATATTTTTCCCATGTTTAAATGAATATTTTATACATATAACCAAAGACACCTGGCAAACAACATGTTTAAGTTCACTTTGCTGGAGACATTTTACTTTGATCTTGAAAAACAGACCTACTGTTATTACAGCATTTTGTAACATCAAAAGTGTGATATTTAGAAGGGGTGTGTTGAGAATGAGAGATGGAATAGTCTTTAATCAGATCCCAAAGATATCTGACACTTGCTGAAATTTCTCAAAATATTTTGATCTTCCAGACTATTTTTATGAACTATAAGGACAAATATTCTCTGCAGAGATCACTTAGAGCTACACAGGGAGGGGACAAACACCTCCAAAAAGGAGGGCAATATCACAGAGACCATGTCAAGTTTCCCACTGCTAGAATCCTGACTTGGGCTTCCAGGAAGGAAAAGGATTTGTGTAACATCATCTGTGCAGTCCCCCTTATTGCCCACAGTGGTATTGCTTTGCACAGAACTCAGTGCACTGAGATCCAGCACAAACAGGCAATTGTAAAGGAAGCAGAACTGGCTGTCACTTGCAGGATGCTGTATTTTGTCAGCATGGATCAGAGAGCAGACAAAATAATAAATTTTATTGGGGAAATACTGATTCTACTGCAGACATGTCACATCTTCAGTACTATACAGAAACAACTTATTTCTCTGACTTTGTGTTGTAGGAGTCCTATAGAAGATTTTGTGGGGACAGAAGCAAAGGCTTGAAAACAGAATTTCTCTCATGGGAGAGACAGAGAGAGAAAAGTGCATATGCATGACTAATTTTAGATTATTGTCCCCCCTCAGAAGCAGCACTAAGTTGTCATAGCCTTGATGGTTTTTGTGCACTTGCATGCAGAAAATGGAGTTGGTGAAGTAGAATATACAAAACTGACAGTATTTTGGCTTGTTGTGCTGTTTTCCTGGGTAAATTCTGTTTCCCTGCTTACAGAGTCAAATATCCTTCCATGATTTAGACTGCAAACTTGAAACAGATGTTCTTTCTGGATTACCTCTGTGAAACCACTAGCAGAACAACCACTAGCAGGACACAAAATATAGTTCTAGATTAAACCCTGAGTCATCAAAAATTTTAAAAGAAAAGCATTTAAATCAAAAGTAAGCTTGAGAAGTCAAATCTACATCATAATGCTAAGTCACACTCCCATACACTTACATTTGATAAATTTAATGCATGGACCTGATCCAAAAACAGCTTTAGCTTGCTGTCAACAGCTCTCACATTGAGCTGTAATGACTTTGTATGTTGAACAGATGTTTAAGCAATGATCATTTATGTGCAGCAATGTTCTGCCACTACCTCTACCTCATTAATTACTGCTCTCTCAGCAAGTGATGCCAAATGATGAAATTCCCTTGTATCTAAGATAGTCAGCACTAATTCCTGCCTGTAATAGGAACAGCAGAAAAATCAAACAACCTGCAGCCTTTAGTCATCCTCGTGGTTCTTCTAAACCAGAATGCCTTTAGGTTATTAGAAGATCTGTCTTGTTTCTTCAAACTGCTCAGCAGTGAGGCAGCACACTAATTACAGTACCTTTAACTCCAAAAAATACTTTAAAAGTCTGTGCAGGTGGAGTATTGCACAGTATTCCATGTCAGACATGTCTAAAAGCAGAACTACAGCCAGCAGGTCAGAGCATGGAGGGTATCTTAATAAGAACAGGAAAAGAGGAGTGAAGTGTTGTTAAAACAACAAGAAGTGTGGGACACCAAAAAAAAAAAATCCCAACAAAATTAACAAGCAAAAAAAATCCAATACCAAAACTACCAGCTTTCCTTCCTCACAAAAGAGTCATTTGGATCAAGTACTTCTGGTAGGAAAAATGTCATCTTGTACCATCTACCCTCCTTGGTTATGCACAGACTCATACTGATGAAGAGGGAACAAACTGGCCTTATCACCACATTACTCCATCTCTTCTGTCAGGTATGCTCAGAAGGTTTACATATTTAAGCATATGTAAAGTTGGGAGAGAGATGCTTAAGTGAAAATTAACAGAAACAAGACAACAAGTCCAGGAGAGTAAAATACAACAAAGCAGACACCTGAGTCCCTGCAAAGCCTTCTCTGAAAGTCCCTAGGACTCTAAGAAGTTAAATAACTTCAAAGTAGCAGCGCTAAGAATACCATCAACACAGACCTGATTTTTCTCCCTCTACACCTGAAGGTTTAGATTTTAAAAACTTAGAACACAACACAGTAAGTCAAGCACCTTTGCACTTTGTCTAACTGATAAGTAAGCAGTTGATTTATGCAAAACACAAAGAAGGAATACAGACAATTCCCTGTGGGAATTGTTGGGTTTGTCTACCCAACCACCCTGCTAGCAGATCTTTCTGTGTCTTCAATGTAAATTATCTTCCCCAAATACCAATGGGGGTTGCCTGAACACAAGGATGGCAGGATCCTCATAGCAGTGTTTGTAAAGCCCCAGTTCAGAAACACACTTAACTTTCAGGCAAGATGAAAGCCTTGAGCCTGCACATATTCATCAATTTAAAAATAAAACAGTAGGCTTAAAGTGCAATCCATCACTAGAATGGGAAGTGGCACATCTAAAATAACTTGCCCCATTCTGCTGCTGCAATGTCTGTGCAATTCTATTTTCAGTTCCTTTTCTATAGAAAAATGTCAGTGGTCTTTAAAAATACAAACCAATACAAACAGAGTAGTTTTGTCCACATTATCCCAGTGATATCCCAGTAACTGCACACAACAGAAAGAAACAAATATCAGTAAAGAGAAAAAAGTGCCAGCTTGACAGGTTATTCTAAGCCAAAAGAAAGTTGTTTTTTTTCCCCACTGTAGAAACTGTCAGCACTGTGCTAAATTTAAGCACATTATCCTTGGAATTAGTGGCTTGATCAAAGACTGAACTTTTCAGACATCGCAATGGTATTATGTAACACTTTATTAGGCACTTAAACACAGAAAATCTGGAACATCCTGTATTTAAATGCTCAGTCATGTTCACAGTAACTTAAAACAAGGGCACTGTAAAAATTAGCGTATTAGGAGGTGGTTAAAAAGTTTGTGCACAGACTTTGCTAGAGAAAAGGATAGATTTTATCTGTCCTAACACTCATCTCAATACCAAAGCTATTCCATCTAAATCTCTTCATTTCAATGGGGAAAAAAGGCATTTCTGTGTTGAAATAAACCAAATCCTTAAGCATAACTCTGAAACAGGCACTTCTACTATAAAAGTACTCTAGATGAGTAAGTTGAGATGCAGAAATGTACAGTACAGACTTATAAACATTATTTATACTATACACACTACCAGAATCAAAAAGAAATCCCTGGATTATGAAGCTGGACTTAATTTAGTTGCAAGAAATAAAGTTCTCAAAAATGACCCATAGTTTCTCATGTTTCAGTTTTTGGTTTAACACTGAAAGATACCATGAAAAGGTATTGTATTCCAGAAGCAGGTATTCTACTCTAATTTCAAGTGCCTGAAACAGAACTGGGATGAAAAACAACAAAACAAAACAAAGCACAAACCTAAAACTAACCAACAAAAAAAAAAAAAAAAAAGGTGCCAGTTAGGAGAAAAGCAAACTAGCATATCTACTGCTAGATACGTGTGGACGAGTTTTAGGGTAACAATTCTCCCACACAATGGGTGTAGTCAAACACACTTGGTTTCCTGCTTTCCCAAGCAGGTGCTACAAATCTCACTTCTTCCTGTCCTCTTCCTTGCCTAAGCAGTTTTCTGTCTCAGAAATACACAGGAACCACATTTGCAGATGGAGTGAGTGAAGAACAAAGCAAATTCTTTCAGACAAGCATAAAAACATAATATTGGGGTACATCAATATGGAAAGGTGAGGATCTATGTTGCAGTCTTATGCTCCAACCTAGCAAAATAAAGGGAGACCATACCCTCTTCAACAATGCAGTCAACAGAATTTGGTGAAAGAGGTGCAGAAAGTATTCCCAGCTACCTTTCTTGGGCAGAAGAGGACACACAAAACTTTTGGGAAACCAGCAGTAAAGGCCACAAAAAATGCACAGTGAATCTGCAGAGAATTTTTTTTCTTTCATTTTCAGTCAGCTCAACCAGATGTACAATAGAGAGGTTTTTCACATGGGGGAAAAAAGAAACATAGAACAAGGGCAGGAAATATATGCACAACCACATATTTTGGCAGCAAACCTTAATCAGAACCATTTAATTGTGAAAATCAGTTTATATTTAGACAATTATATTTGCAAACATAAGAGATAGTAAAACTCTCTCTTTTTGCTTCAAAAAACAATGAAAACTTTATATTTTCCAGCAGCTTGCCAAGTCACACATTTCCCCCAAGGGACTTGATTCTACTGGCCAGGAGATTTTCTAGATAGCTATTTTCTTCATTTTTAGCCTATTTCCAAAGAGCTGTGTATGTGCTGCTTTTTTTTTTTTTCCCATTTCAAGCAGTTATCTTCATTTAATTCCTTTGCTATTACTGTGACCATGTAGAAGCAGCAAACCTCTGTTAACTGCCAGATCCAGATACTCACTTTCACAGCCACAAAATACTGGTCCTTCCTATTGTTCTGCAGTTTAAAAGCAAAATTATTTCTCTGTGCTTTTCAACATATGACATGTTTATCTAACCTTCATTTATGTGGGCTGCAGACTTATTTTTAATCCCTTCAGAACCGTGGCAGGAAGAGAAGACACCAACAAAACATGTACAGTGACAATATCCTGTTGTGGCTTTTTTCCTCCTTCCTTATTTCTGCTCAGAATTTGCAGCATACTTGCTTCATGATCATTTATTTTGGATCATGAACCATGCAAAAAGACAAGAACATAACCCCAGCTGTTTAGTTATGCCTGTTACAAGCACCTTACATCTCCAGCAAATATCTCTGAAAGCTGAACTTTGGAGCATGTCTAATTTTAGGCACTCAGCTTCAGACACTATTGAAAACAAGTAACTTGGAGATGACAAGTGCTCAGGACTTGGCACAAGTCAAACATCTCAACCACCACTAAACTAACATATTTGGAAATCATCAGTACCTTTCAAAAAAGTCATGCTCTGAAGGAATTTGAGGGGTTGCCTTCTCAAATTAAACAAACAAATAACAAAAACCAAAAAAGACCACATTTCCTAGTTTTCAAACTTAGCAACCAAATCAAAACAAAAACTAACAGGAAAACACACAGCATGAATAAGCGTCAGTTGGTGAATAAAGGCATGCAAGCAAAAAAAAAAAAAAAAAAAAAAAAAAAACCAAAACCAACAACCAAGAGATATTTAGCTTTTCCTATAAATTAATTTTATTTTCACTATACAATATTTGAAGAAAAAAGACTTAATTTTCTTGCTTCATTAAAGCCTTCTTTACATATCCCCCCACTGGACTTCTATACTTCTATTTGCAGGCAGTACAGCAGAACTTTGGTTTATAACACTGATATTTTCCAAAGATATCTGCAATATGAGGAGGAAGAAACTCACTCACGTTTGCTTAATCATGGTATTTTTGTATTCTTGCCATGTTAATGAGTCAGCAATAGCAGAAACTTAACTTGCTTTTCTTAGGGAACAGGAATAAGTCTCACTTTTTCCTCTTCAACAGTTAGGGAAAAAAGAGAAGTATGTACTTAAATTTTAAAATTATTACAGCAATGCTCCTACTGCGCAGTGACAGGCAACTTAATATCCAAGAAACAAAGTGCAACAACAAAATTCCAAAAACTCCAAGTCAACTCTTTTCAAAATACCCTAAGAATTTGAACATAGCCAGGGAAAAGAAACTCAACAATCCTTTAAGTTGCATAAACAATTACAATTTCCCTTTCAAGCAAGTGCTTTACACATAAAGCCTAAAACAACAAAGAACTAGGGCATTGCACAATCTGCCCAGCTGGCTTCTATTTCCACCTCTCCATCACAAGGTTTTATTCCACTAACATCTGGATATCTCAGAGGCACTTTGAGAAAGCATTTCAGGTTTGATTTTTAGCAAACTTTGCTATCTCAAAACGCACATGGTGTTTTTCCCACTGTTATTGTAGCACTGAGGTGCAGATTCAGATTTGGGGAGCATTTCAGTTTCTCTGATGCTCGGAGGCACCCAAGCAATGAGTGGCACGGAATTTCTATGGGACGAGGGAGAGGAGACTTGGGAGCTGGAGGTCACCACAGATCTGTGTTCCCAGAGACCATCTGAAGCTTTTCCAGGGCACAAGCCACCAGTTCCACCTGCCAGCAAATAAATGAGGCCACTGTCTCATAGACAGAAATTCTCCAAGCAATTGCAAAACCATGATCCTAGACACAGCAAACAGGCACATTTGTCATTTAGGGTCTTCTAAAACTGGACAGGTACATTATCCTTTTTAGTGACTATGCTCAAAAACTGAAGTGCCACAGGGAAAGGAAAGAGAGAAGGCAGATACAGAATCTGTATTTGAGCTCAACTTTATCTAGGCAAAATAAAAAAACCCAGGAAGCCTGAGACACCTAGGCAACTGAGGTAATGGTGCACATTAAAATGTGCACTGATAAACAGATAAATGACTGATAAACAGATAGATAAGAGACTATAGATCAGGATGTCATAACCCTATCCAAGGATGAAGGCAGATTTCACCAGACACCTGCTGGCATAATCTATTTAAAGAATATATGTAGATCACTAAACTATCAAATACTGCACTAAAGACAAGCAGCATGAACTGAACAGAGAGGAAGTTGAACAAAAAATCCCCCAGCAGTTAAAAATCAGAACAGAAAAGTAAGAGGATAACCCAACAGGGGAATACACTGCAAACCATATAAGGAGCCAGTTACTTTTTATATAAACTAATAAACAGAAGGACAGCTGCAGCTGGGGCTGCCTGAAAGTGGGATGTCAGAGAAATGACCTCTCCTGGGCGTTGGCTAATCTTCCCCGCAGAGCTCTGGTGCTTCCTGCTACATTATCACCATGTGAAGAAACTCGAGTAATAAATCCAGCATGGAGTCAAGGTCTGGGAGGGGATGATAACTCCAGCAGAGCCAATCACCCACAATGGAAATAGCCATGCTTTGGACTTTGGGATCCTAAAGGCATCAGCAACACAGAGGCAGGGCTGACAGAAACCAGTTTCTGCAGAGGGAACAAGCCCTGAAAGGAGCCAGAAGAAAGAACAGGTACTTCCAAAAGCTTTATCTTCTGAGCTACATTTATCCTAGAAACTTGCCTTTCATATAAACATTCAAGTCCACTCTGGCTCTGGCCAAGTTCAGCCTCCTGTTGAAAGAGTTTCACAGCCAGGTCTGGATTATTTGAAAAACACCTTAATTTTAATCATTATTGAATCTGCAGCCTATCACATTTCTCTGAATTTGAAGAAACACTGGGAGATAGAAGGGAAGAAGTTCCTTCTTTGCTTGACCAGAAAGGTTGTGAACTCCCTGTCCCTGGAGGTGCTCTGGGCCAGAGGAGCTTGGAGTAATATGGCCACATTTTCACCATGAACCCTCTTAAAAGTCACATTTCTAAAGCAAACCTCTCAGATCCTTCACTCAGCTTTAGCAGGTTTAAGAAAATAAGCTTATCCTGTATTTTTTTTTTTTTCTCTTTTATCTAGCTCAAATTTTCATTCTGGTTCATGGCAAAGAACAGCTACAGTCATCTTTTCATTGACAAAACCAACCACAATGGAAGAGAAATATAGTTATGTCATTCTGCCCTGAGCATTCTTTGTTCTAATCCTCATTTTATTTACTGATTAGCATCAGCAGAACACCTCTGAAACTTTCCTCTTCCAAACTGCTGAGCCCATTTTCCTCTCTGCGATGTTAGGTTTGCAAATTGGGAAATTACACCCTATCAGAGAAGTGGCAATAAAGGTAACACAAAATTAAAATTTTATTCTCTGAACAAAAAACAAACAAGTGTTTTCTCTCTCAAGAGTCTATCATATTTCACAGTGTTTCACAGCAATATGCCTACACTTTCAGCACACTTGTACAAAGTAGGGAAAACCCACCCATGCTCTGAGTGCAGTGTTATTGTTGCTGTGGCAACTACAGACCACAATCATTTGCCTCTAGAGAATTAACATGAACACCAAGGCATAGACAGCTGTGGGTACTAACAGTGCCTACAACTACAACTGGATGCCTAATGCTGCCATCAAAAACCGAATTTTATTTTTCAAAAATGAACTTTAGCTTCTCAGCCACTGTCTCCATTTGTCTATGCTGTTTTCACATTTAATACAGCATAGTTGGCAAAATATCCTGAGAAACCTTGACACATGAGAAGTGTAAATATCAGACTACTTAAACTCCACTTGTGAATGAACAGAATAGTTATAAAACTCTCTCTGAAACAGATAAGTTATTGATCTATCAGCTGGAATTTGCTGATATAAATACTTAATGCAAACCATAGGAGCCAGGGATTTGAACCTGCCCTCCGTGTGTGTGCCCATGAGATAAACAGTCAATACTGTATTCTCTTTAACACTGGTAACAGGAAAAAAGCTACTTTCACCAGTTTATAATGTCATTTAAGATGTTAGAGTTAAAATTCAAAACTTTTCTACTCAGTGGTCCTTTAAGAAGAGAAAGTTTTACTTGAAACCAATACATGAATATGAAAACAAGTGCAGGAGTCATTCAAGAAATGTTGAAAGCAAGGGGTCCTCAAATGTTTTAGGTTTTGCCTTCCCCATTCCTGCCCTATCTGCATACCAGGGCCAAATTGCACTTGAAACCACAAATGAAGAATTTATTCTAGTCTAATTAGAGCTTTGTCACAAGACCAGGGCCTATGGAAGCAGCAAACACTCACCCAGTTCATGACTGTCAGCATTTAAAGTCTGTTTCTTGGCCTGAAATTGTTATTTAGCTTTTCTAGTGTTCTGCACATAATCCAAAGAAATTATTTAAAATATTTTCTTGCCTCCCTTTTCCATCCCTGATGTCCCCAGCCTGACATACTGAACTTGAAGAGCACAGAATATAATCTCTCACTGATCAAAAAATTTAAAACTTGCTATTCCATAGGGTGGTCAGGTCTTTGTCTGGGATTTAGCAGCCAGATACACTCAGGTCTATTTGTTTTTTGCTTAAGTCACCTAGGTAGGCAGCTCACATGCTTTGAGACAGCTTGTCACCCACTGCACTGCAGGGTGTGGCAGGAGGGTACAGGCAAAACTCCCCTTTATCCAGCCAGTCTGTCACCAGGTAAATGCTGAGAGTGCCCAAATCTCACAAGGACAAAGGAACCAGAAAGAGGGAAATGAAGAATTGCTCTGTTTAGTATTTGTTTTGCCTTAGAGCAGACAGCATGGCAACACTCACACTACAGACTGAATGATTAACTTTCCTCTAAGTTTTTAGATCATTGAATACCATATCCTGTTAAAGAAAAGAATTAAAATAATTCCTGGCTGGAAAAGCTGTCTAGTTAATACTTTGAATTTTGGTTTAAAAAATTGCCTTCTATTTGGGTATTTTACTAACACTTAGAGGAATGACTGAGAACAAATTCTTTAGAAATTTGTGAATGCTTCAACATATTTTATTCAAAAATATGTTTACAAGGATTTTTTCCCTCACAATATTAAGATAATTGTTTTTTAAAGCCTGGAATTTTCTTATCATGAGGGAAGCCCATTAACACAAGAGAAAAAAACATTTCCACTCAACTCCATTAAAGATGCAACATGCTGTAAGTAGACTCCATCCAAAAGAATGCAGAAAAAAACATTTATGTCAGAATGTGTGTTTTTGTTTTTGTGTCTGTGCTTACCTGTGACTTTGCAAAAGCTGTTTAAAGTGCTTTAAGGGGACTGGTGAAAAGAAACATTCCCAGTGAAGGTCATAAGAAGGGAGACTGATGCAATCCTGCTCTGGAAAAGGACCACCCAAAGGGTTTCCCTGGCTGTTTCTCTCCATGGGCCATTCTCTGTTGGCAGAGGCAGCCCTGGCTGAGCCCTGTGCACAGTGGGCTGGATTCCACCTATTCAGGAGTGACCCAACAAGCCTGGCCAGCCCTGAACTCTGAAGAAGAACTCCACTATGTCCCTCTTAGCAGGTGCTGAGCTGGATCAAGACTGGGTGTGAAGAGCAAAGCGAGGAGCTCATTCCTGTGCCTCATGGTCTGGAGGGTCGCGGTGCAGGGGAGCTGAACTCCAGAGCTGTGTGTCCCTCACTGCAGCCCCCTGGGCAGCCCCCTTTGGCTTCACACTCTCTGAAAGGAGCCCTGGGTAGATGCTCCAGGGCCACTTTGTGTCCAAAGTGTGCCAAATGGGTCCAGTCAAGCAATTCCTTCCCAAGGCACACAAACTACACATTAACATAAACACTCTCACCACTATTAGTAAACTAACTGCAGAAATTTCTGCATCTGGCTGTACTTTCAAGAGCAAGCCTGAGTTTCTGGAAGATCTCCTTAACAACCTTCACCAGACTATCCAAGCATCCAGGAGATGAGGTTTGGTACCCCTCAAGGTTATCTATTACTACTAAATCACATAGAGAGAGATTTTTTTTTCACTCCAAAGTAAAACGTGGCCCATTGACATTTTATAAAAATCATGTTATTTGATTTTGGCAGAGTACAAAAGGTTGGATTCCTGCAGTAATGCTGAGCCCAGTGCTGCAGCCTGCCCTGTCCAGGGACTAGCAGCACCACTTTGCAGTCTGGCAAGCCTGCCTCCAGCACTGTCCATCCTTGTGAGCTGTAACAGGAGCCAAGGAGCAGCCAGAGCATTAAACACTGTGCCAGGCTGGCAAATGCACAGCAAATCCCTAAGCATCAGGGGCTCCCCCAAAAACACAGAGCCAGCTCTGTGCTCAGTGCCTAGACCCCTAGGCTGCAGCCCAAGAGTCTTCATCACTACTTTAGATTTTCTCAAAATAGCTGCAGAGCACCACAAAATCAGTACAGGCGTGATTAATGTGCAGAGAAGGTTTCAGGGAACTTTATGCAGCCCTTCAGCGTTTATTTTTCCAGATCTTGTTTAACACAGATGAGAAGGAAAGTGCTTAAAAGGGGGAAAATTGTAAGCAGCTGATTCCAGTTGCACTTTTGTCCCTTGCCAAATAAAAAACTTAATAGGACAGGCTTTGTTTTCAAGGCAGGAGAGATGTGGAAATATTTACACTCATAGTATCAAGACATCAGCCATAAGGTTCAAGACTACAGTGCCAAACACAGTGAGAACACATTGGAAAAGGCAGCAAATGTTTCCAAAGCAGAGGAGAACATGTATTTATTGCAATTTGTATTTATATGTATTTATTGTTAGTGATAGCTAACCAGAACAGAAAAAAATGCTTTGGAGACAGCCTTAATCTTTGGAAGAAAGTACCATACCTCTGTCCCAGGACTGTACCAGGAGAATACAGAATCCTGGACTTGCACAAGTGACTGAAACAAGTTAGAGACTGGATTTATTGTAAATGTGAACATTTAAAAGTAAATGTTCACATTTACTGCCTTGTTCACAAGCATCTGTTTAGCTGGGGACCCAAATAATAGTCAGCAAGATTCTTCTTCTGGTCTTTACATCATGCCCGGTCCTTCATGGCATTATAATAAAAAGCAAATGGTTTCTTTTAAGGAAAACAGTTTTACAAAATCTAGGTACTTGAAAGTCAGAAAATATCAAAATAAAAGTTGGTTTTGGCAATGTAAGTAATATTTCTCTATAAATGTGTTGAATTCAAATTTCTTTTTTTTTTACTGCTCCTCTGATAACTAAAATGTACATGGCTTTATTTTTCTGCAGTTGAGTGTGTTAGGCAGGGAGGCATTTAATGTAACGAATATTCCTGCAATTCAAAATGGAAATATGGAATTTTCAATTGTAAAATGATGGCATTAGGAAATTGAAATGTTCACAGTTCATACCAACCATGATGGTTGCTGCCAGTGCTTCAGAGCAGCTTTTTCAGTTAAAAACCTGATACTAACCCCACTTAAATCTTTAATGAACTTCCATCTTCAGTTATCTCACTTTGGTCTGTAACAAATTACCCTTCTTTCCTCAGCATTACATTTCCTAATGTCTCTATTGAAAATCATTAAAGGATCCTCAAAGTTCACAGACTAAAGTCTATTAAGTTCCTAGAAAGCTAGTTTTTTATTTGACTCTATACTGCCCAAAAAGTGGATAAGAAAAGTCATGCAAAGAGACTTGGGGACTAACAGATCTGACTAGTTTAATCAGAAAGCAGAGAAGTAAAACTGAAGTCAGACAGCAAAAAATAAAATAAAAATAAATGTTAAGGAAAAAAAGTCAGCAAAACCATCCTGATTTTGGGATCAGAATACATGTTGATTTTTGTAAAAGTTAAAAAACTTCATCTTTTTCCTTTTTAAACCAGTTCACCAACATTTGCACAGAGAGTTATTCAAACTTTAGGAATGGTGGAAAGACATCTTTAATACCCCAACTATCCCAAGATTCGGAGGCATGTCCTGGAATCCCTCCACAGTTAGTCTTTTATTTAAACTGCTGCCAAAATATAAATATGCAGATGACCTACAATGAAAGAATTAAAATGAAGAGTTTTTCATTCCCACCAGCAGACAAAGCCAAAATTAAGTTCAAGTGAACTTTTGTTTTTTCCTCTTTGGGGAAATATGGCTGGCCTCATCAATGAAAACACTGAAATTAAAAGTCCTCTGATATAAACATGAGAAGATGCTCATACAGTTTTTCGAGGGAATTACAAAATAACCTTTAGAAGTGAAACTGTTTAATCATGTGTCTTAACCCTCTGAGCCCGAGTTACTTCTAGAGATGCCTAGAGCTTAGGAAAATGTGGTGAAACTGCATATGAATAAACAACGCCATTAAATTTACTTTTAATATAGCTTGAAATAATATACTTATTTCTTCACAGAATTTTTACATGCACATTCTTTGGTTACATAAATTACACTATTAAAACCTTAATGTTTAACTTCCCAAATCTCATTGATTTATGGTAAAGGACTATATCCCAAAACTGGTGATTTTGGGCATATATAACAAAAAAGTGTATAATTTGCCAAAAGTCACTGTAGAAGTAAATTGGAGGGGTGACATTCCAGCATCAGTGATTTGGGGAATACATGATATGGAAGTAAAAAAACCACCCCAAAATTCTTTTGCAAATGCTGCTGAAGGTGTATCATTGACCTAGACAGATATTTTTAGAACACAAGTCAGCTAAACTTCAAAGTCTGCTTTCCTGAGATATGGGAATTAATTTAACACAGAGAGTCTTTTCATCCTCTTTCAAGATCATTAATCTTGTTACCACATATAGCACTTCTTAAAAAATAATATTTCAATGCTAAATTCTAAGATTGATCATCCATTGAAGAGACATGCAGACACATGCTGAGACATCAGGATTGTTCTAGCAGAAAGCTAAAGGTGTCTAAAGAAGAACACACTGCTTTGTACTCATGCAGTGCACTGTCTCCTAAACAAAATGTGAGCAGTCTGCCAGATACACAGTGCAGATAGGAACTCCATCCTCTGTAATTCTGGGCTACTTTCAAACCCAAGCTGCAATTTTTTACTTTAGAAAACCACCAATGTGAAAAACGACATTTTCATAGTCATCCGTGCTTCCCACAGTGAGTGACACAACAGCTGCTTCTGAGATGACAAAACATTTTCCAAATACCATTAGTATCTGGCAATGAAAGGGCAATGATTACAACCTTCATTTCTCAGACCTTCAGCTCAGCTTTTTTTCTGGTCTTTTACACAGAGTGACATCTCTCTCATAGCACTGTTCTCATGGAAAACCATCTCTATTACATAAGGGACAAGTCCTCTGTTCACTTAACACAGACACATATGACTTTCACATACCACAGCAGCCTGGAGGGTCTCAACTCCACCTTTGCTCTCTTTCCTGGCACTTTTGAAGGTTCAGGACCAGCCACAGGGAGCTGCCACCTGATGGACCAGAGGGAGATTGGGGCTGCCACCATCCAGGAGGCTGAGCACAGCGATGTGGACACAGAGGGGCAAATTAGAGATACCCCCCTGCTGCAGCCAGGGCACAGAGCAGAAGGCACAGACACCCTGACAGCACTGCAATAAGCAGCTCATGTAAAACCAGTCCCTGCTCCACATGGGATTCAGATCTGCCAAAGTTGTCTTTCACACACAGAGCTCCATTCCATGCAAAGGAGCAAGTGACTGAAGTCCTCCCTGCTTCAGCAAAACATTCTCATTCTTATGAGGAAGGTAAGCAATCCACCTGGTAGAAGAGCCATGTGGAAAAGTTTTTACTTTGCTTCTGAGCACTGCAGGTCAGAGTTGAGACTCATGTGATTTGAGGGAACAGTGGTGGCACAGTGCTTCCATGCATATCCACAGTCTGGATACATCCTATTCCAGCACAGCAGAAATCCCTGATGCTTGGCATGGTGCAGCAGACTGCAGACTGGGGGAAATTTTTAAAAAGTATTGATGGCATAATCTCACAGGGACAATTAAATAGGAGGATTTTCAGGTGAGGAAAGCTCTATTTCAGTGCAGCTGTGCTGCAGTTCTATGATAAGCCCCAGCAAGGGCAGGGGGGGGTCCTCCTGGCCCATCACTGCCCTGTGACACTGGAGCCAGCAGGGTCATGGATAGGGACAGCACCTACACCAGCACACACACTTGCACAGCCCAGCCACACTGCTGACCCCAGAGCTTACTGCTCCCTGCTGTGGGCTGGAGACACAAATCACCAAACACAGAAGTGCCCACCACCAGCACCTACCAAACCAGAGCTCAGGGACAAACACAGCACATAACCAGATGCAGTGAAGCTTCCTCAGGCCCACAAGAGCATGAGAAGAATCTTCTCCACAGACAGCACCATCCTTGTATGACCTCAGCTGAATGGAGGGGAAGATTTTGAAAGCTTAAAAAGAAAAACTGCAGTCTGTCAAGCTTTCATTGTTTGGGAACTGAGTCAGCCTAATGCTGTGGCACCACAAATAAGCTGGAACAGTAAATGTTTGCTATAACTGGTTTCTTTGGTGTTTCTGTATTCATCAGTCATGGCATGGAATACCTCAAAAAAAAAGGCTATCACTATTCACATGCCTTCTCCTAAACTAATAGCTCACAGATAATTATAGGCCCTTATTGTTTTACTGTTTTAGTGTTGAGCAACAGATCTCCCTTCTTGCATCAAAACCTGTTTTCTGTCAAAAAAGGGAAAAGTAGCATAGCTAGATGAAGAAGTTTAATCTATGAAATGGTATATTCCTTCCTCAGCTTTGAAAACAAGCAGTAGTAAAAAATGACACATAGCACCACTCACTCTGCAAACAGAAGAAAGCAAATAAATCTCAATGTTCTGTTGATTTTTTACCAAGCACACCTCTGCTGCCCTGGTTTCTTAGACCACGCTGGCTCAACTTCCCAATAGCTTGGTAGAGTCTTTTTCTGGTCAGCACAAACTTCCAGACTTAACTTCCTTGTCGCTGAAAGAATGCAGGAAGGCAGCAGGTGCATGCAGGCTTGAGAGACAATAAAAGGCAGGGGGTGGGGGAGAGCAATGCTTTTCCGCCTCTTAGGGATAAAGTTAACTAGGAGACTATAAACAATTAGAAAACACCATCACAGCCAAAAATCTATGATGCTGTTAAGGATTCAATGCAAACTCTCCCTCCCAGAAGACCACTTGTGTGTGTGTGTTCTGCCTATCTCCATATATGCACTTCGCAATTCCATCAGACAGCTGGGCTAGGCTGGAAGTGACTTCTGAGCTTCCC
Organism: Erithacus rubecula; assembly: GCF_903797595.1. Lineage (NCBI taxonomy): Eukaryota > Metazoa > Chordata > Aves > Passeriformes > Muscicapidae > Erithacus > Erithacus rubecula. The sequence continues at coordinate 59,708,861 of NC_136689.1, read as the reverse complement.
TTCTACAGTCCTGTAACCACGAAAGCAGCGCCAGAGCCTAAGGATTGCCTGCAGCGCACCCCGCATCTCGCCAGGCAGTTCCCAGAGGTGGACCAGCACCCGAGCTCCTGCAGCATTCCAAACCCTGCCGCAGTCAGCCCAGCACCGCGACTGACAGCATCCAGCAGCATCCAGCAGCGACTTCTTGCGAGAGCAGGAAAAGCGCCGGGGAAAACGAAGCGCTTGGCGGCGGCGGCAGCAGCGCGACCCTCGCCCGAACGCGCTCCTGGCGCGCCGCTCCCAGGCCCCGGGCGGCGCGCTGACAGCGGGGGATGCCGCCCGCGCCGCCGCTGCGGCGGCTCGCAGCCTCACCTGGTCCAGCGGGATGCCCAGCAGCGCGCTCAGCGGGTGCAGCAGGGTGGAGCCCGTGGTGCGGTGCGGGGCTCCGGGCGGCTCGGCCATGCCGCATCCCCCCGTCCCGCCGCCGCACGGCCCCGCCGCCACCTGCGCGCACCTCCCGCTCCCGCCGCCGCGCCCGCCCCGGGCCCTCCGCGGGGCGGGGCCGCCGCCGGCCGGGGCGGGGCGGGACGGGCTCCGGGGGCGGGCAGCGGGGAGCCCTCGCCATCCCCGGGGCCGCGGCTGCCGCCTCCCGCCGCCCGCGGGCGCGGTGACCCCGCTCGGTTCGGCCCGGCCCGGCCCGGCCCGGCCCGCACGCACAGCCGCTATCGCAGCGGACTCTCCCGGCCCCAGGCCCCTGCCGAAAGCACGCACTTGTCCGGCACCCGCAGATCCAGCTCGCAGCTGCCCCAAGCTGGGCAGAGCTGGGGTGTCGCGGCCAAAACAGTCCCGGAAAGAAATATTTATTTGCTTACTTATTTTTACAGAGAGCCCTCACAGGGGGAAAAGTGGGAAAATGAGTTGTAAGTTTTCAGGGATATGTTCCTCTTGCAAGTGAGATGTGGCCATTGGAAAGGTGCTGCTGCCAAGCTCGTCTTATCTGCAGGAGGAGTGTTCTTGCGCTCGCCCCGGACAATGTGGTATTGTGTTGCAAGGAGAGCTCGGTCAGCGCTGCAAGCTTTCTGTTCAGTCACAGCTGCTGGCATGCTCAGAACCTGGAATATCCCAAAGGGTCCTTGTGGGCTCGGTTACACTCTTCAATGGGCCGGTCGTTTTCTTTTCTTCGAGTAATTGTCAACTGTGGGAGCTGAAACTGCAGCAGTGGCTTGAAATGGTATTGTGCCATGTTCAAAAGCCCTGCTCATGCTGATCAAGGGAGTGCTGTGCAGGAAAATCCAGGCAAAGGCTGTTCAGTGGGGAAGGAAATTTACAGAAACAACATTCTCTTAGTATCATTTTAGTGGTGCCAGTTCGTGTATATTATCACATACATTGACACATACATGCACACGTGTACTTTAAGTGGAGAAAGTAAGAAGTTTGGAAGAGCTGGACAGCCATGCATGAGAGTTCTTAACGTTTTCCATTATAAGTTGCTCTTTCCAGTTTAATATTTGCCAGCCTGAAAATGTCCGGATGGAACTTTCCACGGGCTGTGTCTGCCACAAGCAGGCTGCTTGTTGAGCTTTGGCTAAAAACATTGATCTGCTTTTGGGAACAGAATAAAAGTGATTTATGACACACAGAGTACAGATAATATCAAACCTCTTTTCACTGGAAACCTACTACCACTGGGAGGGTGATTTCAAGTTTAGACATGGTAGGGTTTTTTTGGATCAAGGAAATGCCTTTTGCTGTGTTTGTGAAACTGCCCAAGAGTCATCAACTACCAGAGTTCTGGGGGGAAAGCCACACATAATCCATGTGGACTCAGGGGGTCAGCACATAGTATTTCTGAAGACCATAAGCATTCTTCCCCTTCATATTTCCTCTGTGTGACTGGACTCCAACTGTTTCTGCCACTATGAGAGCAGGATTGGGATATCACACAGCTCCAGGGACAGGAATTGCATGTCTCCCTGAATTCAGTGCTCAGCCATCTGCAGTGCTGGAAACAGCTGATCTGGAAAAACAGCTGGAAGGAGGGAAAGACAGATGGAGAAAGTCAGGCACAAGAGCACAAGAAGGAAGGAGATGGCAACTCTAGAGTGGGTTAGCACAAGAAGCCCAGTGAAGGGAGCTAGAGCAAAGCTGGCAACAGATACAAAGGAACAGAGCAATCCTTTTACCTTGTACTGCAGCCAGCCATGAGGACTTCCAAGATGGAAATTTCATCTGGAATATCATGTTTAATAGCCACTCATAGGCCTATCTTCCATTTCTAATACATTTTGAATTAACTTATCTCTTTGACCGCCACAGTATCCCCTGGGTTCTGCTGTTTAATTATGTGCTGCATGAAAAAGAACTTCCCTTGGTTTGTTTTAAAGCAGCTGCCTTGTAATTTCATTGAGGGCTGTCTTGTTCTTGTGCTCTGAGAAATAAACAAGTAATCATTGCTTAATCACCTCCCCATGCTTTTCATAACTTCATATACCCTGAGTTGCCTCTTGTCCTCACTGACGACTCTAGTTAATATCTCATTACGTGGAAGTTATTGGTGTCTTTGTCCTTCCTTTCCACTATTTTCTGTTTTCTTTGAAAGGAACAGACTGAAGTTTTGCAGCAATGAAATATTTTGTTCTTCATTCCTTTACCAAGAATCTCTAATATCATCCACAATGACTGCAAAGTGTATTTTCTCAGAGGTAATAGGTAATTTACAGCCTAATGGTATATGTATGATCAAGATTTGCTTTTTCCTGCTTGCATTTACCAATATTAAAAGTTCACACTCTTTAAATTGCACTACATGCAACATTGTTAAATCTGTTGCAGCTCAATAACAAAGATCTGAATATGCTGAATTACTTCATATCTTGCTAACTTGGTCTTCTTGTCTCCATTTCCAAAAACTTAAGATGTTCAACAGGACAGATTTCTTTATATTAACTTCCAATTCAACCTTTATGCTCCTCCTTTGTTTCTTTTCTTTTAAACAGCCAATAAAAGAGGGAGAAGTATTTCCTGTGATTCTGTGATTATTTAATGTCTGCAGGTGTGATACCTTACCCCTTCTTGAATCTGAAAATACAAATATATTTTCTTGACAGGATCACTGTTAATGTTTAGAAAACACTAATAGATTTGTGATGTATAACTTCTGTACAATGACTATAGTTTTCTGTGTGTCTTCCATGCTCACAGACACCAAAAAGAGTAATTTAAGAGCTTTCACTAAGTTCTAGTACAGTCCAATATTATTATTTTCTTTCATGGGAGTGTGAAATCCCTGTGAGTGTTACTTAACTTTTAAAATGTTTCCCCCTCTGTTTCCTTGCGATAAAGACAGGATATATTTCTTCAGAAAAGCAAATCAGACTGTTTGGAAATAGAGGTATAACCATTTTATAATTCACCTTACGACACCGACAACATGAATTTTATATCAGGTTCCTGTTTTTAGTGAAATCAATTGTTAGTGAGTAACAAATAATTCTGAATTAAAAATTAGAAATTAGGCAAGAAACATACAGGTGATCTTGCTAATATCTTTTCTGTCTGAATTTGTTGTGTTTGATGGCTTAACTCAGTTTTACTAGATAAATACATTATTTTGTTAAGTTTATCTAATGTCATTAAAGTTATATGCAGCTGTGAGCTTTTTAAGATTTATTTTCATGTTTTTGTTTTATTTTTTAATTAATTTGCTATTAGATAACTAGCATACAGATATTCCTGCATTCTCTTACATATCAAGGCCTGTTTGATGATAAATCTATTTTTGGGTGACTAATTTTACAAACCTGGCAATTTTGCAGCTGATAGGATTCTCCCATGACTAAAACTTGGAAAGATCCCAAAAAGATATTTCTTTTGGGTAGTTTTCCTATTGCAACCATGAAAGAAAATATGTTGACAATTTAGCTGATACATAGTTATAAATGTAAAACTAATGGCACAGTTAAACTTGCTCAGGGAGTTTTTTAATGCCATAGTTCAGGTTAGGCCTGGGTTATTGGTATGTGTGCACTGTTCAGGCAATACTCAGGAAATGACATGAGTTTTATCTGTTCACTGGCAATTCCTGGGAAAATTACCAAACTTCTACATGTCTCCCTACAGTGATTCCTAATTTCAATAAAGCATTAAAGCATGAGTTTAAATCCCACAGGACTGCAATTTTCATTGAATTTTTACTAGTGCTTTGGTGCCTCAACATGTCAGAGCCAAAATAAAGTTGGTTTGTGGAAACAGATGGGTGAAAATAAGGAAAATACAATCCCCACTCAGTTTTATCTAAAGTACAGTGAAATAAGACTGTGTGCAGAAGAACAAAAGAGTGAGTGTGAGTATTTTGATCACTTGAAAATACAGGGAGAGAATTGTTGCTGGGCTATTTTGATTGATTACCCCAAATGTACATTAAAATAACCACTAGATAATAAACGTAAATACCAAATGAAGTATCTGCAGAAAGGGTGTGTTTGTAAGTAGTAGCAATCAGAATGATTGAATGGGATGCACTCAAGGATGTTTTGTTTTGGGTGCTGACAGCCTTCAATCTCAGTTTTAATCAAAATAAGTGCAGTGGACACAGCAATAGACAGGGGAGCCATCTGCTCCCTGTAGATTCTTGTGCTTGTGCACATTTGTATCCATCAGCTTATAGATGGGTGTGAGTGCTGGAACTGAAGGCATTTGCTGTGTGCTCACACACACTGCACATAAATCATGTGCATATTAATAGTTTAATCTTCTTATAATGTTAGCAATGGGAACATATTATTGGTTGTAGCTGAAATTTGCTATAATTACGCAAGAAAATATACCTAAATCTAATAATAACCTCATGAAAAGGGGGCTCTATCTTCTTATGCTACATGAATACTTTAGTGCTTTGCTGAACCAAGCTCAGAATTCTTGAAACCTTGAAGCAAAATGGAAATAGTGGCCTAAAACCAACCAGGGACTATGCAGGTCGTAAGGAAGTAGACTGGATTTGGAACATTCAAGAAAGAAAGTACAAGTCTTTGCTACCACAGGTGATACCAAAACATTGCAAGGTCTTTAGTATTAATTACAGTGCAGGGAAATATGACTTAACCAAAGGGGTTTTTTGAAGTAGTTGGCACACTTTCAACAAGTTCTAACCTCTGTGGCTACTAGGAATACCTTGAAATGTTCACATTTTTCTTGCTGTCACCTACACCTGTGATGATACTTAGCACTAATATTTGCAAATGAATCCCTCCTTTTCCCTTGTACTCAGTGGGAACAAAATTTAATTAAAAATTAATGTTTTATTAGTTGAGAACTTCCACTCTTTAATTGTTAAAAGGTTTCAAAAACCTGTTCTTTGGAATAAACTAGAAGGAAACTAATTCTCTGTAAAACAATTCACAGTTCTGTATGTCAAGAACATATAGTTTCATGGTTATGGTTAACAGATTTTCAAAGGCATAAGTTTTATGCATACTATTTATACTGTGAACTCTCTGTCAATGAATTTCAATGTATAAACCACTGCCTTATAAAAGTCTTTAAGAGTAGTTTGATTGGATATTCACTTTTACAGACTGGACCTCAGCTTTTGTACCAGCACTGATGTGTAGCAGGTGAAGAAAAGCTCCTAATCCAAGTTCCCTCTGTAGAATAATTTTTCAAGGATTCACTTTAAATAAATTTTCAAGGATTTACTGTATTACTTTACTTTATGAAAAAGTTTGTCTGAGGCTAAATTCCTCTCCAGAACTCCCAGGTTACAGCCTCACCTCTGGTGGTTTCCAGGAAAGTGGTGCTGCTGTGTTCCAGGCTTCCAGGTGTGTAAAAAAGCCCCAGCCAGGTCCTTAAAACACTTGTGGTACAGCCACCTGTGCTATGCTCTGGAAGATGGAGAATTCCTCTCTGATGCAGAACTTTCCACCTATCACCAAGAGCTGGTGAGGATTTCTTCCCTCTCAGCCATTCACTGCCATCTCTTCCCCAGGGAAAACGCTTCCTCTGTCACTGTGAAGTGTTATCAGTATGGATCTCTCTAGAAACATAAATTAAAAACTAAAATATATGTTTCTTTCCAAATGTGCTGGGAGGAAATGAAGATGAGGGAGCCAGACTCTTTTCCAAAGTGCCCACTGAGAACACCAGAGGCAATAAGAACAAATTATAAGGCAGAGAGAAAGTAAAACAGAGAGAGAGAAAAGCCCTTTTTATTTTGATGGACATCAGGTGCAGAAGCCTGGGGGTCACAGAGGTACAGCCAGGGACAGGAGATTGGTACCTGCAACAACAGAGCCAGAAGGCACTGACAAACCTCCAGAGGCAGGAATAGGCATCTAGGATCCCCTTTCTCTGGGAAACATGGTTGACAAGGAATCTTTTACAGCCCAGAAGAAAGAGCTGGTGCTGACACTGGTGACAGGCTGCCTCTGGCACCCCATCCCGTGGGAAATAATGTCCTAAGGAATCCATGCACGTGCAGAGATGCACAGTGCCCCAGTGCCAAAGCACGGGACTCAGTGGAGTCCCCTGGGGAGCTGCCATGGAGTTCTTCCCAAATATTGTGCAGCACCACCCCTGGCTGTCCCTGGCCAGCAAGCTGAACTGACTTAGAGCAGGGTTCAGAGCTGGGAAAATGGGCAGGAGAGCCTGGCACTCAAGTGAGCCCCTTCCTCTTCTGGACCTCTGTGCTTAGTTTCAGCCTCCTCCTTCTCTTTTTCCTTGCTGGATGCCATTCCCTCTCCTCTGCCCAGGACTCACTTCTCTTCCTTTTTCTTGTTTATTATTGTTTTCTTGTGAGGAGCCTACAAAATTTTCTACCCCACAGTGAGATGAGATAGGGAGAGGAAGGATCAACTGCAGTCAGCTCTTGATTTAACCAAAGCTGCATCCCTCTACCTTCTTTCTTCTGCCAGGCTCCCTAATTCTCCTGCACATCCCAATCAGCCTAACCATGGTCTCTGGGCTGGTTGGAGACGCCTAAAGCAGAAGTGTTGGAGTCTGCAGGAGGCAAGGGACAGCCTGGAGCAGGAAGAGACTGTCCCACTTGCCTCTGCTCTGCAGAGGAGAACCTTGGGCTGGTTTGCATCAGACCTTCTGGAGGCATTTTGCAGCTGTTGTGGCCAGTGTGCTGAGAGAAGGCCAGCAGCTGCCTCGGGAAGAGGTTGGCTACTGGTGGCTTCTCAGCCACGCTAAGACAAGAGCAGCACAAAGTTTACCAAGTTGACCCCAGAGCTGGGCTGGGGCAGGGGGCAGATAGTAGCTTGAATTGGTTTGAAGGACAGATGTCTACCAATAAAAGGCAGGAGCTTCTCTTTGAAATGGAGAATGCAAACCCCCCCACCCTCCAAATTATTATAATTTTGAAATTAAGGAGCTCTCAGGCTAAGATATGGGAATTAGGAATAACAGTTCTTTACTAGGAAAATTAAAATAGAAGTACAATATTACAAATAACAATCCAAAAACACTGACAGAGTCAGAATACAACCTGACACCCCGTCAGACAGGGTGTTGGTAGCAGTCCCATTAAATGGTGGCTGCAGTCCTCCTGCAGTGGCAGATGTGGTTCAGCTGAAGCAGTGCTCCTGCAGAAGGTGCAGTTTTCCTATGAAGGCCCAGGGATGATGTGGAAAGGTCTGGCTTTCCTCTGGAATCCAGTGGAAAGACGGTATCTTGCTGTCCAAAATCTCAGTTTTTATCTCGGTAGGAAAGGCTTGGCTCCTCCCCCTGTCTGGAGCACCTTCCAGTGGGATGATGTAATTTTATCAGTCACACAGTGGGACTCAATGGCCCAGCAGCAGATGATATCTTCCTGGAGGAAGGATGAGTTGTGGAAAAGATAAAGATGATTGTCCCATTTGTATTTAAAGATGGCCCATTAGCAGATCATATGTGCCGCAGAGATAAGGAATCACTGTCCCACCCAGCTTCAACAGATGGTGATAGAGCACACATTTCTGGCCACATCCTATATTGTAACTGAAGACACAGCTGTGCTGCACAGCTGTGCAGGTGCTCTCAGCCAGCCATCAGGGCTTCTGTGCTTGAGGAAGGAAGGAAGCCCAGCATTGCTTCCTAGCACTTGATTCCAGCCAAGCCCAAACTATGGAAGGCTCGCTGTCCGTGCATTTCCCCCCAACACACAAGTCCACCCCAGCAAAGGTGAGCTACCAGAAACACCCTTTTTGAAGGAGGCAGTCCCTTGGCAGGCAAGTGCCTGTCCCCTCCCAGTGCCTGCTCATCCACCAGGCTGCAGTCCATGCTCATGCTTTCTGTTCCTCCAGCTGTGCCTGCTCACTGCTCCTCTGCATGGCTGCCATGCACTCCTGATAGAGCTCTGTCAGGAGAAGCTCTGGCAGGAATGCTGTGCAGGAAGTTCTTCAACGGCTCCCAGTGAGCCTTTGGAGACTCCAGGCCAGAAAGGAGCTCTTCCAGGTGAGAAGAGCTCACCTTGAGGTCAGCCAGCAGCAGCACAGCTTGTTTTCACCAGCTCCAGGATCTCCAGCAGCCCACAAAGGGCTGTTCTGTGGGCAGCTCTGGGGAAGATCCCGCTGTCACAGTCCCTCCTGCAGCAGAATGCCCAGGAGCTGGATGGGTCAGGGCAGCGTGCCACCATCCTCAGAGAGGGAGGGATGCCAGGGCTGTCTGAGGAGTGCCCTGCTGCAGCTGGAGCACACCTGGGCAGCTTCACAGCCCCTTCCTGCTGCTGCTGCTGATCCCTCCTGTTGCAAAGGAGCACTCACCCTTACCAAAAATGAATGTTACCTGCTGAAGGAGCCTTCAGAGGTCGTGGGGTTATGATTTTTAATATCTGCAAATAATAGGGTATTAGAATCTTAATCTGTTGATGCAAAATAAAAGACAGCAGAAAAAATTTACTAGAGGCTTGCACACACGTTTTAGCTTGTGATTCATTCTACCAACAATTCCATGTCCAGGATTGAGAAAATTTTGCAGCCTAGTTTCTCTTCCTGCTGTTTTAGTAAAACCAGTGGTCATAGGACAGGCACATGTACCTACAGAAGGATTCCCTATTTTCATTTACTAGTGAATTGAAAAAAAGATGGTTTACATGGGATCTTTTTGTGAGCTCCACTACTCTTCATTCCAGAATATTTAAAGATGTAGAAACCTGTGGAATACAGCTTGAAACTAAGAACCTTGAAGGGTATTGTTTGATGTACAAAATAAGAAACTGTAAATACTGAAGTTTAATATGAATTATTCATAGCTAATATGAAAAGAAGCTTGCATGAATCTTTGTTCATGCAAATACTTCAGGATCCAGTAACTATCGGACATGGCAGATTTCAGTTCAACTACATTTAAGGAAATCAAGAGAAGGTTTTATAAAGAAAACAGAAGATGTCTAGGACTATTAAAATAGTGAAATTTGTGTTTTTAAGAAGGGTTTCATAACAGTTGTGTAAAGGTAAATCATAGTGATTAAGGTTTTTGATAATAAAATTCCTTCAAAACTCCAGTTTACTAGGAACCATTGGTCTATCCAGCATAACTGTTCTTACCTACATCAAATGAAAACTGAACACGAAGATAATTTATTACAGAGTGACTTTTCAGCTTCTTTAAATCATAATTGATCAGCAGCAGGTTTTTGTTTTTATATCATCCCATCCTTCACGGTGCAGTTCCCTTAGATTTTGTTCTCTGCTACCATCTAGAGGAGAAATTGTACAACACAGAGAAAAATAAATTCAACTTTTATGGAAAGTTAGATAGCTTAAATTATTTTTTTATTTTTGCCCAGAAATCCTTTTTGCAGTAATTACAGTAGGTGGGTAAAAAGAAAGTGTTGAAACAAGTCAAGACTTAGAGTTAGTAGAAATATATCTCATAGTTTTTAAAGCTGTAGGTGTAGTACTACAATTTTATAGAAGGAGAAAAGAAACTGGTATAATCAAACAAGCCCTTTCAACTGTACTTAAAAGCCTCATGGAAAATATTCAATTACATTGCAGAAATCATTTAGTACTGGTGCATAGACTAAGAGACCCAAGATCTACAAAGTTTTTGGTACACTAATGCTATCAGATAACAGTGCTCAGCAACATGTATAACCTGAATAAGGTATCTAGTAATAGCAATGCTAACTGAACACTTTGTCCCTCAGTACATGGTTAAAGAGGTTTGATTGTGTGCTTTATTCTTCTAGCTGTGAGTAGTCACTACTTTTCCAAATAAGATCTGAAGAAAAAAAGAAATTAGAGCATGGTTTGGAGGTGATTAATGTTATTGAAGATTACCAATATATTAGTTATGCAATAACATAAAATTCTGGGTTGTAAAGGTTTTCTAACTTTTTTTGGCCTTTTTCTTCTTTAAGTTGGTACTTCATTACCCTGCTTGAGGGAATACCTGTAGAGACCTGGTTAATACTGCTCAACTAAGATCTCATGCACCCTCTCACTGTCTCATGATTACTAAAACTCTTTTCCTCCAGCACTAGCAAATTAGACCTTGTCCTTTCAGAAAGCTACTGCAAAGTGTATTTACCAAATTCACTTCTTAGAACACGTCACTCTTATTTTTGCAAATTCTGTTTTGCTCCTTCTCATGCCATTCTTCATTTTCTAGGTTCCCATTGTCTATTCATCCACCCCAAGACAAGCGTTAACCCTTATGTTAGATTTTTAAATGAGCACTCTTGGGTTTTCTTCCAAACTTGCCATTTTACAATTAGGAGTTGACCCCAATAACCATGCAAAATTAAAATACTATCCTCTTTTTAATTACTTCTTAAAACTTTTCTTTTTCTTATTGTTTCAAGGGGGAGGGGGAAATGCTTTTCTACTGAAAGCTTGTCAACAGAGACTTGTTATGCTGAGATCACAGCATATTCACTGATTAGTGCTGTCTTATTGTTTCCTTGGCCTTCTATGCCAGCTGGTCTATATCCAGCTTTGAGTCCTGCCTCCTACTTAGATCATTAGCCCCTTCAGCCAGAGCTGCCTGCTTTATTCTGAGCTTGTGTAACATCCAGCAAAACAGGGTCTTCCTCCATGAATGCAGCTGCTTGGCACAGTGATAACAACATAATAAACATATTACTGCTGGGATTATGTGAGGGGAAAAGGTCTGGGTCCAACACTCAGTAAACTCCTATCAGAAAGAACGTGACCGTGACCCAATTAACAATAAGATCTTTAGGTGTATTTTCATCACTGACAAAGGCAGGACCCCTGCTGATCCATCTGTAAAACATTGATGATGTTTGTTTTAAAGGCAGCCACTTACTAGACCGTCCTGAATGGATCAGAATGTCACTGCCTTAAACTGGGATAATTAAAGAAAAATTGCAGATACTTTTAAGAAAGATAAATGATGTTCACATTCAAAGTCTTATGTCAATCACATCTGTCAGCAGATATCTTATAAAGTTATCATGTTTGGCACACCTGTCTGTCTCATAAGTGTGAGGCTACTTCTATTTTTAAAAGGAGGCATAGTTAAGGAGAACAATTTAAATTAAGTTGGCCACTGTCTGCTTTAGCAGTTGCTCAGAGAGAGCACCATGCCTACAGTATTAAGTGAACAAATTCTTAGTAGTACAATAAAATAAAAAGTAATAATCTATCCTACTATAAAGCTGGGCATCTAAACAACAGTTTAGCTTTATTAGTGGTCCAGCTAGACCACTCTCATAGCACAGCATGCATTGCCCACAAGGCTAAGATGATGCAGAGAAAACTGGGCCTGCAAGTGCTATCAGAATGGTGCAACAGAAGAGTGCACAAAAATCCTTCAAATGAGGGGCTTGATGTTATATGTATAACAAGATTGCATCTATTGGAAAGATGTTTGAGTATTTCCCTCTCTACCTCAGTCCTGCTATTTAGCTCCTATTTCAAAATCACTCTCCTACCACTAGCAAGAAATCTTTTACCTAAGCTGGTGGAAATGTGATGAACTTGTCTTTGCTGGATGTTTTCCACTGCATTTTACAGCTCACCTAAGAAATGGGTGGATAGGCAGCGGTGGACTCCTCTAGGTTAAGTCAAACATTACTGATTTTCAGTAACTGCTGTCTTGTTCAAGTGATGGATCTCTTAAATACTCTGAGGAATTTAAAATGTGTGAAATAAGCAATGCAAATGGCTAAATGTAGCTGAATGCTTAACTCCTCACATATTGCTGGTAGAGACTTACCTGGATATAAGGCCAAGTCATGAAGTCTAAACAAGCTTCATTTTAGAATGATTCATCTTTCCTTTTGTCCTCCTTCTGCAGCTTTCTTTACACTAAATCAGCTTTGGACTTAATTTGGAAAAAATATGTACTGTATGTAGAGATAAAGCACCAAAAATAATAGCCATAAGTTGCTTCCCTTACATTTGAAGAGATATTGTGGTTAATTTTTCAGTTTTCTATGCATGTTTTACCTATGTCTGCATTAGTGAGAAACTGTTGAGTTTCACTACAAAAAGCTTTTACACAGCTTTATACTATGGAAGTGGCCAAGGCATCATGGATGCCTGAACTCTCAGAAACTCACTCTGTAAACATGGTAATGGAGCTTGTCTCAGAAAATTAAAAGGTTTAGGGGATAAAGAAAGGGTGGGGGGGGAGGGGAGTGTAAATCCATCTGATGTGGTAAAATCAGCTTTTTGTGACAAGTATTTCTTGTCTAGAGTCTAACTTTAAGACAGGCAGATTCTCTAGCTTTTAAAATTCCTAGGGATAGAAAAGAATTATAGTCCTATTGAAGGTGTTTTAATGGATAATTGCCCTAAGAGACAGACAGAGAGGTGAAAAATTAATACTTAATGTAGAAGGAGGACTGATTCTCCTGTCGTGAACAGGTAAAATAGAAGTTATAACTTTGTAACCACAATCCTGATTATCTTTAAATCAGAAACCAACTCTGTTATTAACTCTTATTAAATAGGAAATTCCAAAACAAGAATGCCAACCTACAAATTAAAAATACCTTCCAGTTCTTTCCCAATACCATGTTTTCACATGGACAGCACCAGGTGTTAGCAGAAGGTTGCTGAAGTTGGTGATCTGCAGTGCTGGACAAGAAGACAGCTAGTCCTGGCAACCTTCTCTTTGGCAGGGTGCAGTCCACTTGGTACTGATAACACTCAGAACCCCTTTCTGTGCTTTCCTTCAGCATAATTTCTGGGGTGCAATCAGACCTACTCCAGAGCCTCAGCTGAACACGTGCCTAACGGGGCTCTGCCATTCCCAGATGGTTCCATAGGAATACTTTCTTTCCTCTATCCCATTGTTAGAATCCCTGGTCCAGCACAGGCTTTCTTTATATGAGGTCATTGCTTCTGTCACTACACGGGCAAAACAGCTTCTTCTGAAGTGGATGACCCAATTACTGCGGCAGCAGATGGGCCAGGGTGCAATGCACTTGCCAGCTGACTGCCTGCAAGCACGTTCTTAAACAGATATCATCGCAATTCGCCACAGGAACTGACAAATTGCACCCTGTGTGACACGGCGTGATATGGATCTGCTGCAGTGCCAGCCTCCTGTACAGTTAATGACAGGTCTCCTTTCTCAGACCATGCATAGGCAAGGCAGACAATGAGGGGGATCACCATTACACAGTTATTGTACTCCTCTAGTTTCCATTGATGTCTGCAGCTTGTCTGAGTTATCCCTGTAAGGAAGCATTTAGGCTTCTGATTAACCTGAATTTATCTTCTCCAGCTAGACTGCAGATAATGTCTTATAGATTGCTCAGTACCACTATGGGCAACATATTCCAGCTATGTGGGTTTTTCATATGTCACTATTGCTTTTGGGCCTGGATTTTTAGAGAGCTTCCTGACCTCTTGAAACCAAGCGTGTAATAATTTTGGTTTAAATTCAAACCATAGAGGATTGCAGTTTATCTCTGCCATGTAAACAGAGGGATGCAGCCATTTCTTTGTCTTGAAGAGGATTAAGAATGGTTTCAGCTCTGCTGAAACTCTGCAGTGGGACAATATCTGAAACACAGTAATACTTAGGGCTTCCATCCTGAGATTCCATGTCTCCCAAAGCCCTCTCTTCACCCACCTTGGAGCAGCTTTCTCAGTGGCTGGGCTGCCATGGCTTGACTCTCCCCACAAGGCACTCTGACTCCTGAGATGTTCAGAAGAAAACAATGGAGTGTAACAGAGAATTAACACTGCTGAAAGTATATTAACTCTGAGCAGTCCCTGATTCCTCTTTCCATTGGGCTAGCCAACTTTTTTATGGGTCCCTACACTGTTGTTTTTGACTCTAGGGGAAGGCAGAAAAAGCAAAGCTGGTTGTCCTCTTTGCAAATCTTCCTCTTGCAAGATTTTTCTGGTCATAGAAGTGGCAGGACAGGTTGATAGAAGCATCCCAGAATTTTGCACTAGATCTCTGGAAGGTTAAAACTAGCCTATGCTAATATTTACAATATGGTAAATTGTGATCTAATGTTGCAACTCCCATTCTAATTTGCCTCTGCCTAATTCAGCTCAGGTTGGGTGTGCAGATAATTGAGTGCTGGCTGCTTGTTCAAACTGTTTCTTTGGTTTCTCACACATTATGGTACCATGAAATAGGAAAAAGTATTACAAAGTCCAAATTTTGTTGTTTCAAGACACCTGCAGATGTAGCATTCATCTTCTCTTTTGGAGGTGGCAAAGCCTGCAAAACACAGAGGTAATTCTAATAATCCCAAGGGATGTTAAAAAAAAAAAAAATTAAAACTACTAGGTTATTAAAATATTTTTGTGATGTCAAGATATTACAGCTGAGAATTCTGAAACAAGCTATAGATCCAAAAACCACACTGTTCTGGGAAGTGTGGTCCTTTCAATAGGTGCTAACTCTCTGTTGTACAACATCTGCAAATTGCAGTAGTTTTGTTGGAACGGATATGCCCTGTAGATAAAAACACCATCCTGTACTTCTGCAACACGTCCCATGGCTGTCCCATGCATGACTGAATAACTTTAGTTTCTGGCATCATCTTTGGGACTCCTCAGCCTGAGAATACTGAGCACAAGAAAAACTCAGCTACTGCTTCATAGTTATAAGGAAAGGCCAGCAATTATTTCCAAAGTTTGTGACTGCACTTGAAGACTGTTTTGCTTGCAGCTTATCCAGTGCAAATTTCTGTAACTTAGGAGATAGCCCCAGTTTAGAAGTAAAACTGGATGTCAGAATTCAAGACTGTGAGCAGGAAAAGCTAGAAACTATAGTCAGGAGAGTACTTATCACTCCAAGCAAATATTTCAAGGGCCTATTTAACAGCTAAAGTGTAAATCTCTTGCAAATAGTTCTGAATGTTGTATATTATCCATAGTCAAGAGCCTAACAGTGGGAAGTTCTGGATGGTTAGCAGGCTTCTCAGCAAATTATTGACCAGCTGGGCTAATAACACATATAAACACATTAGCCATTTTTAAAAAGTTGTGTTAATTGTTTATTTTGACTTTATGAACTATTTATATATCTTTGGCCTAGGGAAACTTGAGAATCTTGAACTTTGTGGAGGGCTCTGCTCGGTGTTTGGAGTATCAGAACACATGAGGAAAATTTTTTAACCTCTGCTTTACTCTAGATTTGCAACCAGTCACAATTTTCAACTGTTTTTTAGGTAAAATCATTGGGGTTTTGCTTTCTAATTCATTGGTTTTTAGAATTAGATGAATACTTTATAAAAGACAAAAATTTCTCTACAATACTGCCTGCATTTTCAAATACTATTTTCATTGCCAGATAGCTCCTTTTTCGACATTTTCCTCTTATAGTTCACAGTGAAACTGCCTCAGGACTTTCCCTTACTGAGTTTATTTTAATCTTAAGAAACCATTCATGCCCACAGAAATCTGTCCCAACAAATAACCATGCTGAAGCTTGAATGCCATTACTAAGCATCTGATTTGTACTAGCTCTCAAAATATATGCTGAATGAAGATTGGACTTGATAATCTTGGAAGTCTTTTACAAATTAATGATTCTATGATTTTATTAAGAATGTTTTCCAAAAGAAAACCCCATATTAACAAAAAAAAAGGACAGTATTTAAATAAATGCTTAATAAATGGAAAAGGGATGAAGATATAGCAACCAAGGTAGAATAAAAATGAAATGAATGTCGACGAATTACTGTGACAGAAAGACTTTTTTTCATGGCCTTGTTAGTCTGACATTTTTATTGTATTTGTGAGTACTATTAAATGAAGAAAATTGGTTTCAAGGTTGTAAGTACCACTTGTCATAAGATCTATGGACAACAAAGTTTTGCCTGGTTACAGTGACTTGAGAGGACAAGCACTCATACAAAGTGGTCCGAGTCCTTCTGGGATAACCTGGACCTTTCCAAGGAACTTGCAGCAAAATGCAGAGTTTCAGAAGAAGCAGAGGCTGTGCCTGCAGCATGGGAGGCTGTAGACTGGACAGTGGAGAGTCTGGGAGGAGCTGCAGGAAACTGTAACCTTGGAAAATAACGCAGAGAGAAATGGTAGGAGGGAGAGAGAGTTGGGAATGAAGTGCACTAGAAATCTGCACCACTGCAGACCTTATGGCAGCCTTCCAGTGCAATGAAGGGGCCTTCAACAGGGGAGGGACTTTGTACAAGGGTTAGAGCAGATATTAGACAGGAATTCTTTACTTAGGGGTGGTGAGGCACTGGCACAGGCTGCCCAGAGCAGCTGTGGATGACCCATCCCTGGAAGTGCTCAAAACCAGGCTTGATGGAGCTCTGAGCAACCTGGTCTAATGGAAGGTGTCCCTGGCCATGGCAGGGGGCTTTAATCTAGGTGATCTTTAAAATCTCTTCCTACCCAGACCATTCTCTGATTCTATAAAAGCCTCATTAGCCATCATTATTTAAAAGGATGCTGAAAATGACACAGAAGAGAGCAGCAGTATTTATTAAAGGGCTATAGAAAATGCTTTATGGACAAAGACCTGAAAAACACAATCTGTTATAAAAATCATGTTTGATTACATTGTATAAGTATCTTCTGAAGAAAGAAGTACTGAAAAGAAAATCAAAATGACAATTGGTGACTGGAAATTTGAGTCATGTACTTCAAAACAGCCCAAATGATTTATAGGAATAAATTGTCCAAAAAGTGGGGAATGTTCTATCTCTTTTGATATTAAACTATAATTTAAAATTCTTTCCAGGAGCTTAAGTGTAGTATTCTAATAAATTATGACTCATTGAGTGAACTAGGAGGAGATATCAGTCAAAATTAAGAATCCATAATATCCTCCAAAAAAGAATGGCCATATTCAAGTGGTTTACTAGGAATGGTCCTGGGCCTGCAACAATTCCTGAACTATGCTCAGAACTGGTTTGGGATAATGATTAGTCAGGACTGTAACCGTGCCAGCAATTATTCTAACAATTTAAGTGTTCCAAAAAAAAAAAAAAAAAAGGAAAGAAGAGTCCCTTGGTGCTTTTTAATTTCTTAGTGACAGATAAGTGTCTGGACAGATAAGCTCACTTGAGATTTTTGTCTGTAGGTTTCTTAGTTTATTTATCTCTTTCTTATAGAAGCAGGCACAAATTAGGTCATTTTATTAATTCAGGCCTAAGATTCAACACCACATGATTCAATAGCACAAATAATCAGTAGCACAAAAATTAAGCTCTTCTCCAGGAAAACTGTAAGTTAGACAAAAACACAGGGAAAAAATAATACAGAACAGAACAGTTTATGAGTACAGAACATTGAACTGACACACCCACTCATCTCATCCTACCTTCTTTGGGCCCATCTCTAGCCAGCTGGGGAAGGGGAAGAAGAAAAAACACTTCCATTCCCAACACCCTCCAACCCTTGTTTTCTAAATGTGCCCAGCCCAGACAGTTAACATTGCACACTTGGTGCCAAAAGATCTCAAGATATGCATCAACTGAACGTAAATGGGTCCTGTTGAAACAAAAGATGAGGAAATATCAACATTCAGAAACAGCATGATTTTTGTTCCTCAGCCTGCACCCCATTCCATATCTCTTAACAGCAGGGCTGCTCCTGCTATTCCTCTCATTTACATCCCAATTGAAACCATTAATGCATTGTATGTCAGTTAACTCTGTAAGAAGAGTCACTTCATTTTCACATTGTCTTCAGACGCCCAGGAGTGAGCAGGTGCAGTAACAGTTTTAACTTGTTATAATTTCAATGAGCACAAGAAGATGCACTTGAAACAGACAGCCCTGGTTTAGACAAAGAGCCTCAACAGCAGGCAGAAGCAAGCTGTACTGCTCAGCATTCACGTTATTAACACGCTCTGCTGTCATTCCTGTGAAATCAGTATTCACAGAGCTATTCACTGACCTCAGACTTGTACTAGCACAGCCGATTTTGTTTAACTTTATATTACAGTCAGCCTAAAAAGGCACCACCAAGGAAATCTAGTTCCTAAAAAGCTTAGTTAGCACTTTGTTATTAAGTTTCTAAGTACTTTGTCAGCAAGGCAATCCTTGCTTCCTTAAGTACACAATCATTTAAAATTATATCCAGCTAGCAGTGGGTGGAAATGGACACAGCTGAGAAAACTTGGTTATGTATCTCTTTGTTTGTCTGCTGTTATTTTGTATGGAGGTGTTTGGTTGGTGAGTAGAGCTTTATAAATTGGAAGTGAGCAGCTGTAAGTGAACTGAGGAAGTGTACGTGGGTAAACTTCTGACCAGAGCATGTGGAAGAAAAACAAAACCTACAATTTGTTATTGGAGAGTTAATACCCAGGGTATTGTTCTTTCTGTCTCTCATGGTGCTTCCATCTCAAGGTCACATCTGACTTGTTCTAGTCAGGCAATAGTTCAGCTCCAGGGAGGAGACTGACCTGCACAACCACCACACGTCCTGGCAGCCTTCTCTGCTTCTACAACTCTCTGCTAAATTAACACCAGCATCTTCTATTTTCAGAATGTGAACTTGTATAAAGCACCTGTACACAGCGCCTGGCTCATTGTGCAGCAGCATAGCAGCCTTTCAGAGGCTCCTGGCAGTCCTTAGATCAAGGAAGCAATATTAAGACAGCACATTTTATGAAGTTCCTCAGGCTTTTTGTGTGTTTCAGTAGGCTTGCCCCATGAGGTAAATCAAGGGGATGTAATTATCCTGCTGTTTTTGCTGCCCTTTACCTCCAAAATGAGATTTCTTGTGTCTCTGAAAGATTGCATATTTACCCCTGGTGATTCCTGGAATGCAGAGAGACAAAACATCTGATACAATACTGATGAAGTGGTTCACTAGTTCGTGAAGATCTCACTAATCTCAGTGCAACAGTCTCCAAAGTTTCCAGGCTCCTAAGGTTTTCCATCTGTTTCATAAGCTTAGAAATGGCATTCTGCAAAATCAGAAGAATGTGAGATCTGAAGAAATCTGTTCGTTTCCCAAATGATTTGCTGCCATCTCTTTCCCAGAAAGACAAGATCTTCACAGATGAGTCAGACATAAAAGTGAAGTAAGAATCAAAATGAGATTGCATTTATACCCCAGCACAGCTAACTTAACCTGCATCATACAATTTTCTGAAATTGAAGTGATAAATTGTTATGAAAAGCAGAGCATAAGCCTCCAATTCCTATTCTACTAAGTTTAGAGTTTAAATCTGAGACAGAAATTATCTTTGTTCTCATTTAAAAAGAAAAAGAGACTTAGAAAAAAACCTAAAAGAATAAAAGAGCTAGAATCAGAGAAGTATTTCCCATTTGTAAACATTTATAAATAATAATATGCTTTGCAACTATATGCTTTTTCCAGCAGCCACTCTCTTCAGTCCTGGAATATTGATGTCTGGCTAATGAGATTCTCATGGACTTGAATCTCTTTGGGTTTTTAAAAGATGCATAGCAAGATTGATCATTTTGAGAATTGAATCCTAAAATCCTTATGTATAACTAGATTGTGCTGAGACATGGGGACACAAAGGGACCAGAAAACCTGACAAGAGGTTTTCCTTGGGGGGGTTCATCCCCAGAGACACTGTTTCCTTCTAGAAATAAAGAATAATTTACATTAGTGTCTTATCTCACAACTGTCCATTCTATGAGCTTCATCTTTTTATGAGTCTTTTTTTCTTGTAATTGTAACCACAGAGTGAGATAATAGTTGGTTATAAAAAGATTTTTTTTTTTTTTATTTTAAAAAGCCAAAGACTGGCGAGATCAAAGCAAAGTCAAGTGCAATGAACTGGTGGCAGGAAATGGTATGGTTTGGTGGGAGGAGGTTCTGAGAAAAGCCAACCTAAGCAAATAATAAGAAAAGTAGTCAGACAGGGATAGGTGTGTGTTAAAACTGAGAGTAAGAGACGGATGAGCAGCTGCTGGCTCTTCCATCACCTTTTATTGCCAGGTCTGAGGAGACCTGAAATTGCAGCTGCACTCAAACAAACCAAACACAGCCCAGGGCCAGGGCAACAAGAGAAAGCATCAGCTCTGCTGAGATCTCTCCTGCAGGGAACCGAGACTGCTGTTAGGGCAGTGCCGAGCAGCTCGTCCCGCTGCGGCTCAGCCTAAAGGAATCCCGTGCGGGTGGAGCAGAAGCTGCTGGCCCAACCTGCGGCGCCAGGTGAGGTCTCGTCGGCTGCAGTTTTCTCTTTGGCCACCAGACTCCACTCTCCTGCCTGGGATGCAGGCAGCTGGGATGCTCCGCTGAGCCCGCGCTCCCAGCGCCCACCTGGGAAACAGGAGCGCTGGCAAGCCGAGCCCAGGGCAATGAATGGGACGCTGTGGGAGTCACCTGTCGTTCAGAAACGGATGAGGAACGTGGCAAGACAGCAAAAATTCAACTCATTGTCCTCATTAGCTGAACTCCTGCAAAGCAAAGTTGGGAAAAAGTCTGGAGTTTCATTAACTCCTTTAGCTGCTGTCATCTCAGCTCTCCTGGATCATCCCTGTCTCCACTTTGTTTCCATCCTTGTGTTGGCACGAGAAAACCTCTCTTAAGCACTACAGTGAAACAGATCAGGAACCGATACAAGCCAAGGCTAACCCAGCCCAAGCAAAAGTTGGCTCTCACTCAGATCAGTTCCCCAGCCACAAGCCAAGGGAGGGGTAGCACAGGAACAGGAACAATTGATAAGTGAAAGGCAGGACTGCTTCTGCTGTTGGCAGTGACAGCTTCTGCCTGCCCAAGTTGTGTGTGTAATACAGCCCCAGAGCAAAGGCTCTTAGGCTCAGTGCTCAAGCCTGAACTGTTGGATTGCTCTGCCTGTACCCTATGTTCATGTGTCTCCAAGAGGTACCTAATTTTAACAGCTCTAGACAAAGCAAGAGGCCAGAAGACAGAAAATAGGAATTCCCAAATGTCTCCATAAGCATCGTGGCACATCAACAGAAGGGAAGACAGAAGAGAGTCCCACAGGAGTAGTTCTGACCACATATGGAAACCTTGGAATCCTGCTACCTTGGTTTCCACTGTAGTCTAAATAGAATGAGTTTGTGAAGCCTTTATGTACTGAAATAATATTGAAGAATTATTTGAAAGTATTACTCTTCGTTGTAAATATTTCTGATGCCTCCAAAGTGCTTTTCTTGCAGCTGCACTCCTATGATGATGAAGTAAGTCTGAGATTTTGGACAAGCTGCCAGGTATTGGATAAGTAAGGCATAATCCTGCAAAAGCCATATTGGCAAATCAACTCAAACCAAAGAAAAATACTAACTGATATTATATACAGACATATGAAAAAGGCAGATAATGATGAGCATAACTTTACTTACAGAAACCCACTGTGAAGTGAAAAGTGAATTTACTTCAGAAAGAAAAATAATTACACAATAAAGAAATGCCTTTTCACAAGGCACAGAAAAATCTAACTGTGATCTCAAAGCAAACTTTACAAATATTCTTGATGCAAAAATAGTTGCTTAAGTGTTAGAGAAGTTTGAAAGCAAAAGAGAAGGAAGGACAGAATTTCCTTCTCCAAAAATGGTAATTTCTACATCTATCAAATTACAGATAATACAAATTATGAAAAAATCCAGAACAAAACTTGTAATTTTGATAGCACAGTGTGCCTCATGCAACTCTGCACCTTTCTACGAGAAATGGTTGTTGGTTTTCTGGTTAATAAATAATAAATCTAACATTTTGCCAAAGCCTGTAAATAAAGAGTTCGTTCCAAAAGTCAGCATGTTATGAGAAACAGCCTCAGTGCCTGGACATTTTAGGCAACTACTCCAGAAAGTAAATACAGCATGTGATTTATCTGATCTGGATGAATGTGGAAAAGAGACTTAACAAACCTGGATTGAATTAAGGCATTCCACTAGTGTAACTTTCCTACAATAAGCCCACTTATAAGTTAAAGAAGGATAAAGGCAACCTTGTGTACACAGAGATGAAAGTCTTCTAGTTACAGAAGAGACAGCGCCCTAGTAAAGTAGTTCTGCTTGTGTATCCTCTAATTGGAGGCAATTTGGAGCTGGATTGATGGAGGGGATATAAATTGAGTATTGTGGTGCCTGCCTTGCAGGCCCTGACTCTGGAAGGGAAACAGTCTCCCAGTCACTTGGCCATTGGTACTCTGCCTCACCCTCTCCTGCAGCCTAAGCTCACCCCCAGCCCAGGCTCCCACCACGCAGCTGTGTGCTCAGCCAACATTCCTGGCCTCCTGGTGAAACCTGTGGGTTTCAACCAAACACTCCAGCTCTCCCTATCCACTGAGTGGAGAGAAACAGAAACTCAAAGTTAACAACTGGCCTTACACAATTTAACAAAAAACAAAACAACCAACCCCCCCAAAAAAACCAACAAAATGAGCAGGAAGCTTCAGAGAGGCTCTTACTTCAGCTATTCACAACAAGTTACTGTGCAGAAATTGTAGTTTTCTCTGATTGTTTGCCCACAACAAAGGATATCAGAGGCTTGGGTTCAAATTTGAGTTCTGCTTTCTTTGGAACATGGGTTTGAACACGTGTCTCTGCCCTAGCAAAGTGCACAGGCTGTGGGCACCCTCTGAGGGAGTTGTTCCACTGCCAGCCAGACCACTGCCAGAGCAAATCCTAAACAAATGATTTCAAATAACTGAACCAGAAACCTGGGTTGAAGCTCTTGGTCTAATGTGGAAAACTGAAGAGAACTGCAGAAGTTTGAAACAGATGCCTAGTCAGAATGCCCTGAAACTGTAAGTCACCCCAAAAGCCACAAAACAACTTGTTCTTTAAAACAAAAACATTTAATGGAAAAATACACAAAAATTAACAAATCATATTTTGTCAATATTATATATCTGATCTCAAAAATTTTTGGAAACCAGTTGTTGCCATGAATTTCTGAGCATGAGAGGTTCAGTGCCTGGGACTAGCTGTCCCACAGACACTACACGCTCTAGAGGCCAAGGAGCTGAGGTGAAGCAATCTCCTCTGGGTGCAGAGTCTCTTTACAAACAGTTGCTTAGGCTTGATTACTGCAAGGGGATTGCTTCAGTTATACAAAGGCTGAAACAACCAAAAGATTGAAGGTCTGAGGAGTAGACTTCAGAGGTTAGATGGCTTGAGAGCATTAACAATTACATTAAATTTCTTTGTGTTTTAAATAGCACTTGATCAAGAGGAACAAGGTTTCAATTGATTACTGTCCAGACGTGGTACAGGAGGTTACTGTGAACATTAACTCTTCATGCAGAGCTGGACTGAATTGAGAAAAGGGATTGGAACTGCACAGAGAGGAGCAGACCTGATGTCTCTTCTCACTCCCAGTGAAATCCCCTGAGCCATGTTTTTGGAGAGCAAGAACTGTAAGGTGTGCAGTAGCCTCACAATGGGAAAGGCAGAAAGTTGCCACAGAAGGACCAGCAGTCTAGCAAGTAGCCAGTCCCCTAATCCTGCAACACACAGACACTTAAAGTCACCTTGTGATAACTAGCCTGCATAAGGTCAAGTGTATGTTCTGTCTTTCCATGATAGGGGCACAGTGCCCTTCCCTCTCATCAAGCAGATGGTCAGGCTTGACATTCCTCACTAAAACCCTCCCCAAAGTAGAACTACGCTGACATACAGAATTTATAATGGATGCATGATTTTTGTTTTCATATGCAATATTTGCTGCAGATCAAAACTATTATGTTTACCAATATATGTAGGTAATGAAGTATAGAAAATGAAGACATTGGTAAGTTTATATAAGTTTATATAGATGTATACAGGATTTTTTAAAACAAAAAATACATGGCTACATGCAAAGAATTGAAGTTCTTTTGGAATATCAGCACATTGTGATAACCTTGCCTAGGGTTAAAAAAAAAAATCATTAACCCTGAAAAGTAAACTCATCTGAACCAGGCAATTATTTCTTGCCATAAAGTTCTTTTGATATTTAGGTTTAATGGATTTACACAGGAATAATGAGGAGATGTTACCAAATGATGCTCTCTAACTGTATGTCCTTGCTCTAGTTAGGTGATCACCATCTTTCTCTGAAACCACTTAAATAGGAGAGATGTCTCATTAATAAAAGAAAATGTATTTGTGTACAAATAATTTTATGGCAAAGTGACATTTCAAGGTTGATGCCTTTTAAAAATTAAGGGATAATAATCCTTTAAATTTTCCCAGAAACTGTTAGGTAAATACATGCAGTAATTAGATCACATGCTGCTCGTAACAGTCATTTTATTTCTGAATTCTCAGATCACATTCTTAGAAGAATTTACAGACTAAGGAAGTCAATTTAGTTTTAGTTTCATTTCTCTGTTTCTTAAAATTTGGTCTATATCATAGCGAATATAATAATAAGTCCTGTAAATTTTAGAAGTGTAGATGTGATTCATGAAATTGCTCAGATTTTTATTTATGTTTATTCTCAAAAGGCTCCCTATAAAGGATGCCAGTATATTACACTTTGGGAGGGTAGATGTGCCTATACTAAAGGTTATCCAGCATTTATTTTTCTGGGACACAGGTTATTTTCAGCTTTCTGTCACCTAAAAGCTAAATAATTTGGTCTGAAATTTCACACAGAAGCCACTTGAGAATCAAGGCAGAGGAAAACAAGCTGTCTTAAAAAAAAATGGACAGGCTTTTCTTTGAAGCAGAGTCCAGAATAAATCTATTATATTTTTTCCGGGTTTTTTTTTTTTTTTTTTTTTTAATGAAAGTAAAGTGTACTAAATATCTTAGCTCACAATTGCTTGGCAGAGATTCAGAAGATGTCATCCTAGGATGGCAATCATCAATGGAGTTGCTTCTCCTCCACTTTTAAGATGGTCCCACCCTAATGAGCCAGAAATCAAGCAAATGTAACAAGAGGCTTGTAAAAAGGAACAAGGAGCTCCTGACAAAACTCAAAGGAAAAATGAAAGAGGTGGAAGCAGTGACAAGTGGCCTGACAATAATATGGAGATGCTGTCCAAGCATTTGTGAAGGGGCTTAGGGAAGTGAATCCTTTGTGAAGTTGAATTTAGAGAGGAATGTAGAAGGCAAGAAGAAAAGCTTTTCTAAGTACCTAAAAAGCAAAGGGAAGATGAGAGAAAATATGGGCTTACTGCCCAAAGGAGAATGGGACTTGGTGACAAAGAGCATGGAACAAGCTGAGGTACAGAATGCCTTCCTTGTCTCAGTCTTGACTGGCAAGATTTGCCTTCAGGAATCTCAGCTTCCTGAGACACCAGTGGGAAGGTCTAGAGAAAAGGGGATTTAATCTAGGTAGAGGAAGACCAAGTTGGGGACCATCTAAACAAATCAAATATATACAGGTTCATGGGATCTGACAGGATATATCAACAAGTGCATTGGGAGCTGGCCAATGTCACTGTGAGGCCACTGTTGATAATCTGTGAAAGGTCATGGAGACTGGGAGAGGTTCCTGACAATGAGAAAAAAAAGTAATTCTCAACTCAGTCTTTCAGAAGGGCCAGAAAGATTGTGGAACTACAGGTCTGTCAGCCTCACCTCAGTCCCTAAAGAGGAGGTAGTGGAACAAATTATCCCAGAAACTATATCCAAACACAGAAAGATGATTTGGAGTAGTCAGTTTGGATTTATGAAGACAAGGACAGGCTTGACCAGCATGATAGCCTTCTGCAGTAAGACTTAGTTGAGTGGATGAGGATGAAGCACTGAATGATATTTATCCTGCCTTCATTAGGGCTTTTGATAGAGTCTCCAGTAATACCCTCATGAAAATAGGATGAAGCATTGGCTCTATTAAGTGGGCAGTGAGGTAGAATGAAAACTGACTGAACTGTGAGGCCCAGAGGGTTCTCATCCAGAGCACCATGTCCAGCTGGAGGCCAGTCATTAGTGGTGTCTGGTATGGGTAATGCTGGGGCCCACAGTGTTCAGCATCCTCTTCACTGACCTGGATTATAGAATGTCACACTCAGTGACAGCAGGAAGCACTATCCCATCAGACTCAGTGTTCCCTCCAGATGTCCCTTTGCTGTCATGCAGGTTGTGCTCCAGATGTATGGTATTGAGCACAATCTGATCCCTCCCTTCTCAACTCTTCCTTTCATGACTGTGAAATCAAGCTCCAAAATGCAGGAAATTAATTACTTAAAGGTTAATAATTAGCAAACTAGGAGGGTTTGTACAATGTCAGTTCTACCCCTCACATGCATGCAAAATGGCATGGTCTTTTATTATGTGGACATTTTTCCTGCACAGTTCTTCATTCAGTATGAAGGATGGGAAAGTCTCATGGAGGAAATAGCTGTTGAGTATTTACTGCCATCATAATTATTCCATATGGAGGGCCATACATTGATTTGCCATCTATTCCTATTACAGTCTTTCTTAGAGAGAATTTTCACTTAGGAATATTTTGCAGTCTCCATTGTAGCATTGTTCAGAATCTTCTTCATGGGAGAAGTCATGTTGGAATCCTTCAAGTCAGATTTAACCATTTTAACATCTAGACAAAGGTTTTGTTAATGCTTCCACTACCTGAAACAAGTCAGAATTCCACAGAAAGCAATTCTCATTACACATAATGTTCAGAGCAAATGCAGCCTTTCCCCTAAATGACACTGTGTGGGTAAAATTGCTTACCATCACACTGATAAAAACCATATTCACAAGGATAGCAGGATAGTACCATAGAACCATACTCACAAGGAAAGATAAATCACAGCTGCACACCAGCCCTTATTATTGTATCTCCTAAGCCTTTCAGTTCTGCAAGGTGTTTTCTCTGCAACAGATACCTGGAGAATGATATCCCTTTAGGCAGCAATTTGTTCTTTATAGACCAACAGAAGTCCTTGGGCCTGCAATTAGCTTCCTTTATGAAGCTCTCTGTACACTTTTTATATGTGTTTTAATTTCCACTTTCTTTAGGTTCCTTCCATTAGCTCCAGCAAGTGAATTGAACATTTAACAGGTCCCAGTGCAAACTGAAATATCTGCCAGAGAATTGTGTTTTAAGAAAAAAAAAACAAAAAACAACATATCTCTTTTCCTACAACATTTTCTGCAGATTTCAGTTTATGGATGACAAAGTTGTCGTCAGATGAACCCCAAGCTTTTTATTTGAAGATTTTTCACCAGCATCCCACAATCACAGCATAACTCTACTTCAGAAGACAGGAACATACCACCCTCTCATTCAGATGATATGGACCCTGTCTCCTGGCCGTCCCTTTTGGCTGTTGTGCAATTTTGGGACTAGCTTTTAACATCTGGTTACAGACATAAATCTGCAGGAAGGATTTATTTTCTATTCTTATGTAAAAATAGATGTTGTTTTTCTGGGTTTATTGCAGTTCAGTTGAAGTGTCCTTCTGAGAGTGTTTCCCTTACTACTTGAACACTTCTAACCTTTCTTATGCAATAAGCCAGACCCTTTCCTTCAAAAATAAAAACAACACACAAAGAAGCAAGATAGGATTTAACTGTTAATAGTTTAGCTTTATTTCAACTACTTGACTTACACCCTTGACAAAGTAATGAGCTACTAGGAAATTAGATGATGAAAGAAAATTCTGAAGTGTGCCATCATTAGCCCATGCACTGTCTGTTTTACTCTCTCTGTTTAACTGTGCTTTGTTTCTTCTCCTGGGATCCTGGCCAGTCTACTACATCTACACAGATCTTCTTATACTCTCGTTTTTGCTATTCTTTCTCTTTAAAGGACAGCTCTAAGGACTCTATTTTTGACTCTCTCATTCTGCTGTGGTTTTTTTTTTTTTATTTATTGCTTTCTTTCCTTATGCTGTAATATCATGGCCCAAATCTCTCCATCTTGCAGGATCCTTGAAACCAATGTAGTGCTACCATTTCCATACATATAAAATAATTAAATCTTTGAACTATAAGCACATTGTGGACAAGCATTGATCCCAAATTATCTAGATTAAATTTAATATTTCCTTAAAAGTTTATTACCCTCTTTACAGAGGAAGAACAATCTTCTGTGACCTTTTGTGTATAAGGTCACCACTACCATGTCCTCTTCCCCTAATTTTCCCTGTGACAAAACAAAAGTCAACCTACAAAGGTTTCTTCTACAAAGAAGAACGCATTTTCCTGACCAGGTTTTGTTTTCTGTTTTCCTATGGATTCTCTCCATGTGGTATCTTTCCTAAGGTGCAGAGCCCAAAATTGCATGCAGTGAATTAATCAAGGCTTTTTCAGTGCCAAAGAGAGCAGAATTTACTCCTTTAATGGAAAACATGCCCAGAATGGAAGATACCCTTATTTAATATGCAACAGTATTGCACCTTGGCCATCTACTTTGACTGGCCTGGGGTCGGACCAGGGGCTCTTCAGGCAGGGCTGAGGATTTGATAGAGCAACTTGTTCATGTACCTTCTAGAGATGGAAACACGGAAGGTTCCCAAGGAAGAGGATCCTTATCTGCCTGACTCAGCAGTGTCAGCCCGGACACGCAGTCTGCTAGGAGCGCTGGCTGAGGGAAAGGAGTGTCTGGAAATGAATCGTCAGAAAATGGGGCATGGCTGGTGGGTGCTGGGCAGCGTGGGGCATTTTATAAATCAAGGGGGAATGTTGGCAAAGCAGCTTAAATTCAGCGGGCGGGCCGAATTATCTTGGAGGTCTTTTCCAACCTTAGAGATTCTGTGATTCCAAGGGGGCATTCAGTTAAGTGGAAGACACTACAGGAAATTGAAAGAGCTTAGCGGGCATAATTCCACTGTTTCACCTCTTGGCGGTAACACAGACCATAATGGAAGGGAACATTTTGCTAAACGCTCACTTTCTGCGGGGGAAAAAGAAAAAAAAAAATAGGTGCTTCGGATGAGCTGATTTGAAAATTTGTGGATGCAGGCGTGTGAAGAAAGCGGAAAAGCCGTTCCCCAGCTACCGGAGGTGCCATTCCGCGCCGGGACGCCTTTAAAAGGCTCCATGAGAGCCTTCCCCGCTGGCTCCGAGCAAACCGGGACGAGAACTCGGGTGACCCCTTCCGAGCCGCAGAGCTACCGCGCGGGAACCGGCACCTCCGGGCAGCTCCGGAATCGCGCCCAGCGGGCGGGCGGGCGAGAGCCTCCCGAGCCGAGGGGAGTCCGGCGGTGCCGGTGCCGGTGTCGGTGTCGGTGCCGGTGTGGCGGGCCCGGGGCGGTGCCCGGGGCGGGGCGCGCGCTCCGTGCGGGAGCAGCTGTCACTGTCAGCGAGCCGGCGAACCGGGATCCCGGCCGCGCGCAGGGGGAATCCCCCAGCCTCGCCCCCGCAGCCAATCGCCGCGCCGCATGCAAATCGCGGCCGCGCCCGGGCCAATGGGAAGGCGCAGGGGCGGGGATGCGGCTCCCCCGTTGGACGGCGCGGAGGGCGGTGGGGGCCAATGAGGCGGCGAGGCGGGCGGGGCGCGCCCCGGGGGCGGGGACATGCAAATTTGGTTTGAAAAGAGGGCGGGAAATCCGAGTTTCGCGGGAGGCCCTTGGCGCGTAACCCGTCTCCTTTCCCTTCATTCATTGTCAGCAGCCGCCGCTTCCTGGAGCCATTTTCCAGCCGGCCCCACACAGCGGGAGCGGCCCCGCTCCATCCGCCGCATCTGCCCGCCCCGCCGCCTCCGTCCCCCCCCGGCGCCCCGCATCCTGCAGCCGGGGCCCCCCCGGCACCCGCAGCCCCCAGTATTTTGCGCGGGGCCTCGGGATCGAGGAGGAAAGGAGCTGGGAAGGCCGGGGGGGGAGGAGGGACGGGGGGGAGGAGGAGACGCGGCTGCGGGGACAGACCCGGAGGGAAGGATGAGAAGGGGACTCCAGCCTTCGGCCCCGGCAGCAGCGCCGCCGCCCGCGCCGTCCACGGACTCGAGAGCAGCCCCCGCCGGCTTCCCGGCCCGCTTTGCCGCCGGCACCTTCATCCAGATCCGCAGCACCGGCGCGGTGGCGGGGGCGCCCTGTGTTGTCTCCTCCTCCGCCGCCGCCGCTTCCCAGGCTCCCGGTGCCTTTGCCCCGGCGGCGGATGGGGGCCAGCCCGCTGGCAGCTCGCTGTACTGCACCCCCCACGGACCCGCCGGCAGGACGGCGCTGCTGCAGCCCGCTCTCGGCGGAGGCGGAGGCCGCCCCCCGGTAATTTTGTGTTTTCCCCCCGTCCCCGCGGGGAGGGTGAAGGGGACGGGGGGGGATCCCGCAGCCGGCCGGACCCGGGGGGCTGGCGGGGTGCGGGGGGAGGGCAGGAAAGGCGGAGGCAGCGCTTTGTTGCAATAAACTTTCCTGCCTCCTTCCCAACCCCCGCTGCCGGGTCTTATTGAAATGGAGAGGGGGAAAAAAAAAAAAAATAGGGGGGGTGGAAAAGAGGAAAAAAAAAAAAAGCGCTGGGGGATAATAATCCCCCGCCGCACGGGTGCAAGGAGCGAGCAGCCGGCGGCGGGGAAGGGCCCCGGTTCCCCGGGGCGGGGGGCCGGGCCGGGCCGTGCCCCGCCGGTGTCTCCGCTTCACCCCCGGAGCCGCCGGTGACGTCTGGCACACGTGCGCGGAGGCCGCGGCTGTGACTGGGAGCCGGGGCGGGCGGGGAGGGGGACGCCGCTTCCTCCTCCTCCTCCTCCTCCTCCTCCTCCCTCTGGCCTGGGACAGCCCGACCGCCGGCCGGCTGCCCCCGGCCCCCGCCGCTCTCCGAAATGCCCCTGCAGCAGGTCAGTGACTCGTGGGGCGGCGGCGAGCACCGACCCTCCTCTCCCCCCGCCTGAGAATTTAAGCCCCCTCCTTAAAATTTACGCGCACCCGCCCCCCCGCTCAAAAAAAAAAAAAAAAAAAAAAAAATTGCGCCTCCCCCACTCGTGGGGTTTTCTTTGTCCTCGCCGATTTCGGGTGCGCGCTTGGCCCTCGTGGGCTCCGCCGAGTTGGAGAGCGGGGGAGGGCGCGGGGCATCCCCGCCGGGCGGGGGTCGTGGGCGGCGGGAGGGGCTCACCTGCCCCCCCCCCTCCCCCCGGGCTCCACGACCCCCGCCCGGCGGCGTGGGATTGCTAAACTCCTTCCACCTCTCCCCTCTGGCCCCGGTGCGCCCCTGCCAGGGCAAAAGGGGTTCAACACCCCTTCTCCCCGCCCCCTTTTCCTCTTCCCTGCATCCAGTCGGTGATGGTCCAGGTATGGGATGGTGCTGTAATTCTGAAATACTTCTGGAAGAGCTTTGGGAGCAGCTGGGAGACCGGTGAGGATGGCATGGCTTCTGCAGGTGTTGGTTGCTGAGCTAGTGGTGGAAGTTTCAAGGCTCATCAAATCCCATACAAAGCTTTTTTAAAAATTATTATTATTTACTTTTAAAATAATAATCTTTGCTATAAAAGATTTTTTTTTTTTTTTTTTTTTTTTTTTTTGTGCTGTGGTCTTCAATATATCCTAATGGCACTCAGTATCAAGCAGGCTTCTTCAGGCCACTGTAAATATTTGGCGGTCCTGTGTGAAGGTTGATTCCTAGAAGGTGGGAAGGTGGTGGTAATTGAATTCAAACAGGAGCATATGTTACACGATGATTCTGGGAAGAAAAATTATACAGGTTTTTTTGGTTTTGTGGGAGGGATGTTGATGTCATAGGAACTCCTGAAATTTCTCATTAATGGATCCTGTAAGACTTTCATGTATGATTTTAGTGCTTTTTTTGTTTTTTTTTTTTTTTTCCTTTTTTTCATTTTGCTGCCCACCTCTCTAATGGTAGGAACTCCTGGCCTTAAAATCCTGGGAAGATTTATTTCCACCTTAAAGGTTTGAAACTGTGGAAAGTGATTTTGGCCTCTGCCTGCACAAAAGTCCTCAAACAAGTTGCGAGTTTGTCGTGTACCCTCAGCCCCTGTATTAACATTGGGGAGAGATGTGGGATGGGGGAGGAAGAGAGTGGTTAGGGCAGCAGTATCTACAGCCTCTGGCTGCCACCCTCCCATGGAGATAAGCCACCCATGGCACACACCAGGAAAGGGGCTGTGCATCCTGCTCTGCCCTGATGGCCGTGCTCATGTCAGTGCCCTGCAGGAACTGTGCTGCAGACCCATCTTTTGGGAAGTCAGGCTGAAGTGCCCTAGTGCTCTGCCTTGTGTGTCTGCCCTGCAAAGTGCTTGGCAGGGACGCTATCCGGCCTCAAAAGATTTCCTGGGACTGGGAGGTTAGGATGTTCTGCCCTTGGTTCCTAGCAGAGTATTTTTGACAAACTAATGTTGGGGACTGGTGAAAGGAGTAAGGAAACACTGGGTAGCTGAGGCAGTGAGCTCAGGCAAAGTAGCATCAATATAAATTTAGCTCTTGATTATTGAGTTGCAAGCAGTGGCTGGAGTCCGACACCCCCCAGCTGAAAACAAGGCCCTGCTATGCAACAGACTGTAGAGAGGAGTCTAAAATTTGGCCAGCACACCTGCACTGGTTAGAATTATGAAAATATTCTTGCCTTTCAGATGCACTGCAACTGCACTGGCAACCCACCCATCACTTCCAAATATAAACTATGGTATGACTTGAAAAGAGTACAGCAGTATAGTTTAGGCTGTGCAGGGAGGTGTTCAACTGACTACATGAGCAAATGAAAAAGGTTCTTTGGCCCAAGTAAGCTGCTTCCACTTGGGAATTTGTTATTTTATCTGTGGTTAGGTATGTGTAACACTGCTGGAAAAACCTTGAAAAGTGGCCTAGTCCATAACAACAGGCCTCTCCAGCCCCACACTAAGGAGAATTTGCACACTCTTCCATGTCCCAAGCAGGTGTCTCCACACTGTCCAAAGCCACCTCCTTGCCCTGTTGCCGCCTGTCGTGGCTGCGGGTTGCTAACCAGGTCCTTGTACCCTGGAGAGCCCTGGCTCTGGGAGGCTGTCACCCAGCCTGCCTGCCCTTTCAACTCCAGGGGCTTCTGCAGGATTCCTGGGGAGTTCACAGAACGTGCTACCAGGTGGGTCTGAACCCCTGCTATGGCTTAAACACCAGCAGTATTGAAGAATTAACCCTTAACAACCATCATCTTGCACCCCTCGGGAGAGCCTGAGCCTCTGGAGACAGGGTCAGTGCTGTGGCAAGGGGCCAGTTGTCCTGCATCCTCCCGTGCTCTGCACCTTCTGGGGGCTGGTGCCTTTTCCCTTCTGGAATCTCAGGCTTCCCAGGATGGAAAATTAACCCTGACCTAAATAAATAAAGGTTTTCTGCTGGGCAAGCAGGTTGAACCAGCTAATGGCAGGTCTGGGAAGTGCCAGGGACCATCAAGGGAAAGTGGTGGCCAGGGATATGGCACAGGAGTTTTGACACCACGCTGTTTTCGTGTCAGTGAGTTCGTGAATGGACTTGGATCCTCATGTGACCACAGGAGAAATTAATGTTTGAGGTACCCCAAAAGCCTTCTCGCTGGTGTTGCCTTCTCACTTGGTGTGAGAAAGTCACTACCATTTGCACTACCCTGTACTCAGGAATGGGGTTGCTGTAAAAGCAAGCTGCTCAAAATGTTTCTAATTCAAATAGTAGAGAATTTCTTACTGTCTTTGGGTTATAAAGATCAGCCTTTAAGAAGAGGGCCATTTTCTTAGCCATGAGAAAATGCTTAAATGGAGACACCACCCACATGTTAAGTCCTTTTTAAAAGGGGCTAAATCCTCTTAACAACAATATCTTTAGAGAACTCCTGTGGCCTTTAGATGACATGAGCTGTGGAGAGGCTAGTTCGGCATACTTCAGAAGGGGGCAGGAGGATTTACATTTCCAAACTGAATACTTAGTACCTCTCTCATTTTTTCTGGTGGTTTAGAAATTACCTCTTCCTTCCTCCCATCTTCTCAGCAAGACACAGCTGGAAAGGGAGGAAAAATGGGGTAACCTCCAGTCTTTCTCCTAGGTGTTATGTAAAGGAGCAAGCCAAATAGGACATAAATAATGAACAAGGATTTAAGGTATGGAAGAAGAACGTGTAAGTTGCACAAAGGAAGCAGGCGGTTAACTTAGCAGCTTTTCTTTATTTTGCAGCAATGAAAAGGTTTGTGTGTCAAGACACAGGTGTTTTCGTATTCAGACCTGTTTTCTTTGCCTGATAGTTGGTGTTGTTAGAAATGAGTATGAGTCTGGGACCTTTGCTTTTTTGAATAGCATTTAAGGGATTTTCTTTGGTTCGAATCCCTCTCCTCCAGCAACACACTGTTGTGAGCCCAAGGAGGTACCTCGTGGCCCTTTGGGTGCAGCTGTCTGATACGAGTTCAAAGTGTGAATCCTGATCTCCCTTGCCACGCTGACAAACACCTTGTGAAAAGTGGGCATCCTAATAAAACCCTACAGGAACACAGGAACAGGCTGTAGCTTGCTGATGGCTTCGCTATCCTCATGCAGAGTCCAGCTGTGCTGGTGTGGCTCCATCTGCACCAGAGCTCCTGAGTATGGTAGCCCCAGGATGATAAGGGCTTTTGGCAGGGTTCCCTGTACAGCTGAGCTGCTCAAAGGCTTTATTTACTGTTGCTGGAAGGTGTAGGCTTGCTTGTCCCTCCCTGTCTCCTCTGTATCGTCTCCTTTGCTCTGCCTATGGCCAGACTGGGTTCTTCCCCTACTACAGTGCCTGGGGAGCATCTGGCTGTGCTGACAGGTTGGGGTTTTGCTGCTTTAACGAGCCAGAAGAGGTGGGTCTGGGCACTAGGTCTGACAGGCATCCTGGGCCCAAGATGGGGTGAGTGAGAAGGAGGGAGATGGGAACTTGCCCATGCAGTGGTGTTAAATTGTCCCAGCAAGCCTCCATTTTATGATGTTCCATTTTATGACTTGTTCTTTCTGTGAATGTATTTTCCTTGTACCACCAGTCTGCTTTCCAAAAACTGGGTAGGGGTCACTTTATGACGTGTTTATTCTTCTGTAGAGGATGTTCCAGCTGCTTGAGCAAATACAGGCATTTTGTTTCCCCTCATTTTATACCAGGTATGTTCGTACTATTCTGTTAATTTTTACTATGTCTTCGTCTGTGAGTATGCACCAGCATTTACAAGGAGAATAATCTTTGAATTTAGGAACAGCTGTATATTTTGCAAGATGAAGGGTTCCCCCACTACTTCTCTATGACTGTGGCAAGTGTTTCAGGAAAGAACACGGGGAAGGAGGCTTGCACAGGAAAGCCCTTTGTGTGCTTCAGGACAGCACTTTCTTGGTCAGGGGTTGCAATGGGTTTTATAGCAACCAGTGGCCAGAGATTTTTGTGATCCCTGTTTGAGTCTAGCTGTAGTTCTGACCTTGGGTAGCAACAAGTTCTAGACATGATTTAGCTATTTTGCGTGAAAAGAAAAAACTATTTATTTCTTGCCTTACTTTCTGGTTTCTTTTTTTCAATTTGAACTGTCTATAGTGTTCTTGGGTGATCCTAGATATTATGGTAGGGAAAAATTATTTTCTGCTATGTTTCTCTGCACAGTTTACGATAGATTATCTCCTATCTTCAGATGTCTTCTCCATGCTGAAGAGTGTCAGACAATTCATTTCTCCTGAATTGTAAGCCATTAATGTAAAGATAAAGGTGTCCTTTTATGAAGAAACCACATGGGTGTGAAAACAAGTGTGTCTGTGAGTTTTTACTTGTGAAACTTCTGTGGGCTGTCAGCTTTGAAAGATGTTTGAGGTGTTCGGAACACACGATGGACTCATTTTGCAGAGAGCCTTTGAGACCCAGCTTGTTTCATGAGGTCTTAACCTGGCTCTGGGGAGGGGAATGGGAGGTGTAGGACAGAGGGAATCAGTAGGCATGGCTGCTGTGGGAATAGCTTGTTATGAGATGCAGGTTGCCAAAAGCAAAGTGAAGTAGCACCACTCCTCTTTGGAGCACAGTCCTGTGTAGGTCACTAGGCTGGGGTTGAGGGAAATTCAGCCCATCCTTCCTGTTCAGAGCTCCAAGGATGAGATTGGTGCATGTGAAATGAAGACAGGAGCTTATCTGGGTGGCTTCAGGTATGGTATCTTTCAGGCTTCCCTTCTGGAGGTGTCTGTTTTGCTGATGGCCGTGGTTCTGGTGGCAGGACTGGGAAGGTGGCTCAGGCTTTAGTCCTGGTTTGTGGGGGAACTGCCTACTGAGGATGAGTTGGAGATACTGACTTTACTTCCAGTAGGTTTCTTGCACCAGTGGTGGTAATGAAAATCCAGCTCAGTGTTGGATCTTCAGCAGATGGAAAGCTTAGAGTAACTAAATCTCCAGGTTTTATAGTCTCTGCAAAAAAAACTCATTTAGAGCTGGCAGCACTGAGTGTGTATATGGAGGTAACTCTCATCCTTACAAATGACTAAGTTGGACTTCAGGCTTTTGTTTTGGCTGACAGAGTTAATCACTTCCTGCATTATTTGTCAAAACCAGGATTGTGTTTGTAGTTTTGGGGAGAAGAAACTCTCATTATGTTCCCTGGGGTCAGTGGTGTGCAGTGAGAGGGAGGCTGCCCGTGCCTCTGGGATGGGGCTGCTGCAGCACTGGAGGTGCTGCTGGTGAGGTATTTGGAATTTGTTTCAATTTCAGTTCTGTTTGAAGACAGGCTTGGCAAAATTGCCCAATTTATCACATCTTTAAAAAGGAACTATTTAACTTCTGTTTTCCTCAAGTAAGTTGGTCCAAAACCACACTTGGAAGTACTGTGCCTGGCATGGGTGTCTTTTAAAGTACTATGCTGTCTGCTTGGAAGCTGCTGCTATTTGCTGGATCTAGTGGCATTCATGGAGTTCTTGATGCCTTGTGAGCTCAACATGACCCGTGGTAAATATTTGCATCTGCAAGCCCTGTAAAGGGAGAAGGCAGGAGCTTGACTAGGTGTTGATTAAGCCAGAGCTTAATGAAAATGGCCTCTGTTTTGTGGTCAGAAAGTACTACTTCATGGGTTTTAGCATCCCTTTTATACATACATGAGTGCACAGCAAATGTGCTGGTAGCTATTTGCAAACTGAGCTTGCCTAAGGTTAATGGTGTGTGTCATGAGTCTCCTGTCCCACTTATGAATGTGGACAGTTGTTGACCTGACCTGTGACAGTGTGAAAACTAAAATGCTAACTCTGTCACTGCTGCAGTGCATGCCCTGCAGCTCTTGGGTGTTTTGTGCACAAGCTTTTGGCCTAGGACTAAGCTTGGAAGGCAAAATGGAGCATTAAAGATAACCTTCTCAGAATCAGCTGGCAACTCTTCTCTGAGCGTGCTAAGTTATGTGGGCTGATGTGGCTTTTCTTTATTCCTGCCTCTAAAAGTAAAACCGGGATCCTGTTTCATTGCTTTCTTTGAGGAGGAGACTTAATTTGATCACCTCCAGCTACCTTCAAGATTCTTCCAGCTTGCATGTGGCTGCATTTAGGCCCAGAAGTGCCCACTACCTAAGGCTGGTGGCATATTCATGTGTCTCATTTCAAGGGTCTAGAACCTGATTTTTCAGCAGATATGGGCTGTTTCCTGCGATGCTCACTTGCAGTACTGCAGTTGTTGAGTCCTTGGTATCTGGTGCTTTCTATGGACAAACCACTGTTAAAAACAGAGGCTGCTATTATTTTGGCTTTCATTTTTAATTTTTATAATGAAATTTTACAGTCCTGTCACATAGACCTTGCAAGTCACTAGTTGTTTCACAAAAATCCATGAAAACTTTTAGATAAACATGTAAAGAACGATTTTTGATAAAGATAAGTTGTAATGGGAATCTGGACAACAAGAGATGTTGCTTAGCCTTGCCTGCTTCAGCTCCAGCATTCCTGCTCTGAGTTGAGGTATGTCTGTTGGTTATGTATGCATAGATTCTAAAAGTAGTTTTCATTAATGAACTTCTTGAAAGACATTCTCATCTTAACCATGCTATTCTGGTTTGGGGTTTTTTGCTTGTTGTACAGCTGTTGGTTCAAAGGTTGTTGCATATTGCATAACTTAGTGCTAGAAATGGGGGGTGGGGGAAGGAACTCATTGGCAAACTTCCTTCCTTGTTAATTAAGGTGACATTAAAAGTCTCTGGTTTAGGATTCAATGCTGCACACCATGCACTGCAAGAATCTAATTCTTATATATCGTGTCAGTATCATTGTCCATTCTCCTAGTTCTCTCTGAATATAACTTTGTCTTAATTTTGGTTCTACCCGTTAGTTATAAAATCATACTAAAATTAGAGTGCAGTAACAGATACTTTTTTTTTTTTTTGCAAGCCACTGAATATGCACTGTAGGATTTTATACTTTTTACACATTTTAAAGTACAGATGTAATTTTAGAGTGAAATACTTCTCCATGGGGCGAGTGTACTATGCTGTCTAAAAGCTTAGCTTTTGAATTTGCCTTTCAAATGTTTTTCAGAAACAAACTGACAATGTTGCTACCATCCCTTCTTCCTAGACCCTCAATTTAAGAGGTATCATCTGGCAAATTTTGTATCTGGAAGTAAAAACCTTATCTCTTGGCCTTGCAATTATATTGGTGCAGTCCTTTGGGGTTGTCAATAGGCTTCTGACTTTCTGGATGCTACCCGAGTGTAAGCAGATAAGTATGTAAAAAGAACAAAATGATGCACAGAAAAGGTTTCATCTTGTACCATTTGTGGAATGGTGGTTTGTGTGTCCCAGGTTGTCTACCATGGTTTAAGCTGGGTATTGGGAAAATGGTCTCCATCCATATGGAACAGGCTCCCCAGGGAAGTGGTCACAGCACCAAGCCTGACAGAGCTGAATAAGCCTTTGGACAGTGCTGTCAGGCACATGGTGTGATTATCAGGACTGCTCTGCAGGGCCAGGAGTTGGACTAGGTAATCCTATGGGTCTGTTCCACCTCGGGTTATTCTATGATTGTTAGTGGGTAATGCTTCTAAACTAAAGGATTGTGGATTTAGACTAGATATAAGATGGTTTTTACAGCAGAGCTGATGAAACATTGGAAAAGGTTGCTCAGACAGGTGATGGTAGCCATTCCTGGAAACGTTCAAGGCTGGGTTGGATGGGGCTCTGAGCAACTTGATCTAGTTAGATGTCAGTGCTCATTGCAGCAGGGTTGGACTAGATGACCTTTAAAGATCTCTTTCAACCCAAGCTATTCCATGATTCTATAGGAAAATGCAGGCTCTAAGGAGCAGATCTGAAGGGTTTGCTGCATTCTCTGAGTGCTTCTGTAATGGAAACTGGGCTTTCCTTCACCTTCTGCTTGGGTGTTTTTAACATCTGCTGTTTTTAAAGTCATTTTCCTACCAGGGACATTAGAAATGGAATTATATGGAATTATAATGTCTTGAGCGATGCTAGTAACCTAATAGTGCCTTCAGTACTTGTTTTCTCGTGCTGCTAATTCTGGAATTAAATGGCAATTACCATGTATATATGCTGGTGCTATTTTGCCTTGCCAGCGTTGTGTTTTTAGACAGCGTTGGTCCCACACATTGACAGTCAGTTTTTTGTCCCCATACAGTAAGCTAGTTCACACTTTGTCTAATGTCTTCGCATAGCGGGAATTGATGCTGGTTACAGCTCTCACAGAAGGCTTTTGTGTGGTGATATCTGAAAGCTGTCTTGTTGGAGCTTTTATCAAGGCTATTGCAATGAGGCCATTATCCCCGCTCGTGGAAAACATAGATATTCGCAGAAATTTTTATAGCAACGCTTGGTAAGTGTCATGCTGGGACAGAGCGACAGCGCTGGAGCTGCACAGAAATAATACCCGAGGTGGCAGCCGTGTATTATCTGTCCCTGCAGGCTTGGGGACAGGGTGGGAAGGGAACCCCGCACAGGGCAGACGGAGGGTGGTGATCAGGGCTATCGCCGGCACGAATAGTCCTGGCTGCCGGCTCAGCAGAATAAAGTCTCACTTTTCATGGTAAGAGTTTTATGGGGTGGCTCTGAATAACCCAGGTCTGAATTGCTGCATAATGCTTCTGCACCTCGTACTTTGTTGGGTGGGTTGTTTTTTTTTGCTTTCTGCTGTGTGGTATCTGTGACCAAAAAGTGTCTCTGGGGAGTTATGTAAAACAGCAAGTCGGGTGAGAGGAAGCTGAAACTTCACAACCCGGCTGTAGTACCCTTAAGCACAAGATTATTTGAGCCAGTAAAAAAGACAACTTACTATTGAGGTGGGTGCAGGGAGGGCATTAAAGATTATAATAGCATTTTAACAGGCTTCTTTGTCTCAACAGTGGGTATTTCACTGGGTTTATTCTTTCTTTCCCTCAGGAATTAGGGGTCTGGGTTATTTTTTTTAATTTGTTTTGGGATTTTTTTAGTGAAATACAGTGTCCCAAAAGCATAAGCAAGTTGCTCATTTTCTTTCCATGGTTTTTAATCATAAGAGCTGCCTTGATGATTTTTCCCACTTCAAATTAGCAGTTTATTTATAACATGCTAATGTTCTGCATGCCCGTCAGTATTACTGTTCTGTCGTGCTGAGCTGAGAATTGTTCTCTCAAAAACTGACACTGCAAAGATGACATAAAAGAACATGAGAAATTGCCTGTGATAGAGAAACATTCAGGTGGCTTTTGGTATGACTTTAATTCACGCTTTCTATAAAATCATTTACATTTCCTTCCTGATTTCTATTGCTAGTCACATTCGTGTTGCTTGGTTTTATTTTTGCTTACCAAAAATAAATAAAAAATGCAGACCGTTGGCTTTTGGCATCCTCGTTACCCTTTCATTCTGCTGGCAAAGTTCTCTGTGATCGTCTTCCATGCAGTGTCACCAGCTGCCTTCTTGGATTGCAGGCAGGGGAATGAGGAACTTCAGGGGGTGTTTCCCCCTTCCTGCAGGGTGCCTGTGGAAAGCCTCTTCCAGATCTAGGGGTTAGCAGCATCCTTCCCAGTGGTCCTCTGCTTCAGCTGCTCTGCAGAAAGGCAGGGGAGCATTCGAAGCCCACACTGTGCAGTGTCTTGTGCATGGAAAAGCAAAGGGCAAAATAAAAACACATCCTGTGAGTCTCTGTACTTGGAGCCATGTGCTTTGTAGGTGTTTGCAAGAGAGATGGCAGAGAAAGATGCAAGATCGTTCGGCAGCCTCCTGCATTGTTGTGACCTGTTCATCTGTAAAGATGCTCTTCATGTTGCTGCTGGTCTTGGTGCACTGAAATCCTTACCCATTCTCATCTTGGTAGTGTTGTGTTTGCTGAATATGTGGGAAGTGAAGGCAACAGCAGTGAGCAGGTTGTGTGCAGTTGGTTAGATATTAAACTTAGGTACAGCCTTCTGTGTGCAGAATTAAGTTAGTAGTTACAAAGGAATCTTTTCTGTGGTATTTGTATTTTAGGGGGACAGAAACCCCTTTTGCTGTGAAAGGGAATGTGTAGGGAATTCCAGAGACTGACATATTTAATTTAGAGGAGAAAAAAAGGGAAGAGAAAAGGAGGCAAATCCCCCTTATTCAGAGCCATATGTTCAAGATACTATCCTTAGTGTGATTTATTTGCTTCAGAATTAGGAAAGAGGGTTGCTAGGAAAAGTAAGATGCATTCCCTTCTTTCACCTAAAAGAATTTTATAAGGGTGATTACAATCTCCCTCCTTTTCCCCTCTGTCCTAGTCCTGGAGAATAATCAATTTAGCGATAAGTCAGCAAGCAAAAATGTAATTGTTCTCATCTGCAATGCAGACACTAAGATGGACTCCTTTCTCTAAAGCCAAAATCAGGTTTTGAAGTGAATCAAGAGTTATCATTGTGTTTTCAGTAAGAAAGGATCAGAGTTCCAGTCTTTTTCATTCCCCTTAAGATTTGTGCAGTTTGGGGGGGTTTGACTGCCCTTTCACTCTTTTGATGGCCTCTGCCAGTTTCAAACCACTTCCCTACTTCTCCAAGATGGGGAAACAGCACCAGTTGTACTGGACAGGGATGATATCTGTTCCAAGTACTTCATTTGAAGTGCAGAAATGTGGCTTTCCCAGCTGTTCAAAGAACTCAGTTGCTGCAGCATGTGAAGAGCAGGTCCCAGACTCTGCTCGTCCTGCAGCAGAGAAAGGGGGAATTGCCCTCAGACTTTGCAGGGACAAAACTTGAGGCATCTGTGAGGTGCTATAGTATATCTAGCTAAAAATATCAGATACTTGGGCTTGCCTTATTGGCTTGTTGAAATGGAAATAGCCAACAGATCCAAAACTTTGTGTAATGGTGTAAGAGGGGTGGCTTAAAGATCCCAGCAAAGATGCTTGTCCGCCAGAGCTACCCTGCCTTTCCTACTGAAAGTGCAAGTGTGGTGTGCCTAGAAGATTAGGAACAGCCTGCTTGCCTGTAATGGACCTGAAGGTTTGCTCTCCTCCTGAAAAGCCAATGTCAGATTTTTTTTGTCCAGATTCAGCCCAGTCTCTGATTAGTGTTGATCAAATCCTATGAAAATGTATCGTTCCTTCTGCTGCAGAGTAATGCTGAACGCCTTCTACAAGTACTTCACCTCTGCTTGAGATGATGCTTTTTGTCCTCATTGTTGCTCTGCCTCTCCATGACTGTGTGGATATGGAACAGGTGATCTTCCCAGCCAGAACCTTGAATTAAGAGTATTGTCATAGTGGGAGGGTACATTTTAACTGGCTGCTTGCATCTCCTGTAGCATGATGAAATTCCATCAGTATTTTCACTAAGCATTTTTATCCAGAATATCCATTTTAATAAAAGTGGTTTTTTTAAGTTCACTATTAAGATCTTTAATCTTAGAAGGCAGGCCAGCGAGGTGATTCAGGTACAGAGCCTTTTAGAGTCACAATCTGGAATTTTTTCACCCTAACAAGGCAAGGTGGCGGTTTGAGCACGTGCCAGTTTGCCTTTCCAGAGCTGTGATACAGCTGAACCACAGTGGAAATCTGGAACCGTAACAACACTGCTTATAGGAAGTTTGACTCCTTGCATTTAACCACAAATGTGGTCAATGTTAGAAGAAGCAATAGCAGAGGGGAAGAAAGGTGGTGGTATTTGATTAGCTTTTTTTCTCTCCTTGTTTTCTGCTGTGAGGAAAGAGTGATAATATTACTAACTGATGGTTCCAGTTTCTTCCTTGTT
Organism: Erithacus rubecula; assembly: GCF_903797595.1. Classification (NCBI taxonomy): domain Eukaryota; kingdom Metazoa; phylum Chordata; class Aves; order Passeriformes; family Muscicapidae; genus Erithacus; species Erithacus rubecula. Next base: position 59,665,636 of record NC_136689.1, on the reverse strand, counting down.
GCAGTTTGTGGATACTCTTAGGGTAGATATGATAAGACTTGCTTTCAGCATTTTATACTCAAGTCACATGCTGTTCAACAGTTGTGCTGCTTGGTAAACTGCTGGGTATTTCTGAAGACAATGACATGGCAAAGGGGATTAAATACCACGTCAAGATTCTTCAGGTGGTCACTAGCTTCATGCAAGGATTGAAATGCAAAGCAATTCAGTCATGATGGATTTCTGCAGGAGGTTATTGAGAGATAGAGGTCTTCCCATTGGCTCTCACCATCGTGACCTACACCAACATGGTGTATTCATTCAGTTCAGCAGCACGAGAATGGCTGTCTGTCTTGGACACTAAAATGTCCTGCTGTTTCCTATCTGTTCTCCCCATCTCCAGCTTTGAAGGGCTTGGTGGGCAGTATAGAGGGTTTGTGAGCACACGGAGGAGTAGCTATGGCTGAAAACATCCTCAGTTCATGGAGGAAAGCCATGTTTCCTTAAACTGGGAATCTGCTCAGTACAGTTTGCACCATGCCTCGTATGCTTGTCTTCAGGCCTGGACCAAGGCTCCCAGGCTACATGTAATTTAATTCAGTGACAGTGATGGGAAAGAATGGCTGTGCTGCTCTGGCAGGTACAGCTCCAAACAGGGCTTTAATGTGACTAATTGCTAATAGGTGAAAGTAAAGAGTTGTGGTCTTGCATGAAAGATAGCAACTGGGATGGCTTCTACAATCAACAGCTGCAGCAGCCGTGGCTGAGAGTCTTGTGTTGTGTAGCTTATGAAGGTGGGAAGGCTCACAAGGCTTCTGGTCAGATGTGTGGTAATGAATGCCAGTCACAGGCAAAGTTGGCTGAGGAAGGGTGAGTTTCATGACTGCACTCCTGGCAAAGTCTCTTTCTGCCCCTCAAAAGGAGAGGTGGAGCCAGCCTGGGTGGTGGTGAGAGCACCATGCTACAGCAGAATTCTGCCTTTGTGACCAGAATATACTGCTGAATTCCAGCTTTGGCTTAAAAGAGGGTGTATCATTGTTATTGTAAGTATACCTCCACTACAAACTCAACTAGTGTGGAACTAACTCTGAAGACAGCCTGTAACTCACAGGGCTGTGAAATAGGAGTTTCACTTTAATCTTGTCTGTTTTCAAACATAACTATTTTGTTATTGATTACTTGTGAAAAAGGTCTGATGTATTTATCTCAATCCTTGCACATGCTGCCCACTGCCAGTAGCCTCAGTTCTCCCCTCAGCAGCTGCCAAAATTTCCATCTTTCTCCCGATACTTTCTTTAGCACCATTGTGCATTGAAATGCTTGCAGGATAGCAATATGCAAAAGCTGTGCAGCATTCCTGTTTATCTTGGAAGTCAGTGTTTTACACAAGCAGCACTGTAACTCTGCCATATTTACTTTCTTGTATTTAATTCAATAAAATGTATTTACCTGAAGTGGACACGAAATTTCCAGTTTGCGGTGGGAAGCGTAGGACCAGGCTGCAGAACCCGTTCCAAGTCAGGACAGAGTGTCTGAGGGCTCCTTGCCAGTGCAAAGCGTGGGAGGAAAGTTGGGAATAAGACGACTCTTGCTGCTATCATCAGCAGGCTCCTGTTGAAAGGGTAGGAGTTACAGATGTCAAGGCAAGACAACAGGTTTTTGTGTTTTCTTGAATTTTAGACTTCCAAGACAAACTGATGACTGGCAAAGCAGGTTTCGTCCAAGAGTGTCTTTGCTTTAGTTTGGATAAGAACTTGCAGTCTCAGATAGTGAGATGTAGTCAAGTGTTCTGGGGTAATCTTAGCTTTGCAGTTTGATTATAGTTTAGAATTGGGGTTGGGAAAACAATTAGTTTAGAAAATGAGGTTTCTATGGGAATCCATCACACTTAAGGATTTTCTAGCAATCTTGCAAGCCTGCGGGCTGGTGGAGGCTTCCCACGGCTGCCTCAAGTTACCTTACCTCTTCTCCTGCTTCTAAGAGAACAAGGCTGTCCCTCCTTCCTATCCATTTATTGTTGAGAGAGGGCATCGTCCACAGGCTATTTTTATTTCTATTCCTTTCCATAATTATATGTAGCTTTTCTAAATCTGTCTGGATGGAAAGCTCTCATGTACTTTTGAAGGGTTTATTTGATCTTAATTTAAGAGTGTCTCATGTCCAGTTGTGAAACTTGCTATTTTAGTTTGCCCTACCTACAGCTTTTACTAAAACAAGAGGAAAAGGATGAAGAGGAGAGACCAAAAAATGTGTGTGAGAGGAGGGAAAAACGACTCATAAGTGGAACTGCAATTGAAAATGTAAAAGATCAAGATGTACTGATCATAAGAGAGAAAGTTATGGTTTGTGTTAAGAAGGCACAATTAAACCATATGGTCATTTATCTTTTGCATAGATTAGGGTGCATTTGGGGAGGAATTCATGGGCCTGAATTGAGCAGATAGATTTCTTCTCTCTTCAAAGTTATTTAAAGAAAGGAATTTTTAGTGCAGCCTTTAATAGGTGATATTTTAATGCTAGATTCCACTGGAAGACTTCCCCAGGCTTCTGGAAAATCCCATTTAGCTGTATTGCCTACGGGGTAGTTCTAATAGCTGCATGGTTGTACAGCAGGACAGGCAGCAGAAAGGGAAAGAGGGAGAAGGCCACAGTACAAGAAGCCAAATGGACTTTCTCTGAACTTTAGGCTACAGTGGATAGAAATTAAAACTCATGAGTAGATGCACAAATTTCTGCTTTCAATACAGCTGTTGTCTCATTTGCCCTCTGCTAACATTCTGCTCTTCCAACCTTGTGCCAGCGTCTGTAAAACTTCCAGAATACTTGGGATGGCCAATAGTTTTGAAATAAACCTTTCTGTAGGGTTTAAGTAGTGTGCAATTATGAGGATGGAGTTATTCTGTGTATACAGCTCTGCAAAGACTGCCTGTGGTGTTTCCAAAGGTGTTTACCACCAGTAACCCACAGCCAGCTCTTTCTACCTTCACCCTTCTTCTCCCAAAAGTTAGAAGTTAACAAAGGTATAACTATCAGATGCGTCAATGAGGCTGATGGAAAATATGTTTAATTTTGTAACGTTTTTTGATTAGCAAAACTTTCAATATTAAATTGGGTCTAAAAAATGCCCAAGTGGCTGGAAAAGAGTCCTTTAGATTGATTCCAGTGAGTATTTTCACTAATCCCAATACGATGGAGTGCTTTCATCATTGTCACAGAAATAAACAAAAAAACTGTTACTGATAGTAATTGCCAGCAGAATAGTGAATGATAATGGAGCTCTCACAACTTGCTCTGTAGGCACATTCAGACACACTGTGTCTTTAATACATCCCAAGGCAAAGTTGTATGCCAGAGCACAGGGAATGCAAGCCATGCCTTATGAAAGGGGGCCTGTCTCCTGGAAAGCAGCACTTCTGAGAAGTCTGCAGTGGACAAGCAGCTGCACACCAGCTTCCAGCACAGTGCTGAGAGGTGATGGCTCTGAGGCTTGCATCCTGGCATGTACAAAAAAATGGACAAGAGTGGGGATACTTTTGCCTCAGTCAACAGTTTTGGTGTGACTGATACCCAAAATAACATGTGTGATTCAGTAACAGTCTGTGTAAGGGAAAGGTCCTGAAATTAGAAGATGCTGTTAAACATCTTGAGCAGCATGAATTATTTGAGGTCTGAAGAAAATGCCCTTCAGTGCAACTTAAGCAATATTTTGCTTATGAAATGGATATTAAGGAGTGACTTGACTGATAGGAGATACAGAATTGGGGACAGTAATTGATACAGCTGATGGTTGCACTGCTGTCCAGAGAGACCTTGACAGGCTTGAGGAAGGGGCTGAAGGAGCCTCATGAAGTTCAGCAAAAGGATGTGCAAAGTCCTGCCTCTGCTGAGAAATAATTCCAGGTAGCAGAATGGGCTGGGACAGACCTGCTGTAAAGCAGCTCTGCAGAGTGAGATGATCCTTTCCCTCTACTCAGCCCTGGTGAGACACAGCTGACATGCTGGGTCCAGTTCTGGGGTCCCCATTATGAAAGGACATGGACATACTGGAGCAGGTCCAGTGAGGGGCTCAGAGCATCTCATATAGAAGAAGAGGCTGAGAGAGTTGAAACTGTTGAGCCTGAATGGGACAAAATGTGAGAGAGTGAAGGAAATGGAGCCAGGCTATGCTCAGTAGTGACCAGTGACAGGATAAAAGGCAATGGGCAATAACTGAAATGAAGAAAGTCCATTTAAACAGAAGATTATACAGCAGAGGTATGCTGGTACAGGTCCCTTAGGCTGTGGAGTTGCATTCACTGGCCATGTTAAAATCCCAGCTGAATACAGCTCTGAGCATGCTGTTCTAGTTGCCTTCTCTTTGGGCAGCAACTGGTGGGCTAGATGATCTCCAGAAGTGCTTTCCCATCTCAGCCACTCCCTGAGATTATTCCAGTGTGAAAAGACTTCTTAGGTTGTTGAACTTGAGCATATGGAGAATTTAATATTGAAAGCTTAAACAATGCAAACTCAAAGTGAAAATTAGATTTTTTTTTTTTTTTAAGTGAGGGGAAAATAATGAGTTTGTGCCTTCAAGTTTTGACACAATGACTGTTTTGCTGTAATTTCTCTGTAGAGTTATGCTCTGTAATTTCAACTCTGAACAGCCTTGAGGTTAGCAAATCCTTCTACTTGCTTTTTTGGTAGGAGCAACTGTGTTTATGGTACTTCCTGACAGGTGGTTGTTAATTTCATTTGCATAACAAAGATTCTAAAATTGCATTCTTATCCTTGGCTACAATAGCACAGCAACTGGGTCTGTGATATGTAGGAGGTCATATTAGAAAGTCAGATTCTTTTCTTTCATCAAAGTGTAGATTAGAGAGAAAAATGCAAATTCACTTCATTTTAAAATTTGAGACTTCAGGGTGCTACTAATTTTTCTGGTGAAATAATCTCAAGGTGTTTCATTTAGGAAATACATTGCAAATAAGACAAGGTAGAAGGGACAGATTGTCTCTGGTACGGGTCAGTTTTCACATAGGTTCAAGTCTTTGCATGACTGTATGGACGAAGATTTTCTGCTTTCACCAAAGCCAAAAGTGTTAACTTTTTGAAAATACCCTATATAATCCAAAAAAAGATCAGCAGCTTTAATGTCCTTTCCCCTAGAAATTCATTACCTGTGATTCCCTGGAAAAACATCTGTTTTGGTTATTGTCCTGTAAATTAGGCAATCACATTTGGTTTAGACTGCACTGTGCATGACAGACTTTTCCTAAATGTGAAAAAAAAATTTAGTCTACCTAAACACTCATTCACTTCACTTAAGGCCTGCTGCCATCTTGTCTTTTTTTTTTTTTTTTTCCAATTCCTTCTCTGTCAGTGAGGATAAGTAAAACATCCTATTTGAAACCAGTTTGTGGTCATTTTGCCAGCAGGTTGTTCTGCTCCATGGTGTAACTGATGGATTGATAAAATACTGCCAAGGTAGAATGTGCATCACAGTGAAAGCTCAGTGCATTAGTTGTTCTTTGTGACATTACACAGCATTTAAAACCATCAGGAACTTGGCTATCTCTGTGCCATTTCAGCCATGTAAGCTGTTGCCAAACTGACCTGTGCAATAAAAGTAAATGCAGCAGCTGCCTACCTTGATGTGGGGAAGGAGGAAGTCATCAGTTTCTAGAGTTTAGCAACCCAGGCTAAGTGGAAACCAAGTTCAGTTTATAGTCCAAGAAATGTGCTGTGAAGAGAAGCCTTCTAATGGCAGTACCAGCTCCAGATCTAGGGTGGGGGAGGCTGTCAGCCAAAACTGGGGTCTTTAGGTCCCTGCTATCTGTGATTCTGTCCCTTGCTCTTTTCTTGTAGTCTTTTTATCTATTTCTGCAACTTTCTGCTGATCTGGAGCCTCCTTTCCGGCTGCTTCTAGGAATAGCTGCTTTTGGATATGTAAACCGTGTTTTCCTGTTTCTTGGGCACTTACTTATTTTTGTTACTCTGAAGTTTGGTATGTGGAAGAGGTTATTGTGTGAACTTCATCAAGGTTATGTAAGGAATTTTTTTTATGCAATGCTGGTAATTTAATTTTTGAAATAATTCTTAATTAACTTGCAAATGATAAATTGATCTCTTGTGCAAAGTCAGCATTATAGTTACTTGTAGGTGCAGAAATAACTTACCAGGGTTAATCTTTTTGAACAATGTTGAGACTTCCCTAAAGTGAATTAATACTCTCACAATTTAGATAATACACAGAACTGTCTGGTGTTACAGTAAATGCCTAGGACCCCATGTTATTTCTCATTTGTTTGACTCTGTAAATGCAAATCATTGCATCTCGCCTGAGTCTTCTGAATGTTTTTTGTTAACTTTCACAGTGACCTTTGGAAACTAGATAATATTTTTATCACCCTTAATGGATTCAAAGTCCATTTATTACTTTTGGAGAATCCTGCTGTATGCTTTTATACTTGGGTGAAACTGGGTTAAGAAAGTACTTCAAAATAAACGATTTTGCTGCTTAAGATCTGACTTCTCATTACTAATTACATTAATTGAAAAAATAGGTAGATCTAAGAGCCATTGTACCTCAGGCAGTGAATTGAAAATACAGAGTCAAGCAAGATTGGTGTTGGCCATTTCTAAAGAAGGAGTCACCTGCTTTGGGTATGTGAATTCTCAACACTAATGCTCATGTACACCCGAGTATTGAAAACTTGCTACCTTCTACTTTGTAGTTCTCCATAGTTTCTGAAGTGTTTACATACATACATCCTTTGTGTCATTAATTTGAAGTGATGCACTTCCCTTGGCACTGCTCTGGTATAACTTGGAATGGGTATTTTGTGTGGAGTGCAGGAAGGTTTGGGGTGCCAGGGTGGGGGGTCATTGTGAACTGCAGACATGTGTAAACGTGAAAACTTGCACTCCAGAAACTTCATCCATGAAATTGCACAGGCATCACCCTCTCTTGTAGGTATCCTGTATCCAAGGAAAACAAAGCTCAAGATGCTGTGGCTTAGGCAGGCAGTTTAGTGAATGAACTTTTTAAAGCAAGCCCAATCTTGCACCATTACAGAGCACCTAGAATGAGATAGCATTGATGTGGACTTGTAAGTGCTCCTCTTTCTCCTCACTTTTCACCTTTTATGCATCCAGTCTTATTAATTACATCTTCCTAGAGAGGTTTATCACTATATTCTGTATGTTTTGTAAGTGAGGAACAACACTTTTTCTGATTCCTATGTCAATATATATGCTTGGAATGCTGCTACTAATTTTTGACCTGTTTATCTAATGCTCTGTGGCATTTACTGGAATTTCCTACAAGGAAGTTCATCCTATTATATTCTCCAGCTCTCAGTGTCCTTCCTCCCCCAGTCTCAGGGCTTGTTTGTTTTATGGACAGTTTGGCAGACAACTGACAGTGTTTGAAAGTTTTACTTTTCTAAGTAGCTGTGCTAATTTCCACGCATAGAGTGGAAGCCACTCGGTGAAACAAATCCAATTGCAATCTTGTTTTGAAGTTAATGACTTTTTATTTTAAAAGTTATCCTTAAATACAAAAGACAAAAGTATCTCTAGGATGTATTTTGAGACTGATTTGCTTTGCAACGATTTTCCTTTAGGGTCAACTCTGAAATGATAGGATTTTCCCTTTGTCCAGTTGAAGTTTAGCCTTGCTAGTCAGGAAAGTCTCCTGAAGGGCTGAAACACTGCAAGCAGCTCTGATGCCACAGAGATGTTGTGCCCTATCGTACACCATGGGAATTGAACTCTCACTTCCTTATTTGGCTTACTTTGATCTCAATGGGTAACATAAAAAGTGGACTCATGTTGGTGGAACTGTTTGCCATGAGTTTGCAGGTTCAGCATCAGGCCTGCTCTGTGACAAGTGTGTTTTCTTCAAAGGATGTGCACGGTGAGAAATCACTGATGCAAACCACAACTGAAAACCCCCGAGTTCTGCTCTGGAGGCAGCAGCCTTGCTCAGGTGGTGCCTTTGGGAACGGGGGTGTGCAGATGGGCTGGGAGCTTGGCACCAGTTTATGGTATGGGATTGGCCTTAGAGCCTGCTAGTACAGGTCCAGCCTCACCACCATGGCCTGGGCTGTGCTTCCCAGGGAGTGGGAGGGAAGTGATCCTGCTGCATCCAGACCCATCCCCAAAAATCCATGGTCAGGATTCCACACTTTGGATGCTGGTTGGTTCTTCTGAGCTTCTGCAGGGGAGTGTTGGCTGTTTGTCATTTGTTTGTCATGACATTTTTGGGAAGTTTTCTCTCCACAGCTTCCACCTTAACCAAGGAGGTGCAGCTCAGCCCCTGGCAGCTTTTGGGATGAAGGGATTGCAGGGAGGTGTTTCAGGGTTGCTCAGAGACACATGCACTCCTCAGCATGGGCAGCTTAGCAGTTGAGATGAAAACTGGGTGCAGTTTCCTGAAAACAATTTTTCATATTTCAACATGAAGTGGTAACTGGAGCTTTCAGCCTTTAGTACAGTGCAAAGCCATTGCTTCCAGTAAGAAGTAATTGTTTCGTATTTGGTGGAAAAATTGCAATAAGAAAGATCTCAGATGATTCATTTCCTATGCAGCATAGGTGTAATTCTCTTGGTTTGAGGCCAGAAACGTGGCTTATGCTTTGGTTTATGTCTTGCACAACCGTTGTAATGTCCTTCCTCTTTTAGTGCTAAGAAAATACTAAGTACTGCAGCAGAGTAGGAAAACAAGATAAGCTTCACGTTTTGCCGCTTGCAGCTTTACTGAGTGCATGTCTCGTGGGGTGTGGGGCTGATGCCATGTCATTCCAGCAGACCTATGAGCCTAAAATGGAGTGATGTCAAACAGGGTTGTCTGCTTACCTTGGTGTCAGAATTATGTTAGTGTTGGTGACTAGGAGATAATCTGATCTGAGGGCAAGTCAGGTCGCATAACATATCAGAATGAAAATCAAAGGTAATTAGTACATCAAGATTATAATCTTCCTTCAGTAAAAAAACCCACCATTTTTCATTACTGTATTTCAGTACTTTGTTGATTTGGTTCAGGCCACTGCGTTTCATTTAAAAGCGGTTGAAGCTGTTGTGGTGTTGAGCCAGGCTGGTGATGGGAGTGTGAAGTGCTCACTGGGATGTGCAGCTCCACTAACAGAGGAGAAAGCTGCCCGTGCTCGCCTCTCTGAGTGCCTGAAAGCTGATGTGCTCCTTCCCTGGGTGCTGGGAATGGCTCTGTGGGATGTTCTGCAGCAGGGACTGGAGGCACTCGTGGAACTTGAATTGCTTCTTCCTGCACGTTCATCCTGAGAAGGGAAAGCTGCCCCTCACTTCCCCTGGCTTGCGTCCCACTAACAAACAAGAATTCGCCGCTGCAAATTGGCCACCCACATTTTAACTTTTCGGAGCTAAATCAAAGTTGTGTGGTTTCATCTCAAAGTGCTTACAGTTCATGGCTTCCTTGAGCCTGAGATACTTCTGAGGGAATCATGAAAATGGAAAATCCATAGAAATAGGATGGTTTAATTAGGCCTTGAAAGAAACTTCATCAGAGTAACATATCAGCCGTCAGCCCTCAGTGTCAAATACCTAATGGGGAGGGGCTGCATGTGATCAGAATAGCATTGTGATGTGCCTCTTATTGAATTATAAAACAAACTAAGACATATAAAAGGGATTTTCTTTTAACATTCATCTACATTAAAAACAATTTGACTGTAGCTAAATTAAAGAGTTCAATATAACAGAAGAATTTCCCTCAATCAAAACTATAATAAAGGTGATAACTTAGAAAACAGAAATTGCTATAATGGAAAGTACTTTTTGGTCCTTTGCTGTTTGGTCCAGTTGCTGTTTCATGAGAAGACAGTTTGGGGCTTTTGTGTTAGATTAGGGTAAACAGGATGATTTTTGCAAACTGTGTTTTCATTTGCTTTAAAAAGGTTCTTTAAATTTTACTTTAAATGCAAGCTGTTTGTCACTCAGCTAATAATCCTGATGAATAAGTGGCTTTATTTCAGACTTTTTCTGCCTTGTGTTGATTTTACAATATATTCAATTTTCAAGGTACTATTTTTATATATATCTTTTTGTATTCTTTTACCTCAGTTTTATGAATGGCTATAAGTAAAACTGAATTTTGAGGTCATGTTTTCATTAGAAGTGCCATTCCTGGTCTTGTTCCTCCGTATGAGACTGCTTGCTTTTCATAGGGAGGTAATACTTTGGGAAGACTTGAGAGGACTTACAGAACTTTCCATTTAAGGACATGCTTTGCTGTCTTTTGTGTGCAAATAGTTTAATTCCTAGCTATTTCTTTATTTCCTTTTTTTTTCCCCTTAAACCTCCTCTTAAATGTTTTATACTGTCTGAGTTTACTGAAACGAAGGGTAGTGTGGTCCAAATTACTGGTATCTGTTTGCAGACCACTGGGGTAAATATTTCTTTGTGGAAGATGGAAATCCCTCTCCCTTCCAGGAGTTTGAATTGCAAATTTATTTCCATTGAGAAATGAGGCAGTGGGTATGAAATGAGTTGTCAATCAGAGTTTGAAGGTGAGAACTCTGAAACTCCTATTGCATCTTTTTGCTGACCATGAGTGTTCCTTTGCTGTTGAGCTGACCAGCAGAGCAGAGCCCCTTCCTTGCTGAGAGCATCTCTGCTTTCCTCTCTGCACCTCTCCCTATTTTCCAGTCTTCCCGAATGTTTGCCATGCCCCCAGCTGGGTGCAGCCCTCTGGCAGACACTCATTTCTCTCCACATACCAGGGTTTGTTCATTTGAGTGTGTTCTGAATGCTCAGCCTGTATCTCTTCATTCAGTGGAGACATTTCCTTAGTATATGAATATTTCTCTGCATTCACCCCAAGGTGTCTTTTTTCCCTTCCTCTCTTGTATTCCTTCCTCATCAAGCTCCAGTTTAATTTCCCCTTTCCTGTAATATATTTGCTTTCTTCTCTGCAGCTCCTGACCTCTGGAACAGCTGTCTAGAGTTCATGCCTCCAGAACCTCAGCTTTTAAATTGTATTTTTAAGTGACTGCTGAATTTAGAAAATGTGGAAGAAAGCCTGTGCAAAGTGTGTGGGGATTGGTAAAGAACCTATGCTATGGCTTCTTGCTGCAGTCAAAATTTATCTCTGCTTGCTGGAAAGGCTTGCATCCCCTCCCTGGTAATATCAGCATTGTAGTGCCATACAGAAAAGCTGCCATTTTATCTGCCCCTAGCAATTGTAATATCTTCTGGAGACTACACCAGGCTTAGTCATCGTCCCTTGCTTAACTTGCCCATCTGCCCTAGCTCTGAGACACCCACAGCTGAGCCCTAAGACACATTTCTCTGACTTGCTGCTTCATTCACCATCAGCTATCACCTAATACAAACAGTTTATTCCTTGCCATGCTTGGTTGTTTCCAGTCTTCCTGTTTTTCCAGCCCAGTGACCATAAACTGGAGTTTCTTTTCTGCTCCTTATCCCATTGTTTTTTTGCAATAAGTTTTTATCTTCTGCCCCCATCTCAGCAGGCTTTGTCCCAGGTTACTTTAGTTCTCATTCTGAGGTCAACTTTTTTCCTTTTGTATTTAAATCAGGCTGCTGGTGCTCAAATACACCTTGAATGCTTGCTAGGGGAGCAGGGGATGTTGACAGGTCTCAGGACCTCCAAGGAGATGGGATGTGCAGAACCTGGGAGGCCCAAGAACTGTGGCAGGAGTTTGAAGTGGAATTTGGTACTTCACACTTGTAATAAAAATGTACTGACTGCACTTTTCCAAATGACTTTAAATTTAGGGTGTTGGGATAGTAGAATATGCCCAACTCAGATATTTTTCTAGCAAGTTTTATGTGCTTGCTGGAGCCTAATGGGTGCAGCAGTATTTCAGACAAAAGATTTTCAGAAGGTAGCACAGGTAATGTAATTTTTCTTAGGTCTGTCTCTTACAAACAGCACAACTAACTTGCATCCAGTAATAGCTTCAAGCTGAGAGACACATCTAGCAGGACAAATTTTAGTGTACATAGTTTGGCAAAGTTATTCTCCATGATTTTATCACTGGAAAGAATTAGAGAGTGTTTTACTGCTTCTTCCCTCAAACTTAAAAATACAATTCTCAGAGAAACTAAGGCTTTCATTGGATATGATGCAGTCCTGTGTTGACAAAATCCTGTGCTGACTCTTACCTGATGCTTGTCTGTTACAAGGTAACATTCTGATTTTTTTTTTTTTAATTTTAATTGTTTTATTTCTAATTGCTGCCAGTTTCTTTCCCCAAGAACTGAAGTTGATTGCTGTGTGACATGATAGTGAAGATGCTCAAATGTAAGTCAGATGTCCCAAGGGGCATGGGTGGGTGTCACACAGCTTTTCCTCAGCTCTCAATGCAGGCTTGTCACCCACAAAGGATAACCTGGCAGGAAAATAATTTCTGTTTTGGGGTAGGACTGAGTTACTGCTGGTGGGGACCTCTTAAACCAGCTTTCTGTGGGGTCTGATGAGGACATATCAATCAGGTGCTGACTGCACCAGGACAGCAGGAATGAAGGGAGAATGCAGAAGAAGTGGTGTCAGCAACCTGATAGACCGTGAAGTCAAAGCAGCCCATTAAAGGGAATGGGCTAAAATTCCCATCTGCACCCTTTTCACCCCTTTTTTCAATTAATTAATACTGTTCTTACTCCTTTTCTTCTCTTCTATAAGCATAACCTGCCTCCAACCCCCTCTTGAAAGTTAATCCATGAGACTGTGAGTATTGTAATGTGAATTGCATCAAGTCCTGTGCTTGAAAATACTTAGCTTGTCCTCGGAGTTTTTAAACTATTTTCTTCTAGAGACAAGTGTTCTTATGAAAGACATTCTTGTGGGTTTGCCTCTGATGTTGATTGTGGTAGCTATCTGTTGTTTTGGGTTTTTTTTTAAGGGGATTGAAGCTAAAAGGGCAAACCAACATAGGGTTCAAGGAACCTCCAGTTTTTAGTGGTCTGCAGTGAACAATGGGTTTATAGTTGTATCTATGTCAGGGATTGCTCATAGTATTGGAAGGGAAACTTGAGTTAAAACAGTTGATGCCACAATTTTTACATCTGGACCAAGGGATTAGTTAGTTATCTGGTTTAGCTTAGTGGATGCTTTCCTGTTGCTTTAGTGTCTCTTGCTGGAGTGTATCAGTTTGTGACTTACCTGTCTCATAGTCCAATGTATTTTGTGCTCCTTTCACTGTCCCCCTAAAGAATCTGACTTCCCATTTCTTCCACTCAGCTTTCAGGTCACTGAGAAATTTTTGTCCCTTTGCTTCCTATCCATCCCTGTCATTTGGGATGCTTTGTGGTGGTGTCCTTTGACTTGTTACTTCTTAGTAGGTCCCTCATACTGTGTCAGATGGTTGTGCATGTTATGATTGATCAAGTAATGCAGTAAGGACAAATAATACTAATCTGTATAAATAGTAAAAATAATAAATACAGTGCTCTAGCAAAAATAAGTGACATAAATCAAGATAAATCACTGATTCTGCTGATCAGAGATCTTTCTGAAGAGAAGCCAGAAGGCACTGTGAATAATTTTGGAGATGGGAGAGAAACTGTGAGTCACCAAGGATCTCTGGTGCAAACAAAACAGCACTAGGAAATCTTTAATCTGTAATTCATGAAAGAAGAAATAGAGAGAATATACCACTTCAGTCCTACATCTTATCAGTTATAAAGTTTGTAAAACAGGAAGGGGAAGCGAGCACTTGCTGAGTGACGTGCAATATCTGGCCTGAAATGAAACATTCCTCAGGGTTTCCTAAAATTGCCTGTCAGTAATCAGAATTTTTTAAACTCCACTAAAATATTTTGCTCTATATATCTCTCAGGTTTCCTGCTGTGCTTTGTACCCTGAAAGCCAGCTATCTTGTAGAGCTCTCCATGTCATGTGGCATTTTTTTCACTAGCCCTGCACTGTCTGTAGGTGCACCATGCTGGTGAGTCTGCCAAGAGTGTGTTGTTTGTACCAGCCCCATCACATGCAGGCAGCTTTTTGCTGCTCTGTGCAGCCAAAGGATGCTGTCTGTGTTCTCTCTGATCATTTGAAGTTCACGGGAAAAACTTACATAAGTCTTTAACCACAAAAGCAGAGGCAAAATACTGTTGTTTGTGTCTTGCAAACAAGTTGAGACAAAAAGTTTTCATGTATAATCCAAACCTAAGTTTCTCTTCTGATGAAGAGAGCTGCAAATCTCTGGATTTTGTGTCCTAAGCATTGCCCCTCCTCACACCTGGTTTTGAGATTCTCTTTTATCTTTAATTGTATCCCTTTGGCCTAGTCTTCCCACGCCCTGAATTGTTCCCTTTTCACCCCTCCTTCCTTTGCTTTTACAGTTCTCAGGGTGGAAAAACACTTACATAAAAAAAGTGTTAAATGCATTTCTCCCTGTGTAATAGCTGTAATCTTAATTTAATCCAATTACATTGGCTAAACATATTAGCTTGGTGCTTTTGTTAACACTTGACCTTTTAGAAATCTGTGTCCTTGGATTACAGTTGAACAGAGCAGAGGTGTTTCATGCTATTAGAAGCTGCTACCAGTGGTCTGCTGGGAGTGTGGTGCCTGTGTTGGTTGGAAGGATGCAGCTCAGTTTTGCCCTGTTGCCAGTGAATTTTGTGCCCTTTTGCACAGGAGGAGAGTGGCTGCTCTGCACGTGCTGTTACACCATGGGCTTGTGTGAGTTCCATGTGCTTTAACTTGCCTTTTAATAAGTTTGAGGTTTGCAAGCAGAGTCCAGCAGAAGGATGTTGTTTAGCTATCCATAAATAAATGTATATAAATTAATTTGTTTAGAGCCTTCTGTTGGTCACAGACCCAAAGTAGAGTGCATAAGACAAATCCACAATACAGAAATACCTGTCTACAGCTCCACAGCAGAATGTATTGTTTTGTCTTGGTTCTCTGAGGAGCAAGACATTATCCAGCCCTGTGGGGTGAATGTTAAAAAGTAGGCAAATAATGTACTCTGAATTACTCTACCTAACTGAATAAACAACATTCTTCAGAAACAGTTATTTGTTTAAACTTGATTAGACATAAAACTTCTTCTTTTTCCTGTATCTTCCAGGTAATGTGCTTTCTATTGTTAAGATTAACAAGTATCCCCAGGTTTAATTTCAGTAACCTGAGTGGCAGGGAAGGGTATAGAATTGTTTCCAAAGATAGTATATTGTGTTTCTGTCTAGGAATAGAATTCATATTGGTGGTGGTTTTCATTGCAGTTTGTCTGCTCGTTGCAAAGTTTGCTGGTTTCATTCACTATTTTTTGTTATTCAGGATATATACGGCTTTCCTTTGAGCTGAATGCAACATTCAGCTGATTTTCAGACATCATCTAATACTACTTTTGCTTCACCTTACTTTCATTTAGGCAGCACATATGCTAGTTAATGTGAAATGAATGTGGTGGTTATGGTTTCAATGAGGATGAGTTTTTGAGAGAAGACTTATCCAGTGCTGCTCTTGGTGTCGTGTATTTCACTGATGGGAAGTTCATAGTAGTGGAAATTATTGGTCCCCTCAAAGCCATCCTCTCAGATAGTGAAGGGAAAAATATAGCTTGCACTAGTTTTGCACAAATGTGGGTATAAGGAGTTTTTCAAAGGAAATGTAGCTTTGTAGGTTCATATATGTGGGTGCTTGAGAGGCTGTCCTTGTTTTTCTTAAATGAAACATTCTCAACTCAAGTAAGGACCAAAATCTTTAATTTGTATTCAGGAAGGTCCAGACTCGACTGAAATACACCATGCAATTGTCATTCAGCTTTTCAAATCTAAAAAAATTGCTGAATTTTCAAATAAAAACCCCATCAGCTTAGCCTTTGGGTGACATATTTAAGTCCACCTGAGGATTCCAGTAAATATTTGGATTCCATGGTGATGCACATAGGCTATGCACCTGTACTGATTGCTGGCTGTGAAAAGGTCACCACTCTGCCTTTCCTATAGTCCCAATACTGTGCTTGATAAGGTGAAATATCTTCTTAACAATCAGTCAACAAAAAAAAAAAAAAAAAAATTTTTTTTTAACAGGCAAAACGAAGGCTGGAGCTTGGAGAAAGTGGCCACCAGTATCTTGCAGAAGGACTGAAGACTCCAAAGGGGAAAGGAAGAGCTGCGACAAGAAGTCCAGATAGTCCAAAAAGTAAGGGAGCTTGTAACATGCTGTCATCAGCCTGCATTCCCTAGCTTGGAGTGTGTTTATTGCTGTCCTCACACAGATATGTATGCAGCAAACTCGACCCCCCAGCCAGGCAATGGACAGCAGGTTTGCAGCATGCAGGGGTTGCTGCAGAGCTGCTCAGAGGCTGCAGAGGCTCTGGTGCCAGGTGTGTCCCTCTGCCTGCTGGGCAGTCTGCATTCTCTCTGCCCAGGGCCTCCCCTTCAGCCAAGGACATGATGCTGGGATGCTTAGGGAGATGGATGGTGAATAGTGAAGGTGGCTTGATGGGATGGAATGCACAGTTATTAGACAAGGTTCATCAGGACAGCCTCCTCCTTCACTGCTGGAGTTAGAGCAGCTGGCTGCCAGGGCTTCTTTCCCTGGGCAGGGATTTGCAAAGAATGCTAGCTGTGCCTCAACAGTGCTGCAGATAAATCCTCTTTGTGGCATCTGAGCTGCCTTCTGTCCCTGCAGTATGCTCTGGATACTGCCACTGCTCTAATTTTTGCACATCTGCATAGCCTTGGGCGATGGGCTTCTTGCAGCAGAAGCTGGTGGCTCTAGCCTTGCTGTCTTGTTTGGGGGGGTTTCAGCAGGAGAGTTAGGCTGGTAGAGGGAGCCAGATGGGGCAAGGAGAGGACTGGGGCAGCAGTGGTGGTGATGTCAGGGCAAGAGATGCCAAGGGCTCCTTCCTCACCAGTCTGCTGGTTTCTGTTGAGACAGATAGGAAAGGTGAAATTAGTTGAACATACAAACTTAAAAGCATAGGAGTTAAGCAACCACAGTAGATTTAATTAAACTAAACTTCGTTAAACTGAATGAAGCCTATTTTAAATGGAAGTGGATTCTTGTAGAAATTCAGTACTGTTTGGTGCACAGAATGCTGCTGCAGCATTGATAAGCCTGTACAGAGAATTTGGTTATGATGAGGAGCACAAGCCATTTTAGATGGGAGTACAGTCACTTCTTGCCATTAGCATTCTGATTCCCGCACTCTTTTCTAGACCCTTAACAAAACCCAGACAAACCAACCACCCTTGCTCTAAATCCACAAGGTCATGTAAGTGATGTGAATGACATTTAGATGAGATGTTGGGAAGAAATTCTCTCCTCACAGGGTGGTAAGGCACTGGAACAGGTTGCCCAGAGAAGCTGTGGATGCCTCATCCCTGGAAGTGTTTCAAGGCCAGGCTGGAAGGGGCTCTGAGCAATCTGGTCTAGTGGGAGGTGTCCCTATCCATGGCAGGGAGGGTGGAACTAGATGATCTTTAAGTTCCACTTCCAACTCAGGCCTTTCTATGAATATTCTTCCATTTCCAGACAAGCCCTGAATCTACCCAAAGAAATGCAGCTAGCTGGTTCTCTTAGCAAAGATGCAACATCTTGGTTTTCATTGAAAACCTTTTGTATTCTTAAAAATATTTCAGGGTTATCTGAAATTTCAGTCTTGGGTGGGATTTTCAGTTTTGACTGACTTCTGCAGTTTAATGTATGACTTGACCCTTGAAAATATGGAAAAGGCCACCAAATCAGCCCAAGTTTCATCCTGCATAATACTGGAAGCAAAGGAAGGTTTGAGATGTACCAGCCCAGCAGAGTTGTAATAATGGCTGGCACATTTCCCTTGACAGAAAGGCCTGGAGCACTTAGAATTAGAAATCATACTGATCCAAGTATTTAAACTTTTAAAAGCCCATCTGTTCAGTATATTGCATGTATTTGTGCATGGAAACCATGAATTGGTCCAAGCCATTTGCTGACTTCTAATTTAGAAGATATGGATACTCTCTCCCAGTTTGAGCATTGCTTGGTTATAGAGAAGTGATGATTATAAATTGTATTTTTCATCAATCTCCGCTAATTCACTTGAGTTTTCTCAAGCTGTGGAGTCTGACACTGATGGAATCTGTCATTTTGTTCACCCACTGAAGTGCACCTAAGTCCTGCTTAATTGCATATGAAGCACTTATCTCACATGAGGGGAAAATCAAACCCTGATGAAAGCTGGCTATCAGTCTGATGAAGGAGAGTCACAGGGGATTTTTTAGGTTTGCTGCCAGGATAAATAGATACTAAAAATACTATTATGAATTCACATAGTAAAAGCCTAAGCAGAATATTGCTATATGTATCTGTCAGACTGGAAAAAATTACTGGAAAAATTTGCATTTTAAAAAAACGTATATATTTGCTCATGTACCTGTGACTTTTGGAAAAGTACATGTTGAAATACAAATACTTGTGTCTTAATGCAGAGGTATGAGAGATTTCTTTAGTTAAAATGAAAGAAGTAACTGTAATATATGTAATTTCATTTTTGGTTGCTGCTTTCAGAACCAAAATGAGAAAAAAACTTTCTTTTTCCTTTTCCTTCCAAGCTCCAAAATCTCCTTCAGAAAAGACTCGGTATGATACATCCCTTGGCCTTCTTACAAAGAAGTTCATTCAGTTGCTGAGCCAATCTCCTGATGGGGTCCTAGATTTGAACAGAGCAGCAGAGGTCCTCAAGGTGCAAAAAAGGAGGATTTACGATATCACCAATGTACTGGAAGGCATCCATCTCATTAAGAAAAAATCCAAAAACAACATTCAGTGGATGTAAGTATTCATTATCCTTTTCCATCCCTGCTGGCTGATTTCACTATCATAGGGCAGCAGTGTTTTCCTTCTCTTACCTTTCATTCTAACACTTTGCTCCAAGCAATCATCCAAAATGCCTTCCACCAGGATAAAGTCCTATTTTTCTGTTAAGAAAAGTTTATAAAAAGCATTTATCAGGGAAATTAGTAACCGGCATTTTGTTTGAAAACTGGATTAATTAATTTACTTCTGCATGTGGAGTAAGTTTTAAATATGTGTCTCTACCTACTGCCTTCCTTGTTTTGGTTTTTTTTTTTTGGGTTTTTTTTTTTTTTTTTTTTTGAGCTGTCGTTAGAAACAAGATTTTGGAAGTAGTTAGAAATATTCAACTCTTGCATCTTGGTGGGAGTTCCAAAATGTGTTGTTGTGATAAAAAGATGCTTTTTCTGGAAAGCATCATTTATGTTGACTGGCTAGGGGTGGGTTTAGGGAGAAAGGACTAAGAACCTGATCTGCAGTGTAAAATCCTGTCTCTCTCTCCCCTTTGCCATGGTGTAGGGCCAAGTGTTCCAGAAGCTGACGGGGTGTCTTCCTTCTCTGTGTCTGCAGGGGCTGCAGTCTGTCAGAGGACGGGGGGATGCTAGCACAGCGCCAGGGCCTCACAAAGGAGGTGACTGAACTGACTCAGGAAGAGAAGAAGCTGGATGAGCTAATCCAAAGCTGCACCCTGGACCTCAAGCTGCTAACGGAGGACTCAGAGAATCAGAGATATCCTTTTTCCCAAAGGTGCTCAGCCTCCTTGCTGTGCCCTGTAATACTAGGAGACTTCCCCTGTGTGATGTCATGGAAAGAAGCTTCAAGGAGTTGGAGAGGTTTTGATGTAGTTTGATATAAAAGCTACTTAAGAAGCTTGAACCTGGAATGTTTCTGGAATGTGGAAAAAAAAAAAAAAAAAAGAGATGATACACGGAGGAGACTGTTAACATTTGTGTTCACATAGAGTAGAAACAAGAGCCTTTACTGATTAATGAGTGACAATATCCAAATAGCCCTGTGGTTTTTTTTCAAACCTAGAGAAAACCACAGTTTTATGTGTTCAGAAATTATAAAGGCATGAAGAGATAAGGTAACAGACTTGTTTAGTCATTAATTTTTGTTTATTTCACTTTAAACTGATATATATATATAAATTACAGAGAGGAAAACAAAGTTCAGATTTGGGTTAATCTGAAACTTGCAACAAAGTTGCAGATTCCTCTGGTTAGAGAATCTATAATAAAATACAGGTAAAATTTTTATGAGCTCTCAAAATACCTTAGTAAATTGCATAAGGTTCATATGACTTATTTTGGCTGTTTATGCCCTTTGTAATTAACCAGTAGTAATTTTTCTTAGATTTCCCACCTATTAGCAACATTTGAAAGCATTTTATTAAATGCTGATGTGAAAATTTATTACTATACATAATAAGCAGTGTTTAAAAAGAGCATCTAATAAAGTGGATTTATCCTCTGTTCTGAAGGACAGGAAGTGACTATGGGAGTACCAGTAAAAAGTACTTGAACTAAGTGGACATGGTCCTTTGAATGGGTTTCACAGACATTTTGGTGTAGCTAAAGATCACCAAGTGGCATGAGGGGTAGGATTAGCACTACCTTCAGCCAAGAGCATAATCATTGAAAAGACACAAGCAAGACAAAACTGAACAGGACAATTCTCAATTTTTGTAGCACTGAATCCTGTGGGGATGAACTCTGCCTTTGCAAACCTTACTTAATGAGTGATAAAAGCCATTTGAGTGACAGACCTGTCACTTTGCATCTTGACCCGTTTGATCCAAGATAGATGCAAGATGTATTGGAGCTTGGGCAGCCTGTTTTGCTGTACTGCTCAGCAACAACACACATTCACACCCCCAGAAAGTATAATAAATCAGACTTTTTATTTCTCTGGCATAAACGTTATGCCAGGTACCTCACAGATGACAAAACTAAAGAGCTGAAGCTGTGTGCATGTGGTCATGGCCATTTCACAGTTCTTTTCACACCCAAAAGCACTTTGACATGTCAGTTACATGAATTAGTATGTGAAGCTTCACTATTAGTAACCTCCAAAACACTGGCATTTTGACAAATACATGTAGAACAGAAAAATATTCATATTTATTCTGTGCTTATGCAGAAATTGACATTCTGCACTCTACAGGTTTAAAGTGGCTGTTTTGACAGGCTTTAAAAATAATTTTGTATAATACCAATGAATATATAAATATATGAATGTTGCATAAATGTTTATATATTTATATATATTTTATATATGTACTATGTATTAAATATTTATGTTTGCAAAGACCCTCACATTTAAACTGAAATTAGGATTTCTGTCATCCTTGAGAACAGAGGATTCCAGGGAGACCCTATAGCACCTTTTAGTACCTAAAGGGGGTCTGTGGGAGAGCTGGAGATGGAGTTTTTATAAGGACATGTAGTGACAGAACAAGGGGAAATGGCTTTAAACTGAAAGAATGTGGGTTTAGATTAAATGTTAGACAGAAATTCTTTATGGTAAGGGTTGTGGGACACTGGGACAGGTTGCCCAGAGAAGCTGTGGATGCCTCATCCCTGGAAGTGCTCCAGGCCAGCTTGGATGGGGGTCTGGGCAGCCTGGTATAGTGAAAGCTGTCCCTGCCCGTGGCAGAGGGGTTGGAACTAAATGATCTTTTATGGTCCTTTCCAGCCCAAACCATTCTATGATTCCATGACACTGTGCATGCACTTCTATAGCATGCATCTATAAATTCCTATACGCCTTTTCAGTGATGTTCAGCTCTCTGCATTTTGATGGCAAGTGCATAAAAATTTTTGCATCGTCGAGTCTGTGAGTAATTTCAGTTTGTTGAACCTTATGTGGTTTCCTGCATAAAGAGGAGTAGAGAAGCACTCAGCACAGAGAATCCCTTTTGTTCACTGAGTAGTGGCCCCAGCTGTTACATCAAAGGAAAGTTCTCATAGGGCTTTGTGGCATTCACAGTGTAGAGAGCAGAAAACCTTGGGCTAAGAGCTATGTTGCATGAGAAAATGGAAAAATAATTCAAAGACTTCTGCCTCTTCTAGCAGTCTTGAGTGTATTTCCTGGGATGGAAAATTCCTTAACAGAGATTACATTAGCTTATGTGACATATCAAGATATTCGAAAAATTAGTGGCCTTAAAGACCAAACTGTTATAGTTGTGAAAGCTCCTCCAGAAACAAGACTTGAAGTGCCTGACCCAGTGGAGGTAAGGATGACCAGGCATTTTCTGCCATATTATAGATAATTTTTCTACAGATGCAGCATCTCCTGAGTCTTACTGTGATACGTGCCCAGGTATATACAGTCCTATATTCTTACAAATTTTAGGAATGTTTCTGTAGAAAAGGAAGGGAAAACTTTAACAATCAATCTACACAGAACAATCATTATTTGTTCCTTTTCACTCTCTTTTAGATTTCTTCAGAGTATTCCACACTATTTACAGATACTTTATTTTGCTGTGCTTTATGAAGAGAAAAAAAATCTTTCTTGACAATTGAAATTTCCTTGATTTGTAACAACGTAGAATCTTTCACAAGAAATTCAGCTTTGTTATTTTAGTTAAAAAGTAAATGGATAGCCCAATGCCTTAAGCATCTTGACCACTCATATAGCTGATATCCTATATTATTGAAACGTGTCTTTGCATAGGAATTTCTTCTCTGATGTATTACAGTTATTGTAGAAATTTGTGTTTTACTCCTAGTACTCCTGGAGCACACTCTTGCCCTTTCTATTTTTAAAATCATCTTTGCTTCCTTGGCACTTTAATTCTCACTTGTGAAGAGAGGCCCAAGTATGTTGGGCAAGTGGGAGTAATTGACAGGAAGCACTGGTTTAGAGATTCAAAAAATGTACCTGATTTATTCACTCCAGGAACCACTGGAGATGGGGCTAACCCCCCAAATACTGCTACTGTTTTGTTCATACCTGTGCACTAGTCCTTCATCCCTACACTGTGCCAGAGAGCTCAGCCATACCTGCTGCCCTGTGTCCAGGAACAGATTCTGGGTTCCTTGTCACTTTTTTTCCCTAAGATTATTCTTCACTTGCTTATACCCATTATGGTTTCCATTCTTCTTTTTTTTCTTTTCTTTGGCTTTGTCCTTACATTCCCCTCTGAACCTTGTTGCAGGTTTTGGCAGGAAGAATAAATCATTTTGCTGTAATGAGAAAAGGATATATTTTATCAGTATTCATAAATATATACTGTTATTGTTGTTTGCTGCCCTGTTTCTTTCCCCTGGGCATTATGCTTTGATTTTTAATTCAGTGAAATCAGGCAGGAAGAGAGAGATGCACACAATCATTAAAATTAGTGCTTAGACCTCCCTTATCCTCTATACCCACCTTATTTAATTTTCAGCTTCAGGCAGTAAGGTCCTATTTCTTTCTGTCACATGCAATTGCATTTCAGTGTTCTTTTTTTACATACCTCAGTCACTCAATAGTACCTTCCTTCTTCAACTCCTGCTCTTCCCATCTCTTTTTTCATAATTATCTGTAGCATTGCCCTAAGTACTATTAACTGTTTTCCCTGGCAAACCCCTATTCAGTTGCTGTTCTCTGTATTTGTAAATGCTGTCTATTATGTTGCATAACTGTCAGAGCCCAAATAATAAGAGGAACATTTTGTCAAAGGGTACAAAAGGAAGTATTTTAAACAAGTCTGCAAAGAGGTACCTCATGCCTATATTTATGCTTTTTAGAAAACTATTGATGCAATACAGCAGCATCAGGTTTATTTATAATCAGAGTAATTTATGATTTTCCATCCTAATGCAAAGAGCAGCTTTGCAGGTTTTCTGTGTCTGGGTCATGTTGATGTATTGCACCAGTGTGTGACAGCTAAGAAAAAGGTAACTTCTTGCAACAAATTAGCAGCTCCTATTCAGAAGCACCATCAAAATCACTGCCTTGAGGGGGCAGAAGGACTTACATAAGTAATTTGGGTGAAAAAAATGGCATCTGGTTTGGGGCTCTTTTGTTATTTGGAAATGTTGCCTGATGAATAGGTGAACTTATATTTAGATATTTGAGTTCAGTTGAGTAAGTGCTGAAGGCTTTTGGGAGAGTGGGAAGGATGTTTTGGCATCTTTTTAAAGCAGAAACATTTGCAGAAATGCATCCAATATTATTGTTATGAATAATAATAAAACCCGTGACTTGCATCCCACAGTTCAATTCCATGAGGATGCTCCAGGCTATTGTGGTTATAAGAAAATGTTCAGAGTTTAATCCTTGATACCTCCCTCCTTATGATATGACATGTAAAATGGTGGAATTTTTGAGATTTGTGCACTATAGTGGGAAAAGCTGTTATGTTCTGGTCTGCAAGATACATAAGCCAACCTTTCACATCCTGGAAAAAAAAAACAAGGCTGGGTGTTTTTCTCGGGTTCTTTTGATTGTCAGATACAACATAGTAAGAATTTACTCAGTATCATCAATGTTCTGTTGTGTTCATTGGTGTGACACCATTCTGATGTTTGTTTTGTTAGCAGAGTGCATTGATACATTTATCTAGTACTCAAGGACCTATTGAAGTTTATCTGTGCCCAGAAGAAAATGATGCCCTCAGTCCAATGAAAACTTACAGTCAGGACCACAATGGGAATATTTCCAAAACCATTTCCAAAGGTAAAATTCTTTCTTTGCCATACTAATGGCCTTTTTTCAAGCTCACATTCAAGGTTTCACTCTGGACTTTGGATTTCCAGCTCTTTTTCTTTGGCTTTATTTTTCTAAGAGGTTAAAAGCTAAGGTGTCAATTTTTCACTATGTGTTTCTGGTTTATGCAGTTGGAAATAAGTTTTCCTTTGCATCATTTGTTTAAAGTAAGTTTCCTATTTGCATATCGTATGTAACTAAAGTCTGTCTAATACTGAAGAAAAAACCAATCTTGTTCCTTTTAAGTTTTCAAGTAAGACAGTAGCAGTAAAGATCCATCTCAACACAAGAGGCAGAAATCTCTGTGTATGGGTAAATGTGAAGCTACATTGCTTCACTGATGACATCTGGTACCTAGAAAATTCTCCGTTTTGACTGTGAGCTTCACTGAAAAATGGGCATCTCACTATGTTTGGTTTATTTCTCAATTGTTTAAATCTTGTAAGGTAACTTTTAATAGAAAAGTCAGAGATGATAGCAACATGATCATTTCTGAGAACCCCTTTGTAACATATCAAAAACAAGCTAGAAATTATATGGAGGCCATTTTTTAATTGTTGAGATGTTGCTTTATGAAAGGCATGCAGTGGTTGCTTTGATCTGTGTCTGATATTTCTATTGAGATTAAATGTGGCATCTTTTTTTTTTTTTTTTCCTCTCTCTCCTGTCACAGAAGTGGCTTCTGCTAACTCAGGACAAGGTGACTGCTCAGTAAATATGGCAACAATCTCTCCATTGGCTTCTCCAGCGAACCTTCTACAGCAGACCGAGGACCAAATTCCCTCAAACTTTGAAGGACCATTTGTGAATTTATTGCCTCCTCTGCTTCAGGAAGATTATTTGCTGAGCCTTGGGGATGAAGAAGGCATCAGTGACCTCTTTGATGCTTATGATTTAGAGAAACTTCCTTCACTGATGGATGAATTTATATACA
Organism: Erithacus rubecula; assembly: GCF_903797595.1. Lineage (NCBI taxonomy): Eukaryota > Metazoa > Chordata > Aves > Passeriformes > Muscicapidae > Erithacus > Erithacus rubecula. The sequence continues at coordinate 59,640,248 of NC_136689.1, read as the reverse complement.
GCTGATTGTCTTAAGTGCTGTCCATATCTAAACTATGTTTTTAATGGAATCAAAAAACCTGCCGTCATTCAGACTTGTCCTCTACTTACCATAAAATAGCGTTATTCAATAAACTAGGCTCCTGAACAGTGCTGATATTTTAAATGAATACTCCCTATAATACCATAAGAAACAACAGAGGGCTTTTACAGCAGAGCCTTCTCCTTGACCCTGAGCTCCAGTGCCTTGCGAGTCAGCAGGTGCAAGCAGGTGACAGTAGGAGTTTTGTCTCCACATTCCCCCAGTCTCTGCTTTCCTTGACAAGTGGGCTTATGGAGAAGGGCTTCATGAACTGGTCTAGTCCTAAATAACAATTTTGTAATAGTATTTCAGGTCGTGCCTTCTGCAGAGAATGCATGTCTTTTGAGTGTCACAACATGGATTGTACATGCAGTGAACGTAAATATGAAGTAATGCAAAAGAGTGGAATGGGATTCTTCAGCTACTTGTGGGAATGTTTAAATTGCTGTCATAATGCTCATTTTGAGCTGTGTATATGTCTCATTATGAGGTCAAATACTTATGTCCTTAAAAGCTTTTAATGAAAAGAAAATACACTGTAAATGTAGTGTATATTGCAGATATTGAAAAGTATAAAGTTCTGCCACTTCTCGTAGTAATCGCAGATTTTCAAAAATGCTTGTGTGTGTGCGCGTGCGTGTGTGAAAGTAGTTTTTGTTGGTTGGTTTTTTTTAAACTAGAACGAAGATGCACAGTTCAATTTTACTGCCCCCAGTGTGCATTAGAACTGGTACAGGAATTTTTGTGGTACTAAGTGGGGCTTCATGTTAAGTGCCTACTAGAGATGCACTGTGGGTTTTTCCCTCTATGGAAAACACTTATGCCAAGCTTTGTTTGTTCAATATATCATATTTATCTCAGTGGGTTAGCTTCCTCTGCTTACAGCTTTTTATAATTCTCTTCGCCAGCAAAATGGAACTAATTTTTTCCAAAGTACATAACTGTAAGTACCACATCAACTGAATTGCATTTATTTTTTGAAGATCTTTGCTAGTATAGTATAGTACCAATATTTATTTTTTTGAACGTCAGAGGAATTCTAAGAAGTCTTAAATAATTTTGTTTTTCTTGAGTGTAAAATATTTTGCCATGTTCTGGGCTAAATTAATGTAATGTTGATTAGATGATGCCCATATAATCTTTTTGTTTGCATTACAGTTGTGCTTATCTGACATAACTCAGAAAATTAGTACTATTTGTACTGTAGTAGAATATTATGTATGCAGGTTTTCTGGTACCATTGAGTTGCTGCTATGAAAGCTCACACACGAAAAGGCAAGAAGTCACAGTACTAATGAGGAAACTGTATGACTGTGTGGGTTTTGGAATATAACAAATGTATAAAGGGCAACACATAAAGAACTGTTAAACAGTGTTAAGTGTGTGTTTATATGTACAAATGTTTGCATAGATCATTCAGCAGTTGTATTTAATTTGATATATGTTCTCAACTCACACTTTAGTTATCTAGCAGTTTTGTACAATAGAATTAATTTGTAAACACTGCCAGAGTATTTTCTAGCTGGTTTGTAATTTTTTAAGAGTTTTTTTAGATGTGGATCTGTAAATAAAATTGTAGTATTTAAAGTTTTCGTCTTGTGGAAGAGGAAAATAAAAGTTGTGTGAGCATGAAGATTTGTAAGACAAAGGGGCACTTTTTGAGGGAAGAGCAAATGAAGACTAACACAGACCATCTTCTTTTTGTACAAATTAAACACTTGTCCCAATGTGTGTGGGCAAAATACTAATCTAATTTAGCTTTGCATTGTATGCTAGTTTAAAAAAAAAAAAAAGCAAACCTCTGTAAAATACTGTAAAAAAAAAAGGAAAAAACCAACAAAAAAGCTTTTATGGTGAGTTTTGTAAATAGATTTATTAAAGGGTGACATGTTCTCTAGCTGTGATCTTACCACTTCAAATGGATGTAATTTGAATAAATTTTGTATGGTAATGAATCAATAAAAATGAAATTTTTTAAAGACTTTAGATTTGTATACAGCTATTTAAATTTTTTTACTCTGGGTGCCGGTCATACTGTTCTTAAAACCTGTTACTGTTTTCGTTATTAGTGAAAACACTCATTTGACACCAGATAGTTTTAATCCCATTTTTTTATGATGCCAACAACAAGTTCAGTGGGTTTTTTTAAGCAAGAGTGAAACAAGAATAAAAGACATCTGTTAAGAGACACAGCAGGTGATCCAGATAATACAAGTTGGGATAATACAAGTTTTATTTTTATTTATTCCCTCTCCTCATGAATTAGGAGGAGAGTCCTTGCAAGCTTCATAGAAATGGTGTTTTTGTAGGATTAAATCACATGAAAGCAATAGTTGAAGATCTTAACCTGCCTACTGATAATTCTCCAGAAGTTTCATAATAGTAGCTTTCAAAAGAAGTGTTTTCCTGAGTCACTTCCAACAGTCCCTTGTGCCAGACCTTTATTTATGAACTTGTACTTCTTTTCTGGTATTGATGCTGCACCTTTTTAGATATACAGCCATCCATCAACTGCAAAAAAAGGAAAAAATCATCAAGATAATAAAATCACAGTAATATGGTGGATTGCTTAAATATTGTACCTTAAATATTGCTTAAATATTGTACACAGCAAGTAATTTGTGTCCTGTCAACTTCCTGCACACTAGGAGAAGACTATTATTTTCTCTGTGCACCTGAACATATTCAAGCATCATTCAAACACAGCAGTACTGAAAGGAAGATTACAAAGGTTCTTTCTATATTCTTAATAAATAATAAAGCAGGGCTAGATGAGTGTCTTCTCTGGACTCCTTTCAAAGCAAAGGTGGCAATAAATACCTGCTGTACCTCCCTATTCTCAGTTCTTCTATTCTCCAGTTGCCATAAGCACTTTTTTTATTTGCCCCTAGAATCAATAGCAGTACTGATTACTAGTTTTTGTGTCATTTCCCCCCTCTTCTTCCTTCTGCTTTCTCTATCTTTACAAGATTGGGATGTGCTGAGATGCAGGATAAAAAAATCAGCCAGTTAAAATACTTATTCCTGCTCTTCCTGGCTAGGATGGTGTACCTCAACATTATTCAGTGTACAAGTTCCAGGGTGGTTTTATTGGGGCCTGTACATGCTGCATTCCTTGGCTGCCAGCAGATGGAAAAGATTTTGGAAAAATCTGTCAGCACAGCCTAAATGATAGGCAACTATTTATTCCTTTACACACAGGAAAGGAGTTTGAGGGGAAAAAAAAAAAAAAAAAAAAAAAAAGGTTAATACCCTGGAACCTACAGTAAGAACTCATCTACCTATAAATGACAAGAAACTCACTATATTCCTTTTGACTTATACTTGAAAGAATAAATTAAACCTTGCTCTTGATGAACATTTTTATTGTAGAAAAAATGAAGGATATGAGGTCTTTTCTGTAGCATGACACGGCTATATGTTTTCAAAGCACCACATTTATTCTGTGTCTTTTTTTGGGCCCCTGTTTGAAACAGAGTTAATGCACGATGCTTTGTGTTCCTGCAGCCAACAATTCCCGACACTAAGTGAACCATGAGCTTGTATAGCAAAGTCAATGGAGTGATACTAACCAAAGCATAAACAAGCAGAATTCATCTCCCCATTCTGCTTTTCTTGCTGGAGTAAGATCTCCCTGGATATTACTCTACAGCTAAGAAATGATCAGAAGAATGCTTGGCCTTTATTAAGTCTGGGAGTTTCTTTACCCACTATTTTTTTTCTAAACCTTGACAGGAAGAAAGTGTCATATATAACAGGAAAAAATGGGTTATTACCAGTTCTGAGTACTGAATGTTGCTCACAAATGACCAGCCACATTGTCCTAAATTTCAAGAACAGAGGAAAAAAACAAACTAATTTCTTGTATCTGTTTTAGGACTTTTTTTCTGAATACCTTCCCACCCATTTCCACCCAGAACTGGTGTTAGTTATCAGAAAATACTGTTTCCATATAAAAATTGAGCCCTTACCTCCCTGGCTGTTTTCCTTCCCTAAGGATGTACATTGAAATGCTCTAAACCCACTAAGGATGTATCTTCTACTAACCAGACCTGAAACTGAGATTTGGATTTTAATTTCCCAGTAGTTTTTGTATTTTTCCAACTACCTACTCCTGCAAATCCTATGACTTCAGTTGGTATCCCAGCCTGAGGCTCATGTCTGAATCTGCCAGCCCTGAAGAGTAGGAAGCAAGGTGTGCAGGCACCTTGGAAAGGCTGTAACATAAAGCTCTTCCTTGGACACTCAGGGAACTGGAGCATGCATGCTGCCAGCCCAGAGAAGCACTCCCAGCCACTGTCACATAAAAAGCAGTTTGCCCAGGTAGATGTGGATAAACTTTCTGCCTCCATCTGGAGGCGGTAGGGAATTGTCTGGTCCCTTCCCTCCCTGCTGTGCTACCTGCTCTCTGTTCATTTGTTACTGTGAACGTGCTACAAAGCTGTTTGGGTTTGTCGGCTTCCAAAGCACTGGGAGAGAGCCTCCCAGTTTGTGGTTACATGCTAGCTACAGCAGGGCTGTGCTGGCACCAGGGCTGCTTGATACTATGAATTCTTGGCAGCGGGACAAAGTAAAGGCTCTGCCGGATCATGCTGGAAGTGATCAGCGTGGCCTATTTATGTCACTAGGTACGGGGCTCCTGGGTTATTCCTGCCTGGGAGCTGCTCTTGGAGATCACTGCCTCCCCTTAATGACTAGATCTCGTCGGTGTTGGCCAATTGGAGATTTTTGTTGTGTTTTGCAGGCTGTGCTTTGCTCTTTTGGTCAGCTGTAAGCCAGCACTGGTGTGTGCCCAGTTGGATTTAACCAAAGCAGGAATACTTGGATGCTGGGGAATGCTGTGAGTGAGTGCAGTGCAGTGCTCCCAGAACAGAGAAGATGAATTCAAGGGCTGCACGTGAAATAGTCTGAGCATGGGAAACTGAAAAGAAAAAAGGAAAAGAATAGCTAACCTTATCAGGCAGCAGTTAAAATGCAGATTGGGGGATATAGATACCATTACTACTGATCTATTAAAGATTTCTTACTCCATAGGAGAAGGTCCGAAATAGAACAGCGTGGTCACACATTTTGAAATATTTTTCACCATTCTCTCCTGGGCTAAAAATGCCACAAAGGTAACAAATTACACATCACACAGTGTCTCACTGAGAGCATCTCTGGAAAGTACTTGTCTGCCTAAACAAAGACCAAACCAGGAAGGCAAATATATCTTCAACTGTAACAATGACTCTATCATGAGACCGGGGTGATATTAATAGTGCTCAGTCCTGCTCAGAATGATTTGTTCTTAAAGACTGATTTAAGTGAAGTGCTTATTTCTTTCTGACCCAGTTCTCTTCTTTAAATATCTCCTGTTTCTTTGTTCATGTTTTCTTTTTCTCCCCATTTTTTTTTTCTTCCTGTGAGCATGTGTCAGATAAGCATTATATAAAATAAGCACGAGTTTGTAAGAAAAAGGAGAGGGAGATGCTATTCATAATTAGACGTTGCCACATTTTATCTGTGAGTGGACCGACAGACCTATTATGGAATACACCCAGGGTTTTCATTCTCTTTCCCTCCAGATCCAGGGAGACTATAATCTGCTTTTTAAAGAATAAACTGATTCCAAAGGCTCCTTCTAAAGAGGGAAACCTAATGTTTGAAATGCAACAACAGGAAATGGTGACTTTTACATTCCAAAGCTGACTACCTCAAAATAGAATATATTAAAGATACAGTATGAACAATCGTTTTGGGTTCACTGTGTATATTAAAGCCACAGCAATGGTAATAGGCTCACTCTCTACAACGCTTTGATCACCAAGGACACTGCACACTTAATCTGCTCAGAGCTTTAGCTTCTGCCATCCAATAGCCACACTGGTGTTTTACTGGATATCAATCAGGAAAGTGTGGGGGAAAACAGTGCCAGGAACCTCAGCCATCTGACAATAAATACTTTGACCAATATCGTTTGCACTATTAAGCAAAGTTGCTACTAGCATTGCTTTTTGAGGAAATTAACAATGAAAAATAATAATAAAGAAAGAGCGTTGTGGCCAGAAGAGAATTGAGTAGCTCATCACGCATCTGGATCAGATACATCAGCATCGCAAGCGCTCTGACTGGATAGATATTGCTGGGATTGCTATTTTCCCGTTAAAACCAAGCCGGTGTCCGTGACACCGCGCTCTCAGAGGCGAAGCGGCGGCGCCGCGTCCTCCGCGCTGTTCTGGCCTCTGCCGGCCGCCGTCGTGGCGCCGCTGCGCGCGCGGGGCCTCGGGGCGGGGCGCGATGGCGGAGCCCGGGTGAGGCGCGGGTGAGTGTCGGGCTGGGCCTCGCTCCCCTTCCCTTCCTTCTGCTCCCCTTCTCTCCCGTCCCGTCCTTCCCTTCCCTGTCTGGCTGGGGCGGGCTGGCCGAGCTCCCCTTCTCCTGCCCGCGCCATGTTCCCGTCCCCCGTGGGGCCTTCCCAGGGCTCCGCGCTAACGTCGGGAGGAGGAGACGAGCGTCCTGGCGGGAATCTGCGCAGGGGTCGGGAGATGGGGCCGGGATGCGGCTGGGATGGGGACCCTTAGCAGGCTGGAAGCCGGGCAGGGGCCGAGCCCCGGCGGGACCCGGCATGTGCCTGGTGCAGGCGGCGGCCCGGCTGCCCATGGGCCGGACTTGTGTGTGTGCGCTTATACATATATATACGTATTGTTTATATATTTATGTATATGAGGAGAGGCTGCGGGAGCTGGGTCTGTTTAGTCTGGAGAACAGAATGGTGAGAGGTGGTCTCGTTAATGCATGTAAATATACAGAGGCGGGTGCCAGACCCTTCAGGAGCCCAGTGACAGGAGGAGCAGCGGCCGTGAGGTAAAACGCAGGCAGTTTCACTTTAGCAGGAAAACAACTTCACTCTGGGGGCGGCAGAGCACTGGAACAGGCTGCCCAGGGAGGTTGTGGCGTCTCCCCCTCTGGAGACATTCAAAACCCACGCCGACACATTCCATTGTAACCTGCTCCAGCTTGGCAGGGCGGGATGATCTCTGGAAGTCTCTTCCCAACGCTGATTCCATCGTTCTGTGATATGTACACCTATATAGACACACACACACATACCTGTATATTTTAAGCTCGGTCTCACTGCTACAGTTTTATTCTGCTCTGTGTGAGGCCGAGACATTGTTGGTAAATAGCTGAGAAGATCGATCCTCTTCCACCTGGATGGAAGTCTTCCACTTGTATGTGAGAGGAGATTGAGGAGGGGTGTCCAACCACTGGCACAAGGGAAGTTTTGTTTGTGACAAGTTGCTAAAACAACTCTAGTTTTTTATTTGCTTGCTAACAATTTTTTAAAGAAAAATTTACGGTTTTGTAGGTGCACATTGGCTGTATGAGAAGAATACATTAGCTTCTAATTTTGTTATTGCCTCTTATTTCAGTCAATCTACCAGAATAGCTGCAGGAATCAGTCTTTATTTTTTTTTTGTTCTTGTGAAGGAGATCTCATGCATGCATATGGAACTAGTGCACATACCAAGTAATCAGTTTTAAAATAACTTCACAGTGTTTTAATTAAAAAAAAAAAAGTGAATGACTTAAACTAAAATTTACTGTTAATCTTTCTCCCTTCTTCCATTCAAAATTTTAAACTGATTCAAGATCTGGAGGAAGTCTGAGATAACTTAAATACATCTGACTTTGACAAAAAAAAAGACATTATAGAAGAAGGATAAACAGAACAGTTCCCCTGCAGAGGAGACAGGGAAAACGTGGGAACTCTTCCACCTTGCCAGCCAGTGCATGTACCTGATCCAAACTGAGCAAGGAATGTATTTCTGCAAAGGGAGGATGAGTGCTTGTTGGACAGTAACATGAATTTGTGGTTTTCTGTCTGCTACTTCTGCTTGTTCATGCCATGTCTTTTTTTATTTTCCTCCTCCTTACCCCCCCACCCCCCAGGTTTACTGTACAAGAGGATTTAGACCTTTCTTAAAAAGGTAGGAGTTTTAGTTTGGCTATTCTTTCTTCTGTGGGTCACTGAAATAAGCTAAGTTTATTAGTTTTTCCATCTGCCCCATTACATTGGATATTTTTCTGTAAGAGAGAAAAAACAAGTCAAAACTTATTCTTCCATTCCAGATATTGATTTGATAACTTTACCTATTTGTACATATTCTCAGTTGTATAAATTAGTGTAAGAGATGTCACCTTTCCCTCATATTCTTTATTGCTAGACTTTTCACAAATGTTTATTTTTGTTCACTTTTTGCTGCATAATTGTATAGATCCTGGGGTTTTTATTTAGAAGAATGCTAATTGCCTAAGGAGCTAAGGCAGATGCATCCTCTTTGTGACATCACTCTGTTCCTTTTTGGATTAAATGCAGATGTGTGATGGTTCAGCTTACCTGAAGTTTTATTTTGAAGTATATTTTGCAAGGTTGACTGAAGGACACATGCTGGGAAAATGCATGGGTGTTTAACTTCTTATGTTCTTCAGTAATTAATTTGCAACATCTGGAAGTGTTTTTATGCCAGTAGCAAATCTTTGGTTCCTGAAGTCTAATTTTAAGTAAATTAAAGCCTTGTTTTTTTCCTTCTTCATTGTCAGTTAGGAAAGTGTTGTATTTTCCCTGTAAACTTCCCCGATTTCCTTAGTAAACTGTTGCTTTATGTAAGACACCTGAGTTACCAATGGTTCTTCAGGCTTTCTTTTAATTAGGAGCTACAGCACAGTGTGGTGTGTAATTAATGCAGTAACTCCTTTTACAGACTTTTCTATAAATGGCTTTTTTTTTGGTTCCTGAAAACTAATCTAGATTTTCACATCTGCTGGGAGATATATATGCATGTGTTTTTCATTTCTTGGGGAAAATATAATTATTAGCAATCTTTTAATATATGATTCTAGCCAGATTGTAGAATATGTATTTTTTTATTAGTTAGGTATAGTTGTTTAACATTCTGTACCTGAAAACAGAAATTTTTATTTTACTGTCCTAGTGAATGAACTAATTCAGATAAAGGCCTGTGGGATTAGAAATTCTAGGAATAGTTCTGTTTGTTTTTAAAAGGACTGTGAAAACATATTTGGGTAGTGTCCACACACAAACAAGAGAGCCAGAATGGCCTCTGAGGCAATCACTTGGATTCTGTGTCTTTCATTCTTCTTCTGTGATGTGAGTGGAAGTACATCCATCATATAACATGAGCTCACTGTTTTATTATGATGCTGACTTGATTAAAAATGCCTGTATCTTGGATGTGCTGTGTCAGAAGAGATGGAGGGGTTTTGAATTAGGAGATGACAAAGTATAGATGATTTATAAATGAGCCCTTAAGAGTCTGTCTGGTTTGTGACTTTCTCCCTGCCTGTGTTTGAGTTATTGGGGGAAGACGGCACTCAGGAAATGTCAGTGATAGTGACTGTTTTTATGTGCTCAGTATCCTTCATATGTGTGATATATTGAGATATATCTGACTTTCCTTTATGAGAAATGTGCAGTGGATACAAATACTCAAATGCTTTCCTAATGGCAGTCTTCTCCAACACCTCTTGAAGATGCCTGCTGCCTGTGAGTCAGTGCTGGAGGATATTGAAGACATTGTGTCAGCAGAAGATTTGAAGCCACACGATCGGCACTCTGTGAGAAAGAATGTTTTCCCCAAAGTGCGAAAACGCAACTCCCAGAAAAACGTTCAGGCCGATGATGAGCCCCCAAGTGACAGGTAAAGTCTTAAAATGACCCTGTTTTGGTGCTTTTCTTGTATGTGCTTGTCAGCTTTTAAAAATAAGGTGGAAGTTTGTGTTGTCTTCATGTAAAGTCTGTGTACGAGATAAAAATAAGTGAAATAGTCCTTATAGAATGGAGAGAGATTAAATAATAAATCCAAAGCAGAATTATTTTCCTCTACGGATTTTCTATAGAAATCAGTTACCACTCAGGTTGATAATCAGGAATAATCAGACTGGAAAAATGGCTTCTGTTACTTTTTAGTTGTAAAAGATTTCTGAAAAATTGTCTGTTTAATCTTAATTACCTAAATACAATCCGAGCTTTTCAAAATGCAGTTCTGGAGTAGCCTTTTGACGTCTGAAATCAAAAACAGGAACAAAGTCATGAGAGTTGCAAAAGGGTTGGGGTTGGAAAGTCATATTTTTCAAACCCACTGTTGAGCACTGCCACAAAGTACCAGTTGGCAGGACTGACTAGGTAGTTTTTGAGTATCTACAGGAGGTGGAGATTCTACAGTCTCTCCAACTAATCTGTACCAGTTCTTGGTCATTCTTAGAGTGAAAAAGGTGTTTCCTGATGCTCAGAGGGAACCTCCCATGTTTCAGTTTGTGCTTGTTGCCTGTGATCCTGTCACTGGGCACCACTGGAAAAAATTCTGCCTCTGCCTTCTTTGCACTCTTCCTTCAGGCATTTATATATTTTGATGAGATCATCCTGAGCCTTCTCTTCTTCAGGCAGAACAGTCCCAGCACTCTGAGCCATTTCTGTTATGAGGCATGTTACAGTCCCTTCATTTTGTTGGACGTCTGTGTCTCTTTCATGGGTGCATCCTGTCAGGACCAAGGGTCTTGTGTATGCTTAGTGTACTGAACTGTTTATTCCCTGACCTGGTCTGCTTTCATGAAGGGTACATCATCCTTGCTTCAGTCTTTTAACCTGTTTTCTGCATCCTGGGTTTTACAGTGGCTGTACTTCTTGTGGGTACAGCCTGCAAGTGACATGGTGAAACTTCTTTTGAACTTGCTGTTTTATTTCAGTGCAAATAGTATGCAATAAGCACAAAATGCATCTTTGCATTTTTCCTGCTTGTGATTTCCATAAGAAAAGATTCAACTTTCTGCTGCAGTGGAATTGATTAGAGTATAGGTCAACTCAGTTATTGATTATAGTTTCTACTGCAGATCTGGGCCTTTTTTTTTTTTTTTTTTCACACATTGATTTCAAGTTGGTGGATAAAATTTCCCTGGGTGATAAAGATGAAAATAAATTCTGTACAGAAATTTAATTTCTTGTGGAGAAATAAAATTCTGGGTTTTCACTGCCATTCTAAAGATATTTTTTAAACATAACAATGCATCTTTATCTGCATGCCCCTAAAAGTGCATTGGCCCTTTCTGCCAGGGATGTATGGACAGCTGAACTGGTGCTCTCTAGGTACTTCATACCAAGTACTTCATTCCCCAAAATGTTCAGGTACTATATATTCTCTAGCAGGCTGTGTTTTAGTGTTTTGTACCCAAGAAAGCACATTGAACATGTGTTGTTTAGACAGCAGGAAGTCTAAATACCCTGTGTTTACAGTTAATGATCATTAATGTTCCATCAACAAATTTCTATTTTTAGCTAGGGGAAGTGTCTGTTGAAAAAAGAAGCCTGGAGGGGGAGGGGAAGAAGAAAAAGAACTGTAGGCAGGGTGCAGTATTGTGTTCCAGGATGTGTGGTGTTCTTGTACTGGCATCTTTAGCTCATTGGCAGTTATCCCAGGAATTTCAATGAGAGCTTCTTACAGAACTTTTTGTTGATTTTTGGAGCCTTTTATGTGCTAGCTCCACACTGCCTGTCTGCCATGCTGCTTCTGTAGCCTGGAAAGGTTGGATGGGGGCTTTCTGCTGTTCGTGTGGCTGGTGGCCATCAAGTTAATTTATAGAGCTGGCTTGTGTGGAGGGAACTACAGTCAATGCATGCCATAATATTGAAAGGTTGCAGTTTGTTTGCTGGTGGGCTAATTTCAGTGCTGTCATTTGATTGTCACTATGATACGATAATTTTGAGGAAGTTGGGGAGTTTAAAGTTTGGGAGTTTTTTTTGTGTGTGTTTATTTGTATGTTTTGTTGGGGTTTTGGTTGTTGTTTTAACATAACTGCAGTGTACTGAATCTGTTGTTATCCTACAGCTCCTGCACCTTCTTCATGCTGAAACATTTTTCTTGCTAGTTGTGGTGGATTGACTCTACCACAAGGGACAGAACTGGAAGAGTAAAAGTGAGAAAACTTGTGGGTTGAGATGAAGACAGATAAAGAGAAGGAAGGAGCAGGGAAAAACCCCAAGTGATGCAAAAGCAGCCATTTGCCTCCTCCCACAAGCAGACTGGTACCCAAGTAGTCTCAGAACAATGGTTATTTTGGAAGGACCAAACCCACAGCTTTTATTGCTGAACATGATGTCATCTGGAATGAATTATCCTGTTGGTCAGCTATTCTGTTCATGTTCCTCCCAACCTGTCGTCCATCTGCAGCCTGCTTGTGGCAGGATGGGGCACAGTGGGAAACAAGCAAGAGCTGTTAAATGACAGTTGAAACTCCAGTGTGTTAACACTGTTACAGTCACAAAACACAGCCCTATATGGGTTTTTGCTACTCTATCCCAGCAAGACCTAATACCCATTACACTAAAATCACATAATTACTGTTTTTCCTCAGCTATTTTGGTGTTGTTACTGTTTGTGTTGCTAATTTTATGTTTGAAGAATTACATTTCATTCAGTCAGTTCAGTGGGCTTAAAGGGGAAGCTTGTTTATCATTTAACTTGGGTTTCTCATTCGTTTTTACTTGACAGCATTATTCCTGGTGTTCAGAAAATCTGGATTCGTACATGGGGATGTTCTCACAATAATTCAGATGGTGAATACATGGCTGGACAGCTTGCTGCATATGGATACAAAATTACAGGTAACAGTATGAGAGCCCTGTTATTCAGTTTTTCTGGGGTGAATGTTCAGAGCTGTCAACCTGTCATCAGATGTTTTCAGTCATAATTATGCTTTTAAAAATCCCCTTCTGATTCCTTTCTGATCTGAAGGTGAGGAGGTAAAGTGTTTTCTTGGCATTAAGCAGAGTGTTTACAGGATGAGTGGTTTCAGAATGGTTAGATTTTCTTCATAGGGCATATGTCAGATGTAATTCAGTGCCTTTTTTGGACATTTTACTTACTAAATGGAGTTGAAAATTTTCATAAGAGTGGATGGAATATATATTGATTCTTGTTTTTTTAACTGTAATTGGTGGGATGCAAGGGGAAGAGGGAGAGAGGCGGTGTAGTTCACTTGGTGATGTCTGTGTTTGCACTGCAGCAGAGGTGGTCTACTCCAGGTAAATGATCTTTTGTTTCAGGAGAGATGATCAGTATGATGGAGGTGGGATGATACAGGATTGTACCTTGTAGGTTCCAAAAAGCTGAGAATGCTATTTCTCCTACCCTTCCAAATATTTTAAAAATCTTCCTGTCATCTTGTTCTGCCTCCCCAGTCCTGGAAATACCCCCAAACTTGTGTTTATGCTGCCCACATTTCATCTCCTTAATGCAAAATATGCTGACAAAAAAGTTGACAAGTTTTTACACAAGGAATTTTACAAAATAATACCATGTTTCAGTAGACAAGTATTATCTGAGTATTTTGTGTAGCTTTTGACTAGTTAAAATAGAAACTTATATTTTATTATTAATTCAAGTTCAGGTGTGTCTTGCACCTTAACTTGTATATTGAAAGACTATAGTTGTCTGTTCTGATATTTTTCTAGAAACAATCCTGATTTCAAAAGAAGGGCTGTTTCTTTTCTTGAACATGTAATGATACTGTTAAACAGTTGCATCTCATTTTCCTTTATTGCTGTTGATCTTTCTTACATAGAAATAAGACACTGAATTATTCAAGTTCTGAACTATTTTAGAGAACCCAGGTGTTTATTAGATTAGTAGTACAACACTGGAGTAGGTATGCTCTTTCCACAGACAAATGGAGTGCTGGTCCAAAAACCTTATTTGTGGCAGCTGTTTGCATAAGATTGCAAATATGTTCTCATTGTGGCTTTCTTAAATTTAATTCCTCTTTACCTCAGTTGTTCTAATGCATATTATTCCAGAAGGTACTTTTGGCTTGTCAAGATTCAGGTGGCTGTTCTGTGCTTTTGGAATTTTACTGGGAAAGATGTAGGAAAGATGAGAATGCAGTGAATGAAGGAACTACCTTAAATTTTTGATACTTTATCCTGTTAGGAAATTACTGTTTATAACATTAGAATAGAAGTAAGTCTACATCTAGAATCTGAAATTGAGAACTAAAAACTAACAAAAGTTGCAGTTGCTGGGAGAGGAGTTCCAGAGTAATTTTGGTAGTTGTACATGAAATTGGCCTCTAGTTTGTAGTCATTATGAAATCTAAGTCTTGATTTGGTTTATGTTAATGTATGTACATGCATTAAATGGAACAAACAAAAAAGCCTCAATACTAGGTGATAGGCAGAAATTATGCACTGTAGTTTCTTCTTTTTGAAATTAAGTAATTCTTGTCAATCTGTTCTTGAAGAAGGCACGTTTGGCTTTTTTTATATAAAGTCATCTGGGAAGTTCAGAGAGAATGCCAAATAGTGATTTAATCTTTTTGTCCATTGCAGTGAAGCAGCTACTCCGTAATTGTAACTGTTGCTTAATTTGATCCAAATGTCAAACATTTCTTGAAATTAATTTTAATGCTGTTTATGCTATGCAGAAAATAAGAAGAAAATGTTTTGCATGAGCTGTTCTGTAAATCAATCCCTGTGTTGTTGGAATTTGTTAGTTTTATGTAAAACTGTTACAGTCTTGGGGAAAAGATAGAAATACTAAGATGAAAGATTGTCTACTGTCACAGTATCTTGGACAGCTATTACTTGAAGTGTTTAACCTATTTCCTTTATGTTCCTAAAGTTTTGAGACAATGCTTTCTGTAAAGATGTTGGCATAAAGTTCTAGCTTTAGAAAATAGGATGTGAGCTTTACTTGTAGTTATTGTTCCATTATGAAGGAGTCAAGCACTGTTTCTAGTGTCTTCTGTCTAATTGCAATGTTGGAAAAAAACAGAAGGAGGAAAAGCAGCATCAGACAGACTCCTATTGCTAACTGGAAGTTGTAACAATGCAACCTGCCTTACAAGTTGACTTACCTGAAACTGAACATAGATATAATGTCCTCCTTGCTTTTCACTTGTTTCAAAAGTGTTCTTTCTGTACAAGCACCCTTTGTTGCTTCCAGGAGTGTCTATATCCAAAGGTGAAAACTGAAGGCTGTGCTTTCACAGCAAAGATTGCCTCTGTCTGGGGAGAGACTAGAGTGTGAATCAGCAATATACAGATACTGCAATAACTGCAATGGTGATTAAAAGTCAGGGACTGCATCAGCTTAAAAATAGGCAAAGGGAAACTAGCAGAAGAGCTGAACCTATTTTTGAATCTGCTTTTGCAGTGTGAAGGTAGGCAGCATTCTGAACAAATCTTGCATACCATCCTGTGGGAAGACAAAGCTCCTTTGTGAGCCTGAGCCACATAGAAATGTGTGGACCAGCTGCTATCAGTGTAGGGCTGTACATGGGTACTTGTTCATATTCTGAAACAGTGTAGCTGATGGTGGTTTTACTGGTTCTAAAACTGGTTTTGGTTTCTTGGCAGCATGACTTACTGTATAGTTTAGACATGCCTGCAGACCTGCTGGAGTGCTCCCTGTGAGATACGCCCTGGAGGAAGAAACTCTCATGGTACAGACGAGTGATGCCTGCTGTGAAAAACAGGAAGTGGGCGAACTGGGAGCTTTCTAATATTGTGAGCAAGATTTTTGTTTGGGAAGGGAGTTCAGTATGTTTGCCATGTAGCTGCACTTGCAATCTGAAAAATGGAACTGCACTCGTGTAGTCAGACATAGAATGCTTTGATTTCTCAAGTGGGTAGTTGTATTCACATATGTTGACATCTATATGTTTCTCATTCTGTGGAATTAATGGGTTTTATCCCAGCTTTGAATGCATTTTGATGGATCAAGACATTATGCTTGTTATTTTGTACAGATTGCTTCTGGCTCAGGGCTGTTCAGGTTCAAAGCATTCCCTCCTCAGCCACTGCAAAACATGCTGGGGGCAGAAAAGGCATTGCTAGTAACTTAGAAATAACAGAAAAATGAACACTAACTTTTTATTTTATGAAGATGAAGGAAAGACTTATTAAACATTCAGTGGGGCTAAACCAGTCGCAGTTTATCTGGACTACACTTTTGTGGATTTTATGAGTAAATGCTAGCAGACATACTCCTCCTCTAGCACAGGATTCTACAAACAGGAATTGTTTCTGCTAATTCAGTGGGCTTGGCTTTGATGTGGCACTTAGAAACTGGGTTATGTTGCAGACCTTTAGCTTTACTTGTGCAGTTTTAGACTAGTCTAAATTTAGTTCAGGCATCCTAGTCACTGTCTTAGAAATTTCTTCTAAAAGTGTTGGATGGAAAGTTGCTGTGTGGATATGCATTATTGTGTTTAGTTGGCAGGACTTGTATCAGTGAGACTTGCCAATTCTTACTGAATCTTAGTGTTTATAGTCCAAGTTATATGTCTTACAGTTCTGTAACTCCCTGTGCAGAGAATTTATGCATTTCTCTAAAGCAAATATCAAATAATATATTGAAATCCTATTTAAGAAATTATCTGGGTTTTTTTGCCTCTTCTACTTGTTAATTTTCTCAACACTTCTCAGTTTTGCTTACCAGTGGATATAACTAAGGTATCATTAAGGTTCCCCATCTCCTTAAACAGCACATTTGAATACAAGAAAAAAGGATGAAGAAAAGGAAGAAAATGCGATCTCCTTAAGACCTCACGTTGAAAAGAAGACAGGTGTAAAAGGAAAGAGTTCCTGTTCTGTTGAAAAGCAGATGAGGTGCTACAATCTAAAATGGACTTCAGCAAAGGCATTGTCTCATGTTCATTGTGTTGCATAAGCCATGCTTGTATAGACTTTGGCCATCCCCACACAGATGCAGCAAAGCATGCTGCAGCATGAGTTTTATTCATCCAAGTCAAAATAAAAGAAATTACTAAGACTCTACAGGTATTGATTCATGGGTTGTGAATCACTTCAGAATCTGGTCCTTTGTTTCAAGTGTTGTTTTAAAAGTACTTTTGTACTACACAATAAAATTTTAATACTAGATTTTGATTTATTTCATTGTTTTAAAGTAGAGATCTCTTTAATAGGTTAGTGTATTGTTAAAATAAGCTCTCTGCAGCCTGCATAGTGGTTGATGAAGTATTTTGACTAAGATCTCTGCTGGTTTCCAGTGAAGTATTTTGACTAAGATCTCTGCTGGTTTCCAGTATATGCTTTTAGTTGCTCATAATCAGCAGTTGGTCTTTCCCTTTTTTGCTCTCAACCCTGCTGTTAATGCTCACCTGTTCCTTCATAAGTATCATGAAAAATGGTAATGACTACTGTGTAATTTTTGGGGTGGGCCATCCTCATTGTGAGGTACTTTTAGTATTCTTTATTAAGCTAAAAGACAGATCTTTATTAGCTGCTCATTAAGTGCCTTATCGGTCAGAGAAGTCAAGGTTAGTGCTTGTGTTTGGATTTGTACTTCCAAATCATTGTGAGTGCAGTGCCATTTTAGAAAAAAAATGATAATTTGCAATCTTTTCTCAAGGGACAGGGTATGCATGGTGTGTGCTTAAATATGGAAAATACCCCACACTGCTTTTCTGCTGATGACAGGTGTTTTCTCTACAGTACTGCAGTCATGAAACTGAAGCAGCTGAGCAATGGACAAAAGTGAACAGAGATGTAAATTCTGTTGTTTTGTACTCTTGCTGAAGAATTCCCCTGTTGTCTATAACTTGTAGAGTCACAGCCCAGTATAATTTTTGCATTGCTTGATAACCTTACTGGCATACCTGTTCTGCCACAGATTCCTCTTTCAGATTAGGGCTGACTCGGGATGTAAAAGCTTTTGGATGTTGATACTGAGTGAGACAGTAAACTTATTTCTGTACCTGTTGTCTTGAGATAATTGCCTTACAGTTCCAGCAATGCAGATTCCTGCTATTAGGAGATTGGAGTTCCTGCAAATTAGTTTGTTTTGTGTGGTCATTCTTGGTGCTCTGGTTTGAAAAGTGTGCTCTGACATACAGTTAGTATGGGAGTACTTTAGATGTGGGGATGGAGGTTTTCTTCTTTTTAAAATCTGAAACTTTTACGATGAGATGGTTAGGAGGATGAGGAGAGAGGGTGAAATGGGAAGAAAACAGGTGAGGCTCAAGGGATGCAGCAGATGGAGTTGCACAACTGTAGACGATCAAGATTTCACAGTTCTTTGGAAGGAACAGATAATACCCAGTGCATCCAGAAGTGTCCTGTGGGACAGTGAGTCTGGATATTGTTGGGACGGTTTCTTGCAGTGTGGAGTTCATACAGCATCGTGCTGTGACTCATCTGCAGCACTGCATGTTCCCTAGGTCTCTGTAAACTAACGTATAATTGTGGTTTTGGCAGCTGCGTATTACTGCTCCAGTGTTCCCTGTAAAACTTCCTAACCCGTGTGTGGCTGCACTTCTGTTACTTATCACTTCTGGCTTGTAGCACAGAGCGAGATATGCGACCTCTTTGCGGTGAGGTTTTCCTACCTCGGCTTCCTCAGGATCAGCTTCTTATTCCTGTTGGGCAACTTTCTGTTAAGTGGGGAGTCCAGCTTTGAGGATGTTGTCTCTGTTACAGGATAGAACTCCCGAGTTCTCAAACTGGGATATGTTTCCCTTGTTTATGGAGGAAATAGATAAGAGCTGGAGTCTGTTTTCTCCTCATAGTGGCATCACTGCCATGAGCACTTAATATGAAAAGTGTGTACTGTCTTTCTCCTCTTTAAAATTGTCTATTTATCTGTGAGTGCCTTTTTGTTTGTTTGTGTTTGTTTTCTGCTTTCAGTGTTTTTATTTCACAGTCATAGGGCAGGCAGCTGAAAGTTAGGATTTACTGTGCTCTTTAGCATGCTCTCATGTGCACACTATCTTCAGAGACACTTGTAGAGAGCTCACATAGGCAAATTTAAGCATGCACAACATGTTTAGGGTTAATCCTAGTGACAGAGCATTGGCTGCATGCTCTGGTGGTTTCCAATGGAGTTCAGTTCTGGTAATGCAGAATTTCATGTAATCCAGAAGAATGAATTTGAAAAGGATTGAACCATGAAAGGTAAATTTCATCTCCTGGTAACATCCATTCTCCTATGTGGAATATGTCCCTGTAGTAGATGGTTCAGCAATTGGCAAATGAAGCATAAATAGCAGTGATGAAGTGAGTTCAACATAAACACCCAGATGATGAGGAACTTTGTAAGGTGCTCTACAGAGACGTTAGTTTCACATGTCTCATGGTTCTTCATGCTAAAGGAAAATTTATAGTAGATTTATAAAATCTAATGGGAGAACAGACTATTTTTTAATAACCTGAAGAGATTTCTTTGACCATATACTCAGAGGTACAAGCAGCATTATATTTTGATCTGGAACATTTGTAGGAGCACTTGAAAAGGATGTGCTTGTTAGCCTGGATGACTGGGGAGTAGTGGTGGAGGGTTCATGTTCACTGCAGGCTCTCGCTTCAGTTTGACTACAGTCTCATTTGCTAGAAAGGATGAAGCTTAGCTGCCAGTGAGGGCAGAGTTCTCTGAACTTGTCAGGGTCACAGCTTTGCATTAAGATGCTTTAATATATTTTGGGAATGCTTTTTTCTCAGTTGCAGTGCGGATGCCTCCCATGTGTGAATTGCTGTAAGAACAAGGCAAGCCTGGATGAGTTGCTTTCTGGCTTGTTGCTTTTAAGAATTTTGAATGTAGCACAACTCGAACTGTTCTGTGTCTCCAAACACAGAATGTTAATCTGTGTTCTCCCTCTGTTAGGCCTGAGGGCATACTAAGAGACAAGACTGCTGTGTGATTATGGAGGCTGACTGGAGACAGTAGGAATGCACTAAAACAGATAATAGACACAAATTGGTTTTGGTGCTTTTCCTCATTGATGGGAGCAAATAAAGACAGACGGGGGGAAAAAAGAGAGAGAGAGAGAAAAGGACTATCTGACTGAGTGTAATTTTTTTTTCCTTCTTCATGGCTGGCTTTGGTCATGTTCAGGTAAGCCTGGTAAGTGATTCCGTGTCTCTCAGGTGTTAAAACAGGTCCTGTCGCTGAGTGAACAAGTAGTGAAACATGTAGCAATTTTTCATCTCGATTTTCATCTCATCCCTGGAGTGTGTCTGCTGCTGTTTTATTAGCTCATCTGTGTTTTTAATTTATGCGGGTTTTTTTCTGATTATACAGCCCCGTGTCTCCTCAGGCCCGCTCAGCCGTATGTGCGAGTTTGGACATTACCCTGCTGGTTTCTTTCAAAAACAGTGTTTACGCAGTGGTCACGCACACACACTGGGATAAGGTAACGGGTGAAGTATAGTTAGCGAGTGAAATAGCGGAGTCTCTTTTAGCCGGAGCCGGTTTGAGAGGCAGGGCGCGGTGGTGCCGTGCCGGGAGGGGGCAGCAGTGCCTAAGGAGAGCCGGGCCGGGCGGGCTCCGCAATTCCCGGCGCTGCTGCGGCAGCGGGCGCCTCTGCCAGGGACTGAACTGCTGCCCTTCGGGCTACCCGCTCTCATCCTGATCGCGGGTGTAGCCGGCAGCTGTGTTTTGTGTTTTGTACTTCTGCTTTGTCCCGAGAGTTGTGCCACTTCTAACTTCTGTTATGTTTTGTGTTGGACTCGGTTTCCCTTCTAGAGAGTCTGTGCTAAGGAGATGAGATTCGTCAAGTGTCATTGCCTAAATGCACCTTTCTGAAGAACTGTTACATTTTGAGGCACTTTTTCCTTTATGTTTGCTGCTCTGGGTAGGGTGGGTTGCTTTTATATATGGACTTCTCTTTGAAACATTATTTGAGCAGTATGCTTATAAAGATCAACATTACTCTATGTATTTCACCAAGACACAAAAACTAAGGACTGGTGAACAAACACTACTTGTTGAAATGCATAACTACAGCATAAATAAAACTGTGAGTGTAAAGGCAGATGATGTTCAGGCTGGACATCAGTAGTTAATTGTTTGGGTGCCTAACAGCTTGTTAGGGCTAGCATTTGGTTACATCTTGTCACTACTTTGGTGCTATCCTAAATTTCCAAAGCTAGCTTTTTCTTTTGTTCAGGCAAATTCTAAACAAATATACAGGTTGTGATTTAATGTGTTTTTTGAGGGAAAATGCCTTCTGCTGTGAATAAACATCCTAAGTTGACTGTGGGTAAGGCCTAGCTCTGTACTTATCTTGTGTATTTTGTGTGCTTAACTTAAGGTTTATGGAAGTACTTTTTTTTTTTTTTAATTCATTCATGTTGACTGCATATAATTTTCTTGAACTTATGTTCAGGAACCTCTGGGTTGTATAATTTTCCTGCTTTTTCCATCTAAATATTTTAAATTTAGTTTTGTAAAACCTTTTGTTGTGAATGATGTTTGAAATAGTGGAGACAAACAAACTGTCAAAGGACAGTCTGTCTCTTGTCCCTCTTGGGGCAGTAGAACTGTGCCCTGAGAGGCCCTTGGATTAGCAGGGAAGGAGCTGTGTGATAGTGAAATGACATTGTGGTGCCATCTGAAGCAAAGCTGGAGCAGACTGCCATGTGAGCTCTATCCTCCTTGTGGTGTTCGTGGAATAGCCATTCAGTCCTGGTCTTCTCTGATGTTGCTGTACTCCAAAGCCTAGTTTGAAATCAAGCAAGTTATGCTCAGGCTCATAATGTTTCACAGAAACTAAGTAATTATTTGGTCTCAGCCATACTAGATAGATAGTGAGCCCTCTCACCTGAGAGAAGTGGTAATGCTGCTCTGCATCTCAGGATGTGCAGAGAAGTGACTTTATTGCATCATAAAACTGTGTGTTAGAATGTTTTGTATTGTCATTACCTATTTCTTCTGTTCATGGGAAACTTTGGCCTTGTCCTGTCCAGTTTCTGTGATTTCTGTGCTATTTTCAACCACTTGGGGAAAGTGGGATAGCTGTTATGGCCAAACAGAACCCGTGGGGACCTTAAGCTGTCTGAGGTAGTCCAGTCTTTACAACCTCGTGTTTAGCCAGGATGGATGGACACATCCATCAGTCTTGAATTTGCTGCTGTGAATCCTGTAGCTTTTGTGTGTTAGCAGTTGGAGTTAACAGATTAAGTGTTGGGGCTGAGGAACAGACTATTTAAGCAAAAGACATTAGCTTTTGTCTCGTCTCAAATCCCTGGCTTTGGATTTTGCTTACAGAAAGAAGCTAAGCAGGAACTTTTTCTTGGACAACTATAAATAGACTTTTGAGTTAATTGTGCCAAAACTGAATTGCTGTTGATTGGTACAAGACAGTAGTCTATAGAGACGTGATTTTTTTTGGCTTGCAATTTAATAGAAGACAGAGCACTTGACTGTGTATTTTATTAGGCATTTTGGACCCTCAGCTTTTGTTGGCTGAGTTTTCAGGGTAAAAGTGTGCTTGTTTGTAATTGATTCCCTAAGTGATAGTTAACTTCTGAGATTGTGTTGTTCATGGGTCACTACTTTTCTGCTTGTCTTTATTGTGCTTTGAAAAATTCCCATTGAAAATGTTACTTTTCCTTTGTGAATGTAAAGATGTAGATGATGGTAAATTGGAGCATCCAGTAGTTATTTAACTAGAAGTTTGAGTATTATAATTGGTAGTGATGGAAGGAGAATATCAAGTTAATGTGGTTTGGAAGTCTTACTAGACACTAAAAAAATTAACAAGTTCAGTTACCTTTATATATTGCTGATTGTTCCAGATATTCTTTCTAACACTAGAGTAGATTAAGAAAAGCACTACCAGAATTTACTGTTACAAGAGAAAAATCTGATTGTTAGAGATATTTTTTTTTATTTTCATAAAACCCCAGACTCTAGGAAATTTATGAGAGGAAGGAAATTTTCTTCACAAACTCTTTTGCCACAGCACTTGTGTCATTTTGTTAAAAATGGCTTGTTGGAAAACTTAGGTGTTCAGAATTGTCACTGAGTCTGTTCATGATTTTCCAAATAAAAGCAGAGCACAGCAAGAAAAACAGTGTCTTGTTCTGTAGGTGACTGCCAGTTCTTTTACAGGTGCAGCTTTTCAGTGTTGCCAGTGGTTCCTCTCTTTACTGAGGCAGAATTACATTTAAATGGAGGGGGCTGTGAACTTTGCTCTTCGGTGGCTTGAGGAGGAATTCACATAGTTTATCAGCACCTCAGTCTGATGCTGCTCACCTGCTGCAGGCAGCCCAGCTGCCAGGTGCAGGAAGAGGGGTTTAGTTCTGGTGCAGAGGAGGACTGGGAGAGGAATTTTAAGTGGAACTGTTTTCCATCACCACCTGCAGAGAGTAGATTGTAAGTTTGTGTTCATGACTGACAGTGCCTCCTTTTAGACTGCTGCATTCTGTTGGAGATCATAGGCCAAAAGGCACCTGGCATGGTGAGCTCTCCTTCCCAGGGCTGGGCCATTCAACAGCTTTTGTTTTGGCTGGATGTTGTAAACTTGCAGTGATGGAGAATTGATAACCCCTTTTGGATGATTAACTACCTTTGAGGTTGGAAAGTGTTTCTGAGCATGTGACCTTTACCTTGTAGCACAGTTCAGCCTTCAGCTGTCTGTATGTTCTGTAGTGTGTATGGAGAACATCTGATTCTTTTCTTCTGCATAGCAACCTTTCACATATTTGAATGCTGTTATGCCTTCTCTCTATAGGCATCTTGTGTTTAGGCTAAATAGACCTAATTCCTAAAAGCTTCTCTCATAGGTCATGTTCTCTAGGGCTCTGACCTTTCTTGTTCCTTTCCTCTGGACATTATCCAGTTTATTTATTTGCATCAATCCTCAAGTACATTAGTATGTTTATCTAGCATGTACAATTTTGATAAATGTGGAGGAGGGAGTTTTTTTGTTGCCTTACTCAAAATACAGTTTATGAAACCTTCAAATTTAGGTCCTAGGACAGCTGAAATCTTGATCAGACTCTGTTACAGAATAACTCTGTCATAGCTGACTTAATGTTTTCTATATAAGATGAGAAATACTGAAATACACTTCCATAGAAAAATATTTACAGGAAATAGTTTCTGGAATAAAACTGAAGATGGGGAGGTTGAAGTCTTGGTGCTAGCTTGTCTACTATCCTAGTCAGAATGGCTTGCTTCTCTGCTTCTTTTTTTTAATGTGTTTGAAGTGAATGCTGCTAATTTATAGAGATTCACAGTGGGTTTTTTTAAGGGTTTGCTTTCACAGCTCATTTAGGGCCAACACTGTTCATAATAACTGTTCTTAGTAATACTAACTCTGAATTGTTAAGCCAAGGACTGTCATCACGCTTCAGTTATTTACTTTTATTTTTTTCCATTGTAGTTTCAAAAATACTCTGGCACCTTTGGTGCCTTTTGTTTTATTTTTTGGCCATTTTAGTGTAAAATCATATTAGTTGATTGGTTTGATTTAGTGCAAATCTTTGTAAGTGCCTATGCATATGTATTGAGACATTGAGAAGGAAAGAAGGCAGAGCATTACCTGGACTGAGTGGGCAAGAGATGGCTTGTCTTTCATTTAGCACTAAGGCTTCCTTGTGCTGAGTTAAAGTATAGGCTTGTGAAACTAGAGCTTTAGAGTTGGAATGCTTTGTTTTAGTGTTTTGTGCTGTGATAGATTTCTGTAGGTATTTTGTGCAACTTGATCTGGTAAAGAATCCATCTTGATGCCATTCACTGGGGCCTTAAAAGATCCTCCCCCCACCCAGTATGTTAGAAACCCTGAATTTATTGGTGTTTGTAACTTGAGATACTTCAACAGTTTTAGTCACGACAAGCAGAAAAATCTTCACTTAAAATAAGTGAAGGTAACATGTTGGAGAAACATTAGATCACAGTTTGATGTCAGCCATGCAATAAGAACTGTGCAGGACTACGTTACAGCAGGTCTTCTACTAATGCTTATTTAACTTTTCCAGATTATTTTTAGAACGATTTTTGCAGAAGTAATAAGCTATCAAAGATGACTGTAGCACCTTCTCCCTTTTGTGACGCCAGAGTTTGGTAAGTGGGAAGAGAATTGCAGCAGTTGGTGTAGATTCAGTCTGTGACGCTTCACCTTTAGGTTTTCTTATAGCAATTGTACGGGTCACTTCCCTGGTTTCTTAGAATTTCTTTAAATTAGTGAGGACTTGACAAACTTAATTGCAGAAGTGCCCAAGTCGGTGTCACAGTAGTGCCGTGCTGTGAGTCACTGCTAGATGGCGCTGTGTGACCGCGCTGGCGCCAGCAATGGTGCTGGAACCCCTTCCTGAGAACCGTTTAAATTAACATTTAGCTTAAAAATGCCATTTTGTTGAATTGTATTTTCAAATTAGTAATTTAATTGATCCCACTAAAAATGATCTCCTGGCACAGGGCCTTGCTTTGAAAGGACTCAAAAGTTCAGAGGAAACCCTAGCAAGTGAGGTAAAATTTTCATTCCTTTCCCACAGAAATTATTAATAATTCAGGAGCATTGCATACATTAGGATTGTGTAAATATCCTAGAAGATTATTCAAAAAAAATGAGATCCACTGTCACTTCAAATATGATCGTAGAGGAAATTATGCAGTGAGTACTATGAAAGTCTTCTGAGATTAGAGGGATTTGTATGATTTTTATTAATTGATCATCATCCATATATGTTCATGCTCATTTACGAACTCTTTATTTTCTTGATTTTTGGAATCTTAGCTGGGTAAGTTTAAAGTAGTTTAAACTTTTTTTTTCTATCCTAACATTGGACTTTTGGTTTCAGAGTGTGCTACAGAATTGCAAGCAAGTAGCTGTTCATTGATGGAAAAGATCATATCCAAATAAAGCTTTCTGGGTGTGGTACTAAGACGCTTGCAACGTGATGCAGCCAGGGTTTCGTGTGTCCAATCAGGATGGCGTGAGGCTTTTTCATAATGATCAGCGTTAGCAAGAGGTTTTCACTGTGCGGGAGGTACAATGTGCTAAGCAGTCAGTTTCCTTTACTGTCATGCTTAAAAACATTTTAGAAATTTTGGCAAGGCAGATTTTCATGGGTCTCAGGTACGTACACACCAGGAAAGTTTGCATCTCTTAAAGATGTGGGTTCTTCCAGCAAAAGAAGAAAGTTTGCTTCAGCTGCAGCTTGTTATATGTATCATTAAAAAAAACCCAACCAAACTCCAAAGGGTCTGTGAAGTGCAAAAATGGCATTTTATGTTACCAGACTGCATGTTTTCTTTGTGCATGTGTGAATTTTTTTTTCCATTATTAACTATGTTTTACTTGGTTTTTGGGGAAGGGGGAACAGTAAAGTTGGTGAATGCTGTAGTTGTTTCTTGCAGTAATGATTACAAGAATTTATTTATTAGAGCATATTCTTCATTTACTTCCTGGTTTACTTGCTGGTTGCTGTCTTGGATCACACTGCTACTCATGTATCAGTGATTATTTGCATTGTGTGTATACAACATTTCTAGTTTGACTCACCTTCCTGGCACTAATTGAAATCAGTTGATAAATATGTAATTGAAGTTCCAGGTGTGCTAACTAGCACATACTAAAGGGAAAATGTGATATTTGGCATAACACTTAGGTTTATGGAAAAAAAAGGAAAAAAAAAATATTAGCAGAACAACTTTTCTTATAGGAAGATTCTAAGGAAATATTGAGCAGCAAAAAAAGTATTTTCCATTTCTTTAGCAGCAAAGACTTTATTAGAACCTGTTTTTTCCACAGTTATTGAGGAAAGCTCATTTGTATTGAAAAAGTCTTCTTAGGAATACTGTATACTAGAATGAAATGAAAAGTAGTTTCTAGCCATATATAACTCAAGACATTGAAGTTATGGTGATCTAGATTGGTTTGCAGTATGTGGTTGGATGGCAAAAGTTAGATGTTTTTATCTTTAAACAATGGAGCACTAAAGAAGATCTGTTGTCTTAGGTGAAAGTTTAGAAAACAATACATAACTCCAGGAAATATATCCATAGCTGCTGATCCCTGATCATGATGCAATGCTTGTGAGGTAGTTCAGTTTTAGTGTAAAATGTGTAAGAATTAGTTTAACATAATTCTCTTTCTTATTTTGCAGGTTTTCACAGCCTTTGGGTTGAAGCAGTAAGGCAGCTTCTAGGATGAATTAATAACATGTAGTTGATTCAAGTTGAGATCTTTCCTCCTGTATCTCAGTTAATTTGTTTCTGCAGGAAAATTATTTTTATAAGGAAAATAACATTTGTGCATGAACTGATTTATAGGTTTTTACTTCTTTGCAAGAACAACCTGTCAAGGACCATTTTTCCTTTTTTTTTCTAGAGATCTATGCCCAAACTGTGATTCAAGATATAATTAAAAAGGTCTGCATTTTTTGAACTTACTGTTGGTGGACACACAAAAAAGGAAAATTAATGCAAGCTGTAAACATTTTTCTAAATTATTGTATATATACAAAGGAAAAAACTTGAAAATCCCTCAGGATTAGGGTTGGATTTGTTGTTTTTTCGAGACCTTAGACACAGAAGTGCCTGCTAATCAGCCTCTCACCACTGCAAAACCTTGTTTTAAGCTTTTATAACTGTTTTTTTTTTTTTTTTTTCATTTTCATTAATGCAGCCTAGATTTTTGTAAAAGCAGTTCCATTCCTGGTAACGTGTACTTCAGGAACCAGGGACTAAATCAAGAATAATTTTGATGGGTGGAAAGTGTGGAACTAGTTAATGTCTTGCTAACATCAAGGAGTGTTTGACTTGTGAAACAAACTGTGTGGTATCTGATACAGAGTTCTACCAGTTACTTTAGACACTTTCCAGTATTGAAAACACATGTGCCATCTATGTTGCAAACCATATCCTCAAGAAACAGGTTCCTAAAATGATGGGTTTAAAGGCTGATGAATGAGGTGGATTGAAGATGTGTTTTAAATGGAGCTACTCATATGGCTTTCTGTATGCTAAAATATGCATTTTTAAACCTCTACAGAATCTACTGATTTTTAGCATCGTTTTCTATGGCATTGTTTCACAAATGTTTTCATAGTTACACCTTAAAGATAGAGTAGTGTCTTTGAAAACATCAGTCTGGAATAAACAATTGAAAGACTTCTTTGGCAAAAAGCCCCAAAGCAAAAAACTGTTGAAATGTCCTTGTTTAAATGTCTGTTTTAGTTGCTACATTAAAGTATGATAAACAAAGAACAACCTTGGGAATGCTCAATTATCTATCAAAATAGGTGTTCAAAATTTGTTTTTTCCATACATCCCATGCTTTAGATTTCTAAGTTAGGTCTGATTAGCTAAGTGAAAATACACTTGCTTTCCTGAAGCACCCCCTGGAGGTAAGGAATTCAAGTGTGTTGGCTTTTTTCCTTTGATTGTATGGGGAGTTCTGGTCCTAACTCAGGCAAGACACTTAAGAGAAATGCATAGTTTGAAATGGTATGAATACTTACTTATTAATGAGTTAGACTAAGTATTTTGTTTTGACCTTATCTTCTCAAATTGCATAAATCCTTTCAATGTTTAGTCAACCTTACAGTTCTGCAGAGTTTTTATGTGTAGAGGTAAGCATGTGAAGTGTGTTAATAAGTTACCATGAAAGTGATGTGTTCAGACTGACAATACAATTTCAAGTTCAGTTCAACTTCCACATTTTTAATTTCTTGTTAGTTAATATTTTATTTGGGTGGGCTCAAGGTTTTATATTTTAAGTTCAGAGCTTCTACAATGTACTTTTTTAGCCATGAATAAGTTAAAAAATTGATCCTTGTTCCAATTCTGCTTTGGCAGGTGTAATTTCTGTGTCTTTCTGATGTGCCTCCTGTGATAATTTTATTTGTGGATCCATACATCACCTTAAAGCAGAGAAGCAGGTACACAGTTCCTTGACACATCCTGTAAACAGCTGCAGATCTGTCTGTGCATCTGACAGTAGGCAGTATCTGCTTATTGGGCTGTCTTGCCACCTGCTCTTAAAATGCTATTTCTGTCTGAAAAGAAACAGATTCAGTCCAGTTCTGTATATATACCCTGTGTTTATACACCAAGCAGTACCTTACAGGCTAACAGAAACAAAGCAGAAGGTGGAGGAGCCACTTGGAGCAGTGACACCAGTCTAACATTCTGTGATGGAGCTGTGAACGTGTTTGTTTGGGATACCAGCACTGTGTTTTGCTGAATTCTGTCCATGTTGTCAAAATTCATGCATGATTGCTCTTTGTGTCTCTGAAAAGAATAAGACTATTAAAGTTTTTCCCTGATATGATTTGTTAAATATTCTTAGTATGTCCTTGTATGTTACAAAAACATGATGTTTTTGTTTTGTAAATAAATAGTCAAACTGAAATGTGCTGTTTTGTAACAAAAGTTTGATGCAACATTAGTAATTAACTATCATTTATAGATTTTCTTGCTGTTTAGCAATGGATTTTTCTCACTAGGAACCAAAATTATTTTAAATAGGAGAGTATGATGGCATTCTGTTTACTAAGAAAAATAAGCAGGTCAAATATACTTTTATATTTTTTTATCTTTACAGTAGGCAAATTAGCATTCTAAGTGTCAGGGCTGGTTCAGTTAAAAGGAAATATAAATGGATAGTTCCATACATGAGAAGAACAAGATACTGTACCCAGGGAAGGAAAATGCTCCTTTATTTCTGCTTACACTTGCAAAGACCCATTTCTCTGAATGCTGAAAACTTCAGAGCCATCTAATGATGAACAGCTGTTGTAGAAAAAGTGTAAGCTTGTGTCACAGTTGTGTATAATATTTGAATTTATAGATTTAAAGTGGCACCTGTTATCCAGGCTTTATTGTTTGACCATTAGGTGCAATTTAAACTTGAATCACTTCCACATGGGAGTCTCATAAAATAGAGTAAATTGTGTGGGATACAACATTATTTCAGCTTGTCCTTGGCTACAGTGTTCATCAGTTTAATCTTAATGCCAGTAAAGAGGTGAAGGAGGTGTAAGGGTGTGCACTATGGATGGTTTTCAAGAGAGAAAGGATTAGGCCACAGTTTAAGTCTCATTTCATGGGGCATCAGTATGAGTACAGAGAAACAAGTGGTTTCTGAAAGAAAGAGAGAATACTTTTGGAATTGTCATCATCTTGATGCTCCCTGTGGAAGGTTTAGTCCCTCAATGGGAATGGTAATTAAAAAGAAAGATTCTGGTTTTGCTGTCAGTAATAGAATAATTCTTCACTTTATCCTTAGTTGCTTTCAAATCTGAAGCAGAAAAAAGGACCTATTTGTCTTCTTAGTCAGAAGATCAATATCATTCTTTTCTGGAAGGTATTTAATGCAATTATCAGTTTCACTTGAGGAACAAACTTTGGTTTACATGTTCCATTTCAGGGATTTTGGGTATCCCCTTGTCCAGTTCATTTGCTGTGGTTGCTGTTAAGTTCTGAGTATTTGCATTCAGCCTGGTGGTCACACCATCATCTCATTCAGTAGCAAAAGTGAGATACAAGGAGTGAGTTAAGTGTGTGTGTTTTGTGGAGTTAGTGTTCTCTGTTGTTTGTAAGAAACACTGTAACTGAAGAACTTTGTGCACTGTTAAATGTCAGGATATTTCTGGGATTCAATATAGTATATATTTACTGCAAACTGAAAAACTCACCCCTGCAAGTATAATGTAAAAATATTAAGTTAGAAAAAAACAAACCCCAAACAGGTAGATATTTTACCCTAAAACTATGACAAAATAAATTTTTTACCAGGCTGAGATTGCCTTGACTTTGTTTACACATGCTGATAAGTGATATACAGATGTATCACTTATGAAAAGCAGTAATTTTCTGAAGTGACCAGAGACAAATATCTAACAGGGAATGAGCTTTGTTTATCACTTTTTCATTGCTTTGATATCTAAATGTGACATTATTTTGAAGAAATGTTTTGGTACCTTTCTTAGTATGTTAAATGGGTGCTGAAATCTTTAGTGGGCTGCCTTGAAAAAAATCTGTTGGTAGGTTGTAAAAGTAGAAATTGTTCAGAAAGGTGGTTTTTGTGAGGAGCCATTCAGATTTTGACAGAAGGTGGTCTAAGTCCTTCAGCTGCAGTGATGTTTCTGTATGGGAGCTATTCAGAGTAGATAGCCCATTGTGAACTTTTTAATATAGATTTTAATTAGAGTGCTATTCCTACCACCTGCTGAAGTCGAGTTGGAATGTCTGCTGACCTGAAATGAATGCACGTGTTCAGTATTAATACTGCATGTCTGGATCCAGACAGCAATCTTTCATTTTGACATGCACATAGTCAAAATAAATTAATGTTTAAAATCTGAATACTTGAAGTTCAGCCAGAGTGCATTCATAATTATCTTCAGACAAGTTTAAATGGAAATGCATATGCTATTTTTGTTCTTTATTTATAGTATGTGCAGGTAAAATTTGTGATGATGTTATATAAATGAATTATGTTAACTTGTTTTTTCCTATTTGTGAACAGTATTTATGAAAATACTTTGAAACATTTCAGTGACAGCATTCAGGTTCTGCATCGTTCAGTGTGTGCTGTGTGGGAATTTTTAATGTGTCTGGAAAAATTGATCTAATTTGTTTTCTAGTTGTGTATATACATATAATTAGTCTTAGAAATTATTATTTTGTGTCAGGAAGGTCTAAATGGTTGTAGACTTAATGGTCAGACAGTAAGCTTCTGTCTCAGAAGAAACATTCTCCAGTGAACAGCACTGTGGCCTTTCAGAGATTTGATTGTGATCACAGCATCCCCTCCTTTAATATGTGTATTCTTAAACCTCCCAGAAGAAGGTAGTTAGTCTAAATGTTGTCATTCATTCTATCCCTGGTCACACTACAGCAAAATTATTTTAACTCTATTTAAAAGAGAGCTGTACCTCTGACAACAGAAACATTTTGACACTACTTTTTGTTTGACTGTAAGTCAAGTGAAGTTCAAGCACTTAAGTACTTCTCAGTCTGTACAAAACTTTAAAATGTTGCAAAACTGAGGTTCATGTATGTGTCTGCAGAAATGACAATTATTGGCAAGAAAGCTGATTGATGTACTGCTGCATCAATTGCTTTTTACAGTAACTTGACAGCAAGATATCTTTCCAGTGATTCTTTTATTTTTGTTTGTTAAAAATGAATAAATAACCCTGATGATTAGTGGAGGTCATGTTCAAAGATTTGAAGACTGAAAAGTGTATTGGTACATTATCTATTTTACTTCTGTTGAGACTATAATGAACATAGGTCCAATGCTGTTACCTGCAGAGCAGTGTTCAACTCTAAGTAGTCCAGAGAAAGTGTTTTAAAAATCTGGAAATTATGAAGAGCATTAATTAGTCAAACAAATAGACTATCCCATCTCCCGAAAACTCCCCAATTTATTTTAAATTATTAACAAATATGCAAATGTTTGTGTTAGTGTAACTGCATCTGCACATGGATTGTGTTACCCTGATACTGGTTTTTGCTGGTAAATGTGATCTTGGTAGATTCACAGGAGAAATGTAAACAGAGAGAACCTGCAGTAAGTGAGCTCCGAATGGGAAGTTTTGCTGCTGGCCAATGAAGAATCTTTCTTCTTTTGCACTCATGATTGATGACTGCTAGCTGAACAAAGAATGAGCAACCAGATTTTTTTGTACTTAATTTTTACTTCATTAGATAACTTTTTAGCTTGAATTCCAGTTTTGCTGTCTAATTATAGAATGTGTTGAGTTTGGAGATTTATTGGTTAAACCTTCTGTCCAGTCTTTTATGTACCCTGTTTATAGTGTTTATGGGCTCACCTGATACTTTGCTTTCAGAAAGATTAATCTGTGGGGAATCTTACAGCAATTTTTCTTGTTTACTAGTTGACTGTGAATCTGTTTGTAAGCTATCTGCAGTGCAAAAAAAGATTCCTCACTTCTTCTTGTCTTAGTAGCCTCTAGAAAAAAGTAAATACTGCTTTGTGTCCTTGATTTTACAGCAGGATGTGTGATTGCAGAGCCATGTGTTTTTGAGTAATGTTGGTTTCATTGTATTATGCTTTGAAATAGTAATTATTTAGCTGTGTAATTATTTGGTCTTCAGGTGAAGAGTAACTGCATTTCTTATCTGCTGACTCTCTTAGTTGTCAGGAATTTTTCTTAAGTTCTTACAGCTGTTTGTTTTATTTTCTGCGTTACTTGTATGAGTAAAAAAAACTCAACAAAACCCAGCCAGGGATCAGGATGTTGGCAAATGTATTTCCATTATGCTATCTCATGTTCTTATATATGTATCCACACCTTAAGTTATTATGCAGTCTTCTTCTATGAGATTCTGCTCTAACAAAATGCAAGGTACCAGAATCACAGACTGAAAAACATCAACCATGGAAAGAGAGCACTGCAGATATGAAGAGTAATAATTCTCAAGGTTTTAACTATGACATTTCAGTAATTGGGTAATTTAAGTCTTCATCTTAATATGACATAAATCAGCAAAAATTTCTTTTTCTAAACTACCTTTTGGCCTACTTCTTCACTGGTCTCCCAATTCCTGGTGTATAGCAAACATTGGATTTCAACAGAAATTTTTCTTCTGTGTTAGCACTTTATGAAGAGAGAAGCATATAAAGTATGAAGTGCTTATAAGGGATGCTTTATGACTCTTTAATTCAGTACAGCTTTTGAATTTATGCAGATTTTCTTCTTGTTCCTCTTAAGCATCAGATAGTGGTCATTGCAAATATGTAACTAATAATCTCTGCCTACAAAGTAGTGCAGTAATAACACGGGGTTCTCTTCAGCAAATGTTACTGTGTCTTTTGCTATGGTCTGACAAGCATGACCTACATTTAAGAAAGCCCTCTGGGTCTGTCTGGTTCATTACTGTCTACTTGCAGATGCTTCTTCATAGATGGTTAGTTGAGATGCTCTTGCAGACCTCTTGGTTTATTTTGCAACATTTTGCTGTGGTGGTTTTGCAAATTCATGTTCTCCAGAAGTAAGAGCCTGGTTTGTTTAATAGAATTTATGTGGAGCTTACTTTTAAGCATCTCTCTGTCTAATAGCAATATTAAGAGCATATTCATTTTTATGTCACTGAGCTTGAGGTTGTTCTGGGTTGTTAGATGAAAGTAAATACAAATGAAATATCCAGTCTCTATTCTAAATTCTACTTGAGAGCCTGTTTTCAGTATACTGTTGGAAATGGCTTTGCACATAATTTCAAGGCATTTCCAGACCAGTGGATTTTAATAGTAAAGGAGACTGCCTTGTATTTTCTACTTTACTAATAGTAGGCTGCTTGTTGTAACTGGCATAACTTTTCGAGTTGTGTAGTAATGATCTTTAAATTCATCAATACTGCTTGTGTTTGAAATGCTAATCCAGCAGACTGTATGGTTTGTACAATTATTAATACTCTTTGTCTGTGTTGCTTAGTAGTTAAGAGGTTAAGCAGTTCATGGGGGGTGGTGGGGGCGAACAAAAGCAGTTTGCATTTTGTCAATTTTCAACTTCAGATATCAGTAAATCATTGCAGCAGCCTTCCTTATCAGTTGTTTGCACAAAAAAATAAGTGGAATGGGGGAGTGGAGAAAACCTGTTAGAGTTGTGTCTGAGGGGACCATCTGCTGTGGTTCCCAGTGTTGGCAGTGTGATAAGGGATAAGCTGTGTAAATAGAGGTACCACAAAAAAAGGCAGGCCTGGTTCAGGGAGGCATATGTATGATTTGGATTTGGGTTGATAAGAGCCTTAGAAAATCAGGGATCTTAGAGTAAAAGTCTGTTAAGCAGAGGAGTGATGTATTTAATCTAAAACTCCAGATGTAACTTATTTGCATGAGTTTGCCTTTGGACTAACTTTCTTCTGATTTATTGGGACTTCTACAAACAGAAAATATGGATGACTTGAATGGTTAATCCAAATATTAGTACAAAATACTGACAGTTTTGTGTTTTGGAAACGTTCACTAGGGGTTTATGTTAGTGCTTAATCAGCAAAAACAGATAAAGATTTGAAGAATGGCCAGCAATGTTAATAAATGTTTGATTTTTGGGGAATAAATAGCCAGGTGGCAGAATAAACTTGCCCATGTGAACAGTCAGAGGTTAAGATGATTGGTGACTACTCACCTGGCCACAGGTGTCTCTCATGTATCTCAATTTGATGTCTATATCTTAGACCTTTGAAAAGATGTGGAGCCTCTGGAAATGGGGAGGGGATTTCCTGAGCTTCTTGTTGGTCACACAGTGGTTGCTCATTACAGCAGGGTGGGGTGCAGGTGGCTGCCACTCCACCTAGAGTGTAGACAGTGCTGCATGGATCAAAGAGCCTTAGCTCTGTTTGGACTAAGGCATCTGTTACTAAAGCTTCTGTAAGTAGAGAGTTCCAGTTTAAATTTCTGTATTGGGGTCACTCATGTGTCTGGTTCTGTGGTGACTGAAGTACTGGAAAAGGGGAGTGCCTTTGCATTAAAAATGAAGTTAAACTTTTCACCTGTGAGTTTCTGTCTACTTACCACAGTGTTTAGGGGAAACATATGCACAGTTTGGATTTTTTTTATTAATACGAGGCTTTTGCTACTACGATTCCTTCAGCCATGTGTAAGACCTAGTAGGGTTGAATTCTTTGGGAAAACCACACATACAATAATGTTCTGAGGGAGGGAGAATGATGATGAGCTGCTTACTACTTGTCCAGGACTGTCTCCTTTTCCATCACACACACTCCCCTCTCCAGTAGCTACATTGAGAAGGTAATGATTTCTTTCAGTCAGTGATGATGTGTGAAAACTGAAAAGGTGCCAATACCATTGCCTTGCTAACTGCTGGAATGGGATATGCCACATTTGGGGAGACTTAGCCTGGGTGGATGTTGCCCAGTGGCTATGTGGTATTACTCCTTTGGGGTGGAGTAGCTGCTATGAACTATTACCCTCTGTGAGGGGTTGAAGCCTGGAATTTGAGGTACAGAGGTTTGGAACAGGCTGGAACCTGGAGTCTGTCTCAGACCTTTATGAGAAAGAAGGAAATGTTCAAATCTAAGAGAAGTTTGAGCAGGGCTGACCTGCAGGCCCATTTTCTTTCTGGTGACTATATATAATCTGAAGATTTCTATTGCCTATAATTGAACCAGTAACAGCATAAATGTATTTTTCTTAACTTTGGGATCTGGCAGCAGGTTTATAATAGCCCTGTTTAAAATATATCTGCTGGTTTCTCTGACAAATGCTCCCAGTCCTTTCTGTGCAGGGCTTTACTGATGTCCCTGTTGCATGTGCAAGTAAGTGATGCCTATCTCTGGTAAGATTTGCATCTGTGGTGTCCAGTGATGGGACAAAGGCAATGTGCATGAACTGAAATACAAGAATTTCCATTTACACGTCAGAAAAGACTTCTCTTTGTATAGTGATTTTGATCAAATCCTGTAACATGTTTCTTGAGGTGTAGAATCTCCATCCATGAAGACATTTAGAGCCCAACTGGCCACAGCCTTGAGCCAACCAGCTTCAGTTGCTCCTGTGGCTGAGGATGGAGGCTGGACTATAGGATCTCCATAGGTCCCTTTCCACCTCAGCTGATCTGTGATTTTACAAAATTCTGTGGGATTCAGAAGCTTTGAGATAAGGAGGAAGATGTTGGGGATGGGAAAAGACTTTTTTTTTTTTTTTTAATATAGATTTTATTTGAAGTCTTCTGAGCTGTGGGTCCTTGGTGTTTATATTTTCAGTCTGTGGGTCTGCACTTGAGTTACTAGGGTATCATGAGGTGTCTTTATCTCTCTCTCAGAGGAGGGAGGCTGGTTTTCCTGCTGGTTTTCCCAATACTTATGGGAAGCGAGGGAAGACATAAGAGAATTTTGCATGATTTTCTTTTATCTCATGGAAAGTGTTTTCCAACTTATCTTTAGGTAGTTTTTATGAAGTTGAATTCTTTACTAACCTAGGTGCTACTGTCTTTATCACTTTTTAAATGAAACTGCCCAAGTCTCAGTAAGGAGAAATGTGATTCTGCTACCATTTCCTTTGATCAAACTATGATCAAAACTTTAGAAATGATGTACTGTTTGGAAGAGTGGCTTCATTTTTTTTTCCTCTCAGTTCAGGCTCAGTTATTGATTATGTGTGAAATACTATTGAGTGATGAGAACGAGTTCAAAGTGAGCATAAAGTACTTCTTAAAAATAAATTTTCAAGGCTGAATGCAGCACTTTGTCTTTATTAAACCAATTGATGTTTCTTTTATACTCTTTTTGGTTTGTGAAGGTTTTCTTCTTTTTCTGACAGCCTTTTACCTTCATGCTTTGGAGACCTTCACCTTTTATTGCTAGGGCTTATACTTTCATAGATTCTCATCTTGGTAGAATATTATACTTCTTAGCAAGAGTTTCATAGTAAGGCTCTCCACACAGAATTTTGACTGAAATTAATGGGACACTTGCTACATGATAGAAATTGCTGGTTCTTCTTGGATCTTACAAGAAGAAGATATTAAGAGCTTGTCTTTTGTTGTAGGGGATGTGTAGGAAATAGCTCACTGCTGGTATATCCCTGTAGAAAGAGTCAAGTTTTATCAGAGGGACAAAATATGACCCACAGAGTTTAAGTGGGTACCTGTTTGTCATCTGAACAAGATAAATTATGTGGGTGTATTTGTACATGTTGCTTAAAATGCTGATTTAATGTATTTTCTTTCTTGTCAGCAAACATCTGGTATGCTAAAAAACCCTTCTCTCCTTAGGATATAAAAAAAAAAAAAAAAATCTAAGTGCTTTAAATTATTGAGATTCTGCTTAACTACATGTACATAATTATGAACAAATTGGTGGTTTAATTAATAATTAATAATTCTTTTACAATTAGATTGAGTGATAGAAAGCAATTGCAAGCTGAACTAACTGTGAAGTTATTTTGCACATTGTTCCTGTGTCATCTACAGCGTATGTTTATTAATACTTTCTTTTGCTATAATTTCATCTTGGCTTAATGCAAACTCCATGCATTATGAAAGAAAGCATTCTGTTTCATATAACCATAAGAACAGTATTTCAAGTCTGTCCTTATCTCTGGTCTGCTGCATTAAAATGATTACCAGAGAGGAACATTGTGGGTCAGATGCAGGGTTTTATTTTTCTTTATTCTGATTTGCTATGGACTTAAAAGTTTTTGTAGTGGTTTTGAAAGTCTGTCTTACCTGCAACAACATATGTTAGATGCTTGTTTCTTTGTAAATGCATCTGTCCTAATTATGTTGTATTATTTTCATGTTTTGAAGTCAAATATTGGAAGCTATGTAGCCAAAACCTACACTAAAGCTCCTACTTTTTCTCACTTGAAGAAATAAATGTAACCTTTCCAGGCATTATTTAATGTGCTGGAGACCTTTAAATAGTTTCAACACTGAGTTCAGCTTTCTGTTTGCTCTTTTCCACTTTCTGCAGTTTTTCTGAGATTTGCTGCTTCAACTAATAAAACTAATTAGAACTTGAAGAGTGCGATTTTTGCTTTTACAACAGAGTAATTTATTTTCCATTGAAAGTAATTTCCAAATGAGTGGAGTCTGTCAACCTGCTGTATACCTACAGTATTCTGACAATGTAAGCTGTCTAAAAGATGAATTGTGTTTGGGGAAAGACCACATGTCCTTCCCTGGCTTCTGTAGTGGAGAGGTGGACTAATGGAAGGGAATACAGACTGATGGAGAAGTGATACTTCGGGTAGCTTTTGTTTATTTTTTTTATTCTTTGCTCTTTCAAGTCATCTTTTATTTGTACTGACTTTAAAAATCAGTGTATGAAGCCACAAAAATGTAATTTGTTGGTTTCTTCAATAATACGAAAAAAGCTGTTATAGATGGAAAACATTTAAAAGAAATAATCATTATCAAAATGAAAAATTCTTGTCTTGAATTGCAATCAGCCAACATTGGTTTAGGTTGGTTAATTACTGTATGCTGACATAAGTAGTGTATAGAGAGTTTTGGTAAGAGAAGCAACAATGATGATTGAGTAACAAAAATGTGCAGTCAGGCACCTTTCTTTGCTGCTGTTCCAAATCAGGGCCACCTGATTTCTGCTGCTGGTGGCTGGGAAGCAGGAGGTGATTGGCACACAGATCCCTTCCCTTGTGGTAGCACATCTCTGGTGTCCTGTGCAAATGGGAGAGGGGTGTGGGCTGCTGGTGGGAGTGTTCAGGGGAGCAGGCAGCTCCCAGCCACTGCCCAGTGCTGGGACTGGGCATCAGCTGTGGGATGTCACTCCAAGCTGGTGCTGCAGTTCACTGCTCTGCATCCTTACAGCCACCCATTTGTGTGTCAGACCACGGAAAGCTAGGAAGGATTACTTGTTTTTACACATTGGTCCTGTATCTTCAGCCTTCTTGGGATACAAGAATATATCTTGCATTTGTATTTTGGTTCTAGAATGCAGGTCTCTGCTTCTGTGTCCTCTGAGGCAGATAGATCTAAAGGGCACATAAGGTATCATGCATGCCCTTCATAAAAACTCATGGAAGCAGTTTTGCTGTTTGTTTTAAGGTGCAAAGCTGCTTTTCCTATTTGCTTGTATTTAACTTGGGAATTAATAGAGGAGCTGAGGAACACATTGCAGGTAATCTGCAAAACATTTATCTCTGTGTGTGTGTGTGTGTATTTTGGTGCATCTTAATTAAATAGCAGTATGGATAACACAGTCCTTTATCCACAGTCTATCACAGAGGGCAGTTCCCTGGAATAAAATTTAGCGATGTTTGACTAGAAGTTTTTTTTATGTGTACAAGAAAAACTCCTTCTGCAGGGTCAGGAGGGTGAGTTTGGTCCCTGCTGTTCAGAGTTGAAAACAGGGCAGCTCTATACTGGGGGTCAGTTTGGTGGTAGAATGTTTAGGGGAGGTGTCTAGGGGGAAAAAGAGCTATCTCCACATAGGAGGAGAGGCAGGCAGACCCTCTGTGTTGGCAGTGCATGTATCTCAATTTTAGAACAGGAGGAAGCAGTGGGAATGGGAATGGCTGTCATTAGGGAATTGGAAGAGCAGGACCTGGTGTGTGTGCTTTGTGTAGTTTGGAGTGCCCCAGTGCTCAGCCTCACCAGCTCTTGCCACCAGCACAGTACTGCCAGAGTACAAGAACCTTAAACTGTGAGCTGCATGATGCCAAAAGCTGTAGCTTTGATACTGCTGTTTCAGAATGTACCAATTCTGAAAAAGTGTGGCATAACTAATTTGTTCACGTTTTGAATGATACAGGATTTTAACAGCAGTGACAGCATTGTGGTCTGGTTCCTTCATTTCATGCCATATGTCACACTTGTAATTTAATTCTGAAAAGTGCTTGCATAATGATTTAAAAGTGCTTTAAGTACTTGACAGTACATCATCAGTGGGGGAGAAGTCAGTTTGATTCTCTGTGAATTCCCTTCTAGTCCTTTCGACTAGATTATTCAGCACCTTGTTTTAAAGACAGATGACATGCAAGTGTCTTTTGAAAGTCAATTGTATAACTTGAAATTAGAAAGCAGTGCAGAAGTGTTAATGATAGCACCAGACAGAATATTGTGATGCACGACACAGCATGACAGACTGGTGCTTCCTACGCGCTCACCTTGCCACGGGGCCTTCGTGGTGTCACAGCTCCATGCTTCAATATCCATCTGACACCCAATCTCACAACCTCCAACCCCTGTAGCCTCTGCTGGGCTCCTAAGGCCAGCACATTTAAAGCTGAACGAGCTTTTGGATATTGACTTGGTCTCTGCTAAGCTCACCAGCCATGCTGGCGAGGCAAAGATGGTAACATCTGTAATTTAATAGGGTCGTCTTGTCATTGACTCCCTGAATGCTGAATATAGAGGGCAGGAAAAACCCCAATATTTTAGCCATCTAATGAGGGTTTTTCTTTTGATCAGTAAACTGTAGATTGTAGAGAGCTAAGCTTGGAAGGACCTATTTAACCTTTTTTGACAAATAAGCTATATACACATCTTGCATACTTTTATTTCTAGCTCTTGAAGACATCTGCTTCAGAGTTTTTCTTTTGTAGAGTATGAGCTCAGATTTAAAAGAAGCAAACAAAAACTTACCCAAACCTGCTGTTAGTGGAATCTGTGCTGATATGTTGGGATTTGAGATCTTCCTAGGACTAGTAGTTTTTTTGAGAGCTAAGCACTGGTTAAGTGAGGAAACTTCAGCTTTAGAGCATTTACCTGTGAATTTATGTAGAATATGTGACAAGTGTTTTCTGAAATTGCACGTTTTTCATCATTTATGCACCAAACCTTAGATTATGCCACAGGATTTGCTTCTTTCCTGTTAATGAGTTAGGCAGCTTAGTGGGGACTCTGTCTTTAGGAGTGCTATGCAAAAAATTAAGTGTATTTTGTATAAATGTATAATTAATTATCTTCCTTATTTGAAAAATGCGATTGCTTAAATGATAAAGCAGCATGGGGGCAATTTACTATTTTGGAGAGTTTATTTTTAGCACATGTCTGAAATTTGTTTTTTGAATAGCTAAACAATGAATGGCTCCAAAATCAGATGATGATTGTTGTTATGAAGATTCCATTCTCGTACTTTCCAATTCTGAAAGCATTTGCTATTTATTTTGTTTGAGTTTTGAACACATTTTCTAACATTTATTCAACTAAATCTTAATAAATTAGTGAAAATCTGCTTGCTAATGGACTAATGGTTTTGGTTTTTATGTGAAGTAAAAGAACAGAGGCTTTCATTGCTAAGTAGGTAATAGTCTCAGAGATTTTTGAATGTTAGCTGTTGACAGTCAGAATTTTATTGTGAAATGCTCTCTGTCCAGAGATTGGCACAAATCAGTTTTATATCTCTATATTAAATCATTGAAGTTCTAAAATAATTAATTTTGTGTATCTTTAAAAGAACCCCACTTTTTATTCTGTTACAAAGAGATGTTCTTTGTTTGCTATTATTCAGCAGTTCTTTTGTTATTAGACAGAACTGTTATTTTAAATCTGCAGGATTTCTCCTGAAAGTTCCTTTAAGCGCAACTGAGTTTTACTTGATTTGTTTTCTTTTGGATTGATAAGCCCTGAGGTAACAGAGTAAAACATGTCTTCTCTTCATAGTTAGGCATCCAAATACAAAATAGTAAGAAGAAGAGGATAGTTGGCCCCCCTGCCTGCCATCTGTGATGGCCAGCTGCTGGATTGCACTGCTTTGTGTTGGAGCAAAGGCACACGCCGCAGAGTTGCTGTGAGATGAAAAGCTGGGGTTGGCAGCACTGCTCCCCAGGAACGTGCAGCCTGCCTTGGGCTGCTTCTGTGGGGCAGGTGGCTCTCAATCCCTCACATTCCATGCTTTCAGCTGCATACCTGATGTTTGCATTGGCAGCACTTCCCACTTGTACTCCCGTGGTTCTATGTGCAGAAGCAGGTAAGTCAGTGGATGTCACTTGTGACCGTGTAAAGGCTTACCTGTGCACACCAGCTTGAATTCTTGCTGCTTTGGGCAAGGTGGCCTTCAGCCCACCTGAGCTGCTGCCATACCCAAGCAGAGCCTTTCTGTCCCTGCCAGAGCACTGAAATAGTCATCCACCAAACCTGGCTTAGATGTCGTTACTTCCCAGGGTACAGAGTAAAAAGGAAAGAAGAGAGGGGAAAAATAATAAATAATCCATGTGATCCATTGGCTTTCTGTGAACACTGAGATTTCCTGCAGACATTCAGGAAGGAATAGCTGTATGTAGTAATATTAATAAATTTAGTCTAGAATAATTATCAAGAGATTGAAGTTCTAGGGTTTTTTTTTTGTCTTTTTTGTTTGTTTTTTTTTTAAACTACTCTTTGTCTCAATGGATGATTAAATTATTGAGACAGAAGTTGCATATGCACACGTTAGGGCTTGCTTTGAAGAAAGTTGTGGGGAGGCATAAAAGGTTGTTGGAGAGATGGAGGAAAGAGAGACAGGAGGAGCAAATTGAAAAGTCTGAAAATGCTTGGTTTTGTGTCAAAAGTGTCTGATTTGAAAGATGGTCAAAGAAAAAGAGCAAAGCTGTCTTGAAAGTTGGGATTATTTTTCCTACTAGTGTCAAAAGGACCAGGATTGCTAAAGCTAACAAGCTAGCTTTTCCTTCTTTTTAAAAGGATAATAGTGACAAAAAAAAAAAAATTCAGGTTATCAGTATGGTGATTTGTCTGTAGTCATTTTAATTTTCAGTTTGATTGCACTTTGTGCTTCTCTGTTATGGCATGTGGCTTGGTGAGAAATGGCCAATTCTTTTGTGTTGCTTTTGTAGTTCTATGAATGCTTTTTTCCTTGATTTAAAGCAGTGCCTATGATTACAGTGGTATGAGCAGTGTTTTCTGAGTTACTGGACAGACATGGCTAATTAAG
Source organism: Erithacus rubecula (assembly GCF_903797595.1). Lineage (NCBI taxonomy): Eukaryota > Metazoa > Chordata > Aves > Passeriformes > Muscicapidae > Erithacus > Erithacus rubecula. The sequence continues at coordinate 59,597,061 of NC_136689.1, read as the reverse complement.
GGAGCTGTGAAAATGAGGTTCGATGTCGCGAATGATCAGTGAGAAAACACGCAAAAATGAGAGTTTCAGCTCATGCTAGGTGAGAAACATTGGAAGGGATATGACTTGTTACACTACTGTGTTGCTACTGTTGTGACAGGCAGCTAAGTTAAAACCACAAAAAGCTAGATTTTAAAATACAGTGCTTTTGTACGTGCTGTAAGTTTAGCTCCTGAAATTCATTACTGCAAGTATCTTCAGGGCCAAAGACTGAGGAATGAATTCATACCTCATAAATTAGGTGAGGTATCATTACCTGTGAGCCTAGAAGCAGCTTCTTTCATAACTCACTTGCTCTTATGTGTTTGACACCTTTTGAATGAGCCTGTGTGCCCTTCTGCCAGACTGCTAGACAAAGAGAGACTGGCCAGCATGTCAGCAATGAGGAGATTGCTAAGCAAGAGGTGCTTGCCCTATACTATTAGTATTTTGCATCAGCTAGCTGTCCAAAGAGTATGTGGAAGAAGTTGTAAGGATTATTTTTTTTCAGATAATGTTATTGTAATTTATGCAGCTTCCAGTGCAGAGAACAAAAATGTGGCTATTTTATGAAATCACTGGCTTTTAACAAACAGCAATAATACTAAGTAAGTGTGAAAATTCTTAAGAAAATTTATTTTCTTCATGGAGAGTAAATACTTCTTGCACAGTGCTAGAAGGATTTTTCAACTTTTGTAAATGTAGCTGGCATTTGCCTGTCAGGAAGATGTTAAAATGCTTAATAATATTTAGCATTTACAACCTGTACACACAGCTTTGCTTCATACTGTACTGCTTTTACTGTCTTTGTTCATCACGTGGGTGTTGGACTAAACTTCTTTGCTTTTGTATTCCTAAAACATGTGACTGTGTGTAAAACAGAGATGTATATTGCCACTGCCTGATCCCAAAGCCTGCTAGAGAAAGGAATTTACATATGTCTCTCATGGTATACTTTGTATCTGTGCCTATACCTCTTTGAATGAAAATATTATAGATAAAATTTATTTTCTCCTAGGTGAAGTCTCTATTTGGTACAGAAGTGATTTCAAAATGACATGCAGTCATGTGTAGAGAAATGGGACAGTGCTATCTAGTACAAAACCCCCCATGTTGTGTAGAGTTTGAAAATGTTTTATAGGTAATTCTTAACAGTGGGCCAAAAGCTTAAGGAATAAAAAATGGTGGCAGCGTCTGAGCAGATTTTTCTCCTAGAACTGCTCAGGTGAAGGGAGGAGGAAGTGGATGCTTTTCCATGCTTGCTATTGAGTTTTTCAGTCCTTTGGTTTCCATCCAAAGTACAGATTTACATAAATGACGAAGGAAAAGTTAACCATTAGTTAATTGGTAAATAAAAATACTTAGCAATTATTCTTAACATGGGAAAATGTGAAATTTTAGAATCTGCAAAAGCCTGTCTTAAAGTTGCACAACTACTTAAGTATAGAAAGAAGTATATTTTGTAGTTAGCAAAGAAGGATTTTGGTAGAGGTTATAGCTTACTTAGAGACTGGAATTCAGAGCAGGCTATTATTTTATGAGTTTGAAGTTAAAGTTGTGCTTCTTGACTACAGTAAAATAGAAAGCAAGTAGCTTTACGTAACTATGCTTAACCTTGAAGCCTTGCTGTCTTACTTTTCAAACCAAGCTGATATTCAAAGCTGCTTAAAAGCAGCAAAGTCATCCTAAAGATAACATTTAATCTTTGCAAGTGTTGAAGTGGTGACATGTTTTGTGGCTAGTGTTGTTGAAAGACTGTAATGGTTAAGAATTTGCTATTATTCATGTGTTGGCATAAACTTCAGCATGTGACTTTATATTACTTTGTCAGAAGCTACTGTTTATGATTAAAATTGTTTAAAGAAAAACAGATTTAATTTTTAGCATTTTTTGTTCTTCCATTGTGTCAAATGTTACAATTTGGTTGGAAGAAAAAGACAGGCTTTCAGCAGAGGAGGAAAATATCTGTTCTTCTTCAATGAAGTGTTAATGTAAGTTTTTAATCTGTTTTGGGCCATTTTTCAGCTTCAGCAAGCTGCTAGTCCGAAATGACTAGGACACTAAGATTGAAATGAGAGATAGTGAGCTTTTTTGTTCCAGTTAGGAATGATGCAGAAAAATAATATTTTTCTCAAAAATAAAATAGTAACTTCAAACATTTTCACTGACATTGTGAGAATTTCTTCAACATTTAGTATTGATTCATATATAAAAGAGGAAAATAAAGTTCTGTTTGAGCACCATTGAAAGTATAGTTTGTAACACTGAAAGATCTTTTCCACTTTTTTTGTGAATTGATATTTAATGAAATGTTAAGTGTTTAGCTTCCTTTATTTTTTCAAATGGAAGATAGATTTTCTGTTGAACTTCACTATTGATGTTTTTGAAATACGTTACCACTGAATTTGAAAATCAAACAATTTGAAATCTGAATAAATAGATTTTTTTTTTTTTTTTTTTTTAAGTAAGGGAAATGAAACTTACTCTAAGTGCTATAAGGTAAACAATTTGCTGGTGCACACTTGATCAAAATTAATTTGAGTGGCTTATCCTGCCAGCCCACTGACAAGGTGGTTCTTGTGCTCAAAAGTCTGCTGGAGTTACTGGGAGTTGGTGACATGGCATTGGAAACTGAGCTGCAGTAAAGTGCCTGCACATTTTCCTACAGCAAACATTTAAACACTGCCTTGAACTGCAGTGGCATCACTGGCTGGGGAATGTGTCTGTGCTGCCTGTTGATGTTCGGCTTTCCTGCCAGTCATCTACTTTTGTATATAAGCTCTTCTTTGTAAATAGCATTGAGGGTGAGATGGCACCTTCAGTAAATCAGTTATCATGGGAGAGGGCATGGAGTAAGTTTGAAAAGTTTCAAGTGCAGGTTTGAGATTGCCTTTTGACGTTAAGTTACAACAGATGTTGGATTTATTCCAAATCCTTAATAAGAGATGCGGGTTATAGTTTCCACTTGGCAAGTTACCAGCCTGAAGAAAAAGGCTTCTATTCATGCTGTTATAATGGAAACTATTCTCTTTACCTTAGTCTTCCACAAATGCAGCTCATTTAGTGGATAAAAATATCTCCTCATATTCAGAGATTTCAGTCTCCTGGTTATTCATGGCTAGGCTGGTTTGTTTCGGAGGTCTTGGGCAATACAGGCAGATCTGTACAATAGTAAGAAAGCCTCCTTTGAGGCTTGACTGATACCTTCTTGTAAAGTAAAAGCAGCTGAAGAGAAGTCTGGTAGTGGCCTTAGTGAGTCATTTGTCCTTCCAGGAGGAGTACTGACTTAATCTTGCAGCATCACCTGCTGTACTTGGCTAGCAGGAACGGCTCTTGTGCCCTGGGCAGCTTCTGGGCTGCTCACTTTGTGCAAGGAGGCCAGGATGCTGGAATGGTAAGAAGAGCAAGACATACTGTTCTTTTTGGCAAAAAAAAGATTATTCACCAGAATAATTTTTAATTCTGTATGTCTGTTTTACAGAGGAAAGCCCTCTGAGGGCTTGATGCATCACCTTTTGAAGCTTGCTGCATGCATCACCTCAATGCATTACAGTGTTGGAGATGCAGATCTACTGCTATGATGTGAACAGCAGGCAGAGATGTAGTTGCTCTTCCAAATTATTTTGCTTTATACATCTCATGTCTGTTCCCCAGTCAAAGAAGCCTTCAGATACAGCCTTCTAACAATAGCATTTAAACAAAATTCAGTGAGGACTGGCACAGAAAGCAGGAGAGTTTTGAGACATTGGTTACAGGACAGTTAAATAGCTGCTTTTATTTCAAGCCTTACAGTCCAGTGCTCTTTTGCAGGGTTGATACTAGCTTGAGCACTGAAACTTCACAGTGCTATAGCTGACCCTGGCTTTCATGATCTCTACACCACAAACTAAAAGAAGGTTGTAATTTTAAAAACAGTTATACACATGCAACCCACATTATCACTGCATCATGTTGCCTGCATGGCACATCGTGGCCAAACAAAAGTCAGCAATGGCAGACATGTAATGGAAGAAGCCAATTTCAAAAATTTGAAATGTGTAAGAAACACTTAATAGAAAATGCATTACTTCAGTATTAATCTGTAAAAACTGGTCTAAATTATTCATATGCAAACTGTTTTGATTTTAAGGTTTTCATCACTTCACGCATTTTAGACTTTATTCAGTCTGTTTGGTTCGTTCTATTAGATGCTAAACATGCATGTGCTGTCTTTCTGACTTTTAATAACAATGATAGCCAGTTGCATTATTCCTCTGAAGTTGAGGATGAAAATGAGGAACAGCGAGTCTAAGGAAAAAATAGTAAAATCCAAGTCTGTAATTCTAATTCAGAATTCTGTTTTCTTTTGCTGAAAGCTAGTTAATAGAAGTCCATAATTTCAAAAGTCCATCACTTTCTTAGTCTTATGGTGATTATTTCAGGTTTGGTGAGACTATATTACTGTCTGTTGAGGTTCACTTCTACTTCAGTATCATTCCAGACTTCTTTTTCAGTATTTGCTGAGGATGTCTCAGTTACAAATAGCCTAAAACAGAAACATTTTTTCTCATTTGTTAACATATGGGGTCTCTGATGCTGCTGCCTGATTAAAAAAACCCCTATAAATAGAGTTAATTTGCCTGAAAAAGTCATGGCATTTGAGAAAATTAGACATTATGATATCTCAGTAAATCTGCAGTGCTACCTGAAGTCTCCTAATTTGAAGTTTGCATGGCATTTTAGGAACATTTTTATTCTTGCACTGTTTTGTACTGATTGCACTGTGTACTCAAGTTGCATTGTTTCAAAGGAATTTAGGAGGTGGTGCTACACATGCTTCATTTGGAGAAAAATTGTGTCCATTGAAAACAGTCTAGCAAACCTCTCTTAATCCAGCATTAGTATGTCCTCATGGAGGAAGCATCCTTTCTGAATGTTTCAGTTTGACCCAACCCGTGCAAACTTGTGTTCATATGCAAACAGTCTGTGTGTTATATAAATATGACCTCCTTTATTGTTTGATGTTTCTCAAAGTGGTTTCTTTTGGAATTTGCCTAATCACTTGCCTTGGCATTTTGTGTTATCAGCAGTGCGGATGTTATGGTTATGAAAAATATTACAATGTGCACAAAACACAGAAAGGTAGTGTGATAGGCAGTGTTCCCAGGTTAAAATCTTTCATAGGTATTTGCATGCATTTTGAATATTGAGTATTCCCAGGTTAAAAACTTTTGCAGGTATTTGCATGGGTTTTGCATAGTGAAGCATTCATGTGCTTATTAGCCCTGCACTGTACTTGCAGTTAAGAAATTTGCATATGATTTGCTTTCTGTTGAGTGAATTAAGCTTTACACAGAATTCAGGGCATTAACTCTTTTTATGCATGACCTATTACTGGGTGGAAGGCACTTGAAAGAAAATCTGGTACTACTTAGCATTTTGTAACAAACACAAGATTTAAAAGGGCAACATGAGTAAGAAGTGTTTCTATCAGGAATACCTTTCCAGAGCACATGCGTGTGCTGGCTGGCACGTTTCCAGATTTAATTGCATTTGTGCCTTACCAAGGACTCAAATTTGAAGCTTGTTCTTCATAGAAGATGCAGTTACAGAGTTTGTGTTGTGTGTGTGAGTTTTGTTGTAGTTTTCTTCTTTCTCTCCTTCGGTTCTTCCATTCATTTGTTGCAGAAGCACTGATTCATTGCCATGTTTGTGATTGATAGCATGAGCTGTCGATTTGTTGTGTTCTTGACAGTAAATTGCCATTTGTGTTCAGAATATTTCCTAGTTAATTTTGGCTTCCTTTTGAAGCATAATCAATATTCATTGTTCTTTCAGATCTACAGGCTTGAATTGATATTACTCAAATCTTTGAAAACTTACTAAAATCCTGCACTTTTTCAAAGACTGGTGGAAAATAATTGTACTTGAAGCCTGACTTTCAAGTAACTAACAAATTTTACTGTGTGGTGCTCTGTAATTCCACAATATGTGTATAAAAATCCTACCTCTGCATGTAAAAATAATCCTGCCATGTACATATGACTAGTTCTTTTTGAGCTTGATTTGCTTTCAGTAAATTCTAAATCTTGCTGACTTTTTTACTTTGGTAATATCGAGTATGCTTGCTAAACAGTAACTAATTTTCATATTAGCATATCCATGTAGGACAGCCAGCTTTTTAAAACATATTCATAGTTCCAGTGCCCCTACCTGCATCTTCATGGCCTTGTAAAGTGGTTTCCCCTGTTTTGGCTGCATCTGTTGCTGTAGGCAGCAGTGCCAGTGTGGGCAGCTGCTGTTGTGTTCCCCTGCCTGCCCAGCTGTGCTGGTGCAGATGTGCTGCATCCCACAGTTCACTACCAACAGAGGCTGTCCTTTGGCCTGCTGCATTTTATTTTTTTTCGTCCCAGGTTAAATAATTTTTTCTAGTTGTATCATTCCTGTGAAAGGGTGGTATGAGAAAGAGGCAAGCTGCTAGAGCTTGGGCTGCTACTTAAGGGAGGCTTTCTGAAGCTGTGCCCCAAGTCTGTTCACTGTGTAAATTAAATGTAAATTGTGAGAGGACCAGAGAATTTCTGTAAGGAATGAAATGGCTGGTTTTACACAATGATTTACTGCTGTTGCTGGTGGTTGCATGTTTCTTTAGCTTTGCACACTGCACTAGGCAGAACAATAAGCTGTGTTTAAAGCCTGAGCTTTGCCTGTGGTTTGCATATTTTGTCTTTGAATACGTACTTGGAGTTCATAAGAATAAGTTCAAAGAAAGTAACTTTTCTTTTTTCACATGCTCATGCTGATCTTGAAATATTAATTTATTTTCCCTACTTAAATGATTAACAGGAAAAAATAATAATAACTTTTTCATTACATTGGTTGATGTCAACACTGTATGAACATCAGAAATTCAAAGTAGATCTGATTATGCAGGAGAAAGTATATTATGTAGTCTGTCGGTGTACCTTGAAGGGGAGATGTGTTTTGAAACTTATTACAAAACAGATAAATATGCATTTTCTCCAAGAAATGTTCTTTAACTTTTGTAACTGAAAATCAGTGTTAGTGATTCCAGAAATAATTTTCATATCTGCAGTAAATTTTTTTTTTTAAACTACTGAGATTGAAGAACTACTCTAAAAATAATAGCAGAAGTGAATGAGAAAGCTGACCAAAAATCATCAGAGCCTTATTTTATTCTGTTTCTGCTGGTTTTCTCAACTGACCCCTTTTGTAACTGTGACCAGGCTGCTTTGCTTGCCATTCTGTGAGCATGAGAGAAATGCCACAACCAAAAGAGCTGAATTCTAGGAACTTCACAGAATTATTTGTGTAGTTTGTGACAATTACATTTACACAGTGTATTTAAATAGAGACACATAGAATGGTGTCATTGGAGGCAAAATTTGGTAACAGTAGGATTATGCACAAAACTCTGTCTTTTATAGGGAGGGTATTCTTTGGGATATACCTTGGTTTAAATTCCTTCTCCTCAGATGCCTGAATATTTTGTGTTTAAAGCCTCTGGACATCACACCTTTAGTCAGGCAGTGTTTTGGGAGCTGGTTTGTGCTTCCTTACATGTGCTGTCATCTTGGTGTTTTTGAACTCATTCTCCAGTGGTGTAAGGTCATGGATAAATGATCCTGTTCCCGTCTGCCTTGTACTCTTTATTGTCTGAATACAAATTAAAAATCTTTATCTGACTATTTAGAAGGTGTTACTGCTTGTTTTTAACCTCTGCACTGTGTAAAATTTTAAATCTTCTGGAAGAGAAGCTAAGCAGGATTTTTAAATTTACCACCACATAGACCAAACCTATGTTGTGTATGTTAGCATTACAGCTAGCTATGTTAGCATTTCACTCTCTCCTGGAGAGTGAAAAAGATAAAAATAATCATCTTCTGTTACCTGACATGGCTGAATGTGGCTTTGTGAGCATTGCAAACACCTTGGTCCCGTTAAGAGTATCTGGTTTTTCACTGAGGACTCTGGTGCCAGAGGAGGGACGACTTACGTTGCATTTTGTTTAGTTAGTGGCTAGTTTCTTTTAAAACACTGAGCTGCCTGGGATCTGTTTTACAAAAAAACTTGGATTTCTAGACTGTAGGAAGAGGGTACCCTTGAAAGCTGTCTCAGTAGAAGTTACCTCTTTCAGTCAGAGCTCTGTAATTGAGTTTGCTTTTTCTGTGGTGCTTAGCATCTGCTCCATGAGACTAAATAGCAGTTCCATTTTTCATTATAGGTGTATGATTTCAATTGTATTTTAATAATTGCTATAGCTTTTATGGCTTTTTTTTGTACTGTAGGTATGTGATTGAAAGAATTGTGTAGGTAATGTACCTGATTTCAAGATGTGTAGCTTCTTAAGTGGATCCTCCCCCCTCCCCAGCACTGGTGAGGGCACAACTGGAGCACCGTGTCCAGTTCTGGGCTGCCCAGCAGAAGACAGGGAGATAGTGCAGTGAAGGACCATGAAGATGATTGAGGAACTGGAGCATCTCTCTTATGAGGAGAAGCTGAGAGAGCTGGGATTATTCAACATGGAGAAGAGAAGGCTTGGAGGAATCTCATCAATGTGTATTAAATACCATAAGGCAGGGTGCAATGAGACTGGAGCCAGACTTTCAGTGGTGCCCAGTGACAGCCAGGAACCAGTGGGCATCCAGTGGCACAGCATGTTCCTTCTGAGCACCAGGAGACACTTCTTTTACTGTGAAGGTGCACAGGTTGCCCAGGATGGTGATGGAGTCTCCATGCCTGCAGATATTTAAAAGCCATCTGGACATGGTCCTTGGTAGTGGCTGTGGGTGCCCCTTCTGGATCAAAGGATTTGGATCAGATGACATCCAGACGTCCTTTTCAAACCAAACTTGCTGTTGATTTTTGAGAGAAATTCTGGTGCTGTGTCCTCCATGCATTGCTTCCTTATAGACAATTCAGATTGGGTGATGTGTTTCTGCTGCATAAGGTAACAACCTTAACTCTGCCCAAGTATTGTGTGTATTTGTGTACTTTTCCCACAAAAAAAACACCAGTCTATAAGAGCAGGGAGGCTCTTAACTACCTACTATGTGTTTGATGTATTTTTAGTGTTGTAAGCCTATCCTGGGTTTTTTGGTAAGAGTCTGAAGCAGGAATGAGCTATGCCTATATGATTAGTATGGGAAAGAAAGAAAAAAAAAAGATTGATGAATATTTATCTGGTGAAAGGCAACTTGTATTTTAGTATTCAATATAGTTTTGCTCCAAATCAATTTTTGTAGTTTACTGTGGAGTTGGTGTGCATTTATGTGACACATGGTCAGTATATGTAACTTAGAAATCTTTCCATGTAAGCCCAAAAATATATTCATTGTCTTATGTCCATCAGCTCTTGAGTTTGTTGGCAGCAGAATGGGATTGTTTTAGGATTCAAGAATCAATTTATGTTGTCTGAAGCAATATCCTGTTGAATTGTAGTGTGTTTCACAAATTGTGTGTACTTGACTTGTGACAAACTGTTCCATGATATGTTGTAAACTGGTGTAATGTCAGATATTTGGAAGGCAGGAGACAGATTATCTGGAGCAAATACCAACCTGTTCTTGACATTTGTGAACTAGTTCATTAATTATCAGAACTACATGCATAAACCTCAGCAATATTCTAGGATCTCATAATACTAATTTCATGTGACAGGAAAGCCACAGGAGAATAGGAATATGGTTTTAGCATTGTGTCTGAGAGAATTCATTGTTTTCAAGTAATAGTAGCTAAACACTGGTTTTAATGTAATCATATTTTGTAAATTTTTAAAGACCACTGTAACTTTCTGGGATGCTTTATGGTTTGGTGAGTGCCCCACCAGATTGGACTGCATCTTTTGTGAGGAGTCTTGGTGGCTGTTCCTATTTTCATTCTAAGGTGGTTAATTGCCTTTGGAAGTGCTAACACAAGATTTGGAACATACCCCACAACAGTCTTTATAATCTGTACAACATTTATGGGTAAGGCTGATTCTGTTTTATTACATAATAATGGAAGAAATAGATGTGCCTTTGCATGCACAGACATAAGGTCTGAAATAAAAACAGCTGACTTCCAAGGTAAATAAAGGTTGAGAATGGCTGTGTAGTCACATCCTTCAGAAAAAAGGACAGCGGAATTTATGGTGGGGCCAATGATAAGGGATGATAAAAGGGTTCTCTTTGGGGAAAGAAGAAAGTTTAGCTTGTTTCTCATAAATGCTGAGTTGAAGTTCTCTTGGAGAGGGGCACAGAGGCTTGCTTTTCTGTGGGATGTGTGGTAGCTGATCTGGCTTCCAAAGGTGGTGAATTGTCTCACTTGGGTGATTACAAGGTGTAGCATGGTGGCTGTTGAGGCTTTTGGGGTGTGTGCAAGGATGCTGTTAGGTAGGCATTGCTGGTCAGTGTCTCTGTTAAATATCTGGAAATACTGCTGGGTAGCTCAGGGTGCTGATGAAATAAAGTTGCAGGCGTTATTGGACGAGTGTGCTAGTCCTTTGGGTTGCTGAGAGTTCTTAGTTTGTAAAGGTTTGTCAAAAACTTGCTTTCTTCCTGAGGGAAGCAATTCATACTTTGTCATTTCTCTATGAAATTATTCCCTCTAGTAAGGTGGTACTTAAATTTCTGAAACCCATATGCTTTATATTAGTTTGTGTTAATTCAATTTCCTGAGAGGTCTGGTGGGCAAAAAAAATCAGTTTCCAATTTGCTTGTAGATCTTACTATACATTGAATGTCACGATGGTTTTCATAAATAAACATTTATTTGTCTTTCAGATCAAATTCACTGCCAGTCTGGTATAATTTAAATGCTACCACTTTCAATTTATCATCATTAGTTCTTAATCACAGTGAGAATACATTTCTTGCATGACTCCTCTAGTTGTCCAAATGCTTGTAGTGTAGCTCTGCAGAGTATTTCTGGTAGTGCTTTGTGTTGTGAGGCTGGGGACACTGAACTTGACATGGCATGTTTGGATACACTTTGAGCAAAACCAGTGTATTGAAAAAGTGAAGATACATGTGTATTTGGACTTCATTTGATGCATCAGAAAATAATGCAAAATGTACTGAAGACAATGTTCTGGCTAATAACTGCATCTTGTGGTAATAAATGCATAAAAATAAAGGATTCAAAGATCATATAAATTTTTTCTTTTAAACACAAAGGCAGTTTCTTTGAAGGGATTAAAAAACCCAAGCAACCGAATAGCTTAGATTGTACTTTACCTCTAGACTGACACATGTTGATTATTTGTACATATATTGGGCTTTTTTGCATGTGTGGGCAAAAAACGTAAATACCAGTTCGGATTACTTCTGCTAGTATGATTCCTTTAACATTTTCATGTGTGGTAAAAAAGACACTTGATGTACAGTTAGCAAAGGAAACAAAAGCAACCTGAAGACTTCATTACCATATTATTTGCATTGTATTAATAAAATTAATTAGTAAAAAGCAATTATGAACAGTGACTTTTTAAAGGAATAATGCTCTCTTTTTCAGAGGTACTGGTGTTAAATATACACCTGTTTGAAACAGGTGTTGTAAGTTTTCCTCTTTGAGGCAGTCATCCTGATAGTGTATATCAAATTTGTTCCTGTAGTACGATAGAGACTCCTTAAATCCCTATGTTGAGACTGAAATCTTCCTGTGAAATCAAGGGTGGCATGTATAGAATATCTGCATTTGGCAGAGTGGAATGGGAATGTTATGTGTGGCTTTTACTTGCTTTTGTAAATGGTTTTAAGCAATTAAATTCTACCACTTAATCATTTATTTCACAAACCATCTGTTTCAAATGGATGGGTCAGTAAACATACCTGCTTATATATGCTACTGGTAATTTTTCCAGTCATTAATTTTGTATGGGTTTTGTTGTGGATATGTTGAAAAAATGTACCCTTCTGTGATTTTACTCTCTGCTTCCTAAACATGGTCTTAACCTTTGTCTGCTTCCTTCCTAATCTCAGAGGCTTTGTGAAAATTCAGAAGCTGTTGATATTATCTTTCATGTATTTGTGATACACATTTATTGCCCCTATTAATTTAAATCTTCAGCCTGAGCTTAATGATGACTGATCTGTACTTTCTTAGTGCCTGCTTTAACCTTTTGAATAGTTCAAGCCTTGCAAGAATTTCTTGAAGTTACACCCTGCCTGAAAGAATAGAGATCTTCATTAAATGTCCTCATTTAGGACTTCAACAAATGCTGAAACAAAGCAGAAAATGTAAGAAAAGTGAGGCAGCTGTTTATTTTATGACACTTAAGTAAGGCTTTGCCTTTAATATTAACTTCTATTTTTAAGGACAAAAGTTAACTATAGATTGAGACTGTAAAAAGATAGTGGGGAACAGAAATATAAGAAGTCACTCAAAGTTTTGAAAAGGGGCTAATAATCCGTTATAAGTGCTGAATATTGCATTTGAAAGTCAATGCTGGGTCTCAAGTAACCTCAGCAAAAAATGAGGAGTTGACAAGAACACTGATGGTATTACAACCTGAAAACAGTTGATTTTAAGTTGTTTTGGTTTTTGTTTGTTTTTGTTTTTTTTTTTTTTACAGTGTTCAAAAAATAGTTTCTTCATTCCATCTGCTGTATTTCGATCTTGTTTCTACTTAACACTGGCTAAGTTGTGAATAATTAATGTCCTTTTGTGCAGGTCATTTTTAAAGAAATTACACCTCTTTTCTTGACTGTTTGCTTTGGTCAGAGGATGTAATTGTGTTTTGTGTTAGAGTTTGCATTTGTTGGGGAGTCTGAGCTATGTGTACAGTTTAAAATCAAGTAAAGCAACTGTAATAATTATTCTGACGATCCCATTGCAATTATGAATTTAAGGATTACATGGAATGTGACAGAAATACATTACTCAGCATCAGGAATACCAGGCTGTGCAGGGCTTCTGGATTTGAGTACAGCTGGTGGTTTTACCTGCAGGCTGGAGAGTCCAGAAGAACTGAAGCCACTCTCTGTGGGGCAGTCTGAGAGCTACAAAGCCTTGGGGCTTATCTCAGGGATCTTGTAGAGCTTGGATAAAAATTGTCAAAGTCTGCTGATGTTCTTGGAGCTCAGAGTTGTTTTTTGTTCTGGGAGATGATGGGATTCCTGGCATGGATGGGTTGTTGGGGGTGTGGACACTGAAGACACCTGGGTTGCAGGTGGGGGGCCTGATAAAGGAGCTTCAGGTGTGGCAAGTGGAGGAGCTCTGCAATGAAGGGGATGCTTTGTTGGTTTTACAACTAGGAAATACTGGCAAAATACATCTCTTCAAAACCTCTTCCAACATTGTGTATTAAGTACCAGATGATTAATGGAAAATACACTGCGTGTGCTTGCAGGACCCAGTGATGATTAATAGCTACTAAAAGCTTGTAACAAATAAGGCTTGTAAACAAATAAAGGATGAGGAGAAGGCTGAGGTACTTAATGTTTTCTTTGCTTAGTCTTTAACAGTCAGACTAGTTGATCTCAGTGTACCCAGCCTCCTGAGACAGAAAATAGGAACAGAGAGCAGAATGAAGCCCCATAATCCAAGGGGAAATGGTCCTGCTGTGCCATGTGGATATGTCTGTTGGGTTGGGTAGGATCCATCTGAAGGAGCTGTCAGAGGTACTCACCTTTTCTGACCAAGTGCTCCCCTTGGAGGGTGAGGAAAGGGCTGTGGATGTTGTCCTTCTGGGCTGCAGTAAAGCCTTGGATACTGCCTCCCATAGCATTCTCCTGGAGAAGCTGGCTGCTCAGGCTTTACATGAACGCATTGTTTGCTGGATTAATAGCTCTCTGCTCAGAGAGTGGTAATGAAGGGAGTTTGGATCTGCTGGTGGGTTGTCACAAGTGCTGTTCCCCAGGGCTAAATGGTGGGGCCAGTCCTGTTAAATACCTTTATCAAGGATCTAAACAAGTGGATCCAGTGCATCCTCAGTCAGTTTGAGGATCAAGCTGTGTGGGAGTGTCAATCTGCTGGAGGGTAGGAAGGCTCTGAGGCATCTGGACAGGCTGGATCCATGGGCTGAGGCCAGTTCTGTGGAGTTCAACAAGACCAAGTGCCAGGTCCTGCACTTCAGTCACAATCCCAGGAAGTGCTATAGGCTGGGGGAAGAGGGGCTGGAAAGCACCCAGTGGAAAAGGACCTGGGGGTGCTAAACATGAGCCAGCCTGTGCTGTGGTGGCCAAAAGCCAATGGATCCTAGCTTGGATCAGGAGCAGGGCAGTGACTGTCCCTCTGTACTCGGCACTGGTGAGGCTGTGCCCCAAGTCCTTTAGCGGCAATATCCAGTTTTGGGTTCCTCACCACAAGAAAGACATTGAGGGGCTGGAGCGTGTCCAGAGAAGGGGAAGGGTCTGGAGCACAAGTCCTGTGAGGACTGGCAGAGGGAGCTGGGGCTGTTGGACCTGGAGAAAAGGAGGCTCAGGAGGGACCTTTTCAGTCTCTACAGCTGCCTGAAAGGAGGCTGTAGGGAGCTGGGAGTCAGTCTCTTCTCCCGGGCAAGTAGCAACAGGACAACACAAAACGGTCTCAAGTTGCACCAGGGGAGGATTAGATTAGATATTAGGAAAAAATTCTTCACTGAAAGGGCTGTCAAGCACTGGACCAGGCTGCCCAGGGGAGTGGTTGAGTCAGCATCCCTGGAGGGATTTAAAAGGCCTGTGGGTGTGGCACTAAGGGACGTGGTTTAGTGATGGTCTTGGCAGTCCTAAGGTCTCTAAGATCTTAGAGGTCATTTCCAACCTGAATGATTCTATGAAAGTGCTGTGGTGTTTGTTTTCTTAATATATTAATGTAAGTTTGAGTACAGATATTTAATTTTTCTTTTTTTCCCCCCCTTTTTTTTTTTTTTTTTTTTTTTTTTAATCCTGACTTGGTGGAAATGGCAAACAAACTTTACTATTTAAAAAAAAATTATTTCCTTTTCTGAAATGTCTGTCATTTTTAACAAGCAGTTTGGCAGATTGTATCCAGGATGTAACAAGTACTTTGCTTTCAACTGAGAAAAAAATACAGTTGGTAATTGTCCTGGAGTGGTAGTGCTTTTAGTGTTTCTATTACCTGATTTTTTTTTTTTTTTCTGTCAGTCTGTATACTGCCTTTGCTTCCTCTCCATTACAGTTGCCTCTTCACCACTACCATTACATGTATAAATCCTCTCTCCCCCTCATGGCATCATTTTTAACTGTTTGGTTTGTGAAATAAATTATTAAAAATGACTGTAAGCACCTCTTGATGGAAGACTGTGGTTAACACGTTCAAGCTACCATTAGACCACTTCTTTTTATGTGGATATTAGTCAGTTGTCCATACACTGCACGTAGCTCATTCTGGCCCCTGTGATTCCTCATCCAAGAGAGGAGAAATGTACTCTTATCGTGTTCTCTGTATCTGTTGGAGAACATCACAATGTTTCCTGGAGTCAGATGGAACGTGGCAGTAACTGTAAAGGATTTTCACATGACAGTATTCTTATGAATCTGATTTAAATCAAACTAAGGAATGTTGTATTCTCATCTCTGGCATTTTGAAGACATTTAATTTTATATTTTGTTTACATCAAGCATGTACTTTTTGTTCTCTGTACTTAACCTTTAAAAGAACATAAAGCCTTTTTTCCCCCCCAGAGTTACAAGCAGGTGCTGTAAAGTACTTGTTACTTTAGGGCAATAATTGATTTTTAGAAAGGTAAGGGCTGTTGGAGCAGTAGGCAGGGTGTCGTATATTGTCTTATGTACTAAACATTAAAGTAACTTAGCTATATAGAGCTTAACTGTATAGAGCTTAAATTCAGTCTGAATCACAGCCTTGTTGGCTAAATACCTATATTGACAGAACTTCCAAGGGATGCTAGCAGAAACCTGGTGAGACTGATGAAGAGGACATGAAAATGTGAACTTAACATGGTTGTCTCAGGGTATTTTTATTTCCCTGGTTTTAGAATAGTAATAAATATTTTTGAGTTCAGTTTTACTTGGAAGACCTTAGAGTGGGATCTTTAATAAAGTGCAAAGGGTTAAGCACTTTGTGGCAGCTAACATCTGTACTTGATAAAGGTTGAATGTGTGGAAGAACCTGAAATGGAGATGAAGTGATTTGAAAGCAGGAAGCCATCTGCTCTCCCTGTACTTGTGGGAGACCTTGATGATTCCATGGTGGCTGTTGCTGGGACTCAGCTGTGTGAGCCATGCTGTGTTCATAGGCTGGATTTCCAGCTGTATTTCAATTTAGATCCTGCCTAGCTGTGCTGATGACCCTAAAGCTGAGTTAATACTTGTGTTCCTCTGCCCTGCTGGATGCATCCTGACAGGTTGGCACTCACAGATTACTTTTTTTAAACTTTTCTTACGTGAAGGGGTCTGTTAATGCATTGGAGGTGGTACTGTTTTTCAGGATTATGGTTTCAAGGCCAGAAATAAAGACGTATTACAAACCAATAGCATTGGTTTCAAATCAGAAACTTTATGGACTGAAGGAAGGTAGTCTAGGCTTTCCATGTAGTCATAGGCCTCCTGGTATCACTTCTGCTCCTGCACCACTTCCCCTTATATCTAACGACTTCTGATTAATTACTGTTGGATTTTTCTCTTCTAAAATGTTTAAAAGACCTATGTTGAGGTACAAGAAGCAGGTGTCTTTTCCTACTGGAAGTAACTATAACCCTTTAGCCAAGGGAGTTAACAACCCTAAGCATTTTTACTTTTGCAAAGTAGATGTTAACTAAGAAGTAGTTTGCTTTTGTTTTTTGACTTTTTTTAAGCTTTGCCACTAGAGTTCACCGAAAGCTTTCTAAAAAAATAATGTCAGTATTAAGCACTTGGGCAGATAATGTGCCAGAGTGGGATGGGTTATGTGACTTGTAGGAACTTGATATGCTATTTTTTAAAATTCATCTTCGAAAGCAAGGAAAAGGTAAAGTCAAGATATAAATATGCAAAGAAATATAGCGATCATAGGAGACACCAGATTAAACTTCAGTCACTGACAAGGAAAAAAGAGAAGTTTGCATGAAGATCCCTCTCGCATCAGAAAATATAAATTAAATTGTGGATAACTACAGGCTTTGAAGTCTTATAAGTAAGGAAGTGAAGTATCTTCAATTTTCAGAAAGGAGAAAGGTCAAAACAGCTTCTTCAATACCTTGAGCTGTGTAATGAAATGTAGGTTTTCTGTTGTTACTCTTTACCTTGTGTCCTGGTTTGGAGGACAGGTGTTTGCCAATAAAGGCAGGAGCTTCTCTTTGAAATGGAGAATGTAAATCCTCTCCCTCCAAATTATTGTAATTTTGAAATTAAGGGGCTCACAGGCAAAGATATGAGAAACAGGAATAACAGTTCTTTACTAGGAAAAATTAAAATAGAAGTGCAATATTACAAAGAACAATCCCAAAACACTGACAGTCAGAATACAACCTGACACCCTGTCAGTCAGGATGTTGGTAGCAGTCCCATTAAATGGTGGCTGCAGTCCTTCTGCAGTGGCAGATGTGGTTCAGTTGAAGCAGTGCTCCTGTAGAAGGTGCAGTTTTCCTCTGAAGGTCCAGGGATGATGTGGAAAGGTCTGGCTTTCCTCTGGAATCCAGTGGAAAGATGGATAACTCGCTGTTCAAAATCTCAGTTTTTATCTAGGTAGGAAAGGCTTGGCTGCTCCCCCTGGCTGGAGCATCTCCCAGTGGGATGATGTAATTTTATCAGTCATACAGTGGGACTCAATGGCCCAGCAGCAGATGATATCTTCCTGGAGGAAGGATGGGTTGTGGAAAAGATAAAGATGATTGCCCCACCTGGTTTTATCAGATGGCCCATTAGCAGCTGGTATGTGCCATGGAGATAAGGGTCACTGTCCCACCCAGCTTCAACATATGGTGATAGAACACACATTTCTGGCCACATCCTTTATTACAACCAAAGACACTTCGCCTTCAAAGTTGGAAAGACAGAGGTAAATCCAGCCAAAGGAAGATACTCCCAGTGTGGAGCCTGGGGCAGGAAGAAGATAATAACACAAAAAAACTTGACTCTTTCTGTCATTGACCTGGGTAGCTCTTCCAGCAAATCTTCTGCCTTTTCCTTGAAAGAAATGGAGAACTGCTAGACAGCACTGTGCACTCTGAAAGTGCAGCTCTCCCTGCTGTAATGCAGCAACATCACTCCTTGTGACAGTCATTGAAATCTTGAGATGTGGCTTCCAAATAAGATGAGAAAACTGATCCTCACCCACTTTCTTGTTTGTCAAAATGTTCTTTTTATTTTTGGGAGCTGCTGTTGTATCAAATAATATATGTCTCAAACTAACGTTTGAACTGGCTTATGATTGATGAAATTCAACCACTCTGAGACCATAAAGCTACATGTTTCTATGCAAAACTATTTTTTAACTTCTGGCACTTGTAAGTGCTGCTGAAAGTTTCAAAATACGCTTTGTCTTATTGCATGCATGTCTTATTAGTACTGGAAGAATATTTTCTGGCACTTTTTTTGTACAAATGATAGCAATCTAACAAAACTCTGTCTAACAAGGACATCAAACCTGCAGTCAAGATTGACAGGAGACACAGTAGAGAAATAATGTGTGAGGCTGTAATGGGTATCTCAGTATTGGTACAGAACTATTCAGCCTCTTTAGAGCATGGCTCTGCAGCAGTTGCATGGGCTGGTGTCTCTGCACGAGTCAGGGCATGGAGAAAGGGCAGAGGGGTTGGGGGTACCCCTTTGCACTCCTGCCTATGTTGTCTTTGCTTTTCTTTCCCAGTGCATCTGTACTCCTCTGCCATGAACAGAGTTCATTAGTATTCTGGATCAAGGGGCATAGAAATAGATCTCCTACTTTGTTCTAAATGGTTCCAGCTGAAGCTTATTCCCAACTTGTTGGTGGAATTTTTTGATGGAGCTTGCATTGCTGATAGCTGTGCTGCATTTACTGGTTGTGTGTGTAAAAAGTGAACTTTAATTTCTGCTGTGATTAGTCTGGAGTTTTCACAAGCACTATATTTTGCTGATAGTCTGAACTAGGGATGATGGTTGGGAATTAACCACAGCAGAGGCTTATCTGGCTGCTGGGTATGGTACCTTAAGCCCATATCTCCTGCTTTTCAGAAAACTGATAAAGTAGAAAATAGATGAGGTGTGAAGGTAGTTCTGAAAAAGTCAATAAGTAGCCGGAAGCTACAATTTAATAAGTGTTTAGATGTATCTGGCTCAAATAGCTTATAATTTTAACTCTTTTAAAAGTGATAGATAAAACCTAAATCCATATTCCCTGTGGCATTAGGTATCAGGAGAAATAAGTGGAAGCAAGGCATTTGAAATCAATAAATGGCTTCTAGGTACAACTTAATGTAGACAGAATTTAAAGAAAAAAGATTGTGAAACAGATACAGGAATAAAATTTTGGTTTCTTTTGCAGACTATAGCAAAGTTCTAATCCTGGCTGTTGTGAAAATGAATGGAGATTAGAAAGTTGTATAAATGTGCAAGTTCAGTGCCATGAGCAACTTGCACAGAATTAGATGTACTGAAAAAGTAAGAAATCTGCAGATTAAAGCTGCTCTCTTTATGCCTTAAATTAAACCATAAATGAATCATGTTAATTACCTAAGATCCATTTTGTATTACACTGGAAATGAGGCAAAGATTTTTTTCCCATTTGCTTGGGAATTGTTGTGCTTGAGAATCTTCTACTTCACTCCTTTGGGTTTCTTGTTGGATTTAGTTGTGGCTTACAGGGACTAGAAGTGCAAGAGGCTCCTCTGGGTAGGTAATTCAAGTGATGCAACTGCATTTGATGAAGGTCCTTGGTTTCTTTTTCTGTTCCTTAGCCAAACAGGCTGTACTTGGGTGTGTGATTGGACTGAATAACCCTCAATTTATATTTTCTTTGTTCTTTCCCATAGACATGATGAGGAAGAGCCATTAACATGCCATTAGCTCTATAGATAGAAGCATTTATACAAGTGAGATTTGTCAGTGTTACACCTCAAAGAGATTGAAATTATATTCCTGGGACAAGTTCCAGTCAATCCTTGATTCTGAACTACTTATTGCTGTTTACATCAAGTTCATATGGAATCATATGAATTGTAGTGGAAAATAAGGACTTCATTTTTCATTTACCTATGTCTTTGCTATCATCATATGAAATACATGCTTATGCTTGACTGCAGTGGTTTATTTTTTTTTTCGTGCCTTAAACATCATAGTATGTGATATTTTCAAATCAGTAGTTTACATGGCATTTCTGACTTGCAGTTTTTGTCATACCAGTCTCAACATCAGCAGTTCCCTTTAAATTTCATCCATTTTTTAGCAACTGTGATCTGCAAAACAATTGAATCCTCTTTAGTAATTTTTACTAGGTAAGTCTAATTCTGAGACTACAGATAAAGCAAGTGGAGATTTCTGAAGTGTTATATCAGAAATGAGGATGCAGTTGTTTTTCAGTGAGCCCTGTGAAATCTGGAGATTCTTTTGGAGCTCACCCATCAGCTGTCATCCTTCTAAGGCCATAGTTAGACTTCAGTAGATGCTCTGAGCAGCTGATAACACATCTTCAAGAGCTACAATTGAGCACACTCGAGGACTTCTAGCTATTGTAATCCGTTTGGGTTAGTTTTTTTGAGGGGGAGGGAGGATTTTAATTTTTTTTATAACCTTGTCCCATAGAAAGGGTCAATTTGGTCTGCTGTTCACTGTTTTCTGTTGATTTGCTACCCAAATTACCGAAAGGTTGGGTTTTGTGTTTGCCTTTAAACTTATCAAAAATTTATTTGATATCACCTGTCTGGCCTCTACAGGATATATACTGAAATAGTTTGTGATTATGAATCTAGGCAATGGCTCTGTGTTCAGGGACAGGCCTGAAGGCTGGAACAACTTGGCTAGGATCTTGGCTTGTTTGCATAGACATCCTGTGTGGCTCAATCAAGTCATGGAAACTCTGGAACTACTTGTCTGCATTTATAAGATGAAAAGGAATTGGTGTAGGGAAGGGTGCATATTTAATATGTGGCTGTTGAAGGTAAATCAGTTAATATTTGCAGCATGCTTTGAAACTTCAGTTGCACGGTGTTGTGCAAGATGTTTTGTTCATGGTTGGCTTTGGAATTTGAGTGACTAAGACAGAAGCAATCAGTCTGTGTTTGCTCATTTGAATAACTCGTGTTTTGCGTATGAAGCTGTATGTAGGGACAGAAAAGCACTGAGTCGTACTGTGAGTGCTATTTCTGGAATATCAAGCAGGCTTAAGACTCAGAGGAGGAGGAGTTTTTGGGATTTTTCCAAATTCTGTCAACAAAACAAATTCTCCCCGCATTAATCATCAGAACGAGTTGGAGTTATTTGTGTGTTGTTGTAGCATAGCCTGGCTGAAACAGGCTACTTGACCTCGTTCCTAATGTAATGGGACTTTTCCCAAGAGGCTGATAAATCGCTCATCACTACTTTGCATATTGGAATTATTTGCACTGATCATTAAGTCTTCAGTGAAGTGAAAGGAGCCGTTGACTCTTGGGGATGCCTTGAGGTTATGCCTGTGCTCAAGAGCAGGGTGAAATGCCCACCCTAGAGCACCATGCTGTGGCACCTGCATCTGCTGCTGCCCAGGGTAATTTGATACCTTGACATTAGGTGTTACTGTGCTGAGCAGCCATTGGCAGTGATGGCTTTCTGCAAGCACACACCCCTTAGCTAGCAGTGAGATTTATTCTCTCTCGTTTCAAGGTCTTGTTTTGTTCAACAGATAGTTGCATGATCCACTTTTCTCAAAGCAGTGAAGTCTTTATTTTGAAGGAATGAGTAAAAAATTCAGCCTAAATTTTCCACCTTTGGTATATAGTGGAAAAGTTCTCATTCTCATTCATATGGGCGAATCACTGAAATGTCTTACAGGTACTGCAGTTTTAGAGTGTTTAAGGACAAAAGGACACCTGCTTCTTTTCAAAAGAAACATTTCTAGGTTTAGCCTTTTTAAACATAATTCATTTTGCAACTTCAAGTTACTCTCATGTGCCTTGGAAATGCATGGAAAAGTTTAGTGAATTAGAGTAAAATGAACAAAATATCAAAGTAATTTGTCAATTCATGTTGTCTCTGCTGGGTGCAGAGGCAGAAAAATGAGCTGGACATTGCAGAAGGAATGAAAATACGAGTTATAGCCTAATTGGATTTTTTTACATTTTTAAAAGGTAAACCCCTAAAGTATGTTTAACTCCCCTGTTCTTTACTTTGTGGAGTTTAGGTGTAGCTAAGGGTGGATGGGCTGAAGCCTTCCTGCCCAGCTGTGTGTGTCTGAGTGCTGCAGTGCAGACCCTGGGCTGCAGCAAGCAGTGTAGCTGGGGCATCCTGCTGGTCTGACACAAGCGTGTAGAAAGTGGGAGATAAAGGCAGCTTACTTCAGGGATCATCTCAGACCCAGGCTGTAGCCTGTGCTGTGTCTAGAGCAGAATGAAAAGGACTTAGAGAACAGATTCCACACTTCAAAATCCCAGTATAAATAAGAGTAGGTGCTACTGATGGTTGCAGGGTAGAAGTGGGAACTAGAGTTTATCATTGTCAATATTTTGAAGCTAAAATTATTCTTTCATGTACTTTTTCTTCTGTATTGTCTGGTGTTCAGTACCCCCATGCCAAGCCTGAAATATTCTGTTAATGGGTATGCTCTGAAATACAGATTGTTTTGTCAGCACTATTTATAAATATATTAATGTTAGTTCATGTGTTCGCCTATTGTAATTTTTCATGTTCCAGTTTTATGTTCTCCACGATCTCAATGTCACCCTTTAGTTTTAGTGATGGTGGCATGTTGCAGAAGCCATAAGCTGTTCTACTGGCCTTGGTAAATTTCAGCAAACTAAATGTTTTGAAGGAATTTGTTGTTGGAGTGGTAAGGCAGAATTCCAGGTCACGGACAGATTGAATGTACATTAACTGATAGCATAGCAGTTTGTCCCAGTAACTGATCAATACCCCCTGAACAGTTGAAGACAGAGCTGTATGTGCATTGTTTTTGGGAATGGGTTTTCAAAGGTGACTGGAAATAAACCAGTATTTTTTTAGAAAACTTCCAGTCCTGAAAGTAGGCATGAGTACATAAAATTGAATTATTTGTCTGTTATACTGAAATGAGGAGGCACAATGATTTTGAATCTAGTAGTCTGTTTCTGGATTTTAACTAACTAGATCTTGTGTGTTTAAATGTGCTCAGTTCCTACTTATTTGATGTGTTCTGTGGACAAGTTGTTGTGCACTTGTGTTTTGGTGTTGGACTGTGAGAAATATCCTTTGATAGCAGGCACAGCATCCTGATCTGGAAGGCTAAAAGTCTGTTATAGTCCAGCAGTAGCTGCTTTTGAGATGACTGCCTGCTCAAGAAAATTTACTAAAAGTGCTCAATTTCTTTAAAACCAGAACACCCAGGAAAGCTTACTTGCACTATTAGCTCAGTAATGAAAATGTTAATGGAGAGTTAAAATGGCAAATTTGCATATTTGTAGTTTAATTCAGGGCAAGAGACATGATGGGAGAATTATTTTTTCCATGAAGACTTGTCTGCATTACCTGATTTGATAAGCAGCCTGGCTTTCTTTTTTGGAACTTTAAATAACATGTATGCAGGGTGAACCAGATAGTTGTGTTTTCATTAATTGCGAATGAAGTAATTTGTTATGTCCAGAGTATCTCAGAAATTTAATGAGAAAACAGAAGTCATGTTGCAATCAGGCTGATCCTTTTATATTTTACATCCTGATACCTTCGATAAGACATGAGTGGGATTGTTTTGAAAGATATTTGCAATCTGCAAAGTTGGTATTTTCAGCATGCCTTTGAGTGTTTCGTATCATTGGCAAATGCCTGGTACGTCTTCAGAGGTGGGAACTGATAATGTGTCCCTGGGATTTCAAACAAGTACCATCTGGAAACTCATGATAACTTGTGGTTTTGATTTGTAGTTGCTGCCGGGGGTGCAGACAGAAGGAAAGAGCTTGTTTGCTTGGAATCTTTTCTGTAGGACAGGTTACATGAAAGTTGATCGTTATCTATATCTTATACAATATTGAGAACTAGTAAATGGTAGCTAAGTATTTTGTGTGCCAAGGAAAGGCACACAAATAAAACCCCACACTTTTCCTTATTATTCTCAACCCTGTTGAGCTTTTCTTCTGCCAAGCAAAGCCTGTTGTCTGCAAACAAATAACCAAACTCCATGTCCCCAGAAAAATATGTACCTTCCTCCTGCACTGATGATTCACAACATTTCTGAACTAGTACTTGTGAAGAGATACTCTCTCAATGCCCAGTGGTCCAAGAAATCATTAAATTGACCAGCCCCTAATTTCAGTTGCCTAATTTGAGTGACATTGGGTTTCTGTGACACAAGGATGTTGAAAGAAAATAATCAGTTTGGCAACTTAGTTCCAGTCAAGATGCTCCATGACTTCTGTAACTGGTTGTGAGGTGTCCTCATGCTTAGATATTTGTGTCTTTTGGGGGCAGATGATTCCCATGCAATCATCAGTTGCAGGCACGCATTCCAGATACCTTGGATGTTCCTGGATCTGGCTCCAGAGCATGAAATGGCAACCAGAGTATGAAGGGAGAGAGCAGGGCTGGTTTGGAGGGAAGAATGCACAGGACAAAGTGTTTAATGGGGAGGTCCATAAATAGGAACAGAGATTAGAATACAGCTTGTAGAAACAGAGAAACTGGAGATATATTTGTTATATAAGAGAGTTAGAAGTGAGAAAATCAGGAAAGGTGAGAAGGAAGACACACAGAGTGATTAGGAACAGGATAAGGACAGCTGGAGAGATAGGCCCTGGAGGAGCCTTCAGTGATTACAGAGGAAGATCTGCTTTCAGACTGAATTTCTCAGATTGGTGTACAGTATTTAAAAGTATGTCATACTAGTTATGAGTCATATTTTTTGAGCAAACTGTGCTGAGCAAATCTGGTAGTGGTTTCAGTGCAGAGAGAGGAGTGATGTGCTGAAAAAAGTAAAGGAAGGCTGTTCTTTTAGGGCTTCACTAGCTGTGCTTCTTCTAATTTTTTGCTTTGTGAGTGTTTTGATTTTCAAGGAGATGTGGTTTGGGGGGATTTGGAAGAAAAACAAGTTTTGGAAAAAGAATTGAAAGAAAAAAGACTAAAAGTTAAGAGATCAGGCAAACCCAAGTCAGTTGTTTATTTTCAGCTGATAGTATTACTACAGTCATAAGAAATTCTGCTGATTTATGATTTCTGTAATGATAACAAACCTGACACTGCTAGTTAGAAAAGAATTGTAAATATTATTTTCCTCTGTAGGTATACTGATGTTTCAGGCTCTTGCCATTTTATCATCTTAGTATTGCATAATACAACCAATTCATGTTTTCCAGAGTTTCCCAATTAACTTAAGTGTTCAAAAGTTTCCATGACCTTTAGGTTCCTTTGTATTCTATGTTGTTTTCCAGAGAGTATGATAGACTTTGTGGTTTACTTCCAGTGTAGCCTTTTTTCTTTTTTATGGAAAAGATGTCACAATGCAAAAAGACCATGGTCTTGACTTACGTTTTTTGAGCATTTAATGCAAGGCTGATTTGACATATCCTTTTTTTTTTCCCCCTAAAAATGTCGTCTCATAGAAGAAACTGTTTAAGTAGCTCATAAAAAAAAAAAGTTGGCAGCAAATTATCATAATTAAAAAAGTATAATTAGGGTGGATATATGGCAAAAATAAGTTCAATAAGATCCTCTCAGAGCAGATTGTTGCAGAATATATGCACCTATATCATATTCACAGCCATAACTGATATTTACTTTGCTTATGGTTCTTGATTCAGTTTTGCCTGTCAGTGTCTGTGACTTGCTGGAAAACCTTCTGCAAAGTTCAGATTGTCCTGTTCACTCAGATCTGTGTGAGCTCCCAAACACAGGCCTCTGTTCTTCACTGAAATGTTTCTCAAAAACCTTTTGGAGTTTGGGAGAGTGGCAGGTGGAGACCTTCCAAGGAAAGATGCACGGGCTGTCCTGGTGGGTGCAGCATCACATTCATGTGGTGCTTCCCACCTAGACCTCAACACTTGATCTGATTCCTGGAGTATAAACAGGGAATGCTCAGGGCTGCCTGCCCCTGCTCCTGCAGGCTTGTGCTTAGAAGCCTCAGCTTATTTGTCAGAGCTGTTTGATTCTTTGTCTGGGAACAGTGCTGAATAGTAGCAACTACTCATGTCAGAACACTTATAGGTGTATACATATATGGATATATATATATATATATATATATAGGTAGCCAGTCACTCCTGTCTCTTTGTCCTGAATAAAGAATTGCTACCCCAGTGTTGCTTAATATTTAGTAATTATGAAGGCAGAAGATGTTGTTTATACATGCCAAGCCCAGTCTGCTGTTTTGGTCCATGTGTGTTTCCACACATCTGTCAAGGCCTTGCAAAGCAAAATGTGACCGCTGACAAGTTATTCCCACAATGTTGCAAATGTTCAGATCTTCCTGCAACCTGATACAAAAAGGCCTAATTGGCAATGTTTTTCTTTTTAACTGAAATTTTTTTGAGCAAATGCAGTAGATTGTGGTGAGTTTACACCAGTGCATGCAATTATTTTAAGTATGAATAGGGCAGTAAAGTACTAAGAAAATTCAGCTATAATTCTGAAGAGTTGCAATATGGACACTTAATAAACAAGTATAACTCATAAGCATGTGTCTATATGTTTATATACAGGCATAATCAAAACCTGTATGTGCATATATTTGTATGAAAAATAATGAGAATTAATTAGGAAAAAAATATTTAAAAATAAATCCAGAGATAGAAGAACTAAATATGGTAAAACAATACTGTTGCTGTAAGAGGACAAGCCTCTGTCACAGTTTTATTTTCTTTAAATGATTTTTAGATGTGTACTGAATGAAATTCCGTTTCCCAAAACTGCTCAGGATATTTTATTCTGTTGAAGCCTTTGATTTTCATTTTCTGTTCTGCAGAGACTGAAACCTGTTAAGGAATGAATTTACATGTATTTCAGAGACTTTTTTATGCATCTAAAATATATAGTGTTGCAGTTGTCCCTCAGTCAAGAGTCAATATATTAATAGCCTCGAAACCAAATTGCTGCATGAAATGATTAGTATGTGAAGATTTCCTCCAATGTGTTACTTTTTTCAAGGCTGTTTTGAAGAGAGGGTTTGATTTCAGCTTTAGGGGAGAAGCATTGCCACAGTGTTGTCTCTTCCTGCACAATTGGAAACCATGGTACAAGGAGCAAACCAAACCTGGAATTGGTGTTCTCTGTCTCAAGGCATCTCTCCTCTGAATAAAGACATCTCTTGAAAATGGTTGTGCTTTAAATGGTGAATGAGTGCTACTGCAAATGTTTTCTGTTTCTTTGTCTGAAATGTATTTTCTCACTTCAATGTTGGCTTCTTGCTATTATTTTTTTGTGTGTATGTGTGTGTCCCACCCCTAAGTCTCAGGTGGGTGTGTTATGGGTGTGGGGCTGAATTTATAAACATTTTATGCTGCTGAAAAGAATAAGAAATACAAGGTTTTGGCAGTGTGACTGGAAAACTACTTTTAAAATGTGCTTGTTTTCATACTTGATACCTCTGACTAGGCCAAGAGATCACTCTTTCTTACATTGAGACTGTTTCTTTGCTTTTCTGTACATAAGTTCTAATCAATTTTTTTTACCTCTGATTATCTTTCTAATAGTAAATGAGTCTGTTTGTCAGTGTAAAAACATAGTTTTTATGCACCTGGGTTGGAGGAGAGGTTATTTGTCTTGTTCCATTTTTATTTTGTCTTCTATGTAGACTAAAAGAGTGCTCTTTCCCAACCTGACAGGGTCAGATATTTGCTTTGTTTAAAGTAGTTAAAAGTCTGAATGTTGTTTTGATGACTGCTTTGTGGTCTTTCCCTTTTGTGAAAGGAAGTTGTATTTTACCCAAATTAACAGTGTAATCTTGGTCAGCAATTATTAGACCCCCCCCACCCAAATGTTTTCTCTTATTTAGCATTAGTTGCATTTGATGTATTTTTTACAATTTATCTGCTTTTTAGGTTAGGTGACCAGTAGTTAATTATAAATGATGATTTCTTTGAAGAAAATGTCAATGAGACAGGAAACATTTTCAATTTTAGCATTTTGTCATAAGTGTGGGTACATGGAGGAAAAGGATATCCATGCCTGTATAGATAAGATACATTCATGATGAATGTATAAATATGCCTAAATCTTGGCAGTCTTTCACCTGCTTTAGCAAGATGTCAATTTGAATAAGGCATCGTAAAAATTGTGTTTTACCTGTATTTATTGCTCATTAGTCTGTGTTATTTAAAGATACATCAGTCAATATTTCAATGCTCAATGTACTGAATAGTAGCAAGTGACATGAATTTTCTTATCCAAACTTATACAAACTATTCTGATAAATGCTAAAGCACTAAACCATTTGAAATAGATTATTTTTATTCTTCTGTTCAAAAAAAGAAGCTCTAACTTCACAAAGATAATGTCTGTGCTAGTAATTCTGTAATATAGGCCTCGTTTTACAGGATTAGAGTTTATATATGGGCTTCTGCAGATAATTCTGGGATTCAGTTCTGTTAATGAATTTAGACATCAATGGGCTCTGAACATACAGAAAGGTTTGGATCCTGAAAAAATAGTATCCTTATCTGAATGGAGGCAGATATTGGTTGCATGAATATCTTGTCTGAAAACTGCTGAACTATATTTCTACCATAACTAAGATATAATCAAAACTAGAAACATGTATTTTTCTTTCCAAACTAGCTACAGTGATTTTTCTCTTTAGTAGGGGTTCACATTTTATAAGTTGTGATTTGTTCCCTTTGTAGTGTTAATTCACAGTGGAGCTGAAGCAGGGATTTTGTTTTCGTAGTGAAACCTGCTTTTGTTGACCACTTAATTTTACCTTTGTCTAGGCAACATCTTTCTGAGTATGCCTTTCTGGGAGTTGTGACCATTCTTTTTAACTTCATTTTCCATGATGTGCAACCTATTGGCATCTCAGCTAGTAAATGAGATAACGATTCATTCCATTGGCAAAAAAAAAAAATTAAAAAGAAATTACAATGGAAATGTTTCATGTTTTTTTGGGTTTTTTTCCCCCTAAAATGCAAAACAACAAAAAACCCCTTCCAAGAATGTAATTGGATATAAAGTAATCTTGCAAATAGCCACCTGATCATTGATGGCTCAGTTTGGTATTTTTTTTAATATGATATAAATTAGGATTTGACAGGTTGAATAATTCTTAACACAGGTTTGTTTCTTTCTATTTTGTAGACGACTCTGCTGAAGCAGATTTATGGTTGCTGAACAGTTGTACAGTAAAAAATCCTGCTGAAGACCACTTCAGAAACTCAATCAAGTAAGTTGTCTCCTTACAAAGATACTTAACTATTAATGAATATTGCATGTCTTAAAGCTTTGTGTTTTCAATCTAGAAGTAATTTTGTGTTTTAGAACAGGAAATGTACTGAGTTTGAGTCTTACAATGGTGAATTCTTAGAATGGATTTGTAAGGTAGAGTGATTTTTTTTTTTTAAATAGCAATAACTTGCATGTGATTATCACTACACTTATTTAGGAGAACTGCTGACCCATTTACATAGGAACTTTTATGTAGACAATGTTGTAATAGTCTTCTGAAGGGTTGACTGTGCTTTTGCTTTGGGGTGGGGTTTTTTTTTTTTTTTTAATATGTGAATTGTTAGGTTGTTTTGTTTTTCTTCTACTTAAAGAAGGCCTAACTGGGACCTTCTTTTCAGTGGTGTGAAGCAATGGCCAAAAATTAAATTACAAGAAGTACCTTAATGTGAGGAAGAACTTCTTTGTATTGAGGGTGTCAGAGCACTGAACAGTCTTCCCAGTGGAGTCTCCCACTCTGGGACATTCCAAACCCACCTGGATGTGTCCCTGTGTCACCTCCTCTGGGTTACTCTGCCTTAGCAGGAGGGTTGGACAAGGTGATGTCCAGAAGTCCCTTCCACCCCTACCAATTCTGTCACTCTTTGGAAAGGGTATCTGGTATATACTTAAAGCCAGCTATTTTACTATATATCTTCTTGAAAGATTAGCTGATTAGCTTATAATGGAAGTCTTGTGAAGAATGTGTTTTATTATTCAGTACCATTCCATTGATATCAAACAAAATGACATGGTAGTGACTTTTGCCTCCCAATTTCTGCAGAAGTGTAGTTGTGATGAAAGTACTGGAAAACCTGTACACATACAGCTGTCACTGTCCAGTATAAAAAAATACTGTGGTGTCTTGTAGATTTCGTCTTTAGTAAATGAGTGTGGCTATTTGTGCAGTCATTTAGTGTGGTGCACTGGGGATGGACTGTCTGTTGAAATCCATTTTGGTTGGAAACATATAGTTCTCAGAAGGGAAAGAGGGGAAAACCTGGATATAAGCTACCTGCTTGCAATGCTGGAATTAATAACAGGCTCTTAGGGCTGTAACCTGGAAGAGAAACTGCTTGCCTGCTCTAGGTGGCACAGCAGAAATTTCCTCCACTTCATGGCTGCTGGTGTTGCACTTGGTGACCAGAATGGCTTATGCCTTTTCATCTTTGTTGCCAAAAAAGAAAAAAAAAAAAAAAAAAAAAAAAGCAAACTATTCCCAGAAAACTTCCAGCAGTTAGTGTGTGTTGGCCAACAGAACTGATGACAAGATAGTTTCCAGTTCAGTTGTGGCTATCCTTCTATTTTACTAATCCTGTGCCAGAAATGATGTGGTATGGTGTGTGTCCTAGCCAGGAGAATAGAGTTGGTTAAGAAAGAAGGCCTAACTGAAAGCAAATGACCAGAAATATTTCTTTGAAGAATATGTTTCTGTTGCTCCTCTATTCATGAACCTGATGTTGCTTATAGCCTGGATTTATTCTTTTTTATCCTTACATCTCCTTATACTTGTTCTTTTCCTGTAGCATGCATCATTCAGTCTCTAATCTCAGATCCTGGCAGTTCCCAGCCATGGAGAATGGCATCTTCTGTAGTTGTTTCTGATTTTTCATAAAGTGCATTAAGCACAGGGGAAACACATTGTCTCTCTAAATAACACAACTTCTCCCAAATAGTTCTTAATTTATTATAGCAAAAACCCAATGCATGAAGTTTGGGTGATACAAAATAAACTGCCATTATATCCTGTCACAGCAGCTTGTTGGTAACTATGGAGATCTTTGTTTTTCTCAGCTGGGTAAAAAAATAAACATGTAGTTTGTGTGTGTTGTCAAAGCAAACATGCTTGCAGTAGAAAAATTAATACTCAGCCCTGTAAAATTCTTCTTTAAAAAAATTCAGTTTGAAAGTGTTACATAATATTATGCACGTTATGTGAGGAAAGTATTTATTTATTCTCTGCCCACTGCAACTGTTCCTACATTGTTTGCACATATGACTTTAAAATGCACTGATTCAAACCAGTGGTAGTGGGTTCACACTGATAAGTAATGACTGAAAAGCTGATCCCTCACTAATAACATGGGCCAAAGGATGTGCCAGAGCCCACCAAGTCCTGTAGGTTCAGCCTTTTTTGGTCTGATTTTCTTCTAAAACAGGAACAAAACCACTCCCAGACACTGTGAACCTTTGTAGATGTGTATACAGCTGGTACAAGATGATTGACAGATCATCTTTATGCTCCTTTATGCTTTATGCATCTTTATGCTTTATTGACAGATGATCTTTATGCTCTTTTTTTTTTTTTTTTCCTATAGCTCTTAGTAATAGTCTCCAACTCTTCAGTATCAATATATTTGAACTTGCTGAACCAGTGCAATGGTATGGGAGGCAAAGAGTTGTTTAATGATATTACTAGGATGGAAATTGGGAGAGTTTCCTGAGTAGATTTTATTCTCCATTGGTTAATCTTAAAATAAGATTAAGGTTGAGTTAGGCAATAGCAGTAAATCTCACTATAATTAAGCGAGTGGAGTTTAAAAAAATAATTATTAAGGCTTGTGTTTTGATTAGTGATGGATCTACCTCTTGTGCTTTAGTAGAGTAGTTGCTGGGCATTCCAGGAAATTAGCAGCTTTTGGAAGCTACTAATGGAGCTCCATTTATTAGAGCTCACTTTATTTTGCTTTAAAATTTAAAATGAAATAATATTTAAAAAATATTCTGTTTGTTTAAAATTCAGCCACATCCTTTTTTTTTTTTTTGCTGATAATGTTTCAGTGTGATATCTTTGTTTTGGTCCTGATCATCTGTCAATGTGACCAGCTTGGATGAGTTAGTTGTATATATATATATATGTGTTTTATAAACAGTATAAGTAATAAAAAATAAGTAAAATATTATTAAAATTCTTACAGAGAGATGTCACTATTTGTTTGTTTTGGGGAATGTTGGGTAGTTTTTTGGTGGTTCATTTATGTGCCTCTGCTTATTGTGTTTGTGGAGTTTTTTTGGTTTTTTTCATTTGCAGAAGGTTCTCAGGTAACATTTTCTGCTATAATTTATTTCAGTCAAAAGTAGCTTTCTTAAAACTTAGCTGTTAGTAATAGCAAGAATAAACCTTAAAGAAGTAAGTTACTAACCTTAATTTATGTAAACCACAGTAAATCTGACAAGACTGCTTGATGAAGGGAATCAAACCCAAGAGTATGTGCTAAATTAAAGTTAGTTTGCTCTTCAGTTTCATGCTCCATTAATTTTTGTGTGCTCTGATACTCTTTTCTTGACTGTTACATCTCAGATATGTAACCCAGTTTTCCTGATGACCTCTGAAAATTCAGGGACTCTTGAGTGTTTTTAGCTAGCAGGCTTTTTCCTTGCTTGATCCTTTCCTGACTGTTGGTATAAGTTACTCGTGTTTGGGGACTTTGGTTTTTCCTTAAAGAGTTCTCCTGCTGATTGAAGCATTATGGACAGGAATTTGGTGTCTTTCTTATCAAAACAGCCAGAATGATGATGTCTGTGAGGAAAGATGTGGTTATGCTGTTGAGGTGTTCATGGATTGTCTCATGGTACAGAATAACTATAAATAATCACCTTTGTTACTATGTATAATTAACATGTAGCATTAAAACACATTCTCTGATGTGTGTGTTGCTGCCTTCACTTTAAGGCACCCTCGAGTGTGTGCTGAGCTCTTCTCTTTCTGATAACAATGAGTTGTGACACAGATGCAAGGGCTTTTAGCACTGAAGCAGCACCGTGTGGCTTCCAGTTCTGTCCTTGCTTCAGTTTTCACCAATTCATGAATAAACACTCTGTGTGGGATCTCACTTTCATGCTAGAAGGAGCATCAAAAACTGTAGAATTTGTAGAAATGTTAGTTTAAGAGGACTGTGATGGTAGACCTTGCAAGTTGTTTAAAGCTCTCAGTGGATTACATTGAAGAGTAAAGAGGCATGACTGCCTTTGGATGCCACAGGATTTCTGTTCACAAACTGCAATTGTGTTGATGTTAAGTATGGAAGGAAGTTATTCTTTAAGAAACACAAAAGCTTGTTCAGAGATAAGAATAACTGTCTGCTGCTTGAAATCTTTGCAAATGAAAATAACACCAAAAGAAGATTTTTTGTTGTCGTTTTCTTCTCCCAGCATTTATGAATGTAGTTTATATGATGCATTTTGAAACTAGAGCAGAATGAGAAGTTGCACACTATGCAAGGTTATCACTTTCTTTAACACTGCATTAATCCTTTTGCTGTTCTAATACATTTCCAGTGTAGAAGTAGACTGTGATATACAGTCATTTATACTGTTCATGCAATGCAATCTAAGCTATGATGTACTTCCAGGAGAGGAAACATAAGTATCTCAAAGCTATTTTATACATCCTGTTATCATAAGAAGATCACTTCCAGCAGGTCTATGTTTCTGAGCTGATTGTCATAGCCTGGCTGTTTGTTGTGTTTTACAGAAATTGTGTGTTGCCGTGACTTTTGGTGTTTGTGTTGGGGAACTTAAGCTAACAGGGCAGTACTGAGAATTTGTAGGTAGAAGTACTGCTGTTTTCCACTTGTATTGAAGAAATCTGAGGAAGTCCTGCATTCTCTGTAGTAAAAATATCTGCAAAACAAACTTCATTGGGTGGCAGGAAGTTTGACACTTGATTTCTTTCTCCCCTAAGACTGTTGCCAATAATACTCCTTGATCAGACTCTCTAACCTAGTCTAAATCATATTGGTGAAAACCTTGCCTTTGCCAGGGTGGAAGGTCACACACTCACAGACTGACAAAGGGCTTGTATTCAAGATTTATGCCACATTCATAGTGAGAGGAACTCCTTCCCCAGACAATAGGAGTTTACTTGGTTTTAAGTGGAGACTGTAAATTCATTAGCTAGAATTTAAAACCACGATTCTTTTCTAAGAACAACCTGGGGAGCTTAGGTGACTGCTGAAGTTGCTTTATCAAAACCATGATTTGGAATAGATATAGGCACAACATTTACATGTTTACAGAGGTAGGAGATCTATTAAGATCTCAGCAATCACACACCATTGACCAAAACTAATTTTAAAATTAGATTTGGAGCTTATTAATTTCATTCTTGGAAAGAAATAATATTTTCTTTAGGAAGTGCTCTAATCTTTCATGTAATGTGTACAAATCAATTAGTTGAAAACATTGAGTATTTCTCTCATGGTCACCAGATATATATATATTTTTTTTTAAGCTTCAGATTTCCAGAATGGTTTTCTACCTTAGCATTTGAGATTTATTTTTGTACAGCTGTGCCCATCCATATTACAAAACAATTGGGTTTTTTTTAATGCTCATTCTACTGGTTAACATTTCTCAGCTTAAGCAATAGCTGTATCACAGTTATATCTTTGGTCTGTATTTACCAAGGAGCATAGCTGACTGCAAATGCTCTATGGCTTCCAAATGCTGCAGAGGATTTTATAGGTTTAGAATAAAAATGTTATTAAACTAAAGTATTTTTTTAAAACCGTACCAATCTAGTAAGTATTTTTTTCTTCTTTTTGCACTTAGTGAATATTGTCAGCCATGCTTTTAGTGTCTTAAGCTGATGGAAGGCATAATTGTTGGTGAATAATTCTGTGATTTAAATGATTTTTGTCACTATAAGTTTTTTAGCTGCATTTGAGTGTGTTCTTTTTCTTGCACTCATATCTGCCATAAGAGAATGTTAAAAGGTAGTTGATGTGATGCTATAAAATGCAGAGAAAAAGCAAACCATATAGAACCAAGTGCTTTCCATTGCAGAGTATTTAGAAGGTAAAAAGATTCTGGACTGCTTGTGATTTCATGTGTTACATGGTCACTTTGCAGAGATTTGCAAAAGCCTGGGTTATAAACTTATGTGCATTTGAGTTTAATATTTTGAAAGGTTTTTTAAAAAAGTACAAGAACAGAACCTGTTAAAATTAACTTCCAAAAGTAATTCTAGAAATCTTGTCTATTCTGATAGGAACACGTTTGGAACTACTTTAAGTGCTGCAATGATATTGATGCTTTGAGGTATTAGTGCAGTGCTGATTAAGCCTCAGATGCTTTAGTGGGCTAATTAGCTCTTAGATACACTATATATAGATTTGAGACAGATCATTAGAGACAAATGTACATTTGATCTCAATTTTAGAGAAGAAAATATGGCCAGGACATGAGAGGCCAATTCTGTTTCATGACTTCATATATCTGTATTTGAACTTTTTGGTGAGGCTGTAGTTACAGGTTCCAGCTATGTAGGCTCCAGGACCACTGGTGCTTCACAGGCAGTGTTTACAGACATTGAAAATCAGTTAAGTTCATTGCTAAACATACAAGATACACTCTCCTTTGCAAACAAATGCAATCAACCATTACACTTCAGTGATATGGGTAAACAAGGAAGACTTCTGATTTAAAAAGTATAGCTCTCCTGGTAGTTCATGGAGTAATGCCTTCACCTTTCTCCTTGTCAACCAAAATGGGGACACAGGTATCATAGAACTGTAGAATATCCAGAGCTGGAATGGACCTAAAGGATCATTGTTCCTGGCCCTGCACAGGACATGCCAAGAGTCACACCATAGGCCTGAGGTGTTGTCCAAATGTTTCTTGAGCACATGCTTGGTGCTGTGACCCTTTCCCTGGGGAGCCCGTCCCAGTGCCCAGCCACCCTCTGGGTGAAGAACCTTTTACTAATATCCATCCTAAACCTCTCCTGATGCAGCTTCATGCCATTGCCATGGGTCCTATCGCTTACTCTTTTTTCAAATTTTTAGAGCCAGAACTGGCAGGCATATATAACCATCTGCAACCTGTTTTAAGAAAATGAGCAACACTGAAAAAGATATCTAATGCTCTTCAGACTACATTACTGATTTTACCTTTAGTTAAAAGTCAAAACAGTTCTTCCCCCTCCCCTCAGACTTGGTCAAAATGCAGAATTTTAGGAAACCTCTCCAGATAGAGTTAATAAAATTAGCAAAAATAAGTATTGGGCTTTCCTAATGTTTCTCATGCTGTTCTGCCATAAGCTTGCCTTGGGGATGGGGTGTTCTCTTGGGCCCTTAGTGCTGGTGGCTCTCTTTGCTCAGATCAGAGACAGAGAGGTACAGCAGAAGCTGTCAGGAAGATAGAGGCACTGTTTTGGGCAGAAGTCTCAGGTTTGTGTTGTTGCTTAATCAAGAGCTTTGAAGAAGAGGCTTTTTGAGGGATTGGAGGCGTTTTAGCAAAACTGTGCTTGGTTTCCTGTTTATTGGCATATGCATAAAAAACATATTGAAATGCATTTGAAATGTCTTGCCTCTTTTTACAGGATGGGAACAATGATTTCTCATGATCAAGTTCCTTCCTTGATTCAACTCACACTTCAGGTTAGCACCTTAACCTCTAGTTTGCCCTTACTGGATTGTAGGGTTATCTGTTCACTGTTCAAAAAATAGGCTGCTAAATGAAGATTTTAAAAGTCTAGTTTGGGTTGTGGTGTGCAGAAAAATAAAATCCACCACTGTGTACGTGAGCTTAAGGAATGTGAATAGAATCAGAATAGTAACAGTTTGTAAGTCAGCATGCCTTCAGGTGGAAAAAGCCCCTATGGAGTTTGCCAAAGCAAAGCTGGTGACAATTCCTGAGGAGCTTGTGATTCAAACAGTGGTGAGATAGTGGACAACTGCTGGAAACAGC
The DNA here is from genome assembly GCF_903797595.1 of Erithacus rubecula. Classification (NCBI taxonomy): domain Eukaryota; kingdom Metazoa; phylum Chordata; class Aves; order Passeriformes; family Muscicapidae; genus Erithacus; species Erithacus rubecula. The sequence goes on along the minus strand of NC_136689.1, from coordinate 59,559,952 downwards.
AGCAGCCTGAGACATTGTAGTGTGTTTTTTATTACTTCAAACAGTAGGCTGTATATATTTTCTTGTCCTTGGAGCAATATTTATGGCTTATCCAAGCAGACTGTGCCCAGTAGTGGACTACTGAAGCTGAACTTCGTGTTGCAATTAATTTGGGGATGTGCAGTCGGAATCCTTGCTGCTTCTGCCATGTGACATTCAGCTCCCATCTGTTGGGGAACTTCTTGTTTCTTTCTCTTATTGAGAGGAAACCAAATGACTTGCTCCAGCACTAGAAAGTGCAGGAGATATTGAGATATTTTAGATTTGCCTCAAATAAGCAATAGCATTACTGGGAGAGGATGTAGTATTAATTGATGTCCATTGAAATGATGTGGGACAGGATGAGGACAGAGCTCAGCTTGGTTTGGTTTGCCTGCGTGCAGAAAGTACAGTCATAAGGGGTGAAAAGGAACGGAATGTTTTATTGGTTTTGTTTGTTTTCCTTTTTCCCCTTGCTCTTTTGAGCTTTTAACTTGAATTTATGTATGTAAACTCTTTTAACCAGAATGTATGAAATACAGTAGAATGATGAAAGGGTGATTCAATAATACAAATTTTTAGCTGGGTTTTGGATGGGTTGTATGAGCTTTACACAATCAATGTTTTACATATTATGTGTCCCCCTGTCTTAAGAGGTGTCTTGTTTTACTGTTTCAGGACAGATGACTTGAGCAGAAAAGGTTAATGCTTTGAGTGCTGGAAGCAGGTGGTTGGTAGCTTTGACTATTTATCTAATTAGCTGCATGTTGGCTGTTGTCCTAGCAGGACTGACTTTTCCTAGGGAGAGAGCACAGGAAAACATGCAGAAACTTGCTGTGGCAGGACTAATGCAAAAATCAACATGATCTAAACTTGTCCTTACTGACAAGTATGATTTTATTTGTTTTTGATTCAAAAGATTATCTACTAATACTTTATGGGTGTTTGTCCTAAAACAGAGAATGCTTGCTTGTTCAGGTGAGCTTGTGTCAAAAGCATTTTCTCTCATACTTCTGGAAGCATTTTTCTCGTGGTTGTTACATGCTAACCTACAAAGAGCAAACATAATGTTAGTGATTTTTCTCTTTTGTAGGTATTCAACAAAGCTCTTGTTTTTCACACTGAGTTCCATTGTAATTTCTGTGTCTGTTTAACGTGCATCTGCAAAGATTGATAGTATACTGAGGTTTTATTGTGCCATATTTAGTCAAGAAAGTTGGGATACTACCAGGGCTGTCCAGCAGTCACGTTTGGCATTGTGCACCTCAGCTGCTGACTTGACCCTTGGTGCACCACTCTTGGGAGGGACATGAGCATTGACAACTGTTCCTTTTGAATTTAGCTTTTTATCAAGATTTTTTCTTTACTTGCAAAATTTTCTTTTTAGCTTTCAATGAAAAAAAAAGGGCAGAAACACAGGACAACACCAAGGCACAGTTGACCACAGAATTGTTTCATTCCAAGTATGTGTTTGAATTTGAAACTTTCTGAAGGTAACTACTTTTGACAGGATAAATAGTCAACTTTTTTCATGTATTGGTTTTACAGCTCCAAGCACAATGGAAACTGAGGCTTGTTAGTGCTTCCAGCTATCAACATAACACAAATACTCAACAAGAAATTTTATATGTGTTTACTCCAAGTAGTAAAAAATCTATTGTTTTGCTTGGGTCTATTACATTTTATTAGCATAACCTCAAGGGAAACTCAGTAGTGAAGAGGCAGAAGCTTTAAAAAAAAAATAAAATACAGTGTTAAATAAAATAATCTAAAATATAGCAAAACTCATTGTAGAAGCAATCTGTGATTATCTCAATCCAATTTAGCATGGATTTTTTTCCTACGTATTTCATATGCCTCTAGTTTTTATTTTGTCTCTCCCTGTGCTTTTTTAATGTAGTCTATTTCCATAATAGATGTCTAGTTTGTATGCTTTTTCTTACACCAGTCATTAAATAGGAACAATTACTTTGTGAGCTGTCAAATTGATACCTGCAACTCCAAAAAATGAAGATGAGTGAAAAATGTTATTTAGAAATGGAAAATACGTAACAATGGATGGATCCTAAATACAATGAAGACTTTTCTTTCACATCCTTTCAGAAGAGAATACGATGTTTGATTAGAATCCTGAATCCAGATTATAAAACTTCTTACACAAGGAAAGCTGCAGGAAATGGAATTTTTATTTCAGATTGCTCTTAGATACTTAGATACTACTGTTTAATATATAATATCTGACCTTGAAATGATTCCTTCAGATATTTATTCTTTTCATATTGTTTTTCTTGCTATTGGTAGGAGCACTCTTGTTTAGCCAGGACGTGTTAACTTTGTAGGATTCACTATCTCAGAATCACAGAATGGTCTGGGTTGGAAGGGACCTTTAAAGGTCACCTTGTCTGACCTCCTGCAATAGGAATATCTTAAACTAGATCAAAGTCCTGTCCAGCCTGGCCTTGAATGTTTCCAGGGATGGATCATCCACCACCTCTTTAGGCAGCCTCTTTGCAACCATTACCCTGTGTCCTATCACAACAGGTCCTATTACAGACTCTGTCCCCAGCTTTCCTTTAAGCTCTGGTTACCTACTGTAAGTCCTCCTGGGAGCCTTCTTCTGTCCAGCCTGGACAACCCCAACTCCCTCAGCCTTTCCTCACAGGAGAGGTGATCCAGACCTCTTGTCATTTGTCATTCCTCTGGACTCTCTCCAGCAAGTCCTGTCCTTCCTGTGCAGGGACCCCAGAGCTGGATGCAGCACTCAGCAGAGCAGAGGGGCAGAATCCCCTCGCTCACCCTGCTGGCCACACTCCTTTGGATGCAGCCCAGAGTGCAGTCAGCTTCCTGGGCTGTGAGTGCACATGGATGGCTGAGGTTCACTATTTCAGCCCACAGCACCCCCAAGTCCCTCTTGGCTTCCTCTCATGAGGAAAGGGATTATTTGCTTCGTATTTGAAATACATTGGTTTTCAGTGTTAATGGCATAATGCAGTGTCAAAATATCTCTTGAGCAACATGTTTTTTTAAGTCAACAGTTCGCAGTTTTTACATCAAGCAGTGCATGCTCTTGGTTTTGTGGTTTCCATTTGTATTTCACAAAAGACACCAATTAAGCACGCTTGTTGCAAAACTTTTAAGTTAAACTATTGTGAAATGCTACTTAACATATTACAATTATTGTAGGAAGGACATTTAATGAGAATAACCCAGGTATTGCGCACTCTGTTGTTGTGATTCTTTACTGGTGCTGTGGTTGAGATGCAGTGAGCTGATCTTGAATTTCTTGTGACTATTGCTCAGAAACCACATGCTAAGATGACATTGTCATATTCTAAGAAAATGGTCAGGGAGTATGTTTGGATTGAGAATGGCCTGTAACTGACTTCCTCTAATGTCCTAAATGATGCTGCTTACATAACGAAGTTTCCAGCTGGGAATCACTGCTTGGTGCAATATTTCCATGTGAAGAGAATTCAGAGTTGCCCCATCTCTTTCTCTTTCCCCTGCTCCCTCCTAGAGCTGTTGCAGTGACACAGCTGCTACCAGCTTCACCCCTTGCCAAAGATGTGGCTTTGCTTTGTGGCCTCATGGGCAGATGGCAGGTAGCAGGATGGATAGAGGGAGCAGCTTTATTTTGTCTTCTCAGAATATGCTTTGAGTATTTTGTGGTGATGCTACATGTTCCTTTCCCACCTTTGTCTTTCCTGACAGAGATGTGCACCTGTTTGCAGCCTTGGTGCTCTTTTGTTAACCTTTGCTAACTGTCCTGAGGATTTGAGGTTTGAAATAGAGTTGGAAAATCATTGCATCACTGTTTGAGGTGGTTTTTTTTTTCTACTTCTCCAGTGCTGATTTGTTGTGCTTTTCTTCTTGGTTTCTGATTTTGATATGTTTGTAATAGGAAGAGGTGAACCTTTTTAATGTTTTGTTACTTTGACTTTCATGACAGTGAGAAGCTTGCAGTGTGTTTTAACAAGGTTATACCTTTTTCTCAGCACTGAGATCTGAAGTTGCATAATTAGAGGTTAGTTTCTAACCCACAGTAAATTTGGATTGTGTTGTTGTTTTTCCTTTGGTTGGCTTTATTTTTTTATAAGGACACTTATCTATAGCAGTGATGTGGACACACTGAACCACTAACCCAGCCATCATTTATTCAACTGCACAGGGATTCAGTTTGCATTTCTGAGGAAAAAATATATATTCTATGTGAATGCATACAAAAGGTGAGCATGGCTAGTAGCTATTACAGGCTGATTTGTTAGAGGTGTAGCATGTCTCTTGGTGTTTGCTTTTAAGAGACAGGCAAGACTCTGAATTGGAACCTGAAATCCAAGTTGAGTCTATTTCCAGAACCTCTTATTAGATAAGTGATTTCACTTTATCTTTGAGTAATACACTGGATCCCACATAGGAATTAATGGCACAGTGCTGTAATAATAGTGCAATAAAACCTGATGAACAGTCTGGGGAAAGTTATTATATTCTGGAAAAACTCTTACTGTTTCATCGCTGCATACCCACAAGTAGGGCTGATTTCCAGGATATCCCTGCAGGTGAGGGGGGAAAAAGGGTATATTATTAACTGGGGTTGGTGAACTCAAGGTAGACCAACAGTATAAATTATTTTGCTTGTATTTGTATATCTCAGTTAACTGTCCAAGAACTCTGAGACAGGTATGGAAATAAAGCAGCCATCTTCAGATAGAACAGCTCTCCATGCCCACAGGTGAGCAGCTCTGCTTCTGGACCTCTCCCTACTGAGCTGTTCTACAAGGCCATTGCTGTCTGTCACCCTGTACAACCTGTCCTTAAAGATGGAAAGGAGAGCTGAGAACATTGGGAGTTCAAAGGCAGCTGTGCCATATTCAATACCTTAACATTATTTCTGGTACTTTGTCTCCCAGGAATCCCAAGGCTTTACAAGATGAACCCAGGCATTAGAAAGGCTTAGGTTAAAACTGGATTGTAAGGAGTTTGTACCATAGATGGAGAACAAGAGAATACTCAAAAATAGCATAGGGCCATTGCTTTTTCTAGTGTGTTTAAACAAACTGAACTTTAATTTAACAACTGCTTTAATTAAATTCCTGAAACTGTTTAAATATTTCTTTAAAATTAATTTAAGCCAAAAAGTTTGTTTATAGTTTTTGATATCTGATAAAATTATGTTGAATTATTTTGTTTAGGGATATTAACAATCATGCAGGTTGAGAAGTTAAATAAGTACAACTGGAACATACAAGTATGGATTAGTGATTCCTGAGGTCTCTTGTCTGTTTTCCTTATCAGAGTTGGTTGTGTTCTGAGCACTCCCCCATAGCCAAGCAATGGCTGACACAAATAGTCGCTCTTCACTGTTGTAGGTTATCCAACTTCCTTGTTGCTATTGCATGTGCAAAAAATAATAGTTCCTCATGTAATTTAAGTAGGCTTTATTTGTTGCTTTACTGTCTCTGCACATAAGCATGGACGGGTTGTGCTGATCTGTGTATTCATAATGTCCCTAGTTGTCTGCAGAGAAATAGAGGGTTTGGCAGCTGTGGGGTGGACAACCCCAAAAAACCCCAAACCCAAACAAACCAGGACCAACAAACCCAAAGAACAAACCACCCCCTTCTTAGTATGAATCATGAATGGCCTGGGTTGGAAGGACCTTCAAGATCAACTAATTCCAATGCCCAAGTTCTTATGTACTTGTAATATTGCAATCAGAATGAACACTGTTATATCAAGCACTGGAGATTTGGATATTACTTAAAAATGTTTTTATATATTAAAAAAAAAAAATCTCTGTGTGTGTATATATCTATCTCTGTAAAGCTTCCTGGTTATGTGCTAGCTTTATATCACCTAAGGATATTGTTATATGTCTCTCTGAGGGCAAAATTTTACTTTTTTTTTTTAAATCAAAAGTGGTATCAGTGAGAGGGATTAAGTCATTACATTGTTATGCAGAGTAACTTGTCTAGCTTCCTTATGGATGTAGAGCAAGCATTATTCTGTGGAAATTCTGTGACTGACTCTAAGGAGTTACTACTGAGGGGACCAAGGACCTTCCCTCTGTGCCTTCCAGACTTACCTGGTGGCCTTGCAAAAGGAGATTATTGGGGTGATAAGAGCCACAGCAGTAGGAAACGTGAGTACCTTTGTCAGCAGTTTCAATTAGCACTTTGTTATGGCAGTTTCCAGAGAAGTCATGTGTGAAACATAAATTGCAGGTCAAATTCATACTCAAAATATTTTCCCATAAACAGATGCATGATTTTTGTTAGGGGTTACTGCCTTGGGAGTCATTATGAAATTTGCATCCTTGTTTAACTCTCAATAGAAAATATATTCAAAATATGGAGGGGAAGGAATATTGATAAGGTGTATAAAAAGTCCACCAGGAAGTACTGCACCTATGGCCTAATGTTGAATTGAAGTTGTTACTCTATGTTGATCTAATGTTTGGTGTTAATACTTGTAAATTGCTAATGAAACTTCCTGGCACTGAGTTGTTCCATCCTGTTTGCTCACTTATGCAAAGGAATCCCAGATAGTTTACAGATGTTCCTTAGTAAAGACTGGAAGCAAGGCATTGAGGAATCCCCATTCAGTCACTTCTAGAGAGGCCTGGTATGTTTGATGCAACCTTATTTCCTGACATAAAGTGATCTCAGGGTAAATTGCTGATGTACTTAACAGCTCCATTTCTGGTCTCAAGATAAAATCTCCTCAAAAGATGCAGCTTTACAAACCTTCTGATCCTTAACTCCTTAGTTCCTGTGACTGTTAGTAATTCAGAAATATGGGCAAAATCAGCCTTAAACTGCCCTGTCAAATTAAAAGCAGAATTTATTTGGTGGTTTGTGGAAGGTGAAGCAGGCACCCTGATTCATCAGTGTTTATCCCATGCCAAGGTGATGAGTGTCAGGTGATTCCAGGAATATATTTATGTGAAAAATGTCAGTCTCCATTGTCTGTGACGTTCTTTACTGACACTGAATTATTTTATGTAAATGGCAACCATGAAATATGTGTTTTAACAGGTATACTAAGGAGATTGTGATAGTTTCTTCTATGGTAAAAATTATTTAGGAAAGTTTCAGATTTTCTTACAAATCTCATGTTGTTTGCTCTGTCTTGTTAGTAATTGCACAATTTTCTTCTTATGTATGGTGGGCTTAGAGGAGGACAGCTTTTGCATTACATGGAATATGGTAAATCTGTAAACTTCTGCACATTCTTTGAGGATGAGTTTCTTCAAACATGATGGTTATCAGAATAAGAACTGTTTTTTACTTTTGATTTATTGGTAAAAGATGTTTTTGTGTGTGTGTGTGTGTGTGTGTGACCACAAATGCTTCTAGTTGGGAGCATGTGATTTTCCTAGTAACTCTTCCCGTAAAATGCATTGAGGCAGGTTTTTACAACATCTTTAATATGTAAATTATCTAACATCTAATTATCTAACAGCTCTAAAAAATCAAGAGTGGACAAACATTTTAATATGTGTTTCTTTTCTCTTTGTGTTTCATGTCTTCTGTTACATCACAGGGTAGCTATGCTAACATAAAATTCACCATGTAGAAATACAGAAAAACAAGGGAGTAAATTTGAAATAGGAATGTGAATGGCTGCTTTGTTAGACACAGATTGACTTAGGGGCAGAGAAAAAAACCAAACCAAAGTAATTGTGTTTTACTCTTGAAGTGTTTTACTGTGGCACCACCCTTTTGCCTGGAGTCTGTTGAGCTCAAAACTACCCTGCCTCTGGCTCAACAAAAACATTTCTGGTGGTTTAAGACCTGTTACTGCACCTACATCAGACTTAGCAGAGGAAAAATCTGTAGTCAATTTTCTTTCCTTCTTTCAAGCAGTTCTTTAGGCTTATAAAACACAATAAAAGGAATGAAAGTCTGTAAAGTAAAGGAGTGAGGTCACTGTGTAGGTGTCATAATTAGAAATCTCTTTTATAATTTCAGACCTAAAGCTTTGGTGAGTAGCTATCTCTGCAGCCTTCAGTCTGTATTGGTGACAATTCCTTTTTCTCACAGCTGCAGATGTACAGCTATAAAGTGTATTACTGCATTTCCAGAAGCAATCTCTCAGAAATGAAGATCAGTATGAAGAAGAGCTATGCAGCCATGTTTTTGTACCTCGTGAGAATTCTTACTTGGTGATTACTTGATGGTGTTTGCTAAAGGTTACTTCCATTTTCAGTGCTGTGATGCAACTTGCTGTAATGGCACATTCTCAGGTGCTATTTACTGGCATCTCATTATTTTTAAAACTTGAAAACTCTTGCAGAGGGCATGATTTTTAATGTTCTTATGTTTTTCCCTTACTTTCCATCCCTGTAATATGCAAGTTCTTTACACAAATGGTTTAATTTATTTTTATGCTATTCTCTGTGGTCAGAGCTTCATGGTATTTTCTTCTTTCTTAGTATTTGGTAATTTAGCAAGTGGGAATAGGGTCAAATGTATCCCCAAGCTTAGTCATCTGATGTGTGACTCCCATGGGTTTCATGCTTCTGAAACTTAAGCTGTAGCTGTGACCTTCCATGCCCAGTGGCTCTTGGTGAAAGCTGCTTGTGCAAGTCAGACAGGCTCTACTCAGGGTAATGTGTTCTAAAAGGAATATAGGTGCAATTTGTAAGTGTAAATTAATTCTGGGACAGGAACACCCTTCAAAACTGGGTGGCTTTCTGATTTTGTTGTTGTTTTTTGGGTAGGGCTTTTTCTTTTTTGAGAATAATCAGAGCTCTTCACTGATGATACCACGTTTTCTCCTGCAGACCACTAAATCATGTTTGCCATGATTGTTGCCCTCATTACACGAACAGTGGAAATTGATCTTATCCAGCATGGGGTGATATGGGAGTCCTGGGGAAGTTTATGATCCTGTGTAAATAATTATGTTACAAGTGCACCAGGAGGAAGTATTAATGTGTGGGAGCAGCCTCACTTCTGGAATTTTTACTTTTTGAGTCTTTGACTTTACAACCTAAATAGCGTGTTTTGCCCACAGTTTTGTGTGCATTGTTTTCTAAGTCAGAAAAAAACCCAACAGCAATTTGTTACATAATGCTGTGCTCCATGCATCACTGGAATGTCTTTTCCAGGCTGCCAGGCTGGTCACTGTCCCCCCCAGTACTGCTCCCTGGTTCACCTCTATCCTGCCTTTGTGCTGTGCTGTTCAGCTATTGCTTGGACAGTTCTGAATTCTGAAAGCAGAGGCAGCAGAGGCTCAGTGCTTGCTGGTTGGGTGGTTGGGAATGCAGCCTGCTGGAGTTGTGTTTGGAGGGAAAGCTGTCCTACCTGGCTGGACTCAGTGCAGTCAGCCCCTACTGAGTCTTCAGTCTTATTCTTGAAAGAGAACTGTGATTTCACAGTTCTGGGAGTTAGGATTTCATGCTGGAGTTTCCAGAACTAATTAGATACTCTAGAAATTACAGTCTACTGGAGGGGGAGGGGTTTTGAGCTGAAAAATAAGGTATTAGTCAACTGGTAGAAGAGTGTTTGTAAGCAATCTGAAAAACACAGCAGCTGAGCAGTCCTTAGATTTGAGTTTGGTAATCCTAAAATTGTTTTTAAATGACCACTAATAGAATAATTATGTTTTTGCAAGGAAGAAGGGCAAGAGGTGCAGGGATGTCAGAGCCTCTTGGCTTCTCCTGCTTCTCCTCCACACCCAGTGACCTGTGAACCCAAAGGTTTGACAGGTGGTGGAGGGACAGAGTGGGGGTTGTATGTTTTCTAGCAGATGGAGGTGTAGTTAACAGGTACACTTTGTTTACCAAATGTTAATGGGTTCTTGAGGAAATAACACTGTGCCTTCTGGGGCAGTTTCATAACTGAGTGGAATGGTTAAAGCTCTACAAATGACATTTTAAAATGGTGTTTCATTATAACTAATGAATAGGCTGGCTGACTGATATTGCTCAGGAGCAGCTATAGCCACAGTGGCTTGAAATATGTCTGTAAAGCTAGTTTTTTGGTTCCTTGAAGATTATAAAATGGTTAAAGGAGGTGTAGTGGGTTCTGGGTGTTCCTGGAACTTTTAAAACACTCACATTATTTTTAAGGATGAAATTGAGAAACATCCCCAGTCATTCATGACTGCCATTTTGCAAATGGAGGTGATGGTAATGGCATAGCTTTAATCAGAAAAGTTAACTACTACTTGATACACTTACCTCAGTAGTTGTAAGGACAACATTTAATATGTTTTGGGCTTTTTCTGCTTCAGTTGCATGTCAGTGTAGAAGGCTCACTGAGCTTGAACAATGGAAGAAAAATCTGTCTCACCTTTCTTGAGTTAAAGTTTAAACAGTGGAGGTTATCTATCTACAGACCAGGAGAAACAAAGGCGTTTTTTTAGCTTTGCACCTGTCAAATGCTGGAAATAATTGCTGTTCTAAAGTCAAAAACCCTAAACACATGCTGCACAGCAGCTGCCAAGCCCAGAGTGTGGGCATATGCAGGTATCTGGGGTTCAGGAAGCAGAGCTTTTGGTGTGCAGAGTTGAGATGTGTTTTGTTGTGTGGAAACCATGGGATACAGGCGTGGTGTTTGCACAGGGGAGAGGAGCCCAAGTAGTCAGGAAGGGAGTTTGCACTCAGGTGGGAGGTAGGGAAAGCCTGGCTGTAACTTGAGTTGGGTATGGCTCAAAGCGTTTTCCAGCCGCCTTGTAACAGGCAGGAAGCCTCTCCCCTCGTGGAGCTCCCTTGGGTGTGTCCTCAGGTCAGAGGTGCAGCCACTCCACACTCATGAGCCACCTTAGGAAAGGCTTTCTCCACTGCCATCTAACAGCAATGAGAGAGTCACACCCCAACACTTCTTTGTAGGCATGAATTGGTACCCTTGTTTTGCTCAAATTAATGAGCCATGTGGCTCTTCTGTTACTAGAAATCCATTATTGAGCACTTCAAAATCTGGAGGGGATAAAAATGGTGCAGATACTGGAATGTAATACTGCTCATGGTTTAACTCAACCCTAATTGATGAGGTTTTTAAAGATAGAAAAGTTGTTGGTTTTTTAAATTTATTTTTTATTGTGATTTCCAGACATTTCTGTGTCAGTTGGAGTAACCCATTAGTACTGAGAGAAAAATCTAAAACTTAAAATGGTGGGACTGGTAATAATTTACAGGTGATGAGATGAAAACTGAATTACCTCCAGGATTCCTTAGTTAAGGCATGTGCTTACAGCAGTTTTAGTTTTATCCTAATTAATTTTGATATTAAACTTCCTGTGTAACTAATTTCCTTGGTCAGTACAGGGAATTGGAGGATGCTTCTACTTTTCCTTGTTTAAGCAAACAAAAAAGGGAAATTGGCTGATAAATGTGTTGTACTTGCTTATACTAAAAGTGGCAGTAGTAACCTGCATCAAGTTTTAGCATGGAAATAAGCTTTTAGTCCCTGTTCCTCCACAGGGCTTGTTTTCTTTTTTCCTTCCTATGTAAAATTACAGTACTTTAGTAAGCAATGCAACATGATTTATTTATGCAGTCTGAGAACACCTGGATCCCTAAAGAGAGGTGGCACAATAAATATTGGCTCTCCATGGGGAGTTTCTAGCCTGTATCTTGTAAAGCCTGATTTCTAGGATGGACAAAAAAAAAAAAAAAAAAGGAAACTGAGTTTCAAATTTTGTGACAGGAGATGAGAAAAAAGGAAGTTGTGCTCTCTAAAGAGTTTTCAGCTGCAACTGACCCAGCTATAGATTATTTGGGAATAAGGCAAAGTTCAAGACTGAAATTACAAGTATTCTGGTGCCTGGCTATAGCTTTGTTTGGTAGACTTCTTGGAGCATCTTCCATGGAGTAGTTGGCCTTTGAAACTAGCAAGAGTTTTAGAAATGAGGACACTGAGAGACCTACATGAGATCTCAAGAGAGAAAACTCTATTTATGTACTTTATTGCATTTTGTATAATTAGTATCTAACAAATATTAGCGAAATTTATCTGCTATGTGAGGAAGGAAAGTATAATCAATTTTGTTCTAAGAAAAAGCATTAGAAGAACTGACAATGTTCCCATCAGAAGTTGGTGGCAGAGGTAGAAAATCAAACTAAGTTACTAGTCCCACTGCAATTCATTATCTGATTAAGGTTTTTCTGCTCTTGTGTATGCCAGAGCTTACAGCCAAATCTAGTCATGTTTTAAAGACTGAATTGTATAGTTTATTACTTTAAAAGAAAACCAAAAACACACAAGAGATTTCTTTGTCTTTGTTGACCTGTATTGAAGGATCTTGAATTTGGTTCATGCTGACAAAAAGCCAGTGTTTTTTTACCACAGGTAAAAGACATGCTTGCCTCATGTTTGTTTTCATGCTAAACTGGTGTGTCTTATTAAACTGGGAGCTGAAGAGATACAGAAAGCTCTATGTACACTTACAGAGGAGAACAGAAGCTTCTGCACTTGCTGTTCTGTGCAGCCACGTGCCTTTGTGGCTGCTGGCACTTACATCCTCTGGTTTTTCTTGCTGTTTTAAGTCAGGTTACTGTCTTGTCCTCATCTGCAGGATGGCAATGCTGCTGGTGTTTCAATGTGTTCATGCAATTCAAGGATGCTGCAGTGCTGCTCTTCATTGCTGCAGTTGCTCAGTGTCTCAATGCAATGAAGTGAGGTGTAAAGCCCCATCACTCCTAATCTCATCATTCTTGGTTGACTTTTACTATTGGTTGTGTTAAAGAACTCAAAGGTGGGCCAAAATTGTGCTCCTTTTCCAAAGATGTACTTTCAGTTGGATATTGGTGAGGCTTTTTTCTCTCCTCCTTCCTTGTCTTAGGACTGTTGTGTTACAGTAGTAATAAGCAGTCTTGCCTGTACAATGGCAATTTCACTGCACTTTTAAAATTTGGTTATACAGATAAAAAATAGCAGTTGTTTATTAATTTTGAATTGATTGTATTGAGCACTTCATGTTTGGTTGTTTCCTACTTGTTTTTCACACAGAGAATTTACCATAATAGTCAGCTGGTCTTAATCTTTCTTACCTGTAATAGTATAGGACCTTGCAACTCTGTGTGCTTAGACAAAGATATACTATGTACTGTAAAGTGTATTCTGTTTGCTCATTTTTTACTTAATAGTGACAGCCTGGGCTCTCTGATTATTTGTAGGATATTAGGTAATAATGCAGTTTCCGTGGGGATTCTTGGGTGTTCATCTCAGTGCTCTTTCCATTGATGGGATGAAGATGCATACCAGGTTTGCAGATGACACCAAAGGGAGGAGGAGAGTGATGGCAGCAGCCTGTGTTTAGGTGGGACCTCAGCAAGGAGGAGGAATGGGCAAACAGAGCCTCCTGAGGTTCAGTGCAGACACGTGTGCCTTGATTAGAACAGCATCCAGATAGCAGTGTGGGCTGGGAGCAGCTTCATGTGTGGGTTGTGTTTGTGGTTGATTTTTTTTTTTTTATTATTTTTTTTTTCGGGGGTGGTTTGTGTTTTGTTTTTGTTTAGTTTTGTTTTTTTTTAAATGAAAATTAAACTTGTGGACACTAGGCTGAGTCAGCTCTATGCCCTTGTAAAGCTAAAGGCCAAGGTCTTGGCTGCATCAGCAAGAATGTAGCCAGCAAACTGGTGAAAAAGATTACTCTTGTTTACCATTTGGAAGAATGGAGCTGGAAAACTGCCCAGCACAGGACTTCTGAAGATAAAATAAGTATCAATGACCTGGAGATAAGATCTCATTGCTGTTTTCAACTGCCTGATTCGAAGCTACAGAGAAAGTAGAACCTGAATTTTCTCAGAGGAGCTCAGTGATGGGACCAGAACCATTGCTCCTAGCAGCAAGACCTTGGTGTAGTAATGGGAACAACAGCAGCAATGATTTTATTGTAATTCTGACTAGTTACAAAGAAAAGTTGTTCCTGGCAACAGGGAATAAAGTTGCCTAGAGAGGCCTTTGGGAGTCTCCATCTGAGAGGATAGAATGGGACCATCTCTATCAGGGAGGTCATCCTGTTTGACTGAAATGCAGCTTCGAGAGGGACATGGTGTGTTGAGGGAGGGAGGGAATACCTGCCTAAACAGCCACTCTGTGATCCTATACAGCTCTCTTGTTAGTTTTCAAAGACATCTTTCTATATCATTATATCAACCTGCCTTATGCAAGGCACATGTAACATTGGTCTTTGAGGCCAGGAGACTGTGCCAGTTTAGCTGTGGAGTGTGTGTATGTATATATGTCATTTCAAGTGAGTTATTTTGTTTTGTTTTGTTTTGTGGTTTTTTTTTGTTTTTTTGTGTGTTTCTTTTCTTTTTTTTTTTTTTTTAAGAGCTTAGTTGACCGTGAACAGGGGTGGGGGTTTTTTTCTTTTGGCATCTTTAGAAAGCAACATTAGTGTCAAAGAGCAAAGCCAAAAAGAGCTGCAAAACAATATTCTTACAAATAGAAATTTTCTCAGTGACAAACTAGTTGTTTGCTTACACAGCTCATCTGGAGCACTGTTGTTCCCTTGTTTTTGTTCAAAAGTCCAGCTATTTGCAAATACAGTCTTTATGCTTTTCCTAAGAAAAGAGGGTATCAAGATAGGAACATAGACACTTTCAAATGGCCTCATTATCAAGTAAGGCCAGAGTACCATGCTTGTAATGCTGGCTAGGAGTCACTATGGAAGAATGTAGGGGAGTAAACAAGATAATTGTTAACTGTTTACAGGCAGTGTCTTCCCAAAAGTACAGTTTCTGAAATGAATTTGCTTAATCCTTAAGGCAGGAATTTCAGAGAATAATTTCTCAGTTTATTGATTTAGGATTTTTGCACTTTAAAGTGTAAGTTCTTGCCATCCTGATTTTGGGAAGAAATAGGGGTAGGTTCAGGGGAGGCAGTTGGACTGGGTGACTAGTTGGACATTTCAGGTCCCTTCCAACTGAATTATTCTAAAATATTCAATACATCTTTAACTTTTATAAGCTTGTTTTTGCCTTTATGGCTAGAGAATTTCTTTCCTGAAATGTTAGCAGAAATGAATCCTCTTAGTCCATGAAGCTGGTGCATTTTATGATAGCCACTTGCTTCTCTTTTCTGAGTTGTGCTGAGTTGTTCTGAGTTGTTCTCTTTTCTGATTGTGCTGTCCTGTCTTTTGCTTTGTCTCAAGGGAAGCTCCTCTGTGCCTGGAATATAGTCAACTATTGGTGTTGAATCCTTTATTATGAATTGTTGTCTGAGTAGGGACTTACTCAAGAACAGCTTAGATTTTTGTCTTTTCCTTTGGCATTTTTTGATATTTAAAAACATGGTTCAAACAGAAAAATGTGGAGTGTATTTGTGTATCCAGCCTGCAAGGACAGGTGGCTGATCTGGTCTGGTGCTTAATGATTTATAAATCTTGTGAGTGACTTGACCTGACGCTCAAAACTGAAAGCTGGGCTGCCACCTCCTTTTCCTTGTAGGCACCACCAGCCTGCAGCTGTGCCCCAGACCCACCTTGGAGTGAGCAGGTCCATAACTGGCTACACTTACACCTCTGAGAGGTGCAGGGATACAAGTCATTTGACAAGACAAGCAAGCATCTAGGACAGGCTCTTGCTTTTTTATGCCTGGACTAATGCTGTTAAAGGTATGGCCATATTTCTCACTTTGCCCCCCTCTGTATCTCTGCACATGACAATGCTTTGGTATAGTGACTCTGGCCTTGCTTACTAAAGTTACTTACTAAAATATATCTTCAGTGTACAGTTAAAAATGACTCTAAAGTATCAAAGAAGGAGATTTGCATGCTTCTCAAACTACAGTCTAGACAAGCAGTTTTAAGCCCTGTGTCTTGTAAGCAAGTGTCCTCCTGCTTTTTGTGGAGCTAGTGCCTGTCTGGCCTAACAGCTGCAGGTGATAAAAGGCAACGCTGGGCTGAAGCTACACAGGTGTGCAAACACAGTGTTTGCTTACTCTGTTTGCTGCAATCTGAATCCTTCACTACTCAAAGTATTTGTTTTCCTTGGAAAACTACCTTGTAGCATGTATAACACCACATTAAATACCATATAATAGGTAGGCTGGCTGGTCACTGGAAGCAAAAGGTGTAATTTTCTTGGCCAGGGAGACTATCTAGTTAATGAACTGCAAAACCACCCCATCTCAATATAAGGACTGAAAAAACCTATATGGAATAAACACTAATGCACATGCAGTTTCCACTGGAATTTTGCTTTGCTTTCAATACTTTGACTAGTGGCCCTGGGGAAGAATGACCTTGCTATGGCTTAAGAAGTGCAAGAATTGCATCATTGGCCCCCTGCAGCTAAGGTTTGATAAATGCTGTATACTATCCCTGAGCAGTGTGAAAATACATTGCAGCTGAGTGTTACTGTTGGCTTCACAGGGGTGGTACCTTTCTGGTTTTCATCAAGTTTGTGAAAGCAGTGAAATTGGGATGAGCTGGTTATTACTGGAAGGCATGAGCATATGATTGTTTTCTCCCTCCTACCACCTCAGCATTACAAGTGTGGGCCCTGAAAGTTCACAAAAGCAATTTGCCCTCAAAGCATCATGCTTTCCCTGGTGTTATGTCCTCCTTTCCCAGACTGGGGTTGTGGAGATTAGACAAAGACTCCTGTAGGGTGCATAGTTAGGGCTACAGAAATATGGCCATTTAGTTCCCACATTCCTATTGCAAACCAAGTTTTATAGACTATTTTTTGTCTCCTGTTCACCAGGAAGTTACTGTATAACTCAGATGAACTCATGCAATGTGGAGATATTTATTTTTTGACAAGGAGAAACAAGTGGGCATTCTCTGGGCTTGTTTTTTTCCTTGAAGAAAGATGAGTGCTATTTGAATTGAATTGCGTTTTTGGACTTGGTTTATGTATCTGATCAGAGAAGTGTGATAGTGTCTTAATGTAACAAATATTTTAAAATGTTGCATTTTTTTATAATTCAGTGTTAAAAATGCTGTGGCATGGACCTGGATACCTAAACTGAGGTCTGAATTTCTTATGTTAATAACAATTGAAACATTAATAAGTATTTTATCTCAAACCAGTGAGGAATTGAAGAATATAATCTGGTTTAGTAGGCTGATTCATTATTCCAACAGTACTCATGTATTACACATTTCTATTTATTAAATATCAAGTAAATTATGCAACTGTTTTTAATTCTCCTTCTGAGCTGGTACTTCCTCGACTGAGAACAGGTAGCTACTGCAGTAAACATAATGGAATTTAATGGTATTTCAAGAGGAAAGCCACAGACTAAAGACATCAAAACTAATACAGAATATGAGTATCAATGTTCTTTCGTGCATGACACATAGTTCTATATAATTTTAGTGCTTCTGCATGTAACACAAATTTTGTTCAGTCTCAGCTTACTAAATTTATTTTAGGAAAAAAAGCACCAGTAAACCCTTAATGTATTTTTAGGGGTGTAAAAAGTCTTTAGGCTTCTGCCTCTGATTTTCTATTTTTTAGCCCTTTCTCCTAGGCTATAAACTTTTTAGTTCATAGTCTTTTCACTTCTGCAAGTTGTGATGTCCTCTATTTAAAAATAAATAAGTAAATAAATGAAATCAAGAAAACAAAATCTCAGAGCAGACAGTACTGGGGGTTGAGATTATTTTGAGGCATATCTTACTTCTGTCACATCAGTTTAGCAATGTTATATCACTAAAAATATTCCAAGCATACTATTAACCTTTGCCAAATAAATGCAAATGGTATTTCGGATTTCGAGATAATGCCAGCATGAGGCTGGCAGATGTTTTTCCCGTGTTGCTGTCTGAGACATCCTGGAGGGAGAAAGGGGCATGTGAAGTGTAGTAGTGCCTAGAGGGGTGGCTTCTGTACTTCCATCCCCCCTCAATGACTGGAGAGGGAGTATTACAGTATGCATTTCAGGTACAAACCTACTGGAATTAAACCACCAGAGAGAAATGAATTGAATTAATGGAGTATTCAGTGCTGCTTTCCAGTGCTGTTCTCTCTTTCTGTTTATTCAGACTGGCATAATTACAAAGATGGAATGTTTTTCTTCACTTCAGGTGAACTAAGTAACCTTCCAGCAAAGTGTGGAAGGCAGTAAATTCCTTTCCTCTTTAAGGCTGAAGGTAGCTGCTCGCAGTTTCTTTGGGTGGGGGCAGATAAGACAATGACCAAGTAGAAATAACTGAGAAATAACTGAGAAATAACCCATTTTAACATGAGTGTCACAGACTGCACTTGGTGGCTTTTCTGTCGGAGCAGCGCTGCCCACTTTGCTTGTGAGATGGCCAGCACTGGGTTTTCTCCACTGTGTCACCTGAGCAGCAGGCAGGGAGCAGGAGGGAGTCTCCCACAGCCTGGCAGGTTCCAGGTGAGCCCTGGTGCAGGTGAGCAGCTGCTGGAGCTCCCTGGGTGGGTTGCTGCTCTTACATAAAGCAGTAACTGCAGGATGGGCTGACGAGCAATAGTCCCATGTCCGTTTGTCATAAAATGTTTGAGCCATCTGTTGCTAGAAAAACTACCCCAGTCTACCACCTGGTGTTTCACTGAGCCTGGGGATTTAGCCCAGATAAGCACTGGTTTACTTAATAAATATTGAAAGGGAAAGAAGTGGAGAATGGAGGGGGGAAAGATGCCACAGTTGTTCTCGATTTTATTGAGTGCTGAATGAGACCATTTGGATCATTGTCTCCTGCCACGGTTCATGTGTCACTAAAACCCATTTTCTTTTAATTTTGAAAATTGAGGATGAAGAATAACATTAAACAGATACAACACTACACAGGAATTGGTATAAAGTTCTGAGTAGCATGTGATTTAATTTGGAGTTGTGGATGGCCACCTGCTGTACTTCTGTTCTCGTGGCAATCTGGCAAGTGGCTGCACTGTTTTGGTGCTTTTATTTGTTGGGTATGTTAGGATTCATCCAGGAGAGCTGCAGACTGACTGGGCTGGCACAGGCTGGGAGAGTGCTTGGCCACTGGCTCCTCGAATACAAACAAAACCCCAAACTGCTAAGGTTTCTTTCAGTGATCACAAAATGCATGCCTGTGTTTCTGTCACATAAAGGTGACTTACAACGCCATCACAGGTTAACCTGTTTCCTTCTACTAATCATTAAAATCAAAAGGACTGCACTGCTCTCAGGTAATATAATTCCCAGTGCTGTTGCAACACCTGCTGCTTATGCCCTAAGGAACCAGGAAGGTTCCCGTTCACCAGGGAGGTGCTAGAGTAGTTGGCTCCTTTTAGGAGTGGGCTCAGCTCAAGGCAAGACACAGGTCACAGGTCTTGTTATTTTTTATTTAGTCAAGGTTTGTTTGTTTGTTTGTTTGTTTGTTTGTTTTGGGTTTTTTTGTTGGTTTTTTTTTTTTTTTTTGTTTTGTTTTGTTTTTTTTTTTTTTTTTCCAGCTCGAGTATTTATGATCTGTCTTTCAGAGAAAGCACATGACACCCTTCACCATCAAACCACTTGGATAAAATCCCCCAGTGGTGGTCTGCTGGTGTAACCTCCAACTTCTTATTTGATTCTTTCACAGGGGTGCTCCCAGTAATGTGAGAACTATTTAAATACTAATAGATGTGTAATTTTTTTACCATTACATTCTGGTGACTTTTTGGGTATGGATACTGATTAGAAAACAAAAGGCTAGAAGCACCTGTTTCTATAATTTGCTGAAAACTTTACCATAAAGCACCACATGTTTAGTAGGAGTTTTTATTTTTTAGTGTGTTACATTTAAATTGATATAAGAATGGAGAAGGTATTTACTGTAAAATAAGCTCTAAAGGAAAAGCATAGACACCTGAAATCTATTCAATAAAATAAATAACACTATTAGTTTCTACCTACTGCTTTTGTTTTGAAATACATTGCCAGTATTTTGTAGCTGTTTTTATACCCGGATAATTTTAAATGAGTTGTCTTCATGTACTTGTTTCTTTAGGCTACAGAAACAATGTGATTTTTTATTTTGAAGGCTAATATTTTTTCCTAGGAAGCCCAGTCAAAAACAATATGGAAGACAGTACAATACATGCTCCTGATGCTATTTGAAAACTTCTTTGCACTTGCACTTGTGATTTTTAAAGGAGCATTATTTGCAGGTGTCTGTAATTTTAATATCAGCAGAAAGCTAGTGTAGTGTGCTTTCTGTTGAGGTTTGTATAGGGGTTTTTTCTAGTTTTGGGAGTTTGGTTTGTTTTTGTATTTTTTGGGGTGTTTTTTGGTGGTGTTTTTCAGAAGTTCTTGCTTACAGAGACCCAAATTAGATGCTTACAGAAAACCAAATTAAACAATCATGTGTTGAGTAACTCTCACAAATGCATTCCTGTGTCATCTTGTTAACTGACAAATGCTGGCCTCTTGTATTCTTGTTTCCAACATTATTTGACACATCCTGGAAGCTGCTTGAGTCAGTTCTGTCTGCACCAGACCGGTAGGCATTTAAATAGCTTTCAGCTCTCATGTGGATATGGATTATATAAACAAACAATGTTTTAGGCTTGGATGGGATGTCAAGGCATTTCATAAATTGCCTTGTTTAGAAGTTAGAAGTTTAGAAGTACCACATTTGTTAGTTACATCAGATCTTGTTCCTTTCCTGTGTTCCTGATTTTGTCCCTTTCCTGTGTTCCTGCTGTGAACCCCACTTCCTAGCTTTGGGAAGCTCCAGTGCTGGCAGTGTTACAGCTATTTCTCAGGTAGAAATACTGTACCTTGAATCATAACAGCTTGCCAGCTGCTAACTCAGTCACTCTGCAGAGTCATTTTTTGGACATGAGGTGGTGTAGCCAGTGGTACATCAGCTTGTTTCAAAGGGAATTGACTTACAAACTGGAAGCAATCCTCTGCAGCAAAATCCTGCTTGCCTTCTCAAAATATTTCAGCATATGTTGAATGTGTTGATGGTGTGGCTGGGGGGCTGCTTCCAG
Organism: Erithacus rubecula; assembly: GCF_903797595.1. Classification (NCBI taxonomy): domain Eukaryota; kingdom Metazoa; phylum Chordata; class Aves; order Passeriformes; family Muscicapidae; genus Erithacus; species Erithacus rubecula. The sequence goes on along the minus strand of NC_136689.1, from coordinate 59,539,071 downwards.
TACGTGCTGTAGCTCCTTCAAAGCCACATCACCTTGCTTTTTGTAGCCAGTCAGATAGCATGGCTTCTGCAGCCCCCACACTTGGAAGGATGAGGAGTTTCACAATAGGAACTTGACTTCCAAAGGCAGCTAAACATTGTTGTGGAAATAAATATCAGCTGAACTTCCTTTCTCATAGGCTGATCATGTCAGGTTTCCTTCAAGAAAAAACTGAGAAAATGATCAAACAAGAAAAAAGTTGTGTGGTAGTAGTTTAGTTTTGTTTTTATAAACCATGAGTATGGTTGGTTACAGTAGAAGTACAGTAGGGGTAAGATACCGATATTTTAAGATGTGTAATGTTTCTGTTGGTAGAAAAACAGATAATTTTCTTAATTTACTTATTGAAAAAAAACCAAAACCTTTTGTACCAACCATTATTTTGTTGGAGAAATCTATCAAATGCACTTGAAGTGCATTGGGGTGGATGTGAAAAATGGTGCTTTGCCTTCACTACAAGTACTTGATTACACAAAAATTGCTAACAAAAAGGCCTATACCATGGTTCTCTAGTGCTGGACTGTAAGTCTAGTTTTAAAATGTCATGCTGATTATTTTGAGGAAAAATTAACTATTTTGAAACTCTTCCTTTTGATCAATACTGCCATCTTGGAAATGCTTGTGTGCAGTTAAATGCACAGTCTTCACTGCAGCAGTGTATGTATGAAGCCTGAATGTTTGATATGTGCTCATCATCTTTCAGGACAATTTGCCATTGAGAACCCATTGTCAATTTATCTAAGTAACATGGAAGAGGACAGGAAATGTGGCTGGGCTCACCTAAACTGTTCTGGTGTGCAAGCATTGTGAATAAACTCCATGGGGTTGTTGCCAAGCATGGATTTGGGTAGGAGTGCATACCTGTCTGTTTTTTGGGTGCATCCCTGGGTTATTTCTCAGGTGGTTGTGAGTTCTTCATCTCAGACCCAGAGGGCTGAGCATGAGGTCTGGCCTCAGGGTTACAAGTTAGCCAGCTGGCTGGAGCCAGACAATTTACAGCTCCTCATTTGGCCTCCTATGCATGTTTTGGTATTTTTTCTGGAAAAGAGAATGTCCCTGACACTGTCTTATTTCCTAAAAGCTTTCTTTGATTTAACCTTGTAAAGTTAAATCAGTCATGTGAGGTAGGTAAAACGAAATCCAAGTTACTCAAACCCAAACTCACTCCCTGGTAAGCACAAAGGGTTTTGTTTGTCCCTCAGACCATATCAGAAATGGCATATTGAAGGAGATAGGTTTACTCATCACTTTGAACGCGTGCCAGTCATCTTTCTGAGATGGAGGCTTTGTGCAACACTTGGGCAGTGAAAGTCTGAATGTGGTTCATTTTATGTTAGGCAGTTTTTTGGCTCTGCTGGCTCTGATGTTGTAACACACTTAAAGGGAAAGCTTTGTCCACTGAACTGGAAAAAGTAGCAGCCAGTCTGTCTCTTGTTTCGCACCAATCGAGGCTGGCTGAATTTTGACAACAGGATGACGGTCTGGATTTTGGAACATGGTTTTGGTTTTACTGCTTGAGTGACTTTGAACAAGTCAGTCTTTACTTTTCAGGGTTGTAAAATTGTGATAAAGGATATCCACCTTATGGATATGAGGCTAGAAAAATGGTTCTTGGACAAAGAAAGGATTTATGATCCTCAGATGAAAGCTGATACATAAAATGCAAAGCAGCACATTCTGAGCCATTGGTTTTTGCTTTTTTAAATAACAAGATTGTTCTAGTGTGCAATGGGACAGTCAGCTCTAGCATATCATGACATGCTGAAATATCTCTCTTCTATGTATGGTTACCCAGCAAGCATCCATGTATTCACAGTGATGTTAAAGTTGAGTCTTTTGGTCTTAGTGAGCCAGAGGACTACCAGGTTATTCCTAGATATTACGACTTTTTAAGGGATGTTTCAAGAGATGGTTATTTATTTATAACAGGGAATATATAAACTCTTAGTGTGATGCAGTTAACTCTTTTGCAAACATCGAAATTCATTAAACTTAACAGCCTGCTGTAGGTATTTGAGAAGATAATTACAGGCTTTTGCTTGGGAACAGAGCAATTGTCTTCAGAAGGTGGGCTTTACAGGCACTGATTTGATTGTATTTCCACTTGCCTCTGGCATGGTTTCTAGCAGATTTATCTTTTTTATTATCATGCCAGAAAACAGCCTTTGAAATATGCAATTTTATGTAAGCTTAGCAGTTTCCCCATCTGTCCCACTGTTCAAATTTGAATTTTTTAACTTCCAAAATAAAAACTTCATAGCTTCCATTAGTATGGCTGTATTCTCTAATGATGAGCTATCAAATGGGGCAGAGAAAGTGGGGATTTTTGTATCAAAATTAGCTATGTGTATCCTCTGTGTGGGGGGGGTGGATTTGGTGAAAATTGCAGCTCCCAGAAGGGAGCCCACAACAAAGGTGAAGTGAGACTACTTACAAGGGGAAAATGGCTTCAAATTGAAACAGAGTAGGTTTGGATTACATATTAAGAAGAAATTCTTTACTGTGAGGATGGTGAGACACTGTCACAGGTTGCCCCAAGAAGGTGTGGATGCCCCATCCCTGGAAGGGTTCCAGGCCAAGCTGGATGGGGCCCTGATAAACCTGGGCTAGGGGAAGGTGCCTCTGTCCATCATAGGGGGTTGAGATCATTATGATCCCTTGCAAACCAAACCATTCTGTGGTTCTGTTATTTAGATTGCAAACAATTTTATTAATTTAAAATTGTTATAGTTACTGTGCTTTTTTTTCCTCACTAGCACTTCTAACACATTTCAGGATTTCTAGCTAGAGCTTCAGACAAACTTAGAGATAAGAACAGCAGATTCTTTTTGAACTGATTTTAAGGTTTCAGCTTGGCTGTTCCTGCTTTGTGTAAATGCAAATGCATCCAGAATGACCCATCCCTGCATAACTGGACATGTGAGCTGTCCAGTGATCTCTTGGTCACCCTTGCAAGCCAGAATTGCTTTTGGTCAAGAAATGCATTATTTTCTGTTCCACCTATGTCCTCTTCATCTCCTCTATGTTGCTTGGTGAAACTTATGATAATAACTCATTCAACTAACCATCAGGAAGGAAAGACAAAGACCATGCTTTATAGAAGTAATCTGAAAGATCTCTTTTTCTGTCATCTGCCTTCTCTTTAATGATAACTCACAAACTCTAGAAATACAGTTGTCTAGAGGCCAAATTTTCAAATCTGTAAGACCAAATTTAAGCACCTAAAATTCCCCTTAGTCACAGGTTTTCACTGTTATGATGGTGAATAATTATGCTCTTCACCTGATTTTTTTTCATTGATTTGTTTTGAAGCAAGTAATGAATATGATCCATTTGAAAATAGTCACTGGGTAGAATGCTCAGCAGCTGGTCCCATTGGAAATTTTGATTTTGCATATACACTGGTGGCATGTTGACTTAACAGAACAGTGATCCTAGATTCTTTTGTTTTCAATTGCCTACAACAAACTACAATTAGAAATTTTGTCCATTTTTGAGTGCGAATGAAGAGAAGGTAGAAGGTAAAGGTATGACAGAGAGATGTTACCAAGTGGATAAAATGCTGCATTTCTCACATTAAAAGTGAAAAACCTGCCTGCTGATGGGGTCTGAAGGAAATAATTCTGGCTCCCCTTTTTGTGAGTTTTGACAACTTACTCTTCTCCTTCCAGTAGGCTTCCTCATTGGGCAGCTATTCACATGCTCTACTTGTTTGTGCTTCACTCTGAGTCTCATGGTTTTCCAGGACTGGAGTGGCAAAATTTAGCACAGGTAGAGAAAGTAAAAAAAGCTGGAATGAAGGAAAGCAAAGCAGTAAGGTGGGAGGAACTGGGCTTTCAGGCAGTGTGCTCCCTGGGAATGAATTGCAGGAAAGAAGTAGACACTGCTTTTGGTTGCCTTATTGTGCATGCAGCATTAGAATAGGAGTATCTGGACAGTTCTGGGCAGTCCCTTTATTCAGGAGTTACAGGAAAAATGCATTTGCAGAAGTTCATAACCCTCACAGTGTGTTTATTCTTTGAGATAAATATATGGCAGTTTAATTTTTCTGTAAAATATTCTTTACAATTATTTCAGGACATAATATTCTTCTAGTAGCACTGCTTTTATGTAGCAAACAAAATTTCTTCAAAATTGCCTTATTGGATACATGAGAAGTCATACTTCATTGACTTTAGCTCATGAGATTTGTCCCTTATCACACGTTGTTCTTTTTCTTACTTTGATATGTAACTTGGTAGGATACTCTTTTGTTTGAAATTTCTTGCACTACTAAGTCAGTGATAAGTAACTGCTGACAGGTACAGACCAGATAACCAGTCAATGAAAACACAGACATCCTGAAGAAAAATGTTTTAAATCAAGCTGAGTCTGAAATAACATGGATGGGGTCTTAAAAGTCTTGTTGATGATAACTGTAGTTCTGCATATTGCAGTCTTAAGAAAATGTTAAGTCTTTTCTACTGGTTGGACTGTGAAATGTAGAGCACTTGTTATTCTGAGAACTCTGCCCACTTTGTGCAGAGTTAAGTGCAGCAGTCTGAGTGAGTGTATGAGCTACAGCCTGGTTTTGAAAGAGGATGACTGCCCTGCTCTCTAGGAAATAATGCTACACTACCTGCTGCATTTTTCACATTGCACATTGCTAAATGTCATAGTGGTAGTAAACCAGCAGTCATCCATTACTTACCTGTAATATTTTACTATATCTGCAGGTGATTTTGTGAACTACTGTTGAAATATGTTGTTTTCCCAAATATTTTACTTCAGGTGAAGACCTGTGATATTTCTCTTTTTTTTTTTTTTTTTTTTTTAACAGGGTAACAACTGCTTGTTCTGTTTGGCATTAGGCTAAAAGCATATGATGGTTCTCTGTAAAGGTGGAAAGCATCTTCAAGCTCTTTTGGGAGAGCATTTAGGAATTCAGCCTGTACAGCATTGTAATTGAGTTGCCTTGAGTCATTCCAGATTGTCAGCCTGGAGGGAATGGATTCCAGTAGCACTTAGGAAACTTGAAGGCAGGATGACAGATTTCATTAGCCATTGGTAAATCACTAAACATTTCCTGTAATATACTTAATCCCTCATATCTTGCCTTCTTGGCCATCCTTCTTTGCATGCCTGCTGCCCTACCCATCCCTGTATCACCTGCTCTTTGTACCTGGCACAATGGCAGCAAGGGTGAGTTGGATGAGCCTTCTAGTTGTGCCAGACAATTCAGAAGTGAGAGTGAAATGGGGAGCTTCCAGCAAAAGTATCTGAACTAATCTTTAAAGTGTTCTTTGGAAATGCTCATACAATCTCTTCTGTTGGTAATGGGAAACACAGGGAAGACAACCCAGAGTGTGTGATTTTAAATGCTGTCTTTTTAAAATGGAGTTTTGGTGAAAAATGGTTGAATGAGAGATTGCCTCTGAGTTAAGCTTTCATTTAATCTAGTAAACTCTTACTTTTTATTCAGTAGTTACCTCATCTTTATTGGAATCAGGATAACAAATAACTTGGAGTATAAATGGGATGATTGAGATGGTCTTCCACTCAACTGCTAGGATATCTTTCTGTGTGCTGAAATTATGTGTTTTGTATTCTATCTATCTAAATTAATCCTTGATTAATTTAGAGCAATAATGTACTTGTATGGAAGTTTGAGGATTCTTTCCCTCTGCTCTTCCTTCCCTGTAAAAGTGTATGAAATATTTCCAGAGCTGAAATGGAGATCAGATGTGTTAACAGAATGCTATTGGATTCACAGTAAAGACTTCAGGTATGATAATTCTTCTTTTACTACCCCTTCAGTCTTTGTATAGATATATGCCACCATAAGAAGTGAACAATAACTAACCAGGTAGGTATGAGGAGATTTAGTATGTAAAAGAACACTTGAAGATTTAAGGGAAAGATATTTTGTATCACCTAAATACACTGTATTAACACTTGAAAAGGCATATTTGGTGTTTGTCCACTCATGTTTTTTAGGATGTTGAGGTTATAAAATACATTGTTGCAGAAAGTAGCTTTGCTGCCAGGTAGTTTCTGTACAGAGTTACAAAACTCTTTTTTTGTGCTGCTCACTCTTTTTGTTTGTCAGTTCCAAGACCCTATTTTTTAATGGGAAGGAGATCATGTGAGAAGCAACACAAGTCAAATAAAGTAGGTGCCCTCAGTTAGTGCAAGAGGAGTTCAAGGTCTCTTAGATTTGTCTAATAAACTTAACATAATAAATCTTAATATGTTTAACAACATACTAAACATGTAAATACAAACTGACATGACCTCTTATTTTGTTTTACCAGTTGAAGTTGATCTCAGATTTTTTTTCCCTGAGGCTATAGCTCTTGTATCCAGTATTGTTGAGAGGGTGTCTGAAGGATGGTGGTTTTGTTTCCATGTAAGATTTTACAAATTACTCTTCAACTTCACTTTATAGCTTTATTCTTGGTTTATCTGTAGTCTGATAAAAGGGTTTCTAACTCACTGTGAGTTTCAAGTGTAAACACTGCCAGGTCTGAGCTGGACAGCAGCATTCCAGAAGCTGTCCACCCTTGTAGCCAAGGTATGGGATTGCCCCCCTTCATCTTGCTACTTTAAATTGCCAGATTTTTAAACATGCACAGATCCATCTTGCTGTAAGACAAGGAATTCTGATCTGAGTTAGCTGAACTATGCAGCTGAAACCCCATCAGTCAGAGACCACAGATGGCCTCACCTTTTGAGAGAGACCTCAGTTCCACACCAGACTGACATAAAATAGTTTCTTCAACAGTACAATCCTAATGTATCCATGGTCTTAGATAAAAACACAAATGTTGAGATTTTGCATTCAGAATAATGAAAATACTGATTGCTGGTTGTTTACAAGTTACTTTCCCCCCTCAGTTTTTCACTGTTGACACGCACATAGTAAATACTGCAAAAGGAAAATTTCATTTATCTGGTATCTTTTGTACAAGGAAGATGCAGAGATCTACAAGAGACCTACAGGGACATTCCTACAAGACAAAGAAGAATGGCTTCAAACTGAGAGTGAGTTTAGATATTAGGAAGAAATTCTTGACTGTGAGAATGGTGAGGCATTGGAACAAATTGCTAAGAGAAGCTGTGGATGTCTCATCCCTGGAAGTGCTGAAGGCCAGGTTGGATGGGACTTTTCAGCAACCTGATCTAGTAAAAGATATCTCTGCAGTGACAGGGAGTTTGGAGCTAGGTAATCTTCAAGGTTTCTTCCAAGCCAAACAATTCGAAAACTAAAATTTTATTTATGCCAGGAATTGTTCTTTAGTGTGGTAATATCTTCATGTTTCACCAGAATTTTCAGAGCCCAGATTAATTCTTACTTAGTGAAGCAATAACTGTGAGTGAATATCAGTTGTGTTGGTACTTGTGAGCTTTTGTTGTGCTAATGATGTCTTCTAATGGTATAGTTGAAGATCAGATGTTGACCCTTCATAACCATAGTTCAAAATCATCTGTTATCTGTCACAAGTCTTCAGCCTATTCAGCACTTTCATTTTATTGTAAATACTGCTTTGCTAGAAATAAGGCCAAATTTTCCAGAGGCTCACACATTCAAGAGTTAAATTTCTGTGTTTTGTATCAGTTGGCTTTGTTGCTTTTACTTCTCCTGGTTAAGAAAGATGAACTCTATCCAAAATCCTTGTGAAAATAATGGTGTCAGAGGTCCTGCATCAATAATCACAGACTTCTGAGAGGAATAGAATGAATTTAAAATGTTCAGACAGTTGATGGTTGGTAATTGCCCTCCTTTAGAAGAAGTTGTTGATTATGTAGAATATGGAGTAATAAATATGTTAACCATTCAAGTATGTTAAATTATTAATCAAAACTGGAGATGCAACAAAAAGATAAACTTTTTTCTATTAGGGCTTACTTACTGCTGATAATTTCAAGTGTTGTGTGGTTTTTGTTACAGCAGGTAATTAGAAACTTTGCTGCTTTGCTGCTTCCCTTTGCTGCAGGTGGTTCTTAAAAATACTTGATACTATACAGTGTTGTTTGTGTTTCTTCTCAAATAATTTACTATCTTTGGAATATTTTCTAAACAGCATTTCTTAGATTTGAATTGGAAGAAGTTGGGAGGATTTAGCCAGTCAGCTTCTCAGACACAATCTTTAGGGCAGAAATCAAATTTTTCTTGAAAGCAAATTACTTGTTATATAGTGGGAAAACAGCTACTTAACTATAAGTCTATAATTTCAATAGTTCTATTATTTACAAAGAGCACTTTTATTTTTAATTTTTTTTAAACGTTGGCCAAACATTAGTTTCCTCAGCTTCCTAAAGAGGGAAGTTTTCTTCTGTCCCCAAGTAAAAAAAAAACATCATCTGTGATGTTGTAATGAGAATTTCTGAAATTCATGCTCTAAACCGTACTATTTTACTTTGAGGTTGTTTTTTTACTGAATTTCCTGAGACCTTCACTCTTTTCACCCCGTTATCATAGCTAACAGGGTGATTTTCAGTAAAACTGGGAAGCTTTCCTTCCCTCCTCTACCACTTGTGAGGAGTCCTAGTCAATAGTATCTTCTACATCACCCTTCCAGGAAGCCTGTTTGTAAGCAAAGATGTGTCTTGCTCCCCCACACTGATTAGCTTTTACTGGGAGTGCAAACAAACTGGTCTGGCTATTTTTATGCACAACAGATGGGCAACTTCTGCTGGAGTGAGATTTGCTTGACAAACAGAAGTTCAGTGTTACAAGGTGCCTTCCAACACAACTATTTGTCCCTCTGACCTGTTTGGACTGTTCATCTGGTTCCTGAACTGAGCAGAGTTTTTCAGAAACCTTAAGCCATCACATTTAATTATGTCTATATTTTTACCCTAAACATTTTTCTACCCAGAAGAAGGTGATGGCTATTTTTGAACTGTGTCAGGTGAAGAAGAAATCATAAATGGGTTTCAAACTGATAGATTGAGAAGGATTAGGGACTTTATGAAGCTGATTATCTTCAGTGGGGATTATCTCAGTGAATAATGTGTTTGTCATTTGGAAAGAAATAAAGAAGCCATTAAAATTGTCAGAGAAGACTTTAGACTGCACTGATACTTGTGAGAACAATTCCTTAGCCAGTCCACAGTTCTGTAATCAAGAAGAGTGAGGAATGTGGAATAAAGGTCTGATTGGGTGATGTTAAGTCAGCTTTTAAAAATGCCTACAGGAAAATGGAAAAAAGTTACAAGATGAAGGGTAAAAAGTTTAGAATTTTGGAAAAGAGACACTAATGTTATTAAGGAAATATATATGGTGGAGAGCTCTAAGGGTAAGTGGAAGGCTATGTGCATTAGAATATTTATTGTGTGCATTAGAATTTTATTATGTCCAGTTTTGCAAAAAGAAAAATATTTTGCATTGTATTGGGCAGTATTAAATGAAGTAAGTGTGTTGCAGATTATCTAATACCAGGATGTAGAATACCAAGAGAATGGTTGGTAACATATTAATTAAACTGTATGTAAGTTGAAAATATGGAGAGTATCATTGTCTATTCTGATGTCAAGGTCAAATGCACGTATTTTAGAATACAGAACATGGAATTAAGAAGTTGGCTTGTTAAAATTTATAACTTTTGAGAGTTATGTGCAAACTCTCGAATTATTCATGTACTTGAGCAGTCCTGTTGAATGTCATAACTCATTGTGAACACCACACATACTCTGGTTTTGTGCTTTAAAATTGATAAAGGCAATGTATGAATATTTAAAAATATTCATCTCTGTTTTCTCCTGGGTTACTTTCTAAAGCAGTTGTTGTTAGAGGCACAGTTTGGGAGAAGTTTGCTGCAGCAAATAATTCTTGTTGTCTGTCTTTGTGTTTTCTAATTTAGTATCTCTGTTATTGACAATGTGATTTTCTGATACTGATGGCATTTTAATATGGATGGATACACAGTTTATCCATCTCAGTGTTATTTTAAATACAACTGTTTCCACAGAGCAGGATGAATGCAGTCATACAGTGTCTCTTTCAGTTAACCTTGCTTTAGTTGTAGGGTGTTGTCTGGGCCTGCCTAATTCCCTTCAGAGGGAAGACACTCTTGCCTGGAACATCTGATAGCTTTTTCAGAAAGTGGCAAATACTGGCAGAAATAAATTGATATGTATTGTGAATGGAGGCGGAAAGCAAGAGCAATTTTGGGCTCGCTCATGGGAGTAGGAAGGGAGAATGTAGCTGTAACAACATTTTAAGGAGAGAGCATGGGGAGTGAAGGCTTTCAAGGCTTCTGAAGGTCATCAGAGTGGATGTGGCCTGCACTTGACCCATGATCAGGGCACAAAACAGGGTAAAAGCTTTAATTTCAGGAAAAGAGCAAAACAAAAGACAAGTGAGTAGTTCAGCACTATTTAGCTCTACTTAAAGGGTATTATCAAAACCAGGTTAGGAGCCTAAGATGTTTGCTCCTTGCTGTTTTATACTCTTAAATCTAAGACACCTTTAAAAAATCAGGTGGAGCTGCTGTTATAATATCAGTGTGGGACTTACCTTTTCACTTGTGTAATTCTGTAGTGTATTTTGAAGTACAAATATTCATATAAGCTCATGTGTCCTGTCCCTTAGTGATGAATTAAGCTGCCTTCTGCTGATATAGGTAGATCTATATCTTACACATATAGTATTTTGTATCTTAAATAAAGTTAACACACACTTTGCTCCCCTGAGTTCTAGGGAAACCTGGTGTGTGTTACCTGATACAAGAGATGTGAAAAGTTGATGAACGAGACAGATTTTGAAAGGTGTTTCAGGGAGTGAAGTGCTCAATTTCCTAATCTGAGTTTTATTCAAAAGAAAAGTTCTGCCTTCCTCTGGCACCTGTTTTAAAAACAAAATTCTGCTTGCTGACTGGCGAAGATCTTCCTGTGTGCAGACTATTCAGGAAAAAAGGCTCAATTGCCTATTTAATACTTTGAATCTTTGTATAGCAGCTATGATAGAAAAAAAACCCCATGATGTTTATTAATGAAGTAGTATTTCACAGAAAAAATATTATACACTTAGTGCAATCAGAGTATGAAAAATGTATTTGAGTTGCTAGAAAAATTTGGAAGAAAGATGTGAGAAATGTTTTAGAGCAAATTTCAAAGGCATAAGTTGAGCAGTTAGCGCTTCTCCCACCCTCTCAAATTGTGCAGTGTTTGGGAGCCATAGAACAGAATTTCTTTGAAATTGCTGATGGGAGCAAAGGGATTTCTTTTCTGGAGTTTCATAACAGGATGACAATTTCCAGTGAGATTCAGTAGAGTTTTGAGCTAAGTGAGCTTGATGCAGAGAGCCCTGCATTATTTAGTATAGTTTCCTGGTGTGAGGTGTCTTGAAGTCTGCAGAGATGCATGTTGTATGAAAAAGAGAAATGAATTAAAAATATGAGGTGGTTGCATAGGAAATGCTGTTTAAGCAATTCACGTTTCTTAGAGGTATTTAAAGGTTGATATTATCTTCATTATGAACTGTTTATATGTTACAGAGAAACATGAATGTTGCAACTTTGGTGTCAATTTACTATGTGTCTGAAGTTCAGGGCAGGAGCGTTAATAAGGAGGGCCCTTTTCATTAGAGCTTTAATATAAACACAAATCCATTGCACAGGGAGAGTCTGGGAGCCCCACAAACTTGCAGCTGGAGTCTGCCTCCACTTCCTGTACTCACCTGTGGATGATCATGCATAGGAAACAAGACCAAGAAAATGGTTAGAGATGGTTACAGAAGCTTTATCTGTGAAACACCTAGCCCATTTTGCCTATGACTTGCAAAGTAACCTTTAAAAATTATTCATTACTCTTCTGATCCATTATTATCTCTAAAGAGATCAATAATAACACTCTGTCCTGACATTCCTGCTCACTGGGATGGGTGACAAAGCTGTGAAATCCTGGTTGAAGTGTTACATGTGGTTTACTGCTGCTACTTATATACTGCATGCATAGTGCTGTACAGTGTTAGAGTCTGCTTATTCTTGAAAAATAGAATATTCCATCTACATGCAAGTAAAGGAGAACTGCAGAGATGGTGGTATGAATCTGATAGAATCAAATTTTATGGAAAGTTTGGAGGGGAAGAAAAGAAATAGTGCTTTGGGAGTGAAGTTGCTGTTGTCACATGTTAATATTTATGTTCACTCTCACACAGAGAATGACAAAGATTATGATGAGTTGGAAGGGACCTGTAAGGATCATCAAATCCACCTCCCAGCCCTGCACAGCACCATAACAAAAATCACACCATGTGCCCAAGGATATTGTCCAAATGCTCCTTGAACTCTGCCAGGCTTGGTGCTATATTAAATCCACTTTGGATTGCTGTCTTCTAGAAATTAAAAGTTTTGTTGCTAGAATCCTTTAGATTGTTCTGACCTTTTGGATGTGCATGTGACCTAAAACTTACATGAACCTGTACATTTATATTATCCCTACAAAATGCCTGGTGGGTATTAAACTTCTAGAAGATCATCTATTGTGAAAACTACTAGAATTATATCTTGGTTATTTTAGGAAACATTCTTAGGCAAGCTAAAATGCTTAGAGAAATCACCCTTCAGCTCTGACAGAAGTTACAATTCTTAGCTCTCTAAATAATACATTTTTAACTAGGTTTAGATGTCTAACCTGGTAATTTCTCAGAGCTACTTCTAGGACCTGTCTTTTTCTCTTCTTCTCAGCAACCACCCAGGAATTATTTTCCCAGCCATAGACATCAAATAGCCTAAACCAGAATGGAAGGAAGAGTGCTGCATAAATTGTAAGCAAGGAGCAGATGTAGCTACACTGATCAGTCCCCCTCACAGTGGGAGTGCTCTAAAGCCATCTTAGGCTGCTTGATGCACTTCTGAGCTTCCACTTTTCTAACAGCATCTTCTCCCTTCGCCTCCTTAAACATCAGTGACAACAACTGAGTGGAGAGTTTTTCCAGCACTACAAGCAAAAGTGAAGTGCAGTTGTCATTCAAGTCACTCTTGATATTGTAGTTTAAAATGCCTGGATAGAAAAAGACAAAAATTTTTTTTTTTTTTTTTCAGAACCAGGATTACACTTTTGAATCTATATATGTAACCACAGACTCAAAGCTTCGGTCTCTGAAGGAAATAAAATAGTAATATCTCTTCCATTTGTACTGTACTGCATGTGCAAAGCCCTTCTAAAGCATAAAGTTAAAGCAATGTAGGAGTCTGTTGCTTTGAGGAATTGTGATGAATTTCTGTGAGCATAGAAACAGCTAAGATGTTCTAGCAATACAGAAACCATACAAATAAATTGTTAGTCAAAATGTAGTCCATGGAAAGCTGTTTGCATCTCTACCATTCTTGCAGGTGTGGTGTGAAACAATGAGAAATTAAAGATATCAAGGAAGAATTAGTTGACATCTCTTCATAATGTACTATAAGATAAGGCTGGTGGCTAAATGGCCTGATGCAAAGAGTGTGTGTGGGATGTATGGTGAAGACCCAGAAACATGAGCAAACCCTCATGATCATTCTCAGCTGTCAATAAGTGAAACGTGAACAGGATATTCACAGGAGAGGAAGTCATTTATGGCTCTTTATTTGGAGGGACTTCACCTGGATTGCTCTGTCTTGAGTGTAGCAGAGGCAGTTGAGGGATATAAGAAAATTGGAGCAGGTCAATTGGAGAACTGCTAAAATGATCAGGCTGTCATGAGTCTGCCATGTAGGAGGCTTGTGGATAATTTCTGTTGTTGTACAGGTCCTGTGATCAGTTCTTATCTATTTCGTTCAGGAAGAGCTTCTGGGCTTTATTGGAAGACTTTAAAAGAAACAAAATCCCAAAGGTTAATGAAAATGTGATACAGTGCAGTTTGGACAGAATGAAGGTTCCAGTGTTGAGGAATGAAATCTCTCTCTTTTTCTTTCTATTTTTTAAATTTTCTACTCTGTTCTTTGTTGCTTTTTTTCATGTTTTATCACATTGTGTTATAGGCCTTATCTATTTCATAATTCTTCACAAAAAACTTGCCACACTGGTGCTGCTTGTATAGCATTTCCATAAGGGAAAAATAACATGCAGCTTACTGTTCTGAAAAATTACTTCATTGAATTTTGTTTCCTTTTCTTTGTTGTATGAGTTCTGACAGTCTTCTGTTCACATAAAATGAAAACTATATTTAGTGGTTCTCAAGAAGTTATTTTTGTTTCTTTCATGTAGTAGCTGTAGCCATCTGATTTTGAGAAAAAAAACCAACCTGGATGTTCAGAAATTTGGCTGCCTTTCAGGTCTGTGCTTTTCTTCCTCAGCTGCCCTGGAGGAGTCCAAGAAAAAAATGAGTTGGCAGTTAGTTCCTTTGTTATCCTCAATTTTTCATCAGAATGATCCATGTCAGACACACTGTGGAATTGTGCAGGTGTTTGGTTCTGATGACTTGGTAAAACACACTATTGGTATCATGTACTGCTCTGTGTTTAGCCCATGTAAATTTTGATTTCTTTTGCTGGATTTTCACCATCCTTACCCTATGGAAAAAGACTCCTGGTGTGTAATATTTAGCAAAAATCCTGGAGAAGTACTAATAACAGCTTCTAGAAAAAATAATTTTAAAATTTTATAGGTAGCCTGTTAGTGAGAAGCATGCTATACCTCTGGGGGGCAGAGGGGAATGGATTATTTAATTTTCATTCAACACTAATTTCATTTTTTAGTCATTGTATCAACAGGGTTTTCTATTACAACCACTGGCCATGCATACATGTAACTTGAAGCCTGCCTGTACTTTGAACCTGAGAGGCAGTGTAGTATTTCACACATTAATTACAATCATCATTCTGTGCCCTCAACTACATTTCTTTTTTCTTTTTTTTTTTTTTTTTTTTTTTTAAGAGATGAATAGAACTAAGAGGTGGGTAAGACTGGGAAGTTGAATAAATTGCCAGTTAACTAAATATAAAGGGGAGATTCGCTAAAATACTATGATAGAATATTCTTATTCCTACAGGAATATATCTTGAAAGAATAGCATAAGAGCTGTGTGGTTATATAAAAGTTCACTGTTATGATTTTGACTTCCATTTCTTTAATCTGGCATAAGTTTAGTGTCACTTTCTGAGTGAATTTGTATGAGATTTCCCTCCAGTGTTTTTGAGACAGTCCATCTAGATATGTAAAAATAAATTCAGAACAGGGTTAAGTTTTCTTTTTTGAAGGGGGAGCATGAAGTCTTGCTTTTTTGATGTAGTAGAGAAGTTAAAATGCTTGCATTTAAAGAAGGAAAGTAGTGTCAGAAGGCAAAAAGACAAAATTGCTGCTAGAGCTTTGGAGGTATTTCTGCTTCTGAAAACCCACCATTGTCACTTCTCAGATTCTTGCTGTAGAAAGGCTAGCATGAAACTGTTGATTTAGAAAGACAATGAAGTATTTTTACAATCCTACTACAACTTGTCACCTCTGTGCTAAAGGATATAAATATTCAAGGATGTTCAGAAACTGATAATTTCTTTTAAGGGTAATTCCAGTTCCTGCCACCTGCAGCAGTTCCCTGGTGGTTTGGCATCCAGCAGCCTCTGCTTTTCAGGACTGAGTGGGCAGAACTTCAGTGTACCTGGTACTCTGTGCCTCAGAGAAGCTGAGGCTGCTCGTGCTGTCAGCAGAGATAAAGATGAGCACTGAAAGGAGGGAGGAAGGAAGGGAAATGAGGAATGTAGTAGTGTATCCTACCAACAGTGTGCTTGAAACCAGAACTCATAAACCCCAGATCTGCAGAGCAGCAAAGGCAAATACTAGATTGTTTTATCTGAAGAATGGTGGGAGCCTAAACACTTGCAAAATACTGCAGAAAGAAATCTTCTCTCAACGTTCTGGTGAATGCCTTCTACACAGCACGTATGTCACCTGCATTAGGCAGTGAAGGTTTGTCAGTGTCTGAACAAGTCCTGGCAGACTGTGCTGTTCACTTGACAAGAGCTGGGGGAGGTTTGAACCACTGAGTGGGTGTCTTGGCACCCCCTGAGCAGATTGCTGGGCCCCAGTCTGCTCAACAGTCTTGGGAGGACAAATGCTATTTCTAGTATTTTCTGTTGCATGACAAGGTCCTTCAGTCTACTCAATAACAGAAAAAGGAAAAAAAAATATCAAAACTAACAACTTTGCAATTACAAGAAAAAAAAAATTAAAATTTAAAATATATATGCTTTTTAGCCAACAAGCAAAAAATTTCTCTCTGCCAGCAGCCAAGATGAATTTTTTTTAAGGAGCAGATTGTCATTAATTACACTTTCCTTTTAAGAACAGTTGTAAGGCTGATAACTTCTAATTATGGGTTTTGCAGATTTGCTTTAAAGTTATGATATATTGATTTTAAAAAAATCTGTTTTCCTGATCATCTGCAGGGACAGAAACTGGCATGTAACCATTTTTGCCTGACCAAAAGGCATCCTGGAAGTTTCTCTCTCATGTTGGTCAAGGCATTCAGTCTTGCTTGGGGCTGCAAAAATTACCAGCCAGGCCCAAGGTGACACTGAAGATTTTTTTCCTTCATCTCTTCTTCTTCCTGAACACATTCTGTTCTAATTTTTCAGTTTGATAAAATCTTTGAGCTATTAATTTGAAAGGCTTTGTGGGAAGACCATCATTACCACTACCATGCTATATTTGTGCACAGACTGCCCAGGAATAGCTGTTGCATCTTTAATTGCTGCCTATAAAGTTACATTTACAGAAAATTTGAGTAAAACTCAGGCACCAATTTGACTGGGTCTAGAGTTTCAATTCAGATTGTCTTTTGCAGACAAAACTGCAATCACTTCACTTGCATGCCAGGTAGTTGGGTAAAAACAAGTTTCCATTCATTTCAGAAACTCAGGAGTAGCATTTGGGATGTAGCATGTGAGTCTTGGGGTTATTCTCAGAGCTGACATTTCACCTGCTACAAAAAAGAAAAAAAAACTCTCTGAGGGAAGGATATTTTTATGCTTTTATTTATTGATTTTTGTTTGTAGCATGTCTTTACAACCTCAGTTTGGAGCTTGACAGAGCAAACATTTTTATCTTTTTGAAGTATTTTCAGAGAAGACATGCTCGCTTTTGTCAGGAGGAGAACATGCAACTTATTTTTGCCCTGGAATATTTGCATATTACCATGTTTGCCACAGGAAATGCTATTTGACAAGTTTGGCAGATGCAGCTTGGCAGTGAGATGGGTGCTTTTCTAGAGACTGGTCCTCCAAGAGCAGTTCAGTAGACTCCAATAATCAGCATAAGCATCCTCAAGTGAACTTTACATCTTCACATGCCTCACAGATAAATTATGGTAATTCTTTGGGGGCTGTGGAAGTACACAAAAAAGCTGACATGCTTAAGCAGACTCTTGAGTGGTTCTGCTTTGATTAATAATGTTGACAGGCTTTTATCAGATTTTCCACAAGCCTTTGTCTATGGGGCAGTCCCTAACTTTGAAAGCAGAACATTTATGAGTTTCTAGCACCTTTTTTTGCTTCTTACTCACCCACTCTGCTCAGCATATAGTGACCTCAAAGGTTTCATGAGACTTGTTAAGCTCACCACAGATAAAACAACTTCCTGTGTCCTTCTCCTTTTCTGTCTCCTTCCCTACAGCTTTCATTTTCCCTCTGTTTCAGTTCTGCTGCATCCTTTCTCTAACTGAATGGAGCAGAATGGTTAAACCCCCTCAGTGTTGGCTCAATAAATTTCTCCTATATCAGTGAGTTAAACGGGGCTGTGGAAGGGCCCAGTGAGCTGCAGAGCTTGGAGCAGAGGAGGAGTGATACCAGATGGCCAGAAGTGAGAAAGAGGGGGTGTTGAAGTTGGAGAAAGGTAAGAGCAACAACAGCAGACAGGGAGGATGGGAAGCGAGCCTTTGGGTACTAATGAGACATTACGTTAGCTCAAAGCCTGCAAAGCCACGGTTCAGCTTACCATTGGTAGTTTTTCAAACAGAAAATAGCTCTGTGATTTCAAGGATTTTCACAAATGTATTCCAAATGCTATACAGGCACCATATTTTCATTTTGTGGATGTTATGCTCTCTTTAAAACTTACGGCTTTCTGCTGATTAATTCAGCAGATGACAGAGTTGGAAGATCTTTCACATATTTGCATCTTCAGCCAAATAGCATTTCTTTTTCCCCAGAGACATCACAGCACCATTTCTACAGCCTGGGAAGTAGTATCTCCTGAGTTTTACTTTTTATAACCATTGGCAGCCTGATCTCATCATATACCCCACTAATACTGTATTTAGCTAGAGCTGCTGTGGCAGAACTTTTTAATGTATATTGATATTTCTTTGAGCACTTCTAGACTCCCCTTTGTTTATGGCTTTACACCTTTTAAAAACACCTAATAAGGACTGATGTGGATTTTGTGTAATAGGAGGCCATGAGAATGGTATGAAAAGACTACAATGATGCATTGCACAATTAAATTTAAGTATACACATCTTAAGGGGAAGTTGCCAACTTTGTGCAGGTTCAACAAGGACGTGAGTGCTGCATTTGGTGGGAAGAGCTCCTGGATGGCCAGTTGTCATCTTCCTAGTAGGATTCAGATTGAAATAATTACTTTTTCATTTCAGATAACCAAGTTAGTTCCTGTTGTACTTTAGCATTAGAAATAGTTCTTATTTTATGAGCATTTCCCAAGTGATATCGATATAATACTGAAGAAGCTCACTGTAAAGAATTTTCCTCCTTAATTTCTTACATTTGTTTAAAAATTCCACTCTTCTTTTCTTACTTGTATTTGACTTAGTCCTGCTGCAGGCAACCTTGTGCTCATTGTTTATACACTCCTTCATTGTTTTATTCTATCAACAATGGGTTTTGGAAGAAAAAAATGTGGGTTTTGCAGGCAATGTATTTGGTTTCACATATCTGGTACTAGAGCAGCACTTTACAAATTGGATGTTTCATGCTGACAAGTCTGTAGTTTATCAGCTTTCCTCCCTGCAGACCAGACTGCTTTTTATTTCAGAGGCCTGTTAAGCCTTCCTGTGCAGCTGGGATCCCTTGGTGGGGAGTGATGGTGGCTCCCTGAAAGCTGTGAGTCACTTAAGAGCTCACAGCTTACAAAAATCCAGCGGGCTGCTCTGCTTATGGAAGGGGAAATGAGCTGGCAAATAGTGGTGGTCTAGCTCCTCTTGTCTCTACAAAGAGCAAGTTAGCAATTACTTTCAATATCACACATTGTCTTCTGTTGAACTTGGCCCATCTTCTTTGCTTTAACTTTTTTATTGCCCTCCTTTGATTTGAACCTCAGGGAGATGTCCCTAACTTTTCTTTTGGTGGTTCCACCCGAGTATCTGTGTGAGTCATGAAGAAGTGGAGCAGCGTCCTGCTCTGGCTGCCATGGTATCCAGCAGTGTTGCTATACACACAGCACTGGTGTAGGAAATGCTTATGGGGAGCTTTTTTGGAGGATGAGAAGTCTTTCTTTGTTGTATTACTGACTATATTTTCTTGGAGCTTAAAAAATAAGAATTAGAGGAACCATGCAACAAATTACATAGAATTGTGAGAAAAATGTTTGAGTTTGGGAAGGCTCCTAACATAAATAAATGCACATGAGCGAGGCAGAAATTTTCCAGTTGCATTCTCAAATTTGCTCTTTAAAGGAAAAATACATGGAACCTATTTCATTATCTCTGCAAAGGAGTATAAATCCTGTGATTTTATATGAGTCGTCTGCTGTATGCAGCACTTCACACCCCTGTTGTTTCCCACTTGCTTTTTGTTCCCCACCCTTTGCCTAGGAAGTAGCTTGAATAATTCCTTTCTTTAAAAAAAAAAAAAGGAATTGCACTAATTAAATTTCTATTCAGATGTATATCTTGCAAGTAGCTTTTGAAAAAGAGTATTTCTAGATGTTTCATGAGTCAATTAAATTGAAAGTTCAAGGTAAAGTTCATGTAACTTAAAAATATAAAGGGTTCTAAAAGAGAAGATGTATTTATTCGTGCCACCTACTAGATTCCACGAGGTATTATTCTCCTTACTATTCATGTTTTTGAAGAATAAAGACTCTTCTAATACAGTTCTCATGCTAACTAGATTTCTGAAGAATAATTTTTGCAGGCTTTTGTTAATATGAGTAGGGCTCATTAAACAATATTAAAAGGAGGTGACAATATACCACTGGAATGCATATTTTGAGAAGTGGTTTCTTGAAAATGAGGCAAAAAATCATAATTTCCTTACAATGGCTTTTCATTTATGGTGGGTTTTATGTATTGTGTGGTATATTATGAAGGTAATGAAAATTGGCTGTGATTGAAAATTTAATTCTGTCATTCCCACTTAATTGCATTTTAAGGAAAAAATCTCAGTGTACAAAATTCTTTACTCTGTAGAGACCTGTACAACTTTTTTAAAGTTAAATGAAGGCAATGCTTATTACGAAGAATATTCATTTTAACTTTTTCCCCCTAGCTCTAGTTATAGTCCCAGAAGATATGGCAAAATGTTAAAGCTGTGAAATAACATTAAAATGCCATTTAATGTGTCAAGGGAAACTTTGTTTATTTTTTTTTTCTCAGATAAAAAGAGGTGAATAAAAGCTTTTTCTTCTGTAGTGCTCACAGGTTTTCAAGTAGATGGGGCGGGCTGTTGCTTGCAGCAGATTATACCAGATGCCAAGTTGCCTAGGGATGTGTGCTTTGTTTGCTGGAGACAGGGCTTATTGTCTTGCCTCCAGGCATTAGGTTGAGTCTGTTGGACTATATAAGTAGTAGATTTTTATCCTTTGACTTAGTGGAGTGTCACATGCTGTTATGTGACATTTTTAGGTAATGCATGAAGTATGATTTTTATTTTCTTATTTTTTCTTGGATATGTAGCAGTAACCTCCAATGAAGTTTTGCAAAACCCTTAAATATTTACCATTCAAAGAAGAGAGGGATTGCAGGTTTTGGAGACATGTTTCTATCTTCTGTGCCTAAGAAATATACTAAATTAGCATTTTATCCTAGTTCATTACCCACAGAAATATTATCAAGGAAGACATGAAAAGATTTGCATTTATATTACACCCTTAGAGTGCAGGTAGAGGACCAACAAGGTTCTTTGTGGTGACTGTCTGAAAATTTCCTGAAAGTCTCACTTAAACAAAATCAAGTATTTTATAGACATTTGCTGCATTTGTACTGGATATGAAGTAACAGACATAATCTGTTTTCCTTTTATTTCTCACTTTGTTTGTTTCTTTCCTTTAAAATACCTCATTTTAGTGCAGCAGCCAATACAAAATATTTGGCAAAATGGCCTGTGATCTCCTCTATTATTACAATTTGTGTGTTATTATGAGCTTTCCTTTGAGCTGTAAATTGTAAAAAGATTTGTCCATATTACAAGTGTGAAGCGAAAATTCTGAGCAGGGAAACTGTCTGTAGTACTACTCTGGGTTGGTTTGGGATTTTTTTGTTAAAATTGCTTTTGCTGGAGATCGACAAAAACTCATTAAGCATCCAGGTGCTTGTTGAACATCCCTTCCTTTAGTGCATTCATCTTGGAGACAGCTCAAGCAAGCTGAAGAGTATAAAATTGTCTAAGTACCTATGTAATATGGGTGTTTTTCCTGAAAAGTGTTGTGATGTGTCTTAGCCTATTCCAGCGTAACAGTAAACACTTCATGAATTCATACATTGCTGGAGAAAAGATTCCAGGTTCCAGTTTGGCAGAAGCCTGCCAGGAGGTTGTGATACAACATGCGGCTGTGAAAGATCATTCTTGGAGCAACCCATAATGTTACACCTAAAAAATCTAAAATTATTCAGCACTTTTCTTCTTTCGTGCTTTGTACATTGCAATGCAGTTGTGTTGGGTTAATGTGCTGATGGATGATGTTCAAAGTTTAATGAACATTAGCAGGTTTTGCATCTCACTGTTGTGCATGCAACCCCTTGTTCTGTGCAGGTCTTCCATTAGTTTAGACACTCAGTGCTGGCTTGATACTCGCTGTTGAATTCAAAGTGAGTAAAAAGGTTACTAATGAAATGAACAGTGTTAACCATTCAATCTTAGTGTTTTGTTTTCCTGCTTGATGCTAAGGTAGCATTAAAGCTAAGGAATTATGTAAGTCAATATCCAGACAAATGTTTCACTGCCAGAGGCAAGTACTTAAAGCTTGAAAGTGCTCAATATGCTTAAATACTTAAACATTTTAAAGTAACTGCATATTTCAAAGTAAATAAACGTTTTAAGTAAACATCAGAAGACTGATGCAACTGGTCAGTTCTGACTGGTACTACATAGATATATCTGTGTCCCAGTCTGGGGTTCCTCCTCTGCCCCGAGATCACCCCAGAGGGACACGAAGGTGGTTCAAAACCTGGTTTTCCCCGAAGCCGCAGAAGAGAGACTGCCGGAGACAGTTTTCTCTTTTTCCAAGGACAGTTTATTATTTCTTATCTCTGGGACACTTTGCCTGGCCAGCAGCGGTCTGCTCAGCCTGGCATCCATGGTGGAATCCGCCTGGTCAAGGCAGGGCTTATCTTATATAGTTTGTATTACGTATTACATGTTTACAAAATTTTACCAATACAATACAATTTTATTAAATGGTCCAGCCCTGACCCCAACCAATCCAAGAGGCCAACGTGTCACCCAACATGGATGACATGGAGAAGAAGGAGGAAAAGGTGTCCACCCCTCAAATTCTCCATCTTGGCCATGTGTCCCTTATCATAAACATTCAAGAAAACCTATTTATCTACGTTCTAACATTCTAATTTACACTCTACTCATCATTATTTTCTGTGTCTCTTCTCTCAATGTGGGCAGATTCTCCCAAGGAGCCAAATCCAGCCCCTGCAGCTCCTGGGCAGCACTCAGGGGTCTCTGAGGGGTCTGCCAGGGGGGTTTTTGCACCCCCAAAGGAGCCAGGGAAAACCCTGGACTCCCACATATCTGTTCTGAGCTAGGGGTTGCTGCCTGCATCCTGTCCTCTGTCCCTTGCACTCTGTGTAATTCTTGAATCGAGGTTAATTACTCTGTCCCATCTTTCTTGGCCAGTTTCTCTTCTGAAACTTTTCTCTTTTCTTCTTCTTTATTTGGCAAGTAAAGTTAACTTGATTAGGGCTTTCAAGGTTGTGTTTCTGTCCAAGATATGCAATGGTCTTGGTCTCTGTACATACTTAAACTGAACCAGGTGCAGTAGCTTCATATGGGGTTCTTTTGGTGCATTGTTTGTTTGGTTTCTGAGGCTCAAACATGCACAAGTCACTTCTGATTTGGTGAGGTCCTCGTTGTGGTTGCTTTCTGTTGTTATAATATGACTGTGTTGAAGTTGAAAATGATAATTTAATAAACAATATTGACACACTGTTTGTCCTTCTCTAGGAAAGCCCAAGAAGGGAAGAAGAAAGTTGTTCTGGCAGGCTGTGTACCCCAAGCCCAACCTCGCCAGGAGTACCTGAAAGGCTTGAGTATTATAGGGGTATGTATCTTTAGAAATCAAAGATTTTCATAAATGTTTTCCATAGGTCAATACCTAGACTCTCTTGCCTTTCTCTTGGAAAAAGCAGCAGAGAAGCTTCCTGCCATGTCCTCCTCCTGTTTATTTTTTTGCGTTACACAACATTTAAACCTTCCTTCAGTCAAGGGTGATTTGATTTGGCTATGGCATGAGGGGAGAAAAAAAAAGGATGCTGCTGTTGGAGCTGACTTCCAGTGCCCTTTGTTGCCTGAAAATTTCCAGGCTTCATCCAGGATGAAGGTATCAATTACCATGTTCTTAAAAACACCACAGTTTATTTGCTTGAAGACAACCCTTAAGACCTTTGTTAAAATTGGTGGAAGAAATGTAGGGGACTAGAGGATATGAATTACACAGACACAGCTGAGGGTTTGGTGGTTGTTTTTTTACTTCACACTATTAAGCAGAATGGAAAATAGCATTGATGATTTTGTTTAAATTTGAGGCAGTCTGAAGAGTTAAATCCACGGTGACTGATTTGTTAAACAGTTACCAAGCTTTACCTTGAAAATGAAACCACAGAGCTTTGACTTCAGTAATAAATTGTTCTCAGTATTCTTTGGGATGTGATGCTATTGTATTATTGAATCACCTTTGGAAAAGGGAAAAGTAAAATGGGTGAATGGATTTCCTCTTTGCTCAGAGGCCACAGAGTTATTGCTCCATAATTGGTTGTTATAGTGAGTATAATACCTACACATATGTAGATAGAGGGGAAAGAAATGAGCAGGTCACTATCCTTGGACCAAGATTGCAATTTGATGTTTCAATTTTGATGAATTTAACATATTAAAATTGAGAAGTTAGGTTTCTTTTTTTTACATTTGTCCCCTCTTTTTAAAAGTTTTTTTTTAGGTAACATGTAATTTCTGAAAATTAACTTCTTCTCATCATCTTCATTTGTCTACCTAAAGCCACTGTCTAATGAAAAATATTAGTAGTTTTCTATTTTTTACAGGAAGATTTCTGTTAGGAGATGAATTAGGTGTTAATGCAGTGTTCCTAAATACTTTGTAACTTGACCTGAAAATACTGAAATGTAGTCTGCAATAAGGACACTGTCCTCTAGCTATCATTGCTGTGGTAAAATTTACTGTGCTTTAAATAAGAGATCTCTGAGCTCAGAAAGGTCTTAAACTTGAGGCAAAGCTATTAACAAAAACAAAGCTAAGAGCACATATTGTCCATGTTTTCAGTTTGTACATTTATTATTTTCTTCTCATTTTACAAAGAATGAGTGTGAGAGAGTGACTGTATTTAAAGGACAAGACTTGTTATCTTACTATTGCAAAATATTTTTGAAAGGCAGTTTCTGCAGAATTGAGAAACAAAAAATGTTCTGTTGGCAATAAGATATTGATTCTACTTTAAAATTTTAAGCATTGAGGGTACAGTTTTGGAAATCTTTCTTTATTGCCATGTTGGTCTCATCTTCAACTTGGCTGAGAGACATAGTTGATTTATTGTTGCTTATATAAGTTCTGATATTTTCTTCTCTCTGCTCAGATTTTTTCTCCTTTTCAATATTTATTTTAAAGAACCATGTTGACCGAGTATGTGTTTATTTACCAGCAATTATAACTCCCTTGGGGTGGCTTTCTAAAGACAGCATGTCAGAGACTCTTCCGCTCCTCTTGTTAGGATGGAGGAGGAAGCTGTGTTGTAACTACCAGAGAAATTCTAGTAAATGAGAGCTTGTTTTGGTCTGCATTTGAAAAATACAGGACTGAACTTTATTTATTGCCTGATTTGGGCAGAAGGAAAGGAAGGGCAACTTCATATTCTTCTCACCATTTGTGATGATGTTCCTGTGCTTTTGTGTTTCTTTAAAGTAATTGCAACTTTGTCAACATCATGTGGGTTGTTGTAGGCTGTGTGTAAGGCAAACCATAACATCACATGGGAAGGTGAAGGAGCTCTTTTCTGGAACAGGGAAATTCTAGGCAGTAATAAACCTGCCAAGGGTGTAAAGTACCTGAAGCACATAATGATGCATATTACAGAGGCTGAGAGCCAGAAACCCTCAGGTGATTTCCAAAGCTTACTGCTTTGTGTTTGTGCTGTACTCACTTCAAACAGAAGAGCATGTAAAGTGCACACAGAGACATCAACTCCTATGGAGAGTTATCCCTCACTTTTCATTTCTAGTTGCTGAAAAGTAGATGTGTGACTGTGCTGATTGTTTTGAGGAGATTATAGGGAAGGAGAAGGAGGGACAAGAGGGAATGAAAGATTTAGCCAACAGGTTGCTTTGGGACTTGTGAGTCAATGTAAGTAATTGCAGTGTTTTCTCACTTCCTGAGCTGCATACAGAACATGCAAAACCCTTATTGCTGGTGATAGCTGAGCCGTTGGAAGGAGATATCTTATTTCATTGACATTTCCTGGAGATTTAAGGTGCTTGATCTCCAAATGATGCTATGTGTTGGAGCCCCTGGTCAGGTTGCTGGAGGTTTATAGGTCTTAGAGGATTCACAAGGCCTATGTATCCATGCTTTGAAATCATCAAACTTGTGTGCAGACTGAAAGTGTGGGGCCTAATCCACATATATATTCCATTAAAAGCATGCAATAGCTCCATAGGTGAGTGAATCCTGAATGAGAACTCCAATTCTTCTTCCTTCTTGGTCTTTCCCCATATAACAGCATCAAAGACCTGTCACCTTCTGCCATACACCCATCACCCAAGAGATGAATCTCAGCTTATTGTTTCATCTGCACAAACCCAGACAAGCAATCCAGTGTTGCTGCTCTAGGAGGCTGTAACCCCCCTTTGCTGCTGCTCTCTGTCAGAAGGTGCAGGTCCCGTGCATGGTGGGGTACTGCAAGCTCTTTAGCCAAGGTGAGCCTGAAGCCACTGCTTCCAGGAGAAATACATAGCCATGAAAATCCCTCTGCCAAGGCTCCTTACATTCTCCTGACCTCCAACTCACCCTTTCCCCTGGCTGTTTTACTGTATAAGGCAAGCTTCTTTTCATATCCACTTTGAAACTCTGGAATGTGATTAGTGGGAGTGCTGAACACTCCCAGCAGCAGCACGTAACACTAGCAGCACTGCTATAAAATAGATGGTGCAGCATAAAAAAATACTAAGTGCATTAGAAAAAACAGGCACTTTATTTCTCAAGCTCTACATCTGTAATTGGTATACACTTTTAAGTTTAATGTACCTTATTCTTTCATTTGTGAAATGCTCCAGTTAGTAGAGCCTTAGCAATGCCATTGTGAAAGGAAATCACTGGAACATTACCAAGATGCCAAGTACATCCCTACTGTCTTGGCCTCATAAATGAAGAAGATAAATTGTATGGTATTTCTGTGCTTCAGTTCATTAAAGTTTTGATGATGTTTGCAAAACAGATAGTGATACTTGCCTACCTTACAGTGTTTATAAGGCCAGACTACATTCAAGATTGCAAGCCTGTCTGCTGCCCTTAAAACAGAGCCTTGCATAAATGCAAATATCCAATATGTACTTAATGAAAGTTAAATTTGATGGAATTTTACTCTGAATTACTTGAATTAGCAGAAGTTCTTGGAAAGCATGCTGTAAACCTGGGATCAGGTGAACAGAATTCTTTCTGTAATTTATGCCTAAGAATCATTTCATGTAAATCTTAGCTGATGAATTCCCATGTTGATATTCAGACAGGACACTTGAACCTGGAAAGTCATAAAAGAGTCAGAAAATCAGTTACCTGATTTTAAACTGAAAATTGGATGTGCCAATAGAAAATGTTCATTTCTACAGCAGTTATGTACTATCCTATAAATCAATTAATTGTCCTTCAACTGTGTCAGTGTTTAGCAATGAAAATCAGTTGTTATTTGCTTCTCTGGGGTTGTCTCCTTCCCTTTAAAGTTCATGTAGATCTTCCTCTCAGAATACATTCCTAATCCAGAATAATGCCCATTACTATGGTCAGTATTGTCAGCAAAGGTCTTAAAACATAGATGTTATCCCTCTGAAGCCAGGGTGGCTAGTCACATGCCTTTTGAAGTTATGTATTAAGCCCTAGATTTACCTTGCCTAAGTGCTGTAATTTGAGAGTCTGTTTTGCTCAGCTCTCTTTATGGTCAATGAAGATAATTATCTCTAAAATAATTCAGATTTTTAGAAGACCTGAAGTGCTTTTTGAAGCCATGTATTTTTCTTTTATTGGCTTTAGAGAGGGGATAGGCTGAGTAGTCTTTTAATTTCCAGCATTTGGCAGAGATCCCTAAACAAGGTGAGATGAAACAGAATTGATGAACTGGAGTTAAAATCTTCAGGATTATAAATAGCATGTTCTAATTACCTAAGATGATTTTATCTATGTAGTGACTATTTTGTTTCTTAACTATATCAAAGTGTAGGGTTTTTCCTAGATGAGAAAAAAAGATTGTTTTACTTCAAGTAGCCATGTGTAGGTATGTATGCTCACTCCTAGGGTGTTCATATTGGATCTTAGGAAAAATTTCTTTGTGTAAAGGGTGGTCATGCATTGGACCAGACTGCTCAGGGAAATGGTTGAGTCACCATCCCTGGAGGTATTTGAAGTCACGTAGATGTGGTGCTTAGGGACAGGGTTTAAGGGGGGCTTGGTAGTGCTGGGTTATTATGGGTACAAATGATTGCTGAGCTGTACTTAGGCCTAGCTCTGATCCCACCAGGAAGGGTCAAAGATTGTCCCTGGCCTTTGCTTCAACTCAGCCTTCATGCTTTGATAAAACTCTCTTTGTCCTTGCTTTTTCTTCAGACAGTTTCCTGCTTTGGCCACTCTTTCATGGCTTTCTGAGCCTTGCCTGTGCTCTTGGCCCATGTCAATCTCAGCTCAGATTTCTGCATCAGCCCTGATTTGTGGCGGTTGAGTGTTTTGAGTTTTGTTTTGTTTGTTTTGTTTTTTTTCTTTCTCTGTAGTTCTACTCAGTTGTCAACTCTGTTCTGTCTGCAGCTCTTGTTCTGTTCACATCCTAATGGAGAGCCATTTGAAGTGCACATTAAATCCAAAATGTACTTAGCCATGCTGGAAACGAGGTCCTACAAGATCTGTGGAGCCAAGTGGGGTGCACTAACCACACCCAGCAGTGCTGTCCTGCTGTCAGTCCTCATGGGTTGTTTTATTGAGACACTCAAATGTTGAGGAATGGTGTCATTTTCCTTCATATGTGATTTTTTCATTCCCCCGTTTTTTTCCAAATAAGAATGTTCTAAACCTTTCTCTCCTCTCACTATAGATTCACCTCACATTTTCTAAGGTGCTTTTGTCTTCATAACTGCAGACTGTAAGCATTCTACATCTTCTTCTTGAGCACTTGGGGTTTTAGCCAAATAATTTCCAATAATTTCAAATGAAAAATATTTAATGTGGGAAATAACATGTAAGGCAGAACAAACATCCATTTCTAGGTGCAGATCTCATTATCTCTCAGACCTATAATTTTAATTACTTACATGAGCCATCTTCTTGACAGACATATTGAGAATAATTTAATTTATCCAATAAAATGAAGATGCAATATAATGATTGGTGGGGTTTTTTTCTATTTTTATTCAACAGGGGATTTGGAGCAATGCAAAAATTCCTCAGATGCACAATGCAGAAAGTAATTGGTGGCTCAGGTTATGACCCACCCATATTTCTCATATTTTAAATTATTAAAATGGTTATGAACTTAGTCTAGTACTGAGACATAGCAATAATGTTTTAGGTGATATAGCACAGACTTTGCTCCCTTTTGTAGTGTAGTTTTAGATGTGTTCTCTTCTATTTTCAAGTGGATTTTTTCTATATATCTCTTAAACATTTAGTAGAAAGTGTATGTGTTAAGTATCTTGAGTTATAATTTTTAAAACTATACCCAAAATGGATATGTACACAAGTATATAAATATACATGTTTTCCATGAGTCTTCTTATGTGTCTTTGCAAGCTGATTGCTAGATATGTCAGTATGTCTATAGTGTGAATGTTTGTGATTCAGAAAATTATTTAAATATATTTATTTTTCAATAAAATTATTAAAATGCAGATATTAGCACTACTATAACTTAATTTCTAGAAGTCATAAGTAATGTACTGTATTAAAAAATCTAAAATGGTGTTTTGAAAGGCTGTATTTCAAAAGGTTAGAGAGAAAAGAAAGAAAAAAAAAAAAGAAAAGAAAAATACTTTTGCATGGATTTGATCCAACACCCAGACAAGGGAAGGAACTGACTCCCACTGACTTCAGTTGGGAAATTAAAATCATATTCCAACTATAGGTGAGCTTTTTTTCAACTTCTGTTAGACAGATTGGAAAAATGAATGTGAAGAAGGCAAGATTGTCCTGTCTTGTATTTGCAGGAAATTACAAATCAGTGGTTTAGGGCAGAGAGACTTAATGGCTTTGATACCAGGGATCCAAGTTCCAGGTTCTTCTTTTGAAGCCTCTGGAACTTGTGCTTTTTTGCTTATTTTGGAAACAAGCTGGAAAAGAAACTCCATGGAAAAGACTGCTAAAATCACACTGAAATCTGGTTCATATAATGTACAGCTTAGAGAAACAGTGTTTAAAAAGGAATTTTGTGGAAAAATGGCAAACTAACTTAAGTGTGACAAGTGTGTAAATATCTGTAGTAGAATTGAACAGAATAGGTGGTTTGGATGAAAGCTCTGGAAAGAATCTCAGCTTCAAGAATTCCTGAGTGTTTAATTTTGAAGTGTTAATGTTGATTCCTTTTACTTTATATGCCAAAATCTCTACAGTGTGTTGGCCATTGATTTTAAATAAAGACTAATACATCTATTAAGAAATAATTGAGCAATTTATGATTATTGGTGACTTTTGGCAAATGTAACACTAAAACATAAATTTGTTGTCTTTGTTACAGACAGTATATAATGGCCATTAAATATTATCACAGCCCAAAATCCTTTACTCCCTCTTAATCCAGAAGAAGACACTCATGAAAGAATAGTTAATATGAAAGTATGTCCAGTGGTTGACTACTTAGGTATTTACCTTCTGACTTTTTTTAGGTTCAGCAGATAGATCGTGTAGTAGAAGTTGTGGAGGAAACTATTAAAGGTAAGCATCACACCTGAACTAACTGCAGCTAGTCTGAAGCATGTCAGCATCAGCACAAGTGCTGCTAGTGTGTCCTTTTCCAATCTACCACTTGGCTTTGTGCTCCATCTGAATGTTTGGGCAGTGCTATACTGTGTCATGTATGCTTTGTGTAAGTGATAATTTCAGAGATGTTTTCTGTCAGGAACTGTGTGGGATGTTGGTTTCATAGGTAAATGATCAAGAGGAGACTTCAAGAAATCATTTCATCAGTGAAAGTTGGTGTGGAGTATTGTATAAAGCTCCTGCATTATCTTAATTGAGTGCTGCACTTCTACTTTCTTTTGTTTAGTTCTGTGGTATTTTCTTCTTTTCCGGTGTTTTGGCTTAGCTCCCTGAGCTCTTCTCAGCAGGACAGATAAATTATCTTCTGGTTTAATGTTCTTTTGTAAATGTGTTCCTTGTTCTCTCTGGTTTTGTTTGTGTGTGTACTCTTAGTACTTTGTAGTGACAGAGGGAAAAAACCCAGTATTGTTTCTGCAGCCTGACCAGTAAACATTTGCTGTTAAATAAATATATTTGTCTGAGTCTTTCTGGGTTACCTAAGTTTGTCTCCATTACTTATCAGGCCATAAAAATTACTGTTCCATGAAGCTTTAAATTGCAAGGTTTAGTTTAATTGTCTGTACTTTTAACATAAACAAGTATCTAGTCCACAAGACACTGTCAGTAACTTTAATGCTGGAATATGATTTTTTAACTACAGCATGAAAATTTAAAGCAGTGCAAATTTTTAAAAGTAAAAAAAGCTTCTATCATAGGACTGTATAGTGTGGTGTAAAGCTTCTAGATCTTGTGGTTTGCAGCCTTTAATATTTCATGTTGCTTTGAATGCTTTCACGAGTGAAACCTGTGTTTTTATGTACTCCCAAACACAATTTTTCCCAGCTTGTCCTTAACTTATTTTTGGGGGATACAACCTACTTTGCCATACAGACAAAGAAGAAATACATTCAGTATATATTTTTTATTTAATAAGCCAAACTGTTTTCCCAGAAACATCATGGTGTTCATGACAATATGTTAGAAATGGGGATGCTTCATGATTTTTACAATGGTACTTCAGATCCCAATCTGCTTTTCCCTGAATTTTATTTGTTCTTAAGGGAGTAAGATGATAACCTGGGTCAGCATGCCCTTCCTCTACAAAAATGGGCTTTGTAATATTTATACTGACTTCAGATATTACTGCTTTTTTGATAACATAATAATGATTACTGTGACTGAATGGTAAATGACTAGAATGAGTGCAAATAATCTAGTAGCAGCTGTTAAAATAATGATTTTCACTGAATGGATTTTTAGATTGCATTTTAAACATTGATATAATGCTGGAAATGTTAGGAATGGGAATGTTAATGAACATTTAAACTTTAAAAAGTGTGAATTTTTGGAAAGATTTTTGTTCCTTTCTAGCTTACTAAAAGTGATTTGAATTAGAAGGAGAAAGTGAGCTGCTGAACTCCATACATAGTGCCAATTCCATCAGGGATTTCCCAAAAGGCAATAGAATGCAGGATTTCTGAAGTTTTGTTGGAAAAAAAATGGACAAAAACCAGCTCTCCATTTTTAAAGAGGCGTTGACAGGCTGGAGAGAGTCAAACAGAGATGGTTAAGAGACTGAGACTGGATCATTTCTCCACATGGGAGAACCTGAGAAGGCTCAAGGAGGGTGATCACATCAAAGTATAAAAATACCTGAAGAGAGGGTGCAAAGAGGAGTGAGACAGACTCTGTTCAGTGGTGCCCACAGGCAGGACCAGAGGCAAGGCACAAAAACGAACAGGAGTTTCCCTCTAAACACCAGGAAACACATTTGAGGATGACCAGGCACTGGCTCAGGTTACTGAGGGAGGTGGTAGAGACTGCATCCCTGGCTGTATTCAAATACTGTGGGCATGGTCCTGGGGAACTGGCTCTCAGTGGCTCTCCTTGAGTGAGAGGGTTGGACAGAGTGGTCTCCAGAGGTCCTTTCCAACTGTAACCCTTCTGTGACAATAAAATTACAACTCAAGGAGAATCAAGTTGGCAGAGATCATAGCATATGATAATGGCTTACTTTGGTAAAAGCCAGCTATAAAAATAAGAGCTTTTACTTGTATTTCCTTAATTTACTTAAAAATGCTTCATTATTTCATGAATTTTGGAATCATCGAGAAGAATGTGAAGCTCTTTTTCATTGTGTTTTATGAAGAGTCTAACTGTGAACTTCCATTATCCAAGTGAAGTAAAATACTGTACATAACAGGACTGTTGATTGGAATATTTTAATAAATGATATAGATGTATAGTACAAGATTAAATTAGTGTATGATCAGATGAAATGTAACCCTTTGTTTTCATGAGTTTACATCGTTGGTAACAGCTCCTGAAGCTGCTGATGCTTTCATAATGCTAATGCATGGTAGGAGTATTCCTGTGGTGTGTGTGTGTATATGTTGAAAGCTTTAAAAATATTATATGTTGAATGCTTAAAAAAATATTTGACTAAGTGGAACTTCATGGTGCCTGCTCTGTGTAGGACAGGTCTGTAGATTAGTCAGCCTGAGTTTTTTGAATTTTCTGTCCAAATTCCAGGGTGTAAACATGTCACCCTGATGCTAGTTTTAAGTCTAAAAAAGCTTTTCCTGGCTTCCCATTTTTAAATAATACCTTAGTTTTTTTCTTGGATGCTTGAATTTTGTAGTACACAGTTTACAAAAAGGGAAAGTTGGTAGAAAGTATTTTTTCCTTATATATATTTTTTTTTCCTAATAGTCAACTTTTCAGTTTTTCATTAAAATGTCTTCCAGGTTGGATTTGGTTGAAAGCTTGCTGTACTCCCAAAGAAAATTGATTTCTTGGAATTATTTAGACCTCTTTGTATGAAATATGAAAGGATTTCTTCTAGCATTATTTCTCAGACTTAAGGGCATTGTCAGAGAGACCTTTTTAAAACAATTCCATTCTGCTGGGTCAAGAGATGGTAGATGAAAGAAATACATCTTTGTGGTGGTCTTTACCACATATGTGTGAAGAGAGTGTAATTGTTAGTTCCCAGCTCTCCATCGAGATAATTGTGATAAACACTTTTTATGTGACTTTATCTTTTTATCCTGCTTCATCAGAAAACAGAAAAGAAGGATTTGCACATTTGTTGTTGCACTGACAGCTAAAAGAGAGAGAGAGAGAGGCTTTTTAAGAGGCTCAGTGATTTCTCATTTTTATGCCATCCTAACTTTTATCACAAGCATTGAATTGAATCTTTGAAATTTCCTAATTAGCAGGTAAATTGTCACTTCCAGAAGCGATCTTCAACAGCAGTGAAGTATTTGTATGCAGGTCATGTCTAATTAATATTTATACTGTGTCCCAAGATATATTTTAACTAGAGGCATCTTCACCTACTTTTCATATGATATGGTAATTTATACTGCCTGGTAACTCTATACTGCCTGTGAGGAACTAGACAATTCATTCACAGTCTCAGAACTGAGATTCTCCAAGTGATGGCCACAATTGTGTAGCCAGTTTAGTCTTCCTGATAATCAGAATGGTTTTGTTATGCAGGGTTTTGATTTAACAGTTTAGTAAACCTTGCTTTATCTGCACATTTTCCAAAGTGTGGATTAAAGCAGTTTTACAACATTAGGGAACCATCCCCACTCATGTGCTTAGGTTTCCAGTAAGGTGTTATGATGACATGGAATGTTAGGAAATTATTACTAAGGGGTTGTGGTGTCTGTGAGCTAGGTGAAAACAGGTCTGTAATTGATGTGTGTTCCATCACTCAGTAGAATTTTTGTATAGAATATAAAAGTTATCTGGGATGATCAGTTTCTAGTATTCTCCAATAAGCTGAAGATTTGACTTTGGTGGGTACTGCAGAATGTCCTTATGGTGGCTGCTCAAGTAATTATTTTTATGAATCATTCTAAAATCTGTCTTTAAAAAAAGCCCATGTGTGTATACAGTCTTGGCTATAAACAGTCTACAGTAGGCAAGAGAATACATTTGTTCTGTATTTTAAAAGAGAAATGTTAACTACTTACTGGAGAAATTTCCTGTTTTCTGGCTTTGAATTTAGGTCTTCAGAGATTTAGGTCTTTCCCCCTTCCTTTCCAGACGAGTTCTCAAATCCCATGTCATTGAGGGTTTGTGGGGGTGGGAGGCGTGGGACCAGAGTATTTGTGTACAGTCTGCTTTTAGCTTAGGCCTCAGGGAGATGAGGGGCATAGGTTGGATTGAGTTTAGTCCATATTGTGTGTGTCTAATGCTTTCACAAAACATAGTTTTACAATGGGTCATTAGATCTGATTATAAAAAACAACCAAAGGAAATTACTTCAGGGTTGAGCCCTTTATACTTAACATAACCTTTCTCAGTTTCAGTCACGTTGACCTGTCTAGTGAAGTTGCCCATCCATTCCCAGTTTAAACATTGACCATTATTTGCTAAACTGTTTAATTGTCCTCACGTGGTTAGCAGTTATTCATGATACTGTCTGTATGAAAATGAGATAAACGCTGCCTATATTGTATACAGGCTAAAGTGTAGAATTTATACTGGGTTATCCACCTGAGAGTGAGGGTGTACACATGTATGTATGTATATGAATGCCAGAATGTTAAATAGTATTTGTATGTGCTGCTTGATTTCATTGTAATCTGCTGGTAACAGTAGATAAAATAGTCTCATTTCAATTTCTGTGACTGTGGGAAGGGTAGCCTTGACTTAAGAAGCTGATGACAGGCCAAATGAAGAATAAAAATTGGAGGAGTCAGGAGTTCCTATTTGAGGAAAAGTATCATTTGGCTCCCAGTCAGGAAACTGACTGTTTGTGCCAAAGTGCAGCTTAAGGAGGGTCAAAGGGAGGGTAGTGGCCTCATCAAGTCCCTGGTTCTGTTTGTATCTCCTTTGAAAGGACATAGAAAGGGGGGGTGAGGGGGGCAGTTCGGGGTGGGTTGTTTTATTTATTTCACTGTGTGGTGGGTTGACCTTGTCTGGCTGCCAGACCCCCACCCAGCTGCTTTCTTGCTCCCACTCCTCACGAGGGCAGTGGAGAAAATAAGATGGGATAACTCTTGGGTCATGATAAGGACAGGAAGATCACTTACCAGTTATCATCATGGAGCAAACAGACTCGACTTGGGGGAAATTAATTTAATTTATTGCCAATCAAAAATAGAATAGAGTGGTGAGAAACTACCTTCCCCCACCCCTCTTCTTCCCATGCTCAGCTTCAGTGTCTCATCCCAGACAGCTCCAACTCCTGCCCCTGAGTGGTGCAGGGTGATGGGGACTGGAGGCTGTGGTCAGCCCAGAACAGCCCCTCCGTGCTGATTCTGCTTCCCCACACTGTGCTCCTACTCCAGCCTGGGGCATTCCCCTGGGCTCTGGGGATCCAAGAACTGCTCCAGTGCAGGCTCCCTGCCAGGATCCCTGCTCCAGGCTCCTGCTCTGCTGCAGGGGCACGATCTGCTTCACTCTGCTCTTCTCCACTGGCTGCAGGGGGATCCAATGGGGAGCGCCTGCAGCACCTCCTCTTTATTTCTCCTCCTCCTCTTCCCACCTTGCTGCTCAAAGGGTTTTCCTCCTCTTCTTTCCTCGCTGCCAGGCAGTGCTTTTCCCTTTCTTGCACCTGTGACAGCTGTGGAGCTCCCCTGTGCCCTGTGGCAGGGTTTTGGAGCCAGCTGCATCTGGCTCTTGGCAGCCCCAGCCCCTGCAGCCCCCTGCACACACCCCGGGAGCAGTGCCATGTCCCTAATGCAACTAGGTAGAATTGTCTTTTAGACTGAGATTGTGGAAAAGTAAAAGCACTAACTGGAAAAACTGTGTTGGAAGCAGGCTGGGTAAGGCTTTGAGCAGCCTGGTTGAGTGGGACATGTACCCATGACACTGGGGCTTGGACTAGATGATCTTTAAGGTCCTTTCCAAGCCTTTAACTAAGATTTCTATGCTTCTATGAACTTGTGCCAGGGGTTGTGTTTGACAGACTTAAGAAAGTTGGGTAGGATTAAAATCATGTTTTCAGTGGGCAATACACAGAGCTACAGCAAGTCAGTAACTTGGGGCCATGACTGTGATTAAAAGATTCACCCATCACTCGTTTGTGTGTATCAACCACTGATATGAATGGCATAATGTGGTACATGTCACCAGCCTCTGGTCTGTGTGCCCTGGATTGGAAACTTTGGAGATACTCTTATTTTAACAAAATCAAAAATTTTTTATCATCAAAACATTATGGGTAGAAAGAGTGTCATTACTCGAGCAAGTAGCTTTCCCTCCCCCCTTCTGTTATTTAAGAACTACTTTGACAACAAGCTTGGCTTAAAAAGGACCTGGCTGGAAGGTGTCCCACTGTATGGTTTTCAGATGAAGGTTTTTTCATGCAGCCAGATGCTTCAATGAGAACACCAGGTTGCATTTTGATTGCCCCTTTCTGACTGCTTACTTAAAGTGTGATGTACTGAAGGGTAGTGGTGAGTTCCAAATAGTAATACAATGATCTGTGCCATTATCAGTTCAGAGAGTTAAGCTTTGTAGGCTGTATTTTAAACAAAAACACAGAACATGATTCGGAATATACAGGAATTGTGGATAAACTGTTTCTGCAAAGGCAGATTTTAATTGCTTTTGTAAAATATCAATAATAATGCAACTCAGCATTAAAAGTGTCCCTGCTGGGGCAAAAGATTTTTGCTACCATCCACTTGTTTTTTGCTCTAACAAGAAAGTTTATTGCTGGTTTTGCTGTGCCTGTTCAAATATTTTCACAGGGACTATTAGGTGTGTGAGATGATTCAGGACTTTAGATAAGTTTTGGAATTATTTTTCTCAGTATAGTTATTTATTTGATTTAATTGATAAATCTGATAGAACTGACTATCTCTATTATGACTGTCATTGTCATGACTTTATTTTGTAAGTGGCTCACAGAAACTGAATGGGAGATAAAAAGTGCCACAGAAGAAGAAAAAAAGCAATTGGGGGGAAACAGATTGAAAATCTCAGTAGCACAGTTGTGATTGCTCATTGTTAGATGAGCCTGTGGTGTGCATGGAAAAGGTGCCTTTTCTTCCAAACCCATATGTGCTCTTTTCCACACTTTGAGTGAATGACTATCTTACAGCATCCCTATTTTTTCTGTCCTATTCCCATTGGACTCAGCTGGATTTAGCTCTGTTAGAGAATCCTCATGGCTGGTAAATGCAGAGACTACCTCACAATTTTGCATACAGAGGGAAGTTCAGCTCAGTTTCATTCTAAGGCTAAATTTGTTCTGTTCAGCTGCACACCCCAGAACATTAGGCAAGTTGCTTGTGCTGCTGCAGCTGGCTCTGACAATCCTGCTTTCAGCACATCCCTTCCTCACAATGCAGCCTATTTTATCTGATTCAAAATGTCTTTTCCCTTGGAAGTTTCTCTCCAGGATCTCCTGAGGTTTTGAGCAGAACCTTTGATCCTAATCAAATGCATTTCTTCACAGATAGGTGAGGACAGAGGGTCAGGGGAACTCTTCCTGTAGTTGATTCTTAGCATTGTCCTTCTGAGCTCTGGAATTGTGGCTGACATTCTGAGCTCACAGGAGATTTAATGTTCAGGCACTTTTTTCAGAAACACAATAACATTGCATGATCTCAGAATAAGTAGGGTGAAGCTATTGAATCCTGAAAAAAAAAGCAATAGTGCCTTAAATAGGGTATTTCAAGTGCTTTTGCTTTGAGAGAGGAGAATACTATGGGTGTGTCAAAAATGTTCTTGAATATTTATATTCTTAATTTAACTTGCTGAAATTTTTACATGGACAGTAATTTCTTATTAACAGTTATTTTCTGCATGATTCCTTGTACAGTACTATTTTAGTGCTTACAGATATTTTTATGATTGAGTCATACACTGGAGACATGCCAAGAATAAAGAGGTGTTGCATGTTTAATGGAGAGAAAGTGGTGTGTGAATTTTAGCAATATGGGACACCTGCAAACCTTTTCTACTGAATATATTGTTTGTGAAATTACATTAAATGAATTTTTAAAAGCTCCTGTCTTCACTGCTGTGACACTCACATTCCAGAGTCTTCCAGAGCAGTATTATTGTTGGATGCTAATTCCAAGTGCAACACTTAGTAGTTCTCTGTATTTCAAGCTAGTTACAAACATGCTGTATGCACATATCTATGAAGCTTTTTTATTTGGTATAGGTTGGAAAGCAATCTTTTTATGAAAGAGTTTTGAATGCAGAGACTGGATCTAACACACCACCTGCTATCAGCATCCTAATGGGACTGAATGCCTGGCCCAACACAAGGAAAGATCAGTAACTCTGACAGCATGAGTCTGAATTATTCACTGTTCCTGCCTACACCAGATGGAGTTTCACTATTACAGAACATTTCCATCTTCACTGATCTAGAAGAGGAATAATTTATATTAGTTGCTTGGTCAGGAGCAGGGAATATACCTTTCAGTTGGGTTTGGCTCCTTGAATTTACTTTAGACAGGAAATTCCACTGATGACATTCAGGGATGCCAATGTGCTGCTGGCCAGCTGGGGTTGGTTTGGGTGTGAGCATCCACACAGCAGAGTCCTAAACCAATTAGTGTCCTTGTTTTTGCACATCTCTGTGTGTTTGACAGCATGTGATTGCTCTGGGGAGCTTGGGAATTCCTTTGAAATCAGTCATGTCTGCTGTGGGACAGCATGTTTGTGCTGCAGGGCAGGGAGAAAAGATGGGAGAGAAGCTTATGGTCTGCCCTTGCTTGATGCTTCTTTCAGTCTTTATTACTGGTTTTGGTTCTTCTTTACACTTCTTCCTTTAATTTTTCTTTGAAGAGATGTATTGCATTGTTTTCCCTTCATATGCTTTTACCTTCCTTTCCTTAGCTACACTGCTATTTTTTCCAGCCCTAACCTTGAGGAAAGGAAACTCTCTATTCATTAAGAACCAAACAGTGGTGGAAGGAAATGTGTGCAAGAGTACACGAAATAGCGCTTAATCCTGTTCCCTAAAGATGCTGGAGGAGATCAGACAGGTTGGTGAGAGACATCTGAGAAGTGCAGAACAGTGCATTGGCAGCTGTGCTGTGAGGAAAAAGCGTCTTTCAGGAAATGGTGAATAACCTCTAAGCATAGTGATGTAACTGGGAAAGGGAAAGAGTGGGTAACAGAAGAAGCAGAAAATAGAAATTGTTGTTGCCAAGGCTGGGGTTTCCTGCATCTTTGAGGATATTCTGTAAAATCATGGTTTTGAGCTGCTTGAGATATCTGCACTGTACTTGGAAGCTAATAGCTAAGAAATCTGTGTCTGGCTGGGAGCTTTGTTTCAGAGTCACACTCTATAGCTCCAGTGGCGTGTGCAGAGATGGAGAGGGACCCTCTTCCAGCTTTCAGGCAGCTATAATTTCCCAGCAGTTCTTGAGGGGTGCCAGCCTATGGGCAGAGTCAAGCTGACTATTGTTATATAGATCTACTAGAATTTGATACGTTGCTCATAGCCAGGTAAAGTTTACTAAAATTTACTAAGCCAGGCTGCTTCCCCATGACTTACTCTTGTAATAAACTAGGAAAGTACCAGTCCCATTTGAATCTGTTTGCTCCAATATTGTTAGCATGCTTCTGTGGTTCTAGGTCACAGGGATCTGATGGTAGCCTGAGGTTCACAGGACATTTAATGCTATAATCTTATGACAAAGAAATTCCATTACCTGTTCCCTTAATATATTTGTATTTCAAGATTGGGCTTTCTTCATTAATCCTGAAGCACCTACATTTATTATTAAAGGTATATGTACATGCCATTAAAACTGTGCTGCTTCTTTGTGTCCTTTTTAACAAGTGAAAATAAATACCTTGAAAATAATTTCATTTTACATACTGAATTATCAAGCTAGACACATTTAAATGGTCTCTTGTAGTCTAACAATAGGATTTAATATCCTGATCAATTAATCTCAACCTCATTCTTCTTGCAGATAGTGTCAAATAATGTGAATTGCATCTACAGACTTCTATGTAAAGATGAGTTTAATATTAAACAGTTCTGAAAACCAGAGAGCTCTGATTAATTTTAAATTGTTCCTAGCTTGATTTCATGTGCACTTACTGTGAGTGATTCTGCTCTGCAAGTGTCCTTGGTGGACTTGGTTAGTACTTTTGTTATGTTGTAATATGTATTAATTATCTAATAGTGCTCTGAAGCATGATCTAAACCACTAATTAACTTTTTCAGGTTTTGTTTTGTTTTTTTCTGAATGTAATTTTATCTGCTGTTAGACTATGTGGAAGTAGAAAAGTTATTTTTATAGCAGAAGCAGGTAATAGGCCTAGATCATTTAGACTTTCCTATCTAACCTGGCAAGATCTGTTTGTCTTTAAGCTGTGTTTCAAAGCTTGCATTGTAGAGGGAGCCCTCAAAAAAGGAGTGGTGTTTGTTTGATATCTGAGATGGAACACTCATCATTATGGTAATAGACTTGAGATTAACTCAGTTTTCAAAAATGTACAAAACTTAAAAAAAAAGGGGGAAAGAAACAAAACAAACATGAAAAGGCAGAATCCTTTTAAGTTTGGGACACCTGCTTTGCTTAGGTAAGTTATTCAACCTGTAAAGTCAGAGAGAAGGTAACTCAATCAGATAAAATGCTTTAGAAGTAAAGCTTAATTGCAGTGTTTTGTCCCATTCTAAGCTTTGAAAGGAGATAATGAATGAGATTTAAAATTACTACTTT
This sequence comes from Erithacus rubecula, assembly GCF_903797595.1. Classification (NCBI taxonomy): domain Eukaryota; kingdom Metazoa; phylum Chordata; class Aves; order Passeriformes; family Muscicapidae; genus Erithacus; species Erithacus rubecula. Next base: position 59,497,787 of record NC_136689.1, on the reverse strand, counting down.
TTCTGTTAAACTTGATGTTGGGCTTGATAGTGCTGGTTGGACAATCTAAAAAAAATAAAAATTAGCCTTTTCCTAGTTGAAGAAATATGTATTTTTAAGTTTTCTTGAAATAAGTATGAGGAAAAAAAAGATTTACAGCATGTGAAAAAGTATGATTCAGTGTTTATCAGGCTATGTTTTATTAATAGTAGCCATTCTGTAAACAGATGCTTTAGTGATTACTTAAAATGAAACAAAATAGTCTTTGGATGGAGTAGGGGAAAAAGGATTTAAGGTCAAGAATAATGTAATTGAGAGGGTTTACCTCCTAAGAAAAATAATTAAGTGTGCCTTCCACACAAGTCACAGTAGTTGAATATGCATGTGCTGCTTGCTTTTTGGAAGCATTAAACTCTCTGCTAAAAGTCATCTCCCACTAGGGGCATTTTTTAACCCCTGTTGTCTGAATTGAAAAGTACAGGGATGTTGTTATTCTTGAGCACCCCACAGATCTTACAAGCCTCAGAGTAATTCAAACTTCAGTGTCATTCAGGAGGAACATGGGAAGTGTGTTTTATGTGAGAATAAGCTGCTGTATTTGATTTCCAGGCCATAGATTTCCTGAGCTCAGGCTCAGGGTTGGGGTGGGTGTTAGCATTCAGTGGATCATGTGGGAGATGGTCACAGAGCTGGGCTTTCTTTCCTGGATTGAGGAATTCTAATGATAGAAGCAGCTCAGTCTTGTTCTCCCTATAAATTCTATTCTATCTGTAGAATGGCCTGATCCTATGGGGTGTTTTTGGGGGTGGTTACCTGTTTGAGTAATGCTCTGAATATGAGAAAGGGAGAGCATGAGCTAAATTCCTGTTAGAGAGCAGTAACTCACATGGCTTTTCCTTGTGAGGGTCCATGCACTGAGGAGATGGGCCCTCCCTAATTCTCCACTCTGACATATTACTTGGGGAGGGGGGCAGGTTGGTTTTGTGGTTTGTTGTTTTCATTTTTAAACTTCAGAATAGTGGTTTTGACCCTGATTCTAAGTGTGTGAATTTTAAATTTTGTGTAACTTGTTGTTAAGCCTGATTGTTTTAAGATTACTGTGAATAGTTTCACTGTTTTCAGCCAGAAGTCCAAACTCACCTTTAATATGGCAATGTGGCTGAATATTTAAAAAACAGATAAACTGGTTTGTTCCAAATAAACCACAGTATTAAGAAATACAAACAGGAATGTTCTCTGTTTCAGGCTTAAGGCACTCACTTTGTTATACAAGTAAATAAAATGATGCCATGCTTGCAGCTCCTCAATGAAGCATTAGATTAGAAAATAACTGATTATATTGTGAGTCATGGATATTACTGTTATTCTCGGGAAAAGGTAGAAGTGAGTAATTTAGCAAATGCTAGTATCACAAGCACCATATTACTAAATTCACCACAGGATGTAATGAAATTTTTGTCAAATGCAACTGCAGAAGTAATGCATTTTGTTTCTTGCCAACATTATGATGTCTTCTATCAGTATTGACCATTATGTCTCCTCTTGGTATTAACCTTTATTCTGTCAGATCAGTCCTGCTTACTTGTTCATTGAGTCACATTTTTGATTTAGAATTTTTATGTATCTTTTAAAAACTTGAGGAAGATGTTACTCTAGAAGTAGTTGGGTTTTTCTCAGGCTGTTGTTGCCATATCAAGGAAATAAATTAAGAGCATGAATGCCACATTACTCAAAAAATTAATTTATGACTCCTCAAAGCAGGCAGTGAAGAAAGGCTTTGACTGATGAAGGAATTAATTTTGTAAATAGCTGTTGGTAACACAAGTTAGGAGCTTTGGTGCAACACAGCTTTTATTTGATTTGAATTGTTCATAGACTTTGCTGTGCTGGATGCAGTTCAACTGTACTTCAGAGTTTCATGCATTCCTCACACCCCCTTCCTATTTTAGGGTTAGTTTTTTTCTTTGCTGAAATATTTAGCAGGTTGAAGCTGTATGGTTTACAGAGTTTTCCAAGTTCAACACAGACATGCTTTCTCTTCCGGCCAGCTTGAGTTGTTGTTTTCCAACTCTATTCAGGTATCTACCATTAGCTTTCTCTTGCTGTCTCTTACCTGCCTGTTCTAGGCTTTGTGGAATAAATTATATAAGTCTTACACTTATAACTTGGGAACACTTTAGACTGCCTTATGCAATAATACACCCAACTGTTTTGACTCTTCATTGTTAGTTCTTGTTTCAAAATATCACGAACCCTGTCATTTGTGCTCCTTCAATATAGGACTTGTCATGGTATGACTGATGTGGTAGACAGTTGGTGAAATTATTTATATTTTACTCTCTGAATATTAATGGCTTCAGGAAGGTAGTTGTGAGGCAGTTTTCTGACCTGCAGATGCCCTAGTGTGGGAGGAATATGGGCAAATCTTGGTAGTCAGCTTAGCCATGGACATGTGAGGATATGCTTTGAAGCACTTTGACACTTAGAGTCAGGTAACCTTGAAATGTGTTGGTTCTCCATATAATCAGCTAAAAAAGTATTTAGTTTTTTATTACCTACTAATTTAGGTTTGAATTAAATGTTTTGGAAGTATCTTTTGATCCTGCCATACAACTTATTTAAATATTATTGCTATGTTGTTATTTGTGAGAAAATCTGGAAATAAACTGCTTAGATAATTCTAATCATATGAAACAGAAAATGCAAGTGTGAAAAGATAATTGGATTAAATAATTTGCTCATTTTAAGATAATTTATTTTACCTGTCAGTGTCTCTTTTTAAATGCTTCACCTGGTGAAAATATATTATTACATCTCATTCTCATTTTCAGTTTTTGAAATATAAACACTACTTCTGAAGAAGAGCAAATCAAAACAACTATGATGAGACTTATTCTTTGTAATGACTGCATTTATTTTTTATTTTTTGTTTAATTTGCAGGTCATTCTGTGAGGCTGCTGGGTCAGAAAAAGGATAATGGAAAACGTTTGGGGGGAGCACGATTGGATTTGCCAAAGATTAGGAAGAATCCACTGATAGAAATAATTTCCATCAATACAGGGTAAGAATTTCCAAACTTACAAAACATTCAGTACTGTGGAGAAATTCCTTTTATCTCTTTCTGCAGGTCTAGTGTTCTACTCCTCAGCTACACAGATGGAGGCAGGATGACCACTTTTAAATAGTTTAAGATGTTAAATTACTTTCATTTTGGAAATAAATTCTTGCTTATTTGGTTCCGAGAAGAAAAGACCCTTTATAGAGGTTTTTCCCCTCTGCATTTTTTTGATTTCTAATATGGTAGTTCCAGAATATTGTTAGTAGCTCATTATGGTTTGTAAACACTGTTAAGATCTGTCTGATGTGATTATCAGCCCAGACTTATTGATGGCTAAATTAGAAATAGTTACTTCTGTCTTGCTTCTCTAACCTACTTGTAAAGAGTCATCATGTATGTATTTCATTCTTATTTTCATTTGAACAAGCTACTCTCTCCTGTCAATCAACTCTGGATGCCCATGTCCCCATAAGACTACAAGCATTTTTCTGTTCTGTACTCCTGCTTTGAGGAATTGTATTTCAATCTTACTTCCTTTACTGCTTTCCTTATATCAAGGCCAGTTAGTATCCATTTTGTCAATTTATTGAAAAGAAAGAAAGCAGCAACAACAAAAATCACATGACTCCTCTTCTGATTTTCCCATCTTCTCCAACTTCTGTAGTAATTTCCCTGGTGGTTAAATTTAAAATGCATTGCTCTGGGCATTCCAGGTAGGTGGGAACTTACTGTCTAGAATGAAAAAAAAAAAAAAAAAAAAGTGCTGTATTTCAGTTTTGAGTTTAGATTAACATGTTCATAAACATTTCATAGAGGAGTTGTGATACTTTCTTCTTTCTTACTTTGTTGTCTTTTAGCAATGTGGCCTTCATAATTGCTGTGAAACCTAGTGTGCTTTAGGTTAGAGTACCAGTTCAAGGCTTAGTGGGGTTACTTTTTCTTCCTCTGACTTCTGGTAAATATATGGGTGAAATTTTGTCATATTGCTGAATTATAATGCCTTTTTAAACTACATTTTTGTTCATGGATTTGTTTTGAAGTCAGGATATAAGCTCTTTGGTGTAGTTACTTCAAGCATTCTAAATTCTTTCCCTTATTTTCTTTCCAGTGAACATCTTGTTTGTGCCCATCAAAATCTTTTTCATGATTAAAACCATTTTTTCACATTTGGTTGTGTCTGACTTTCAGATGGTAAAAATTCTCCTTTTCCATTAATATTTATCAGAGTATAATGTTATAATACTTTCTAGTTGTAAATGTTGTCAAGGCTGTAAGCTAATTGAGCTATGGTGTTGTTCATGTCTTTTGATGTATAGTAATGAATTTAAGATGGGAAAATTAGAAATATTGTTATTTCAGATACCAGATTATTGCAAGTTTAATTACAGAGGTTAATTAAAGGTATTTTAGGGTATGTACACTTAGCATTAGGTGACTGATGAGAGTAGCAACCATTTTAGACTTTTTTTTAATATATTTTGGAAAGATGTATTTTTTTTTTGCTGCCTTTTGAAAAAAATTTGTTTCCCAAATTGATCAAACTGTAGATTTTTAGCATCTCCTAAGAAGTTACTCTCAGAATCCCTTTCTTTTAATACCTGATAGTTTACAAAAAAAATTACATGGCATAGTAGTTCTTGCTTTTCTAAGATGAATTATATACCCATTTTCTACCATAAGACAATTAAAAAAAAATATTGGAAACCACAAAAAGATATCTGTTTAATGGAGAAGAAAGTCAAATATTACTTGATAAGGTCAAAGCATTTTTAAAGCATCAAAGAAACAAGTCAGTTACATAAGACACCTAAATTAACTACTATCTCAGTCTGTTATATTGCCTGCTTTCCTCTCCTGAAATACAGGTTCTTGGGTTTTCCTGTCTTCCTCTTCCCTTTCCCAGCCTCTCCAGCTGTGTATCATAGGTGATTTTTTTGCATATTGGTCTGAGTCTGAAAAACAAAGCATAGCTTTAAAAGGCAGCAGTTCTCAACAGTTTTGGAAAATATAAAAACATAATGAAGGAAGAACAAGACACAGAATGTATTAATCACTGTGATTTGGCTGTGCTAATTTACCAGCAGGACACCCAGTGCAATGGAGCCTGAGTAGTGTGGCCAAGCTGGGGGCTTGACCCATGAGCAGTCCCAGACATGGAAAATTCCATAATCATGGAATATGCTGCGTTGGAAGGGACCCCCAAGGATCACAGAGCCCAACTCTCAGCCCTGAACAGAACAGCCCTAAGAGTCACTCCATGTGCTGGGTGATGGAATGGTCACCTCCAGCTTGGGTCTGTCCAGGGACTCCAGTGTGGATCACGAGGATACGAGGTGGAGCCAGGCCTGGGGAGAACAGTACAGCTAACACAGGTTGAGGAGATGAGTGCAGGATGGGAGCAGGCAGGTTAAGCTCAAGGCAGGTCTGGAACAGGAGCCTGAGCTCTGCTGGGGCTCCTGGTGCAGCGTGGGCTGTGGAGCAGCTGCTGGGGCTGGGCAGGTCAGCGAGGGCCTGGGGCTGCCCACGGGGCTGTGACAGGTGGTGCTGAATTACCATTTCCAGCTGGGGTTTTAATGAAACTTTGGCCTCTTCTGTAATTCTGTGCAGGAAGAAAAGGCTTATTGGAGCATGTATATTCCCTCCTCCCCAAAGCCCTGGAGTCTTTGATGGCTCATGTTAACCCCTTTCCCTCTGCAGTAGAATGAATTCCTTTATGTACATGGGCATCTGCCAGCTGGATCTATTCTCAGGATTCAGAAGGACCATGTAATTTTTGAGTCTTCAGAAGTGCTGATTGTTAAGACATTTCTCATACCCCTACATTTGTGTTTGTTTCTTAACTCAAGATGGTGTCAAATTTGGTAATTTTGACTTAAGGCTTCTTTTACTGAATTCCTTCTCTCAGAAATGGAGGAAGAAATTTTCCTGACCCACAGACTTCTGTCCTTGTATAGTAGCTGTGAACTTTTTCTGTATTTGTCCAACCACAAATACATGCTGGCTTAGCACATGCCCTCTGTGTTTGTTTAGCCCAGGCTGCTGCTGTACATGAGTGTCCTCAGCTCTTTGCATAGGTCATGTCTGTCTTATAAAGGGACAGACATATCGTGTCTCCACTGCACTGTACAGTCCATAATAATAATAGTAATAGTAATAAGCCAAAGCAAAACCCCACTAGGTATGGGGTATCTGTGAAGATTGGGTGCTACTTCTTTCTGTCATGAGTCAGCTCAGAGGTTTTTCACAGTGGTATGTTTGTCCCTAAAAAGGTGTTGCTTTACCTTTACAGGGACCTGTGTGTTGTTCACTGTTTGGCACTTTTTTAATTTTTTTTTTTTTTTTTTAAAGTAATGGACAGTTTTTTCCTACTGTTAATTTTGATTGTCCTGAGGGTTGTTGTTTTCTCATTGAGAAATCCAACCTATTTGTTTAATTTACCATGACAGTTGGTGGTTTCTGTCAACACACTGTGACTCTAGAGAAAAGCTCCCATCCCAGGAGTGGCATGTTTCAGAGTTTCCAAGTATGTTTGCAGAGACTAATGGTGAGTTACTGGAATGGAGACACAAGAGATTTACCAGACTTCTCTGACATGCAAAGATATGCTAGTGACTCTTCATTCTTCCCTATGCAGATACATAAGAAGTCCTTACCATCCCAGTATCCTGTACAAACTGTAGACTGGCCTCTGTGATTTTCCCATAAGAAATAAGTGACCTTTGTTTAGAAAACACTTTGTAATATTTTTCAAATAATTTTTTTTTTTTTAAATAAAATAAGACATTTAAAAACCAGAGATTTTCAAAGTGCTCAGGTAGCTGTCTTAGTATATCCTGCAGTGATATTAGTAGATCTGAACCTAGAAACAGTGATTTGTTCCTGTACTCCAAAATAATTTTCTTCTTTGAATTAAGGGCAGTTGATTAAATCTCTTTCACTTTTATTTATGCCATAAGCATATAATGTACAGGTTTTCATCTTACTGCAGCAATCCAGGTAATAGTGGTAGAAAAGCATGTTAAATGCTGTTTGGAGAAAAGGCATGCATTTTTACACTAATATCCTAATGTGATTATTCTGTTAGTTTGAAGTAAGAAAGAGAAATGCTCTCAAATGTATTTAGTATTATAAGCTTCATTTAGGTCTAGGGAAAAAACATTTCTCCTTGTGGTCTCCTCGTCCGTAGAGCCAGTTTCATAACCCATATAGCACCTATGCAGCTCTCTTTAAAGGGATCAAGACTTGTTTTTCCACTTGTTAATTAATTCTGTATCTGCTTTGTAGCTTGGACTATTATTCATGCATCTTTGTTGTTGGTATGACTTGAACTCCCTTATTACCACTCACATCCATTCAAATATGACTTTATTTGTGCTTTTTCTGGATGCCTTTGGGAAGCATGAGGGGAGTGTAATATCACCTGAATATGAGCCACACTGGAGTTTACTGATGGGTGGTTTTGCACATAGGTCTGCTAAAGTGCTTTCTGTATTCTTTTTTGAGTTTCTACCTCTCCTAATGGAGTAGGCAAGTTACTACACTGCTCATATGACTGGCTAGAGAAGAATTAAAATACACTGAACAGGGAATTCAAATCCAGAAGGAACATAGCAATGCATGTATTAGACTAGATTATTCCTGCAGTGCTGAAACATCTTAGAGGAGACCAATAAGTTACTTTATCTCAGAAAAATTTTCAGATCTGCTTTTGTGTTTTAAATTCTAATTAAAGCATAACACTTCAAGCTTAATACTCTGTGTTGATGAACTGCAATCTTTTTGCTCATGGGACAGCCCTTTCTAGCAAGGTTTATGTTGAGAATGAACATACATAGTAGTGCTTTAAAGCTTGATGCATCCTGCTAGTTTTGTAGGAATGTTTAAAGTCATGTTGTCTACTGGTGGTCATTCCAAGAATTTCAAAGCTGCCAAAGGATCTGAGTCTAGCAGAATTAAAAAAAAAAAAAAAAAGGAAGTAGTTTTACATCCAGAACTCAGTTTCTTTTATTAATCAAGTGACCAAAATTCAGCATTAAAAAGAAGCTTAAGAGTTACTATTTTCAATCCTGATTTTCCCAAGCAGGAATATTTCCCTGGTTATGTATTGTGAAAGGTTAAAATTCTATTTCCTTGTAATTTTCAGTTGTAAGCAGATTTTTCAGTTTTATAAGTCAGGGAGTATGAAAATTGAATTTTCTCCAAGAGCTGAATTTAAATTTATATGAGATCATGTAATAATTTTTCAATAGATCTAATTTCAGCATTTGTTTAGGTTTGAATATATAAAATAACCTGGAGTTGTATGTCCACGCAAGTAGATAATTTGGGTTGGTATTTTTGTTATTTTTAATTGTGCCAAAAAAAAGGAAAAAAAGAGGTCATAAACTTAAATAAAATGCTCTATTTTTTTAAAAATGTGGCATCTGAAAAAATGTGATCCAGTTAACTTTCACATCATTAGCTGATTTTCTCCTTCCTTACTTATGGTGCTTATTGACTAGGTACCTGTGAGGTGTTAGGTTGGGAAAAAAAAAGGTAAAATAATGCTGGTAACAGGTCTGGAAAGTTTTTGGTGGTATGAATAGATTCATTTTGCTACATGTAGTCTTCACTGAATCAACACCTATTTCAGGCTGCTTTGGCATTAAAAGGAGATCATATTCCTGTCTGAAGAACAGGAAGTATCAGTAGGCTGCCCCAGCCAGCAGCATGTAAGATGGGCAGTGACATAATCTCAGAAATGAGGAGAATGTCAACAGAGAGATCAAAAAGAGAAGCACAGGGCTCTATTTGCCTGCTCTGATGGAGGGACAATTTTTGTTTCTGATTTGATGCCAGTACACTGACAGATGTGTAGAATCCAGTCAAAACAGTATTTATTCCTTGGCCAGCATAAGATACTCCACTGTGGAGAAATACTGAAGTCCTTGGGAGCACTTCAGGATGCTACTGAGTGTTTTTGTTAGTGAAATATGCATCTAATTATACCTTAATATGGTTTAGCTAGTCTAAAGAGCGATTTAAAATTAATGTTTAGCAAAGTAAGAGAGAGATCTACTTGCATCCACTAGATTTTTTTCTAATTACAGTAACAAATTGCTGTTTGTTAAATGAAAAGAGGCCTTAACTGTGGGTGTTAAATTGCTGAGCTCTTGCAGTGACCTGTGTTGCCTGTCCCGATTTTTGGCTAGTTCACTGAGCTAGATTTCTCCCTCTTTGTGGCATTCAGCAAACATCACCTACACTGGTGGGTCCACCTTTAAAAATGCTTTGTATGTTCACATCACCTCTGATTTCTTTGTAACAGGGATGAATTTTGTGGAGTCACCATCTTTAAACCATACCAAAATACCTTTGATTTCTCAGGTTAGGATGTTGTGGCTCAAGTGTGAGAGCATGTGAAGCCTGTGCCTTTCTGTGCTGAAATTCGTGGGTTATTTCAGTAATAATCTCATCAGTTCAGCAGAGCAGCTATTTCTTCAGCTTTCTGTGTTTACTTTTGTGAACTGAAATCTCTTCCTTAGCACAAAGTTTTCTAGATAAAAATATATAGAGAGATTCAAAATTAAAATCTTTCTGATATGTGAAAAATTGGATCACCTACTGATTGACAGTGCTAGACTTGTTTTTTTGGCAACTGCTTGTATATTTTTGTCTGTCCAGCTATGACACAATCTTTTTAAATTGCTTTCTAAAATATTGCTGTCCTCATTTTGAATGGTGAGTCTCAATTACAAATCTGCTCCTATTTTGGAGAAATCTTTGAGTATTTACAAGGATGAATTCCACATCTTCAATTTACCCGATTTAGTTTATTTATTAATAGCATACACATTTTCCATATTATAATGTTTTCCTTTTCAAGGTACTCATGTAAATGACACTGAAGTCAAAAGAAAATTTTGATTTTTTGAACACAGCGTAAAAACATGTTTTGATTTGCATTTGTTATTGTGCTCAGAGAGGCAAAATAGTATTTATTTGCATTGATTTAGCATTAATAGTATTGATTGGGATTGAGTAATACAGTTAGAATATAATTACATATCACATAATCATATTGTATTTACTTCTAGTGGAGTTCAAGGTAAATGCTTAGAGTGAACTCCACTGGAAATAGAAGCTATATATAATTACTTTGGCCCTTCCTTACCTTATAATATTTAAATTGGCACTTTTCATAACTATTTAGCTCAAACATTGATGACATGCTAGAACCTATCATGTCAGTTACCCTTAGAAACAGGGAAAGTAGAAAGCTTAGAAAAGTAGTGTATGTGTTTTTGAAAGGAAACCTCTGCATCAGCCTTTTTTGTTTATATTTTAATCAGTATTTGCATGTTCATATATTTAGATTTTAGCAATACTATCTACCAAGCACATATTTCAAATGTACATGTAACAGATACTAATCTGTTCTGTTTTGGCACAATTCACAGAACAATTTACATAATGAAAATAATGGATGACACAGTTGTGTGTATCTAGGCATTTTAATTTTAATAATAAAATCTGAAAAGCTAGTAGTCCAAAACTTGCAGAAACCACATTGCTGTAACTGAGGGAAAAGGAAAACCAGTTGTTTACAACAGAAAGTCTTAACAATCTACTTTTTTGCCTAAGGTCTCTTTCCACTGCAACTTACTGTAACTCAGTAATCTAAGGTCATTATTTCTTAATTAGATATTTAAATAGCATATTGATGACACTCTCTGAAAGATTTCTCTCTTTTTTGGTTATTACTAATTTTTTGCAATTATTGCAATTACATTTGTAAAATAGTCTGTTTTAAAGAGTGCTACAGAATCTCTAGGTGCTGCATGGTAGCAATTTCACTGAAACCTTGGGAAAATTGTGTTGTTTTAATAAAGAGGTGATATATATCAGTGTGGCTTGCATTCTGATCTTAGCAGCTCTTGCACTTGTAGTCATTTCTGTTCTGTGTGTCTGTTTTGTTTCTGTCCCATTGCTGGGAGTGTCCCTGCCCACCTGTCCTTCCTCCTGCAGAAAAGTGGTGTGTTTCACAAGGTAGTTCCTTCAGCAGCTTATGCATGCAGGTGACTGAAGAAAGCAGGAAAGAAAGAAAGTGGATTGGGCCAGTAAAGGACCTCCTGAGCAGCTGGATTTCTGTCTTCTGCAGCTCATTTGGTGCTGTGGGTTTGTACCTCCTTCAGCACCAAAACCTCTATTTGGTGCAAGTTGCAGAGGTTAATTGCTTGTGGAAATCAGCAGCTGAGGACAGGAGGAGGAGGTACCCCTTTCTCTCTTGCTGGGGGTAGTTGTGCTCCTCCTCATCCCACAGAGGTATCAGTCTGGTCATCTTTGTGGAATTGTCTGGGGTTTAGTATGATACATTCCCTCCTGCTGCTGGGAGGGTGGAAGCTGTTGATATTTTCAATTTCTCCTCCTGTTGCCCACAGTATTTCTGCCATTTGTCTTGATCTGTATTATACAAAATTGCTTTGATGAATAGTGAATATGATACAGATGTTTTGCAGATCCCTCTATAGTAAATGTCTGCCACCGTGCTAACCTTGAAAGGAAAATGGTCTTGAATTCAAGCTGATCCCTCACAAAAAGGAAGATCTTCATACACAAAAAGTTCATTGCATACCTGTATTAAATATGTAATAAGGATAGAAACTTTTCGCTATTTGCCTGTAAGAAACAATTTTTTCTGTTACGCTTTAAGACTGGTTTTTTTTCAGCTTCATACACACCTTCATGATTTCTGCCACCATTACTCTTTTTACAAGCTACTTCTTTCTCATTTTTAGAATCTTCACTGCTTGAACTCACTTCTTTGAATTTCAGTTCTATCCCTGAGATTTCAAGTACAGAACTTGTGAAACCCCTTAACTATAGGATTGAAATTTCTCTGATATCATGCTGTCTTTTTCAATGACAAAGTGATCTTGAATGGGACCAAGAGTAATTTTGAGGGGAAAAAAATTAAAAAAAAGCATTCAGTGAGTCTTGAAAACACTTTTCTCATTAGTACCTTAAATATCTTCAGTCATGACATCATTTGTGGTATGACTTGAAAACTTCCTCCTTTCTCAGGTTGTACTTTTCATTACTGTTGTTTAGAATGGCTCTGGGAGAAGCAATGTGTTCAGTGAGCATCATGTATCTTGTCCTTTCCAAGAAATGCTGGGCCAGTCCCTTATTAAGTTTGCTGACACCTAAGAATTATTTCTGTAAATAGTTGTTTCTTTGCCTTTATTCTGCTCTTCAGAATGACATGCACTGGCAATTCCATTCTATATTCTAACACTGCCTGTATTAGAATATAATGGGACACATATTTTTAATTTCCCATTTGTTATGATGATGGATTTTGTGCCTGTTGCTTCAATGGTGCTATTTGATGATGTCCAAGTAAACTGACATCTAAATCAGCATTGTCTGCTTGGCTCTTCTCATAATTCTATCATATGCAGTTCTCATGCAGTGAGGTTTTCCAGTGGAGTTAGAAGGTACATGTTAGTAAAGTTCTTTGCCATAGGCAAAAATCATTATGACATTGTTTGTACACACTGAACACTACTAGCCTGGAAATCTCTCTGTTCAGTGTTTTGTGTTCATACTACTTTGTGAGCACTCAATTTTTGAAAAATGCTGGTTAAGTACATGTAAATTCTACAGCTGTTTTTTCTGGGTCATGAAAACTTCCTCTTTCAAGTCTGCTGAATTACTTCTGCATCAAATTAGAAGAAAATAGTTTGTTTTGATTGTTTCCATTTTTTGCACATTTGTCTCCCTTAGGTTATTTCTTTCTAGCCTCACAAATTTGAACTTTTCCTGCATAGTGCCACCATGAGTTTAAAATTTGCATCAGACCTTCTCCTGACACATTTCGATATAAGTCCTTTTGCTCTTGCACATCTTGAGAAAATTGGCTATTTCACAGTTCATTTACAAGACTTAGTGAGACTCATAAAACTTGCCAGAAATCACTGTGCAATTCTCTGAGCTCTAGTATACCAGGCAACTTGTAAGTCAGTGAGAAAAGCAGCAGCAATCACATGCTCCAACTGCGTCATCTCGTTAAAACTTTGGGCAGCTCCAGGCATATTTGTGCTCCTCCATCACTAGGTGGCTTCCCACACTGCGCAGTTCTGTGACTCTCTTAGCCCAAGAGGAAGATCACCAGAATTTAACACAATCCCCAGTTTTCAACTTAAAACATGTGGGGGGAGCCAAGCTTGATTTTGCTTTGTGTAACTACGACTCGCGGTTTCCTGCGTTTTCCGCTCAGTCCTTTCAGTGCCCCATTGTGATTATTTTGAAGGCTGGGTCAGAAGATGAGACAGCTTTAGCATCCTGGAACCTGAATACAGGTTAGCACAGAGCATTGTAAGGCAACTTGCTGCCTGCCTCTGTGGCAGATGCTTACTTGCCAAAGTGGTTTTGGATCACACAACAAGCTGCATTTTGTAGTCTGTCTGAGAAGTGATCGTTTTGAAATTGTCTGCACTTTTGTATGTCCCTAATTCTGACATCAGTATGAGCTCTGAGGTTGCAGATAAATTCCTCCCTGTTGAGCAAAGCATTCATCTGTGTCCCTTCTCTTAATGCCCATATATGTATTTCCTAAGGGAAATCTGGACCAAATACTGAGAACCACTTTATTCATTTCTCAGATTACAGTAAGGACTGAGAAATATGCTCCTATGTCAGACTTACAATTGATATTGTGTTCTATTTAGTCTCGACTTTTCATATGAAAAAAACCCCAAACTAGAAAAACAAGAGAAGCACTAGAGAATCCATTGTTTTTCAAAAATGCTGTCTTGTTGAATGTTAGTATGAGAAATGCCTGGGCTTTTATGTACTCATAGTTCTGGGTGGTTTAGTGGCCTATTTTTTAAAGTGTTATGCAATCTAAGTGTTTAAAGCTAAGTGCTCATGACTTTATTGCTCATCAGCAGAATCAGGTAACTTTTAGTTGCCTAATAATAAAACCAAGTCATTTTACTGGCATCAGTATGACATCTTAAAAGTCACTAAAAATGAAAACATCTTGTCAAAGGTTCTGACTGAAGTGTCTCTTGTGCCCTTTCAGGTCAAGGTGGAATTCTATTTGGAGACCTGAGAGCAAAATGTGTTAGGGGAGGTGTTAAAATAAGAATCAGATTTGGGAAATGTCTTTTGCTTGAATTTTTTCTTAGATTTGACCCAGGGGGTATTTTAATGGGAAAGGAGTTTTCCATGAACAAGATGTATGAGCTTAAAAAAAAATTATTTTGCATTACCTATCAAGTACACAAAGGCATGTGTTTATAATAATCTCATTGACATGTATGAATTAGTTAGATTTGAAAAATAGGGAGGAATAGTGCATTTAAACTGTGATCATTAGTATGAACATAGGAACATAAGAGCAAAATCACAGGAGAAAAGGTGCTTTTAAAAAAATCCAAGCAAATAATAAATGAAAAGTTCAAAATTAAGATTGTTGTTGGAAGATAATAGGTGGCATAAAATCCAATGTAACATGTTCCAAGATTATTAATAGTATTTTAAATGTTTGTGTGAAATAGTGTCTTATGGCTTATTTATATAGGAAAGAAAAAAATACAATTTGACCCACTTTAATTCTCATATTTATGGTAAAATTCAAATAAACTGTGAATTTTGAACCCGTTAGATTACAAGACACTTATTTTTAAAATAATTTACATTATCTCTGTTATTTCTTTATCTGTTGATGTTATTGATGAGTCTCAAAATTTGCATATTTCTGTGTTATTATTCTGGACTGTCATTCTTGAAAAAGATCAAATTCCTGATTGCAAAAACAAGTTACACTGAATTGAGAAATAGTTTTATTTGTGCTTCAGATAATAAAAAAAGTAAGATACTTAAAGCTGATTTCTGTGTTCCTTCTCCTTTTGCTTTTACTACAGGATGCATATTAGAAGAGTTAGTGTTTATATCAAGAACAAATAAGTTTAAAAGAGGCACTTTAAGGGACCTCTATCCTCAGTTGTGCAATTTAGGCAATAAATGGTAAATTTTTGTGGATACACAAAAATTTCTTCCAACAAGGAGTCTTAACAAAAGCCTGCTGAAATATTTGCTTTAAATTTTCTTTTGACTAGTTGTTTTAGATTTTTTTCCACTCTGTGAAGATGAATTGTGTCTAGTAAATCTCATGTGTTTTTTCACTAACCATCAACTAGAACAAATGAGGTTCAATTCCTGAATTTGAGGTCCCTTCAGAATCATGTATTTCTTGGGCAAGTTTCTGCTTTAGAAACTGAGGGTTCTCAGCAGATCATGAAAAGTGCTGAGGTGTTTCTGGACTCCTTTGCTGCAGAGCTCTGTGCAGCAGTACTGCACTAAATAAAGGGACTTGCAAAGTCAGGTAATTACTTTCTCTGTCACCTGGATATCAATTATGGGAGGGTGTGGCAAACCATGTCTGCTTTGGGTTTTTACCTAGAAGATGTTTGGGGGTTTTTTTAAGTAGCAAAATACAAATGCAGAAGGGAAGATTTGAGAAGTGCCTGGAGTTGGTTCCACCCCAACTATTGATAGTTGTGTTTGGGATTAACTGAACTGGATAATTCCCTGACTAGAGAAGATCTTTCACATGCTCCTTCTCTCTTGACAGAGATCACCCATTAATTCCCTTGCTCAAGTTGTCATCCTTGTTTTCCTTAACACCAGACTCAGTTGAGAGGAAGAACAAAAGGTGGTAAAATAAGATCTTAGATCCATATTTAAGTAGTTGTATAACTTCTTCCAGCATGCTAGTTCTGCTGAGGAGTGAGTAGTGAGGCTTGTACAAGTGTTCTGTATTCCCTTCTGCTCTGATGTATAGCAAGATGTACAGAAGGCTTCAGT
The DNA here is from genome assembly GCF_903797595.1 of Erithacus rubecula. Lineage (NCBI taxonomy): Eukaryota > Metazoa > Chordata > Aves > Passeriformes > Muscicapidae > Erithacus > Erithacus rubecula. The sequence continues at coordinate 59,481,894 of NC_136689.1, read as the reverse complement.
CAAGAGCTCACCAATTACTGTGTCTAGAAAATTAGGATCAGATGTTTCTGTCTATCCCTATGAAGTGTATTGGTAAATGAAGCTCCCCAAAGTAAAAGTTTACATCAGTATGTCAGGTGTTCAATGGAGCTCCTGACTTGTGTTTGCATAAACCATCTTTCCAGACATGAAAGAACTGTATGGATTGAGCCTAAATTTGACAGTTATAGTTAGCAGTGTAGCATTAAGTCATGTATCTTATAATGTGAAGGAGACAGGTCTTTAGACCTCTGTTTAATCTGTTCTTTTTCCTTTGACTTATTTACATCTTCAGGGACTCATCTTGTCCTGTATAGCAAGAATGTGAATCCAAAAGAAATAGTCCTGGCATGATGAAAGTGGAACTTTGTGTGTGATTCTCGTTAATGTCCTTTCTTGCAGACACAACTGCAAGTCTGAAAGCTGGTGCTTTCCTGTTTGCATATCATTCCAAGGAGTCAAGAAACCAGAGTGCCTCTTGGTAGGATTGTGTCAGAGTTACTTAAAACAGGCTTTATCCTTACAAATGGAGTTTAGTTGTCTGACTTTTGTGAAGCAGTGAGAAATTTTCTCTGATGTTGCCATATTTGGTTTTGACTTCAGGATGAAGAACAGTTGCTCTTGGAGGGGTGGTGGTAAATGAAAATTCAGTTTTTAATTTTTTTACCTCTTTTGGTGATTAGTTGTAATGATTAATTCCTCTTTTCATAGTAACTGTTGGTTGCCTATTCTTAGAGAGATTCTTAGTCCACATCAGGAGTGGCTGGGGACTCTTAAGTCTTTACTCTGTATCTTGAATACACTAAATAAAACTGAAGAAAGAAGCCTGAAAGAATGTGTTGTGCTATGTGGTTAATGGCTTTGCTTCTGAAGCTTAATATAACCACTGACACAATGATACATATTTAGGTAAAACACAAAACTAACTGCAAGGTTAGGCCTAAAATATTAAACTCTGTGCCATACATCTCCTTACCTTCAGTTTAGAAGGGGCAAACCACATTCTTAAGGCTTCTTTTCACAAAAAAAGTGCTTGATAAACATGAGCCAGCAAAGGTGACCAACAGCCTCCCAGCTGCACTGAGCACAGTGGCTGCAGAGGGTGGAGGGAGATCATCCTTCTGCTCTGCCCAGCCCTGATATTTTAAACAAATATAAACAGCAACAGAATGAGCATCCAGCAACAAGGATTTAGCTGCAAACTCTATGGATAATAATGAACTTGCTTAGTGCTGGTGGAGACCCTTACTCCAGAGGTAAATGTTGTGGTTTCACACTTTAGAAAGTAATACCCTAAAGTCAGGGTTTCTTGTCCCATGCAGAATGCATCCTCATTTCCTGACTTGAAAGTATTTCCTGTGCAATCCTGTAGGCCTGGTCAGCCTCAGGAAAGAGGAACACTTATTTCCAAATTCCTTGCCTGCTAGGCAGAGAGAAATATTCCCACTGGAAATATACACCCCAAGCTTCTGTCTCTGTAACTTAACATGTTGAATTTCATCAGCTTGATTTACAAGAAGACCTCAATGCTTTTTAAAGGAAAAAAATATTTTTTTCTGAATTTGTCCTTCAAAACATATGTTTTTTATTTTTCTATGTAGAGTTTTGGTTTTAGGGTTTATTTTCAACACACTGGATGAGATGTAAGGTTTTGGCTTTTTTTTTAGGAGTTTTGTTGATGTCTGTGTGGACTTTTTGAAAAGGAGCTGTTAAAGCAAAGGTCAAGTACAAAATTGTCACTCATCACATGCTTATCTAGCTTATTTTTAAACTAATACACAAGTGTCTAAGTATCACATGCTCTTTCTTGCATTGCAGACTGGTGCCAGTCCTGGTGTCTTTTTTCTTTTTCAGAGATAAATGTCTAGTGGATTTGTTTGCAGTGACTATGGTTTCTGAGTCATGTATGTCATATAATGTTGCTTTGCTTCTGAAGTTTAATCATTTTGCAGAAGGTAGATGGAGTCTCCACATTTTAACTTGGTATTAGGCTGAAAGCTGCAGCTGGAGAATGTTTACTGAAGGGTTTATTTAGTCATTCACATTCCTCTGTTCTAACAGTTTGGTTTAGATCATTTGTTAAAGAGCTTAAAGAAGAACTCCCTTTATTATTGGTGCAGATGGGTTTTATTCTGCAAGTTACAGTTTTTAGTTGTTTTTCTAAAATTTATTTTTCCTTTCCAAAACTATCTATCAGTTAGTTTAAAAAATTTAAAGTAAGGGCAAAATTAGTGTAGTGATTTGTAACTAGTCAAATACATACTGGAACTTTTGTCTTTTGCTTTAGATGTTATACTTATTCAGTAAAATAAAATATGATTAACTTTTGAGATACTTTTTTAATTTACCATTTAGGAATAATCTAAAGGACAGTTTTTTGAAATAGATAGAAAATACTCGTAGAGGTTAAACTATTTATGTAAGTATCAACCTATTTAGGAAAGCTCAGCTTGTGTGTTCACCAAGCACACTATAAACATGTAAATAACCTTTGATTCCAGCTAAAGGGTTAGAAGTGATATCTTCTCTAGGCTTGGCCATTTTGCATGAACAGGAGGAGTATGATAGTGTTGTGCTTGTTGGCTTTGTCTGCAGTTTGTAGGTTTGCAGGGTGTCTTGCTGTCTGCAGCTGATCTCAAAAAGGCATTTCCTAGACATGTTAAAATCCCAATCCAGCAATTTTTTTGTGGGAATGGGGAATGTACTCCAAGTTTAGAGATATGTGTATGTGAAAGCCCCAAACAGGCTTGTCCAAGCTTGTTTGTTATAGGTTCCTTTCTCCTGTAAATGTTTCACTCACACTCTCAGTATACAGCCCTGCATCCGTGCTGCAAGTCTGGCTGCTGCAGACACTTTTTAAGTAGCTAATATGTAACACAGTCATTCTTTGTGGTTCACACAGCTGCTGAATTTACTGCAGAGACTGTAACAGGAATTTTCATCCTTGAACTAGGCCCTCCTCTGTATTGCTGGTTCATTCCAGCAGCTAAGTGTTGTTTCCTTTAGTGTAGTGTTGAAGTCAAATACAGGAGTGCAGCTATACCTCTTAATAAAACAAAAGTCAGTTAAACAAAACAGAGAGTTACAATCATAGAATGGTTGGGGTTGGAAGGGACCTTAAGGATCACCTTGATCCAACTCCCCTGCCATGGGCAGGGACACCTTCCACTAGACCAGGTTGCTCAGAGCCCCATCCAACCTGGCCTGGAACACTCCAGGGTGTAGGGCATCCAGAACTCCTCTGGGAGCCTGTTCCAGTGCACACAGTAAAGCATTTCATCCTTATATTAATCTAAAATCTACTTTCTTTCAGTTTGATTTATGTATATTTTTTTAAATGTCACTAACTGCTACTTAGGTCTCAAAGATAATATTGCACTACCTATATCCACTTAAAATTGGTCTCTGCTGTCCTCCTACTCCTCTTTCTTTAGGAGTTTAGGATTTATAATATGTCTTATGTATATGCAGAATATTTTATGAATGATGTTGAATAGTATATGCTTGATTATTTTCTTATGAAGCAATATGTGGGGAAAAGTAAAGTTCTCTTTTGAATAGAAATTATGAGAGTAATGCAATAAATACAGTGGCTTTTTTTATTTTAGTCTAGTGGAGCAGAATGGCTTTATTTTCCAAAGGGATGAATGCTCCTCTGTGAAGCAAAGCAGAGAGACCTATCTTCATCAAGTCTTGTGAGACTAGGAAATGTGATTTAAATAAACTGCCTTAGACATGAGCACACACAACAGCTTACTGCACATCTGCTCATTGGGGGACTTTATTTTTTATTTTTTTTATTTCCAATGCATTCAGGTCCATTCTTCTCCTCTACCCCTATATCCTTTTCTTTTACATGTGGTAAAGGTGTGTTTGCAGGAGAGAGTTTAGGATTTTAATATGAATTCAAGTTGAGTGAATTCAGAAGTTAAAATATGGCCATATGTAACTCACAACAAAAGTGATAAATTTAACTTTTTGTTTTCTTTTTGGTAAGACTTGTTTACATTTTGAGTTGACTAGTATACTCCTCCATTCAGGGAACTAAATTATGGGCAAACGTCTGCTCATACTCATACATGTGGACACAAACATAAACCTGGAGCAGTAAAAGTCCTTGGTCTCTAGGAAGTTCTTGTTAGGTTCCAGGGTCTCAAATAGATGGGATCAGCTGTGGTGCAGCTTGTTCCAGTACTTGATTGCTGTCAAGATAAAATACTTCCTTCAGTCTAATGGTATTCTCCTGTTTTATGACTTGTGTCCATTGCTTCTAATTCTGAGACCTTGAACCTCCAACAACAGCCTGGCTGTTTCTCTATTGTCTGCTCCCATTATCTGTTTGTGGACACAGCAGTAAGAGCTCCTCATCCCAACAAGGAGCAAGCCAGTTCTCTTCATGAGGCTAGCCCCTTTCTCCAGGCTACTGATGTCCCTCTGAGTAGCAAACCCACCTTCCAGCATGTGAAGTAATCCCCCCACCTCCACTTTTAGATTTGCTGAAGGTACTTTGCATCCCTTCACCTGTATTGCTAATAAAGTTGGGCGACTGGAGTGTCCCCAGCATCAGTAAGTTCCTGAAGAACACCAATACTAACCAACCACCAGGCTTTGCACTGCTTACCACATCCCAGCAGCCCAGCACATTTTTAACCCACTCTGTTGAGAGCTTGTTCAATCCATATCACAGAAGTTTGGAGATTCTAGAGGAGCCTCGCAAGTCAAAAATAATAAAAAAACCAAGACATATGACATCCCCAGTCTTCCCCATCTCACAGGGTCAGTCACCACCTCTTTGTAGAAGGCAGGGTCAGTTCATGTCTTTCTTCAGACAACTCAGCCTCTCAAGGAAAATGTCTGTTTAACCTATGTCTGTAAAAGATCATAAACATCTTGTCGTATGAGGTCATCAACCACATTTGTGAAAGCATTCCTGCAGGGAAGTAACTGGTGTGTGTTCCTTGCTACATCAGCTTGTTGGGTTTGTTCAACAACCCACAGGCACATCAGCAAAACCCCCCCATCATCCAAAATGCTGGGTCTTTTAAAAAACTTGGTTGAAGCTGAAAAAATAGTTCAAGTCAGCCATTGCAAAGATAATGTTGTAGCCAGATGGAGATGTGGAAATATGAAAAAAGCTTCCATTTGAGTATTGACTAAAGCCTGTAAACAACTGAATTGCTGAGCTACTTTGTGTTTTGTCTGTCTATTCCTTTTTATTGTTAAGTCTTGCTTTGGATGACTAGAGCTGCCTCTTGTGTATTTTCCAGCCTGTAATGTCTAGAAGGCTGTTTAGATCCTGAATCCCCAAGAGATTCTGTGGCCTGTTTTTAATGCTCTGATTTATCCATTAAGTGCTTTAGTAATAGTCTTTCTGATTTTCTTTTAAATGACTGACCGTAACTATCTGAGTTGCAATGGAGGTGACAAGGCAAAAAAAAAAGAAAAAAAAATCATCTTAAGTCTGAAGCTGGTTGCCCATCTTAGTGCTTAAAAAAAAAAAAAAAAAAAAAAAAAAGTAGCAAATTATGGTTTCTGTCAGAGCTGGCAGGAATTGAACTGGAAAAGTTTCAGGCTCACCACAGACTTGAGTAGTTAAAGAGGAAATCAAAGCATACAAACACAAGCCAACTAGCTTGGAAATATGTCAGACCATTCCAGTCACTGGGATATGAGGACACTGCAGGAGAGTTACAAGCATGCAGGTCACCAAATGCAAGAGGAACAAGTTAAGAAAATGGCAGGGAAAAAACCACCATAAAGTAGAATAAAAGATCTGAGGAATCTTTAGAATGGGAGAATTTTAGAGAAGTAAAGCAGATGGAGAAGTTGCTGATCATTAGTAATGAAAAACTACAGTTTTCTGATTGCATACACTATAACTAGTTTTAAATTCTGCAAAACATAGTCAAATGCACTCAAACAATAACATTACAAAATAATGAAAATAAAATAATTCATAACTGTTAAGTAAGAAAATAGTGTCCATGGTCTGACTGACCCAGCTGTCAGAAAGGGGAACTGTGCAAAAAGAGGATTAATTTGCTTCTGAAAACCCCTTTGGAGACTCTTAAAGGCAAACATAAGGGTCCTGGTTTAAATTTCTGTTTTTAAAAGAAATAAGTCCATGCATCTTGTAAGAAAAACTGTTTAAATCAGTCCATTAAATTGCTTGGGAAATCTGAGATTAGGGATTGGGCAATTACTGTTGAAATGTGTGGTCTCCTATCATTTTACATTTACAAAGTAACACATGGGGAAGAGCATGCATTTGAAGCATGTATGTATCTGCTGCTGCACAGATGTCTTTATTTCCCAGCAAGAATTTTACAATTTTATTGCAAGGGAGAAATGACATTTAGGAGCTACAGCATAGTACTAATTGCTTAGATCTTTGTCCACATTGGAGTTTTTAACAGTTCTACTGCTACCACAACCAGTAGGACGTTTTGGGGCAGAAAGCTTTGTGTGGATGCAGTTGTTGGGAAGGGATGCTTTCTAGTGATGCTCAAAATATAGGCTGGAAATAAATCCCCACAGACCTGCCTACAGAGCAGGTATTTGTTTATTGTAGTCCTGGTGTTGAGGAGGATATCTCCACCTAACTCACTCACCTTTGATGAAGGCTTTCAAGGTCTTCTGAACTTTTCAACTTTGGAGCATGTGCAGTTATGGTTTCCTTGGTTTGTCTGGTCTTAACTGGTCTGAATTCTTTATTTTGTGGCTAATTGGCTTAACATTTGCCAATTTCTCATTAGTGCTGTACTCATCTACCTCTAAAACCTGGTGATGTTTTTTCTTTTTTTTTTTTTTTCTATTCAGCATTAAGCAACTAGTTAACCATATACTAGCCATTACATTGTATATAAAGTTATTTATATCAGGTTACATAAGTATAAATGGCTATATTGATTTCAGGTTCTACAGATATAAATGAATCATTATTTAGGTTGTACTGATATCAGGTTATATAGATATATCAGGTTATATTGATATCTTATAACTCAAGGTATAGAAGCACCTTGTAACTTTGATTTAAGTTATATAGGCATCACTAGATTATGAGTGGTGAATTAGTTTTTGCTATGCAGTTATTTCCATTATTTTACCCAGACAATTCAGATCCACTTTCCCACAGAATTTTACAAATGCTTTTTTGGAAATTGGTACAATGGCAATCTCAGATAAAGTCTAAATTAAGCCTGGTAGTTTTAGAGCTGCTGAAATGTAACTTTTTCCCCCCCCAGGATGTTTTGAACAGTACAAAAACAATACCTTTTATCCCAAGAATCTGTGTGGTACCTGCTGTATGTTACAGAATTAACTGCAGCCTAATGTTTCCTGTGAGATTTCACCACTCTAAAAGGGTCTGTCCCAAAAGCCATTCAGGAAGTAAAAACAATAGCTCTTATCACAGGCAGTGGTCTGCTTTTCAACCTTGTTTTATGTGGGGGTGATTTAGGAGCTGCTAATGTTGTGAAGATGCATGGTAAATGAAGTGGATTGGTTATAGGAGGACACTTTACTCCCTTTAGCCTTTTTCCAGTCATAGAGATCTGCTGAAATGCTTCATTCCTGAAACAGAACTTTAAATAAGCTCATTATATACACCCACGGCCCTAAAAATCACAATTTAAATTTAAATAGTAGTATTTCATTCCAAATTTTGAAAGCTCGATTTTTAAAAGCTTTTGAAATTGTTCATTGCTAACTGAGTTATGTTTTGCAGCACATCATTTTTGCTAAGTCATCTGCCTCCTGTAGAATATTTTAAATACAGTTTTACTATTTTTCCTTTAAATACTAAGGCAGTTGTCAAGCCACAGCCCTCTGCAACTTTATACATTAAAGCAAGTCTCCTAGAATCCTGTCCTCAGAGGTCATTTTCCAGCCACTGCTGTTCATTAGGAGGGGTCTGAGAGTAGCACTTCCTTTGCATGGTGATAAAGTGATGTTGGGCTGTTCTGCCACTGCATCTCTGGGATTAGCTGTGAGCAGATTTCTAAGAAAGTATCTTTTTTATCTGAGATTTTTCTGCCATAGTTCTTCATGTCTACCCCCATCATTATTACTATTTGACTGAGACCAGGACTCATCATCTTCTAAATATTGTTGTGTTTATGAAGTGCAGAAAGAATTGATGACTTGCAGTTACAATGCCATGGCATTTTCTGCTCCATATAACTGCAGAACCTCATTTATCTACCTGTGCTCTTTCAGCTGAGTTCCTTTCTTGATATTAATGCCTGTCTTGATCTGCCCCCAAAGCTGAGTTCTACATAGCCATGCAGATTTTTGGAAATACCTCTGAAATAAATTATGTCTTTGTGAATCATAGGGCTTTAGTTTGAATTGTGGAGGAAAAAAACATTGCAGTTTCCAGTAAGCATCAAGCATTGCACTGTTTAAGGTCAGGATGGGGAACACAGACATGTGCACCTTAGCAATGGGATGTTTTATCTTGTAATATCAAGAAGATAATTTAAAATACCTTAATACATTTATTCAGTTGCAAAATTGTGGCCGGAGTAATTAATAAAGAAATTCTTCAGACAAACACTGAAAAGTGCCATTGATGCACTTGATGTTAAATGATTTGCCTTGAAGTGAGCAAGGTGAATGTAGATGATATAACTACACAGCTGTGACCTTTGAATCACCTGCACTTGACTGGAGGAATTCAGTTTTAGAAAATGCAAATATTTAAAGTACAAAATTAAATCCTATTATGGCTTATCAAACCAATGGAGCTGCCTTCTCTCCAAATTCCTTTTGATTAGTAACTAGTGAGACATTACCAAATAAAACACTGGCTTCAAAGATCTTTACAAGAACAAAATTTAATGCACTTATTGCCATTTTGCTGAGCAAGGCATGAGTAGCAGAATTAAAAAACAGCATCTCATGGTGGTATTCTACTTGGAGAAAAATATGTACAGTTCCATGTGTTGTATATATTGCTTGAACGGTCATGCTATTTTCTGCTAAAACTCTTCTGAGAGATTTTTTAGGCTGGCATTGCACTTGCAGAGGACTTTTTTTCACAGCATATCTCTAAAATACTTGGCTACAAAGATAAGTTCAGACGAGTTCTGTTCTTATCATATTGAAAATGTTGTAACCTCAAGTGTGTGTGTGTACCTGTGGCTGGTGTCCAAGCTCAGTCTGGACAAGCTGGAATACCAGAAACAGTATTGCTGTAATAGTGTGGTTTGCTGCTTAGACTAATTAGCCTTTATGAGAAATTGCTTGCCACTGTTTCAAAAGTATTTTAAATCATGTGTATTTTTAAAGTGAAAACAATTTCCCATGCCCCAAATATTTGTCAGGAAATGATATTCCCTGTCACTGTGGGTTGAAAAGCTTTATTGTAAAGTGTGCAAACTTCAAGCAAAAGAACGGTTTCCTGAAAACAAATCAGGCATATTGGGCACAACTTTTTTTTTTTTTTAATTCTCCTGTGAACTACTTTTTTTTTTCCCCCTGATCCATTACAATTATGCCTGAGGAATTTAGATATTTTGGAAATGAAAAGTAGACTTCATAGAGGTAGAATGCTAAGAAGTATTACTGGCATTTAATTCTATAAATATGGCATGATATTTAACTATAAGTATAGCGTAAGTGTTGTTAGGCTTTCAAAACTTGGTATTCTAAGCAGAAAAACATTTGTAGAATCCTTCTAGTTTTTGATGGATAATTTGTGACTAGTATCCATCTTTCCACCTGCTGGGAGTATTTTGGGTATTTCTTTTGTTCAGTCAAGCCTGCAAAGGGAGTTTTCTCTGTATTTGCATTACAGAGCATTTTTGTCAAAATTGCATTTGACAGAAACTGCAAAAGTGTCTTATAAAAACATACTTCTCTTCTCTGACCTGTTTTTTGAAGCAAGCAAATGATGCTCCCCTTTCAGGAAAACCATAGTTTCAATAGAAAATATTCTTGGCCTGGAGGTGTTGAGACTCTCTGAGGAAGTCTGGTGGTAGGTGCAGAGAAATGGTGTGGGAGACAGTGGTGAGCAATCTTTCCATGTTTGCCCTGATGTAATGTGCCAGGGGTGTCAATGGCACTGCAATACTGGCAGAATTTTTTTTGCTTGTTTTTAATGGGGTGAACTTCATAAAATCTTGAATATGTATAGCTAGTCAGATCTCATAAGGGAAAATATTGCCATGTAATCTGAATTGTGATTAATGATTTTATGCAAATTTCCAGTTTGGTGGACCACCTTGGGAGAAAGCAGGAGTTTACGGGGTTATTCCAGATATTTTGGGAGCACTTCCCCAAGACTAACCACCTTCAGAGTAGTAGAGATCTTCTATCATATGACACCACTGCAGCATCCCATCTTGCTCACAGATGTATGGCCTTGTTCTGTCACATTCAATTTGGGTGCACTAATGGATACACGCACTAATGGCTCATCACATGTTGTAATTGAGCTATTTCCTGATCCTTGAATGAAAGATACTTTATACTTTTCATATCTGAGGGTGGAATCTTGTCTTGACTAAACTTAGTGGCATAAGTCCCAGTAAGAGGAACCAGGATTTTGTTCCTCATGTCTGCACTCTTATGCTCATCTGCTGCCGAAATCCACTGGTTGGTCCCACTGAAGGAAAGTCTTTATTCATCTGCTGTGTCATAAGCATTCTTATTCATAATTAGTTCCATCTGTAAGGGGGAGCCTTTCATGTTAAGTGTGTGTTTCATGAGGAATATTACTGCTTTGAAAATAGAGAGTCTGGTTAGTATAAAGCACAACATGAGCACATACTAGGTAAACATTGTGAAGACCACAATGTCTACATATGTTACCTGTGTCTTCAAGAAAATGTTGATGATGCTCAGTTTGCTAATGTGTTTGAAAAGTTTTTTAATGAGCCACATGGTAGTAATTTATTTGTGGATAATTTTTTTTTTTTTTTTTTGCTGTAAATAGTTCTGTCTATTGGGCACATTGCTGATTAAAGGTTAATAATTCAAAGTGAAAGGTTAATAATTCAAAGTACCTTAATTGGTGTAGTATGTTGAAATATCAGGACTCAGTGTTTTTTCTTCTGGAATCACTATAAAATTTAGCCAAAACATATTGGCAATTACAAACACAATGATCATTAATTGCTGTTTTTTGCAAATGTCTGTGATTTCTTTGAACAAAAAAAAAAAATTAAAAAAAAAAAAAAAGTTCTGACCTGCATTAGTACAAACTAACATATACAAACCAGCTATAAATGCTTGAGGAAGGCTCTCAGTTTAACACAAAGCAAATCCTCTTTTACAACCACTGGCTGCTTGGTTGTTTAATCCTGTGTATTTCAGCTACAGCTGTGGTAAAGGCTGGTTTTTAAGGAGATGTTGGTTTTAGGTGATGCACTTGGTGGTGGATGCTGCTTAGTAAGAGGCAGCACTCAGATTCTCAGAGCTCCCAAAAGCCTTTTTCCATTTGATTGACTGTGGTCTGACTATGTGGCAGCATGGATATATGAGTAATTTGTTGTGCTGGAAACTTGGAGAGGAGGCAGCCTTACTAGGGAAGAAACCACTACAGATCCTTGATTATACTTATGGTTTGGTTTAAATTTCTATTTTCAAGAATTGGTAATTCTTATATATGTGAAAAGTGGTTAGTTCAGCGTTTTTGCAAGTAATTTAAATCTGCACCCTTTTTTTGGTCAGCTGAGCCCAGAAGATTATTTCCTTTTCCAAGTTGTTATTAACAAATATAGTACAAATAGGATATAGAAGTTTTGTTTCCTTTAGTTCGCTTTCTAAAACTGATCCTTTTTTTATGTTACCTCTAAATCTGTCTTTTTCTGGTTTTGTTGTATCATCCCTTAAAGTACCAAAAAAAGCGAAAAAATAAATTATTTGGACATGTCCAATATTTCATTTTTATAGCAGGAGTAAGTTAATTACCACAACAAAACTAGAAAAAGGTCTGCTTCAAGTTCCAACTTTCAGCTCCTACCCCAAAATAAATCAACAAACCCCCTGAAGTTGTATTTAAAGATCATAGTAATGTCTTAGAAACAATACCACATAATACAGTGAATATTTGGAAAATAATATAATATTTTGAAAGTATTGGCAAAAAGTATAATAATACTGTGAATATTTGGAAAATATCTTCATCTTCTTTATTTGTGCTTCTTTCTCCACATTTCCATGCTGTCTTTGTGACAGATTTTACTGAAGTACCATAGAAGAGCTGCTGTTACTGCATTTTTTCAGGTCGTGCCATCTTGTAGAACAAGAGCATTGATGGTAGATGTGAAAATCATGCTCAAGGTTTGGAGATTAATTAAAATTTCAGTATTTGGCACTGTTGCATAGTACTTAACACTCTTAGTGTTTACTGTTTTTGCTGTAAAGCTTTTCAAATACTGCTACCCAAATACAGAACAAAACATATAGTAAGGAATGTATATGATTTATGAATAAATTATAAGGAGAAGAGAGAAAGAGGTAACATGTTATAATTTATAGATGCACTATACATGATAAGGGAACAGAAAAATTCTGTATATAGCATAAATTATCCTTTTTACTGTACATTAACACCAGGTTAGATTTTTATGTCTATTTAGATCTATTACACAGGTATAAGTTTAGAAGTTGTTTTTTTTTAAAATAACCTACTGATATTACAGTTTTTATCAATCTTAGGATGCATTGATGCACTTGAAGGTCTACAAAAAGCATTGTTTTCATTCAAGTTTATGGTTCAAGGCAACAAAAAATTTATGATAAAGTGTTTGTTGGAAGTCCTAAGGCAGAATTTGCAAATTTAAGGAAATTATACAAGTTGTTGTTGAGAATTCTTGTGGTTTTGTTTTTTTTCTTTTTTGTTTTTCCCAAAACTGAGCTAAATTTAAGTCCAATAAATTTACTTTATCCCAAGAGAAAAAAATCTTGATACATGCCTTTGTTACTGATTTACTTTGTTACTTTTCTCTTCTGTGAGTGAAAAAGCCAATGTTAAAGTAACCTGCTGTTCAAGGGGCAGGACTGTTGTAGTAAAATCTCTTACTGACCTGAGAAGTTTGACAAAATGGCTGGTAATTTTATTTTCTTGGAGAAAGCAAAGGTTAGTATAGTACAAAGATGAGTAGGTAATGCCACACCTTTTGTGTTTTGGTTCCAAAAGGGCAGACATATTAGTTCTGAGACTGTTTTTATGTTTCCTTGACTGATCCTTAATGTTTTTTCTCTGTGTAGCTGTGTGGGAAAAGGCTAGTTTAGCTGAATTTGTGATGTGCAGGGAGGGGAGTGTGACAGTGGTATGTCAGGATGGGAGCATGCTTGGAAATGAAGTGTTGTGTTGAATGGAGAGTTGTGCTTTAAAAAACTAACAAAATAGAAATAAAAAGGAGGGAGATGTTTGGTGTAGGGGGGCATGAAGAGAAAGAAGCACCTGTGGGCTTTGAGGAAAAGTCATTCATGGCTTTAGATGACAGTGACCAAGAAGAAAAATATTTTCATTTCCTATGTAGGTTACACAGACAAAATATAAACCAATTATCTCCTTACTTTGTTGATTTCAAGTGCTATATTGTACATATGCTTCAGATCCTGTTTTTGATTTGCAGAAGAAAGGTGAGATACATCTGATGAATTAATTGTGCTTAGGTGACAATGAATCACTTATTTGGAACAGGTTGCAAAGATTCAGATTTAGGGATTTTTTTCTATTTTTAATAGCCAGTTGGATATTTTACTGGCAACCTTTTTCATATACATTTTCAGTTAATAGAATAGTCTAACTGCTGCTGTTAAGCAGTATGTTTTAGTTTTCTGATCTGAGGTAAATGCTAAAACCTGATGTTTTGGTCTGATGGGCACAACAAATAATATACATATCTAGTCTAGCAGAGTGAATCACGAACTACCTAAATGTTCTCTTGCAGAATTTAGGATTTTATGGTATTGTAGTAAGCATGAACAATATAAATATTTATAATGAGTTCTGGGGGGGTCTACGAGGTTTTTAGGGCTTAGGTTTAAATGCTTTAACCCATAAAAAGCTAGAGCAATGTCAGCTCTAAAAAGGGGAAAAGGGATTGCTCTAAAAAGGGGAAAAGGGAAAAAAACACAACAGACTTATGATTACAAATATTTTTTGTTTGTTTTGGTCTTTCCATTCTTGTACTCTGAATAAGTCTGCCTTTAGTATATTGTCAGGTAAATTAAAAGCAATCACACTGTTTCATTTTTTGTAGGAGTTTTCATTGGTTCCCCAGTCTTTTGTGCCAAACTGTCTTTCTAGTTGGTAGTTCTGTCTTCATTACATTATTTGTTCTATTCTACAAGTCAAAGGAAAGTTAAAAAAATTAATTGAAATGTCTTTTCAAGTACACACACTTTTAAAAATCTACTTTCAGCCTTTCAGGGCTTTTTTTCTTTTTCTTGTTAAGGTTCAAGATCTTGTGTGGGATATTTTATGTAATAGAGGGATTGGAAACCTGGAGATTGATCTTTAGTAAGGAACAATTACTAACCCTATTATACTTTTCTAAAGAATATTTTAATTCCCACTCTTGGGTTTTGTATGAGGTTCCCACTGATTGTTTTTCAAACTTTCATATAGATGTGAATGATACTTAAAGAAGTTAGGACAACAAAATGTTTTTCAAAGTATTCCATTGATTTTAAAACTGAATACTACTATTTTCTGGCCATAGATATAAAATGTCATTTTTCCAGATGCACTTAATAAATATAACTTAATAAAGGCTTTCCTGGCTAGAAACTGAGTATTTTCATTTTCTGAACAGGTGTCTCAATGCATGTACCTACTGTAAAACTAAGCATGCCAGAGGAGATCTAGCAAGTTATCCTATTGAAGAACTGGTGGACAGAGCCAAGCAGTCTTTTCAAGGTAAGGAATTTTATCCCTGCAATAAAAGCCAGCCAGCGAAGCGTGTCCTTCCTATCCAGGGCTTACCTTCCCACATAATGATTGGGGTACAGTATGACTCTGTTATGATTATTGGTCATAGCTGTGTCCTGTGGTGCCTTTGTGACAGAAAGTCATGCTTTTGTTATGGTGAACACCACTATTTGCAAAATGCAATCCTTTAAGTCCTTTTGATTTTGTATTGTTCAAGTGAAGTTCTCTGTGTGGATATTTTGGATGTGATGTGGAAATGGTAAAATTTGGTCATTTTATTTTATCTCTGATTTCTTAAGAGGGTGATGGAAACCTTTTTTCATTCAGCTATGAAAATTAAATGAGCCTCCCAAGGATTCTTAAATCCTATTCAGTAATACATAGGTTTTGCTGGTAATTGATTTAGTGGCGACATTCTGGGGTGTTTCTGAGACCCACACAAATCTTATCAGCTTTTAAGTTCAGTAGGATATTTGCAATGCCACATGGATTCAATAAAATATTAAGTTTTTCCTGCAGTACACTATCTGGGGCCATTATCTGTCTAAAAGTCTTGTATGTATGGCAGTTACAGTGTTTCAAAAATACAGATTTCCAAATTATGCCAGTATTCATTGTGAAGGCACAGGTGGTGTTTGTTCTGTTTTGTTCTTTTTGTGAAGGATTAAAACGTACATTAAAAATACTCAGGTAATTCTGGTGCAGCAGGTCCTTCCATCTTTGAAATACTTTGAATCAAAAGCAGTAAGTGCAACATTTCATGTCAGGTCCTCTGTGGATGCACAGACAGTGCATCCCTTGGGCTTCACTTATGGCTCTGAGAGTTGTTCTAGTAAGAAGTCTCCAATGATGAAAAGTGTTTTTGTATCTGTCGTTATTTACGGATCCATAATGAACCTTATTTAGACCAGTGATAAACTTTTGTCTATTCCTATCTGTAGCATGCAAGGAAGACCCTTTTTCCTAATCAAAGCCCATGTTCACAGATTCTAAGTTCCACATTATGCACACAGAAAATTCTTGCTTAAGGTTGCAAATGCCCTTTTCTTTCAGTTTTGTTGAAAGCCAAGCCCCTCTCTTTTCTTCTGTGAAGCTCATCTGTAATTGCCATTAATTTTTTCCTATTGCTTAGGTTTGTAGAATTAGTGCTCTTGTTGCTGTGAATTGGATTGTCTGTTAGGATTGTCTGACAGGAATCCTGTTGTCTCAGATTTCTTGGTTTAGTAGGATAAATTTCTAAAACTTTTGTACATATTATGAAATAACCAGTCACTGAAATAGAGGATGCATAAATACACTTGTTATTTTGGTGGAGAAGCAGTGAGGAAACATTTTTCAGAAAGCTAGGAGTTTTCAGTAATATAAGACAGATTATTTTGAAATTGGCAAGTAGTTGCTGAGCATGAGAGAAGCTGCCATTTATAAGTAGCATAAGAAAGGTTACTCAGCACAATATAGCTGTTCTAAAAAAACTTTGGATATTCTTCAAGGAAGTATGACAAAGATAAGATGGGTAATAAGTCAGGATTATGACCTTGTTTAAGTTAAGTATCTAAATTTTGTTTAGATTTATGGTATGTGTGGAGAGAAAAAAAAACAATGGACTTGTCTGTTCTAATTCTACTAATATACCATAAATTCCACATTATATTAGAATGAAGATGTATTTACTTGGCATAACAAGAAAGCAAACTCGAGTTTTGTTTGTCTTTGCAGACAATGAATGTGAAATTTTGGAATGTATTTTGAACTTAAGTACTGTACATTTGGATTGAAAAATCAGTAATTCAATTCATGTGTTGCACTGTGGCCTTTATTATAAATATTGACTCTTTCAAAATAATTTGATTTCTAATGGAAAAAGTTGCCCTTAAGCTATTGTTTTGAAATGTCTTGAAGAAATGGTATGACGTTTCTCACAGCAGGCATCTCCAGGGAGTTCTATTCTTGCTTGGCCTTACACTGCTACCTCTGTTAGAGGCCATAAGGAAAGAAGTAAGTATTTATTCAGTTGTAAAATGGCTTTGCCTCCAGCTTTCACATACTTAGAAATGGATGAAATAATCACATCCTTAGTTTGCAGTGCAAAAATGGAGAATTTATTACTGCCATCTTGCTGCAGCTGTGGGCTGCAGAATCTTCATCAATCCAATGAAAGACTTCAGCAATTTAAAGACATTATTTAATTTCTTGCTGAGTTACTGAGCCACAGTCTCTTCAGCAATCACTTCTGTTTTAACATAAGATGTATTGCTGAGGCTCTAGTTAAAAACAGAGTACAGATGTGCCATGAAAAGCTTTTACAGTTCAAAAACTGATTAAAAAGAGATGGCTGAAATCACCATGATGGAGCAAATATTAGTCTGTTTCTTTTACTTTTCCAACCTCTGAAATAAGCTGGTTTTTTTTGTATATTATCTTGAATTCATTGTAATGTGCACAAAAACTGTTGGAGATTTCTAGTACATGCTGCATACTCTTGTAATACCTTGGACTAAGTCTTAAGGTGTACTGAAATTGAGGAGGTTTTGCATACTTTTGCATTATTTATTTCCTCTCTTACCTCCATAATAGTTTTGAAGTTACAAGTCACATGAACTTGAATAGTTCACAAAATTTCATTATAAAATAATCTATCTCAAGTTGAAAGTAAAATGTTGAGTTTTTTTCATTTTTTTAACTTTAGTGTTTTTTCTGTAAACTTCAACTGTTAGTAAGTAGTTGTTTAATTTTCTTTCATAGGCAGCCATGTCAAATCAGAATATATAGCAGACTTGTGTAAGAAAGCTAGTAAAAGAAAAAGTATTGTGAAATACAGTAAAGTGGTCTTTGAGTGGAGAACAAATGTCTACTATAAGGTTGTTTATGCACAGTTTTTCTACAGCTGATTGTACAGTGCTTCCTTTGTGTCATCAATTTATTAGTAAGTTTTTTTTCAAATTGTGCTGTGTCATGTTCAGTGCAGTATTTTAGGGGATTGCATTTACAGTTATGAGAGGCCTCTTTCTTTCCTGCACAAAGTGACTTTATGTATAACAATGTGGTTTTGCTTAGTATATAAAGTGGAAGGCTGGGGGAGCTGCCATTGGTGAACAGTGTTCCAAGGAGACACAAAAGTTAAACAAGCCTCAACTTTGAATGTTGTGTGGAGTGGTGTCCTGGGATGGCTTTGGCTAAATTGCAGGACTTGAAATTGATTTTTTTCTTAAAGTGGGACTTTTGTTATCATAGAAACCCTGCATATTGTGAGAGACTTTCTAGGCAAAGACAAAACTTTATATTGCAAGCAATTTTGGCTCATTCAGCAAACTAAGTTAAAAATAAATACAAATATTTTTTATGGAGTTAGCTGTTATTTCATTCTAGTTTAGAATGAAGATCTCTATGTATCACTACAAAACTGTACTTCTTAAGCATTGCATGCTTGTTGCAGATGGCAGGGAATATGCTGTTGTTAAAATACACACTGTGTAATTAACTATTGCATTAGTTTACTTTATGGTAGCAGTTAGGGTGCTCAGATAAAAGTCAGTCTTGTCGAGAAACACTGTTCCTCAAACTATGTGGAACGATTGCTTCTGGATGGATAATTGTAGGGGCAAAAAATCACTTATTTAAATTGCATTATTAGCATGGTGGTTCACTGCTGTGCATGGTGTTGAGTTCTGAATAGCACTTCTGTTAGGATATCTTGGACAAAATTACAAAGAAGGGGAGGACCAAAACTAAGGTTCTGAGTCTTGAGTTTCATTAGTTGTCCTTAGCAATTATCCCTAATCTGGTAGACTTTGGAGTGTTGAGAGTTTAAAGGAGATTGGTGATAAATATTTTTCACTCTACATAAACATAAATAGATGTTTATGGGTGATGATGTGGATTGGTTTTATATCATGTAATTGATTTCCAGAGCTTTTCAGGTGAGCTTTGCTGAGGATCTTTAGTTTTAGCAGTTCTGATGAGGTACTGTCATGACATTCTTCTTTATTCCTATTACCTATTTTGCCCCTGTGCAACTACCAGTGAGTTCTCTTTTAGATTTCAGGGCAGCAGACAGTCATGAAAGGACAAATATGAAATATTGGCAGTGTTTTAATTTGCCATTGATTAGCAGAAGCAGAACCAAACCAAAACTCTTGGGCCACGCCCTCAGTGGTGGGTTTGGTCTCTGAGCAGGCTGGCAAAGAATGGGTGCCCAGTTATCCAGGTGGAATCTGGGCTGTGCACTCAGGGTTCCTCCAGACACTGCAGAGACAGCCCTTGTATCTGCAGATCTGACTAGAGACTGGTGACTGTTAACTATGGCAGATCTTTTCTGTCAGCCTTTTTAATGACTTCCAGGGAGCACAGAACTTTATTCTTTATTCCTGAAGTATAGTTTGAAACTGTGTTCCAGGGAGCTAAAAACCCTCTCTCTGTTTTGCTGTGCTTTTTGGGTATGGTTATAGAGCTAGGTTTTTTCCTTCCTTGTTCTTGAGTTTATTAAAATTCTTTCTGTATCTTTTTTGTGTCTTGTGAATGTTTCAAGTTTTTTTGCTGCTGACTTTGCTAATGCACAGAATACCTAGGCCAAGATAAATATTTTTGTAGCAGCCTGTCATTTCATAGCTATATGGTATAATATAATGAATTAGTTTTCATTGTCCACATGTTTGTTTTTTTCAAAAGTTATAATCCATCAGTAGTGAATAGAAGCATCGTCTCCAAGTATGTGAGGACTACTGTGTAACACATCACATATCTCTTTGCTATATGACTTTGGCTATATTTTAAGGGATAAAAATGTCTTTTCAGTAGTAAATTGCAATATTGGAGATATTTTCAAACTTCTTTTTAGTGAGCAAATTAGTTTAGTGAACTTTATTCTTGGCTCTGAAGGAAATTCCCTGTTGTCTTCTCGGTCACTTTTTTATACAGCCAAATTGACCACTATGTTACTGTTATTTCTATTGTCTTCTGCATGTCCTGTTGCATAAAAGATTATTTTGCATTATTTTAAATTCTACTTCAGAAATGTAGTGGAAATTACATTAAATTATTGGTGTCTTGGTTTTTTCCCCATTGCTCTCTCCAGCTTTTTGAGAAAGAAAGGAGGAGAGAGCAGTGCTGTTCCCTTTTCCGTGGCATCCAATGTCAGGACATGTGGGAATGTCTCAAATCTGCATCCCTCAGGGGAGGTTTGGACTTGACATGAGGAAATATTTCTTTACCCAGAGGGCACTCAAACCCTGAAACAGGGTTCCTACCATGGTGGTTAGTGCCCCAAGCTGGTCAGTGTTGAAGAGGCATTTGGACAACACTCTTATTAACATGCTTGAAATAAGTTCCTCCATTCATTTTATTATGAAAATTAAGTAGCGTGAAAATATATCTCTGTGGGTTTTATGCTAATCCTTTATTTTGTTATGAATTGCTGCATTTAAAAATATAATTTTTCTCTGCATGTTTTTCCTTTGTTTTGCATGTTTTTACTTGTCCTTTTGCAGTTAGCATTGAAGTCTCTCTCTGAGATGGCCAGATGTGAGCTGACTTTGAGCCAAAAGCCATGTAGCCATTCCTGTGCATTTGGAGTGTGTTGTGTGTGTGCAGTCAGTCCACTGCTGTCAGAATGCTTCAAACCTACTGCACATGCTGGGTGATAGACTCATGCAGAATAAATTCGGTGTTTTCAAGATCTGTTGCCAAGGGCTGATCACTCCGTAGTGCACTTGCAGTATGCTTGATGTTGTCATCAAAATATTAAACATACTGATCATCCCTGTGCCCTCTGGCCACAAAGGATTCTGGGATTCACAACATGCCAATGTTTTTCACAGAAACACCAAGAATCAGCAGAAGGCTCAGATTTAGTTTAATATGTTGTTAATATTTTCATTAGGGGTGTAGAACATGGCATCTTCCAATTTTATAGTTGCCAAGAACTTTCAATAATATGATCTTGCTTCCATTTCCTTATAACTGTCAAACTTTAATTGATACTTCTAGTTAAGATCATCAGATTATTTGCAAGAATTACATTTGGGAAAACATGTTATTCCTGACAGGTTTAGAAACTAGAAAAACTTTTTAGTAAGTTATGGATGGCTTGCCTTAGTGTGGTAGATCAGATACTTTGTCCTAGGTCACTTTTTCTTTTTTTTTTTTTTTTTTTCCTCTGAACTAAATTTTGTTCTTGATTCTAATGGGTTTTGTGGAGACTCACTTGATTTTGCCTGTTAGATTTTGCAGGCATGCTCCATATCTCAGTTTGGTTTTATGGATTGTATTTTTTTCCCTTGCTGCCAAGTTTACTGTGGTACTGAGCTTCAGAAATGAGGAAGGGAAACCTCTTTCTCTTTTGCTCCATGTGTCAATGCCTTCTTCCACTGTTCATAAAGTATTTAGTCCTGTCAATCAGCCTCGTAGAGCAGTCATGCCATAAGAGTTAATTTGCCAAAAAATCGTGCCCATGCCTCAATTAAGACACAAATGAATCACAATAGCTTTTGCAAGTATGCAGCATAACATGCAGAGCTGTAATTGGGCCATTCACTTTAAAGTAAAACCACTGTCACTCATTGCCATTTGTATAATTGGGATTTTATTGTGTAAGTATTGTGTACCTGTTAAAAAAAAATGTGGCCCTAAAGAACTTGTAATGTGGCAGTGTAAACAACTGAAGTAGAGTAACACATGATTGCATTCAGGATAATAAGTGGTTGGTCACTGTATTTGCTACCATAGCATTGTCTTGGGTCTTGTATGGGGTGACAGAGGAAAGTTTGTTGTTTAGGGAAGACTGGAAGGAAGATAATGTGGTAACAAGGAGTGGTCATTCATTTAATGAAGAGCTGTCACTCCCGAATTTGCAAAAAAAATCATGCTTCCATGAAGATTTTCATCAGGAGTCAAAGACTCCATATGCTGCCTTGAGTTTCTGAAAATAATGTTTTCTCCTCTGTGGGGATTATTATAAGCTTGAATAGCTTTAAATAGATTCCTTGGATGCCTTGAAATGTGTTTGTATCATGGCTGTCTGTTCCAAAACATAAAGCATATTAATGCTGTAATATGAAATTTTTATTTCAAGGCATATTTTTTGAAAATCTGGAAAATGGCTACTTTAGGATACTGTTTTCTCTCCAAGTGTTGTCAGACATGCATAGGTATTGTCCAAAGATAACTTGCCAGATAAATTAAAACTGTTTGCAAAATGTCTGATAGCACGACCAGATAACCTTTTTGTCTCTATCAAACCTGTTATAGTAATGTTCCTTTTTTATAAAGTCTTTTTGACTGTAGCTACAGTGTTGGAAATAAGGATTATAAATTGAATACATGAATGCTTGCTTTGCATGCCTCGCTAAGAATCCTAGAGACAATAAGACTCCACTAATCTCAGCTTTGGCAGTTTCAAGAACCAGAAGTCTGTCTAACAAAGGTTGTATTTTTTTCTTCAGCAGAAAGAAAACCCCAATTTTTGGTACATTTGCTCTATGTAATTCAGTCTTCTCATTCCTTTTTATTTTCCTACTCAAATATTTGCATTTGTGCTGTTAAAATTGTTGAATGACAGCCAGCACATTTAATTTTTTATTGTTATGAAAAAAGATGCATTTTATTTTTGTTCGAAATACAAGTTTAGTAGAAAAGAGCCAAAGCAGAGATACATACATTTCAAATTACTACTTGATCTTCAGCCTTAGGCTATAGTTTCAGCAACCACTGCAAGTAGAAAGATCATTTCTTGGCCATCTCTTCCCCCACCATCCCCCCCCACCCCTTTCCTTCTCTATCCATTCTCTGTGTTCTCCCTGTTGCCCTCTTTTTTTTTTTTTTTTTTTTTTTTTTTTTTTTTTTTTTTCCCATCCTTTCCTCAGAACACCTGCTTTTTGGCTGGGAGACTGCTCCTTGTGTGAATCAGGCTGGGGGACTGATCTGGGGTAAAACTGAAAGTGTTTTTAGGCACCTCACAGGGTGACATTAGTAACTGATACAAGTTGAATCTTCCCAGATGCTGACATTATAGAAGTGCCACAGTTCTGCAGTGTCCTAATGGAACTTGCCTTTGGAGCAAAGGACTAGAGGGATGTATGGAGAACTAATGTAGTAATCTGCCCAAGCTTCTTTCTCTCATCACAGACTGCTCTTTCCTAGAGCAGTTTAGCTGGCTTTTGGGGTGATAAATGGTCCTATAAAACTTCGTGTAATAAGCTGGGGTATCTCCCTCCAAGCACAAGGTATACCTGTTCCAGCTTGACTGGGTTAAAGCATGCTCTAGTCTTCAAGCTTTTTAACAGAATGTTTGCTTCATTTGTGGCTTCTTCAGAAGAGCTCATCAATCTGATGTTTGCTTGAAATTATTATTTTTTTCTTTTTTTGGAAAATGTGTTTATATTATACAAGAGTAGTGTATGTTATATTCTTATAATGCTTATTTAGTAGAACAGCCGCAGAAAAAAAAAGCTGGGTAGCATTACTTGCTTGTTTATTTTATTTATAAATTTATTTTTGCTAAGTTTGTATTATTTTAAATGGAGTGTAAACCACAAGGTTCAGTAATGCCAAAGGCAGTAGTTAACTCTTTAACAGGCTGTATAGGTTGGTTTTGTGTGTATTTAGTCTTGAATTTAAAAAGAGTTGGAATTAAAGCATGATACTAAAGCATGTCTTTTAAATAAATGTGATTTTCAGAGGGGAAAGGTTTTTATCTTTAAATTTTGTTTGAAAGTGGAAGTTTGGTTTTATGTGGCTTCTCAACCAGAGAGGTATTGGAATTTTTGCACTCCTTGTAAATACTTATTCAGCTATAGGAACTTGTATTTCTTTGATAATATATATTTTACTTGTGTATTTACTGCTGGTTTTGTAAAACCTGGATTGGAAGTAGTTCCAAAGCATTATAAGAGTATTCTCAGGGTCATCTTTGCATGTTATGCTGAGATCAGCTGCCTGAAGCTTTCTATAGCTCCCGTGAAAATATCATGAGCAATTTCTACTGTCAAACAGATTTGGTGACCAGAATCCAAATCATTAACTTAACAAATACCATGCACTGTGTTGCACCATGCACCTACCAAGTTGAGGTCATCTTTAATGTGTCCAAAGGTAATTTGTCAGAATGCAGCAATGATTCCTTTTATCACCTGGTAAGTAGTCTTCTGCTGGATAGCTTCGCCTCATGTAGGAACCAGCCTTAGCTCTTCTGTGCCACTGAAACCTTCTACTCACAAGATTACTCAAGATACCTTCTGCTAACTTCTTTTTCTTTGCTGTGGGGATGTGAAGGAGAGATTTTTTTGAGAATAGGAGTTGTGACAGAACTAGGATCTCTCAGCATAAAGTTTGCTCACCTTCTTTCTGTGTTTTTGTTTATGGGCTAAATGATTCATGAAGGCCCTCTACCCCTTCTACTGCAAAGTAACTAATGTGCCAGCTATTTAAAATGAGTAGCAATGCTGGATATCTCAACCCATACCAGCTTCCAAGGCATTAAGGGAAGCAAGCAAAGGCGAGGTTCAGAGCAAATTGCAGTGGGAGTTTTAATCTCATAGTGTGGTTAAAGCTGAGAAACCCCCTATCATGAAACATAATGGATGTTTGTGCATTTGGAAGTAAAAGGACAGATGCATGGAAGAAGAATCAATTTCCTTTAAATAACAAATCTTATATCGAGTGTTGCCGTTTTCTGAGTATTTAGCAAATCATTTATGCTGCCTGCGTTTATACTCTCCACTAAGCATCCTGTGGGAGAAGACTCTAGGCTAAGCTGACTAATGGTCTCACTTGTGGCTGTTCTTAAGCTGTATTTCAGCAAGCCACTAATTTCCCCTGGTGTACTTTATATAAAGTGTGCCTTATGCTTTTAGTATTGCTCTCAATCATCTTGGTAATGAGGGCTCACCTTCCATGTGGAGGTTGGATTTTTGGTGGTCCTCTTGACATGTTGTGCAATACCACTGTGACTCAAGGCTATGCCATCTCCATATCTAATGTTAATACAAGATTGCACTTTTGAGATTAATTTAATAAGAAACTAAGAGCTGTTTTGATCTAACTTTCTTTCAAAGACCTTTTAAAGTGTTATGTGATTAAATGATAAAGGTGCAGTTTACAGAAGCAAGAGTCTTCAACATGAAGCAACTCAACTCACAGCATATCTCAAGTGTAAAGTGTAAGTTATAAAAAGAAATTGTCTAACCTTTCAGGCTGTAGTCAGTGAAGTCATAGTGAGAGTAAAACTCTGAGAGGTGATGAACGCAGATGCCACAGGGAGAGAATGTTGAGAGAATGCTATCTTGTAAAAAATAAATTTTCAGGATTGGTCCCAGAGATTAGATGGATCTCTCTTATGGTCAACTCTTGTCCCTTGTTTTTTTTAACATTCCCTTGAGTCAATATGTGTTAAAATACTTTGATGCCAGCTTTGGACATAGTGCTATGGTGGCTGTGATTGTTCAGGACTAGGACAGGACTAGGTAGAAGAAAAGACTATTTCCATGCTGCCCTGTTCATACCATACAATACAAAGGCCAGTTGAGAAACACTTCTTTTGAATAAAATATATTCTGCAGCTTTAGCAGCCTTCTGAAGGAAAAGAGTTATATTGTACTGGATGCATTAGGGGCTTTTTTCATTAGACAAGACATGGCTGCAGTTTTTCTTAAGACTCTCTCACATGTGCAGGTGTCTGCATTCAAAAATTTGATGATCTTATTACATGTTACAGAAGTGACAATTTACGTGTGTTTTTTGCTGGTAGATTTTAGGGAGCTCTGTGGCCTCTCTAGTCTAAATCCAAAGAAAATAGACCTTAAAATGCACTTAAGAGTTTTATACAATGTGGTAAGCTCAGATATTAGGGAAATGGCTTTTATGCACAGTTTGGCTGTATGTGATAATAGATTAGGAGCAATCATGATGAATGACACATTTTATTTTTTTTTCTGGATATGGCTCCATGAAAATAAAAGCTGTGATTTGTACAGATATGTGGGACTCCTGATGTGCACGCCAGGGTGTCTTGATGGCTTTAATACATGCTTTTTTTAATGCTGTGTACGTTGTGCAAAAGTACTGAAATCTGAAATTCAAATATTGCACGTAAGCTAGGTGTAAGAGCTGTCAGTGAGAATACTTGAGAGCCTCTAGGAAGGCACCTGTGGGAACAAGTTGTTTCTGGACAAGTTGCTTCTGCTTTAATTTAGGATAACTCTATTTGTGACCTGTTCATCGTTTGTTTTCATATATGGGCCCAATGCCCTAAAGAAAAATATGGAAAGAATAATGCTCTTGTTCCTAGTTTATTTGTAAACCAGGTCAGATACCCTTGATTAGCTCTCAGCTGGAGCATAATTTAAATCCTGACAGATTGAACCTAAACAGCAGGCTTTTTTCAGATCATCCAAAAGATAGGGGGAGAAAAATAAAACCTATTTTCAGTTCACAAGCAGTACAACAGTGCCGAATAAATCTGCAACTGTTAATGAATAGCTATTTCAAATATTTACAGGAGGCAAAAGAAAAGAAGATTGGCATCCAAGGCAGCTGTGCCCAGGGAGAGCTATTAAAAATAAACGTGATAAATGATGTTCAAGTGCTCGTAGAGCTGTCAAATATCAGAGGTACTCAAAGTGGAAAGTGTTTATACTCTATGGCCATGCTGCTATGCATTCTGGACAGGGATGTTTTTTCCAAAAATTTTGCAAAACTGACTTAGCTGATCAAAAGGGGAGGATCTAATACAAAACATTCCAGAACCTTTAACTTTTCACTACATTCAAATACACAAGAGCTTATTTGTTTTGTAGGTGAGAAATGAAATTATTTTATATATTTAATTATTTCCACAAAGAATCCATCTCTTTAGTCTTGATTTATATAAAAAAATGTTAGGAGAGTTTATGCTTGTAAGAAAACCCATTACTTATATTTATGACTCTTTCAGTCTTCTGTATTAGAGAATGATAATGATGAGAGTCCATGAGTGTTGCATTGATTTTGAGCACAACTTGAAAAATTGTATATACATAGCAAACTATAACGTTCAAGTACTTTTGTACACAGAGACTTTTTCTTAAGTGGTCTAGAAGGTATTTTTATATCAATTTTTAGTTCTGAGTTTAATGTATGTCAGTTGACTGGAAACCTTTTAGCAGAGACATTTTATTTTTTTATTTTGCTGTGAAAATAGCTTATCAGAAGCTGTCGAGCTGGTGACGAAAACTTGATGCTGTCTATGCTGGATATATACCAAGTGCAAAGGACATGGAAAGCATGTCATTTCATACAGGATGCTCTAGTGATCAAAAAAATGATCCCTTTTTTTGTGTGTGGATATTGCATTCTTTCCTCTTGTAATTGATTATAAGAAGTGATGGTAAAATACTAATCCACCTTGTCTTAGAAATAAGTTCCAGTCCTGTGTTTGAGGGGTAATCAAATATGGAGCACATTTAACTAATGTATTTGTACTGGAACACTGCAGCAGGGCTGTGTGTTATAGTGACATTTATTGCATGTGCATAAACTCCTGTCCTGTAGCACTGAAATTCACTGTGGAATGAGTATGAGCTCACCTGTCTCAATCCATTGTGAAGAACAGGCTAAATGATGTCAGTTTTATATTTGGTGTCTTGAGCTTTGAAAGTGTTTCTTAGATTAGGTGTCTGCTGTTGTCACAATGAAGAGGAAGAAGACATTTGAAAGTATCTCATTCCTTAACTTGAAGACATCTTCATTGTTATGAAAATGGCTTCATGATTTCCTCAGAAAATAAGTTGTAGCAAAATCTGCCAGATCTTCTACTTCTCAAATTGTGGTAAGCAACACACTGATGGTGGAAAAAATGGGAACTATCTAAGCCTGAAAGTTTTCCTCTTTTTTCAGGTATTATCATTCCATGCAATAGCAGATGTAATATATCATTTTCATATTCCACTGCATAACAGCAAAGTTTCCTAAAACAATCAAAGGAGACAGCAAACTCTGGATCAGTTTCCTTCATATTGAGGTGTTGTAGGTCACTGGACATTGATGGATTGCTGAAAGTTAACACTGTGTTAGATATTGAAATAATTGTAGCTGCCATGGCCCAGCTTCCTTTCAGTCACCTATACTTAACCATGCCTGTTGCCTGATCTCGTAAATGGAATCTCCTTATACTTAAAATAATTTTATTGTTTCAGGGCTATAATGCTGTGCTGTATGGGTGCAACCCCTGAGTCACTTTAGGACACTAATGTGTAAATATCTCAAGTGTAATTTTGTGGTTGTACTATGCAAACCAGACCTCAGAAATCTGTGAGACCTTTTTTTGTAAATTTTAAAGGTGAAATCTCAGTTGTCTTTGTCACCTTTGAAACTCTGTGTGGTTTGAGTAAGCAATTCTCAGCTACCTAAATAATATTTCCTTGCTAGGAGCAAAAAGTGGCCTTTGGTTTGGATTTTCCTTCTCTGGGAGTAGAACAAGGTGTTCTCCTTTAACTAGATTTTTTGGAGGTTGGCTTTGTTATTAGCTCATCAGAATCTAGACTGTTTAACCTTCTGTATATGGGAAAACCTCAAAAATTTCTGAATTACTTTAAGGAAAGGAATAGGTAATGGTTAAGGAAATTAAGCTGTTTGAAGGGTTTAATAGACATGTATATCAAAATAAAATTTGTTCTATATAGATAAAACACATATGATTTTTAATCTGCATGAATACTCTGCAGGGCAGGAAAATCCAGTTTATCCAGCTGCCTATGTTTTTTTCCCAATTCCTTTTTGACTGCACTGTAGGAATCCTACTGATTACAGAGTAGGCCTTTTCATTGCCTTTGGATAAACAGTAAGCTGACATACTTTTTGAACAGGAATTGAACATTAGTAGCAGCACTTCAAAAAAATTTAATTTTTAACCTGCAGAGTCTTACGAAAGAAAGTGAAAAGTACTCTTAGCAGTCATTTAACAGAGGTCTGTCTAATGCTAGTATGTCATACCCTTCAAATAGTAAAGCTTACCTTCATGTATTTAAACTAAAATTTGTGTGGGCTGCATTATTGATACAAGCTAAAATTATATTAGTATGTGATTCTCCTTCAGCTGTGCTCAGTATTGTTATTTAAACACAGATGACATGAACAGAATTTTGTTAGAACACATTTTATTATAGCAAAGCTTAATAAATGGAGCTTCTAGGGGAATGTGAAAGAGGAAGGGTTAATGAAGACTTGAAGGAAGTTCAGTTTTATTTCCTGTAACGAACTCATTTTTGCTCAGAAACTCTGGGGTTTTTAAAGGCCTTGTGTTTAATCCATGAAGGCATATTTCATAGATTTCACTGGAAATATATGTACTTGCAGACTGCTTCAATAATTACTGACAATAAATGTAGGTGTAAATATCAAGTGCATTCAAACACTGGAAGAGTGTAGAAGACTTATCTTTTATACTTTAGTGCTTTATCATTCTTGGGCATAGAAAGGAGAGAGATTCAAATGGCATGTCTGGACAAAATTTGCAATTTATGGGAGTGATTTCTTTGGGCATGTCTGCTGCAGCTTCCCCCTCCATACCCCTTACTGAAAACAACAAACATTATCTAGGATAGTGTGTCACATCTGCCACGGGCAGATCCAGCTAAGCTGACTTCAGTAAAACTACCCAGAGCACTTGTGTAAAAGTAATTATTGTTGCCCTGCACCAGATTTTGTGCTGTGAAGAATACTCTGTATTATTTTTACTGCTCTGATTCTTTTCCTTCTTTGTGAATATGCTAGTAGCTGCATCTGCCCATATTTTTCCCAGGCAGCAGCAATGAGAGAGAATAGTAATGTTGCATAAAACCCTTAGTATCCTGAGCAGAGACAAAGAAGGAAATAGAACTAGCACTAATTTCTCTGTTGCTGTCCTTCCCAAAATCTGAGCAGTGGTAGCTGGATGGCCTTGAACATGCAGAGAGATGAAACTTCAGCTACTGAGCTTCCACTGTTAGGTGGCAAGTGTTTTGCAAACACAGGGATAGAAATTTTCTTGGAGGTTTAATCAACCAGATACCATGAGAGTTTGAATAAGGAATCATAAAAAGTGTATTTTTTTAATGCCTTGTTAGAGCACAATATGTTTTTTTTCTGAAGAACAAGAAATAAAACATAATATATTTTGTATGTTTGGTCCTTTAAGTATTCCAAGCAGTAAAGGTGTCATAAAACAAACAGCATTTTTAAATTTCTAGTCCACTGTGTCAAAATATCTCTTCACAGCAAATAATACAATGAAACTTCTCTAAGGATATTAAAGTTCCTTTTCATGCTTGGCTATTATGAACTGCAATATCTTTCACTGTAACTTAATTTTTAAAGTTGATATTACAATGTTAAGACGTGGATAATTTTAAAGGTTACAGGAATTTTATTTAGATGTAACTAAGAGCTGTGAAGATTTTATTTTTTCCCTGCCTC
Source organism: Erithacus rubecula (assembly GCF_903797595.1). Lineage (NCBI taxonomy): Eukaryota > Metazoa > Chordata > Aves > Passeriformes > Muscicapidae > Erithacus > Erithacus rubecula. The sequence continues at coordinate 59,451,566 of NC_136689.1, read as the reverse complement.
ATCCCCACTGCAAATCTTGCTCTATAAATCTTTGTACTCCATTCTTACATATATTTTAATGCATTTAAAAATATTTAATTATTTTAATTTACATATTGGGCTTGCATAGTCTCCTTAAGTTGTTTCATTTCTCCAGCTGTTCCTAAATAGCCATTGTGCTGATCAAGCACTTAATTCAGTATGTCCTTGATAAAATTAATGAAAGCATCTGTAGAAGCAGCGACAGCAGCTGCAGTGCCTTATGGAAGCCAACTTCTGCTTAACATTCTGATAAAATAAATAGTTTTGTACTTGTGCTGGAAGCTAATGCTGGCTGGCTTATTTACAGCATAAAAAAAGTTGCACCTGCCACAGCTAGACCAAGCACTGAGGCTTGCTGATTACATGTTCTTGTTAGTGTCATTGTTATTGGTAAAATGGGAGTGATGTCATCCTTATCAAACCCTACTGGCACCCTACAGAGTGACAAATAATTTTCCCACTGCTGTTTATCAGCATGGGCCTTGTTTTAGGAGTGACGAGAGTGCCGAATTTTCACAGTTGAATGCTGTGCAACCGCAGAGGTGTATGAAAATGAAATGGATTGATACTTGTAATCAGTGTGCATAGTGATGGTTAAGGTGTAATGAAACATAAGTGCACATTTAGGGTAATTATATGTCTACCAGGTGGGGCCCCGGGGCTTTGCCTGTATAGAAACCGCTTGAGGTGGCAGAAATGAAGGAAGAAGTACTGCAGCACCATCTGCTTTTTTCTCATTTCCTCATTAATTCTTCTCTCCCCCAAGCCTGGACTGCACAGACTTGGAGCAGCCCTTGGTCTGTTCAGTATCACATCTCCTGCTAGTTGGGTATAGCCCCAAACACTGGAGTGGATGTGATGCAAAACAGCAGCTCTTGTGACTAGCATGTATTAATGTGCCCTTCTGGAACTGGCTGAGACATATGTTGCATTCTTCTTAAACCTCTCAAAATGGCTTGTAGGAAAATGTGCTCTTGTTACATTTCAAGGCTTTGTACATATATGGGTTGTCTATACTGATACATGTATGTCTTAAATGGGTGACAAAAATACTAAGAACTCCTCTAGACAGGCATCTGTATTTTCTGTTTATTGGAGTGGTAAGCCTTACACTATCTGCATTTTTCCTAAGTAATGGGAATAAATGGTTGTTATTTGAAAACACTACACATGCCTTTTGCTCCTTGGAACCTTATGCTGACCAAGAAATGAGGACTGCCATTTGTCTGTGGTAATTACTATGGGAAATGGGGATGTATATTTTCAAATTTAAAAAGGGAAAAAGGAGCTTGGTGCCTCCAAAGGCATTGTTCACACGAGAGCACCACATGTTCCAAGTGTGGTAGACTCATGCAGACAAGGTTTAATGTGCCTCAGCTGCCCTGCATTCATTTGCACTTGGTTACTGATCTGTGTTCCTGCATTTACTTGCATGAGAGTGTGCAGTGTTTTCAAAGCAGTCACTGGACTGAGGGCCATAGTCAGATTGTGTTATTGTGAAATGTTTTGTACTTGATATAGCTTTTCTTTTAATGCATCTTTTATACATCTTTGACATTTTGATTGATCTCACTTTTCCCTCTCTGAATATAGGTCATTATATAGTTTTGCACTGTTTGTTCCCTAATAAAAAAAAGAACATTGCTGAATCTGACTTTTAAAGATTTTAATAGTGTACCCTAGGGTCAGGCTCATACTTGATGTAACTGCAGGGAAGTCAGTGGAGTAATACCTTGGATGAGCTTCAGCCAGCTTTTAACTAGAGCCCGACGTGTTACAGTATTTAAAATAATAAAAAGAAAATTATCTGTCTAGGTATAAAACAATTCTATATGTCTGAGGTAGCTCCTGGCAGCTATTTAGCTTAAGTAACCAACAAACCCAGATTTTGGAAGTTAATTCTGATTTATATAAGCTAATGCTGATTTATGAGTTAAATTAAAAAAAAAAAAATTCACATCTTAAAGTGAATAGTGAGAGAAACTATGGAAATTTTAAATATAGACATGTGTACAAGTAGAATGATAATCTATGCTGCACATACAGAGAACATAAAAGTTTAATCACTGTAAACTTTGAATGAAAAAAAGTATTTATGGATGGCAAAGACATTAAAATTTATCAGCTTGACAAAAGCCAGTCAGTTCTGAACATTATAAAGCCCTTTATGTCACTTCTGGGAACCCCTGCAGAATGAAAGCATGAGTGATCCATTTTTTAGAATTAATTTGGTGGCAGTCCTTTATCAGAGGAATGCATCAACATCTCATGGCCTGGTGGATAAATTACCTCTGCAGCCTGTGACCTGAGAGGCTGTAAAACTCTTGGATGTGCTGCTCTTAGTATACTTAAAATAGTTCTTTTGATTAGAGTACTGGAGTATTGTGTTTATCCCATTGATCTTACTAAGGTAGAACATTTTGTAACACTCAAGGAAAATAAAGAAGGTTCAGGGGGTTTTTTGTCCTGCTTACCACATATATTGTTTTTTCTCTCTCTTCAGGGTATGGGGTCCAGGATGATTCTTTTGATCTTATCCTTCTATAAAGCAAGACAGATATCATGTTTACATTAATTAGTCTTTTTAAATGGCCATGGAGTTGGTGATACTTTTATGTACAGGTACATCTGTTTGCAGAGACTCTGGATCCCATTTACCCACTTACCTTGTCTACATGGTTGTGCTGTTGGCAATCATAACTTCAGAGACTGAGAGCAGTGTTGGCATTTTAACTGCTCCCATAAGCTACCTGTAGAATTTAATTTTAATGCTTGATGTGAACTTGGTGTTCAGTTAGCTTTTCCTCTTTCTGCCTGTTTCATACCTGGTGAGAAGAGCCTAAGTGCATTCTGTTTGGGAACTTAAACCAAGAAGTGTTTTAATTTCGGGGTTGGGAAGGAGATTTTATTTTTTAATCAGCATTTGAAATACAAGAAGTTTTGTTTTGTGCTGTTTTGGGGGTTTACCACCAAAGTACTTACCACTGGACAAGAAATATCTAAAGTGTTTCTGTCCTAAGTTATAGGAAGTTCAGTTTTGGACAGAGAAGGGTAGTGGGGGAAATAGCAGCCTGTTTTTTTCAGACAAGACCTTAGTTTGCAAGATTTTCGTGTACGTATTGTTGGTCCTTTAAATGGGTTTCTACCTCAGTCCTCTCTGTCATTCTTGCCTAGACAGACACATCTCTCTCTTGAGAAAAAGAGCTTATTTTGTCCTTGCAGGCATAAGCCTCTGGTACTGTTTCTGTTGGCCTTGGTTTGTGATATGAGGTGGCAACTGTCAGTAGCAATGGCATTTCCAAGTTAAATGGAAGCAGCAGCTCTTGAACTCCAGGGATCTGTCTTCTGCTTCTCCATCCTCCAAAGAATACATGCTGTGTTTTTAAAGATCAAGATGAAGTCTTTAATTCTATAGCAGCTGATGAAAGAGCCAACAAAAACAAGCAAACAAACAAACCGAAACAAAGCATAGCTTCCAAAAGTAGTTGATTCTGGCAGACTTCTAGATTGGATTATAGTGGCTTTCACTCTTATTATTTGTATTCTTAGGACAAAAATAGCTGTTACATGAAAAACTTTCAGCATAAGAAATTTAACTTTATACAGCAAAAGAAAGTAAATTTATTCTTGTCTTGAATCTGTAGGGTCACGATGAGTAGAATATCCATTACTGTTCAGCTTCTCTGTGTGACTGACAACTCAATTGCTATAAATACTTTGTGCCGTCACTGAAAAACTTACAATTAATTTATTTATATTTCTTTGACAATATATTTAAAATTTTCTGTCTTCATTAGAATAATTATATGAGTAGTGCAGATAAAACTCATGAAATGATCTGACAAGAAGAAGTGAAGCCATTATCATCCACTAATGCAGAGAAGAAAGAGATGCAAAGGTGGTGGTAAATGTAAAACATGGGACTCTCTTGATGTTGAGTTGGACATGAAACCCTGATGAACTGCTGGGGTATGCTGTTCTTAAAGCCTGCTCTGAGCAGCAGCAAAAGGTGAGAGAAGTTATGATGCCAAGTTAGTGGGAGGAAAGGTGTGGATGGGAGCAAAGAGGGTAATGGACAATGCTACATGCATCATGAAGACAGAATATGCTGAGCTTCTCCAGCCCCTGAGCAATGCATAAACTCACTGTTTTTATTCTGGAGTTCTGTACTGAGATGTTTGATATTTTGGCAAGAAAGAAAGGGTAGATGTCATTTATGCCTGCCTGGTTTTCTGGATCTTGGCAATATGAAAAGTGCTTACTTCACAATAAAATGCACAATAAACTCTTTTAATTATGAATTACTGATTTTATATTGAGTTGCATTTGCTGGATATATTTCTGTAATGTAACAAGTAACAGCTCTGTGCCTGAATAGATTCAGAATGTGATTCTGTCTCCTCCTCATACTTCTTTTGAATAAGCATTTTCAAATTCTTCTGTTGGTTTTCTATTTTCCTGATAACCTTAAGTTGACACCTGTCATGATGTCAAAGCTGACTCCTGTACTTTAGAGTAACAGTTAATTTTTAAAAATCATACTAGCAATCAATTTTAATAATAGGTTTTAATTCATAACTCTCAAATTATAATATTTAAAGGTGTGTGGGACTCTTAGCATGCCAGAATTGTTTGTGTGTTAGATGAAATTAATTTAATTCTGAACATGTTCCATATGAATGTAATGTAATTAGTTGAGATGGATTAGTTATATGAAATATGGAGAATGAGCAGTTTTAAACCAGAAGAGGGCAGCAATGATATAAAAAAATAATTTTAGCTCAATTACCTTCCTTTTTCTTTTTTGCCAGTAAGTCACATGTATGTGCTCTGCTAATTTCTTGGACAGACTGTAAGATTAAAGCAGCTAGAAAAAAAGTCTGTTAATACCATCGCAGTGGTTATTATTCCAGTTTTGTTTCTTTGAACAGCTTCATCCTGCCAAAAGGTATTAACTTGAAGAGTACATGTAGAGGACCTGCTGACTTCTCCAACAGATATTTCTAATATGAAATTTTAATTTGTGATGTTTCTGTGGTGATTTCTGACTTTACTATGTCTGTCTTTAGATGATTTAGAATAAAATATTTCATTTTCTACTTTTCTACCATGTTCATTTTAGGGAATTAAATGCTAATCTGCATACTGTTTGATCTACATGTTGTAAGAAGTAAGCTATGCTGGCCAATATGTTGTGTGGTTGTTTCACAGCTTTACTGTAATCAGTTGATTACAGAAATTGATTATAAATTTTTTCTAATGATACATTGGTTGTAGGGAAAAAAAAGTCGTCTTTTTTATGATCTAAGAGGTAGTTCAAGGGGAGAGGAATAATTTCAATTTGTGTTCCATACATGCAGGAAAGTAGCTCTGTTGAGGAAGGTGATGTCCTACGTATTCTTATTATAGAGCATAGCTACTCCTCAGCACTCAAAAGTGCTGATACAGTTTTGTGACTGAGGGTGAAGAGGAGATAGACAAACAAGCCTGCATTGCTTATTTTGGTGCTGAGAGAACATCTAAAGAATAACTGGAGCTATTTTTGTGGCATTAGGAATGTGTGGGTACTAGAGTTAAGGAAATTAACATCTTGTGTACAGTTAATTGCTTTGTGTGGAAGTGTAAGGTTTGAACCTTCTTTTCTCCAAGTCTGCATTGTTGATCCAGATGGGAAAGAAATAGCAAAAAACTCTTCAAGGGTCCACACTGCACTCTGAGAGAATAAACCTAAATGTTCACATGCTACAAAAGAACTGGAGTACACAGAGAGTGTTGCTTCACTGTCCAGTGAAAAATTAGCATTTCATTTGTACTAGCTGCTTCTGTTCTGGTTTTAGAAGATGACTCATTGTCTGAACACACTAGAGGGTTTCTCCTAATATGTTAATTTTTAACTAGCCTATATGGGGATTAGTATCTTAACAGTTTCCTGAATGTAGTACACATTGCATGCTAGCATGCCATCATTAAATTGTACCATGCATCCAGGTTGTTCTTGGGTTTGCACCCTGGAAAAAGAAGTACAGACTTATTCTTCCATTGTTTTGGTACATAAAATTCTCTAAGCTGCTTCCTAGCTAGACTGTCTTAGTCCTGTGTCAATCTTGACTAAGCCATGACTAAGAGGAAATTTAGAAATCAAGAAGACTTTGAAGATGTTACAATGACAACATTGTTTAAAGAATACCTGACCTGTGTTACTTGTCACAGTCACTCTTGTGATTACTTCTGGGGAATTTTTGGTTCCAGATTTCTTACGCAGACAAGGCTGTAGAAGGCAGAAATATGTGCTGGTATGGCACAAAAACTCCTCCCAGTGGGCAGTCCTCCCTTCCCCCCAGTTGCTCACTAAAGATGAAACAATTTAATATTAACCATAATGTATGCACAGTAAGACAAACTGGGCACTAATACAAGGAACTATTGAGTGGCTGAAGTCTTACGTATTACTACATGCCAAAGGCATGACTTCTTTTTAAAAGACCTATCCATAAGTATGTCTTGCAGCTTTTAATTAAATCCTGCAGAATCACTGCAAGTCTTAAATGTTTCTACTGTTCTCTGAATCTTGCTCTTCCACTTTAAGTAGTGGTTTTGGCTTTTTTTATTTTCAGCACAGAGATGCAAGTTGGATTTTTTTGCCATTAAATGAACGTGGAAAGGAAAGATAATGTTGGTAGACTTCATCTGATGCTGTGGATTTCAATCTTAAAGATGCATTTATTTGACTTTAATGTGTAATTGAGCTTGTTTTGGCTTGATGTGCATAAGTCTGTATCTTGCAGAGTTCTTCAAGCTTTTTGTCAAACTGACAGAAAATGGCACAAGAAAGCAGGATTTCAAACACAGTGAAAGTTATTTACCATGGTTTCATTTTTTAAAATGACATAGTTTGTTCCAAGAGGACTGCTTCCTGGCTTCTTTTAGTATGCTATGCACTAACCTACCCAAGTTGTGTAGGAATTAAGAGCTAAAGCCCAGTCTCCATTGACTATAAAGGTGAATAATCTTTTTATTTAGACACCTAAATCAGATACTTAAAATCAATGTGAATCTGTTTTTCCCAAAGTATTCAGAAAATTCCCTTGCAGAATTTATAGATGAAAATAAACTACCTTCATATCATCTTGCCAGACTTCAAGTAACACCTGAGGTGATGTCATGTTTTCCTATGTGGAAGCTGGGAGAATTTTTGATTTCCTAGAATCACTGCAGGGTTGAGGCTGGATATTCTCTGGTCCCAACCTTCTCAGACAGGGACAGATTTTTGAAGGTCTTTCTATGAAGGGATCTTTTCATCATCAACTGGTTTAATCTTGATTAGCTCTTTACCTGCAGTGCAGGCTGCAAAGCATGTTAACTTGTTCAGTCAGAAAAGGTCCCTGATAAGATTTAACTCCCCACATTCCTACTACTAATTACTACTAGAAATGTATAAATTACAAGTAATTTGATATTATAAAGTGAGAGGAGTTTCTTTATATTGTATTATGATATACTGTTAAGGAAAGAATATATGTTGCTACTATGTAGATGCATAAATGCAAACCAAATTTCCATAATCTGATTTTTGGAAACTTCCTTTTTCTAATTGGATTACTGATTGTAATAATTCAGGTTTAATTGCAAGATTACTTTTGGATTTCTTTTCAAGTACTGTATTTCTTGTGTTCATAATTTCCATACAAAATATTTCTGGATTCTTGAAGTATCTTTTCCTGTTTTCACTGCAATAATGGATCATTTTCAGTTTATCTTTTAAAGTACTCTGTGATGAATATATTCTGGTGCTATCAGCTGCTTTTCATTACTTAACTATTCAGAATTTTTAATTTAATTGTTGGAATCATGCTGCAAATAATATATGTAATATAAGTATTGAATCTTAAATGCTTCAGAAAGTTGGCTTGCTGATTTTGTATTATTACTGATTACACTGTTTGGACTAAGGTATGTGCTTCAACAAGGTAAATTTCATATCTTTAGCACCATGATGTAAAAGCTATCTGTCCTTTGAATCTTAGTGGTTTTATATAAGGTTTGATTCTTCTAACATTTGAAATCTTATTAATTTTTCGTGTTCTTGTGCTTCCACATGTTTTTTCTTTCTTCTTTTAATAGCATCTAGAGCTTCCCTCCCCCCCGATGTATCAGTTATGGAATGATGTACTTGTGTCATTTGTGCCAGGGACTAGTTGAAATGGGTGAATTTTTTAATTAATACATCTGGGAATTTGGTCAAGTGCACTGCAGTGTGGGCTGGGTTTGCCATCTCTCCTTACCACTTTGAACAAATGTTTTTAGACAATGTGTGCTGTTCAACCTCCAGGTATAAGCAGTTACTGCTCCCTCTTCTTTGTAGAGCTTGTAGTGTTCGGGCTGAAGCCTGACTTTTTTGTTTCAAAACCCATCAGCTTTTTTCTTTGTTTCTTTTTTATTTTTCCCCTTTCCCTCTGGTGATGGAAGTGAGAGATACCAGATCAAAGGACCTTGGGTTCTCTTTCTTAATCTGGAGATGCTTGCTCTGTGATTCCCCTGTAGAAAAGCAAAGGGCTTTGTTCAGTTACCTGCCCAAGAAAAAAAACTAATGGACTTTTAGGCAAACAAAATTGATCAGAGCTGTCTGTGAAATAATTTTAGTTCATTAAATGACATTAATGAAAACAACATCCCATGGAGCTGATAAAAGTAGCACCTTTGGCCATTGTGTCTGGTTTGGACTTTTTTTGTTGGTTTTGTTTTTTGTTTTCTTTTCCCCTCTCCTTTCTATGTTGCATCTTTGAAGTGTTTAGGCCTGGTCATTAATTTCTCAGTTTCGACACATCCTCCACATTTCTGGTTTACCTGTGAAAGAGGAAGACAATCTTTCAGCTCTGTTCAGCAAGGACTCTTGACTGGCTGGAAAATGTTTAAAAGTATTGTTGGCTGTAACACAGCATTGCCAGCAATACTTCATGTAGCAAGAGCTGCACATGACAGACAGTGCATTAGAGGGGCACCAAAATGAGCACAACACAGTGATGATTAAACAGCTGCCTTGGAATGAGGAGTGGCGACATCTCCAGCCCTCTGTCTCTTGCACCTAAATTATTATTATTTTTCCTCGAGAACTTGTTCCAAAAATTGTGCTCACTGTGCAATTTGGGCATAGTAAAGCGAAAAACCTTCTGTGGTTTTTAAGATGGAGCCAAAGGAAATGTTTGAGCACCAGCAGCTGGCTTTTCCTGCCTGCAGCCGGAGCGGTGATTCTGAGTGTGTGTGGAGAGGACCACGATGGGCTGGTAGCTCCTGCCTGCTGATGTCTGGTGAAGAGGGACCTGGTGAAGGCAGGGCAGGGTGTAGGAGCCTGTGGAGGTGCTGGGAGGTGCCTGGCAGGGGTGGAGGCAGCAGGTGCTGCCGAGCTCTGTGACCCCTTTGTCCCGCACCTGCCGCACGCCAGGTGAGTATGAACAGCTGTCGGGTGTAAGCCGGGATTATCCGCTAGCTGGCCTGGCCCTGGCCCAAATACCTGCTCTTTTAACCCCCCTCCCTGTGTGCAGCTTGGCTTTATGGCTGTTTTGCAGCACAGTTCCCAGAGCCCACGGGCAGAAGGGGGCTGGGGGTGTTCTCTCCGAGGCTGGAGCCCGCCTGCTCTGCAGGGCTGCCAGGCGCTGTGCTCGCCCACGGGGAGCTGCAAGTGGCACAGCCACGCTGAAGTTTTCAGATAAGCAGACAGCCGGTTGTTTAACTTAGAAAACATTAACTTCTTTGTGTGGCTTGTGGCAGTGTAGCAATAGGTGGAAGGGGAAAGAGAATAGAGCAGAAAGCAACACTGCTTTATTGTTTCTGTAAAGGGCTGTGATTGCTTTGTTATCAATACTGAAGGACGGAAAGAGATTTTCTTGCTGCTACCCTTGCCTTATGAAACAGAAGTACATTAATGATAAACAGTTACAGTGGAAAAATATATCACTGCACTGTGTGTACTGAGCTTAGGAAATGCCACTGTAGGTCAGTACCATGGCATAGCAAATGTTTGCTTTTAAAAGGCATCCACTTTTTACAACTTCTTTCTTAATGCATAGTTGTGTAAGAAGTATTTGTGTATCAATAGTACTGTTTAGGGAAGAGTGAAATGTAGACAGCTGGTAAACCACAGGAGTATTCATTGTTCTTCAGCATAATGAACTTCATAATTTTAGCTTCTTTGTCATTGGGACTTTATAGTTTTTTGCACATCATTCATATGCTAAAGGAGCTATAGCTGTAATTAACTATTATGTGAATAAATTTAGGTCAAAGCAAACTCTTTCTTGAGCTTCCTTCTGAGAACACTGCAAACAGAGAATTTTAAAGCAGTGGGCAGTGAATGGCCTAGATTATGAAACCTATCTGGTGTGTTTGTTACTGTCTCCTTTAGAATATGAATAACATATGAGAGAGACTATGATTCTGGATAGAGTAAACACTAGTGGAAGATAGATGCAAGAACACAGAACATTAACCTGGAAAACTAGTTATCAACAGTTATCCTGAATGTTGAAACAAAGGTTATTGAAATAAGAATATGGGTGTATTAGATGCTGACACTGCTGAAATATGATTGAAATTTAGTGAAAATTTGATTTGGTAGGACAGTATCTATTTAATAGCTCAACAGGTTGAAAAAGAGTGCTGTAGCTCCTCTCAAAGTTGGTAGTGGCATTTGTAGGCCTGTTAGAAATAGATCTGAAAAATCAGCATAGAGTAAGAATTGTTTAGGACATTGGAGGATTTCAAATAGATAAGAGAAGCAGCTGTTGTTACATTGCATTTTACTCTAGAGAACAGACAGTCATGGTGGAGAGAGTCCCTAGAGGACTTGGGAAAAAAAAAAAAAAAGAAAGGGAGGAATAAGGAAGTTAAACTTCCCATTTGGGGTTATGCTGTCAGTCTGAGTGAAAAAGGAAGGAGAAACTGATTCAGCTTAAAATTGATTTTTATTAGCATAAAGGCAGGTGCATACCTTGATAGGGTGTTCTCTCGGAGAGAAATAAAAAAGAATAAGAAAAAGGGAGTTTTTAATGCCAAGAAGCTACATATATGCAGGCACAGAAAATGCTTAATTTACAAAGTGTAAAATAATAAGCAGATTCTAAGGTAGTTAAAAATTGCTTCTTAGGAAAGTCATTAAAGAGTTTTAAAAAGCAAAACAAAGCAAAAACCAATGATTGGATATTCACAAGAAGTATCAGAATAGCAGTTGCAGACTGCTGTTTCTCCTGAAGTGTGAATTTATTGTGACAAGAGGCAGAGTATTTCTGGCCCAGTCATACCCTTCTCTCTTTACCTTCAGGGGCCACCTGGAATAGAAAGGATAGTTCAATCTCCTGACCTGCTCAGTTCAGACTGCATTGACTGGAACTACTGCCCAGTGCTAGATCATTTAATCATAAATCAACACTTTTAGATGCTCTTTAGATGCCTTTAACACTAATTGAGGCTTTGGTCACAAGTTCTAAGTGCCTTATTTAGAAGTCCTCGAGTTATGGTATTCAGAAGGAATGAAACTCTATTAAAAGGCAGTAGTCATACATAGTGCTGTCCTGTAACCTTTTGGTCTGCTTCTGTGTAAAAGAAAAGTGCACTGATAAGTGCAGCTAATAAGAAAATAATTTAGGTTTTTGTTTCAGAGTTTCTGCTTAGCACAGTTGAATGATCCAGATTTTGTTGGGTATACACTTGCAAGGAAAGACCTTAATTTCCCTGACACTTACTTATGAAGAAATGTGCTTTGGCTCTCTCTGGGTTTATTGAAATGAATTGAACCAAAGTGTTCTGTAACAATGGATGTTTCGCATATTCAGAGTATAGAAACAAGCAATTTTCTGGCAGTATAAGGAAGCAGAAACATCTAAAATGAAGGTAATGGCATTTTATTACATCTCATTCTGTATACATTGTTTGCATTAAAGTTTGAAAATTAAAACGCATTTTGGGCAACTCCCTGTGCTGTGTAAATTGACAGGGTTTATTGTGACCAAGCTGGTGACTTGTTCATAATTTTTTGTGATATGTTGTGTCCTGTTGCTTTAAAAGAACTGTACATTGAAATGTAGAAGTGTAATATATTCAAGCACTTGCAGGTGCAATAAATACATGTGATGCCAAAAGCAAGTAACTTGTATATTTGAGAGGAAGACAGTTGCTTTCAAATACAGTAGTAAGACTGATTATGGTGCCATGTGCTTACTTGAATTGTTTCTTTTCAAGCATCTGCTCCCTTACTGAAAATGTATTTTTGAACACCTGCAGAGCACAACCATTTCCCACTTCCTTCCCACATAATGGAGTTGTATTTGCTAATGGTTCAGAATCCAGCACACCCCCAGGGAGAAGGGGAAGGCGCATTTTGTTTTTTATCACAGTGAGCTCTGCTGTGTCAAGGAGCCTACTGTGATAATCTCCCTGTGCAAATGCTCAAACTCATTGTGAGGTGTTTGTTAGGGGTAGCTGCAGGGCTTAGCATCTAAAACAATCCATTTGTAGGTGCAAATTTATTTTATCCAAACTTTAAAATTTATTAAAGCTACCCAAGGATCATGCATGCTGTCTATCATAAACCACATGGAATTGTTTGAATGTATGCCAGAGTATCCATATGTCCTAAAACCTGAAGAAGTGAATAGGCTCTGTGGTAGAAAGTATAGCTGACTCTATGGTCCAATTTTGTAACTACTGGAAAAATATATAGTAAAGCAACTCTTTTTGTATTTGTCTTAGGCAGCAGATATGTAGATAGGTTTTACTGTTCATAGAGTAGTATGAATAGCTGGTGTAAGTCAGGTGACAGAAAATTTACTTGTTTGGTTTGTAGCATGCTAGCATTTAAATTGTTGGTGGTTCAGGGTGCTGTAGACCGATTAACATATTTTTGATGGTTTGTTGTTGTAGTTTTTTTGGTTTGGTTTTTTTTTTTGTTTATTTTTTTGTTTTTGTTTTTTTTTGTTTGCTCTCCTTGAACCTTAAATTTAGGAATGTGGTTTCACTGGAAGATGCTTGGGGTTGTTTTCTGCTGGTTTTGACAGGCTATCCAGTCATTATGTCCTCAGGTTGTCATATGACAAAGTTTTTATTAATACTGTTTACTGGCAACTCACAGTTTTGAACAAGAGAATAGAGAAACAAGTGTGTAGGACTTGGGTTGATCATCAATTTTGTATCATATATTAGCATAATCATGTATTAACCATTTGTAATGGCTAATAGTTTTTCAGTGTACTATTTTGAATCTCCAGAGACAGCCTGCCCTTATCTGCCTTTTTTTTTTTATTGTGTCCTTTTGACTGATGTTACAAGTCCTTGTCAGGCCTATGCTCGCATGGTTAAAAACAAACAAAAAACCTTACATATCTTTAGCAGCACCAAAAACCCTAAACCTGTCCATACCACCATACAAATGTAATTTTAATAGAAACAACAATGAAAAGCTTCAGTATAAACCACTCAGTTCTGCATGATCTTCTTAGGAGTGTCTGACTCTAGTGTAGTTATTAGAGTAAATTGTATCATTATTACTTTGAAATATTTAATTGTATCTAACAGAAGACCTAATAAGAATAAGAAAAGCACAGTATATGTAATATATAGTTATTCCCATTTTCCAGCATTTTAAGCTTCATAAAATTAATGTTGGGCTTTAACATTAAGTGTATTGATTTAACATTTCTGTAAGAGGGCTTTTCACAGCTGTAACTGAGGTGTTGATCTGCATATTACTATCTTTGTGTTGGTTTCTCATAAATGTATTAGCTTTTGCATGTGTAAGAACTGCTTAGAACTTCACTGTAGCATAGGCAGATACAGAATCCAGACTGTCCAGTTGCAGATTAACCTAAATTGAATTAACTTGAGTCTGCCTTGGGCTGACCTCACAAATGGAAATCACAGCTTATGAGGTAACTGATGTTTGTCTGGGTCCTGGCAGAACACATACACTTTTGACTGCATGTATATTTACTCTGCATAAGTTTATTTGGGTTTTATTGTTGTTGTTTTTCTGCATTTTAATCAGTGTCATTTCTATAGGAGGTATCATTTAGTACTTCCAGCATTCCCTCCTGGTTCAAAGTAGTCAAGTTTTGGTTTTTGGGAAGTAACTTCTGATAAATTGGAAGTAAATTTTGATAAGATCATACAGAACTTGTGACATTGTATCTGTGTTGGCATTTTATGGCAACAAACTGCTTGAACAAGTCCCTGTGACCGTGTATTGCAGCTTTTTTTTTTTCATATGTATCAGATTCTTCTTCTTAGTAGGTCAGGGTTTCATAAGCCCACCTCTTTCTTTCCATTTTTCTCTGCAGTCTTCAAGGACTTTTGCAGATGTACATAATGCATGGTAGTTGTACTGCTGTCCAGCTTTTTGTTACTGCACTTTAAATTTGCGATTTTTTCAGGCATTTTTCATTCTAAATTTTCCTTTTCAAGCAAATTTTCTGAGTAGCAAAAGGAGGGATTCTGCTGGGCTCCTGTGAGTCTGCTGAGGATTCTTTGTACGTCTGCCCCTTCTGAATTCTACAGGGGGTTTTTTTGAGTTTGAAGAACTTAATCAAGAGCTCATGAGATTGTACTGCCGGCTCTAAAGATCTCTGAGTAATTTCATGGGCTTCCCTTTCAAGCATAGAGGACTTAATAAAATTTTTCAGTACTTGCTGTTTTTTCTGTACTTTTCTGTTTCCATCTATGTGATATGTCTCATGTGGAGCTGATAATTATTTGCACAACTAGAATCAAAAATACTTGAAGGGTAAGTATAAAAGGCTTCTTTACACAGATCTGCAGAACTGTTAATTTTTCTGAAACAAGTTTTTCTATAGTCCTTCCATATTCACATTTGTAAACTGTATCAGACTTTTATCTCATTCAGTAACAACTTCCTTTAAAACTAGATACATGCTACTTTTAATGTTGTTTCTGCCACTTCAGTTGGTCCTGATTCCTTTAATCAGAATTGGGCTGTTGAACAATGTACACTCTTGCCATGTTGGGTCAGCAGTTTCAAAGGACTCTGTAAAAAAGCCCTGGTGAGGCCAATATATTGATTGTGTGGGGAATTCCTTTCTCCCTGCTGAACCTGAACATTTGCCCTCAGCCTTGTGGGCCTGTGTTTTCTCTGTCAGAATGGAAGAGGGGGAAAATCAATAAAACTGGATGTTCTTGTCCATGTTCACCATCACCTGTGCTTGAAGCTAGCAGTTTGTATCTTAGTTTGGATAGGCAAGGAAAAAATATGTCATTGGATTTGTAGCTACACCAATGTTACCTTTCAGGCCTCTGTTCTTTACTTACATCATTTATGCACCTTCAGTGAAATCAGCCTAGCTCTGTGTGTCTAGTAACAAGCAAATATTTAAGTATGTGACCTGTAAAGGCATTTAGATTGCTATTTATGTGCAATTGCTTTTTAATTTCATTGAAGATTACATGATTGAATACATTTATAGATCAGTTATTGCACAGGAATAATAGGCTTTTTTAATAGTTACACAATAAAAGTATTTTCCATATAGAAGAAAAACATTTATGCTAAGATTAATTCTTGTCAAAATATGGTTTCAAAATGCATTTAATACCAGTATATTGGGACTTCAATGGCCATATATTTCAAATAGTGAAATTATATTCAATATTGAGTCATTAACCATTTCCTGGTTTACTTAACTTGGATTGTTATTTGCAAAAGCTTGGAACAGGAAAGGAACTTCTATGATAAAAATGTTTTGTTTGCCTTTTTATATAACAAGAAATTCTTAAATATATCTGTCTGAATTCCAGTATTAGGAGAATTAACTTTTGTAAATTCAAGAGTTGATTTCATTTCTTGATTTGTTTTTCTGAGACGGAGGTGCTGTAAATACTTGACAAGCAATAGTAGAGCTAACAGAGATTTTTGGAAAGAGGCTTCTACATGAAACCATTTTTACTTTTTCAGTCTATTACCCATTTACTTCAATGCCTTCAATAGGATACAGATATAGAAACAATAATTGGATTTCTAGCTATTTCTTAACATTCAGATGTTACATAGACTTAAACACTGAGGTTGATTTCTCAGTTCACTGTAGGCACACAAAGATTCAGAAGCATTTTAGACTTCACTTCTTAGTCAAAATTTCTACTAATCCCTAATTTGTGTAAAAACCTTCAGGGAAAGTCTTGACTTTGTTAAGAGATTCAGAATTTACCCGTCACTCCCAGGCCCTGTGCTGGACTTGTATTTCTGATCAGCTGTTTTTAAAGGTCACTTGTGTGTTCCAGAAGTGATTGCTGACATTCCAGGTGTCTCCTCAACAGTGGTCTCTCTTTGGAAGACTGTGGCCAGCTTCTTACTAAAATGCAGCAGTTGTATTCTCATGCTGCTAAGAAATTGTGCTGTTATTTTCCACTTTTCAGCTTAGAAAAAAAACTTCCAGGAGAAACCAGTTTTCTTTGTAGAACATACAGACTTATTTAAATTATATATAGAGAGGAAGAGTGTGTGTGTGTGTGTGTGTGTTGGGTTTTTTTCCGGAGTGAAATGGTCAATTAATCCCAGAAGATTTTTTTTTTTTTTTGTCCTGGGAAATAATTAATTACCAAAGGCAAACTCTTACAATAGAAGCTATTTTGAAATCTTAATTATAGTGTTGATTATAGTCAATTTACAGACTTCTGGACATGACAAAATGAAGTCTGTAGGTTTTTTAGACATTGAAAACTAGATGTATAATTAGTCTGTTAGTGTCATTATTAAGACAATATTTCCTTTTTCTTATTGATCAATGATAAAAGCAGATATGTCTTCTTTCAAATGAAATTATGATTA
Source organism: Erithacus rubecula (assembly GCF_903797595.1). Lineage (NCBI taxonomy): Eukaryota > Metazoa > Chordata > Aves > Passeriformes > Muscicapidae > Erithacus > Erithacus rubecula. The sequence continues at coordinate 59,434,720 of NC_136689.1, read as the reverse complement.
TAATATTTGTGATCCAGCATTTTTAATGTTAATTTGTCACTTGACATCACTGGAAATAAATTATTTTCATTGGAGATTATTTTCTGGACTGGACTGGAAAGTGTGGCTTTGTGCTTTATTTTTTTAATAGGGTGGAGAAGTTTTCCTGGTCTGTTTCTGAAAGAGAAAAAAAAAAAAAAAAAGATCAAAGTGAAATGGGCTGACATTTTTCCTGAGAAAAGACCACCCTACAGTTTGATAGGTTTTATGTTTTTCTATTGCTTGATGATTAATGCTTCTCTGGTACACTGACGTGTCTCGGGAGCATAAAAGTGAGGGGAGGATGGTGCTAACATTAGATATAATTTGAAAAGACTTTATGTGATCATTTCAATGCATTTTATTTTTCTGTCCAGTGTTTATCATATTTTTCTAAAGCCAGGAAAGCTCTTGTGTTCCACTTGGTGAATATTTTTCCTGGATGTTTCTCATTGAGTTCAGACAATTTATGTAGTTAGTTACTCATCTATCACTCTAAAGGATTTCTTTTTTGCTACAGTGTTTTCTGCTCCCTTCTGCCATGATTCCATGAGGAATAATTTTTCTTAAGTGACTCTTCAGTGTAAGAGACTATTTGTATGTGTTAGGAAAAGTAAATTGTTTTAATATAACCAAGTTAAGGAAAATGAGATATTGTATAAAAGTTTCAGGACCATCTGTACTGACTTAAACCATTAATAGTTAAAAAGTGGTAAGTACTAGAAAGCTTGTCAAAATGTTACTCTGTGTCCTTGGAAACTTAGGCTTCATTCTTTTTAAGTTCAAAAAGCATCAGATGATGTTGGCAATATTCTCCATGTAAAATAGTGATGAAAAAACCAACTTCTACAAGGACAAACCCCAGAACAATCCAGATAAAGAAACATGAAATGTAGCAAATTTAATAGTTACATGTACTCTTTGCTGGTGTTATTTTGGGTAGGAGCAGGTTTTCAGTGCTAGCTGAGATTTACATTTTGCATTTCTCCTCTTGTGTGTGTGTGTGTCTTTATATTCTGTCAGCAAACAGGTTGACATCCTTTAGAAATTTGAGGGCTGGTTTTGGCTCATTCACATCTCTTCAGACTGTCAGTAAAAGCTTCACATTTTGTGTCGATCCACATCATGGGAGCACTGGCAATTCCAGTTTGTAAGTCCCAGTGATGCAAATTCACCAGCAGGCAGCTGTAGTAACACCAAGGTGTGCAAGGAAGTGCTGGAGAGAACACTCAAGTTTGCAGTGTGGGCTGCCTGTTTTTGTAATCCTGCTGGCCCCCTCTCTCAGAAATCTGGTGGGTTTTTGTGGGTATGGCTGAAGGAATGGCCAGAGAAAGAGGCAGAGAAACAACAAAGAACGCTCAACAGGGACACTGGGGGAGGGAAAGTTGAGTCAGACAACTTCAGTTTAATTGTGTTAGTTTAGCTCCAGTGGAAAGAGAAGGAGATGAAAACAGCTGAAACTTAAAACTCTGTTTTGCTTTAGAGCAAAGCAAGAAGAATCTCCTTACTACAATTGCATTCAAATAGACAGAAAAGGAAACCACCAGAGGGAGATGCAGGGTAGAAGTAAGGTCACTCTTCCAAGTGAGTGGTAAATGGAAAACAAGAATTAAACAGGGTGGGGGAGGGGAGGCTTCACAAAACTGGTTTAGAATGTTTCAGGGAGAAGCAAACGAGTTGTTCATTGGCAACTTGTATTAATACAATGTTTTATTATTTTTCTGAAGTTTGTTTCAATTGCTTTTCTTGTGATTATTACAAGTCTCTTGGGAAATTTATGCTCTTAAGATCTTTTTATTTTACTAAGTACATTGTTTTAAGGTACTGAGTATTTTGAATTTATAGGCTTGTTGAGGATTTGTTCCACAAATCAGATAAAATACGTCTGTCCTAGATATTGATCTGGTGGGAAAAGATGGATTTTGATTCATAAGTCAGCAAAATTTCATACACACATGATATTATTCAGGGAAGAATAGTTTTCAGAATATATGTTTTTCCAGTTGCTCTGACATAAATATTCTCAACATTTTGGATGTTGACATTACCAGCAAATGCCTTTGTCTTTGTTGTTCATTGTATTGGACTCTCTTAGTCTTCAGCGCCACTTTGTGTTTTCATCACGTTTGGCATTTTTACATAAATAAGCATGTATTTGAGATTTGTTGACATTTTTTTGAGTTTTTGACTTCTTGGAAGACGGTGTACCATCTGCAGCATAGCATTACCCAGGCTGGTAATCTCTGTCCCCTGATTCAGCACTGATTCTGCTTTTTAAAATTTCTTATAAATGGGAGAATTTACACTTTATCATCTATAACCTGATGTTTGTAAATTCCTTGGACTGGCAGAATCATGTAAAGGTGCAGTCATGGTATCTGCTCAATTTTGTGTCTATGTCCCTTAGATACAAGCAGTATCTGGCTATTTTATTCTAATTTGGCATGAAAGTGACTGCAACTTAGCACTTAAGCATTGCTTTTTCTGTAAGTTGCTGTCTAGAGGCACTACTTATTTAAAACAGCAATTACTGAGCACCCCTTCTTTAAGTGGCCTGTGCTGTCAGCCATGAAGGTGCCAAAATTTGTTCCTTCACTGTCAGTCTTCATCTCCCTCAAGGTGAAGACTTCTACTAGCACACAAAGAAACTTAGCTTTCTGTTTATACATTTGGGAGCACTGTTTGGGGTTTCTGATAATTTTTTCAAGTGATACAATAGCGTAATTCTCCAAAATTATATTTTTACATTTCACTTGCAAGGAAGGAAAAGTTATTAAGCATTTTGGGAAATTAGCATTATAAAAACCTCCATAGTAGGATTGCTTCTGTCACTTAAAGTTATTAACTGTTTTACAAATATCTCAAAAAGGAAATAACATATAAGTGATATTCTCTGACATTAAAAACTTGTGTGTTTTTTGAGTGTCAGTGCATTGGTAGTTGCAGCTGGATGCTTACTTATTACAGCTTACAGGAAGGTCATTCCAAATGAAAGTAGCTAAATGGTTTTGTTGGACCAGATCATTAGGTTTAAATGAGAGAGAAGCAAGGCTTTTCTTCCAAAAAGAAGACATAAAGCAGGGGGGAAAAAATGTTAACAAGGTAATGAAATAAAGAGTTGTATCTGTTGTAAAATTAATGAGTTTTCTGGATTTTCTTGTCAGCAATGCAAATTAAGCCACGGCTATCTAATGTTGTAATCTGTTCTTGAAAGCAGTAATTTCCTAGTTCATGGACTTCTTTAAATATTTTGAATTAATTGTAGTGAAGATGATAAAGAGCAGTTGCCCTTATAAGTAGGAGCATCTCTATAGATCTTAATTTTTATGATCTGCTTGATGGGTCTGAACAACTGGAGAACATTTTTACTCTCTGAGGTCAACAGTAAATTCAGATTTAGTGCTCTGAGCACTCGGAAACACCAGATTCATGACCTCTGTTATTTTGTGACTTTTGCATTCCTCCTACTCTGCCTCCTCTCAGATTTTTTTCTGATTTTTTTTTTTTTTTTTTTTTTTTTTTTTTTGGACCCACAAACCTATGTCAGTAAAACTGAGAAAACCAGACCTTTCGTATTGCCATCATTTCGTATTGCCCTGTATTTTATTAGAATCTAATACTGCTTGTGGCTGAACTGAAACTTGCTAAGGGATTTAAAGTGCTATCTTGATTGTCATCTTGAGGCCTGTCTGACATTCTTCTGTCTCCCAGAAACTGCTTTCTGTTAAAGATCCATGTTGTCATACATGTGTACATACATGTGTGCTATATATAGCAATGGCTGGTAAGAGAATCAGGAATTGTTTTCTAAAGATGTATAACAGGAATTTTTGGATTTGCTTTTGTGTCCTTGAATGAAGAATGTTTAGAAACCTTGTTTAGTGGGTGATCGACCTAGGTTCCAAGACTCTGGTTTGCATATGGTAGAAAAGATATATATGGTATGATAATCTCAGTAAATGAGCTTTTTTAGAAGTAAGTGTATCCAGAGAGGGAGAGAGAGTGTAAGGGAGAGTAAATGTTTTTGAATTTTGAGAAAAATTGATGTATTGAGATTTAGAATTACATGAAGTATAAATTTTTATACTTAATTACAGCTTAAAGGATTTAGATCTTGGCAGTTGGATTGAGAAGGCTTAACTTGGGCAATGGCTAGGTATCAATTTGATCTGTAAGGTAAAGTAAAATTTGGTTAAAGAGTTTTGAGTTTTAAAAATGAGAAAAGGACACTCTTCCGATACTGTAGGTAATCCGGAATAATAAAAAAATGCATCTGGTAGAACAATTTGTTTGCCTAAAATTCATTTGCTTTAAAATTAATTTGATTTATTTCCAAAGGTATAGAAGGCTACTATAAAAATTAGGACTGCAACTCCATTGGTTCCTACTGTATGTATGTATCTATTAGTGCTTTTACAGAATTATGAGATGCTGGATATGAGAAATCTGCAAAACAACTAATGTATATATAGGTCATATAAACAGTTTCATGTGTGTATGTGTGTTTACACAGAAGCAATATTAGGATAGGTTTCTTCAATTAATCCCTCTCACACACAGTGTTAGGGTTGATTTCTTCAGTGAATTCTTGTATTTGTGTCATATTTGGGTCTTCATGCTAAGTTAAGCCTTATCTAGATACACATTTCCATGCAGGATTAAGCACTGTTTCCATTCTTGTCCTGGATTGATTTTGTTTGGTTGTTGTTTTTTTTTCTAACCAAGGGCATGGTATTTTCTAGAAGAGAACTGTTTTCCTTATAGAAGCAATACTCATTTCTTATTTACTGATAAAACAACACTGTGGGTTGGAGTGGAAAAGTACATTCTCATATTATGTACCACAGATGTATTTCAAAATGTTTGAGAGGGGCAGTTTTGGTTGCAAATATAAAATATTCTTAGTATTTATGTTTTTGTGTTTAGATGTTTCAGCTATTATAAGGAGTGAATGTGGTAGAGTAACATTAAATTTTTATCTTTTCCTGTGTATATATGTATATATGTATCCATATGTAAATACAAATGCAGCCACACAGAGCAGGCAGCATACATTGCTAAGCTCCTTGTGAAAGCTTAAGTTTGGGAATTTTGTAAATTACATACAACTGCTTTTCCAGAAAGTGCAAATGTGCGAAAAAACTGCCAGGATGTGCTTTGTTGACAGATTTGCTAATGCAGTTGTCTCAGTGATTTGGTTGAGGCTGTATGTCAGGCAGCCTGCAAAGCATTTGCTGTGGGTTTAGTGTCATATGATGCCTAGTGTTTTTCAAAATTGGGCTGTTTAATTATTCACCCTTTTAAGCCCCAACTTAAAATCTTGGACAGAGCGTTGTCTTCTCAGCTTTGTCGTCGTAGGGCTTTGAAGAGGCTGGGGAGGAAGGTTTTTAACGCCTTGCAAAGAAGCAATTCAGGGGAAAGAAAAAAAAAAAGATTCTATATGTCTTCTCTCCAGCTGACAGGCAAGTGTTGTGTGCCTGTGCACACATGAGATTAGGGACATGCTCTGTATTAAGGCTGTTGTACAAGGCTTGCTATATCTTTAATAAGGGTGTCATGAAATTTGCCTTCCCGTTCCTTTCTGATTCATTTAGTTGAAGAGCAGAAGGAAAGTGTGTGGCTCTGCCTATGGTTTCTCTACCATTGTTTACTGTGTATTATATCGTGTAATCCGTCAGCCAATTTTAATTTCACAAGCTACTCATTGTGTTTAAACAGTGCGCTTCTTATATTAAATATTTATGGAAGTCTTTGGGAAGAATACATTAAAATGGCAGATGGAGGTCGTTTCAAGCACTCTCTTGATTGAAGGCTGGGGACCCCTGTGAATTTGAAGTCTGCTTTCAAGGAAAGTTCACAATGTCTGATTATAACCCAGGCAGGCAAGAATTCCACCAATTCCCTGCACTGTGATTTCAAAAAGCAATGGCTGCCTATAATCTTCATGCTTCAGCACCTTTCGTTTTGAAATCATTTGCAAGTGCACTGAAGAATGGTGAACAAAAGCATTTACAGTTGTATTGCTTATTAATAATTCAACAGACCTGCAAGTTTTTGCACATTAAGATTACTTTACTCATTGATTTTTAACTACTAAAGCTATGAGGGAAATCTGGCTTTTGATGACAGGACTGAGACGTGCAGTTTCAGCCTCATACTGAAAATCAGGGTTTTTTTGGTCCAGGTGTGAAATGAGCCTGGCAGAGGGATGATATTATGTCAGACAGGTGAGGTGTCCCACATCCTCACATTGTTGCTGAGGTTTGTTTCTGCTCAGCCTCAGCCCAGCTGACCTTGCTGCTTCGCATTGCTGCTTCCCCAGATGATGTCATGAGCATCCCTGCTAATGTCCAAGGACTGATTTTGCCTTTTTTCTTGCTAGAAGCCTTTACTCCAACACCTTTTCCTGTGCTCTAGTGGAAATATTTTCAATACCTATATGCATGAGAAAATAAATCTGAGTTGGTGTGTTTTCTAGAAATAAAAATATAGTATAGGAGATGCAGTCATTTATACACACTTGAACTAATAAGGCTAAAGGCATATCCTGGAATTGCCTTTTTTTTGTAACATTATTATTTTTTTTTTAAGTAAAATTTAAAATGGTAGAGAAACATCTAGGAAAGCACACAGTAAGATAGCATCTCATAGACAATTTTTAATGTTTTTATTCTTCAGTAATTTTAAGCATATGTGATATGAAATTGATGGTGTCTCAAATAATAAGGCAAAAGAGAAATTACAGAAATGCTGGATAGAGAGACAAAAAAGGTCCAGTAGGATATATTAATTATATTTTAAAAAATTAAGCACAGCAGCCCCCAAACAAAAGCAAAACAAACCCTTATTAGATAAGACATGGTTTTTATCAAGCTTCAGGATAGTAGCCATGTAGGATAGTTTCTTTGAGAAAAATGCAATGACTAGTAGCTAGAGGAACCTACCTTTTGCTCTTCTTGTTTGCTAGGATAATTCTAGTTTTTTTCAAGATAAATTATATTAATTTTTTGTTCTTTGAACTTTTCGATATTTGCTACTAAACCATCTTTGTGCTTTTTCTAATCATAAATTCTGAAAAGTTCAGTTGTGAAAAAATCAGTTTTGTCATTGCACATTGCCTTATAAAAATTTATGCAATGTGTAGTAATTATTTGTTTCATGTTGGGAATATTGTGCCCATCAATTCAATTGAAAGGCAAAGTTCTTGCTGCAAAGAGTCTGTTATCAGGGCAAACAGCAGGTAACCATAGCAGAAGTCACTATACCCAAAATAAAAGCAAATGAATTGACCCTTCTGGGTTTTGTGTAGACAAATTAGACATTCTTATTACTTCTGCAACTACAAATTTGGTTTCATTTTTTGTAATTATTCTCTGTCCATGTGAGTTTTTATGGCAGCTCTGTACTCTGTGCAGACTGGGTGACTTAATCATATCTCTTGACCTTGGCCAATACTGACAAGAAGGAGGACATGTTAATGATGGAGGATGATACCAATAACAGGGCAGTTTTGGAATCAGTTCTACTCCCTCAGAAGTTGTTAGATCTTAAGATTTGATTTAAATTTAGAAATTTCATTTATTTCTCTGGGAAGTTATGTGTATATTAGGTTTGCAATTTTGCTGTCAACCTTTTTTTTTTCCATTTATGTGAGTATAATGTATTTTTGTTGTTTTTATTTTTACTTAAGACCTTGTGTTTTTTCTTTGAATTTCTTTTAAATGATATATTGGATGTTTTCAAGCTTCTGAAACACATGGATCATAAATTAGGTTTGAATTCACATCTAAGAAAATGATTTCCATAGAAAATTGAGGGAGAAATTTCTTATTCATGAAATTTAAACTGTAATTCTAGCATTGTTTGGCCATGTTGCTGTAATATATTCACTGTAAAAACTAGAAGCTGTGTAAATAAGTGAGTGGCAGTTGCCCTAGGCAGAAATTTTTACTGATTCAATGAGATAAAAGTAATTAAGAAACATGTAGACTGATGGGTAATTAAATCCATGGGAAGCGTTTTGTAACTAATTACTACGTTCTAATCACAGATTGCTTTCTATTTGTCAAGGTAAGTGTATATAATTACACAGTTCCCATTTTCTTTCATCTAAAATCATCTCAGTTGGATGAGTATTTTTTAAGCAAGCCCAGACCTCTTAGTTTTTGGCAGTTCTTTTTCCTTGGAATAAAACAAAGTGGTGATCATCTTATTGCCTGGATCCAGGTGTCACATTTGTCTGCACTTAGCACTGCTGCTCTCTGCCATGCTTGCATCTCCTCGTGCTCTGTGACACTTCATTCTCCTTGCTCTTGGTGCTCCTACTCTGTTTAGATGCCTGATGACATTCTGGTACACATCACCTGACTGAATTGGAACTTCAGCATCTAGGCACCCAAATTGCATGTCTTTGTCTCAGCTTTTCAAGTGCAAATATTTTAATACTTCAAATAAAAAGGTTTCCTTCTGTTAAGAAGAGATATTGTTAAGATAAAGCTTTGTTAGTGTATACTTAGGCAGAGCTCAGCTGCCCATTTTCCTAATGTGACATTTCAGTTTCTCTTTCAGCTGGTTTATGTTTTCAACCTGACAAGGTGTTTGAGGAAAATATAACTCTATATATCTATATTTGATTTTGCCTTAGAATATGGGATTCCCTAGTATGTCTTACCAAAGCCCACACTTCCCCTTAATTGAGACGAAAGCCTGGAGTAGAAAGGATATGAAAATTGTTTTAGTCTTTGGAATTGCTGTTCAGTACAATGTCTTTTATTATAAAATCATGGATTCATCTATAATCAGTTAACTTGGCATTTTCTCCTGCCTTGTTTACACCTTGGCTGGTGTCTGAAGTAGGTATCATGAAGAAGTGTTGCTCTGTTGTGTCAGGCAGCTCAAGGCTCAGCTTAAGCCTTGTGAGGCCTCCCAGCTTCATGGGCCCTGCCATGTCAGAGATTGCAGTCCAAAAATCATCTTTAATAGCCTCTTCTTCATAATTTTCATACAGACTCTTACAGTTCCAGTCCCTGAAGCAGCCCATAGCAATGAGTTCCATATTTCCTGTTTGTAATAATCAATTTTATTACTTAAAGCTTTTGCCCTCGGCACTTGTTGGTTCTATTAGGTTATGGAATCTGAAATACTGAAAATAGGTGCATCGCCATTTTCCTGATGATCTTCTTGGCAAGGTCATGGTTTTTGTAGATTATGTTGTATTCTGCTTCACTTCTGTCATTCTCAGACTGAACTGTGGATTATCTGGTCTGTTTTCTTGTCTGCTTTATCACAGTCTTCTTTTTGATAACTTCTATGAAGAAATGCCATGATAGAATTCAGAATTTTGAAATGCCAGGAGTGTGTGAAAATTAGCTTCCCTTTGGTTTTTTGCTCTCTTTTTATTCAGTGTTAACATTCTGTCAACTTTTTTTTTTTTTTTGATTGGTATTTATTAGTTAGATAATGCTTTAAAAAAATTATCTAGAGAAAAATTTATCGTCCTTATCCAGGCTGTACTACATATTTTTGAGCCTTTTTCTTTCTTTTTCTTTTTTTTTTTTTTTTTTTTTTGGTGGTATGTTATTTTGTGTTTATCTGCACAGGCTTTCATTGGCTGTGTTATTATTATTACCCCTTGGTTCATTATCAGCTCTGCAAGTTGTAACAATGAATTTAGTTTTTACTTCTGTGCATAATATTATGCCACAACAAATTTTTCTTGTGTCCCTATTTCACAATTTTTTGAGGTTGTTTGTCTCTTGAAGATACCAAACCACATACAAATGTGGTAATTTCTGCCTATTGTAAAAGCTAGCAAATTATTTCTAACAGTTGCTTCCTATCTGTAGCAAGGCAATCCACAAGAGGCATCAGTCCTATCCCATGAAATATTACTTTCTCCACAAGTTATTGGTGAAGGATATTTGAGAGCTGTTTGGAAATCCATATGGACTGTTTTGTCTATATGCTAACTGAATTATGGAAAAATTTTAATAAACATAAGCATAAGGATTAACATTGGCATAAATACAAGCTGCCCTTAATGTGGCAGGGAGTTCTATTAAGAATTTAGATAGAATGGTACCAGAATAAATTGTAACACTCACCTTCACATAACATGCAGTTTGGGGCTCAAAGGTATTTAATCTCTTATGCTTTAAATTCTTCATAGTATTTTTAATACTTAATGTTAAGTAATTAGTTTAAATAGTTAAGATGCATTCTTTATGCAGAATGTTTTTGCAGCATATAAATTTTTAAAACAATCTACAGTGAAACTTAGTAGGGTTTGCACTCTTGCATCAGGAATGGAGAAGTTAACTATCACTCACATCCGTATGTATAGTGCAGGTCTGATTTGATTTGCACCATCCTAGGCGTAAACTTGGAATTGTGGCTGTTACAGAGCTTTTTCTAGATCCACTTTATCAAATTTGTATGTGTAATGAAAACCACTTTGCAGCACCACCTGTGACAGCTGAAATTTTGGAGCCTGTAAGTCGAACACAGTAGCTACTTCTGTAGTAGCTGAAAAGCTAGTGAGCTGATCTTGAGAAATGAGAAGGGTATTTAAGGGGAAAGAAGCCCTAGAATAAAAAGGCAAAAGGTGAAGTTTTGCTTTTAAAGCTATCAGAAGCTTGAAGTTAGCTCCCAGAGACAGCTTCAGTCTCCTGCCACTCTTTATGCAGGCTCCTGTACTGCCCTCTCTACTGGGATGATGCACTGAATGGCTGCTCTGTGAACATCTGGAGAGCTAGTCTGGATTGCAGTAGCCTCAGGAGGATGCAGACAGATTAGGTTTAGTCGTTGTTAGTCAATTAATTTTTTTATTCTTCTCACTGCTGGATGGAAGAGAAGAGTAATAGGTGGCTGGAGAAAAGTTGTGACTATTTAAGATGCCATGCCATTCTTCTTTGCTTTGTTTTCATCTTTTACTCCTGGATGCATCTTCTCATTCTTTTTAAGCAGCAGTTTACCTTGGTCAGTGTCAGGACTGTCCACTGTCAAATGCTTTTCCTTCCAATAACTTTTTCTGGTTGCATTACTTTGATTACTGAGGGGTCAAATAGGAGGCCATCTAAGAAACCTGTTTCTCAGCAGAAAACTTGGCAATTAAGAAAGAAGTAGGAGGGAAAAACAAGGGAAAATAAAAAAGGCTTGTCTCCTCAGCTTGTTGTTTGATTTTGTGCAAAAGTAAGTAGAGGACATAAACCTGCAGCACGTAGGAGTGTGAGACCACTTAAGATTCTTGTAGGATGAAACCCTTAGAAGAAAAACGAGGACTTGGAAGAACAGATTTGGCAAGGCAAGTAGACTTGATAGTCAGGCTTTGCCTACAAAGAAGGGCTCATGTTTGATGAAATGATGTCTGCTGAGACTTACCTTTAGGCTGCAGCAATGCTGAAACTGATGTGTCATCATTGCAGTCTATAGAGGTGGCTTAGAAGGGAGAAGGAAAAAATAATCTCCTGAAATGACTGCTTCAGACAGGTATGACTTCTGTGAGCTGTCATGTGTATGATTTTCTCTTCCAGTATCCAAACTGGTGATACAAGAGTGTGGTTTCTAGAAAAAAATGTGTTGGGTTGATGTTTATACAGTAGCTGACACTGGTTAGATTTATATGTATTCCTACCATGTTAGAACTAATTATGGTAAGAACAAAACTCATCTACCAACTTTTTAGCTATAGAAAGAGAATTAATATTAAGGACACTCTTTCAGAAAGCACTTCATTTTCTTATTCCTAACATATATTAATTAATTGAAATAAAAAATTGTATCTCCATTGGCTGACATGGCCATGAAGTGTTTTCAGTTGAAAAGAGAGCTAATTAAGTGCTCTTGTAGGATAAGATGAATGTTATTTATTAACTGAAATCATTCAGGCATCAACAAATAATGCTAACATTACAGAGGGTGATATGATTCTTCTTAAAGACCCATTTTTAAAGAAATTAAATTAAATATGACCAGAGGCCAGACACTGTTGCAGCATAAGCAACCAATCTAGCTTGAAATAAGCCACCTTTCTTTTTTTCCTAGTATTTTAGCTTCAGCCCATCATTTTATTTTTGCAAGGTTCTTTAGTAGATTTGTTTTCCTTTAAATAAGTGTCTGGGATAGCTGCTGCAGGCCAGGTCATTTGGACGTGTCCAAGCAAAAACAGTAATGCAGGATGTATGCACTGGTTTGTATTGTTCCTTTAAATTATCACTTTGTTTAGAACTTCATACAGGCAGCAAATTGGTGATATATAAGCCATCAAAAACCTTTCAGGTTTCTAGTCTCCTCTAAATTGGATTCTATTCAAGTTAATCTGAGATGAAATGCATTATTGCCTTTACATGGAGTCATCCAGTCCCTCACGTTTCATAAATCTGAGGACAAAAAATTAATCCAGTAGTTGCAGCTATAGTGAAGCTGTTTATATTTTCTCACACTGACTTAAACAATGCTGATTTTCTCATCCTGACTCTTGTCAAGACAATTGTCTGCCTCTCAACTTGAGAAGGCATCAGAATTTAGTAGTTCTGAAACTGCAGCACAGAAATTGGTCAGGCTATGGTTCCCTTATGTTAAATTTTTAATTAAGGTTTAAAACAAATAACTTATTTTACTTTGAAATTTTACTTATGTCTATGAAGAAATAACAGTGTTTTAATTTATTTTACAGAATTCAAACATATATTTTATGTATTATTTAAGTAATAATATTGCAATAATTTAAGTAATAATATTGTAGGGCTTCAGATTAGAAACTAGTGAGTGGTCCTGAAGATCAGGTGCTTAGATAAACTACATTTTCCCTATGGAATAGAGAGGCAGATGCTGATAATTTGAGATGAACTTCACAGAATGTCAGTAGAGTTCCTTTAGTATAGAAATAACTAAAGCCATTCTTTCAATGTATTTATTCCCTGACTAGATGAGTTCAGTCCTTGTAAGCCATGTAAATTTGCCCTTCTGTAGTGAGGTCCTTCAGAAACTTTGTGCTTTGTTTTATTTTTGCAATGCTAGTGTGTTGACTTGTGAATGCACTTGTATTTTTTAGAATATATCTTTATTAGGAAACACAACTTTGGAACAGAAGCATACCTCCTATTGTTTCTCTTCGTGGTCCAAGGTGGGCTGAAAAACAAGACACTTGTGTTCTTATTCTGACAGATATTTAGGTGGTCCTAAATCTTCCTATGAAATAATTGGAACTGCAAAAAATTCTTTACTGGCAGTCTGCACCTTGGCTAATTGGTGCTGAGGATGTCACTGGTCAGATCCAAGGACTTCCTGCTGCTGGTTTCCCAAGTTACAAATCAGAATTAGCTGCTGACAGCCAGCCAAATAACTTCAGCAAATACTTAGGACAATGGGCACTGAAAGGCACCAAGTCTGTGAAGTGAGTCAGTGGTTTATAGACACTGAAGCATTCCTGAGGATCTCTTAAGCTGAGCCACATGGTGCTCAGCTAGGAAGTTGATTGATGGTTTTACAAAGAAAAAAAATGTTTATGAAAGAATGCTTTTCTTACAGATTATCCTGCATTAATATATATCTGATGTGCCTGGCAATGTTTCAGCAATTGGATGTTTGCCAAGCCTTGACACTTCTGCAAGACACAATGGAGTTTGTCTAGAAGTACAGAGCTTTTTGTTTTATGATCCTGTTTTTAATGAGGCAGACACTTTCATAAGAATTATCCTCCTTTAAATCAGTAACACTTGTACATTGTGATCCTTACATGTTAAATTGTTTATCCGGGCTAAAGTGGAGTCCATTTTTGCAAATTTTTGCTTCTTATCCAGAGTTTCTCTCTTACTATATCATTCTGTTTCAGTAGTTGGATTAAACAAAAAAGATAGCAGAAGGTCTCATGTGAAGTTGAAGAAGAATTGTAGACTGCATACAAAATGTTCTAGCAAGGCTCACTGTTCATATATCCCCAAAATATGCTCAGAGGTGTTTAAATGCCTTTGTAAAAACCAGTGCTCAGGGATATCAATGGGAGCTGGGAATGCATTTGTAGATCTGTCTGTAGTAATTTCACAGAACTAGACAAAAGTTTGGTATTAAATGTCTTTATTGGACTTATTTACAAGTGAATTTTTTTTGTGCAATTTGTGCTGTTAATTTTTTTTTTCTTTTGTATGCCCTTTTATGGGGGGAAAAAGGCATTAATGTGCAGTAGGGAGAATTATTAAATCTTTCTTCTCAATCTGAGAACGCAGTGAAACTTACTAATTCTGAAGCTATAGCACAGAAATTGGTCAGACTATGGTTCCCTTATGTTAAATTTATAATTAAGGCTTGGAACAAATACATTATTTTACTTTGAAATTTGACTTCTCTAGCCTCCCTAACGTCACTACTGAATGATTTTTTTAAGCCAAAATGTCTTTGAATGATTCAAAATGATTGAAAAGATATGTGTGCTTTCTTTTATGAGAGAAGCTTTAACAAACCATCATTGGGGCTGAATTATTTCTCATTACTAGCAGAGAGTGGTTCATTTAAATTGCATTTAAGGTCATCGACAGGGCAGGTTGAAGGAGAGAAAAGAGAGGAGATATGCATTGTGGTTAAATGTGTTGGAACAGACCTGCAAAATAAAATAGAGACTGTCAGATAGTCTCAATATTTGTTCTGTCATGCATAGAAACATACACAGAGAGAATATGCAGAAAAACTATTGCTCCAGTGGCTTGCATTCAAGCATATGGTTTGATGAATTGCTTGGAGCCCTGGTGATAAAGAATATTAACAACCTAAAGACGGCAAATCATTTAACTGCCCCATACTATTGATTATTGTCACATACTATTCTTCAGGCTTAAATAGGAGTAAACTAAGGTATTTGCACAAGTAATTATAATTTCAAGTTGCAAATTCATGTGAATCTGTGCTTTTATTTATGCAATGCTTGTGATTTTTTTTGAAGACCAGCTTTTTTGTGATGTGATGCAGTCTACTTTCTAAAGTGTGATGCCCTGTGATGATGACAGACTTCTCCACCAGTATGAGCCCCACTTTTTTCCTTGTGTGATATTCCAGGCTGGTGGCTATACCCAAATAATCTGAGAGGAAATCTTGCCTGCTTCCCCTTGAAGTGGAACACATGATTGGGGAATGCTTTTCTGGCCTGTTACTGTTGTTCATTAAACTTCTGGGAACTTGCTGTTGTTGAGATTTCTATTTTTCTGCCAAATTTATAGAAATTGGTCAATGAATTCAGAAGTCACTTGAATAGAATGATACGAGCACAACACGATGATGGAAGCCTTGTTTTCTTAGGTATCCTGATTAAATCTGTATTTCTTAAATACAAGCTTAAGGAGTCTAAGTCCACATTGGAGACTTGAGTAAGGGGGTTCAGTTAACAGTATTAGGATCTACTAACTCAATTCATAGTGAAAGTGAAAGAGAAGTTGTTTTAAAACAAAAAGAAGCTGAATGTTGTCCATTCTTCTTTATTCCTGAAACCCACTCTGTTTGATTTAAACTAATATTTCATAAGTAAGAGTGGCATAAAAATTCCTGTTTGAATAGTAACTCTAAACCTACATAAATAGGGGAAAACTTCATAGTAATCCCAAGATGACTGGATACTTTGTTCAGCTGGAGGAAAGGAATGCATTTCTTTTGAAAATTTTCTTTTAAGAGGTTTTAGTTTATTTTTCTGTGGCAATCTGTAGTTAAGACTCTGGTGTTATTGAATACAGCCAGTTTTGCTAATTTCTTTAATTTGTGTTTGTGTTCATGTGTTCACACTCAGTCTTAAAAGGCTTCTTTCCTATGGCTGATCTCTAACAGTATGGGCTGAGGTACTACCCATGTGTCCAGAGCTTCTCTCTAGGTTTCAGGGAAGTGTTTTCATCCTGTGCATCACTTTAGGGTTTATGCTTGTAGGTTTCATTGTATTCTGTGATCTGTCTTTAGGATTTATGGCATCCTCTTAATTTTTCTTTGAGGCAAGCAATTGAAATAGGTAATTACTCTCATTATTTTACTTGATGATGTAGACAGAAGGGAGGAAATATTAGAAGGAATCTTTCTGAAAATATGGTAAACTCACAAAGCCACTTTATTCCCATGTCTGTTAAGCAATTGTTTCTGTTCATACAAAAACAGGTAAAGGCATATAACACAGTATAAATTGCAGCCAAATTGTTGTTAGTGTTGTATAAGGACAAAAAGATATTTTATGCTACAAATTAAGAGTTACTATAAGCTCTTTATTAGATTATTTGGATATTAAAGACCATGACCCAAGGCTAAGGTTCATGTTCTTAAAAAGAAATTATTGACAATGAAGATATGCTATTTAAGAAATTACTTTTCTCCCATTTCTGAAACAGACTAAAACCAGACCTTTCATTAGGTTTCTTCTTTTTTTCTAGCATTGCTAAAGCTTATGGCATATGCATAAGGCATATGTAAAAGTGACAAATGGTGTATTAGCATGCAGCAAGTTTCTTCTACTGCAGAGCAGAGTATTTTATAGTACACATTTTAATTTTTTGCTCATACTTGGAGTTGGATATTTGATGACTTTATAGGATATTGTCTGTATTTTATTTTTTTATCCAACTTAGTGATCTGCATTTTGCATTTTTAGTAAAACTACTCTGAAAAATATCCCATCTATCATTATCAGAAAACATGAAGATGTGCAAAAAAAGTGCTTCTTTATATCATATTTCTTTCAGAAAAAATGAGAAACATTTTGGAATAGTGTTTGTGTTTGATTTGCAATTCCTTTAGAAAGTTTGGGTTGGAATTATTTTCAGGGCTCACAGGGTTCTGAAAGAAAATTATTCTTTAAGTTCCTCTACAAATAATGTAGTTGTGGAATTCTGAAGCTTGATTGCAATCCTGCGATTGCATGGATCAATCAGCCTCAATAAGCAGTAGTAATATTGCTCTAAGTGTTGAAAGGATGACTGGTTTACATTTTAATAATCTTGTTACGTGTGACCATGCTCACTGGCAGGGCTGGTGCTGCCTGGAGGAGTCTTGCTTCAGCCTAATGTTCCCCTGCCCATTGAAACTGCTGGCATGCAGTGGCCATGCACCATCCCAGACAAGCTGCAGCCCTCACCCTGTAACCCCTGGGATATTCTGCACATTCCTCTCCCAGGGAAGTGTCCCTGTAGCTGTATGTGGGCACCTCAGCCAGGCTTAGGAACCTGGCCTTTGCTCCCTGCTCTACTCCTTTCTAAATCACATTCCCTCCTATAAACTGGTCACCTATAAACTGATGCTTCCACAAGCCCCTGGCAGGTTGGATGAGTCTCCTAAAGCTGAACTCTCCATTAGATGCTGGAAGGTACTCCTGATGGAAAAGCCATCTTGGGAGACAAAGGACAACAAAAAAACAAGTAACAGCCACATGATTCTTCAACTCTTAACAGCTGCTCTGCAGAGAAGTAGTATTTGAAATGCTACTAGCTGGTTTGAAGGGAAATGTGATATCCTTGTGTTTGGGATAACTCATTAAAGAGATCTTTGGGACAAGTGTGTTATCTTTTTCGTCAGGATTTCCCTAGTGAAGGGTTTCTAACAGTTAATGGAGCTGAGCAGCTGTTCTAAGATTTGCGAAGTTTGATACCTTTATAATTTTTCTCCTCAAGTTTTATTTCTGGGTTGTCTCTTAGAGTTGAATAGAGGCTCTAAAGGTGTTAGTAAAAAGTCTAAGGAACACATTTCAGAAAGTTTTAAATTAAGACAAAGGTAAACATGTGTAACACTTGTAGACTTGTGTTACCAAGTGTTTAAAGAAAAAATACCTTAAAAATGGCTATTCTGAATTGTTTCAGTAATATTTTTTAATTGTTTCTTTCCTAGTGTCATCTGTTTGGTGAGGTTTTCTAATAGATGGAATAATAAACTTATTCTGAGTGACTAGGATCTTGTTTGAATTCTAGCCTTTAAAAGACTAAGTAATTTCACTCTCAATATTCTTTTGTTGACTGTTCATGGATAGAAGCTCATCTCTTTTTATTTAGATTTAATTCATGTTCTTATGTTGACATATAATAAATTCATCAAAAGGTAAATTATTGTTTAGATTGAGACCTTTATGAGTATTAATCTGTTTGAGAAAAATACATTAATATCCTTCAAAACCCTTGAATGATTTCTCTTTGACTTCCCTGTGGACATCTCCAACACATTTTAATTGCGTTCTGCTGATGATATATTTTGGCGGTTTATCATTGAATACTTAAAATAAATTTAGATCTTGATGGCTTCACACCATGAAGGCTTGGAGTACTCTGTGAGAACTCAGTGGATATAATTGAAGAACTTAAATGATTTAGAACAGGGGAAGGTATACTACTAGTGTAATGCAAGAATTCCTCTTTTTGGTCAAACAGACCCATTTAGAGTTGCAAGGCAATACTCTTCATTTAAGAAAATATTTTAAGAAACAGTGAGTGTTAAAACGGAGATTTCTCTTTTAATGAAAATCAGAAATCAGGGAATCACAATGTTATTTGTATCTGTAAACTTTCTAATTTGTAATGCATATTTTCCTGGCAATTATTTTTCTCGTTTAGAACAAGGAAAAAAACAAAACAAAAAAGCAACCCCCAAAAACCCAAAACCCCAGAAATGATACACCCACATTTGTTTTGCTACTTAGTGACTTGCTAAGGAACTGTTTTAGCTTATAGCCAGGTGCAGCAAGCTTGGCTTACCTGTAGATACAGGCTGTTATGAATGAATGGTATTATCTATTCTGTCAAGATAAGGTAACTTTAGATAAGGATTATTATCCCAGGAATGGCATTTACCCCTCTGTATTGCTGGCTTATGGACTGGAATCCCCTAAGTGCATTCCATGTTTAGCTGGCCACCTTGCCCTTGAACATGCTGACTCTTTTCCCTGCTTTCTTTTCTTCTAGGACACATCAGTTTGACAGATTCTTGAGCTGTTTTCACACTTTATACAAACAATACTTGTAATTTGATTCAATCTATTCCTAGGATTCAGTATTTCCATGTAAAATGACCGTGATATGTTGAGGAATTGATGAAAAACAAAGCAAAACAAGCCTTTCTTTATTAAAGTATTTCTGTATTCTGTATTGCCATTCGAGGTTTACAGTATTATATCTTGGCTCATAACTTTGTGTGAAACAAAGCATTTAACACCTTTTTATTTGTCCCATACAAGAGTACTCTATTCTGAATTCTAGGGTTCTTTTGTGATTAGAACGTGAAGCATTTTAAAAGATGTCTCTCCTAATCTGTATGTCACAGAACAAAGATTATTTATTCATTTTGGATAGCTTTTCAGTCAAAGAAAAACATAAGCTATCTCCTTTCTTTGATTACATTTTTGAAATTTAAGCATTTAACTGTAACCCAACTTATTTCAACTAATTTTCAGCTAATTTTTAAAATATCATTGGTAAATACCCAAAATGTGTTTTCTTTCTTCTCTTGCTGTTCATATATTTAAAAAAGTAAAAGTGAAAAAAAAAAAAAATAAATAGGACTATAGGATTCAGCTCTTGAAAAAGCAAGAAATTTGAGCAGAAGAATGCTCTGTGGAGGATGAATTTTCATGTCAAATACTTCCAGCACACCCTGGCAGCTTGTGTGTAAGTTCCTGTTGTAGAAGTTCTAAATCATTCTCTTTCTGTAGAACTTTATATCATGATAAACTCAGATTCAGAGAGTTATTTAGCTTGGCTGCAAACATTTTTAATGATTGAAACTCGGTATGCCATGCTACTTACCAAGAATTAATCAGTTTCCGTGAAAACATGTTGTTTAAATTAATCCAAACTCATTAGCACTACAGAGATGGATACTCAGTAAAAAGCCTCCATTAATTAGCACTGCATCCTGTAATATGCCTACAGCTCGTGACCATTTCCTTGAATTTGTGAGTGTGTGACCCTTTGCATCTGATATTCATCTGCAGCAGAACGATAGCCCATGTTTTGGGTTTATAACAGCGAGCGTATGTTATAATGAGTGGCACGTTACTCTCTTTTTCCCAATGAATTCCAAAGTCATAAACAAGATTTCTCATATACCTCATTTTGAATTCAGAGCTCCATGCAGGTTTTCATTTGTGTTTTGACAATAGGCACAGCAATAAGAAATTTTGTTTCTTCAGTTTTAAAGTTTATGGAGATTTTGCTCTTTGTCTTTTCAGTAGCTAAAGAGTATTTGTGCAGGGTGATGGACTGACCTTTCTGATGGAGGGTCAAATATCCTCTGCCTGTTTGTAGTACCAGGACAACATGAGCATATCAATATTTCACAAAGTGTATTTGTGAGGCATAGAGTAGAGAGCAATAATCCCATCCTTCAGAAACCTGTATTTCTGTATGCTGTGTACAGGGGTGCAGAGCAATTTTAAACTCATGCCTTGCCTGTGTCTTCTGAAATTGCTTTTCTTTGTGTTTGTCTCTTTTTGTAAATCTGTTCCCTTTAGTGGCCCAGTCCTTTATGCTTTGTTTATACCATTGCCTATCATTGAACTTGCTCCTTGAACAATGTTATTGGTTCTGCAAAGAACTAATTAACATCAGGCAATTATGTCCCTGATCATTAATACTCATGAGACTTTTACTCTGTTAGCTCAGGCAGTAATGTCCACTGTCTCTGAAAACCAGCTGAATTCTTGTAGTATGTCTCTATAGGGAATGACAAATTTTTAGTTTTGTCTCTTTTCACCTGGGAAGTATAATGATTAAGTGGATTTATTTTTTTCATTCTTTCATTTGTGCAAGAGCTAACCTTCAAAACAGGCCATTGTGTACATAACACACATGCCTGGAAATAGGAGGGTCACAGGGAGGTGACCAATAGAAAAAGCACTGTCCTCTCTCTTAAAGAACAATTTCCTCAGCCTGAAAAATAAGACCAACTCATGAAATTCAACTATGCACTTTTCCCTCAATTTAAAAAAAAAAAAAAATCTTTTCTTCCCCTTTCTCTTCAAACTGGCTGCAAACCCCAATTTATCATCATGATGTATGGTATCATTAATCCTCCTTGAAAGCAAGATGCATAATGCCGAAGTGTTGGCACTGAGCAAACTTCAGCAGCCTGACTGTCTTCACGCCCCTTTGAGTCTCTCTTGTTCTAGCAGAATGAAGCTGGACTCGTAATAAGATTAGCTATCATGCTGTTTGCAGCAGCAAGTGACCTATTATCCTGTTCCTTTCCTTCCCTCCTTCCTCTCCCCTCTGCTAACGCGCTGCAGCTACAAAACGAGCGAGACAGGGCTGCTGGTTTATGCTCTAGCAGAGAGCTGTTAGGAACAGAGGGCCCTATAGGGGTAGAATGACCTCTTTTGTAAGCAAGGACAAGAGTTTGCTTTGTGGGAGAGAGAAACCTTTTATGCTTTCTTTGGTATTTAATGATTAGTTGGCTCTATCTGCTGCATGCTTTTTATCGGGAACTCTCAAACTTTTTTTTTTTTTTAAATGCCATAGGAAGAAGGAATAATTTAAATGAAACTTTTTACAAGCCTTCTGTTACAAGCTTTCTTATTCCTTGTTTTGAAAGACTTCTATAAAAAATACTTTGCTTATCAATATAGTAGAAGAAGTGAGTAAAATAAACTATGATACAAATTGCAGAACTGCTACAACAGTCACAGGTAGTGAATTTCCTTTGTAAATGCTCTGATGGCGAAGTGTTTTCTGCAGAAGGAGCAGCTCTGACTTTGAGACTTTTATGTGATGGGTTTAGATGAATAAGCAATTTCAGTGAACTCATATTCTAAACGGTTTAATCAGTTTCATTTCTAAGATGCATGGCTTTGGAAAAGTAAAATTTGGAATAAATGCATTTACAGCTTCCACTTTCTTGACCACAGAAGATAAAATGGAAAGCCTCAGTAAGTCATGTGGGTATTGGGTTCTTCTCTCAGACTTCACATCTAAATAGTAAGCAGATAGTAGAGGACCATTACCTAAAACTTAGGTGCTACTAAGGAGTAGATGGGTAGCTGGGACAGAACTCTTAGTTTCAGCACAGAATTGTTCTTGTAAAATCTCCACAGTAACCCTAAAAATTGGTGTGAAAGGTGGTAGTAGAAGTATGTGCATATGTTGTGGTATTGGAGAGAATGGGGAGGGTTTTTAATTTGTGCAAAACCACAGTGTTTTGTTATTCTAACTTAAAATTAGTTAGAAGGGTTCTTGTTCCTTATGCTTGTTTGTTTAGTTTTTTTACTGTGGTTCAGTTCTGATTAGATTTTTTAAATTACATAAAATAACACAAAAATATGAATGCAGTTTGAGGAGAAAATGTATAAAACATAAATTTAAAAATATTTATTAGAACATTTTTTCTGAAGTAGAACCAAGCTGTTTCCTGAACTAATTTGTATTGTGCTTGATAAGGTATTTCTTCAGCTCGTTTCCATCAAAGTTCATTTAGGCTCTGATTGCAACTTAGTATATGAGAGAGAGATACAGTATGTTTTCTTTTTGAAAATAAAACTTAATCTAACCAAAATCCAAAATACGTTTCATACTTTTGAAAAAGCAATTGCTCAAAGAGTTAAGGGGGGCCAAGGTCCAAATAATTGCTCTATTTTGCGGTTTGTGTATATAGCCCAGGCTTTTTTGCATTAGTTTGCAGGATAAGGAATTCATTTTAAGGACCTGTGTCATGTCTGTAGTAAATGATCCTTTAAATCAAGTTCCTGTTATGGCTTCAGAGGGTCTGAGAATTTTGTAACATGAATATGTACTAATGTATAGCATTTTTATATAAATACATGAGAACTTTAATCCATTTGTTAGCATAAACATTTACTGAAATATGTTGGCAAGGAGAAAGAAAAAATGTCTTTAATTTCATTGCTAAGTGTGGTAGACAACACAGCAAAACAGTGTCTTCCAAAGTGATACTGTTCAGTGTTCTGCTTTTAAAATAACACGTTATTCCTGCATAGGTGGAATGATCTCAGTCAGTATAACTTGGTCTGTATGTCACTTTGTGTTAGTTTCCAAACATTTGTTCTCAAAAATATGTAGACCATAAAAGTTACTGTGTTCATTTCCTAAGCACTCTAATATATGTGTCATCCTGTGGGTTGTAGAAACCACAACTGCTTTAAAGGCTTGTACTGAGCTAAGCACTTGCAAAACACAGCTCTAGATTTTGTGACTGCAGACTGACATCCAGAAGTAATAGAAATAATCCTGCCGTGAGAGGCATCCAAGTGTGCTGAGAGTGCTGGCTGATGTCACTGTGAGGCTGTTCTCTCTCATCATTCAGAGGACATGGCAGCCAGGGGAGATTCCTCATCACTGGAAGAGGGGGGAATGCCACCCTTCCCTCCAGAGAGAGCAAGAAGGGAGAACTGGGGAACTAGAGTGCACCTGAGCCTTATTGTGTAAGGGGCAAACACTCCTAGGAGCCACATCCTGGCACAGGAAGGGCAGGAGGGTGCTGGGGAACACTTGGCATAGGATTCCTAACTGCAAACCATGTGACAGGACTGAGTGACTTTTCAGATGGGATGTCTGGCTTTGTGGATGGTAGGAGAGCAGTGGAGGTGGTTGGGGTGGGTTGTTTTGGGGTTTTGGGGGTGGTAGGATATTGTTTTGGTTTTTGTTTTTTTGTTTTTTTTTTTTTTTTTTGGAGATTTGGGGTGGAGTTTTATTTTTTGTTTTCTTTGAGGGTTTTCTGTTTTGTTCAGGTGTAGTTTCTTTGGTTAAGTTTGTCTATGACTTCAGCATAGTTTTAATCTTCTTAGAGTGGTGAGATATAGACTGGATTACTGGATGATGATAAGGTAAAGGAACTTACTGGACTATCAGGTTCCCAGAGTTACAATCTGTAGCATAATGTCTAGATGGCAGTTACTAAGGGTATTTTGCAGCCAGTATTTTATGTCTTTCATAACAAGGTGAAATCTAGGAGATGATATCCAAATTAGGGGACAATTTGACTGGTTGCAGGGTCAGCTAATATTGCAAGGGACTTCAACCTCAACTGCCTGGAGAAATGGACTTTCTGTAACTTCATGAAGTTCAACAAAGGCTGGCAAAATGTCCCAAATCTAGGATGAAATAACACCATGCTGCATTATGGATGTGGAGAGCTGACAGTCTGGAAAGCAGCTTTGCAGCCTTTGGAGTTCCTCTGGGAAAGCTGGTGCACATGAGTCAGCAGGGAATTGCCAGCTGTGCCCCAGCTGCTGTTGGAGAGTGCAGCCACAGGCCCCAGGGAGTGACGAGTGCCTTGGACATGGCAATTGTGAGACATCACAGAGAGAGTGCTCTGTCCTTTTTTTGGTGCCTCAAGACAAGGCTGACACACTGCAGCAATTGAGCAGAGGGACAGTGAGATGATCAGGAGGATGGAGCCCTAATAGACACGAAAGGGATTTGTGAAAAGAAAGCTAAGAGGAGTTATTATTACTGTTTATGACTGCCTAATGGGACAGTACAGGGAAGACAGAGCCAGGCTGTCTTGAAGTCAGACAGGTTCTGCAGAGGTAGAATGGTAGGTAGCAAGTTGGACAAGTTGGAACACAGCAAATTGCAATTAGGTGCAAGTGAAAAATGTTTTACCCTTAGGGTGATCAAATATTGGAACAGATTGCCCAGAGTGGCTATGGCATTGCTGTCCTTAAAAATATTCAAAACACAACTGCAATTATAGTAGCCCAATTCATGATGTTCAGATCTTGTTCTCCTGTTCATTCTCCTGTTTTTGTTCTCCCAAGCATTAAGAAAACAGGTGTGGACAACCATCTTCTATATCCTTAAGACTGTGAAGAAGGCTAAAAAAGTAGATATTTTAAAAATAGGAAATACTTCTGAGCATTAATAAAGATCTTCCAGAAATTCAGACTCTGAGATAGTTTATATACAATGTGTTCTGAGCAGAACTGCAACACTGCATTTATCTGTGCAATACAGTGCTGAGCCATAAGTTGACCTGCACTTTACAAAATACAGAGAAAACATTAATCCTTTAGGTCACAGCCTGACAGCTTGCCTCTTTCAGCAGCCCTGAACCTAGACCTGTGTTTTTTTACTTCAATCTAGTTGGGTCATCTGCTTACCAGACATCTGCATTCTCTAATTGTGACATGAGTTACTCTCTGAGTAACTAGGGTTTGTACAGGGTTGTGTCCAGCTCCATTCTTTCTGTCTTCCAGAAGCCCTGGAGATATACAGATGAAATAAGGACAAGGGTTTCTTGGTGAACTGGAAATAAATCCTTCCAAACCCCCCTTAGCACCAGTGATTTGTTCCCAGTTTGATTTTTTCTTTCAGGGAAGTCCATGCAATGGGATGCTTCAGTGCTGATGCATGTGGTGGAACTGTCTTAAGGGGACACTTGGATGAGGATGCATCAATACTTGCAGAGTACCTCAGAATTACAGGAGGAAACTGATCCCTCCACATCTCAGTTTCTGTTTAAACTTGCATTATATCCAGATTGGTGCAGTGATCTGTATGCACAGTTCTTCACTATTTCCCAGTTAAGGCACTGATCCAGAAAAGTAATCTAGCACATACACTGCATCAAGTATGTAAATGGTTCCTGTAAAATCCATGCTGAATAAATAAGAAGAAACTCAAATAATTCAAGAGAAAATAAAGTAGGCTATGCTCATTCTGAACAATGAATTTGATGTTTTCTAAGCCTTTATCTTTGGCTATGATTTTTTTTGTTTTTAAAAAACTCTGAGGCTGTGATTAGGAATGGTCAGATTTACTGTCCTCAAGTCTGCAAGACACAAGCATATATGTGAGGCCTCCCCTTGGCAGATGGTCTATCAGATTTCTGTGGTGCATTGGGAGAGGTATTTCTGGGGTCTGTGCAGCACTGCAGGCTGCCTTAAGAATTCACTGTTGGAGAAAGAATCACAAGGAGGGTCAGGCAGTTATTGATAAGCATATGTGGGCTACTGAGAAGGTCAGAGTCAGGGGCCTCCCACTGAGGCTGCCTGCAGAGGATTGTGCTATTGGAAAAGCCACTCCAGTTCACATTAAAAAATCTGCCAGGAGAGAGAAGAGCAAGAAGGGGAGGAGAAGAAAAATCAGGAGGGTTTGGGGATTTAATTTCATTTGCACAGTCAGTTATCAAATACAAGAATTTCACTGGGATTGGTGTCCAGTATTTTAACATCTTCAGATCTTTTTGTAGATTGAAATAAATTCATTTTTCGGATGGAGTACACTTCTCTTCAGTTTAAAGAATGTTTGCTACTGCTGAAAAGTGTTTACAGTAGTGACGTGAAGATAAACCAAAATAAAATGCTTAAAGAAATTAAATTAAAATAAAATATAAATAAATTAATAATTTCAAGTGTTCTCTAAACCAGGAATGCACATATTTTGTGAAAGTGATAGATGTGGGATTTCTTATCTCCTTTATGATAAGGATTTCCTACCCCACAGAAATGAAATTAAAACCCATGTCAGATAATCTGCAATGAGTATTTTTTATGAGACACGTGAGAAGGAATAGGCTCAGAACCTTTTTCATTTGCTTAGAACCTAGTCCTTTTCCAACATTTTCATTCTCAATAATCTCCAGTTACAGCAGAGCAGAGATCAGAGGCCAGCTGTTAAGGTTTCTCTTTTTGTGCTGGATAGTGATGGCAGAGTGAGAAATAAACCACGAGCTGTGACCAAAGGCAGATTTTAATTACTTGGATATAACGATAATTGGCCTTAATACTGTAACAAATGCTCTGAGTTTGCACATCTGAAGTCTGCAGTTTGGATCAATTTTCTTGTTTACAAAATCAGCTTGCCTTTATTAGCACCAGAATTGTCCAGTAACAGAGTGGTGAATGATCAAATGAGGTTCACTGCAAAAGAAAGGAAAAAAATTCTGTACGTGATTAGACAGTGGATTTAAATAGGTTCCTGTGGAGGGCTGGAGTTTGGAGGGGAGCTGGGTGGAGTGAAAATAGGAAGTGTTGACTGACTTCATTAATGCTGTTTCAGAGGTCTATTGTTTTCTCCTCTTACCTGGTGTAAGTTCAGGCTCCTAAACTGAGGATGCAAAGGACTTAAAAAAAGATCCAAAATCAGTTAACACTGAAACCTCTATCACACAGAGTTATGTATAAAGTTGATTTTCCTAATGATCTTACTTGTAAATATTTATCACTCACAGTAGCTTTCAGTATTTGAAGATCCATTTTGTTTGAAATTGGAAATTGGGACGTGAACCTTTTCCTAAAATGCAGGTGTTCTTCCCCCTCCCTGCCCTCCACCCCCCCCCAATAAGACTACATCCTTGGATGTCTCAGCATGAATTATTCCCATTGCTTGTTGTTCAACACCCTGATCGGAGAGCAGATGAGACAGTTATTCCTGCTGCTGCTGATTTACTATTACAGCAGCTTCCTCTTCTTGTGATTTAATTTGAAGTTTCAGCCCACCAGGGGGCTAATGGTCCCCACCTATGCAGCTTTAAAAGCTCACTGTTGTTTTCCATCAGAATGTTATTTCCATTGCTAGCTAGTGATTTTTTTTTTTCCTGGTAACTGTGAGGCAGAATTCCATTAGCCATTTTCATGAAAAAAAGAAAAAAGGAAATCCAATCAAAACCCCATGCAAATCTTCAGATTGAAAGCTTGCAAATGAGAATTCCTCTGTTACAGTAGAAACTCAGCAAATCAATGTTTTGTAGTGTTCTTATGGCTATTGGAGACTCACATGAAAAAGCCCAAACTAAACAAAGCAGGACTTTATCAATCATTTAGATTCCTTAAATTTCTCTTCTTTTTAGCATACAGCATAAAAAATTCGCTTCTTTTTTTTCATGTGTCTCAGGAAAATGTAGGGCAGGCAGCAAACCCAAGAGTATGTTTCATGGTGGGTATTGCCTGTGGTGAGATGAATTCCAGAAACATTATCAAATGCACTGAAATCCACTGTGTGATTGTGTCCTGCAGGCAGATTCTGCACAGGGAGCTCAGTTTGAGTGTGACTACAAACTTGTGACTGCAAATGGTCAACCAAAGAGAACTTAGTACTTCAGGAATGCTTTACACCAGATCTCAAGGTCCAAATTGTACATCTCCCTCACTAACCTACTCTTGAAGCAAAACTTAAGAAGTAATAAATTTTCCAGCTAACCTTAAATTGTAAAGTATTTTTCATCCTAAGTAATGAATTACCTTGAAAACATTTCTGTGCCAACGAGATTAACTTTGATGCTCAGCATGGCTTGCTCTGTGCCATTATTGTTACAGTGTGAATTAAAGAGTAGCAGTTTTGAATTTGCATTTTGTAAAACATTTAGTTTTCTGGGTTTATTGCTTTTTATGTGATTAAAGTTGCTGTATGTGCTTAAGTTTTCCTCATATGAGTATAAATTTGTAACATAAACATCTATGTTTTACAATACATTCTCTGTGGCCTAAAGAGTTCTTTGATGAATTATGGACCTTCTTAGTATTTGATTATTTCTTTTACCCGTTCATGATTGGTTTTAGAAGTTTAGCTCTTCACTGAGTTATCTTGCTGTGAATCACAGGTGTTTTCTTCACAGACATGCTATTTTCAATGGCTTATTTCTTGCTTTGGGGTGGTAAGGAAAGGGAGAAGGATTGCATTGCAAAAGGGATGAAAGCTGAGCAGGGTGGCAGAAGTGGCTGTATGAAACCTCAATGCTTTCAACTATTATTAAAGAGTGGTACAATCTTTCCCCTGTTTGAGTAGGAGGATATTATTACCCAATATCAGTGTTCAAGGTTGCTATTTACAATATAAATCAAATGCACTATTTCCTAAGGCTCTGATTGATGGAAAATGAAGCATTAACTGCCAGGAATCACGTTTTCCTCTGTTATCACTTAGTCGACAGTGGCCACTAACTTTTTCAATACAACCTTAATATTGCATTGCTAATTGTGTAATTTAAAGAATACAAGATTTTAATAGTTACTTCAGGAGGAATGTTAATCACAGTGCTTCATGGCTGGTTTTGCTCACTGGAAGCTTACCAGTTAATAAGCTAACTACTGTAATAACCATTACTGCAAACTCTGCTTGGGTGATGTCTCTTGCGGTGTTTAATGAATTAGGCTCAAAAAATAAAACAGAGTATTAAACTTGTCTGACTTGCTGTAGAGGCAGCACAGAATTACTCATTGGCTGTGAATGTTAATCACTCCACAGCAATGATAATTTACAGCATTGTTGTAGCACTCTTGTGCTCGTAAAATGAACTTAATAACCCACTGCTACCCATGGGATAAGCCTTCCTTCTCCTTCCCTCCCCTTTGCAATTGAATACCCAGTCTGGCTGCATAATAGCCATGTGAAATACTGCATTTAAAGGAGTGAGCAGCTGTATGATAAAATAAACAGCTCTAAAACAGATTTGTTAATTATCTCTTTCTTTTATTCACAGAGGGTGTTTGTGAGATATGGCTGACCAGTGAAGACACAGGGGCTTATGGCAGAGACATTGGCACAGACCTCCCCACGCTTCTCTGGAAGCTGGTTGAAGTTATTCCTGAGGGAGCTATGCTGAGGCTTGGCATGACAAACCCTCCCTATATTTTAGAGCATCTGGAGGTAAGGAAGAAAAGGAATCATTTATATGCCAACATGGACATTCATGGAGTGAGTCAGCATGGAACCTTGTGTGAAGTGTCTTTCATGTTAAGCAGTAGCTTAAAAACATAATAGACTTAAAATACATTTACAAAATTAGACTAACAGTGTTAACTCATTTGCCTGACACAGCAAGTTATTGAGATAATAAGATACTCAAGTAATTTTGGAATTATAATGTTATTGAGGTCTCTGACGTAGGATTTTACTGTAGCGATGTTCATTTGTGTGTATGTCTAGTGTTTCCAAAAACCAAAGGAAATGTCATTTGCAAGTGATGGACTATGGGATTGAATTTTTCATCCTGCTGCACCTCAGACATATATTTCTAGAAATACTATATGTTGTCTCACGCAGTGATGCATTCATTATCCTATTTTTAGCGTGTTTAGAAGGTAGATGATAAGAAATAGAAATGTAAGTGTATTTCTGTGCTGAAACTAAATGTAACAAAGCAGTTCAATGAAATTAGAAGTATGTAACAGTGGGAACTTGAAAGAGTAGCCTGTTAATGCACAGGAGGAATTGAGAGTTTCTTCTGAAATGTAGGTTGGTTTTGATGGATTCTGTCACCAAATGAATTTATTGAAATTCCTAGGAACTGTCCACAGAATGAACATAACTGTAAAGAGGAGGAAAAAGGAGGGAAGGATGTAGTTGAAGGTAAATTTTGTAACCATGTGCATGTGTAGTACCCAGATAAGTAACTGGTAACCATGCTGCTTTCCCAAAGATTAGATAACATTAATAGTTGCACTTGTTTTTTGTTAAGATGTCAAGGACAGTATTTTCTCATCAGAGTGCTATTACTGCATGTTTGACTATTGTTGAAGCATCAGGAATCTCTTTTTGTGGGGTTAAGGAGGTTTTCACTCCACCAGCTAAAAAATTTCAACTGCAAAAACTTGCAAGAAACTTCCTGGATTGTTATTTATTATTTGGTTTACCATATGCTTCACTAAGAGTTTTAACTCAGCAAACTGTATAGGAACCTTTAAGAAGTGATGTGGTCGTGTTTTTGAGAACTTTGCATTGTGTCTGGGACTCTCACATCTGCCACAAGCTTTTCTTCTTTTTTAATTTTTTTTTTAACATTCTTCAGCATCTTGTACAAAAGCAAATCAAGCTTTTAGCAATTTTCACAGTTAGTTCCTTTGCTTTCATTTTTAATTCACATTATTAAAAGCGTTTTGACACAGACTGCTGCTTTTGCCACTGCTGGCCATTTTATGAGTGCTCTCAAGGCTTAAAAAAAATCAATTGCTGTAAATAACAAACTGTTTTGCCAAGATAAGGGGCACTCTTGATATAATCCAAGAAAAGTGGAAGAGATTTTGCTTTCCTTCAATCGTAGTAAGTGTGAGCATGTCACAAATCTGTAAATTCATGATATCTAGTCTTCCTGTTTGTAAGTTTTTCAATAGGGGCTGTAGGTAGGACTTACTTTTTAACCTGACTTATATTTAGGAAAAGTACTCTTATCTCTTTGAAAATGGATCTTTAGGTGTTATGGCAAAGGGAGGAGAATTCATGGAAGCCTATTGAAGGTACATGTCTTGAATGTTGCTGTACAGAGCATGTGTTTGTGTGCACCAGCCCTTTTGTGCAGTAGCAATGTCTGCTCTTGCTCATCCTCTTCAGTGCTCCATACAATTTTCAGTTTATATGATTTTTATAAGGATTATTTAATCACATTTCTGTGTTTCATGTGTGACCAAGAATTTCTGATCTTGAAATTTGGTGACATAATTTTGCTGATTTGTCGAACTAAATTAGGGAGATTTTTTTGTTGTTGTTTTTTTTTGTTGTTGTTGTTTTTTTTTGTTTGTTTTGTTTTCTGCATTTCCATCTAATCTCCTCTTCCAAGCTTACCAGACTTTTCTCTGAAGGATCACTGGGGAATGTAAGCTGTCTCCTGTATACATTTTCACCAAACAAAATAAACTTTTTATAGGCAACATGCTTTTAACTTTTCAGTTGAGGAAAGAGTAAAACTGTAATTTGTTTAAAAACCAAAGTTTAGTGAGAAGCTGATTAACTCTCATGTCAATTGATTAGGATAAAATCCAGATGTAGATCTGTTATCTCCTAAGAAGGGTATGGAGACAAGTTATTTATTGCAAACAACTTTCATTAATTGTTTTAAAAGGTTCTGCATTTAGTTAATTAATTTTGTTCTAAGTCATCTGTCTAATTGTGGTGTTTTTTGGCTTTCTGTGAAAAAAAATTACCTGGTAAAATGTACTAATCTTGTGTCACCTTTTGTAGGCAATGCAAAGGACAAAGTCATTCCCTTCACATACCTTTTTTTAAAAATCAACATTTTTGACTGATGCATACAATTGTACACATGCAATTGCTCAGCAGGGGTTTGTTTTGAAATTATATGTGGCAATGAGCTAAAGTAGTCATCTAAGTGTAGAAATTAATTTTGAGATCTGGACAGAGCATCCCTAGAGACTCACCCTAAAAGCAATGATTTTTATCCATTTGCTTTTCTTCCATATTTATTGGAGCTTACCTGCAGGTGAGAGTTGCATCTGCCCCAGTACCTGGGAATGTTTCATAGTCTCCTCTAAACAGTGGTAGCCAACAGCTCTGCTGTTGCACTGATGGAGGCCAGCACAAGGAGAGGAGGAGGAAGACAACTTCCCTTGGGGAAGGAGTGGAGGGATTAGAGCAGAGGAGGGTCAAAGGAAAGTTGTGAGCCCTTGTAATGGACATTAAGGCTCTTATGCTTAAGGCTTGGTAGATCTGGGGGCATGAGCCAGTGGCCATTAAACTCAAGTTTGTTTAGGGTAGGGGGATCAGTTTAAGTTTTCATATGATTTAAAATAACATAACCAGTATTTATGGGTACTGCTGTCAGAGGATACTGTTAATCTCATGAAAATCTTTACTATGCTTGTGTTGTGTGGTCTGACAATTTAGTACTTTAGTTTTTTTATTAAGTATGGTGGTAGTAGTGCCTTGTGTTGCATGGATAGTCTTGGGATGAGAAGCAGATGTGTTTTCAATTAAAATTCTGCATTCACTTGGGCCTTTTTGTCTAAAAAGAAAGATCTGTTTGGAACCGTGAAATATTTTATAGTCATGCAAAATATTAAACTCTTTTTGGCATGCTGAATACTAACCTATGTCATTACAAAGGAGCCTTTATCATAATTATTCAGGGTATAATCTAAAGTACTATATTTTTTGTCTGCTGTTTTCTTTAGCCACAGATGATATCTGTGCTTTCACTAGTGCATAGTATGAAGCATTAAGAGCAGATGAGGAAAACAGAATTTGGTAGTGAAGCCACTATATCTAAATTTATCTGCATTTTGGAGTCTTTACTTCAAAAGAAATGTAATTCTCTTAATCAGACTTCCCCACAACATGTGACCCAAAGCTGTTTCAAGGACATACCATTAGTCTGAATCCCTCTGTTCCCACCCAGGGCCTGGAGTACTTTCCCTGTGAACCTGGAGTATGGCTACTGCTCTGATTCCCTTAGAAGCTAATTTAGTTTGTCCACTACCAAGTTCACCCCAGACTGAACTAACCAGTGGCTGTGAAGGGGCATGCACTTTAAAATTTCTGATCTGCTTTCAGTGGGCACATCAAAGTGAACACAGCAAATCCTGGCAGGACTTCTCTAGCCTGAGTTTGCTTTTATGACAGAGGATTATTTGGTGTGTTTAGAGCAACTGAAGGACTGGGGATTTCAGCTCTTGGTCGTGGTGCTAAGACTGAGAAGGAAGTTGGAGTTTGGTTTACCTGCAGGAGTCATGCTCAGTTTTCCTCTCAGAGAAAAGCTGGCCAAGCAATGGAGGTAGTGTTGCATTTTCCAAAGTGCTCTCACAGCCATCTGCTTGAATGGAGGCATCATGAAGTATAAAGCTCACTTATTTAAAGATTGATCTCAAATTGAGATTTTGAGATAAACCCTTGTCCAGGGTCAGTCCTATCTTAAAATATTGATGCAACATTGACGTTGAGGAAAATGTTGGATTTTATCTGCATAGAAGAAAATTGTAATAAACAGACATGGACTATGGCCAGGAAAAAATAATTTGCCTCAGAATTTTTTTGTTTTTCTGTATAATGTGAAGGAGATGGGTAGTGTTAGAATCCATTATATAGTCCTAGAAAAAACTGCAAGGGAGAGTACATGTGTGTGGTTATCCAGTATGTTCTTGCCCATATGTCTTTGCACAGAGCTACTGCTCTAATTACACACACTGCCAGATGTCAAAGATTTTATCACCCAATGGTATCAACATGTAGCAAAAGTGCATAAGGAACACACTCAGCTTTTGAGGTAACTTCCAGACATTTTTTCCCCAGTCATATTATCAAGCTACTCACTAGTGCTGTGGTGAGACAGTGTTTCACTTGTAGTGACTGATGGAGAGGGGGGGTTGGGAAAAATCCATTTAAGCAATGGTAGCAGATAAATGATGAGTGGAGATTAGTCTGAAAAGTAAAAAATAAGGCAAAATGTATAGCAGCTTGAAATTAACGTTCATGGCGTAGTGTTGGATACTAATTTTGACTTGACTATATTTCACTGTTCCTTAGGTTTAAACTTAATTTTCTTTTTAAGTACCTGGGGCTCTGTCCAAATCATGAGGGACTCTGGATCATCCAGACTGTAAAAGTGCAGGGACTCACATCTCAGCCTTAGCTCCCCTCCTTTGTGGGTTTAACATAATCCCAGAGTTGTCTGGGATTTTAGTATGGCACTTTCTGTGAGTGATGGGAAGCTTCCAAATCTGTATAAAGGAGGCAGTTCACACCTGCCATTCCCGTAAGTGCTTAATTTCACATGACTAGATGAGTAGTTGTCTTTGTCACCTGTCAAAATGAGTCTGTCTCAAACCATACTATCTGCCATCTGTGGGCTGTATCTCCGTTATTAATTCAGGACATTTGAGTGATACAGCAGCCATTGAGATGGAGTCTGCATGGCAGCAGAGTCTTTAAATGCAGAAGGTGTGCCAAGTGTGCCACGAGCTGCAGTAGTATTTCTTTGCTCTTTTGCTTTGATTTTTCGTGTCAGCTCGGTGTTTATGTTCCTTAACCTCATTGAAGCTGATACCCTACAGATGGCTCCCTCAAACATGCCCTGACACAGCACATAGGAAACTATTACAGTAAAATTACTAATTCACTTTTCTTTTTTCCTCTGTTGTCCTTTTTTTCCTCTGAGTGTACTGAGCGTTTTTTTGAGCTTTGTGCATAAGTTCAAGTTTTGAATAACCTCGAGTGTAAGCTGATTTGAAATGTGTTTAAAAAGGGAATAATATGCACACATTCCTCAATGGCAAATAAAAGGGCAGCATAATTTCAAGAATTAAAAGGACTTTAGGGCATGTATTTGCTTTGTTTCTAGTATTATTTCTTGTCATTTTCATAGACTGCTGCTTTTGAAAGTGCCAATTAAAAATCTGTTGATTTGACCAGAAAAAAATGAAAACTGCAGCATACATTTAAATAAATGAATAGTTAAGCCCCTGACTTCTTATTACTGTGAGTTTTGTAGTGTTTTGTACTCGGTGGACCATGCAACTTTTTCTTGCTGTAATTACAAAGTTGTCTCTATGCAAACTGTGTCTGTTTTGCTAGCACTATAATGAAAGGAACCTCAGATACTAAAGGGGAGGAGGATGGGGCAATTGCCTCCATCCTCCTGAGGGGAAAAAAAATGGTGAGGTATGAAGGGATGTTTACTACTTAGTTTGGTATTTGATGATTCTTTGTCCTGTGGAAGCTGTATGTGCATCTTTGCTTACTCTGTGTATTCCTGCTTTTTATTTTTCACTACTAAAATAGTCTGTCTCTCCTGTTCTTGCTCTCAAAGGGTTCTTTTCTTTTTCTTTGGGTTTTTCAAATGTAACATGTTTCCTTTAAATGACTCATTAAGACATTGTAATGGGAACATGAGCTCACCCCAGAATCAATGTATGTTTTTATATTATGGAGTTGGGAAATGGATGAATCTCTGCTGTGCTTTTTGTACATTTTGTCACACCATTTTCTCTAATCTAGAATTTTAACATCTCATACACAGCAGATCCTAATGTCTGTAAATGCTTGGTGACATGTTAGTTTCCAGCTGGTAGAATATGATTTGGCTTAATAAATGTCAAAATAAGAACCCATTTTACACTTCCTGAAGGTTTTATGCTGTATTTGTGAATCTTGGGTTCTCTCAAAAACCTTAACAAATTGGGAACTTTGAACAGAAATGGTTTCCTTCCAGACAACATGGAAGGGGATATTTGTGTTGTCAGGAATGAAGCTCATGTTCTTTATAACACTAGTAGAAAAATTGCTTTGAGATACATGAAAAACTGGCTTTATTTATGCAGAATTCAGTCTTCCATCAAGACAGAATATTTTATGCATGCATCTAGTGCTCTTCTATATTTAATAATCTGTGAATAAAAATTGATATTGCAAAAAGGGGTTAAAATTAAGTAGCACACTGCTTGACCAGTTAAATCTGTGCATATTAGCTGTACCTTAATTATGATTTGCTCATATGAATGTTGCTCTTGCTTGTTAGACTGCCTGAGAATGAAGAGTATTTAAATGCAGACAGATCCACACTCAATCTTGTGCTGAGTGTCAGGCTGTCTGTCAATTCCTTACAATACTGTCTCATCCCAGCAGTCCTTTGGAGCTGGAGCTTGCTTCTGGTGAATTTCTAGCAGAAAATAAAAATCACCAGTAACTGAGAAATATGTTCAAAGAATAGGAAATGCATATATAGGATAGTGCATTTCTGCTAAATAAAAGTAGGATTTTTATCAGTTGCCATGTGCTTCAACGCATTGAGGTGGAAGCTATAGTCAAGCATAGGGCTTGCATAACAAACTGTGCCATCTTCTTTTAATATTTCTGCCTTCATTGTTAAACAAATAACATCTCACTTTCCTAGTTATTTATATTATAATAAGTAAAGTTCTACCAGCTACTCTCCATGCTGTTTCAAAAGCTTCTATTTAGTTTAGATGCATAAATCCTTTTGTTTTCTTTGATAGATGAGCTGTCACATTCCCTGTGCTTTGCAGCATCATCTACATAATCTCCAGTAAGACTGCTTGCTTCGTTAGGCTTTGGCATTTGTTTAAAAAAAGGTTGATTTTCTTGAGGTGAAGATTTTATTTCAAAATGAGAAAAAGAAAATACATTGTGTTGCAGAAACTTAAATAAAACTGCACAGTAATATTTGCTTTGAGTTCTTGTAGCACTGTTAATTGAGGAAAAGATATAAAATCTCTTCTCATTCTTTGAATTTAGTTGGTTTAGCTCTGTTAAATGTGCAAGGGTTACTGGAGAATGTAAATTCTATGATATGAATCTTGTCATTATGGTTTGGAATATTTTATTCTGTTTTACTAGTGAATTTAGGTCAGCTCACAAAAGAAGGTGGTAGTATTTGCCTAAAGGTTTAAGTTTTGATTAAAACCTTCCACTGTTTTCCTTCCACTGGAACCTGCTAAAGCAGTTGCTATTTTAGATATCATGCTTGTTTGAAATGAAGGGAAACAATAGAGAGGCTTCCTGGCACTGCCTTGTCTTGGTACAGATGAGCTCTGGAGGGGTGTGCAATTCATTCTATGTTTCCCTTCTGAGCAGAAACCATCAATTCTTTTCCATCCTATGGGATTCTCATTTTTGAGCTGGAGAACAAATTCATAGTATGGATGAAACTAGCAATTCATTTCACTCATTCAGCTTTCTGAAGACAAAAAGGTAGTGTGACAATCCTACTTGCCTATTGTGTGTGCCTCTCTATGCTTTAATTAATTTTCAAGGTTTTATTAGCATAAAGTATGATTGAGACAGAGAGTTATTTAAAGTAACAGTGTACTGTTGCAATAAATCACTGTTTTAAGGACCTTCCCAATATGTGTTTCTAATGCATATTGAAAAAAGGAGTATTATTTACTTCTGGGAAAAAATATTTCATTTGAGGAGTTCTTAATGATGAGAAATTAGGGAGACCATAGAGAAAACAAACAAAAAAAAAAGTGTATTTTCTTGCATGTCAGAATTAATAATTTCACAAGGAATTAGTATTAGCTCTTTGGTTGGCTGGTTTTAAGTCAAACCATTACTGTAACCATTAATGAAAGTACATTTTACCCTAAAGTGAATCAATTTTTGGAACTGGACAAACAGCGCTCTGAAGCTCCACAAAGGCTCATTAGGATTGTAACAATGGCTGCAGCAGCAACAATAACAGTTCTCATCTTTGAAAGCACTGAGCCATTTTCCTGCATGGTGCACAGAAATTAGTGTGGTATTAATGCTGAAGGTGTCACTGAATCAGCTGTGTTTTGGTGATGTGGAGACTCACAAGGCTCATCACAGGCTGAGTAATAAGCAATCCACCCAATGGAGATGCTGATACTTAATATTTTTACCCAGTGTAAAGTCAGTCCTGCTTTAATATTGGAAGCAAATTATGACATAGGTGCCAGCTTGCTTATTGTGAAGAATTTCAGGAACCAAGGTTTAAGACATCTTAATGGTACTGTGGGAGTTAATGGTACTGTGCAAGAAGTTTCTTTTTATTCTTGGATATAACCATGTATAATCTTGGGAAGAACCATATCCACCTGTTAACAGAATAGGATAATTCTTGATATTTTTATGTTTACAAATCAGTTGCCTAGTGTATTTGGTGCTGTGTGTTTCCCTTGTGCACTGATTCATGGGAAGAGATGTGAAAAACTTCAGCTTAAGCTTTGGACTGTGAAATACAGTTATTGTGTTGTGATATTACCTGAACATCACTGCTTGTGCAGGAACTCAAGTTAGCTTGTGCTCTTATTTAATAAAGGAAGATGTGGCAAGCTCTTGAAAGCATGTTAGGTCGTTTTGGTGTGGCATGGTTTCGTTTTTTAAGGGATTAGGTTAATACATATTAAGCTGTGAGGGAGGAAAAAGTTGCTTAGCTAGCTATGGTTTGTCAGTTTTCTGAGGCTGGAAACAGTAGAGATATCCCACACCTAGGAGAACAGCTGGGAACAGCTAGGGCTGAGCATATGGCTCTCATGGCTGGTTTTCCTATCAGCAAATCACAGCTTGCAGTCTGGTTTATATCCACTTCCAAGGGTGGCCTGAGCTAATACCAGTTTTCTGTTTGGTAATGTAGAAGGCATTTTTCCCATATGACAAAACAGATTTTTGCCCTCCATCTGGCAACCCAAAGATTTGATTTTAAGGTTCAAATTACGTTGGCTAGAATTGCATGGGCTTCTAACTGCTCCAGTGTGACCTGCCTTTATGCTAATAACAGGATAAAGACCTGAGCATGTCATGTCATATTATGTGGGGTAGGGGTTGCCACTAAGCTTGCCCATCATGTGGCTTTTCCCCCAGTTCATACACAGGTGAGGGAGAGGCATTGCCTTCCAGCCAGTGTCCTCAGGGACATCCCACATGTTCTTGGTTTTTTACAGCCCCATTACTCACAGGGGGTGGGCAGTGTGGGGAGAGTTCCCTGTTCATTCGTTTTAACAA
The DNA here is from genome assembly GCF_903797595.1 of Erithacus rubecula. Lineage (NCBI taxonomy): Eukaryota > Metazoa > Chordata > Aves > Passeriformes > Muscicapidae > Erithacus > Erithacus rubecula. The sequence continues at coordinate 59,395,601 of NC_136689.1, read as the reverse complement.
AACTGCTGTGGGCTTTCCAGACTGGATCATAACTATGTCATCATTCCCGTGCCTGCATCACAAGATCACATCTGTTCCTGAGCTGCACTGCAGCAGAGGAATTTATAAAATGAGCCACAGCCACTTGATTTTCATCCAGACTGTGCTGGTGGTGGCACCACTTGGCTTCTGAAAGACAACAGTCAGCAGACACCCCTCGTGACGTATCCCAAACTAATATCTGCCACAAAGGAATGGAGTTTTGACCGAATGCCATTTTGTCATGTTTTCATGTGGACAAGGGTTTCTTTGGGCTTCACTGCTGGCAGAGGACAAAATCCTTTTGCTAGCAAGCAAGCTATTCACATTATCGTGACTCAAACAGGAGACAGAATTCAAATACTTGGATTTTTGCCTGGTTTAGGTAAGGGGAAAGAACAGCTGTCTGAACAGCTTGCTGCTACTGACATAGAGATGCACAGATATTGATGTTTATTGTCTCTGCAATTTTCTATGGTTGCACATGGTGTCATTGCAAACAGGAGGTGTGATTTTCTGGTTAGGTGATTAAATTTGTGTATTGTAATTGCTAGGATAAAATACACTGACTACATAGAAATCTTTCTGGTAATGTGCCTTGTGTTCTAATGTACTCCAGCTGCTAAGGACTGGAAAAAATATTCATATGTGATCAGTATCCAAAAGGATGTTTCACTTACATTGTTATTTTCCAAATGTAGATGACACCTGTTTTTGTAGAGTCAGGTTAAAACAAATTGTGCTACTTTTTGACCTTTTAGTTCCTACATGAAATTTCATTTTTGTGTAGTGCATCCCTTCATTCATAGACACATCAGATTCCAGGGAACAGTGAGAAAAGGCAATCAGCCCTTTCAGTCGTGATGAATGACAAAGTTTCTTTCACAGTGCTACAGTTACAAAATGTTCATTTATTGTTTCCAGATGGAAATGAAATTCTAGATTGTTTTTTTTCTTCTAACTGAAATACGTAATTAATGCAAAGCACTTTAGAGAAAAATAAATATATTTTATAATAAATATATAAAATAACCAACAGGAAAGAGGTGTTAAGCTTAGAATATTGAGACACTGTGAAGTACAAATATGCATTAGCCCATGATGTCCTTCAAATACTCTTTGGGATATTAACTGATAGTTTTATTCAATGATGAAATCTGGTATACTACGTGCAATCTGTAGTATGGGAAAATCTGTCAGCATTGACTAAGTATGACTGTTCAGTGCAGAGTGCTTGTAATTTAATTAAACCTGTGTGATAAAGAACTTCAGTGTTATTTTAGGGGTAGAGTGGATAAAAGATAAGACTGGAACAATTTTACCTTAAAACTATGGGTTAGAATGTGATATTTCTAGCTGAACAGTGCAAAGTTTGGAAGACTGATAAAATCATGCAAAGTTTTTGTTTAATTCATTATTCTGGATGGCTCGCTCAGAGTTTCTGGTTATAAAAGGTAAATTTAAATACCATCAGTACTTAAAAGTGAATGCCAATGAAATAGTGGGTCATCAGCTATTGCTGTCTTGCTTTTAGTTTGTATTAGTAATTTGTGTTCTGCTAAATTCACAAAGTTAATAATTTCAATCCTCAAGTACCTGCTGCTAAATCAGTTTATCAGTAGGACCTTTGATTCAAAGCACGTGCAGTGTATTTTGTGTAGCTTTAGATACAGAAAACAAGCAAGAAAAGGAGTTCACAATATAAAGAGGTGCTTGCAACCTCCTCATCTCCAGGAGGAGCTTTGACTGTCCAGAACATCCCTGAAACCCATGACCACAGCAGCTAGGCTGTGTTAGTGTTCCCAGACAGACTGTGAGTGTGTTGTTTTTGAATTTCTGATGCACAAGAGAAGCTATTTACTTTCTGAAGAATGCCAGTTCTTTTCATATGGAGTATTTTTCTGAACCAAAATGATGCAGTGAAATAGTCAATAATTTTTTTCAGCTTGCAGCTGTATCTTTTACTGTATGCAAGGACCTGTAGTGATAGTTGAAAAGTTCAGTTAATTAATGCCAGGCATTTTGTGTCCCATTAGTGCAGAACCAAGGGTAATTACTTTAAATGACAACAGTTGTGTTCTTAATCTTGAAAGTGATCGACAACAGTGATTGCAGAAAACATATGTTTTCTTTCTTTTGCATGGGGAGTAACTGGAAGAAGCAGTTCTGATTAGTCTTGTTTAACACTGGCTGTTGGACACCATTGGTTTAGCTCCTCTTAGAGGAAGTGCAGTCAAACTCTCCCTTTTGGCCACATCCCACTGAAAGAGATGAACTGTGAGACCAGCAGGATTCTGCACGTTACTGTCAGATCAGCAGCTGGTTGCTGTGGGGTTGAGTGTTGAGGTATTTTGTTGTTGTTGGTTTTGTTGGTGGTTTGTTTTTTGGGTGTTTTCTTTTCTTTTTTCTTTTCTTTTTTTTTTTTTTTTTTTTGTTATTCTTTTTTTTTGTTTTTTTTTTGTTTTTGGTTTTTTTTGTAGGGGGGGGTTGGTTTTGTTTTTTTTTTTTTTTGGTGGTGGTGGCTGTTGGGGTTTTGAGATTTTAGAACTTGGTTTTCATTCTTCATACTTTGCCCCAAAATTTTCATTTTTTAATGTGAGTATGAGAAATGCAACCAACATTTTCATATAACTAAGGTCACATTTGTGACCTTAAAAATCAAAACTTTGTGGTAAAACAAGGTAGGGTTTTTTAAAATCTAATATTTCTGTCACAAACAAACAGATGCAGCAGATCTGTTTGGGGTTTTGTTTTATCAAATGATTCTCAGCCTTACAAAAGTTAGAGTAACACTTTAGTATCTAGAAATTCTAGTAATAATTTATTACTTTCAAAAAAATTCACAAACTGATGTCATATTAAAAAGTCTGTTTTTCAGAAGATGCAAAATTTGAGAGGAGTGGCAAAGAGTTTTTTTTCTATGTCGTAGGGTGAGTTTTTTTTAAGAACTTGGCAGATTTAGAAACATGTCATGAAACATGAGTTTTATTGATTCCTTATATCGTAAATCTATTTTTGAAGACAGAATGAAGTACTTGGAACCAAGAGATAAGCAGAATAATAAGCTTGTGGTCCATAGCTTAAGTTTCAGCTGATATTTCCCATATTTTAGGAACATATTTGATTACCGATAAACAGAAAAATTACAGATGACTACAAGGATGCTTCATATAAATTACATTTACAAGATTTTCTAAAGCTTAAAAAAAAAAAGGTTTTCCAATTTTAGGTGCTTTGTACAATTGCATTTTTAAAAATATATTCTAGCTGAACATCTACAGTTATTAAAAGCACAGATAAGTATAGTTCCATTTGAATAGGACACAAAATTTGTGTGGATGAATGGTGGCCTTTGCTCTTTTTTCATTAAACCAGCTATGTCCAGCTTCCACTGAGAGCCAGGCTCACTGCACACAGCCTTTCTGTGTATCAAATTGTCTGCAATTCTGTGGATCAAATTGAGTTTACATACCTGAGATGGAGTAGCTGGTGCCTTGAATAATGTAACCACTTCTCTTAGACATTTATGTAATAGGATATTAGACAGAAACTTTCAAAACTGCTTCCAGAAGTGATTTGATAAAGTTCAGGTTTTGTACACATATGTTTGTCAGATGAAAAGTGAGTATCAAGAGAGCATTTTTTCCTGTTTTAAAAATCAGTGCTTTTAAAAGCTGTGTTCCTGCAAGTGAAAAGGCATGAGGATATCTGCCTTCTCTTTGAACAATCTAGGCCAGCCTTGTAAAAATACAGAGAGAAAATCTAGATGCGTGACTAATATTGCTGATTAATGGTCTGGAAAGAATTTGTAAATAGCTGCATCTTAAAAACTAAACATGGCAGCAGCATGTGTTGTCAGACAGTATCTGTGCCATCAGAGACAACAGGAGAAAAGGGATGAGTGAGGCTGACTGGAGCACACAGAATGCACTGGCAGAAGAGCAGTGCTCAGTCCCAGGCCATTTCCTGTATGCCCACAGCACAGGGAGAAAGGGAAAACTGTATGTCAAGACCTGGTTGTTCATGGAATATGGTTCTTTATCCAAGTTCACCTCTTTGTTGCAAGACAAAGATTAACAAATAGTATGGTACCATATTACACTCTTGATGCTGGTTGGTCTCAACATTAAAAAATACTTAAACTTGGTTGTTTGACTGTATGTCCTTAAATGGTTAAATAATAAAAATGAGAGAAATCAGACCACCATATGCTATTCTCCATCTCACATTCCATCATGTTGCCAAGCCTCTGTTGGGGGTTTGGTTTGGCCTCCATTAGAAGGTTTGGTTTTGCATTTTGCTGTTACCTTTTTTTTTCCTGACATTATGCATTTGTACAAAATGTGTAACATCCTATGTCTCTTTCCACCCATCACTCTAGTTTTAAGTTGTCCCCTGATTAATTCTATTAATTTTACACCCAAGCACTTTTAATTTCTGTCCTTTTTTCTCAAGTAACACAGGTAACATTTCAGACCAGTATTGGAGTAGGTTTGCAAGTGATGAGGTATACCTTAATTAGCAACTGATCAACTTTAGGCATGTTCCAATTGCAGACATTCTCATTTTGGTATCCGAGAAGTTACTTCACTCCAACAAGAAAGCAGCTGACCCTTGCCATCTTCTGAAAGCAGCCACTGTCTGAAATCACCAATTTTCACAAAACTTTGCTTCTATAATTTTCTTTTAATTGTGTAATCAATACTACAGAGGGAACATGATCCCTATCAAAGGAAATTTGATGTCATCACTTTCTTATGAGACTGAGGCAATTCAGTATTGTTTGGGCTTTAGAAGTATTGCTATTAATACTTACCTATATATTACTTTAAATGCTTTTTTGTATTATTTTCATGATGCTTTAAAGCTTTTTTTTTCTTTTAATAACTCTTAGGAAATGGCCAAGATTCTCAATCATCCAAGAGTATATGCTTTTCTGCACATACCAGTCCAGTCAGCCTCTGACAGCGTGCTCATGGACATGAAAAGAGAATATTGTGTGGCAGACTTCAAACAAGTAGTGGATTTCCTTAAAGAAAAGTAAGTCTACTAATAACTGAGAAAATGACAGTGTTGGGTTTGTTGAAATGTCTAGAACATGTGGCTGAAAACACAATTATTTGCAACTTCATAATTAAGATATGAAAAAAATGAGGTTCTTTAAGCTTTCAAAGTCTGAGTTTTCTGTAAGCCCCTTGATGTGGTTGGCCCCTATGCTCAAGCTTTTATAAGCATCTTAAATCTTTGCATGACATGCTTTTAATTTGTCAGTATATTCCTAATCTTTTTCAAATCATCCATTCTTAAATTATTTTTTATACCTAAACTACTATATATAGGTTGCTTGAAGTTGAATTTGCTGAAGTTGTCTTTAATGTGGTTTTGAGCATTGCATGCTTTGTGTACTAGAGATGATCCAGCAAATGTAAATGGGTTGGTTTTGTGTTTGCTTATCCTTGTAAGTATTTTGTGTCCTATATCTTATGTAAATTTACATCAGTATAATAACACTCTAACTTAGGGGACTGATGAGTTCTAGATTAATTTCAAAATTGTTTCCCTTAACAACAAAGCTAATTGTGAGAAATTAAATAATGTGTCATTAATATATTTACCTATGCTGACACCAAGATGAAAGTTACATCTACCTGCAAAGCTTTTGTAACTACAACTAATGATTTCATATCCAAAGAAGTATTTTCTTAGCTTTCAAAAAGTTAATAGTGACATACTTTGATGGATATTTCTACATTGATTTTCCAAAAAATGTGTCTGGAGAATAATTTCTGACACCTTGTTTGACTACCTTGTTCTGACACCTTGTTTCTCTATTTCTGCTTCCTTTGTTTTTGTTCTTAAGTGGCTTAAGGGCAGTGGCATTGTACCGTTGACTCTTACCTTGCATTAAAATACTGGTACATCAAACCAATCAAATTTTCATAATAATGTTCATATTCATTTTTTAATGATAGTAGAGAAATCCAGAAGTCTAGCTATGTAAAACATGTCATCTATTAGCTGCATGGGAATTATAATATGTAATAAAGAAAGCCAACTGTGACACAATAGAATCTGTTTTGCAAACTCAATGTCTAATTTATAGGACATTCCTATGCATTTAGGACAACTGATGGAAATGGGGCTGCTTGTCTTCATACAGGTTGATTTGCATTAATTTTCCACCCCAAACAATGCCCATGAATTCTTGGCACTAAATTTCATATGACTATGGATCAGTGTTAGTTTTTAATTAACAGATGTATTGTATTCCCATGTATCTTAAGTGGAACTGTGTCAGTTTATGTTTTAGTTGACTTGAAGTTGATTCATTATTCTCTTCAGTAGTTTCAGCATTGGCAGCTATTATCATAACAGCAGCTGGATTTTCGATAACCCACTATAGCTGGCACATGTTGGGGCATATGGAGATTTATTAAATCATTCAGCTCTTGCACACAGAAAAGAGTGAATTACTAAATACCCAAATTTAAAGCAGCTGGTCATTGAGCATACAGTAATGTATGTCTTTTTCCAGGGCTTTTTTGTAGTGAACTTAACAAGGAAGAAAACTGGTTTGATGTCTTGATTTTAAAGAATAATAAACTTTATTTGTCCTGCTTATTAAGAAAATACCAAATTATCTAGTAGTTCCTCTTAGAAAATAGTATCCAGCTATTAAGATGGAAAAATCTTTGTACCATATGGCAGCAGGATAAAGAAGCTATACAAGGCAGAGAAAATGTTTTGGATGTTTGAACATGTGCTCATCTGTAAAATGCAAGGTTTTTCTTTGCACTTAAGAGCATAGAGTCTTCGTTTGTAGACTTGACTCTTGTGACAGCAGCCAGCTATTACATTCCCATGTAGATATTCCCATAAAGATCTCAGCACAAAATTTGCCAGAACTTTACATGGCTGCAGACAACTCCAGAGCCTAGAGCCAGAATAGCTAAAATTAAATATGTGCTTGAACTACTTTAATGGCCAAAAGGGATTATTTCTCTCTCTCATTTATCAAAAGGTAAAATAAACCAAAAGTAGAGCCCTCTATATCTTATTTCTCTTTGGCTGAGGCCATAAAGTCATCTAGAAGCTTCCTACACAAAATGTACAAGGACTTATCAGTAGATTCCAGATGTCACCTTTGCCTCTAGAATGTGACATCTGCTCTGATAATAACTTCACCAAAAGTTTTATTAAAGGAAAAGAAATAACCATGCCATAGTTTTTGTTTTGGAACCCCAAAGATTTATCAAGTGATTTCTGAATCTTTTTCTCAATCAGATCAACAAAATACTCTGGGGCTTTTTTTTGCCAAGAAGAAGAGAGTTTTTTTCTTCCTGTGAAGGGCCATGAGTGACTGCAGAGGTATCTTCTTCAGAGTGGTCATTTATTTATATCCTGCTGAGCACAGACTATCTTATAGAGAAGTTAGAGTTCTCCAAGAGTACTCCAGACAGACTACTCTCTGGATTGAAACTCACTTTTTAAAATGAAAAGAGCATTCTGGACATGGAGAAATGTCACATTTTTCCTCTTTTTGAGGACTCCACAGGCATGAGAAATATAAATGAACTTTCAAGATTAGTACTGATGTTCTAGTGCTGGCTTTTGATATTTCTTTGTATTTGTATTTCAGAGCCACTCTCCCCAACCAAGTGACAACATTTTTGGTTTAATATGAAATCAATAGCAAAATACATAGAATATAAAGCAAGAAAGGCAAATCCATTAGATGTGAAAACTGAAATACAGAAGGCTTCTTTAATACTTTTTTTTTTAGAAATTCCTTCTAACATATTTTGCACTTTCTTTGCACTGAAATTTCATTAAGTTCAACTATTCAGGAAAATACTGTTGAGTAGTTATACTTTGATCTAAATATATCTGGAGAGCTAATATGTAGATATAGATAGATAGATATAGATATAGATATAGATATAGATTAGATATAGATATAGATATAGATATAGATATAGATATAGATATAGATATAGATATAGATATAGATATAGATATAGATATAGATATAGATATAGATATAGATATTTCCTGAGAATTTATTTGTAAATAAACTGTTCTAGAGAGCAACAGCATGAAATGAGGATGTATTGATTAATGTAGAGGTTGTGCACAGTCTGTAGGCTGTAAGTAAGGGCTAGTGCTCTGGTCTGTGTTTTCTAGGGACTAATATAGTCTATAGCCATGATTCACAAGACTGATTCCTGCATGAGATACTAGTTTCAATGTGTTTGCAGCCAAATATAGGACTTCTAGAAATTGCTGCTAAGTAAATTTAATCCAGAGACCAATTTAGTCATATTAAAAAGTCTTCTTTTTGGTGTCATTATATCAAAATGTGAGTTGTTTTTCAAGTGATCTCAACTTTCAAGATTCAGTATAGATTATATTTCTGAAAGGTGATGTTTGTAGTTGCAAAAAGAGCAAGACAGTTTTAATTATCTTCAAGTTCTGAAATTTAATCTCCTGAAATTTACTTTTGATGATAAAAGCAAACAATTGGAATATATTTTAGTTAAAGAAACCTGAGATCTGAATGTCATATTCTGTAATTGCTTGAATAATCAGCAATGTGAATATATACCCATTAAAAAGTCTTTAGACTGATAATGTGTTTTCCAAATGTGGTTTGCTTCTGTTGCTCAGACTATATTCTCTCATCTTGTTGGTTTGTGAAGTGAATCTGATGTTCATCAAAGTTTATATATATGTCTCCTATTACTACTGCTTGGTAAGAGACTTGTAAACCCAAAATCTAGACAAACAGAAAAGTAGGGAAATTTAGAGCTAGATTGAAACACTCTACTATTCTGTTTTGGAGAACAGCGTAATTCTGAGGAAAAGCTGGATTTGCCTCCCAGTTTGTTTTTGCTTGTGTTCTGAGATAGGAGCATAACATTGATTGTGGATATCTGCTGCTGTTCATTTGAGACTGTCTTATAATTCAGACTGGAAACATTGGAGCTTTCCAAGCTCATCAGAAAGCCAGCAAACTTGTCTGCTGGTGGAGGAGCTGCAGCTCTGTCAGGAAGAAAGTTTTAGGGTTTCTTTTCACTGGTTCTCCCTTTTCCATTAAAATCACACCTACTCTAAAGCCTCTCAGAGCATCTATTACCTTTAGTTGTAATCAAGCCTTGATTTTTCAACATATATAGGTACATAATTACATGCAGTTGGAAAAAGGCAGTAAAGAACCTAAAGTAGTAAATGTGTGCAGTGGAAAATAAATCACAAACTTGGAAGGAAATTACTCACTCGAGTGCAAAGTGAAGACCTAATTGCCCAGCAGTTGCAGACAACTGCCTGATGTCCCAAGACACTAGAGATACTGTCCAAATTAAGAGAAGGTGTTACACTGTCCTTACATCCCTCTTGCTTTACCAGGAGTTAAGCTGACAATTGGTAGCTTCAGCAGCTCCCTAGGCCACTCCTAATTCTGTTTTTAAGGTTTTGGGGTGGGCTGTCTTGTCTTGTATTTCTTTTGATGTGCCTTGTTTTTGTCTCTTTCGTTGCAGTGGCAGCCAGGCTTGCATCTGCTTGTGAGTTAGGCTGCTGCAGGGTGGAATAGCGTGACTGGGAACAAAGTGGATCTTGCTGTTGTCTTCTCCTAGTCACAGTGGTTTAACAGCAATAGCTGTGTGTCTCAATGGAGCTTTTCACAGTCCACTTTCTCAATGTAATTTTGTCCAGTATGTTTCAGTATGGCTGCTCTTGCCTTTCTGAACAATTTCACAAGCTATATTTTTTCCCAGATTCCAGTCCTCTGTTGTGACTTTGTTTTTATTCTTGACATCATAACACATATCATGAGGGCTTGTGTGAACAATCAGCTGTTTTTTATGGTCTCCCTCTGTATTTATTGTGTGTGTCTTGCCATTCACAAGTCCTAGGCTTAAAAATTGTCTCTACTTTATAGTAGCTGCTTTTGAGTGAAATAATAAAGAAACATCTTCCCAAAAGTTTGTTTCCAAATACTATTATTTGGGTGATCAAGGAAATTACAAACACCATAAATAACCTGTAACTCTAAATAATTTTATTCTGAAAGGTGTCCATATACTAAACTCGTGAATGTTGCTGAGTTCTCATTGGAAGATAAACAGCTAAATGAGTCATCATCAAATTTGCAGCTGTTTCAGACAACCTGAAGTTCTAAAGCTGTCCCAAAGCCTTGTGGCAGTAGTATTGTCTTCATCACGTTATTGTGACATATACTGAATGTAGAATCAGAAGGCAATAAAAAGAAGGCAATTTAAAAATAACCATTTACAATTTTTATATACCTTTTTCTACTCACTTTCAAAATGCAGGTAGTTATGAAGTAGACTTTAGCAACTCTACAATGTGAATTTATTTCACTTTCTTTCTCAAAATGCACTTCTGCTTCTCAGAGAGAGACTTTGTTGAGCTCATTTTGCAGACGTGCAGATCGTGTCCCTAACAAACCTTGACAAGCCTTTCAGATTTGGGGTTTTTTTAATGGGTTTTAGCACATCTGTTCTGTCAGTCTGACTACTGCAAATGCAAATGTCATCTGTTTAAAATCCTCATGATGTTCTCTGCTAAGAAATTGCTGAGTGTACTTGGTACTTATCTGTAATTTTATACCTCAGTCTCTAGACTCTTCTCTCTACTCTGTCTTTTGTCTGCTCTTGGAGTCTGAGGTAATCACTTTACCAAATGTGTCTCTTTTTTTTCCTTATGTTTTAAATTAATTGAGTGCCTTTAAAAGGTGTTGAATTTGCACCAAAAACGGAACATGGGTGTTTTTCATCATACAGCACAAAGGTACAATCAAGTTTATGTCTAGACTTGACCCTAGTGCTTCATGGTGTAGTTTTTGATGAACAAGCTCCTTTTATCACAGGATTAGTTCTCTTTAGTTGTCTTGAAATTTAAATTTGGAATTTGCTAAGTTTATAACCTTCCTGCCCTGCATTTGGTTCACAATGTCTTGGAAAGAGGTGCAAGTAGGTGAGAGATTTCAAAAATGCTGAACAGTTGCAGATCCATTAATTTCATTAGGATATTTTTGAACATCAGCATTCACCACCTTACATTTCAAAAGTGATTTTCTTTAGAACTCACTGTGGAGAGACAAACATTAGGTATTTCAGGATAGCTTTTTGTTTTTTTTTAAACTGTAACATGACTTCAAGCTAAAGATTTTTTTAGGAGGGCAGGCTTTCCATTTTAGCCTGTATGGCACTTTGCCCTTTTCTCACCTAATGCTGCTGCAGCTTTACTTTTTAGTAAGGAGATATACTTTTCCTAGAGAGGGAATGGAAGGCAGGAAGGCAACATCTGCACCTTCTTAATCTTTGTCTTCACTGTTCTACAGGTTGTGAATCAGGTTTTAGTTAATTCATGAAGAGACCTCTTTACTGCTGTGATTCAGAGGATTAGATCTGTTTCCATTTTATAAATTACTAGTCACCTTTTGCTGGCTGTATCCTGTTGTTTGTGCATCTTGTCAGTTCATGTGTGAGGAATGTACACAGATAAATACAGAAGTCCCAAGCAAACCATGTGATGGGATGTTAACATAAAATAATTCCTTTGATAATTAGTTGACATTAAATGTAACTTCAACCTGTTTATTTGGGGGAAGATACTGTATAGGATACTATGAATTCAAAATTTCTATGCTCTGTAATTTTTTATATTAAGTCTCTTTGGATTCTGGAGGAGTTTGGGTCTGCATACTGACCTGTTTAAGCAGGATATGCATGCTTATGGGTAATCCCATTTTACAGCATTTTCTTCTGAATCATACACATATTTTTCTGGAGATAAGAGAATCATTATGAGAGGGGTAGTTTGGGCTTCTTTTCCTTCTGGTTCTCAGGTTTGACTCCAGTAAGAACTGGAGGGTGAAGCCTGGGAAATAAAGTGCCCAGGGTGATCACAGCTTGCTGAGGGCAGACTCAGTGGGTTCATGGAGCATTTCAAATCCTTTGGGGTCACAACACTGTGATGCTCTGCTTTGGCCAAAATTTTGAGAAATCATTTTATGAATAGTTATGAAAGAGAAGATATGTGCCCTTATTAAATGTAAAAGAAATTTCATCTGATTATTATACTTGGCTTACAATCTGGCATACTTTTTTACTAAATACAAGTAGTGAAGTTGCTTGGAGTGATGGTCTCTGTATGCAGTTATGATTAGACTCTCCTTTTTCTGGGCAGCCTCATCTGCAGTTTTCTTCTGTAAAATCCTAATGTGGAAGTATTGTTAGATGATAAACTAGAAATTAGTAAAGTACATCCAATTCAGTTTCTTAAGTGTAGCAAGATGCTATCATTTTTTCCTTTTTTCTTTTCCCCCTGAAGGCATGTGAATGTATTCTTCGGAAGTAATGATACCAAATCTGTAGTGAGGATATAAGGAAGGAACTCAGTAGTGGAAATAAATCTTAAACCATTTAATATTTATGAGTTTAAATTGTTGTTTTTACTTATTGAGATACAAAATTACTAAAATAACTTTTTTCTTTTTTTCATTTTTTTTTTCCTGAATTTTCACTGTGTTTCACTGTCCTGAAACACAGAGCTTAGAACCTGGGGAGGGGAGACTAATTTGTTTATAAAAAAAATGTGCTTAATAGCAGATTGACTTGGCATCCAATTCTCAGTTTTAACTTGCTCCTGAGCTTTTAAGCGTATCCAAACGTACATAAAGATGTGTAAGTATTTTTGATAGCAACTTACTACAGATATGAATGCAAGATACACCTTATAGTGTATCAGGCATGCATCAGAAAATTGCGATAGTGGTATTAAATTTTCATATTTGATACATTTAAGAAAATTTTTGTTCATTCCAGTGTGTAATTTTTTCAAATTTTTGCCTTAATACTAGGTTATGAATTGGTTTTGTAAGCCATATTATTATGATCATGTAGGATACTGTGGCACAAAGGAGTTTTTGATGAGGGTGGTAGCTGACCAGCTGATAAGTTCTGATTGAATCTACATTTGTCAAACTTTCGGGGAAAATAAGTTGAAAAGAATGAAGAAATAGAAAAAAAGCAATATTTCCATAGCTGATCCATACCTTTAATGGTTTTTTTAAGCACAAACTGGTTAAATGAAGAAAACTAGGAAATAGAAATGGAAATATTCCAAGCCTCTTAAACCTCTTTAAAAGTATAGCTATCCAATTAAAACACTGTTGCATTCAAGAGGTGTGCTAATTCTGCTACCCAGAGGTTTTGTCTGTACATCAATTTGTGGACACTGATACAGATTACTTTGGCTAAGCTCAGTTTTGTGTTCATGTGCATCTTATGTTGGTCTATATATTGCATTCAGGGGTTGATGATTCACCTCTTTTTAATAAGAATGAAATTTATAGTTGTAAACTTTGTATTACATGGCAGAATAATCACAGACCTGAAATCTTAAACAGTTTGTGCGTAAGAGTAGTGACTATAACATTTTAAAGTTTATTTTCCACAGCTGAATCACTTATCTCATGCACTTATAATTATTTTTGTCTTTCTATTTTGCTTCTCATCATTATGTAGAACTGTCATTTTGTTTAGTAGGAGTAATTGACAAAGTACAGCTGTTAAATTGCTTCATAACAGGAGGACAATATTGGAAATATGGTTGTATGTAAGGGCAAAAGAAGCAGTGTAAAGTCTTCTCAATCCATCTACTGAAAAGCTGTAATTCATATGCTAGTTCAAGCTGGAAAATGTTAGTATGGCCAAACACCTTTCCCATAGGAGAAGAGAAAGCTAGAGTGGCTGATTGTAGCCATTTTGTCTTGAATCTGGAGAAAATATTTATTGGCAAAACCCAGAGGCCATAGAAATGAATTGTCTTGTGGTTTGCTGTGTTGGATGCCTCCCTGGTTGCCTCTGGAGGAGAGGCAACTCTGAGATCAGAACACAAGTTCCATACTTGCAGTCAGCTCTTGAATCAGTCTTCTACATAAAGCTTTATATTACAGAAAAATGCTGAGCACTCCCAGCTATTTATCTGCCTTGAAGGATTTTTTTTGGAGACAAACTTCAACATAAGCCTCCAGCTTACTGCAGAAGTGGTACATGCATCTGAACAATGGGTTTTGTGGTCCATCATAGAGCTGCTGCTGAATTTCTGCTGCCGAATTTCTCTGTGTGTGTGTGTCCTTGTGCTATGGTTATTTTTTAGCCCCTGTGCTTGCTGAAGGAAAATCTTCTGTTGCAGACTCTGCAGAGTGAAGGAGACAGACAGACATTTGAACAATGGACTGGCATGACTTTTCCACTGCAGTGAGATGAGCGCTCCCACACTGCTGACTTAAGATTTTGGAGAGTATCTGACTCACCTCAATCCTACAAATGACTCAGGCAGCCAGCTGGACTCCCAGCTGTGATCAGGGAAATATTTTTTCCATCTAGCATATTCCACCACTGCAGCCTCCCTCACTGCCACAACCTTGCCACACAAACCCAATACACCTTTCTGTGGGAAAAATGAGTCCTTAATGCCATTTACCATAACTTAGTGAACAGAACAATTAGTGCTTTGCTAGGATATTTTAGAGTTATGTACAAAAAGAATGTTCTAGTTGTCTGGTTTAGGTTTTCAAAAATGTTAAAATTTTATATAAAAGATCAGGTATGAATTTGTTAAGATTTACATTCCTGCTTTGTTTATGTCTAAAATATTACATGGATTTAATCACAGTAAGTCATAACAGGCTTTTCTGCTGCTGGTTACCTTAGATCATTTAGTTATATTTTCTACAGAATGCAAATTTGTGAGGTGTTTTGAGAGTTTTCATCATTAGAAGAATAGCAGAAGCTGAAGTCTGTCTCTTAACGTATGTTTTCACAAAATACAGCTTTTACTTGACAGCGTTTAAGTGAAGTACAGTAATTATGACATTAAGTGATGAGATAATATTTCTGTGTTTTCATTAATAATGCAAATAAACATTTTTTTTCCTTAAGGCAAATGTTCAAATAATTCTTAAGAACAAAAAATTGTTTTGTTGATTGAACTAAATGTGCATCCAAACAGTGATTGTGTTTATAAAAAGACAGTGGCTGGGGATTTTTAATTCTCTTTTTCTAATGTAGCATCTCTATGGGATGTGCTCCCATCCTATGCATAGAGTTTGCACACACAGAGATTAATTGTTCCTTCCATTAGACTTCTGGAGCATCCAGAAGTTAACTTTGAGCATCCTCCTTTCATTTTTGAACTCTGGCACAAAAGCTTGTTTCACATTCAGTTTAAATCCTCTTCTAATACTCTTTATGAATTCTTGGTATTAGTTTATCCTTTCATTTTAAACTTCTATCCTGAGATTTTTCCTCTGATCTGCTGGTGTTTTTTTCCCCTTGAAACAAGAATGTATTTAATGATCTCGTGTAAATGTGACTTTTCCTATTTGCCTGAATGTGGTTTTTGTTTTGTTTTGTTTTTTAATTTTCAGATGGGCTTCCTTCATAAATAAATAAATAAAAAGCCTTTACTTTATGAGGGAAATAACACATTGCATCTAAATAACTTATCTTTCTGATAACTAAGCCCTGAGCCAGAAACTGACAATAGCATCTTCCAAGTAGTTGCTTCCTAAATTCAGTGTGTTGTTTTGTCAACAATTACTCACAGTGCAAGTTCTGAATTACTCCAGTAGCACCTGCATTGCCTCCATGAAAAGCCAGACTTGAAAGTTTGCTGGGGCACAACCACAAGGTGCAAGACTGTGTGTTCTCCTTGTGCAACTTTCTGCCAAGTTCTGAAGCCTGAATCAGGCCCAAATAAATGTTTTTGCTGTGGGAAATGGTGCCTTTGCAGGTTTGATAGATGCTCATAGCTCAGGGTTAGACTGAGATGCCATTGTTGCACCTTGTAGGCTGCCACAGTTAATGTGAAGTTCTTTATCACCAAAACAAGTTTGTTCTGTAATTATTAGCTGTGATTCTGGAGAACAGGATTTTAAAATCTTGCTGTAAACTTTTGCACACATACAGTGGGTTTTAGGCCTTTCATTGTCTTTTGGGAGTTCACTGCCATCCTTGTCTGTGAAGGTAGTGTGCGTTTTAGCTGGAAGGGAAAAAGGGACTTGAGCTCTCATCATTGTTTCACCTTTTGTTCCTGTTTTCCATAAAGGCAAGGTAGCTGATGTAGTATTTCTGAAATCCTTTTCCAAGGTGACATCCAACATTCAGTTATTTTAGGAAAGTCAATGTGCCTTGCTTTTCTCCTTAAACCTCCTGGTTTCCTTTACAGATACTTACTTTGTATCCTGCCTGCATTTTACCTTCTGTATGTTAGGGAACCCTAAAGAGCAGTCCCTGAAGATCTTCTATCTGGTGATGAAGAGTTCAGGCAAGTTAGCAGATACCTCAGGCTCTCAGGTAGATGAGAGGAATGTTACAAATAGGATTCATCTGCTGCTTCTTTAATAGCTCCTTCAGTTAAGCCTCATACAACTGTGCTCTGCATCATACCTTTGTATTTTTTATATGTGAAGTGGACATTTGAAACCACTTACATGTTTGCTAAGTGCCACCATGCCTAGCAAAAAGCTGCATTTTCCATAGCTCTCCTTCAGTCTTGGTTCATTTAGAGACACAATGTGCCTTTCTTCACCTTTTCCTTACTCTTGGATTATTTGCAGTGACTTCAGGAGTCCATCTGAAGAAGAGAGATTATTTACTTGCCTGTAACAGATTTTACTTTGTGATATGCTATAAATTCCCACCCACATGGAATAAGCATTTTCAGAATGCTGTTACATAAATGGTAGTTTTGCATCAGTTGCTCAATATCCACTCCACAATAAATGAGTTTAAGTTGTTGGAGATACAGCCTGTTTCATCCTTAATGATCCTAATTTGCACTTCCTTCAGACCTCTTTTTATACCGTGCCTTCTGTTTTTCTCAAGGTTGAAAACCCAGTGTCTGTGTTAGGCCCAACATGTTATACCCAGACATTGGATTTCAGCTTGGGAATTTAGTTTTTGCACCAACCTTGTGGATCTTGCTGCCTAAGAATTCTTCATATTTCGTGCTGGTATTGCAGAGCCAAAAGGGCACTGTTGTGCCTGGCAGGCATTTGAGAGGCTTTCCAGATTCTTTGGTGCTCAAAGGCTACTGTGGAACATAGTGTGATTTGATAAAATTGATTTCAGTGATATGGTCTGAATGCACACATTGCTGTTTCCACTGAATTGATTAGATTCCATTCTTGTATTCTACTCCCTCTGTATCATACTTTGGGTATTTTATGAAATTATTCATTACATTTAAGTAGGCTTTAACAGAAGGAGTTCATGGTAACTATTAAATTCAAGCTTACATTCAGCTTGCAAAATTGAATAGTTATAACCACCTTATTCCATTCATTTGAGACATTTTTCTGTTTTCTCTGTATAGATTTGATTTAATTTCACAGTTTTAACCTGCTTCAGAAATTTGTTGGCTTTTGGGGAGGTCTTTTCCCCTGCAAATTGTAGTATGATTCTCTGATTAGAATGTTGGGAACCTCAGGAGAAGCTTTTTTCTTTTTTTTTTCATCTCTCTCCGTCTCGCTTATCAAAATACTCTTTGTTTTTATACTTATCTCTTTAGACAAAAGTTTTCAATTTTTTCCTTTATCAGAACTATTAGATTTAATATTCCTGTTTGAGTACATCGCTGATGTCCTTTCATAATGATGCTTTTGGAGGTTTTCACTTCTCTTCCATCTCCTTCTTAAGTATTGCTTTTTTTGCTTTTACCAACTCTTTGGTGACTTCCTGTCCCAGTCTGGGGTTCCTCCTTTGCCCCGAGATCACCCCAGAGGGACACGAAGGTGGTTCAAAACCTGGTTTTCTCTGAAGCCGCCGAAGAGAGATTGCTGGAGACGGTTTTCTCTTGTTCCAGGGATTGTTTATTGTTTCTTATCTCAGGCACCTTTTGCCTGGCCAGCAGGGTCTGCTCAGCCTGGCATCCATGGTGGAATCTACCTGGTGAAGGCAGGGCTTATCTTATATAGTTAGTACTACGTATTACATGTTTACAAAATTTTACCAATACAATACAATTGTATTAAATGGTCCAGCCCTGACCCCATCCAATCCAAGAGTGCCAACGTGTCACCCAACATGGATGACATGGAGAAGAAGGAGGAAAAGGTGTCCACCCCCCAAATTCTCCATCTTGGCCACGTGTCCCTTATCATAAACATTCAAGAAAACCTATTTATCTACGTTCTAACATTCTAATTTACACTCTACTCATCATTATTTTCTGTGTCTCTTCTCTCAACGTGGGCAGATTCTCCCAAGGAGCCAAATCCAGCCCCTGCAGCTCCTGGGCAGCACTCGGGGGTCTCTGAGGGGTCTGCCAGGGGGGTTTTTGCACCCCCAAAGGAGCCAGGGAAAAACCTTGGACTCCCACAACTTCCTGAAGTTTATAATTTTCTTTGCTACAAGACTGATACTAGTTCTTTAACACTTGTCCTGCTTCATCCTGATTCTTATTTCATTTTCAATAGTAACTGTCCTGCCTAATTTATTAATTGTGGGATCCCCAAAGACTCTTTCTGGGTTTTGGGACTTCATGTGCCATGCCTTTGTCTTACCATGTCAAGATAGAAGAAATTCTGTTTTCCTTAAACTTTAGATATTACTCCTGTGCTTTGAATCAGGTTGCTAAACCCAGTTGGTACTGATCCTGTCTCTTACCTAATTACATATATTTATATGTGAGAAAGAAGTTACTCATCTCAGTTACATCTTTATTCATCTTCTATGCTATTAAATTTTCCTGAAACCTTATCCCAAAATGCAATTTTCATACATTACTTATCCAGTGTTAATGGTTCAATGATGCCAAAGAGCTTTAGTTGCCATAATTAGAATGCTGTCATATCTTTGAATTCTTCATAAAACATACATTTAATTTTGTCTTTGATGATTCTTCAGTGATAACAGCAGGTTTTAGATTTTGTGCTAATTCTCTTTTAACTTTCAGTCACTCAGTTCAATCAGGTCAAATCAGGTAACCACTTACAATATCAAGTTGCCTTAATTATTTCTCCATGGTATGAGTGTGTTAACTTTGAAAGCTTCATTTTCTGGCTATTTTACTTTTTTATAATGTAGAAACACATTTACACAGTGTGTGCTCCTCAGCATAGCAGAGGACATCTGACACAGGCAAGACCAAAATATTTAAGGTGAATACCTTCCAGCCTTTTATTTGACTAGTTGGAGTTTCATTATCTTTTCAAACCCCTGGATTTTATTTGGACTTCATTAATAGCTTTGCTATTATTATTTACTGATACCTCTTGTCATATTGACATGTATTATTCATTTTATGTTTGAAGTTCTTTTAAATTTCCCACTTAGTAACCCAGGCTTCAGGCAGGAAAGCTACTGTTTGAATGGCTTAAGATTTGTGACTCAGAGTCCTCAAAAAAAAAAAAAAAATAAGGCACCTGGAACACTCCTTTATTTTATTTAAAGCTTTTGACTGTGATAATATACACTAATAATGATATGGTAAGCTATCCTAATTGTCATTATTAAGGTATCTGCAACTTGGTGACATACTGAAAGTGAAGTAGTTCTCTGAACTGAACAGAGAGAAATGGTTAAGAGCTTCCCTGAGGCAACAGTATCCATTGATTTTGTATTGTTTTAACTTTGTCATTGACAAGCTACAGTCTACATTTAAAATACCATCTTTTCCTGATTTTGCTTCTGATGTCTCCTATGTGTTGCTTGGTATGCATGTATGAATCTGAATGTCCTTCAAAACTTTGGAAGGAAGGCATGCGTTAATTACTTCCATTGACCCCAGTATTCTAAGCTGATTCTGTCTTTTACAAAGAAATGTTCTTAAATTACTGGCAGTTCTAGACAAAGGAAGCTGCTTCCAAAACATTACAAACATGAAGTGTGTAAGAACCTGGCTGGTTGAGGCCATCCTTCTGAGGTTAACTAGGGTATTTTAGAGCTGTTTTCCTGGTGGTTTTGGTTTTTCTGCCCTTTCTCCACTTGGAAGAGAAGGCCCAGTATTTTGCTTTAAATGATACCTTATTAACTGATAGATAATTAATTTTTATGGACCAATCCTGTATAATCTCTTGTATTCTGAACTCACCTGCTGTTTGGGCATACCTGAGAACAAAACAGAGACTTCTCACAGCCATTCTGCTACCTTCCAGTTAGCCAAGTGAACTGTTCTTGCTCATAAAGATGGATATTATATCTGGTGTGATTTCTTTAAATTCAGATTGTTATCAGAGCATGTCATGAGTGGAATGAGACAGTGATCTGCAGACAGTGTTTGTTGTTTACTATCACTCCAGTGATGCCCATTACCTTAAGACTCATGCCCCGTTCTTTCTGAAGATTGTTTCAATTATATTTTTACATGAATGAATGAATGATTCTTTATGCATGCCCTTTGAAATATTTACTTCATAATTTCTTTAAATTTATTCTTGCAAGGTAAATCCTCTGTTTCCCAGTGATCCGAGTTATATTGCATTATGCTGATTGAAGTATGATTATATTGAAATATAATTAACTTCATCTTATCATACTTTAATTAGTAAAGCACACTGGATTTCTTTGAAGTTAAGCTCATGGGTTTTGGCTTAATAAGGAAATAGCATTGCTTGTATGTCTGAAGTGTTACCTCTGAAAATACAATTCTGAAGCTATATAGGTGGTGTGTTCTGAGTACATCCCAATCCTCGTGTCACACTTAGGTCTGAAGTGTCAAGACCATATAGTCGCATTTGCCAGTGGGTCATGAAATAAAAATGAAAAAATTCAAAGTTACACAATAGCAGCTTTTGATCTTTGTGGAGTTGGGAGGATGTTATTGGATTTTGAGCCAAATACTATACTTAAATCTGAGAAATTTATTATTATTATTCAAATTTGCTTTTTGCACTCCTGGTAGGAGTAGTAGTTCTCTGTGCAACCATTTTCCTGTACGTACATTGCTCTTTAAGGGAAAAAAGTTTTAGAGTGGTGACAGTAAAAGGTTTTGACCTACCAGATACTTGATACATGAGACACACTGGCTCTGAAAAGTTCACATTTAAGAATGTATAGGAATGTACATCAAAAATTGTCTGGTGTAAAACTGCAGCATTGTTTACTTAGAGTACATGAACTGTGATTTAACTGCCTCTGGCAAACATTTAGGAAAAGTGCTTATGGCTGCTAAAGCTTTGTCCCAGACAACCTGCCTGCTGCTCTGTTAAAACTGTGACTCTCAGGTTTAATTGTAACAACACCTTCTGTAAGTACTGTGTTGATAAAGATGTAGCAAATAAGCTGCTGTGTTTTGGGTGATTAGCTGGTGTGGTAAAAGTTGTGTTTCATTAGGTACTTTGAAAATGGTGTTTCCTTCATTGTGTTGATCCTTCCATGTTGATGTTTGCAACTGGAAAACTTTTTGTGTGATGATTTCTCACAAAGTTATAAGAGAAAAAGATCCAGTCAATTTGTTTGTATAGGTTGTAATGTGAAAGAATTGTGTCTCTTTTAAATCTATCAGCTTTTTAGGGGAACTCTTTCAAGCTGTGCATTTGTTTTCAAAACCTTTGTTTTAACGTATGATTTGCCATTCTCTACTTCTTCTCTGTGCTGCAGAAGTTATTAATATAAATTATCTTGAACAAACACCTTGGGAATGAAACATCTGTCCCATTGGCAATTTTATTTCCTCATTCATTTTTCTTGATCAATTCTTGGTTCTGCTTCAGACAGAAATCTTACATTCTCTGTTAAAGTCTTTCAACTTGTCATACCACTACTCCTCCTTTGACAACATCTTCTGTTCCCCTTTACCACTACATTGCTTTCTTTGGCCTGTCTTTGAAATGTGCCTGGCCTTCTTTTTGTTTTCACTTCTAGCTTATTTCTTTTCTAAGTTATTTCTCTTGTCCCTTATGTTGTGTAAGGTCCATTACTTTTTGCTGTCTGTTTACTAGAAAATAAATTAACCCAAACCTGAAAGAAAAAATATTAAAAGCAGATAATTTATCTAAATTCTGGAACTATTTTAAGGAGATTTTTATCTTGTTGTGCCTGTGTTGTTATATGCTGTCAACACCCCTCTCAAAAAGGATAGGCTACACTGTGCAATATAATGTTACTGTAAAGACTAACAGAGATTATCAGAGGTATAGCAGATCTTCACACAAGGGAAATTAAGTACTCTTCAGTCTGGAAAAATGCTAATTGTGAGGAGCAAGTAGAGAAGTCAGTAAAATCATGAAGACTACTGGAAACGTGAAGGAGTTGTTACTGGTCTCCCCCAGCATAACAGTTAGAGGGCATCAAATGGAATTAGCAAATGGAAGGCTCACCAGAGATTTCTTTTTTTTTTTTTTCTTTCAAGTGGTTTTGATATGGAGGCATTTAGATTCAAGGAGAGACTTGTTGACAGGTTAATGGAGAAGAAATCCATCAAAAGCTACTGGTTACAGAAACATCTTTCTAAAAAACTCAGTTGGAAGGACAAAGGGATTCTGAGAGGGCTCAGCATCTGAAATGCTTCCCCAGGATACTCCTGATGCCTATTGCTAGGAGCAGATTGCTGGCTTAGATGGACCTCTGGAGCACTATGTCTTCTTTTCAAGGTCCCTGGAACATCGCAGGACTCTAGATTATAGATGGGTGAAAAGACACATTCAGAAATATTTCTTTTTCTTTTTTATTTTTTTTAATTAGCATTTGTTAATGGAGCCCTGCTTGCAATTTTTTCATTTGGTTTCATCATGCCAAAAAGGCATGCTAATCATTTTGTTTTATATGCCTGATTTCTGTGTCAGAGTGAAGAGCTAAATGACTGTCACTGAAACAGATGTGGATGGGTCCTCAGAGCCCAAGACATTTAGTGTTGATGATAAGCATTGTGTCAAACTGAGAAAAAGTATATCATATTCTCTGCTGCTCATGGCTGAGATCCTATTATTTCTGACCATGCCTGACAGCTCTAATGTTAAACAGTGATGGGTCATGGAAAATTAGTGTAATTTCAATGGCTGCTTTAGTGCAGCAAACATTAAGTCAGTTCCCAAGAACAGTTCCCTGGTGCAACCCTTAATAAATTCAAACTTTATTTTTAGGGATGACCTTTAGTAACGTGAGCCTTGATCCATTGAGATGCTGTTCACTTTTGATGCATCTCCAAATCCCTTTTTTATGCATTTTAAATCAACACACGCTTATTCTGAATTTATGTGTGTGGATAGACGGAGAGATGTAATTTAAACACATCTGTTCAAATATGCATTTCAGATCAACTTGGTGCCGGTTCTCATAATACGGCTGAGTTTTTGACGGGTATTATATCCCTAAAGTACACAGCAGATGGTATTTATTAGAGATTGAATGGAAATGAAGTTTAAGGATGTTGAGCTTTTTGTCTTAAGTCGCTCATTTTTTAATCATAAAACAATAATGATCTGAAGTTATAAATCCGTAATGAAGTTCTATAAAATGTTTCTTGTTTATGAGGAGAGTAGAACACCTTATAGTTGAATAAAGTTGATCTAAGCCTTGACTGTTTGGTTTGGAGTTTTTGGGGTTTGTTTGGGGGGGTTTTGTTTTGGTTTTTTTTAAAGAAAAATTTATAATGAGAAGTATTATAATGCTTCTCCTAAACTGCTTGGGCTCCAGCTAGTAGGAACTCTGGTAACCTTCACAATAATTGTTTGAAGAGAGTAAAACCATGTGTACTCTTTCATCCTGAGGCAGTGAGCCACACTAATTACGAGATACACTTTTTATCTAGGTCACTATTCCCTGGTAACAAGGACAGCCCAGTCCCTACTTGCACAGAGTCATCCACACCTACACCTTCTCATGCTGGGTTCTGGAAATCAGGTCTACTCGCTGCCTCCAGGTGTCATTCAGCCCAGTTTCTGAAAGAACTCTTCTGGGGGCAGGAGGTGGGCTGGGAAAAGAACAGTCATTAAAAAGTACCTGTTCTCACTCTCAGTTAAACTCTGAGAAGTGTTGGATTATGCTTCTTGATCACAGATACTATTCTACAGCCTGTTTCACGTGACTTACATCAAAGCCACTAATGACTCCAAGTTCAAACCCAACATATTAAGCTGCACTTGCAAATCCATTGGACAGTGCTGAAGATCACAAGGCTCAGATGTAATGTGTTCCCTGTGGGAATCACCACCAAGAGACACCTTGATTGCTCTCTAAGGTGTGGAATGCAAAAAGCAGGATACATCCCCTGACTCTCTAGCTGTCAGGCTGGACTTACTGTGTAGTTTCTGCTACCTTTGAAATTTGAAGTGTTTCAGTATGAACCACCTCCAAATTAACTGGTAGAATTTAATGGCCTTGCCAGCTATTCTCCCAGGGGTGTATACCTTCCTTTGGAGAAATTTGCAAGAATTCTCTGAAAACATACTCTGAGGGTTTCTCTGTGGTCCTTTCTGGATTTCATTTGTCTGTTTTATTATTTTTTATCAAAGCAAACATATAAACAAAATGGCATTACAATTTCTTTTTCTGGTTTGTTGTGTCTTGGACATCAATTTCAGAGAGATATGATCCAAACTGTGAAATACAAACTTTAAAAAAAGTATTGAAATTATGTTTTTTATGCACATAAACAAAATCTTACTTACTAAACGTCTGATATTATGCATCTGAATAGTTGAGTAAAAGTAAGTGAGTTGACTTGATTGAAGCCATTAAATACTTTTACACACAGTATTGACATAGTTACTTTTAACCTTGCTTTAATTCAGCCCAACTGAGGTGAAGGAGAACTGATTGGTGAGACACCCTGGAGTTGTGTTACACAGTAATAGAGAACATTTTGAAATATTTGAAATAAGATAATTTCTTATTATCTATATAATTTCTATATAAATTTTCTAAAATATTAATGTTCTTGATATATATAGCTGCATTTTAATAAGGTGTCTTACCAAAGTATAGTTTATATCTGGCCATAAGGCTCAGTATGTTATCATTTAAGAGACTTTACACACAAGTGTTTATGACATGCCTACTGTCATTTAACCAAGGTACTTACCAAGGTACCAGTTTTACTCCATGAGTAAATCAGTTCAGCAGTTGATATGAGGGTTCAAAAGAATTTGTTTTTCTGACACAAGTTTCTGAACTCACACTCACACTCCTGATCTACTTTTAAACACATATGGAAAAGATTACTAAGAAAAACATTTTCAGTGGATATCCATTTATTAGATGCTTGTTCATCCATTGTGTAATTTAGGGTAAATCACAAATGGGAAAGGATGGAGAGCCTCCTGCTTCAGAAATTATGTTCAAGTTTAGTCCCCCAACTGCAGACACTTAACTTAGGAGTATATTGTCCTGTGCTGCATTCATAGTCCCTGGGGAGAGAGGGAGAAGTGCTGGAGGATTTCAGAACAGAAACAGACTGAATTCCTTTCTCACAGTGTGGGGATTTTTCCATGGCTTAATCCTCAGGTTAATCTCCATATAGGCAAGAGAGAAAGAAGTGGGGTGAAGTTTCCTGTTGGTCCTAGGCAGTGCTCCCAGCTGAGCACTCTGTCTCTCTGTGCTGGCTGCAGTTGGTGTGACTCCTCAGTGAGTGATTTAAGCTGAAGTCAGAAATCCCACAAAACTAGGCCTCATGGAGAAAAGAGAAAGGGAGGGGGTGAGAAGGGCTTCTGGAAGACTGTGTGTGGTCAAGGGGAAGATGAAAACACATCCTTCAGCTCCAACTCAAAATGGCATATTGAGATACCTGTTAGGCTCTGTAAATACACTTGAAAGATCAACTCAGATATCTTCAAATTATTTCTTCCATTAACCCCATTTCATGTTCTCTAAATGGGCTTGTACTGTAGAAGCATTCTAAAATATAAAATAATTTGTGATGCTGAAATAACATTTCAGAGTAGACTGGTTTTGTTTTCATAAAAATTCCGGTTTTTTTCCTAACATTTTTTTCAATGCACATTTCTAATTTATGAATCAAGAAGTTGCTATATCATCACATTTTTTTGTTTTGACTTTAATTACTATAGAATTCTCCTACCCTTCTGTAAGACTATATAGTGTTTTCTTTTTATTCATATTGCTATTTATTCTAGTCCAGTATTTTGTTAGACTGTAAGGAGTGGACGTAGCTCGTCTTGCTTAAGAGCAAGCTGGTGGCTTTAAGTAATTTCTGGATTTAAGTGTTAATTGCTGAAATGGAAGTGAGAAGAATATGTGATCATCTAAAAGAATTTCAAGTGGTCATGTGAGTAGCTGAAGGTGATAATTTTAGCTTCTTTACATAACTTCTTCCTTGAGTGTGGATTTGGTTTGCAATGGCTATTGCTAAAGGAAGTGTTTTCTGTAGCTGAAACCACATTAAATGGTCCATGTAACAAGAGAATCCTAGAAAGTTTCACGATTTTGCTTCTGCTTTTCTTAGAAATATTGCTCTGTGAAAATGAGGGTGGGATGGGGGCTTGGTTTTACTGGGGTTTTTTTGGCAGCTTTTATCACATTTATCTCTTTTCTAAGTCACTTGTCTGTGACTTGACTTCTAGGCATCAGTCAATTCCTTGGGTCAGACTTTTTTCTGTGACCCCAGAGGCTGAACCTCTGAGGTTCCTCTTTAGGCAGAGGGTAAGATGTTGCTTTTCTTCTGTATTCTTTCAAACACATCTTGTTCTTCCTTTCTGTGAGGTTTGGATACCTGTGCATGAGTGTGTTAGTCCTTACAGCACCACACTAAAACAAATGAGTCTTCACTGTAAGATGAAGCAGTTGCTTCTTTTTGGATGGTCAGAATTGCCCAGGATACTGGGGATTACATTGCTGGTGTAGTTCAGAATGGCAAAACATCATTCTGCTTAAGTAGGTAGAAGGGATTTATATATGTAGAGGGACATAGGGGAGAGAATACTCAGGAACCCTAAATATGTTAGGCTGTTTTATTTATACATGGCATTAACTTTTCCTCTGATTCATCATTTTTTGAAATTCTGCAGTTTTATTGTGAAACATCCCAATTTAGAGTCAGCATGCTGCCGAGCTTCTCTCCTACACCCTAAAAACATTTTTGGAAACTGAATAGTTAGCCTAACTGTAAACGTGTTTGTGTAGTTTTTTTGTAGGGGATGCTCAGTAGTTTTTTCTTTATTTGCTTCACAATAGATAGGCAGCATTTGGTGTAAAAAAAAAATAATATTGGCTGATGCACAAGAACTTGTTTTTACATGATTTTTGGATCATATTTCATAGATGGAGCAATTCTTAAACATCATCTGAATCTAACTAATAAAGAATTTTGTGCTGTTTTCTTTCAGGCTGTCAGAGAAAAGGTCACTTTAATTTTCAAGTGTGTATATGTTTTATATTTTTCCATAATTATATCTTTTCCCCTCTTTTTTTTTCATTAAGGAATTATGTTTCACATGTGGAACTAATCGTACATATTTTTGTTCATCACTGCTTTGAGAAGTCTTTAAGAGCTTGATTTTTGTCATTTTGGATTTTATTTTGAGTGAAATCTCCTGCTTTTTTCCCCTTTTAAACTGCTTGTTAAACAATACAATCAGCAGTGATATAAAAATGCACTATGCAATGTCATATTTTAGGCAGTTACACTGGATTGAACTGTAATTAATTGCTGTTGCTGAATACACCATGGTCCTTATTCTCTTTTTGTACCCAGGCTTTTCTTTGTGTGTAATAATTCCATCCAGGAAGAAATCTAATTACTAAGATAATTAACACCTTATCAGCAAATGGAGTTCAGACATTTGTAGAGTTTATGAATTTTTAAAATATGTAATTTCCTTTTAACTGAATGACAACTGGTGTTATGGAGAAAAAGAGCATATTTTATTGTATCTAGCTTGATTGGACCTTATAATTCATGTTGCTATAGAAACAACCAGGCCTTTATAAAGGATGGTATTACTACTACCATTGGTAATAAATGCTTTGACTGTTGCCAATAGTGTCATTAAAATGGATAAAATAACTTCATTATAATGATTTTGTCAAATGTAATGAATGTTCTGTTCATGTTCTGAGAAATGGCAGCTGATGTTACCTGGCATTGGTTTATAAAGTAATGTACTCTTTCTTCCATGAGCTTACTGCTGCACAAGATATTTGTGGTATGAACAAAAAATCATGTTGCAGGATATGGTGCTGCTCTCTTCACTCGGTCCTTTAAGATAAGGAATTTTATTATTGTTACTTGATATCTTGATGTTTGTCAGTTTTAAGAAGACAGTAGTAACTGAGGCTATTGAGCAGACAGCTCTGGGAATTTCTGCTCTTCTGCACAGTATCCAGGTTGTATTTCCCACTTAGGGCTGTTGGATCAAGTCCTTGGAAATATTCAGTTTTATGCTGGTTTTGATTTGTCATTCAAATGCCATCTTTTAACCTTCTCAGATGACAGAGTCTGAATCCATGAACTCAAAAATGAATTGATATAATTTGGTTTCTTTGGTGGTGATTTTTCCTAAGGAAAGGTGGAAGAAAATTCTTATCTGATAAATTCCTATGCCACTGCCTATATATCCAGACACATGTTAAAAGGAGAGTAAGGCATTCACTTTAATATAAGCTCATTGCCAACACTTGAAGAAAAGAACAAATTTAGGGAAAAAAATCACAAAATGTATTTACTGCCATATACAACTTGTCTGAAGGCTATTGTGGTAGAATATTGTGGAATATAAGCTATGGTCTAATATTGCACTAATCAAATTAGTAAGAACAGTATTCTCTGCTTCTCTTTTTCAGGGTGTTTTGCCAACAGGTTTTCCTTTTCCAGTAGAACTCATTGTTTCAGGAAGTTTTTCTTTCAGTTATTCAAAATCAAGTTTCTTCACTCACTACAACCCAGCTTTTTTTTTTCCTGTGGTGATGTAATGTCTAATAAGAAATTATATTTTTTTCTTTGGCTGTTTGAATGCTTTATAAATGTAATTTGGATTACATGCACTAACGTTCACAGTTCTGCAGTCTTAACCAGATGAGAGGAAGAGAAACCTTCCATCCATTTCTTTAGGTTAGAGACAGTCTTGGAGACCCCTCCTTAACCTCAAGTGTGAACTTTGCTTCTA
Organism: Erithacus rubecula; assembly: GCF_903797595.1. Taxonomy (NCBI): domain Eukaryota; kingdom Metazoa; phylum Chordata; class Aves; order Passeriformes; family Muscicapidae; genus Erithacus; species Erithacus rubecula. The sequence continues at coordinate 59,366,491 of NC_136689.1, read as the reverse complement.
ACAGTTGTCTTTATGCCATTCACCCCTAAAACAATCTCTCTCAGCTGTTCTCTTGCCTCTAGCCTAAATAAGAGCTGTAGAATTATTTAGATTGCAAGGGACCTCTGGAAGGCATCTCATCTATTCCTTCTACTTGAAACAGGGTCAGTTCCAAGTTAGATACCACCAATATTTGTACAGAGTTCTTACTTTTCTCCATAAGTCATATTTTCTCAAGTTTATCATTGCTATTGGCAGTGTGCAAACACTGTGGAAACAGTCTCATCTGTGTCAGGAGGGAGCACTGAGCACAATGTGTTTCTGCCTCTCTCCAGAGGATGCTTATCATTATTCCCGCTGTACACAAAGCTCAGTCTGGGTGCAAGCCTTGATGGCTGCTCCAGTATCTGCTGGGAAAGCATCCTTGGCATGTTCCCACCATGTCCAAGACAGTGACAGTGGCAGAATTTCAACTGAAGCCCCCTAACTTCACTTTCTTCTTTGCATTATTCTGTGTCTGTGGGCTGCCTCTGTCAGCTGTGCTGCCTTAAGCTCATGTGTGTAAGGGTTCTGCATGCTCGGTCCAAGGGGAGCAGTTAGGGACTGTTGACTTTGCTTAAAAAACAGGAGAACTCACTGCTTGTGCATTTGTGAACTTAATTATTTTGTTTTCCTTTTAAAGTAAGGCATAGGCTAATGTTTTAGAATACTGAGTTAAAAATTAACTTGTGTCTAAAGATGTATTTTTGTCTCCTAAGCCAATTTTGTTCAGATTTTGATATGACATGCCAGTCCCCTCTTTCAGATACCCTGTTCTACTTTGATAGCAGCATTGTGAAACATTAAAGAATTTATATTTTCCAGTGACTGAGTCTCAAAAGGTTTACATTTCATGGATTATGCTATCAGAATTCAAGAAATAGCAAGATGTGCTGATTACCTCTGATTTTGATTGAAGGAAGAGTTGATCCAGATGTTTTCACTCTTCTCTGACAATCCTAATCCAGTATTTGCTGCAGTATCTTCTATTACTTGTGCACTCTGCTGAGCACCAGATGCATTTCTCATTACCAGGCAATGGTGTTAAAATCTTTTTTTTCCCCAAGATCTTTGTAGGTCTCAATTTCTGTAGACAAAGTTGAAGGTTATACATTTATGTACACTACTTTTAAGGGAGCAAGACTTCTACATGTCCTCAGTTAAGTGTTTCTTTCTACTTCCTTTACAGAGTGCCTGGAATAACAATTGCTACAGACATCATTTGTGGTTTTCCAGGAGAGACAGAGGAAGATTTTCAAGAAACTATGAAACTTGTAGAATTGTACAGGTTTCCAAGCTTGTTTATTAATCAATTCTACCCACGTCCAGGAACCCCAGCTGCAAAAATGCCTCAAGTCCCAGCTGCAGTGGTAAGATCCATTTTCCGATGCCTTTAATACATAAAGCATGTACACAAAAATGTACATTTTCTGCAGAACTGTGCCACGTTTAAATGAAGGATTTTTTCAGTCCAGTAAAGTAATGATGCTAGCTAGACCACTGAATGTGCTTTCATGTGTAAATGACTGTTCAGATTGTGAGGAAGGGTAATACAGTGATTATACTGAAGATCTTGCCTGCTTTCTATCAAGTTTGGGGTGAATGACTACCAAGAGTAGTTAGCTGATTGATTACACATTGTAATTTTTTTCTATTTTACAACTTCAGTGACTCCAGCATTCTCAAGCTTATTGTGAAGAATTATTCAAAGTATTAATAATGATGACAATCTCTGATTTCTTTGTCAAATATTAAATTTACAGGCCACATCTTCTTGGGATTCTTCTTATGCCCTGCTCATTTACTTCCTTCAGCCTACAGGTTAAAGGCCATTAATGAGATTGCATCTAACCAACCTTCCTTCCTTCCTTCCTTCCTTCCTTCCTTCCTTCCTTCCTTCCTTCCTTCCTTCCTTCCTTCCTTCCTTCCTTCCTTCCTTCCTTCCTTCCTTCCTTCCTTCCTTCCTTCCTTCCTTCCTTCCTTCCTTCCTTCCTTCCTTCCTTCCTTCCTTCCTTCCTTCCTTCCTTCCTTCCTTCCTTCCTTCCTTCCTTCCTTCCTTCCTTCCTTCCTTCCTTCCTTCCTTCCTTCCTTCCTTCCTTCCTTCCTTCCTTCCTTCCTTCCTTCCTTCCTTCCTTCCTTCCTTCCTTCCTTCCTTCCTTCCTTCCTTCCTTCCTTCCTTCCTTCCTTCCTTCCTTCCTTCCTTCCTTCCTTCCTTCCTTCCTTCCTTCCTTCCTTCCTTCCTTCCTTCCTTCCTTCCTTCCTTCCTTCCTTCCTTCCTTCCTTCCTTCCTTCCTTCCTTCCTTCCTTCCTTCCTTCCTTCCTTCCTTCCTTCCTTCCTTCCTTCCTTCCTTCCTTCCTTCCTTCCTTCCTTCCTTCCTTCCTTCCTTCCTTCCTTCCTTCCCTTCCTCCCTTCCTCCCTTCCTCCCTTCCTCCCTTCCTCCCTCCCTCCCTCCTCCCTCCCTCCCTCCCTCCCTCCCTCCCTCCCTCCCTCCCTCCCTCCCTCCCTCCCTCCCTCCCTCCCTCCCTCCCTCCTCCCTCCCTCCCTCCACACTTTCTGACTTCCAACATTCTCATTCATCCTCAATTTCAGCCTGTTTTGAAATAGAAGGTACATGGCTGTTGAGTGTATTTTGCTTTATATAAATAGCTATTTATAAGCAATAATAATAGCAATCATATCAGATGGCATGGTTTGATTTATTTTTAAAAAATTGAATTTGTTGTTTTTGTAAACTCAAAACAGGAAAGTATACAAGATTGATGCCTGTAGTAATTCATCTTATTATTGTATCATTTTTATGGGCATAAATAACATTCATATTTCGTTTCAATGTAAGAATGAAAGTCAACCAGCGATGTAAATCAATTTAAATAAAAACCTATTTCTTTCAATTTATGTATCCTGGTACATCAACACAATGTCAAAACAATATATTGGGACTTGTATCCCCTTGCTTATATGTCTGAAAGCTAAGCAAAGTATCTCTGTTTACTCTCAGTATATACCATGAATTCCATAGGATGTCAGCTGCTGGAGGCATAAAATGAGATTATATCTGGCTTCTTCAGTTTATTGTTTAGTGTAGTACAGCTTGAGCAATGCCTGTTCATTTTTTATAGACTATCTCATAATGGGAATTTGTAAGTTTTCAAATATAAATACCTGCTGTAGAACTAGTCTCCTTAGTGTAAACAACTCACACGGTTGCATTATTTGTCTTAATCTTGAATGCTTTTTAGATACTTTGATAAATGAAAAAAAATTCAGAAATACAATTTTTGGAAGGTAGGAAGTTTAAAAATCAAAACATTGATTTGTGTTTCAGGATGTATTTCTGTGCACAAGTTCTGAAATTTTCATGGGAGGTGCAGAGAGATGAATTTAATTTAACTTCTGTTTAACTGGGTGCTTATGGGAAGGCAATCTGCAAAGAGATAAATTATTAAAAGAACATTAGCTGCTCTGTAGTTAGAAGTATTGCTTGGAAAATGGTAATTGTCTGTTTAACCCAGTTTTACATTCTTTCTTCTTATTTGTAACACTAGTACTTACTGCTTTCAGTGAATTAGAACCTTCAAAGAAGATGGGGCCTCTAATCCAGGGCTGATGAAAATCTGTAATTAATAGATTTTGTTTCTCTTTTTTCTTTTTTTCCCCTGTAGTCCTTCAAAAATCCTGTGTTATGAGATCCTTTGTTCTTTTATCTCTTAGTAGAAATGGAGAACAACTAGTCAAACAGAGCAGGAAGAGCTTCTGCTAATCTCCTATGTTTTATATTCATATTACTTCTAGACAGCAGCTGATGGTCTTCCTGCATTATCAGAAATGGACAGGCATTTAATTTGTCATTCCTTGCTTAGAGTAACTTATGTTTCTCTGCTAGGAGAAGGAAGTAGCACACAGCCATCCACACTATGCACTCTGACCCTTTCATCCTTTAATGAAATATTATCCACGTTAATTAATTAATTTTTCTGAAGACTGAATGTATTTGCTATGTTATTTCAGTTTTTAAATACTTCTGCAATGGACAAATCCATTGCCAGTTGCAAACTGCTCAACTCCTCCTCTTCAGCATCTCTGATTCAAGATGGCTTTGGGGATTCTGCCCAAATATTGCAGCTGCAATAATAACATACTTGTCATGTCACTTCCTTTTAGATTAGCTCTTTTTAGAAGACCTTACCACTTATGCAGGCAATCTATAGAGTATGAATAGTAATATTTAGTACTTTTATATTTTAATGGATCATTTTTTAGATGATCTTAAATATAATTGCCTTTTGGGAGAAAATCCTCATTTGAGCTTATTTTAATAGAAAAAACAATCAGTAGGTCAACATGGAACCATCCCTTCACATAGATAATTTATCACTGAAAGCCTTACAGGCACCAATATTTTGCTAAAAGGGCAGCTGACACTAATCCAGATGGACAGTTCTGCCACCATAAATTCAGAAAAGGCAGCTAAGGCTGCAGGCCTTTCTTATTTCTCCTGGAGAAAAAATGTCCATGGAGAACCAGACATCTGTCTGAATGGTCTCATCATTTCATAACCATCAATTAGATTATGCTTACCATAAATACTCACTCCAATTTAGAGAAAAGTTAAACCTAGGCATATTTTTTTTTAATAGGCAATTATAGTAATGCTGAGTCATTCAATTCATGTGCATAGAAAATGAGCCAAGATGGTGTCCAGAACATAAATGCTATTTAGTTTTTTTCCTTTCCTTTGCCCCCATTTTGTCCACCTTTTGCTAAATGCACTGTTTCAGAGATGAGTCTGGATGCTCCTTATGTCCAGTGGGTAGAAAATTCTCACTCTGAAGTGTGTTAATGATGAAATTCTACTATGTGTATTGTTATTGCTGATATTATTGTTATGTATCTGAATTTGTCCATTTTTTCCTTAGTGTGTTTGCTTGTAAAAGAGATAGTGCTGATAACTGCATAACTCAAATTACAGATTCTAGTTGAACTAATAATAAGCAATGTAAGAGAACATGACTCAGTTGTGTCTGGTAGGGAACTCATATTTAGCTGCATTGCTAAGGATCAGAATAATTCTAAGTGTGAAAGTTACCTTTTTTCTCTAAAATTAAGGACATGTATTACCTTACATTTTTGATAATTTCTCAGGTCTTTATTTTTTTCAAGGCTGCTATTACTCCTGTGAGGACTTGTAGGATTCTTTTTTCTGTCCTCGTGATTTGGTCCATCACAATTTCTGAAACATTAGGGGAGATTATCATCTCAGGATCAACTTGACTTCTGTCACCTGGAAGTTACATGAGGAAATACCCATTTTGAAAACAGGGATCATAACAAGGTAGAATTAGGTTCATCTTTACTGAGAATAGGAGATGGCAGCTCTTTTGAGAGCAGTAATGTGACTGCAGCCTCACAATGACACTGCTATCAGCTGCAGTGTGGATTCTAATTTTTCTGTATATATTTTCAATGGTGTAAGAAATTTGGTTTCAATTATATATTCGCTTTCTCTTTCCTTCTCTCCTTCTTTATATCACCAGATAATTTATGCTGCTTCAAGCTAGAAAATTTTGTCAGTCAACTATTGAACATTTCTTTTAATTCCCCTGAAGTGTCTCATTAATTTTTTCTCTCTGTATTAGTTGTATTAAGCACTATGCTGACTATACTAAGCTGAATAACTAATTTACAAACTTCATAACTGTTCTGATTTTGGTTGGAATAGAGTTAATTTTCTCCCTAGTAGCTGATATAGTGCTGTGTTTCTGATTTAATATGAGAATCATGTTGATACCACTGCATGATATTTCTAGTTGTTGTTAAATAGTGTTTATAGCAAGTCAAGGACTCCTCAGCTTCTCATGCCCTGCCAGCAAGAAGGCTGGAGGGGCACAAGAAGCTGGGAGGCTGCACAGCTGGGACAGTTGCCCTAAGCTGGCCAAAGGGATATTCCATACCGTGTGGCATCATGCTGAGTGTGCAGAGCTGGCCAGAGGCAGCTGCTGCAGCTGCTCAGTCACCCTGAAGAGTCAGAAAACTGTTAGCACACTCACCATTCTTAGGAGAAATAAATATCAGTGATCAAACCTTGTATCCCACTCCATTTAATCAAACCATCACTCTGATCTGTTCCCGTATTTCCCTATTGCAGGAGCAGTACATAGTGCACTAAGAGGTTTTTATATATACATATAAGGATAGCATAATAAAATATACAAGTTGCATTTTATCATCTCTGTGGGAGCAGAATTTTTGAGGCCTTTATTCTATAATGGCTACTTATTTTTCTTAGACTGCTTTACTTTTACTTCTCTCTAGGAGGTCTCCAAGAAGTTTCATGATGCCCTTTCATAACTGAGAGGCTGCAGATCCACCATGTCTCTCTTTGATTAGAATTCTGCAAGGCACTAGAAACAAGCATTCTTGAGTGCCAGTAGATACAGTGTGATGTTTAATTCCTCCTTTGCTGGATGGATGGATATAGGTTTTGTAGTTCTGAATCTCTACATGTTCTCTACATGACAGAACCAATGGCACTGTTAAGCACTTGAAGGTTGAGAGAGTGCAGCTTTGTGTGGCCTTGATTAGTTTATGTCAGTTAAATGCCCAGAAGGAAAAGTACCATCTTGTTTCTAATTCTCACAGACATAGCTGAATCAATTATACATCTTGCATCAAATCAATGGTGGTCAATCCAAAGATCATGCAATGGGATTAGTAGGGATATTCTTCTAAAATTAAAGAGGAATGCTGTGGAGAAAAGAAAGTAGAAAAAGAAACATGCCACTTACTCAGCAGCACTGTTACTCCAGTCTGTCATCACTGACCATGAGCTCCCCTGTTAAATGCTGTGATTAAATGGCATTACAAGCCCCAGGAACTGGATGCAGCTGTGGTGGCTGCTTCTGGTGCATCAGTGGTTTTGGCCCCTGTCACACATCTCCCCTCCCCAGAACAGGCATTAATGCACAGTCTAACATGCAGAATGTTCTTCGTGTGTAAGGGAAGCCAAAGCTGATTACTCTCAGGGTTGGACTGCTGAACCTGTGTACTACAGTTTGTTTTTCAGCAGTGCACTTTTATTTGCTGTTTGATATTTTGCTAGAATAAAGACCTGAGTGAATATTTGAATATTCTCATGACAACTTTAAGACCAGGGAGTTAAAAATGTGAAGGCTGAAGGGGAATGTAGACCATGAAGAAAAATACATATATAATTCGTCCTGTTTTTGACTGAACTATGTTGCTTTCTAGTAGTTTTATTTGCATCATGTTCCCTTATGATTTTTATGAGAACAACGTGAGGTACTGCAGAAATCCCTACAAACCATAGATAGGTACGAATTTTCTCATCCACAGACCTAGGTATTCTTTGATGGGTTTTATTTTGGGTGTGTCTGCTGGTTAATGCCATATCAATGTTGGTTCCTTTTGGTTGGTTTTTTTTTTTTTTCAGGAACTACATAAACTTGATGACCTATGAAAGCCTGGTTCCTCCTTTCTTCTGTTTTAAAGATGGCCAAAACTACTATTTGACCACTTTCTTGCTGTATCTTTAAATCTACCCCAATGCTCACCATTCAGCATGCAGCCAGATTTGCAGGTTTTTGCAGTGAATTCAGAGGAATGTAATTACCTGTGAATAGGGGTTTTGTGGTTAGAACAAAACTACTTAACAGAATTTTATAAATGCCTAAAGACCATTTTATTTTAGGGCTAGGATCAGCTCAAGCTCAAACCACTTTATTTGACCAGGCACTGAAAGGAAAATGTGTTTTTGTTGTTGTGGGAGACAGTTGAGCTGGTAGGTTTTAAAACAGGTCGAGTCCTTTTTGAGAGCTATAAACGATCTGAATATGGAGCTGCTGAAAATTCAGTTCATAGTTGAATCTGGGGAATGAGTTAAATTGCATGCTAACAGCTGGACAGTGCAGAGTCAGGCCCCTGAGAAAGGAGAAAAGTATTTTTACTCTAGCCTGGAGCTGTGGCTCTTAAATCTTACACTGATGTAGAATAGAAGTCTTGTGCTTTCAAAGAGCAAAACTGTGTTGCTTGAGAAAACAGTCAAAATTCAAAGCTAGATTGGAAATACACTTAAAAATCAACTTAATTGGTGCTCTACTTTTTAAAATTTTGGAGTTTTTTAACAGCAGAAACTAGTTAAAATGAAATTACCAGCAGCTTCCAGCAACTTTATACAAATCCAAGTTGAAAATTAGAGCCTCTTAAAGTACAACTGTGGATTCAATCTAGTCCACGTTGTTAAGAAAAAGAATTGGAAAATAAAATATGGAGAATATACATATGGAGGAAGAGGTAGAGTTCTTCCTAAACTTCATTGTCAGGCCAGAAATAATTATGAAATTTGCAAGAATTATGAAATTGCTGTTAACATCATGTATCTTTGTGGACTGATGCTTGCAGCCATGTGCAGAACATATGATGTAGAAAAAATAGTTTTGGAAAGTGTAGTCCTCCAAGATTTGTAGTGGCCACGAGCATTCATTACCCATCCTCCTTCCCCTGTGAGTCTGTCTGAAAACCCTGATGGAATTGTAAGATTTCTAGTTGCAAGGAAGCTGAAATAGCATCAGGAATTTTAAACACTACACACTCCTGTGCTGAATAGAAGGAAAGGTGGATACTCTCAGAGATAAGGTAGAATAGCCTTTGATTATAAGAGAGAAAACAGTTTTATCTCCAATATACTCTTTATTCTTCTGTTCTGTTCATTGGCTCATAATGAAGTGGAAGAACTATGGAAGAAGTCTTAGCTGTACTTTTTTGTAATTTTTGTAATTTTTGCTTGAATTTAATTTGGGTAACTTATGTAAAACTGAAAAAAAATCCATTTTTTAATTTGAAATTTCAATTCACTTTATAAGCCAAACTACTCAGAACTAAAACAGTGCCAGCAGCTGTACTAATTAAAAAATACTTTTTCTTAACTGGATATAGGCATCAGAACAGAAAATTTTCAAAATTCCAGACTTCTTCAAATGAGAATGTAGTTTAGGTGTTTGTGACTTTTCTCAGAAAGGAAAGCAATTTGTGTCATGGAGACAACTAAGCTTGTCCATCATTTGCAAATAATATAACATTTATGATGGTCCATACAAAGTGCTTTGGAAAGAAAGGACACTGAAATATCCTGAGGTGGGTTCTTGGTGACCCTTTCTTGAACCTGATCTGTCTTTGATAATCCAAGGACACTCCCTCAAAGCTGTCACAGTTGATCAGGTCAGTGAGTGCTTTGGAGCTCACATCTTCCTCTGCTTTCATTGCTGCACCTGCACCTCTGGCCATTGGGCTGAAATAGTGGAACTCATGAAAACCTGGAAGTAGAGCGCAGGACTGAATGACAGATGAAGATAAAATAGTGAGAGCAGTTTTTTTGAGTCTGGTGAATTTGGTGTGTTGCAGGTACACATGTGGTCTCTCTCACACAGCAAGCTCTTGAGCACTGCTCCTCACAGTTTGTACCACACTTTACCCTCTCCAGCACTTCTCTTTCTGTTCTTCTTGGAAGGCTGCAAAACTTGGCGATTTCAAGGCTGCTGTGAGTGGTACAGCATGCAGATACTTCACTAGATCATAAAAAGGAAAAGGGTGCCCTGCAGACAGGTCTGTCCTGGGCTTAACATATCTATGGATACAGATACATAGATATTTTGAAATTACATTTCATTACTAAGATGTAGTTTGCAGTTCATTCTGGCTTATATTATTGTGTAACTGGCTGCTATAACTGTACATATTCAAAAACAGTCTAATCCTCATGACCAATCACTTTATTTCTGATTTAGTGTCAATCTGATTTGAAATATGGCTGATACCCCAGGCCAAGATTCAGCTAGATATTGTGTTCTACAAATTGTTTTTGACTTAAGCAGTCTTTCTAATCATTTACAGTGGCATCCTTAGGAAATACCCACCTCAGACAGACTGTAAAATTTCTACATGAATTTCAGATACAAAAATCTATCAGAAGTGAGACAGAGCATTTTACAAACTATACCAAATTTATGGACCCTCAAAATGAACAAGTGCTGAAGGCTTTTTCTGAAAATAAAAATTACTTTGTAAAAGTCTTCAGAATAAATTTTACATCATTTGTAGAATCATAGAATTGTAGAATATCCTGAGTTGGAAGGTTATTGACTCCAACTCCTGGCCCTGTGCAGGATATGAAAAGAATCACACCCAGTGCCTTAGAGCATTGTCCAAATGCATCTTGAGCTCTGTCAGGCTTGGTGCTGTGCCCACTTCCCTGGGGAGCCTGTTGCAGTGCCCAGCCACCCTCTGGGGTGAAAGGGTGAAGAATCTTTTCCTGATATCCAACCCAAATCTTCCCCTGACTCAGCTTCATGCTCTTTCTTTCTCAAGTTCTATCTCTGGTCATCAGGGTGAAAGAGCAGTGCCTGCCCCTCCTCTTCCCCTCATGAGGAAGTCACAGACTGCAGTGAGCTCTCCCCTGAGTCTGCTCCAGGCTGAACAGACCAAGTGGCCTCAGCCCCTCCTCACATGGACCCCTCAAGGTCCCTCACCATCCTCACTGCCCTCCTTTGGACAGTCATTAATAGTTTAACATCCTATATTGTGGCACCCAGAGCTGCCCCCAGCACTCAGAGCAGAGCAGGACAATCACCTCCCTTGCCCAGCTGTGATGCTGTGCCTGATCCTCCCCAGGACAGGGTTGTCCCTCCTGGCTCCAGGGCACTGCTGGCTCATGTTCACCTTGCAATGGACCAGGACCCCCAGGGCCATTTCTGTGCTGCTGCTTTCTAACATCTCATTCTTCAGTCTCTCCATACATCCAGGTTTGCCCCATTCCAGGTGCAGAATCCAGTGCCTTTCCCTTGTTAAATTTCATATAATTTGTGATTGCCTGTCTCTCTAAGAAAAAGTGACAGGAATAACAAGCATTAATCATAAGGTAAATTAAAAATCTCAAATTTACCAGAAGGAATAAAATTCAGTGATATTTGTAAAATATATGAGTTTGAAATGTATTGCATAGTTAATATATTTGGGGTAAGAGGGAGGAAATTGCAATGAACATGATTTAATTGGAAATGTATCCTTCAAATTATTTTCAGATAGGTTGACAGATGTTCTTATGAAGATTCTATGCTGTTTTTTGAAAATGTCTGTAATTTTTCATAAATCAGAATCTCTACATAAAATGTAAAATAGTCTAAACCATAATCATTTGTGTTGCTATAATCCTGAAGACAGTATGCCTTTAATGCTTGCAATCATTTTCTGGTATTAATGATCAGTAAAGCTGTGTGAAGTTCTATACATTTTGCTCTTTTAGACAATAAACATTGCATATCACAGAACCATGCTCTATTTTTTTTTTTTTTTAAAGAAGCATTGTGTTAAAAAAAAGTATGCAAATATACAAATTATGAATTGTGAATCTATAGTTCTGTTGTCAATTTGAGCTGGAAAAAATGTCTACTGTCCTGTAACATTGAGGTGAACTGCTGAATAGCACACTATACACTAAATGATATTTTCCATGTATGAATCAAAAATTATTAGAAAGTTATTTCTTAAAGGAAGCTGAATGTATGTGTGGGTCAGTAGATGAAGTAGAACAGTGAGTCTATTTTAACATAGTAATTCAGGTAGGTTAGGTCAAAAAGGCTAGCTACTGCCCAAATTATTTAATATGCTTCATTATAGATGGGATCAGAAAGACAGGAATAATGTCAGTAGAGGTGAGTTAGATAGGAAGCAGAGAACTTGCCTGGCCTGTATTGCCATTTCTGTTCTTTCAGACTTTACAGGGCATGGATGCAAGTGCAGAATGAACACAAGATACGATTATATCAAGAAATCTGGCTGGGGCACGTCTTTTTTTTCAGGATCATTTCTAAGAGAGTGAAGCATTGAATAACTGAGATCAAAGAGAATGGTTCAGTGGTTTCTGATCACTTTTTTAAAAGCTGTTTTGCAGACCAAAAAGCAATCTGCAAACTTTGATAACATGGTGGTTCCAGTGGCTTGGCTCATATCTCTGTTGTGGTTACAGGTACACAGGTTTGAGCCTTTATGGATTGAATCTCCAAACAAGGCTTTTAAATGTACCTTGGTTGGAGTAGTTGCTATCTCCCTCTCTGGTGTATTGCCAAGTAATTCTGTGGAGATTTAAGTTAGTCCAGTGGGTGTCTTTGGGTAGGGTGCTACCTGCTTCATTCTAATTTATTAGAATTCTGAGTTTGGAGCTAGTCAAGGCCTCTGTAGTTTTGAGAACTCTGTTGTAACATAAGGGAAAAGAAAGACAGCTGTTTTACTGATCAAATAATGGATGTTACTGAAGTCAGAGAATGCCATAACACAAAACATGTTAGAAAGTGCTGTTTCAGAAAAAAAAAGGATCCAATCTCATGGTTTTGCAAGTGTCTGTTCTTCTGAAGCCTCCAGTTATACTGGAGTGGAGAACTGGGAAAATACTTGTAAAGCTACTTAATTTTTCTCCCAAAGTGTATCACAGTTGTTGTTAATTTTTTCCTTGACTCACTAAGTTTAACATGACTTTAAATTCATTAGACACTGCTGAAGAAGGTAATGTGGTTTTCCAGACTTGTTTAAAAGAAAAACTCAGAATTGCTGTTAGTCATTAGCATGCTCAAGGATGAGGGTGGGATGCTTTACAAACTCTAAATTAAATAAGGTTTCTGTGGCAAATTAAAATAGTTTTTTCATTCTGATCAGCAGTATGTAAAAGAGAAATGGGGGAGATGATTGGTAAGTGAGGGCACAGAACTGAAATAAATACATTAATCTGATTGCCTGGACACATGTTATTATTCACTGTACTCATGAAGGAAAAGAAGAGTATTTGAACAGAAACAGATATATGTTCTTGTTACTGAAGACAGCCTTGTACATTGGAATGATTTTAAATCATGGGAGCAAGAAAACAAAGGCAAGAGAACTTTGCTGGTAATATATTGGTGCTGAGACTTTCAGTGATGCTGCAGGAATCTGCAGATCTGTCACAGTATTAGGCTGGAATTATTAAGAACTTTGAAGGTGAAAATAGGCTTTATAAAACTGAAAGGAAGTCTAAAGGAAAGCAGTAATGCCTTCATATTGGGAGTAATTTTGTCCCTTTTATTCCTAGATGAAAATCTGATTTAAGTATCTTCTAAATAATCTATAATATAAACACCTCAGTGATATTGTAGTTCACCTTCACAATAAACATTGTAGACCTATGACACCATGCTTGAAAAGAAAACAAACAAGTTTTGGGCTACATTAAAATCATCTGAAAGACAGGTAATTATCACCTGAATATGAAAAGAGCATCACGAGATAAGTGCAATCTACATGTGTGAGCCTACAATGTTTAGTATTTGTTATAACTATTCCCTTTGTAAAATTATTTTTCAAAAGTATATTCTGATTATATAAATTTATTATCATACCCCTACTTTTACCCTATTTTCACACAATTATTTGGGGAAAAAAAAATTCTAAGGTAGTCAGCACAAAATTCTATACTGGTTTACTTGTGACAAAAATATTTAAAATGGTTTTAGATTCCTTCTGTACTAGAGGGTTTGTTGGGTTTTTTTGTTTCTTGGTTGATTTTTTCACATTCTGTTGTTCTTTAAGTGACATTTCATGATTAGAAGTAGAATAATAATCCACAGTATTGTCGTATAAAGAGTTTTATTATTGTTCAAAATCAATGGAAAAAAGAGTAAAAGCACCAAGGTCACTAACTCAGCTTTATTGGTGTATAGTTCCAGACTCTTATCAAAGGAACTTTTATTGTTACCATACTTTAAACATATAATATGCATATTGGATGAGCAGTATCCCTTTAATCAATCCCAGTAATCAAAAATCTGAGGCCCAGCAAAATGAGGGAGAGAAAGAAAATAAACAGAGCAAAGTGTGTGTTAACTTGCATTGTACATCTGCTTGCAGGATGGGGGAGGTAATGAAATTGTGGTAATGTGTTGTTTCCTCTCAACTAACATTGTCTGTGTGTTCTGTCCTAAGAAATGTCATTAGTTAATGTTGGTTTCTGGTTCTTATTTTTATAAATATCTTGGACACTACATGTCTTTTCAGAAGAAGTTAATTACTTAGGTGTATTTTAGTAACAAGCTCAAAATAACTCAGAAAAAAATATTGCTTTGTTTAGGGAAACCTTTCTGTTCTGGTATACTTATGTGTACAAGCATATGTGGTTTTACAGTATTTCAGTCAGTGCTGCAGCAGCATTTTACTTCATTCTAAATCAGATGTTCACATTCTTTCCCTGCTAAAGATATAAAAAGTGTTTCCTTTTTATCTCCTATATAATGTGATCTTTTTGCCACTGTTTATAACAGAAAACTGAAAATTTGTTTTTACAGCCATATGCATATATTTTTAATGGCTTGCATCAGTATAGGATCTGAATTTCTCTATCTATCTCATCTCCCTGACCTTATTTCTTTAAGTACTACAAACTAAGGATTATCTATCACTGTATGGCAAGCCTGATAGAATTACAGGAATAAACTATGAGTTTGATGTTGCTGTCTGACTCCTGGAATGTTGTTGAATGCTAATTTGGAAAGAAAGTAGAATACTTTTCAGAAAGAATTAGAATATATCTTCTGTAGGTCTTTGAGCATGTTTGAAAGCAAAAGTGCTGCTGCACGTGGAACAATATGATGAGATAGTACATTTGCCTAAGTTCAGAGAGGATTTTTGAGTGGCTTTTTGTGATGTGATTTTGGCAGTGTTATTGGTTCAGAACAAAGGACTGGAAAATCAGAACATTGAAAAGAAAGAGCAGGGAAAGAAAACTTTTTGTATTGGTCAAAGGGTACTTGGAAGGGATGTTGGACTAAACTGAGGAAACATAAATAGGGATATGAAGATATGTTAAGGGAAGAAATTCTGAGTAGATATGTGTAAATAGGCAATTGGAGGAGATAAAGGACAAGGAGCTTTTGGACTCCTTTTTTCTAGATATAACATCTAGACATGGAGAGGCCTGCTTCTTCTGCTCTGTGCTGCATAGAGGTGAGCTTTGAACCATGCTGCTTCTTTATTTCAAAAACTTGTTATTCATACCAGGTGACTCATGCCAGCTGTAGGAGTTGAAGGGATTACCACTGGAGCAGGATTAATTCCTTGTCCTGTGTCTTTATTTTGAACTACCACATATTTCTGGTTTTTAGAGATTTGAGTTAAACTGCACTTTTTGTTTTAGAAAGACAGAAATTATCACTAACTAACCTTAACTCTGTGCTTATGATATTTTTATGTCTGTATATTCAGATTCTGTACAAAACAGTCAAATATTGTTTAGATTTAGCTCAGCTAAGCATATGAGGCATCCTGGGAATTTTTGGGCATTTCTTCATCTGCATCTTGAGAAGTTTCATTTCAATTTTTCTCTGTGTGGATTTCCCCAGTCGGGAGTGTTTTGGGTTTGTGAAAAAAAAAAAAAAAAAATAAATAAAGCTTTTGTGGAAGGGTAGAAAAGAAACTGTAATTTTCTATAATAACAAAAAGTTACGAGATAAGCAAACATGAATTTTGACATAATAGAACTTTGAACCAATTTGTGATTCATCCCTGCTTTAAAGACAGAGGGTGTTTTTCTCCTCACCCTGCTCACCTTCCATAGGATACAGCTGAGAAATTCTATTTAACTCCAGCTGAAAGCACTGAAAACTCTTTGACTACATTCAATACTCATACTAGGAGCTGGATCAAGCAGGTTTTGTCTTTGAACTATTCTCTGAACAGAAGATGGTTTTTTTTCCCCTTGCCTTGGCAATAAATGACATATCACCTATTAATTTTCCACAATCAAGGCAATGAGAGTATTAGCATCAAAAGAAATGGACAAATAGTAAATAATTCTTCTTCAAACTGACTTCCTTTACACCTAATCTCCTATAAGGTAGTATGGCATGTACTTGCTAGGATAGTAGACAAGTCTTTGCAAGATTGTAGCCTGATCTCTCAGTTTTGTTATCTGTATTCCAAAATACTATTCATGATATATTGTGCAAAAATTAAACCTCATCTAAATTGTTTGCACATTTCACTGATGTTCCACAGATTAGTGTTTATTATTTATTAAGGATATTTTCCTTAATATTGTTAATATATATGTTAACTACTTCCTGTAATATTTAATATCCTTAATCTGCATACAGTGCTCTTCATACCTACAGTTTCATTAGCAAAGCAGGGAGAGAATGTGTTTGTACCTGCATACAGCTTTTTTAATCAGTAGTTTCTGTCTCTTGTAACTTTTCTAATATGGCTTATTTATTACTATTCCTTTACAGAAAAAACAGAGAACAAAGGATCTGTCCCAGCTGTTTCATTCATACAATCCATATGATCATAAGGTAAGAAAAAATAAGCTATCTATGTTTGTTGTTAAGAAAAAGTCCAAACATTTGTGGTTACTATATTTCTTGTTTAATGCAAAATTGAGAAGAAATGATAAAATTGAACGCCCTGATCATGTTACTTAAATTTTGCTGTCACATAAATGTTTCTCTGTTTCTTTAAGCCAAGCTTGAAAAGGTACATTTTCTGATTTGTGAAACCAATGACTGCATTAACCTCATAGAAGTATAATTTATAGACTGGCACTAGATCCTGTCAAGTGACCACATGTGGTATTGGATTCCCCTCTTGTTTTTTCCTCTCTGTTTAGGAACTGTGTTACCCCAGAGTATGTTGCTTAGCCTGTTGTGTCAATTAGGCCCTGAGATACATGATACTAATGAATCATCTATTGATCACAAAAGCAGCATTGGAAGAGGCTCCTGTGTGAATAGCATGGTGGAAGAAGTAGAAACACATTATCATTATAACTTAGTCCTTGTTTGTAACATCTGGAAAGAAAAAGAAAGTCTTTTCTCATTGCAATGTGAAGTAAAAAAAAAATAAAGTTGTTACAGGAAGACTTTGGAGAACCAAGAGGCAGAGATCACAGTATTTCTGTGCTATAGCTGTGCCATGGGGTTCTTCTAGATGTTGTGCAAAAGGGAGCATTAAGTAGCAGATTGAAGGGAAGTAGGTTTTTTAATATTCTCATGGAATTCCTCCTACCTTTGATGCCTCTGTGGGCATATTCTTTTAACAAGTGCACAAAATCCTTTAAAAATTTGTCAGCTATATGAGATGTCTGTCTTTGCTGCTTCTGTTTTGAGAAGTGTGAGTGATTTTGCAAGTATCCATTAGAACAAAGAAAGATTTGAAACGTTTCTGTTATTGTTTAGACATTTCAAAGGAAAGTTCTGAACTCTATCTCTTCTTTTCCTGGCTGTGTACCAAATACATTGGAAAAATCAGCTAGGTTTTGTATTTGGGAGAAGGTGGCAGAAGTATGTATGTACATTTATGTCTTTGTATGAACACATGCACATATATGCAATATATGTGTAGCTACACATATGTCAGTGAGAAATATAGTGTGTAAATGAATAGATTAAATTTATCAGGCAGATTGTTGCTGTGAAAGTTCTGTAGTTACCAGCTACTTGAAAATTTAATTTAAAAAACCATTGTAAAACAGCAGTTACATTCTATAACTTTAGTAATTGTACATAATTTCAAGTTAAATTAATCTCTGCTTACTGCATTTTTTATAAATAGTCTCACATTATTTACAAAGATTGGTAAAGCTGATATTAATGGCCTGTGAAAATGGCATTAATGGAGAAACATGAAGAATAAAAAAAACTAGTATGATATGATTTTGAATGGGATTGTTCCTTTTTTGAATTGAAGCATTTTAAGGTAAATGCAAGTCAATTAAGATCTAATAAGGAGATGCAACTGATGGACAAGAAACTTTGATATTCCTCTCCATGTCTTAATTCTCTTGTACAAAACACTTTTTATTCATAGTACAAGGAAATTCCATTATTCTTTTATTAGCACTTTTAATGGAACTTGGCCATTTGTAACTCCTGCTGTCTTCCTGCTCATATCCTTTGTGGCATTATATCAAAGTATTCTCAAATGGTTTTGGCTGCAGTTGTGAGAACTTCTGCACTCTTTACAAATTAGTCATCAGGCAATGTGGAATTGAATATAAATGCTTAAATATATTTGCTTTTGATCTTTGTTTTAAGACCTTTAATATATTATTAAAAGTTTGATGGGTGATTTTGTACCTCCACTCATTTGTTGCCCCAAGCATATTCTGCATATAATCTGAGAATACAAGTGCAGGGGAAAGGACAAGTGAAAGTTTTTATTGAAGTTATGCCCTTTCCTTATTTCCATTTGACAGTGAAGGTTTTCCTTCTCCTAAACTACTTCCTATTTGTAGGCTGCAACCTCACTGCAGAATTTGAGCTCTGTGATTTTAATTTCCACCTCAACTTCCAATTCCACAAGTGTTTCAGTCCAGGGCAGGGCTTTCAAATTTTGTATTCAATCTAACATTAATTGGGCATACAGTTATTTCTAGTGGAGGTGTGTATTAGCTTTGCTCTAGTTCTGTTTTGTTTGATTTATATGGCCAAAGGATTTGAGGGCAGGACAGGGGCATATGTTATTTGCTATTTTGTAGATTATTTTCAGTCAGTGTAAAGTGGAGATTTCATGATGGCTTTGTGAAAGCATTGATGATGCAGGATCATGGCATGAGTGATTGGAATTAGTGGCTTCCAGGATTATTGCTTTGTTGATTAAAAGATTTTTCTATGAGAACCTTTCTAAAATAGAAGAAAAACTTAAGGCTAAGTTGGTGCTTAGTCATAGTAGTTAAAACAAATGTGAAAATCTCATGAACTACCATGGCTGAAACAGGACCTGGTACAAAGGCTTGATGGTACTTCATCTTTTTATGATGGCATATTTCATAGAAAGGAGGAAAATCAATCAGAAAATCAGAAAGTGTTCATTCTTCCATGTTCACGTTTCACTCACTAAACCAGAAAGTGGCGTTTTGATGAAGTAGCTGTACAAACCTTACTAACCTTGTTACTATTCATGCATGGTCAGGGCGCCAAGAGCTCTTAGAAACAGTAACCCTTCCCCTGAAAATGTTACCTCAATATGTATTTGCACATCTAGTGTAACATCCTGGAAGACATTTAAATGTGGATCTTCGTTCCCACATGAAAACTCAACACTTTTATAGAGGTGGAAACAAGGATTTGCTTTCCTTCCACTTCCAGGCATGGGGTCTTATCCAGTTAAGCCTTAATTGAGCAGCAGAGGAGGCAGTTTTCAAATTCTTCCTGCAGAAGGACAGAAAAGCAGGAGATATTCTGCTGATATCAGGCAAGAATTAGCTGAGCTCCTGTAGTCTTTAATGCCTAAACAAGTATAAATTGCCATCTAGTTGTCTTCTCATTGTTCAGATGAAACCACTCAACAGCAAATCTCAAAAATTGCCATTGGTTATATACTTGTCCTATCAAGACAGATTTGATCCTCCTCTCTTTAACCTAGTGTTGATATAGTGCATTAAAGAGCCTCTGATTATGGAAACTGAAGGTCTTTCATTTACTGTGGGCACAGGGTCTGTCCCACAGACAAAATTCAATTTAGCATCAGTCTTTAATGCCTAGCAAATGCATTGAATTCCTGATGTCAGACACATACAACAAACTTCCTTCTGTCAGATTTTTTGTTGTTGTTAAAATAAGTATCTTATAAAATTCATTCTTTTCAAAATTAAATAGTTACTTGGGAAATGGTGTGCAATATCTTGTTCCAGGTGTGTGATTGCCATTTGTTCAAACTTATTTCAGTTAGCTTGTGCAAAAATATGTGGCACTCTGTAAATGAAACCCTTCCTTGTTCTGAAGTACTTGCTTTTTGTGCTTATGTAGAAACATGTGTGGCCTGGCATTTTTTTCAGCTGTGTAACTTTTCTCTAGTTAGCAATAGAGCAGCACCTCCAGTTTTTTATACAGTTAATCTTTTTCTAGGACCATCAGAAAAAGATGATAAAATTGGCATCCACATAAATCTGTACCAACAACAGCTTTAGTGTTTTAAAATGTAAAAGAAGATAATTAAGGAGCTATATTCTGACCAGTTTTCTACAAGCTCATTTAATGAAAGATAATTTTTGCACACCAGTAGTTTCTGCTGAATGTTTTTTCTGTGCACACTGTGAGCTTTCACTTTTCACACAGTAAGAATTTTATTCTGTCTACAGTAGATGTTTAGATCAGAAATAATGGAATTGGAGCTCTCTCCTGAATGACCCTTGCTCTTTAAAATTTGCAAGCCAGTTTTTTTTAAAAGCTATTAAAGTAGTTGTTCTAATAGTTTACCTGGTCAAAACAACAGGTTTTATAAGCTCAATAGGAGTTTCAGGATCCAGTATGCACCTAATGGCCAAATTCAGAAGTGCAGAGCCCTAGTTCCTTTTCTTCTTTTTGTCAGATGAGTTTAACTATTCTGTCTAGCCCTGGAGTGGTTGTTTAAAACTATGATCCTCAATTTTTGCTCTGCAAAAGAATGTTTTACGTATTGTAAACACAATATATCAGAACCACTGCTCATTTTGCCTTCTTGGGAGGAGAGCCAGGGATACCTTAGGGCATGTCCATACATACCTCTGGCAGCAGGGGCTGTTACAGTGAGAAATCCCCTTAGAGCTCTGCTTAAAACTCAGCTCCTCGTTTGTTTCTGCCTTTTGCAACCTGAATCTCTTGCTGTACAACAGGGCATGATCTATAAAAAAATAAGGTCATGTCTTGCAGCTTTAGAGTTTTATTTCAGCGTGTGCTGTGTCCAGTCCAGTAAGAAATAAAGTCAACATTCATGTGATTTGAAAAGAGTTTTTTGAGAGATTTTCTCCCAAACTGGAGGTGTGCTCAGGATTAAAAAAAATTAGTTGCTATTTCAAAAAGTGTTGTAATTTATGCCATTCTGCTAAAATAATTATAAAATCTTTAAGCCTTATGCTTCTAATATCCTTTGTTAATGTGTTCTGGAAATGTTAAATCACTCAAAGGAGTAAAATCGCCTATACAGTGCCTGTGTGTTTAGCAAGTTATATGGACCATATTGTACTATGATACACAATTAAGTGACAAAAAATTTTGGGCCATTTTTGGGGGGTTTATTGTCAGTTCTTAGCCTCACAAGCAATTTTGGGAAGCAGAGAGTTATGTCCTATTTTCTTTGATTAGGGTAGATATGTGCATAACTCACTCAAGGAACATTAATAACAAGATTATATGAGGCTACCCTTAAGATACTAATGGCTGCTGCCACTTAGAGACCTGTGATGTTTTCAAGCAATTATTTTAATATAGATCCTATTTTCAGTGGAAAATAAGTAATCTAGAGTCAGTTTCCTTAAACTGAGGCTTATTCTGCTGAATTCTTTAGCTCTCCTGGACAGTTGACACTTTGTGTCAGAAATTTTTCGAAAATTAGAATACCACACATGGAAAGAAGCTGTAAGTAATGAAGGGGTGAAACTATTTACCCAGTGAAACAGATATGGGCCACTATGAAACAGGGGGAAATGTCTTTTGGCACTGCCTTAGGACACATATCTATTTGCTCTAAGTGCTTTTCATTGACAATAACACAGCATATTAATCATAGCAATGCCCAAGGCTGTGGCATTGTCTAGGGATCATCATGGGCACCTGTGTGAAACATAAAATATTGAAAAGCAAGTGTCAAGTGCCAGGTGAAGGGTGAGGGTTTGGAGTCAGCTGGCTTCTGATAAAAAAGCCTGTTAAGTCCTGCATTCTTTCCACCTGTGTGCTGTTCTGGTGGCCTCTGGGAACAATTGGTTGCGGCAGGGGAATGGAGGGTGTGGTGGTGGCACTGAGAACCTGCAAAACTGTCTTCACCAGGATGGGGACTCTTTAGTTCAACAGCAGAAGCAGGGGGAGATGGGAATTCATTTAAGTTGGAACAAGTTTTCCTACTGATAAGCTGCTTGTTTTCATTTTTCTCCCATGTGGAGGAACTCCTTCACAAATAAGCCAATTTGAACAAAGGACATTCTGATGTCTCTTGAAAGAAACCACTAAAATGCCTGTTGTTGGCTAACTTTCTAATGGCAGATATCACCACACTACTCTTGCTAATTAGGTCCTAAAACTACTGTTTTTAAAGATGTAACTGCACTGTGAGACAATGTGGTTCATAAGAGGACATGTAAATTGATATATTGGACACTTGCAGAGTTGGAAGTGTTGCCATGAGAGTAGCTGGCGAAGGACTAAAATGTAGTTGCAGCACTAAACATGTGGCAGGTGAGATTAACATCTTTCTGTGTTCATAGTTCCAGATCACTCAGACTTTGACATCTCGTGTTTACTGCTGTAATCTTTAAAAGCTACTGGCATTAGGAAGTGGTTTGTTTCACATGTGAGGTATGGCAGCTAGCATGTTTCAGTAAAGAAGCTTGGATGATTTTTGGAGGCTGAAAATGGGAAATTACAGAACTGCTGAAAACCACAAGCAATTCTTATTGTTTTTCATAAGGACAGTAATGTTTCTCAGTCATTAACTGTGTTTTGTAAGAGGTGTGATGGAAGTACTGTGCATGTGTTTTACTTTTAGCCAGTTTTAGGTTTTACTTTTGAGCCAGAAGAAAAGCAGTATTGAGGTACCCTGTCAGCTTTCAGATTTTCTTTTGTAATTACTTGGCTATATGATGCTGGAAAATAACAAAAATCCTTTTAACCCGCTTTCCATTTATTCCAGGAACATCATTGTACTAAATTGTAAGGCAACTGTGAGGTTGCAATGTCTGTGATATAAGCCATGATCTGAATTTTCTAAAGGAGGTGCTCTGAATTGTTGTTTTGTAAGATGAAAAGGTTTTTTAGGTTATTGCTGAAAAGGGCCAGAGCCTTTTGCTATCTCCTGCCTTGAAATAGATTTTGGATTTAATTTAATATCTCAGATGTCAGATATGACCGCTTTTTATGGAAATACTCTTATTGTAACCTACATCCATTCTTCTCTGTTCCCTTCTCTCATGTTCAGAGCTGCTTTTTGGAGGAGGTTACATAAAGCTGTTTTGTGCTCTTGATATGATGTGAGGCTTCAAAGAAGACTACTGAAAGAGAAAAGCAATTTCTATTTGGAAGAGCCGTGCAGTGGCCTCGTGCTAATGGCACACTTGAACATTACTTGATGATAGTGAAGAAAATCTAATTGCCTCAGAAGCTCCTGCTTATTCTTGACTTAACTCTAAGCTACATTGAAGTTTGTGCCATCTGTAACACAGAGTGAGCTAATACAGAGATAGTTTGGAAAGGGCTCTTCATACACCAAGAATTGTTTCGGGGTTTGTAGAGAATAGGCAAAGAAACAAGGCAAGCACTGCAACAAAAGGCCTTACTTCTCCATTGTATATGCTGTAGAAAAATACATATTTGCTCTGTCTTAATTCTGTGGCTGAAGAGTTGTGATTAAAGAATGACATGTTACATCCAGAAAATAAAAAAACATCCCAATTCCTGAATTTGTTGCTCTAAAACCAGTGCTTTGTTGGTTGGTTTTGTTTTAGACAAAGCCTAGAATATATACAGACTAGTATACATATATGAATAATATATATGATTAGTATTTTGGCTAAAACCATACTTAATGTTAGTAACTTTTGTTGTAATTAGCCATTGAAAGCATCAAACCTTGTCTGATGCTAACTGAATTACTTGGAATTCTTACCTCTATTCCAGAAGGGAGGCTTTTCCTGTTTTAGGGTAGAGAGGTATTTTTTATACCTTTTTAAAATGACCTTTCAAAAAATTGTTGACAGTAGTCTGTTAAATCATGTTTGCACCTGTGCACAAAGATGTATGTGTGCTGTATGCTGATGCATGTGCTTAGATATTGAACAAGGTTTTCCAGGTACTAATGTATTATTGAAATATCTTCATTAGTGATCTTGAGAACAGTTTCAATAAATGAACTCATGAAATTCACATATATCCCTCACCCCTTAAAAAAACATATACACATTTTCAGTTAAACAGTTGTGAAAATAGTGGTCATTTACTTCACAGTTTTTCTCCTCACTACAGCATGCAAATGATACTCAGTATAGTAGGTTGCCTGAAATAAAGATATTCTACCTCCTAAAAGATATTGAAATGTAAAATAAAGGACAAGTTTTACAGTGACATTAAATGCATGCCATGTGAGCTCAAGTGAAACAAATTCTTTGATGCACATTAATCCTCTTGTTATTTTCTGGAGAAAGACATTACCTTTTGCTGCCTGTCTTGTATCATTTATGTACCTTGTCCATCATTGATTGATCTGATACTGAGACAAAAAAATACAAAAAAGATAGGTGTTTTAGGACTTTTCAAACTAGTTGCTAGAAAACCTTGACATCACAAAAAATAAACAGGCTTGACCCTGTTACAGTTTTTTAAAGCTCCCTTCAATCTTTTGTTAGTGTGAAAATCACATCAAAATGTGATAGAGTGTGTAACTAGCATGGGCATTTCAAGTTCAGGGTATCTTTCTTTGTCTGTTCCTTAACACCACATTTGACCTCTATCTCTCTGGCTTTGCAGTTTGTAGTGGATTGGATTTCCTAGTTATCTCCCACCTTTCCCCATTTCCAGCCCCTCCCTATTTCTTTATTCTATTGCCATTTCTCCCCTCAAAAAAAAAAAAAGGTTTTTTCTTTATATAGTTTACCATCTTTCTTTCTGTTTCTTTCTAACTATTCTTTCTATAATATCTTCTTCAGATATTAATATTACATTCTCACTCTATTTTGTTCACCTGCCCTTCTGTTTTTCTTTATTTTTTTTTTTCCTCTTTATGGAGCCCCTAAGTATTAAGCTGTACTTTGTCATGGCATTAAAGTGGCTGTGGGAGGGGAAGGCATCAGTGCATCAAGTGTAGCAGTGCATGAGCTCAGTGTTGTGGAAACTCATCCTCAGAGGCAGTAGTAAAGTTCCCCATTATTTAGACTTTGCTGTTGATGTAAGTATTCATATGACCAAGCTCTTGGACTTGCCTGCTTTTAACTAATCATTTAGCAAGAGACCCAAGTTTTGGAAACTTCCCTAACAGGTTTGATAACCATCTTTATGTTCTGATCCCCATCTTCTCACTGGAAAACTGTAGCTGTAGCTAATTTGATACCATATTTAAAATTCTAGGTGTTAATCAAGTAGACATCAGTACTTTTATTACTGGAATATTTTAAGTAGTCATCTGGTACCCCAAATCTTGGGTAAGATTTTTACTTTCTTCCATGGTATGAGGATATTCCACTTCTTTTTCTTCTTCATTATTCCAATTTTAAATTGTGTTTTATTGATCCTTTGACATAAAGCTGTGAAGGAGGTGTGGATTTTTTGGCTTTTTGTCTGATAATAAGGTATAATCTTCTGCACAGATTTGCATATATGCACATACACACGTGCACTAAACCCCATAATTAACAAAACCTTTGATTTGAGATTGATTCCAAGTATCATCCAGAAACAATCTGTTATATTTTGCATAAGTCATACAATGATAGGATCACATTTTTCCCCCACTTGAAATAAGTCAGCACTGGCTACTTATTCCATCTTCTGCTGTTATTTAAACTCTTGGAATTAGAAATGCTCCATTAGTTTTTATTTTGTTATAATTTCCTTTTTGCACTATATTCCACTTAAAAGCATGAAGAGAGGTTAGTTATCATACAATTGAAAAGACAGATTTCAGTAAAGTGGCCATGTGAAACAATAGATATAATTTGGGCATTAGATTGCCCTACACAGGAAACTAATTCTCCTGCTGTCTCTCCATGCAGGGCAGTTTGGCCACTGTCAGTGTGAGCTCAAGAGCTCTGCTTTGAAGGGCAGCTGCAGGGGGAGTTTCAGAATGTGCCAGCAAACCACATGGATTTTCTGGATTTTGCATAGTCTTGGTGATTGTCCTAGCTGTGTGTGAAATTTAGGGTTGTCTCAAACATGCTGTCAGTGGTTTTCCACTCAGTGTACCTCTGTTGGAGGGAAACCCTCATGATCTTAGGGGACAGAGAGTGGTTATATTTAGATATAATTAGACAAGCATTCTGTGGCTTTTTCTAATTGCTCATTGTTTCTGAGAATTGTGGTGTGAGTGCTGGACAGTGTCAGTTTTCTGATGACACTGCATGCATGTTTACAGTAAAATTAGCAATATTAAGTTAAATGTACCAGATACTAAAATTTACTGCTTCTGTGAATTACAGTAGGCTTGTAAGGCTTTCAAACCTTGGGCAAGTGTGGAGACTGAGTCAGTAGACTTTGAGTTCAGCCTGCAGTGTGGACATGCCATGGAGGTTTGGGTCCCAATTCAGGGTGAAAGAAGCATCTTAAACACTATATATAGTGTTTAAGCTATACTTGAGCTTTAGTGTATCAGCAGGAAGGACTCATGCTGTCAGTAGGAAGAGAGGTAGAAACCTGGATTTTATTATATGTGCACCTTAACAAAGCCTTTTTAATTCCTTTAATTTTTATGAGATTCCAACATCCAAAAAATCATCTTTTCAAGATACTGTAGATTGTTCATGTGATTCTAGAAATACCTGGTTGTGATTTGCATTATGTGAAGTATAATGTGGTTGTGGGGCTAATGATGAATTTAAGGTTTGGTATCTCATGATCATCAGGATAAGAAAGGGGGGGGGGGGGTTATATCTCCTTAAAGGAACAAGAGCATTACAGTTTGCTTGTGATATGTATGGAATTTTGTAATACTGCTGAAAGCAAGTGAGAAGTTAATCTTGAAAGATGACATTTTAGTTTATATAAATGCTGCTCTAGGTCATGTTTAGTTTTTCTTCCACCCATTTCTCATGCAATCATGGCAGTCATACCTAGTCTCCAAGCCTTGTAGAAAAAGAGATGGATGTGCAGGTAGCTTATGCAGGTGTTTAAAATAGAATGTGAGATTTATTTTTTACAAAGTATATTTCTATGAATTTTGTTATATTTGATATATTCTTTTATGTAAGACATGTGAGAGAAGTGTTATAATACAACACTTCATGCTGCAAATAGAAGCAGTCATGCTAACAAATTCTTTATTCTATACTGTCTTGCTAGTTCCAGGTAAAAACACCAATGTCTTATTACTGCTCCTTGTTTTTGTGTCTCCTTTAATGTTGATAGCATCATTTATGAAGTATGTGTATGATATGGTGAATTATCCTTCTTCATGCCTTTTATTGTTACAGGGTGATTTTTTAGGTACTCGACCTGCTTGGTACAAAACCTTACAAGATGTAAGCCATCACTGTTTTTCATTGCAAAACCCAACCTTGTTTTCTGCATAACATTTGCAGAAAATGTGTAATATAAAGCTAGAAACATGGAGCATTTGTAAGTCCTGTGTGGGAACAGATATTAAATACCAATTCACGTGTCAGACAGACAGTGGCAGCTGCTTTGTTTATGTATGGCACAATCCCATATTAAATCAAATGGCAAGTGCACAGTTTGACAGGTACTGTCATCAGTGCAAACATTATTAAACTCATTAAAGGCATTGCTTTTAATTTTTTATTTAAAGTACATATATTTGGCTTGCAGAGCCTTTCCCAGTCAGAGCCCACAGCAGCAAGTACTAATTCTGCATATTTTTTTTTGCCTAACAAAGCCTGCTGTGTTTGTGGCTGTTCCTTAGGGGCAGTGCCATGATGTTTATGGCTTCCCCTGCACATCGTGCCTTAGGATCTGTGACCAGAAATTCCATTTGAGAGCACATCACTCGGGATAGCACACAGTGGTCTTTTCATTTTGATTGATGGCTCTGGTTTTGCACCATCTGGCTTCTGATAGGCTGCATTAATCATATTCTGAATGATGAAAACTTAAGACAGGATTTTTTTAATGATGTATGTTGAAAAGTGCATGATTGTATGTGTTTGTGTATTTAATTCCTATAAGTTTCACAAAGAGTGCAACAAGCCTCTCAAACAGACTGAGTTACATAGATGTCTAAATAAATTTCTACTGAGGAATGTCCATATTTCGATTTTACTCCTAGTTTTAACTTGATTTTATTTTGCTTTCTATAATCTGTTTATAGGCACTGCCTTATGGGGGGGTGGGGTGTTTACTATTATGTTTGGTTAAGAACAATGGACTTTTCTAAAGCATTTGAATTGCATCTCAGGTGTTTCAAGTAAATCTTAAAATCTTTTTCTGCTGCTTTTTTGATACACTGCAGTTCATTGTTTCTTTATAAACACAGCATGAGAGCCAAGAATCAAAGAATATTCTGAGTTGGAAGGGACCCACAGGGACCACAGAATTTAGCTCTTAAGTGAGTGGCCTGTACAGAACCTGCACCCTTGGTGTTATTAACACCATGCTCTGGAACAGAATATCATCAGGTTTTAAATTCTGTATATGTAGAACATATTAAAATTGTAATATTTAAATTCACATCCTAAGGGAAAAAAAGAGGAACCTGAATTATAGATGCAATATGTAAAAGTCAGTAATTGGCCATATTTGAAAGCTTCTGAGAGAGTTTGACAATAGCAAATTTAGGGTATTGTGTTGGTGGATTAGTAAAATTAAATCTCCCAATATGGAACTAAACAGCCAACTTGCAGTTGTTCAGTGTTCCCAGATTTTATTTGGTTTTCTAATTTACAAGTAAAGCAATTATCTATATGCCTTCTCATTAAGTTGCTTTCATGGTGTCATGGTTTACAGTTTAACTTAATGGGAAAACTTGGCCTGTGTTATGTACTCTGTGGCATTGAAACAATGAGCTGGTTGTTAGCTTTCAGAAGCTGTCTAATCTTTACCCCTTAAAGTTTCAAAGGCCACAGGATGAGAAGCTGCCCTGAATTCCCTTGCACCTATGGATCTAACACCCCATGAAATGGTGGATGGATACCAATGCTATAAGAAATTAAGTGAGTGCAGTTGCTCTATCCCCTAACCAACATTTGCTGGTTCCTCTGGGGTGGCTTTCTCAGGTGCTCCTTTCTTCCTCTCCAGTTATATGCTGTGGAAGTATCACAGCCACCAATTTTTCATTGACAGATATGAATTGAATTATTGTGGGGAGTTTTGTTTCATGTTTTAATTTTTTAGTCTCATTTTCTCTCACTTTTCCTCATGTAGTCTCATTCACAGAGCTTGCAGGTACTTTGGTATCTTATATATATATAGACACACACACACATTTCCCTCTGCTTTCCATGTAAAAACACGATCTTAAGAGAGTGAAGCATGGAAGAATTCCATGTATAACTTAGCAGGAAGGTGGAGCAACATTCATCCATAACACCAACTGAAGCAAAATTTCCTGTTCTAATTTTATTTTGGCCAGGCTTGATGATGTCTCTCAGTAGAGCTGACACAGTTTCTTTTGAGATATCTGGCATGAATTCTTTTAATTTAAAATGGTTCTTAGGGTTCAAGCTAATGGCATGTTAAAATGCTGTTTGACATACTATAGTAAGAAACAGTTTTTGAGGAAGATTTTGGTATTTAATATAGATATAAAGCTTTCTAAGGTCTGGCACTATGCAGATGCTGAGAGCATCCTGTCTCACATTTGCTCATTTCCAGTTTTCTGCAAAACTATACTTTTTCTGTTGTCTCCCTCTAACGCGTTCATGTATTCTTGTACATTTATTTTAAAAACAAGTTCTGTCTGGTTTTTTACAGTCTCACAGCTTTTTAGGATGCACATATGGGGTTGAGAGAACCATAATTCACCATTAATCTGTTTTAAATTAAGTATGGATGCTGAAAAATAGGATAAGGAAAACCTGCTTAATCATTATTACAAAACCACCATCCTGATTTGCTTTACAAGGAGGATGTTAAAAAAATTTTCATTGTTGCACTTCTGACCAAACTGTGTCCAGTGTTGAATTACAGTTCTCTAATAAATCAACAACTGATCTTGAGTGATTTTGCTATGGCCTCACAGATACAGAACTCCCACCTTATTTTGCCTGAATTACTTGTAATTAAAGTTCACCTCAGAGACATTATGGAAGTTAAGAGGTTAAACCCTTGCCAACAGGCATAGTCAGTATATTCTCCTAAGCTGTTCATAAAAGCCTGGATCCTCAAGCTCAGAAGAAGCCTTCAGTATGCATGCTGCTCATGCATACTGTGTTCTCATTACCCAAATTCCAGTTTGGAATAGCAGCATCCCAATACAGGCTTGTGAAAGCTGGAGCCACCCAACACACTGTTGATAACAAAGGTCTGCAGTGAAAAGGAAAGTTGTTCATAGCAGTATTCTGGAAAGGATCCCCTGAGCTTTGTGGGATATAAGCAAGGTATTCTGTGTTGCAGACTGTGAGATGTTCTGTGTTACACCTCAAAACATAGAGAGAAAGGTAAAATATATATGACAGTGTCTTCCTGAGAATGGAAAAAACATTGATATTGTCATTCAAACACTGGGATGTAGTGTCAAAGGGTGAGATCAGGGCCTGCAGGATGATTGATAGAAATCCCTGACAAGTGAAACATTTTTATGGCAGATCTCTTTTCATCTCCTTCCAAGTTTGTATATGTCACCTTAGGAAAGCAGCCCCCAACAACTTGTAATACAGATTACTGGTGTTTTCAACTTTCAGTAAGCAGCTCAATATGCAGAAACATTGTATTACCATATTTTCTGGAGTGCAAGACCTGCCTTTTCAGCTGAACAGCTCCAGTCAATCTTATCTTAGTCCATGCAGGTTTAATGAATTAGCTTCCTGAAGCCAGTGCAGTGAATTAATTCTGTAGAAACAGGCCTTGTGTTGCTGTAGTGATGCTGTCTGTGCTCTTATGGCCACTGTGGTTTTTGTTTCAGTTTCAGTAGGAAGGATGAAGGAATTTGAAATTTGGGTTGAACTTTTGTTATGTTCTTTTTTGGTTTTATTGTCATTCCCTATGTTGAAAGAAATGTAAGGAGAAAGGGTTGGAGCTGTGCACACTGTGCAGGCTCTGTGTGTCTGGTAAGAAACTGAAAGAAGTTTTGACGTAAGAAAACACCAGAACACTTTGTGAAAGTATGGAAAGCAAAACTACTTACTGTAAAATCTTTGTAATGCCTTGTATCTAAATCAAAGTAATGCAGTTATTTATACTGAAATAAGATAATGTAATTGCCAAGAAAGCTTAGAGGCAGATAATATGCCAAGGTATCACATATATATACACATGTCATTTCTGTGGAGGATGCTCTCCAAATTATCTTTAGAAAGAGCTCTGCTGGTCCTTGGTTTGTTTTTTTCCTTTACTTGATTCTGAGAACATCATTTCAAACAAAAAGAAAAACATACAGCCAATGAGAAGAGAAAGTTAATTGCCAGTATATGTGTGTATTGTTGTGGCAGTTGTGATTTTTGAGGAACAGTCTTCTCTTTCACAATCTTTCAAATTCCCAGTTCCACTTGAAATGAGGTATCAGCATATTTTATTCTGGAAAGTAAGATAGCTTTTGATTCTAAGCTAAAGCCTATAAATCATCCAGAATCAAAAATTGCTAGCAGCTTATTTGTGGAGGGCAAAAGGAATTTGCATCTCATAGGAAAAATAACAGGCATGTGAGGATGTATAAGTGTATGGAGAAGACTTGGCTGACATGTATTTGTGTGTCTAAGTCAAATTCCAGTCCAAAGTTATTGTTCTGCTGTATTTCCTCAGCAGTGAACAACAAAGTGACAACTGCTGTAGTACTCAGGCACCATCTGTCTTGTGAACCCTGCCATTCTGTTCTTGCCTGAATATCATAAATTTTACCTTATTTTCCCAAGAAAATAAAAATAGTATTTAATCTACGGTTCAAAAGCTGGATCAGTTCCAAGTGAGGCCCTGTTAGGAGTGATATCCCTTGTGTCTGGGGGTGTAAATTTGGGCTTACACCTAGCTGTGTGTATATAAATATTGCAGATTTATTGCTGCTTGTGCTGTGCTATGCCACAAATACGAGTCTGTATACAAACACACTATATAACAACAAATCTTTTTAACAATCACAGTAATTTGTATCCACAATAAAGTAATTATTTAATGTCTGAAGACTTTAAAGGTATTCTAATAGTCAGGGAACAGGGGGAGGGATTAAGGGGGATTTCTGTTTGGCTTTGTATTTTAAACACTTTGCTGGTAGTATGTTGTGAGCAGTGCCTTTTAGGTATTTTTTTAATTTTAATTTCACCATGGTGAAATTTGAAATTACTGGGTAATTTTCCAAATGCAATCTTCCCTTTTTCTTTCATATAAACAAGATTAATTTAGGGTGGATTCCCCCTCCCCTTTCCCCCAGAATTCCTAGTGAAATACTGTTTATGTGACTGCTTTTTCCACTTTCAAACATTTTCATCATCTTCAGTTGTGTTAAGGTGTAATTGTACTCGTTGTCTCAGCCTGTGAATTATTATGCTGCACCACTTGCACAGTTAAATACATTGGACAGCAGCAGAAGTACCTGAAGCCAGCTGGCTCCATGCACTGCTTTGTCCTATGAGGGGCCTAATGAATAGGCACTTAAAAATTGTAAGCAAAGATCTGCACATGTCTCTGCAGAAACTTGAAGCACCTGCTTAATTTTTTAATTTAAGCGTTTTTATAAAGTCTGCAGAATCGTAATCTTTCTGTCAGAGACACAGGATCTCCAGCATTAATTAAAAATTACACTGTGCCTTGAGAAAAGGTGACCTCATGTAAAAGACTAAATTATTTTCAAACGCTCTGTTTTAAGAAAGTGATATCCACACTGCAAGCATTTGCAGTGAGCATAATGAGAGCAGTGCGTGAAGCCATGAATCCCAATTGCTTGGATTTATGCACAAATGACAGCAAAATGTATCTTAAAAACTGAACATAAGATATCTTATGGAATTAGAAGATGGGGCATAATTATCTGCATGACTTTTATCCGTTACTTAGAATTTTTTTCTGGAAATTTTGTGAGTGTGTTTTCATCCTGAAAATGCCTGTTTGATATCATTGTTTTTCTTGCACAAGTGAAATAAATCCTTTATTGTTTCTGTAAATATAAAAAATGATGTAAGAATTTAATACAGGGAATGGTGAGGGAGCAGATTGTTTTGAAGGATAAGAAGATGTCCTCTCAGATGTGATTTTCTTGCTCTTCATGCTCAGTTGTGTATCTACAATAGGTGCTGTTCCCAGTGGAGCAGGGAGGGTAAGAGAGAGGTGGAGATGGTGCAGGGCCCTTTCTGGATATCCATAAGAAGGTGATCAATGGTTGACAGTGATCAGCTGGGAAAAATCGCTACTTTTATAAAATAGAATTAAAAGAGGGATGGAGATAATGAGTAAATCTTTTGTCCCTTCAGATGATGAGAACCCCACATTCATGCACCATGGGGCAGAGCTCAGCTGTTTTTTCACAGCATGCTGCACACATCCTGACCATGGAAAAGTTTCCCTCTGGGGTCCAGAAAAAATTACTCCTTGAATACAACTGGATCTCCTGTGCTAAAAAAATACAAAAGGGTATTGCTTTCTTTTACTGTTTTTACTTTAAAGTATTCTGCAGAGTAGAACTTGTGCCTGTGTATGTTAAATGCTGTCCCTGCTCTCACTGAAATATTCCAGGTATAGGAAACCTAGAAAAAAGTGCTAATGATGAAAGGAGCAATGTTGCAAAGACAGTCAGTTAAACATTAAAAAAAAATTGTAGTCAATGGCCCCTCTCCTCAAAAAGTGATGGGAATGAGGAAATGCCCTTGTAAATGGTATGCCTCATACAAGCACTGTTTATGAATACCAAGGTGAATGTGCCTTTAGATATACCTCAAGAGACTTATATATGAGAAAAACAGCAACTGAAGAAACAAATGCTTAAGGAAAGAAAAAACAGTCCTACCAGACTCACTGTCTGCTTCACTTGGAGGAAAGACATAAATACTGTTTGCCATATAACAGTGAAAAATGTGTGATGAATGCAGCAACTGTAAAACCTTCATTGTTCCTTCAGCTAAAACAAACAGAATGTGTAATTAGTTGGCTGCTTCTGCCTAATCCTAAATCCCAAGAAGAGTTGAATCATAGTCTACCTGTTTTTTTACAGTCATATTTCAGTTGTTTCCAATCATCTCCATGTTTGTGTGCACCAAACCTCTCAAAGCAGAAGAGAACATGTAACACTGCCCTGACATGCTGCTCTTAGATAGTTAAAGGGGAACTTCCTGCTTGTATTTCTTTGACTTAAAGCCATACCAGTGATTTTCAAATGTTTACAGTATTTTTTTCACAGCCTTCAACTTTGTACATTTGGTTTTGTCAATTAATCTCTGTATTAATTTTATTTTCTGGGGTTTTTTTCTATTTATTCTTACTTGATGAGGCAGTTAATCTATTTAAATTTGTATCTTCTGAAGTAGAATTTACTTCCAGTTAGCTGAAGTACACAAGGTTAAAATGTTTTGGTTTTATATTTGCAAGGTCAAATTAAATATAAAGTCATTTAGTGGATGCATAGTAAATTATTGATTTTATTTCTGTGTCAGAATGAGAGAAAGTTTTGATTTATATTAGAATTAATATAAACTAAATTCTTGCTTTAACTGGAAGGACTCTTGAATGTGATAGTACCTTTACAGATACTGCTTGGTACTTTTGTCTTTTTAAATAAAACTTAATGAAAGTCCATTTTTCTCTTCTGTACTTTCTTGTCCAAGTTTAACTGTTGAATGTTTTAATGGGTGGTTGGACATCTGCTGCCTCAGAAAAGCCCAAGGTAGTTCACTGGCCTTTCATAAACCTCATGCAGAGAATATTGGAACACATTGTTTTCACAAACTCAGTGTCGTGGAAGAGGAAGTTCATTGAAGTCATCTATCAAATGTCAAATATGCAGGTCAAAGCAATAGTTCTGAGTTTGGTCACAGTTGTCTGAAAACCTCAGCTAAATGCCACTGTGGAGTTGCAGAGCACTGTAGAAAACACATGCAGGAGTCCCACAGTTTCCCTTCATTTCTGCAGGAAGAGAATCTTGGATGGAGAATAGGGGAAAGTCAGTCAAAGCCAGTGAAATTCACATCTGTAGAACCAGTGTTAAATAAGCCTCATGGTGTTCTGGCCACATGCTTTGTTCCATTTTGAAAGACTCTCTGGGTGAAGATGACTTTAGAGTTTGTAGAAACAGTCTGTTTGTAGAGATATTGTCCTTTATTAGACAAATTGCTACTATTAAAAAAAATACCAGACTGTTGGAAACTCTTCTATTTCTCCCAGTTGTATCAGCTGATATTAATTTATTTTTAAAAAGATAGTTCACCCTATGAAGTTCACTGTTTTTGTATCATTAAGACCATACCACCACTATTTTAAGATGAACAAAAGGGTAGGTTATTTCCACCCCTTTTTTTCCTTAACTTTATTTTCTGAGTCATCTTGGATTTCCTGAGCTACCTTATAGCTTAAGATGACAGAACTGAATTTTTGGGGAACGAGAAGGAGGGTTCTTTGATTCCTATATTGCTACCTCCTTATGAAGTACCAAATTTCAACAAACACAGTCAACTTAAGAATGTTTTGTAGCTTCTTCTTTTTTTCCATTGCTTTTTGTAGTAGTGCAAGGAAGAACTACTCTACTGGTGCCTGACAAGGTGGAAGAGAGCAGTACAGAACGTGAGCAAGGCTGAGGTTGGGCAGTTCAGAAGGTGGCATAACCAGAGGAAATCATTTAGAAGCAAGTGGAAACAGAAGCATTAACCAAAGGAAGCATCTTAATTTGGTATTTTCTCAAAGAGTTATATGGATTATGTTTATTTGATTAATACTGCAATTTATAGATGTAACTGGCACTTTTTTCCTGACTGGAAGCAACTCTACCTCTTGTCATACACAGCATTTCCTACAATCAAGTACAATTAAGCTGGGCTCAGATTTGCATATTTGAAGTTGTATGAGCTTATTCAAGCCAACAAAAAGAGGTCTGTCTTGCTAGGCTAGACCATTATTTGAGCTAATCTGCCTGCTTGTGTACAGTAACGTTTTGCATACATTTCTAAGAGATACGTGCAGCTGGGTGGCAAAGTTCTGAATTATTGGAATGATTCATGGCACTGGTTTCCGTGCAGTCACCTTTTTCCTTTTTTAATAAATGAATACAACCTCAACTCAGTAGAAATCCAGGCTTTCTTTGCACTGCAGCACAAGTATTGTTTGTTCTTTATAGCAAAGATCAAAGGATTTTTTCTTTTGTAAATAGCTGTAGGAACCACAGATCATAATTCATTGGAATTGCTTCCCCCTCTTTTTAATCCTAGAACTATACTATTGTAGAGTATTTATTGTTTTACTATGGAATCTAGATGTCACTGACCACAGTTATGTTGATTCAGTATGGCCTTTTGTATATGTTTTTCTGAGCTACAAATGATTGCATTTAATTAAAACACACACATTAGACCAGATGCTCCTTTAAATGGAAAAAAACCTCATAGTATGGGCAAGGAAGGCTCCCCATGTTTCTGTGCAGGCCACTTTCCTCCAAGGAAAATGCTTGAAACGAGACAGCAGCCTTGTCATGGTGTCTGTTGAACTAATAAGTGCAGGTGGGTGGAATACAATGTAAATAATCCTTATTTGTCATTCCTGGACACCTCCTTCAGCCAGACATTTCTCTCCCCTTCACCATGCACATACAGCACATGTTCTGTAAATCCCTGTGGGCCCTCTAATTTCTCTGTTGCAGGTAAGGAAGGAAAAAATTAAGTTTTCCTTAGGATAAATTTCTTGCTTTGAATTCAGCTTCCAAGTAATCTCTTGTCAACTCCTCTCATATTTTATTTCTTACCTAACCTCTTTATCTTCGGCCTTTTTGTGCTAAAACAGATATTTCTGCTGTCCAAACTCCTCCTATTTTATTTTCAGAAGTTATGCTTAAGGAAGGAATAAGAGAAATGCTTTTCCTCCCGCAGGTTATTCCCATGCTTTAGTGCCAATAATACCCTCCTACACTCCTGTTTTATGTGAAATTATCCTGTTGGCATTGGGTCAAAGAAGAAAGAAACTTTCAAATGGGGGGTGGGTGGTAGCGGATGCAGTTTTTAAATAGTCTTCCTCCAGTTTGGAAATGGCACTAGCATGTGCATTGGAGGATGTGTATAGGTCTAAAAAACAAGTCTGTTATTTAAATCATATTGAAAAATATGGAAACAGCTTGGCTTGATTTATTTTTCTCTTTGGAGTGGAAACCACATGTTTTATCTTAGGTGTGTTCTCTTACACTTGCCAACTTCTGAAGCT
Organism: Erithacus rubecula; assembly: GCF_903797595.1. NCBI lineage: Eukaryota > Metazoa > Chordata > Aves > Passeriformes > Muscicapidae > Erithacus > Erithacus rubecula. The sequence continues at coordinate 59,329,276 of NC_136689.1, read as the reverse complement.
GTTAAGGTGAACGTTTAGGGTGATTATTTAGGACAATCAGTGCTTAAGCAGATCACATGCGAAATGTTGAAAAGGGATTGGAGAAGGGACTTTTCCTTGAATATATATATTAGAGATATACATGCTTTCTCACTTGTTTCCACAAATAATATACAGAAGTGTGATAATACTAACACAGCTCAATCTTTTGGTGGCCTGCACTCCTTGCAGGAGAGCAGTGAGAGTGAGAATCCCACAATTCTGTCTGCTGGAGGCTGAGAGTCTTCCCTTATCATTCCCACCTCTTTCATCTAGCTCACCTTGAAAACTTCCTCTTATCCTTCTGGAGTAGAGAATAAAAGAGAAGAGGAAGAAAGAAGTGAGGCAATGGAAAGAAAGAGCCAAAATACTGAACAAAATCCTGTACCAGAAGATTGCTTTCAAAAATGTACTGCTGTGCTTCAAGGAGCCACCTGCAATCTCACTTGTGTCTCTCCAGCATTGATTGCTTTAAAAAGACTTGAGTGAATTTATTGCTGTCCTTGCTGCTTTGGTTCCTGTATTAACAGTCTTTATTTTTTATTGTCTGCATCCATCTGAAAAAGAAAGGAGGTTTACTTTGTTTATCCATCCAGTTCTTGCAAGGCACAAGAATTAAGGAAATTTGTGAGTTATTCTTCCCTATTAACTTGGTCAGGGGTTTTTCTACTAACAGTAAAAGAATGAAGTGAATTCTGTAGAACTATTGGAGCTCAGGTCCAGGTGTATCTAGGTCATTGTGTGTTTGTTTAAAATGATAGCAGTAATACCCTGCATAGTGGAATTTTGAATGAAGATTATTGATGGTATTAATTTCCTTCCAGTCGAGTTTCTTACAAGTTATGTTGTCTTAGAGTTCAGGCAGCCATTGGTGACTCAGTGCTGTTCAGCTGCCCCAGATGACTCTAACCATGAGAGCTGAGTCAGATTTACATGTTCTTTATCTTAAGGTCTTGCCCTGACTACAAGAAGTTATGGTCTGAGCTCAGTTTTATCGTGTTCTTTGTCAATAGATGTCAACATGCAGAACACTACAGTGGTAGATATATCTACTGGAACAATCATACCATAAAAATTTTTTTTTCTAAATAAAAATTATTGATTGAATTGGTAAGAGAGGTGGTGCTGGAAGAGTCAGAAGTCAAGTTTCCACACTGCAGTTATGTTCAGGAAAAGTGAATTTATTAAGATAGTCACATCTCATCTCCTTTTTATCATATACTTTCAGGAATTGTTTTGATAGTCATCAGTACTGAACTGCTGTAAAACAAGCCAGGGAACTATTGGAGCTGTTCTTTTGTAGCCTTTGGGCAAACACTGTATAACTCTTATGCCTGGCACAGCTGCATTTGCAGCTTCATGAAATCATTTTTTCTGAGGTGAAGAATGCTATTGCTTTTTTGCTTGCAACATCAACAAGGGCAGTTGTTTAATAGGTGAAATTTTCAAATCAGAATAGCATGGCTTTTTACCATTGTTGTCTTTTGATTATTTTTGTTGTCTGTATAGTATGGGGTTGACAGTACAGAAGCAGGAACTCTCAATTAGCCTTGAGGTCAGGCATCTAGATTAAAAATCTCGACACATTCCTGTATTGTTTCACCCCAATCTTAAAAGGGTGTTCCTTTCTCATCAGTGTTTAGTACCTTGTTTGTTCTAGGGGACCTGTAAAGATAATTTTATTTTACAGCACTATCAAATTTGGTTCATGATGCCCCTAGGAGACTTCTTTCTTTGGGGTACAAAGTATCATTTTATTAAGCTGTGTGCTTGGAAGTTAATTTTGTTTCTGTATTACACCAGTAAGAACTAAATTTCCTACTGCTGGTTGATGGACAAAGCTTCATTCTGAGCAAATTTTAAAATGGTAGAAGTGGCTAATGGGCAACTTAAGGCCTGTGTTTAGTTTACTAAATACATGTAAAATAATTTCTCTCATATCTCCGTTCTGATATGCCTCAGTAGGTTTGAGTCTCTTGAGGTAGGCTTCTGCATCTAAGATTCTGTTTGCCCACCTGTTGGGTAAAGTAGCTTTGGATTTTGTTTAGAATGTCCATGCTTTTTTTTCCCCATTACTACCATCCTTATACCATGAATGGGAATATTCCATGTTTATGAGTGTATTATCATTATTTTTGACAAACCAAGAACATTAAAAACACTGTGTGTGTTTGGGATTTTTTTTTTTAAGATCTTAGAAAATATGACCACTTTCATAAGATTGATTTTTTTTTTTTTTTTTTTTTTTTAACATAATACTAAAGTTTACACAGGGCCTTTCAACTGCCCTGAATTAATTTTGGGGGTGAATGAAGACTACACAGGAGATCTAATGGAATTGTTTGTCTGCCCTTTGAAAAAGAAGTATTTCTAGAATTATCCGAAAGCAGCAGGTGTCTGTAGCTCTCTCTAGCTCATTACTGACATATTTACACATGGACAAAGTGCAACACAGAAATTAAAATTATTGCTGAGGAGGAAAACACTAAAGGAATTGCTCTGACACATGAAGACTTTTCTTTGACCAAACCCCCCACATTCCAACACAAGATTCCAGCAGAATGTAAAGGAACTACACTGAGAGAATGAGTTCTTGTTTTGTATGTAGAAATGTGTTCTAATCACATCTTCCAGTGGGTTTTTTCCCCATTATTCTAATTCTTTGCAATGTAGTGTTAATAACTGAACTACTACATGATTTACCCATGTGTGCTCTCTCACTTGTTGACACCTTTATAATGGTTTTTCTGTTAGCTTTTTTTTCCTGTAAAGGGTAAAAAGAATTAGTCTACTCTCAGGAAATACCTGAATAACAAGTGTTCCAAAATGGTTATTTTATGAGAGTTACAGGAGGAATTTGAGATATCATATATGGAATTGGTTTGATATGATTCAAAGTCTAGAAGGATCAGAACATTGGTAGTATACCATTATTTTCATAAAATGATTCTCATCTTTTGAAAAAAACCTGTTCAATTAATTTATTCTTCTAGTATAAGGTCATCTAGGCAGGTCTGTTAAATTTAATAGCTGTTTCATGATTAAGGGAGAGTAGGAAGTTCTTAATTGAGGAACAGATAAAAAGCAAACTAATTAACTCCAAATGCATTTCTTTAGCAGTATCCAAACAGCCATTTCCAAGATGAACTCGGGTTACTCATCTTTTGAGCTTTTAATCATATTTTTAGATTGCATTTTTACACCATCTCTACTACAAAAATGACTGTAATTTCTGTCACAGTTGGAAGCATCAGTTAATAAATGTTTTTGATTTTGATCTAGGGAGGTGTTTGAATTGAGGGGGAAAATATTCTTAAACTAATTGGGTTAATTTGCAGCAGATTGAGGGAGAGTGCAGTGGAAATGGTTTGCCCCTATTCCTACCTGGTTTTCTTCCAACTATGAGCTTGTTCTTTTTTTATTTAAATACTGTCCCAAATAAAACCCTTGTCCTAGTCCTCTGATCTTCTGTAAATTGCCTCACACATTGAGAAACTACTGGTAGTGGATCCATCCTCTCACTCTATTTTCAAAATACAAAAGCAGTTTGAACCATAGAATCACAGAATGGTTTGGCTTTCTGGGATTCAAATGCACATTGCTGGATCATAGCTTCTCATCCAGCAGCATCCCCAAATCCTCCTGAGCAGGGCTGCTCTCCATCTCTTCACCCCCCAGCTTGTGCTGATTCCAGGGGCTGTGCCATCCCAGGTGCATTGCAATTGATTTTCTTAAACCTCATGGGATCCTTATGGGCCCCCTTCTCAAGCTTGTCCAGGTCCCAGTGATTTTTTATAGTAGATCTAGGGTTTGTAGAAAAAAGGGAAAAGAGAGAAAAAAAAAATTTCATAAGTTGTTTGTAATGGTAAATTTTAATTCCACAACTTGTTTTAATGTTGCTGGTCAAAGCACTCTTCCATGTAATAGTAATTATTGCAAATAAGGATAATTTGGAAGGTTATCAGGCATACATATTACATTCTTAATGTATATGTGTATATATTTTACTCTTGCTTGAACGACACTGTTCTTTATAGTTGAAGAAATAAAGTTTGATTAATGAAGAAAAAAGGGCCAAGGTCATCTGCCAAAGCTGGATTTTGTGCATAAATAAAATAATTTGGTGACAATTAGGTAACACAGCTACTGTGAAGCCACTCAATTATATCTCACAATGATAATTTTAGTCATATGTGTTTCTCAGAACAGTATTTCTCTTTTCTTTTTTAATCCTATGGAACATGTAAGTGTCATCTTAAACCTGTACAAAACAGTGTACAAAGCTCACTCTGAGGATTCCTGATAAGAGTTAGGTCTTAAGGAAAAAGTATTGTTTCATATTTGACTCTCCTTTGTACCACATGCAGGGACACTTGGCTCTTAAATACTTGTTTACATGGCTGCTAACTGATGCCTTGCCAGTCCTTGGTAGTCCGTGGGCATCACTTGGAAATGTTGGATTAAACTGAAAATAAAGGAGGAGAATTCTAACATCTGTAACATCTCTAACATGAATCTGAAGACTCTGAAAATGTTTACATTCCATCATCCTTTCTGATCTCTGGTGAAGATGAGGCTTTTAAGAAGCAGTTAAGCATGTAAAGATCCTTGGGAATAAGTTCTGAGTCTGTGTTTTGGTGTTTCTAAAGCTTTAGTTGAGGAGCATGTTGGGATTTGATGAATGGAAGATACATACTTATATCCATTGTCTCTAGCAGCTCCTCATTTTTCAGACTACTTCTTGGTTCTTTAGGTAACTGTGTAGGTGAGTGTTTTCTTCAGCTGGCAAGGTGAGTCCCTGGTTCTGTCTGAAGAAGCAGCTGGCTCCAGGAATGCAGCATCTCTTGTGACTACATCTGCAGCCTCCATTTTCTTGTTGCTACCAGGATCACAGTTATCAAGTTTCCATATACTGATTTTACCATTAAAGCTGTTTTGCTTCAATGGCAGTGGCATATTTCATTGCCTCAGCCATAAGCCTGCTTTTATGGCCCATTTCCTCTTGTTCTGCACTGAAATTGTGTCATGTCAGAGGTGGAATTGAGAGTATTTGCAAAAGGTTTTCCAGGATGGCCAGCATGGCTGCTGTGCTGCAAAATAGTCTGCTGGCTTAACAGCATTTGTTTTAATTGCATAAATGTGGGAGATGTTAATTAATGCAGTGTTAATGGTGAGAAATCAAGTCTGCAAATGAAGACATTCCAGAAGTATAGATTTTCTTGCCATTAAAAGGAGACTGTATTGTGTATATTCTAATAATTTACAAGATGTAAATCACATAAGCAAGAATTTAGAAAGATTTGAAGTTAAAAACAGCAGTGCTGATTTTTTCCTATAATATATGTGTGTACATACCCTGGGAATATCAGAGCTTCATAAAGAACAGTGACCATAGGAATATATTTTCAGATTTACACACTGGACAAAATAGGATCATCAATCCAGTTATGCCTGTGAAGCTTCTCAATGTTCTGTAATACTGATTTGCATTATTTTAATTTTTTTTTTTTTTACTTGCATACATTACAAAAGTGAATCTTGGTTGTGTGAGGTTAGTTGGAAAAACTGGTCCTCACACTGAGGTGCTTTACAATTCATTAACATGTTCAATTTGTAAAATAAGCCAGCAAGCCAAAATCTGTACAATGCTAGTCAGTGTAAAACTATGACTGTGTGAGGGGTGCAGAGAGGTAACCTACTTTAAGGTGAGCATGTTTCTCTGATGAAAAAATGAAGTGGTACTGGCCAGTCAGTGCTTTCAGGAATTCTTCATGAGTCTTGCAAGTTCTCTGATATGTGTTACCAGGTTTATGTCTTTTGCAGAAATACAAGTTAATCTTTTAGAGGTCATATTTAACAGTAAATCTGCAAGTTTGGAGTAAGTATGATGAGTTAAATCTTTTCAGGAATAGGAATGTTAATCACAAGTTTCCACAGCAGTTACAAACTTGTTAACTCCACTTTCCTGAAGACCAAAACAAACAAACAAACCAAACCTAGCACTTTAAAACTCTGCTCTTGACAGCATAAATTTCTATTGAAGGAATGCACTGACATTTGTTAGTGTCACATACTCCATCTATCATAGTCCTAAAAAAAAAGAGCTGTATCTCCATATCCACACATCTCAGTTATTGATTTGTCAGTGACACAATGAGCACAGTGATGTCTTGTCACCTTTACTCCCCTTCATTTTGCATATGGCTATTTTAAAAATTATTCTTCAATTAGTATTGAATGCCTTGTAAGTATGGGATTAAGGGAAAAAATTCTAAATTTTACTGGTGATGGCTTTTTGTTTGTTTGTTTTAGAGTGGATTTTTTTTTTCCAAGCTTGTTTCAGGCCAGTGGTTCTGTCACTTAAAGAATGAGCATGTGACTGACAGGGGAAGTGATGTGCAGTCTCAGAGTAATATGACATTTTATGAGCAGCTTGACTGTTTTCATTACCTGGATTTATACTTTTATTTCTGTGCACTAAGGAGTAAGTGAGCAAGGCAGCTGTGGGAAATAGAAAAGCTGTCAGGATGGAGTTGATAGGACAGCCTTGAAATCATGCCATTGTGTTTAATAGGACATTATGGCTGTTATCTTTAATCCTTTAAATATGAAAACCTGATCAAGCAGTTTGGTCATTAGATTGGTATTGGGTGGCTACAACTTTGAAAACCTTGTGTAGTTTCAGCAAGGAAGTAAATAGTGACATAAACTAAATTAAACACATGCATAAGCAATTAAAACATAATAAGTAGTTCATAGTGATTTATATTATTGCTAATGGGGAAAAACACACTACTGCATTAGCATAACATTAAAGAGCTAGGACAAGCTGCTTGTGGAAGAAATATGTTTGAGATACCAATTGCTTGTTTGGTTGGGTTTTTTAAATTAGAAATTACTATAGCATTGGTATAAATTGCAATGCTTTATCAGCAGCAAGTATCTTCTGATGAGTAAGAGCTAAAGTTAAAATAAATATTATCATTTCAATTGCAGCAAGGCCAATCAGTGGTCTTAGGATGTCCCTTTAACACAGAGCATAAAAATCTCCCCTAGTGCTTTGAAAACTGTGATAGCATTTTTTTATTACAAGTATGCCTAAACAGACATTTTAGTGGACTCTTAATGGAAGTTAAAAATAAAAAGGAAAGCCTTGTGCTTACCAAAAAGCAACATTTTCTATACTTTTAATTCTAAACACAACAAACAAAACAACAAAATACAGTATTCTGTGGTGGACGTAAACATTATTTATTTACAAGTTATGGAGAAAGGCATCTTATGAAGAAAGTTGTTTCCATCTCCCTACATTATTGTGGCAGAAAAAGCAGGTGCAGAAAACAGGGCAAGACAAAAAAGCTTTTTAATGTAATGATGCTAGCAGTAGACCTGCCTCTAGCAGGCAACTCTGGGAGGAAATTTTTGTTTGCTTTGCTATGCTTAAATCTCCCATCTTATCATACAGGTGCTTATAGTACCAAAATTGGGTGAATACTCCCTCTGAGTGAAAATGAAATAAAATTAAATTTTAATTGTTCATGAGCTGTTTTTATCGTGGGGTTACAGCCATTACAGATTTATTCAGAGACATCAAAGAGCAGTGCAAACCTCTTAGCAAGATATGTCTTCCATTCTCATTTAAGTCTATTGTGGAGCACTTGAGGTGCCAGAATAGCTAATGTCTCACTGGATGTAGGAAAAAAAGCATCATGATCCTAGGAAAAATGATTTATGAAAAGCTGGCAGGTTAATCAAAGGAGAGCAACAAGTTATTACAAAAACAGTTACAAATTACAAAACAAGCAATTACAATAACTAGGTACCAATCTAGTGAAAGAGAAATGATTAAAGCAAGGGTCTTGCCATAGTGTGTATGATATTGATGGGGGTCATAGCTGGGGAAGCATTCTTATCCTGTATGTGTGATGTGATGGCATTTCTCTGCTCAGACCTCTGTGGATCACAAACAAATTTTGAATGTGGTCTCTGTTCATTTTAAGGGATTTCTTGTGCTTTGGAGGATAGAACTTATTATTTCAGCCAGCATTGGAAGGGAAAAGGTAGAACATATTGAAGTACTGATTCCTAATTAGCAGATAAACATCTCACCTCTGTAGCTGCCTGTAGAGGAAAGATCTGATTGATAGCAGTTATTAACACCTTCATGGCTTGAAGATGAGTGTTTGGAAGAAAGCTTGTGTTTTCCCTGATGTGTCACTTGGTCCACTTTCACCCAGATTGTGCCTTGTTTACATCTTCTAGTAGTGCAACTCCCACGCTCAGTTCTGTTCATTATTTCGGTTTTTTCTTTAAATGACGGCTCCCTAGAAGAGAAGAAACAAAACAATGATTTTCAGAGAAGGAAGAAAACAGATGATATGGTTAGGAGTGTACAAAAACCTTTTGGAGTGGCAGAGCTTTTAGCAGAGAATGGATGCAAAAATGTCAGTAAGTGAAGGTAAAAGCAGATTACATGTGCTTTCTAGCAAGAAAGAGTAATAGAAATAATATTCTTATATAGAGGTCTGGAATTGTACCAGGAGAGCTTGTAGGAAAAAATACCAAATACAAGGAATTTATCTTGCATACAATGAATTTGGCCAAAAGAAACATGCCTTTTCTCTTTTGCTTCCCTAGTACATCTGTATAGACATCATATATAAACACAAATACACATTTCTTACTGAAACTCTGTCACAAGTGTCGTCATGCATTAAATTACTTTCTCAGAAACACTCAAGTTGCACAACTTTGTAGCTGCTTCTAATTAAAACTTGTTTCTTCAGGGCTGGTCAATCTTTTAATCTAACAAGCACATGGACATTGTAAAGGTTCCAAATGCCAGACTCTTTGTGTAAGTAGTGTACAAGTCCAGGCAAAGTAATAAATGGCTGCCTCTATTACACAGCTTCATTTCCTCTACCTCTCTTGGGTTTAGAATCATGTTATTGAACTCAGAGTTTCTTCCCCTGTGTATCCATTGCTCTTCTTCTCATGGAGTGTGTCCTTATTTTGTCCTAGTGTTCCTATTTTTACCTGTTGCTTTTGTCTGTGTTTGATCCTACAGATAGATTTTATGCCATTGCCAAGAAAGTATGACCCGTTCTTCCTCTTGCTTGTGTAAACTTCATTTGTTTCCTTCAGTTCACATGCATTCTTTCAAAGTCTTTTGGGTGCCTTGAGGTATAAGATCCAGCTGTAGCATGTAGGCTTTTTTCTCTTTTTAAGTGTAGTCCAATACCCCAGACTTCTTCCTCTTCAGGCAAGCTTGGCTGGCCAGTTTTTCCAACTTCCTACTGTTTCACCAAGCTTCCACTTGAATGAGTGGCCTTCAAGGCTTAGTGAATCTCCATTTTATGAGAGATGTGTAAAAAGAGCCCTGACACCACATGCTTGACTCTGGTGTTCACTGGTGCAGCAGGTTCATCACCTCTACTGTGTTTTGTACATTGTACAAGGTCTGATTTCCTGAATCAGCAAGACCAAGTTCATGGTTGTCTGGCAGCTTTTACTCCTACTCCCTTGCACATTTCAGTTAAATTTACATGATCTCATGTTATCATATGTGCTGCAAAGCATGCACAGTACTCACTGAGCAATGAATTATTTCCATCAAGTTTTATCATCCTCCTTCTGCATGTGGCCTCCTACCTATTTCTAATTGGCACCAGCCATCTCTGCATTCACAAGTTTTTCACAAGGACTTGTGAAGTACTGAAAAAGCACTGCACTGTAACATCAGGGATCTGAAGTACAGAGAGCTGATAGCCAAACCTTACAGAAGTGCCTTAGCTCACTTCTTCAGAGCAGATGCCTCTCTTATGGATGTCTAAAGCCTGCTTTTTGCAAAATTTATTTTCATATGTATGGAGTAGTATTTTATAAATTAAAGAGAATATAAAGAAGTTTAGTCATGAATGAGTTCTTTAAAAGTAAGTTCATAAATGGTATTTGTTTCCTTACAAAAATAAAAGCGAGTTACAAGGGCATTTGACAGGGAATCAGTCTTTCAGAAAGGAGAAAATGTTTGACTGCTGAGTAGGCAGAAAATGAGATGGTGGATTTATTCATCTGTTAAACTTGAGTGATATCTAAATAAGGTACTTAATACTTAGGAAATAAAAACCATAGTAGTACTCAGCACCTTTTACCTCTGCTGCTGTCTTGACCTAGGAAAACAAAAATCCTCAGCAGAAAATCCTAAATAACTCTGTCATTCTGATTCAACCCTGAAGTAATATTCATGGTGTCAGTTAGGTAACTTTTGAATGTTTGATTTTGGCTCCCTAGTACAGTGCTACCTAAGCAGCTTCAGGTGACAAAGTGGTTTCTGAGAGCCATTTGTTTTATGAAGTGGTGAAAGTAACGTTTCTTTCAAACTCCTTATATCCAGCTGGTTTTTTGCATTAAAAAAAAAAAAAAATCACTGAAGAAGCTGTTTAAGAATATTTGTCACTTAAGAAAGCTCTTAAATTCTTAAGTTTGTATATACTGTATAAATTTTGCAGGTTTGCATTGGACCATTCAAGTAAAATATTAAGTCTCTGATGGGAGTGCTGTAGCCATGTTTCTTATCTCTTATATGTTTTATATATCTATACTGCCTGTAGCATATATGATGGTTTTTGTTTATTTTTCAACTATTTTTAAAAATGTGGGGAAAATATTAAAAATTATTAAATGGTTGACCATTTTGCAAAATCACACAACTTTATTTTCAAGCAGTTACTGAAGGGAAATGTGGGAATATTCCATATAGAAAGTAAACCCTGTTCTTCTCCTTCAGTGATACATGGGAAGGGACATAGCTTTAGCTAGAATATTAATCTTATGAGTAATTTCTCCATGCCTGGAAATTTGGAACTGAGGTGATGAAAGAAACGTCTCTAGAAAATTATTCTTCTTGTGTTGACAACACCTCAAGATGTTCCTGACAAATGAAGTGTAAAATTTATTTTCAAATAACATTTTTCTCAGAGTGGTCTGAAATATTTTATTTCCCTTAGGACACTGGCTTTGACCTTAAAGCAAGTGCTGAAATTTGAAAATTCTGGCAAGCTTCTTCAGCAAAGAGTGAATAACAAGAGGTTTTTCTTCAGTGAGAGCTGAGGCTAGGATTATTAGTAATTATAAATACATGTTGGAAAATACATTGCCAATTAATTTATTATATTTCCCCATCAATTAAGTTTAATGTTTAATGCCAGATATTTAGTAATCAGAAAGGTAGGAGTCTGTGTATTCAAGATGCAGTTCTAAATTTTGATTTTACCAATTTCCAACTTTCTAAACATAGGCAAATGTTAAACTAGTAGAAGGTCAGTATTCTAATGACAATGTTCTGCAAACAGAGTTGTTTCTTGTGTTTCTTGTGATTGCACTGCTAGGTGTTTATAATGTGGAAGAGAGATGTTAAATTGTCATTTACCTGGTCCTGCAAAACTTCCTGCAAAGATTTGATGTGTTCCAAGTCTGGCCACTTAGGCAACAGCTGATGTCAGTTGTATTTTTCTGAGTTCATTAAAGTGGCTGTGGTTTGTCTCCTTTTTTTGTCTTGCTTTATGACAATATAAGTTTAAATATTTTCTATGTTTCTTTAGAGGATAGGTGTGATAACATTAGTTTGCACTGCAAGATTTTCTCTTAGAATATATGAAGATTCTTTGATATTAAATTCACACTACAGTGTAAGCAGTATTATTAAAATCAGTATGTTAAATGAGAAAGAAATTGTCTTTAAATTTCTGTATCACAAGAGAAAATTCAAATATCAGTAAACATTCTAGATATCAAGTGCTTTAGACAAAGGCCAGTCAAACTATTCAATAGATGATCCTTGCCTATTGGGTATTTATTTGCAAGAGCCTATACAATCCCATTAGACTTGCAAAAAATCTTTTTTCAGCTCTAAAATTACCCGTGCTGCTCATTATTTTTTCAAGTGTGATGTAAATCTGGGGCTCACAGTTCTTCTGTCATTTGGATTGCAGAGAGACAGTTTCCGTGCATGTTTACCCACAGCTTCCCTACATGTGGAATATCATTAAATGACTGCTTAGAAGGATGGACTGGACCCAATAGGCGTGGGTTAACAACTTGTTATTTATGGAAAGTACTCCAGCAGCATGGTTTTCTTGTGAGCCTGCCTATGTGCCAATACTAGGGGCCAATTTCCAGAGAAACATAACTCTGCTCATATATTCTTTTGTGAGCATGGAGATGCTGAACTGCCACAATGATGTATGAAGCTGGGGGTTAACACAGATTTAAAAACATATGCAGCAGTTAGAAAGCCACTTTTGTAGATCTGATTGCTGGAGGATGGAGGATGAAAAGACATTTTTGTGTAGGCATGCTGGTTTTTATTGGGCTTTAATTTTTTGTTTTGTTTTGCTGTGGCAATGCAACAATGGTAACATAAAATTACTAAAAATTGATTAGAAACATTGATTGTTTTAGTCTGCAGAGTATATAACCTGCACATGAATCCTCTTAAAAGCTGATGGCTGGGAAAAGGACTTAAAAAAATAAAATAAAAGAGAGCATGTGGATTATTTCTTCTGCATTTGCAGAAAGGTTCCTTTTTCTTGGTTTCACACAACCACACTCTATTCAGTGAAGTAATTGCTGTCCCCTTATCTCACATCCCAAGCTAAGTTCGGCGTCTGGAAAAGCTTAAGGACTCAATGCATCGAATTACCCTGCTCAAACTGTTGTTTATTGCAGGCCATTTTGTCCTGTCATCTCCATGACAGAACGTCAAAGCTTTTCTTTCTGTTGCCTTCAGCTCCCAGCATCTGCAGTGATCCGATAGCTGCCCCTGCTTGCAGGGGAAGGGGGGACCATCAAACAGGCAGCAGAGCCAGGGAGCTGCAGCTCTGGGGAACCTCTGGGGTGCTTGGCAGCGATGCTTTCCCTTCCCGGGCACCCACACACTCACTGGTTTCTCAAACCTTCCGAATTCTCACGTGATGGGAGGTCTTGCCCCTCTTTTCTAGTTACTAAAATGTTCCAAAGTGTAATGGCATGAAATTTTATGGCTTTGCTAGGTGTGGGCCATTATTATTTCCTCTGTCGCCACAGGTTTACATAGTGGTTTCCTCTGGATGATAACAACTTTTTTGCACATGTGCACAGAGCTACAGAGAACCTTGGCAAAGGTGTTGTGAGGTGTGGAGGTGGAGAATCCTGTCACAGGATTCTCAGTTCTAAAGTGTTCAGCTTTACTGTAGTGCCTCTTCTGCCTTTTTCATTTTTTCTGGTGATATTAATTGCAATGTCTGTGCTGTCATACAGTCCTACTTCAAGCTGAGACCCAGCAGTGGGAATCCAGTGCTGCAGTTTTTCTACTGTTGTAGCTTTAATGTGATGAAAAATACTTTGGATATATGCTTTTTAAAAAATTCTGTAATTTACATTTGTACAGAATGTCAGTATGCACATGCCCAGTTTCAACAGTATAATCTTCTCCATTTTAAGGTCTTCTACTATAAAAGTGTCCTAAACATAAAGAAATAAATGCATTCAAGCATTTTATAAGATTATATCACTTAACCATCTTCTTCAGACATTTTGACTCATTTAGACTCCAGCTTACCCTCCTTCCACTGACCCTTAGGAAGCTTGCATCCTGAATGCTGGCTCTTCAAAGCACTGCTGTGCCCCAGTAAGTGTTAAACTGCTCTGCATCTCCTCCCCCAACAACATGTCTGTGGTTTTTCATGTGAAATACTGTGATATGTTGAGTCTCAGATAGTCCATAACAGGTGATTTCTTGTAGTGGATGGATCTTGCTCACTCCAGTCCCTTGATGGGGAGGAAATCTTAGAGAGATGACACTGATGCTGTGCCGGTTCTGACCAGAAGTAGCCAAAACATGAGTGTTGTCAGCACCTTTCCAGCTATCAATCCAAAGCACAACACTGTGAGGGCTGCTAGGGGAGAACTTCAGCTCAGCCAGACCCAGCACACTTCTCTAGATTTTGGTAACCTGTGGCTTCAGGGATTTACCACAATAGTCTTGGGTTTGCAAATGGGGACAGCATGCCTGAATTTGAAGTTTCAAAATACACTGCTCAGTTTATTACAGCTGTGTTTGCTGACAAGTGTTTGGTGATTTTTGTAATAAACTTTTGTCATAAAACTTTTGTCCTAAAAATAACTAAGAGCTGACTCAGTTTGTTCTTCAGCATACGATTGGTTTGGAAATATGTAGTATTAATCTTCCTAACACTGGTAGAGGGAGTCTTCCTATGGTTGATACCTGTAATACCCCCTACTGTATGGCAGTTATCTACTTAGTACAAGAAAGTAATATTTTATTTGGAAAGTAGAATCAAAAGAATTCCCTTAAAATTTGCCTGACAGTATACAATATGACTATAGAGTCTGAATTGCAAAGATATTGAGCTTATGTGTTCAGCAAAGAAAAAAAGTTTATGTTTCATTTTGCCTTTTCATTTGCTGCATAATGTTGGACTTCAACTGGGAAATCCAAGTTCAGAGTTTAACATCTGAGGTTCTCTTATCACGATCTGGCTGGATATTCCATTAGTATAACAGTTTCAGAGCTGCCAAAGATTTGTTTTCTTCTGTTTGCCATTTGTACAACATTGACATCATCAGTATGGGAAGTGCATTATAGAAAATAATTCAATTAGTGTAATGCTTTGTTTATTATTTCTAGGACTCCGTAAACTTAAATAAATGGAGGTGAGAACACTGAGGAAAACTGCATTTCACAGTTAAATGTGTATCACTAAAAAGTAGCTAAGTAAATTTGACATATACAAATAATTCTTTTTTTTCTACATTCATTAAAATTTTGTGCTCTTATACTGTGAAAATTTGAAGAGTACCAAATAACACCAGATTAAAAAAAAAAAAACTACAAGTGGTAACTTTGGATATGCAGAATTATCTGATATTCTGAACAAGCATTTTATTGTTTGTGTCTGAGTAGAGGATCCTGAGCTATAAATTATTTGCTGCCAAGGTAAGGTTTGCTTTTGCTGCTTTTATTAAGGATCCTTAGTAAAGAAGCCAATTAAAAAAGTTAGTCAAAACATAGCATAAAAGCAGCACAAAAAATAAACCAGCAATAAACCAGGCAGAAATAAACAATATGATTCATGAGATATCTAATAAAGAATACTGGTGTCCCATAGCACATGCTTTAACTGAAAAAGTTAAATTTCTACCTAAATCCACTTTATCCACTGATAGTTGCCTGATCTGTGAACAGCACAGCCAACACATCAGACCCTGTGTTTATGAATGATGGGTGTTTTCGCAGATGTTCAATTTGCTAACAAATTAGTTGTGTTTGTTGCATGGAGGAGAAATATCTGGGGGATGAGAAGTCCACTAATGTGTGTATGCAGGCTTTTTGTAAAAACCCCATGTTGGAAGAAGAAACTTGTTTTTCACACACACTGACTCTGATGTAGCAGCTCCATTCTTGTGTTAAGGTGACTGAATTTGCCCAGCATACAGGAGGGGGAGAAAGACCCTGAGTGAAGCTCAGCACACAAAATCCTGATGCAGCTGTTCTCCTTTCTTACAGCTTTTGATCTTTAAAGGATAATGTGCTTTTGCTGGCTTTTTTGTTTGTTTTCTTAGGGTAGGTTTTTCTATCACTGGAGGTTGCATATGGTATGTGAATTGTCTTGAAGAGAGATTGGTCTTCCAGGAGTATATGATAAATAAATGGTGATGATGGAAGAACTACACATTCAGGGTGGGATTTAGAATGCATGTCTGTGTGTGCATTTGTGTGTGTGTATGGCAGAGCAAATTCAAATAATGAATGATCAGTGGTACACACACACATACGTGTCAATTCAGAGAAGAATGTAGCTGAAAAGAAAAATACTTTACATTTGTAGAAATGGCTGTTTATAAATCCGGCATTTGAAAAATGCAAATCTGGTACTACTTTCCAGGTATCTTAATAAGGTTGTATAATATATCACCTAGGACTTCAGTAAATCTATAAGAACTGCATTTGTTATCATGATACAGCAAAGGTGGAGGGAGGGAGAAAGTTTCTTAACTTCAGGGTTAGAGGAAAGTATCTTTTCATTTAAAAACAAAAACAAATATGAGACACCATTTTTGCTAGATTGCCACACAAATGCAGATGTCTACCCTGACTTCACAGCATCCACTAGGAAAAACAGGAATTTGCAGAGATTAATTTATGATTTTTTTTTCTTGTAATACTTTTGATGGGGTCTTGCTTCAGTCTTTGTTTCATCAGACTTTTTCAGGTCCTGGCAGTCATGCCTTTTTGGTTAGATGGGTTGCAATCTAAACAAGTAGTAGGTGTTTCCTCTAGGATGATGAAGGGCAACCTAATGATTATTAATAATATTATGTGACATATTGAGCACTGCTAAAAGGTAGCATGATAAATAGCATCTGTCTGACAAGAGTAACCCCAAATTGTTGCATGTGGTTTATGCCAGTATGTCAGTTCTCCACATAATGAGTGGTAGTTTGGAAAGGGAAGAGAGCAATTCACATATGTATGCAAAATCTGAATGTAATCCAGGATATCACATTATTTTGCACAGCCACATGCTCTGTGTGTCAACTATTAGTAGTGAGTAATTTCCATCAATGTTATCTCTGAGGAATCCAGTTGCCTTGCAAATTCTAACAAATTAATTTGTTGTGAGGATGGCTGTACAGCTTTGCTGAAAGTATCTATTTGTTTTAATTGAAAATACCTACTCCAGCAGTGAGAATATGCTTGGCATGGTTCTCTAATAAACAATTTCTCTTCATTTCAGTTGCTTTATTTCTGAAATCTGAGCCTGAGGAGGTGCATACATTCTTCACAGATCTTAATTCTTTGGGAGAATGACAGGGGTTCATCAAACTTTGATCTCCCATGGTTCAAGCAGTTTGAAACCAGCTGCTGCTGAGTTCTATTAAAGGCAGAAGGGTTGGATCAATCCAACAAAATACATGTTGACTTGAAAGAGAGGTTATCAGCTCTGTTTAGATTTAAGGCTAAAGATGAGGGTGAACTGTGAACATAAAGTGACAGGGACATGTCTTGCTTAGACACAAATTGAACTGAAATGTGAGGGTATGAATAAAGAAATGTAAAAGATTTATTTTGGGTTTGTTGCCGAGACTAAATGATCTTTGCTTTCAGATAGATTCCCTGAAGTTATATGTTGGTTTGATCACTCAGAAATGTAATTAAGATAGAAATCAAGCACTGCTAAGATTTGGGGGTATTTTTGCTGCCATGTCTCTTTCTACTTCAAAGTGGGTTTTTTTTTCTTCAGTGTCTTCAAAGTAAGTGGATTTTTTAGTACAATCTACATATTCTAAAAATATTTCTAGTCTCTGTAGTTAGCGATTAAATAGTTTAAAAAGACTATTTTAAAAGACAGAAAATAACTTCATTATCTATAAAAAGGCTTGTTGGGACACAGGTTTTGGGTAGTGAGACTCAGAAATTGTTCAGTATTTCACAATGGCAAACTACTGCACAATTCTGTTGGGCACATTCACTACAGAGCAAGTGTCCTTGGATGCTGAGATGGCCTGTGCTTAGCACACCTATGGAGTCAAAATCCTGGGAAGCTGTATCTGGGGTTTCTTAAAATATTTGTTCTCAGCTTAGTCACAGCCTCTCCATGTGTAAAATGAGATGAATGGCAACATAGTATTGGTGCTAGTGCTAGTGCTTTTATTGATATTTGAACTGCAAGCCAGGCACAGGTTCCAAAATATTCCTTTATTTATTTGTCATCTGGGCGAGAGGACAGTTTGTGAGTGCCGAGTTGGCAAGAGTAAACACGGGCAATTGTAGCTTGAGTAGCTTTCCAAGAGTAGCTGCAGGTTTTTGCCAACTAAAGATTACTGTTAGTTACTCCCTAAAGTATACAGATGTATATCTTAGGGATACAGCTGGGTTGTCAGCTGAGACAGAGTATTTCTGCTGAAGGTGACTCTTGCACATACTTCCAGTAAGGTTTCACTGAATCCAGACTGAATTCTAGCTGTAGACAGCTTAAAACCTCTTGTTGTCTGAGAGCTGGCTGATGTCAGAGAGGAAAATAAAATTAGACTGGATCCTCACTTTGCCCCCAAATTCTATAAAGTTGACTTTTACAGCTGCCAATGAGGAAATCACATTGGAAATACGAGAACTTGTACTTCCTCTAGCACTTCTCATTATGATCTGAGCAGCTGAATGAATATATGACCTAAAAGTTGGAATAGTTTGGTTGATTGACATCTTATACAGTTCCTGTAGTCCAACAGTGCATTGATAACACATCAGAGAATATGAACCAATACTGCCTGAAAAACTGCATGTGTAATGCAGACAGAACTGGCCTCATTGTGATGGTTTCTGTGAAAGACACAGTTAAAAGGGAGGCACTCATGTTAAAGGGTTGGTCAGTAAAGATGAGCACATGCTGGTTTCCCATCTCATTGCTGCTTTACCCTTGCCAAAGCTCTTTCTACATTTAAGCTGGAAAAGATATTGCTTATTATTTTTACATAATTACCATGGGGGTGGTTTTGACAGTTCCCATTCCACATAAATTGTGAAGATAATCAAGAGAGGTCAAAATATGTCAGGATTAAGCATCCATTTCTCACCTAAATGGATTTCTGAGAAATATATCCAGATTATTTGATTTTTTTTATCATGAACTCTTGCAGTCAAGTTAAGGGGGTAAAAATTAGTGCTGGTAAAACAGTCTTGGCCAGTTTTCTTTTGGATAGAATTCTGAGGCCTTTTCATGATCACTTGTACTTAAGTGGTGCTATAGAGATTAGATAACAAACTGCATGATTCACTCCACTATCACACAAACCCAAATGAGGATGAAAAAACTGCATCTAGTATTCCTTAATTGTGAAAAATTTACTTTGATTAACAAAATAAAAGCAAACAAGACAAGCAAACTACTAATACAAGTGGAAATAATGGCAGACAGGCTTCAGCTACTGAGCAACATTTGAAGTTGATGGGATGGAGGAGAGAAAAAAAAAATATTTTCCTTTAAAATATGACAATCCATTTCAATGTAAAATTCTATATTCTTTCTGAAGGGCATTGATGTTACCTGTCATTCAAAGGCAATGCATGCTGCAGAAGGAACACACTTCAAAGGATAACCAAAGCAGTAGAAATTTTAAGAAAAATTTTAAATATATGCTGAGAAATACTTACTTTTTTAAAATTTCATTTATATTCAAACTAAACAATACTAAAAAAGCTACATATTGAAAAGAATTCTGTTTATGTGATGTATCATGCAATAATAAAGGTTCACATGGCACAGGAGGTTTTTTTTCAATATTTTGATTAGTGTTGTTTTAAGTGACCCATACACTGGGGTTCCTTGTCAAGTGGTTTTGTCCTACCATATCTTCCAAAGGTGCTGCACAGCTCATTGCTTACTTCTTGTTATTCTTTTCTCCTTGTCTTTGTCAGCCTTGTGATCTTGCCTCTTTACTTGCCACCTCCAGATTTCCTATGTCAATTGTTTCTCTCAGAGTTCCATAATTTTTCTGTAATTTAACTTCTGGAAGGGAAAGCCTTAGCCCAGGTCCAGTGACCACAAAGCAGAATCTTGCTCACATCTGTCTGGCCATTTGTCTGTGCATTTTGCTCTTTTCAATATTGGCAAAACCAGCCTTAGAAAATTTCTGGTTTAGTGTAGGGTTAATTTATTAAAACTTCCAGAAACAAAGGAAGGGGAATGAGATAGTCCTTATGGTTTTCAGAGTAAAAAAATACAACTCTCTATTTCCAAGGCCCTGAAGGAGTGTTTAGGCTCAATGGCTAAGTGCCACACTCATTATATAAATACTATGTGTATTTATTCCAATATAATGTAGGTCTGTGTTATTTTCCACTACTGTGTTATTTTGCAAATTCGTGTCCAGTGTTTTCTGTCCTCCCAACAGATTTTTTTCAGCACTGTTGCTTTCCAAGTTTCCCAAAGAGCATCTGTGTTTCAGATTATGTATTTCCAAATAGATTAGTTGACATTTTCAGAATGGGAATCTTGTTTTTCTATACATAGTTCAATTTGTTTTCTCTTACCAGTGTTTGCATATCCCTTCCATTATAATCTCCTCCATGGATTTCAAGTCTGTATTACTTAGTCCCTTTTCCTGATCATGTAGGAATATATTAAATAAAGATGGATGTGTAACTGATAGCTGAACTTTTCCATCTGATGCTTCCAACCAACTGAGATATTGCAGCTTGTCTCTTAGAAACAATTCCCATTTCATTACCAGGATGTGACAATATTTTTATTCTAAATATCTAAATATCTGCAAAACCTTATTCAATGGTAATTTATGCTATAATGTATAAAGTGCTTTACCAAGGAATGTTTATTGTACTTACAACTTTTCTCTTATCCCCTAAATTCTGACAGATTTTTTTTAAAAAAATCAAACAGCAAAACAACAAACAAACCCACTATACCCATTCTTCCCATATCCCAGACTTTAATCAAAAGAAAACAATTGGCTGTTAAGATTTCTTTTCCAAGCTGGGCATGGTCATTTTTGTAAGGCATGAGTTCTGATGGTCTGAGCTCCATCAGGTCTGCATGGTCAGTGTTATCTCTAAAGCAGCTGCTTACAATGACCAGCTCCCATCTGAAGGTCCACCTTAGTGCCAAGGGTGGACAATCCCTTGAGGGCTGCTGGACTGGGTTTTTAATGACCTTTGGGTGTTTTTCAGCTATTGTATGAGAAGAGTTTTCTTTCGAGGAAACTTTGTAAGAATAGTTTGCTTTTCTTGTGAAAATTACTACCAAGTCCTCTCCACCCTTCCAAGATGTTTTAGGACCTGATTTTTTTTTAGGTGGATTCTTAGGTAGGAAACCAAGTAGTATTCATCTTCTGATATGCTAAGGACTCCATGATTGTAGCTGGATATTTACATTTTCCAATTTTTCTTAGTTTTAAAAAGTCTAGCTGAGGAGGCATTAAAGACATCACCTGGGCATTGAGATGCCAAGAAAATACTCATCTGTTTTTGATCCCAATACTCCAGAGGCAATATCTATTAACAGCAAGCAATGGACACAATTCTTGCAGTGAATTTATTTTGCTTTTTTTTAGACAGAGGAGAACTTCCAAACAAATGTCTTTGAAATTCCTTCTTGTCTCACACTGTCACTTTCTAGTTGGAGAGTTTTTTCAATTTTTTTCCCCCATCAGTTTATATCCTCTTTGAGTGTACAGTGCAGGTTGGCCAAGAAAAGTGCATTTATCTTGCATTATCTGTGGAGACTGTAATGTCTCTGTAGGCTCAGTGGAGAACATGCTGCAAGAAGACTGTCTGTCTTAATACTTTCTTGTTCTTGTGTGCAGCTGTGAAGGGTATCTGAAACAGTATGTATTCTGTTTTCAATTGTATGAGTTTCATTTATGTAGGACTTTTCTAAACACATCTGCAAGGATATAATTAGCAAACATCAGATTGAAGCAAAGTCAGTGAGGGATTCCTTGTTGTCAGTCTCTCCAGGCAAATCCAGAGATAATTCCTTAGTTGTGAACTGAGCCCTTGGCCAATGACTCATTTTTGTCCTATTACTGTGAAGAGTCAAATTTACAACCCAAATGAGTACACCTACAGATATTATTATCTTTAAAAATCTGTAGCAGGCTTGCTGACTACAGCTTAAGTCTCTTCAGAGTGAATAGCTATGCATAATCTTTTTAAATTACCAAAATTATTAATTACTTTGAAAGATTTCTTCTAGCAAAAAGTAGATAGCTTCCATGCCATATGACTGTACTTGCAATAATCAGCTCCCACAGGTCAATTAAATGCTTCAGGCTTTAGTCAGCAAGCAGACACCCATCACTGCTGCATGTACTTAGATGGAATGGAAGTTATTGCTTAATTACTCCATTTAAGACTGGATGGAAAAGGGGTCATTACGGGTTTAAAGCTTTACTTTCGATTTATATGGCTTAGAATTATACTTACAAAGACAAGAGCTTTTCTCTTTGCATAAATTAATTTAAAATCATAGACTTTTGAGTGCTCTTCAGAAAGTAAATGGGATTCTGATTAATTTTAGTTCTGCAATTGCAGGACTTAGTAATGAACTAAATGTAGACTGAAATCATGAGGAAGTTGAAGAGATCTTCTAAAATAAGTGTGAAAATGTCTGTCAGATGGATCTGCTGTACATGTGTTTCCTTTATATGATGCAACCAAATGTTTAGGTTTCCAGCCTATATAGTGAACTCTGTCAGTGCCTCCCTCAGCCTTCTGTGGCATGTCTTCAAGGGATGAAACCCATTACTCTAAAAGCTTAAAGTTGTCACTGGAATTCTAGGAAAGCAGGGAAATATGTGGCATTATGTTTTGTAAAGAAGCAGTCTGTCTGCTTTCAAGAGTTACATATTTGAGTCTGATTTATTGCATTGCATCCATATGTACAGCTTATGTGCAGCTCCAGTACACTTGTACTGAGGAATCCCTGCATTCTTCAATAATTAAATAATTGCATACAATGTCCTTCTGTTTTTAAACAGATTCCTTTTGATTAGCCTGATTAGTATTTCCTACATAGCCCAAATACCAGGTGTATGCAATGCAAAGTATTGATAGACACAAGTGTCTTCCTACTCCAATTCTAGTATTTCCTAGTGAGAATTTTGTCCTCACTATCCATCTTCCCTTGTATGCCATACATTTTTACAATTATGGTCTTTAAAGACAGTAATTTTCATAAAGGCTGCATCAGTTTGTCATAGAATTGAAATTTATTTAAAATATGGTGTTTAGCTGTGAACTCACTGAAATTCTCTTTGGAATACATTGAAGTTCTGAATAGAGTTTGCCTTTCTATCTGTTTGGTTTTTTGTTGTTTTTTTTTTAACTGATCATTTATTTTTAACTGACTCAAGAAAATGCACAAGAAATAGAATCCATTTCAAATCATGAGTGCAGTGCAATCAAGTAGGTGCTGCTTTGATCTTGATTCAGATTGGTTTTGTTAAGACATTGTCTGTTTTTATTTGAGATATCCCATCTTAACCTAAATGACAAAAATGTTTTTCAAGTAGCTAATGTAAAATCAGTTTTACTATGTGGTCTGGTATTTCAGTAACATACACATGGACAATAATACAGTATTTTCAGAATTTCATGTGAGAATAGTGACTTCCAGCATGTGAGTGCTCAGCTGGAGCAGTCAGAAATGGAAAGCACTGTCCCTTGTAACCAGGAGCTGTTGAAGGCCATACAGTGTTACCTGGGCAGCTACATACTTCTGGTCTCCAGATTGCCCTCAAGACTGGCTTTGCTTGTCTATAATGCACACTATACAAAATTAGATATAAAATGTCCTAATGAGCTGCAGCATCATTTCCCAGTGCTTTGTCCCAGGAGGAGAAAGTGCAGTTTGTGTAAAGAGCAACCTGTGGAAGAAGGGGGACTAAATCCACTAAATGGAAGTTTACAGAGATCAGAGATGTGTTTTCTTTAAAAATATAATGCCATGGGATTAAAAGCAGAAAGAACCTTCTATTCAACAAAGCTAAAAGGGTTATCTGTTAAGGACAAAACAAAACAATAAAAATAGACAGCCCCATGATATGACTCAACTTGGTTTGCTTAAATCAGACCACCCAACCACGGTGTTCTCCTGGAATAGTATCTTGTATACAAAGCATACCTATTGACTGTTAACCTCTCAGTGACTTTAGATAACATTTCTGGACACATGCATTGTAACCCAGTTGCCAATATGAACACCTTAAGATATTTTCTCGAATAATATTGTTGTGGCCACCCAGTGAGCAGCCGGCTCTTATCTGTAAAGCCAGTTTGAAGAGTAATGGCAGCTCTGTGGTAGATATTAGCTGACACCTTTAAACTAAATCTTTTGCTTCACTGATCATCAGTCTCTGTGTTAAACAAGCCAAAAAACAAGCAGATAAAGGAGAGATTTGAGATTACTGTAAAAACTGCAGTGATAAAAGGATTTGCCAGTTCAGAGTCATTTGCCATTTGCTGAGGATTCAATGGAACCACAAACTGATGTTTGCTTTACCATCATTTCTCTTTATTTTCAGTCAATGTCCTGTGCACCATTCCATGCATAGCAGAATAATAATTTTCTTTCTAATGCCCAAGGCAGCTGATGTGTCTTGAGTAAGAAGATTAAATTTGCAATGGCAAGACAAGTATCTAAACACATTAAATTAATCTCCCAGTCCTCCTATAATTAAAGAACCTGGTTGTTTAAATTTTGCTGTCTGCTGGAGAATTTCAAGTCCATGGCAGGGCTGGAGTCAGACTTTGATGGCCTTACAGTTATATGGTTATCCTTCATGCAAGTCACAGTGTAACAGAGGGCTCAGGTGGCAGGGACAGAAAAAAATCCTGATTACTGCATCTGCCAATCACACTTGCACTGGCTTCCTCCTAAGCCAGCATTGCAGCATTTCATTCTGAAACAGAAACTTTATTTTAAAACATTTCCGTAGCTGCTTTCTTCCCACTTTGCAAGCTGAATGTGTTATTACCTCTACAGGCAAAAGGGTAAATTTCCTAGTACAGGCAAAAGCATTGTATAGATATAAGCCCTCCTGACAGTCATTCATAAATAATTAGATCTCTATGCTTCTGAACTACTTTTCCTTTTTTTTTTCTTTTTTTTTTTTTTTTTCCCCTATCCTTAACCCCATTTTTAAGCAATGTAGAATAGTATAAAAATGAATGCAACTGTGACTAGTATATTTTAAGTCTATCTGTAGGAATAGAAAGGCTACCAATGCCCTGGACTGAGTTTCCTTTTACAGTGTAAAACCTCAGCAAGGTATTTGCTTAGATGTTCCTTCTGAATGGTGAATTTCTTACTCTGTGGATACCAGAAAGCTAAAGGAAGAAAATGTATGGAACAAGAAGCCCAAGGACAGCCATGTCATTTTTTTTTCCAAGATGCTTGAGGATGAAACTGTATTTTGTCTTTTTTTTTTCTATGCAGTTTTTTTCAGAGAATTACTAAAAGTTGCAGTACTACAATGCTGCAAAACTGTTAAACAATTTAGAGTGAAAATAAATAGCAATTTACCACATTTGCCTGACTTCCTTATCTTTGGATTTTCTATTCATGCCTACCATGAGAGTTATTTAATAGTTTCCTGAAAGATGTGTGTTCTAGGAAAAGCATGTGTTCCCTTCACACTGTATGCCATATTTTTGATCTTGCTAAAATTGTAGAATGAATTTATATAAAACCAAAACAGTTAAAATGAGCAAGAAAAGATGTATTCTAAAGCTAAAATAAAAACACATCCACATAAGACTAATACTTTGAGTAGTGTAAAAATTAACAAAATAACAAACATCCAAACACAGAAGGAATGCTGTAAAATGGAAAAGCACTCTCCTTGAATAACAGCTTGCCCCTATTTTACAGATGGGAAAACTGGGGCGCGTAGAGAGCTTAATTGATTTCCCTAGTGTCACCCTATAAATCATTGATGTGACAAGGCCTAAAGCTGATTCTTTCTGAGAGCTATGCAGCAAACTCTCTGCCTGACTCTCTTCAATAAACAGATTCTGAAAGCATGTTCTCTTCCATGCAATAATTTATACTTGATGCATGAGAAGCCTGAAGTATGAGCAGATAATGCTATTTGATCTGTGTTTTGCAAAAAGCCGTTCCAGATACTCTGTTCTACTTGATCTGCTTCCTTAATAAACAGATTTTCTGTTGCCTACTTTTTTCCTCATTCAATCTCCTTTCTCTTTGTG
The DNA here is from genome assembly GCF_903797595.1 of Erithacus rubecula. Taxonomy (NCBI): domain Eukaryota; kingdom Metazoa; phylum Chordata; class Aves; order Passeriformes; family Muscicapidae; genus Erithacus; species Erithacus rubecula. The sequence goes on along the minus strand of NC_136689.1, from coordinate 59,303,472 downwards.
TAAATGAAATGGCATATCCTCTCTCCCAGGTTCTGCATTTATTTCATGCTCTCTTGAGTTTGGATCATATAACTCATCTCCACCTCTCTGAGAGGCTAACCTCTTCTTCACTGAAGCTGGGTCATGAATAATTTCCTAGAAAGTGAGGTATTACCTCTTCTTCAACCCTGGAGCAGAGGGAATATCAACTGTGTGCTATTATTACCAAAAAAGCTAAACCTGTGAGTTGGGCCCTTTCTTAGCAATGGGCTCTTTATATGAGACAAAAATTATTGCATGACTTACCAAAACCCCTCATCTTCCTTGCCTCTGGATGAAGTCCTTGTTTTCTTTTAATCAGTCCCATTTGTTAATGTCATTCATAAATACTGGGCCTCAGCAGCATCAGGCTTCTCTTGCTGAGGATTGCTGGGTACCAGCAGTCATGAGCCTTTCAATTTCCTGCCTTGCCATCTGGCCTTCATAAAAGAGAAAAACCTGGGACAAACCTAAAATTAATTATTGTTTCAGGACCTTTTTTTTTGCCTTTAGAAGGACCATCAGATCACTTGTGGCACACGCTTTGGCTTAACTCACTGCACTGCAGCTTAAAGAAATTTATTTGGAAAAAATGCTTGGCAAATTTATTACATGGTTAGAATTTTTATTACAGAAGTTGAAAGATGTATTTTCGAAGTGCTTCAAATAGAAATGTGACCAGTTATTTCATACTACCTAAAGAAATTCTGTCTTTGATTATACAGAACAAATGAAAGGGCAAATATTTCCTTTATCAGAAGCACTCTTCAGAGTTTAACAATATTCCTTAAAAGAAAAGCAAAAGCTGTACTGTCTCTACTGGAATTGAGGCATGATGGAATAGCAAATCCACTATATAAAATGACAGGGCTTTTTTGGCAGACAAGTCTGTAAATTGTTTTAATTTATAATCCTGAAAGCTAGAAAGCAATATAAGGGCATGCCCAACTTCATGTTAATGAAGCTGCTGATATTCTAATTTAAAATATTGATTTGAAAGTTGAGTGGAGTTTCTCTGTGTTTGGACAAAAATTGGCCTTTCTGCAAAACCAGTGCAATACCTCTGGGTTGCTGAGTTCCATTGCCATCATTTGGACAGTTTTCCATCACCAATCGCCATCTTTACTGTAATCCCTGTCAAGTTTCTAGAGCCTGAGAAACCTGTGTGACCCTGAGGTGTTTGTATACTTTTTGACATATTAGCTAGGAAAAACAGTAGGATGAAAGTGCAAATATGTGGAGAGTCACTTGGATTCAGGAGATACTGGCAGAAATGTTATGTTAGCTAGAGCTGATCAAAGTAACTAGTTTATGTGAAGATACGACATGTTTTAGACTGGTGAATTGTGGTGCCTTTCTACCACATTCTTTAGGAGAAAGGAACAGTCCTAATTTTTTTTTTTTTTTACCAGGAGCCTTCTTATTTTTGGATAGCTAGCTTCATTCTCATTTCTTTCTCATTGCAATATGCTCCAGACACCATGCCAGTGCTCTTGACAAAATTTCTTTGCTTGTGTACTGTGAAACTTCCAGCAGCACAGACCACTTCACCAGTGTAGTTGAGTTGCCAGGCAACTTCATCTTCTTAATTTCACAAAACAGTGTAAATGTAAATATAATTATTTTCTTTTTTATTACATACCTGTTTTATGTGATCTCCTCATAGAAAGTAGCTTATACTCTTCTTGCTGCTTCTGGCAAAGAAAGACACAAATGACAGGTTCATAAAGTCCCTTCAGGAGCAGAACAAATTTCAGTAAAAAAAAAAAAAGAACAATTGTCTTGAGCCAGGCATGGTAGAAAAGTCTAATAAACTTGGGCAAATCAGTGAGTTGTAGATAAAATGCCGCTTACTACTGACCTTCTGATATGATCCAAGATTGACTGAAGACAGCAGCAAAATCAAATATTTTGTTGAAAATGAACTTTCCTCACAGGTATTTCAACATAATTTTGATACCATCGTAAGTCAGGCTTTGAGAACATTAGAATATAGCATTTACAGCAATTGTGGGAATACAACAGTGATTTCTGCCTAGTGTGCCACATTCATTAATGCATTTCTTTTAATGAATGGTGATTGTTTCCTGTGCCTCTGATTTTCTGTTGCATTTTGACTGTGATTAATGGGAGATTACTCACGAAAGGGAAGGATCATAAATAAAAATTTGAAATACTTTTTCCTTGGAGATTTGCTGTATTTACATGGCACATTTCTATTTGTATTTCCAGGCTTTTTTTCACAAAGGCATAAGAAGATCTTTTATTCTTGAGGCCTGGTTTCACAGCTGTCAACCTCCTTTGTGGATAGTCTGCAAAAATGATAAAGTAGGCAGGGCCACTCCTTCCCTGAGTGTTCAGGACTGCTGAACAACCTGTAAATCTCCCCCTGAATCCCCATTTTCATGTACACTTAAATCACCCCTCTCACCATACCCACTCAGAGGGTTAAAAAGATCTGTCACACAATTGCTGATCATTCTTTTTTTCTAGTTCTCTCCTCTTAGCAAAGACTTTTTGCCATAAAAAGTTTCAGGCCTGTCTTGTATTGTTTAGTGTGAATGTGCAAACCATTCTATTGGCTTAATTGATAAAATAGCCAGTACACTTGGAGTGGAACTGGAAACCTGCTAGGTGAGAGCACAATAGTCTGATTAGTGGTGTGATGTGATGTGATATTCACAGAACTGCAGACAAAATATTTGATGTCAGCTGATTTTTTTTTTTTTATAAAAAAGTTTATAATGTGGTTGTAACACTGGGTTAGAAAATCTTATGTGTTTCTTGTTGACCAATCTCAATAATTGATTTCCCTTGCAATTAAACTGTACAGCTGGTTCCTCTTTCTGTCATATTAAAATCCAAATACTGCAAAGGGTGTTGCTGCTTAATTTGAAGGGTTGTGGAAACTCGCAGTGTCTTCCAATTTTTAAGTACTTCGTACTGTCTGAGCTATGTAAGGCCTTTTTTAAAGTGAAGAATGGCCCACAGTGGAGTAGGTGTTGAAGGGAATTTACTGAGGAGTCAAGCCTTTAATCTGACATTTTTCTTCTGATGTCATGCAAAAGGTAATGTTGTGAGTGTACACAACAGCAACCAGATGAGATTCCTGTGCTACCTTTATGCTTAGCCTTGAGAAATTAGTAAGTTATGGAAAATACATTAGGAAGTTATTTAGTCTGTAGTAGTAATTTATTTCCTTTTTTTCTTTCTTTCTTTCTTTTCTTTTGTTTCTTTCCTTGTTTTTATTTCTTTTTAGAATATAAGTGATTTGTCTTATCATTTTCTTGAATTTATTTAATTTCCTTGAATGGATAATAAAGAATTGGTCAGAATTATCATTCTAGTATGCTAATGAAGAGGTGTTTCTTTTACTTCCTTTTTTAGATGCAAATAATTGGCATTCAGGTTAAAAATAGTAAAATGCATCCCAACTAGTTTGATAGTAGTTGCTATTAAATTCTAAACAACATAAAGTCATACTACATTTATCATTATTTAATGACTCATTCACTTTGGTCCCTCTGTGAGCCCTTGATGTTATTTGTCATTTAGCATTGTGCCACTAGAAGTGTCAGCAGTTCTAGCATCTTACCTTGTCTTAGACTGAAGAAACCCCCTGAAGTGTGTAATTTTTGATCATGTAGTGTCTACCTTCAAAATAAAAGAAAATAATACTCTTATCCTATCCTCATTAACATTATCAGGTTCTGATGATGTTCTTATGCTTTTTTTAGTAGCCTGTGGTTTGTGTAGGCAGGAGGAGTTCTTATATTCTTTTGAAAAGAATGCTGATACATATTTATACCCTTTTTAAACTCTCAGTGCCACCATTTTGTATTCTAAGTTAATTAACTCACAATGGTATGTTGCAAATTTTGGGTGTTGTTAAATGTATTAATAGAGCTTTTAGTAGATTTTGGGGGAGAATTGAGTTTGGCTTTGCAAATAGGGTCATTTTGAACCTTTGTTTTTTCTTTTTTATCCCATCTGCTCTCCCTTTGTTCTCAGATGAGATGAACAGAGAATACTTGCCTCAGTTGTAGGATGAGCAGAAAAATTGTAGTGATATTTTGGAGAGAAGTCATTTTTTTTGCAATCCTTTTGGTGTATTTGATTAAAAAATATCAGACTACAGATGCATTCTAGGAGCACCCAGTCTAAATGGGGTGATCCCAGCATCATATTGGGGGAGACAGAATTGACTGTTCATTTCTATCAGCACTGTGTTCACTTTGTCATCTCTGTTCTCAAATCCAGTGTTTTCATCTATTCCTAAAAATCCTGCTTTGTTTTGTCTGTGAGGAAGCAACCTGTGGTTCAGCCCACGATTTACTGAAGTGGTGCTTGTGCTGGGGCCTTTATTCCTGGCAATTATTATTCCTTATTATTCCTGGCAATTCTCTCCCACAGCTGCTGGTGCTGAGCTCAGCCTTGTGTCAGTCTGTGCTACATCAGCACCCTCCTTCCAGAGCCACTGCTGAGCACTTCTATTTCCCTAGTGCAGACAAGACTTTAGTCTGAGTAAACAGTTTGGTATTGTGAGTTCCTGAAGCAATTCCTGAAGAAGTTATTTGATAGGGTATTTACCAAGCTGATTTATAAATTCTCATATAACTGATACTTGCCTGGGCTTATGCAGCTGTTGAGAGAGATCACCAAAACAGGAATTGCATATTGTTGCCTTAGCAACTACCACTTCATATTGTGCTTAAATCACTTGGAAATACTCAGTGCATCTTAAGGAACTGCTTCCAGCAAAAACACCCAATCTAAATAATTCTAAATAATTTCACGGAAGAAGCATAAGGATGGCCTTTCCTAACAAAGACCATCATTCTTTTAAGCTTGGTTGCCTCATTTCACTACAGGCATAGCTTGTTATTAGAAAAAAAAAAAAAAAAAAAAAAAAGCACAATAAAATTTAAAGAACCCAAATACTTGTTTATTCATGCCACCATAATCCATCTGATTGCCAAATTGGCTGGAAGTTGAAAATGAAAAGATTCTCCTAAAGGCCATCTTCCATTCTACAAAATCAGCATTAATAGTATGCTTTCCTATACTTTTTTTTTTTAATGTCAAGTTTTCTTAAGAGTGGACTCTTCATCTAGCTTTTCTGTTTTATTTGTGAAATGTTATGGGTATGAAAGAAAGACCTTAAACATATTTTACCTTCTCAGATGCTTCTTGTTCCTATTTTGAGGTTTTATTTTTTTTTTATTTAGACCTTTTCCATAAATATTTGCAACAGTTTTATGGGGTTTGTCAGAGCATTTGAAAAAGAGGAGGAGAGAGAGGCTTTTGCTAGTATTACATTAAGGCAGTTGCTGGAGTGCTCATGCTACCTGATAGTCTCAAATACCAGGTTTTGATGGAGTATTTTACATTGCTGTAGCAACTTCCCCAGCTCTGTGGTCACTCCTCTGTGTAACAGCCAGAATTGGATTTTGCACGTGTGGAAAGCATTTCAGAGAGCTCAACAAAACAGCATCTTAGCAACGATGTACTGGATCCAGAAAAAAGCCAGTTTCTGACACCTCATCCTTTTTCTGCTTAAGCTGTGGCTTACAACAGAAAAAACCAAGGAGAGGGACTGCTTTCAGGGGCAATACGTATTTCCCATTTCAGAAAACTTATTTTCCTTTTGTAATATTGTACACAGTCAATGAAATTTAGAAATGTAGTATGACAGAGTTGTCAGCATACTATTTCTATTACCCCTTTTCTAGGCAATGAAAAGGAGAGACAAGCAAAATGCAAGCTTACAGAATTTTAAAAGGAATCAGATATTTTGAGGACCAGTTGTCATTTTTAGGTCACCGCTCACATCTCTGAATATAATTTTCATCTAAGCTGCATGGCAGGGTTTGTATGTGCTGGGAGAAGCTACATTTTCCCAGCAGGAGACCAAATCAAAATGAAGCAGTCAGATGCAGGTGCACAGTAATAGAAAGGATCTATTTACCCTGAAGCGTGAGCACTGGGCCAAGAAAGCAGAAGCAGTCGACTTCTTTCTCTCACCTCCTTCCCTCCCTACCTTTTCCCTCCCCCATAACTATGCCAACAAATTCATAAGGGGACCAAAGAGAAGGTGTTCACTTGCTGTTAATGAGCTGCAGTGCCTGCTGCCGAAGGTCTAAAGCACTTTTTTGTTATGCTGATTGTGTACTATTAGAGCTGGCTGTCTTTTAATTTATACCTAATCCTTCCTTCCAGCTTACACAGCCTCAAGCCAGCCTGGAAAATGGTTGAAAGGGGTTTTTTTTCTGTGGGCATCTGTTGCCTGTGTCCATTCTGAATTTTGAATGATGCTGTGGAAAGAGCAGTGTGGCTGAAGCAAGTGTGCCTACAACAAAAATTTTAAAAGCCATTTGTCTAGGTATTATTTCATAAGTCTTACTTTTTATGCAATCTTAAAAAAAAAAAAAATAAAAATCTGCAGCTTTATTTAAAGAAGGGCAGTTCAATAATGATGATTTAATAAAGTCAGCTGCATTGTTTGATGGTGAAATGAGGCACGTTGCTGAGCATTGTCTGCTTTTCACTTGGGTTTCCAGAGTTCATTAGTTAAGAGCTGAATACATACTTTCCTGTATGTGAAGACAAACACCCAATGCTGTTTCCAAGGCTGAAAAAAACCTGGACAATATAAGTATAGGAAAAACACTGAGAATTTTGGTTTTGTTGCTGATTAGTGGCATTGTAGGATTGAGACAACATTTTCTGTGTTTGGGAGGAAGAAGTAGGAATACGTGAAATCCATGTGGTGAATTCAGCTGCTTACTCTGCAGCACACTAGAGTACTCAGGTTTTATGTTTCTTTCCTTGGGTAAAATGGGCCAGATACAGGTTGTAAAGATTAATCTGACTGATTATGGTATGATGTAAAATATATGGAACTCAAAATATATATGTCACTCTGTTGCTGTAGTTCTGTGCAGGGTTATGCACTGAACATAACATTGTAAAAAAGAGGCATTTACCCATCTGGAATTGGACAGCCATTGTAACATGAGCCTTAGTGAAGTGGCACCTGTCTATGCTGTATTCTAGAAAGGTATACTCATCTCAGCATAAAAACTGTCATGCTCAGGAGCTGAACTATTTTAATATTACTGCTTTCCAATATCCACATTTAAATACGTAGCAACTTTGTCGAAAAACTCTGAGGCAAGTCCATGCTTTGTCTCCAAGACTGCCTTCAGAAAGGGAGAGATGTATACATCCTAAATTTTGGAGCAGCAGTGCTGCAAAGCAGAACAAAGCAGTACAAAGGATATTTTGAAAAGAGATAGGTTCTGGTATCATCAAAACAGGACCATGTCATAAGTTTCTAGAAACTTTGTCTCTTTTACAGGGAGGTAGTGGCACACATTGACTTCTTTGTCAGGTGGAGAAAACACCTGCAATATGTAAACAGACGACCTAGAGAATGCTTAATTTAGTTTTTAAGAAATTTGGCTTTTATTTACTGATGGAGTCACATGATTTATAAAAATTAGGTCCAGCAGTTCATTTCTGCTTTATAGTGAAGAATACATTGTCTGCATAATTCCTAAAATTTTTTCAAAATGATTAGACCACAGCTTAAAAATGAAGAGAGAAGTAAATCAAAACTGATGCAGAATGAACACTATCTACATTGCTTTTGCTTAAACTTCGTTATACGTAATAAAGATCCAATATGCACATTTACCAGAAATATTCTATACATCAGAATAATCTGCTAAAACACGCACATGTAAATTGTCATGGTGTATATTTTTCATTGCTTGCATTTAACGTATTTAAATAACAAATACAGAAAAGCTGTTTTTTATGTGGCTTCCAAGCTTTGTACTAAGTGTGTTCCATGATGATTTGGGTCAGAATCCAAGCCAGCCTTCTTCAAGAGAAATGGAGACATGCTTACCAATTCCACGGTGAATTGACCTTTGCCTGAAGAAGGCTTTAGACACTGTCTCTAAACAAGTAGAGATGCTGCATGGGCAGTGTCCTTTCTTCTATGGGAGAAGTATAGAAATGCAGTGGTTATTAATTTATATATTTTTGGCCAATCAGTGGCTCCTAAAAACAGAGCTGATAAAATACAGGTAAAAATGCGATAAGGAAACATTGAAGAAGATCATGTGCCACATGCTCTGGCTGTAATAAGTAACAAATTCGAGCTGTGCAATCATAGTCTTCACTAATGAAAAAAAATAGAGGGTATATATTACCTGAGTGTAATCACAGCGGGCACCACTGTTGACATAACATTGCAATATTATATCAAAGCATGCTAAAAGGGACAGTCCTTGGCACCCAAACTGTTGCAAAGTTTAAAAATTGGGTTTGAGTTTTATGTGATTCAGTCAGTTTTGGTTTAAAAAAGAAACTTAATTTGACTGCAGCCAAGAAGGATTTGGGACATTTCTTGCTGTTCATTTGTTTTATAAAATCAGCCAGCTGGAAAAACTGCTTTTCATGGTTTCCGGTAAGGGAAAAACTGAGTTAAAGAATTATCATGTCAGAATTTCCTGTAGGATAAATGAAAATGAAATAAAAGTTCCTAAATGATTTGATTATTAACTCTGAGATTTACAAACTTCCTGGTAACTGTTGCAGTGCAGGAAGTTATTGGACCAGCAGTGATTTTTGCATTGTTTTTGGTGAAAGCAAATTGCCCTTGTGTAAATTATGTGACCAGTCCACTTTGGCAAGGGGGAGGTTGCTGGGCAAGGATTTTTTTGCTGTCATTTATAAATATTTTCATATCATCCATAATGTAAAATATAATGCTTCTGTAGAAAACCTTTCCAAATTGAGATGCCAGGGCTGAGTTGCCTCAGTTCCAGATGCTTTGGCAGAATTGTAGTTCCCTGAGAGTTGGAACTCATGTGTACCTATGGAAGCAGATGAAAGAATAGGAATAAAAAATAAGATACTGAACTACTTCTGCTGCTACATGCCTGAAAAAAAAAATCATCAAAGTTATTATAATTATGACTGTTATTAGATATCATGTCTGGTTTCTGCATATTTAAATTCTGAGAGGGGTGAAACTTAGGCACTTAGTGATCCCAGGGGAATAATTGCAGAAATGATGACATATTCCACTTTTTGAACAAATTTCAATACCAAAGCTGCGTTCTGCGTACTTACATTTCTCCTTAATTATACTTGGATGCAGGATAGATAGTAATTTTCTGTCTTACAAATGCATGTAGCCAATTAGTCTTGTAGATCATGAATACGCAATGGCCTAACTCATTAAATGGAATTTTCCTTCTCTGTTGTTATGGCAAAAGAGTCTGCAGATAGCTGAGTGTTGTATTTCTCTGAGAGCTCAGCCTTGGCCTAGGCTACAGATTCATGACTTCAGCAAATGGACAATTACCAAGTTTACTTTTTGTTCCTTACAGTGTGCCCTGCTAGTCTTGTGTGTGTGTGTCTGTCTGTCTGTCTGTATGCATGTATTATAAATTGGAATGGGCTGGTTCGCTCCTCTGAACTTCTGGTCCTCAATATAAATGCTACCATTCTGATGCTATGTGATGAAATTTAGTCTTCCTGATTTCCTCCCATTCCCAAGAAATTCTGAGCCCAGCAGCTCTCCCTCTGACCCACTGAGACATGCAGACCTGACCTCTTTTGACTCCTGGAAGCAGAGCTGAGAAAAACTGGCAACATGTCTCTGAAGAAACCACAGCTTATATCAAATGATCTAACACAGGTGTTCTTTTCTTCTTCCCTCTGATTTTTAATTTTTTTTTTCTGCGTAATATTCTTACCATTCTGTCATCTCAGAGTTTGAAGATAGCACATGTAGCCTAGTGTGCCTCACAGGCAGGGTTCACAGCCATGGTGAAGGCAGAGTGTTCTGACCAGAGAGATCCAGGGGACCACAGGACAACTGAGAAATGACTTACAGACAGGTTTTGCTGTTTTGGTGTTGGTAAATAATAAATAGGATGGGAGGACATTACTTGGTGACTGGCCTTTGTCTTTTTCAGTGGTAGCATGTTTGCCCAAGGGTGAATGTTGCTTATCTTACATTCTGTCCTCCTCTTTTTTATAATATTGTAGGACTTGAGACTTGAGCACTTCAATGCTACAGCAGATGTTGAGTTGTAATTTTTAAAAGCTGTGGTCTCAAATATTATATAAGTAACAAAACCTCTCAGTTTAGGGGAAATGTTTTCTGGAATCTTATTACTGGAGTAGTTATCTCAAGTGCCTTATTGACATGTTTTGCAAAACTCCTCTGGGGATTTAAATTTAATGACTGTTTTCTTGAAAGAAAATTATTTAAAAAACACTATGCTGTTGGTTACACTGGATTTTTACTAAAATTGGAGTGTGTTTTATCTGTTGTTATTTGTAGTTGCAGATTTCCCAGAGAATGGAAATTCTAAATGTGCTATAAACAAGTCATAAACACCTCTTAAAAGTATGCAAAAATATACATATTTTCTGCTATTAGGATTCTATTACTGGGTCTGGAACTTTGAGATTTTGCCTGTGGTGCTGTGTACCCCACAACCTGTGGTTCTGGGCAGTGAAGTCTGTCTGCCTTTGGGAAATGAGCTGGCTGCTCAGTGTCTCCCTTGCTTTCCAGGGTTTGCTTTGGGAACATTCCAGATAAATGCATGAGGAAGGGAAGGCAAGAGTTATTCTGTAAAGTCTTTATTTTTAGCGAGTGGAGAGTTATATATGTATCTCATGTATACATATGTGCACTACACAGCAGATGTGACATTGCTGTTCCTATTTCTTATAGTTCTATTTTCTGCCATTAACTGTAAGAGAAAATCCTAATCTTATCTTTTACTGCTCGTACCTTAAAGAATCAAAACATTGTTATCTGCTCTTCCAGAGTTCACATGGAACTTATGATGAAGGTCTTAAAACTTGTAGGCAACAGCTGCCACTAGGATCTGGTGGGAATCTTTCAGGGAGAGGGGAAGGGAATGTAGCTTTGCTCATAGATATTAAAACTTTGGAGTAAAATGTGAAACCTTTTTGAGTCTCAGAATAGTAAGAAAAGCAGTGAGTAAATTTAACTTACTAGACAGTTGTAATTTGCAGAATGCATTTGTCAAATAGTTTGGAAATAATCCAGAGCACATTTAGATGGAAAAAGTAGAGATGGGCTCAGACTAAAAATGTGAGCTAAATGTCCTTCCAGGTTTGCAAAACTTAAGCTATACACTTCATCGTAAACTCAGTAATGGGCAAGACCAGAGGTGTTATGTGGGGGATTTTGAACTTTGGGGAAAGTCAGATTTTATTCCATATCTGTTTGGTCCCTTTGTCTTGGCATCTTCTATTTAATTTTAAAATCAGCACTTCCTTTCAACTGTGTTAGTGCATCTGGGAGTTGGGAAGTATAATTGAAACACAGGTCTTTCCAGACCAGTGTTTATTTTGCCTTTGGTATGTTGGGTCTGTGAGTTGTTAAAAACTCTTCTTCTTGAGTCATTGTAATAAGCAGTGTTGGCTCCACTGTCATGGAAATCAGTGATCTCATGAGTACAGAGAAATGAGATCACCAAGAGGGGATAAGGAGATGCCCAAGCATTGTAAATAACAAGTGTGGCTTTTAAAGAAAAGGCACCCTTTTGGTGATTGATTGCAGACTTTTTTCATTAGGTGGGTGAAGATGTAATGGCCTTTGTTCACTCTGACATTTTTATTTCCTATCATGTTAATAAATAAAAATAAGTTTATATTTCTGAACTGGATTTTCATGTTAGCCATTACATCCCCTCAGTTCTATCCCTCAATTCTGACTTTTAACCCTGTCAGTTTTAGACTCTTGTAAGTAGGGTTTTCTCCACTCCACTTTCTTGCTAATATAGTTTATTCAGAAAATTTTATTATTTCTGCCAAGGGCATTTGTTTGTAGCTGCAGTTCTCATCTCAGTATAATTCATTGGTTTTGCTTTCTGAGTCATCTCTCATCTTCTATTTTCTAGGTTGGTGAGAGGCAGAGAGTTCTGGTAACAGAAGAATCCTTTGACTCCAATTACTACGTTGCTCACAATCCTTTCTATGAGCAGGTACAGTTGAATAAACCAAATAGCAGCTTTTTGTTTTATCTTTGCTTTCTGATAATCTCAGCAACGCAGTGTGTCAGGATAAAAAAAATCTAGTAAAGAAATAAGAAACATTTTCCAGGAAACATGCGACCATCAAGACTCTTCTTTATGAGATATTTTATTATTGTGTTGTAAATATAATTTACCTGAAATTATATTGAGAACTATACAGTAGATGTTTATGTTTGAATATACAACGTGGTTTAAGAAGCTGTTAATTATTGCTGTAATTTTAATTTCTGTGTCCCCAAAGCATTGATTTCTGAATAGTTGAGTCATGATAATTTGCACACATCTTTCTGAAAAGTGTTTCAGGCAATGCAATTTGAAAAAAATATAAATTCTAACAATAGAAGGGTCAGAAACATTTTTAGATTAACACTTCAGCACGATATGTTGTGTTTCATAGAATCATTTAATGGTTTGTGCTGAAAGAGGCCCTGCTGGCCACCCATTTTGGATGCAGCACAGGATACAATTGGCTTTTTGGTCTGCAAGGGGGCATTTCTGGCTCATGTCCAGCCTCTCATCCACCAGCACTCCCAAGTCCTTCTCAGCAGGAAAGTTCTCACTCTCCATGAGTTCTTCTCGCAGTCTGTACTTATGCCTGGGCTTGCCCCAGACCAGCTGCAGCACCTTGCACTTGGGCTTGTTGAACCTCATTATGTTTTTGTGGGTTCACTTCTCAGGCTTGTGTAGGTCCCCCAAAATGGCATTCCTTTCTTCTAGTTTTTGCCATGTTCTTCTGTGTACTTTCTGTAGATAAATTCATGCCAGACAAAAACATTATCGTTGAGCAGTGAAGGAAGTACCGTATCAGTTTCACAAAATTGTTATTTTTACTCAAAAGCCAGTGACTATCTCAAGACCAATAAAATTGGCTTTCCTGAATCATCATGATTTTATTCTCCATTTTCTTGTACTAAGCTGTCTACAGTTTGCTTTTGTTACCATTAGGTATTCAGTTTCCTAAACCTCGAGAGACTATAGATGATGGCTGTGCTTTATTCTGGTTTTGGGTTATGTTACAGAATTATTTTTTTTTTTCTTAGTGGTAACATTGTTATTCTTAAAATATCTGTTTCTGTTAGATATCTAAGTCACTAATTATTTTTTCCTCACTTTCTCCCTTTTTTTTTTTTATAAATCTCTTTTTTGTTACATATCCAACTCCTATCTAAGTCTTATGTATCAATGCTCCTTGATTTTGTAGCTTGCCAGTCAGAGTTGAGGAACATGATCTTCCATATAGAGATTAAAAAGAAATTTCTTGGGGCTTTTTTGTTCAATGCTTGTTTTACGGAAGCTTAATTAATTAAATGAAAAGCAATATGTACAGGAAAGAAAGTGTTGATTTTTTGTGTTGTGTTTGTAGAGCACCTGACACAGCTCATGGCTGGGACTGATAAAGAATTCACAAAATACAAATAGTCACGTAGGGACTCATTTTAAATTCTATTAGGAAAGAAATGCTTTCCATTAAGAAAATGCAAATCTTTTCCCTAAAATCTTATGTGGCATGTTTCATAAAGATGGTATCCTGCTGTTCCCCCAGGTAAGCACAAGAATCCATTCTAGTAACTAAGATTAATAGCAGTAAATTGAATGATAGCAAATTGAAAACCACTCTAAAGTCTAAATATTATATATTATTTAAGCTGAAGCTCAGAGTCCTGGTGTAGTGTTCTGCAAACTCAAACAGTTATCAAATGTATTCTGTCCTCACTGAGCTCATCTATGCTAGAAGAATTTGCTATTAAACCCACATCAGTAGAGCTGCACTGACAGTGGTAGAGCTGCAGCTGACACTTGTGAAGGCTTAGGTGATACAGTTTACATTGAACAGAGTAGTCTAAAGTGACCAAAGAGTGCTTTGCCAGATCCACAGCCAACCTGAGAGTTTCTGCTGGTGTAACTTAGTTTCTTAGAAATACCATTGAGGGTTTTTTCTTAACAAATACTTACATAAAAAAAATTCTGCCAAGCCTGGCTGCTTGGTTGTTTATGGCATCTCCCAGTTTTTTGCACTTAACCTTTTTCTGAAGTTGAGTTTGTATTTAGTTACTTCACTTTTTCATGAGGAGATTTACAGAGGTCATGAGCCCAGTGATACACTCAGCTACCTAGTTTCTCTTTGATATAAATTTTCCCAAGGTGAATTACTTGGGAAGAACTGTACTCCAGTCACATTGTAAGACTCTCTGAGCATTAGGATTCTGCCTTTGTGTTTGCTGAGTCTCGAGCTTGACTGTCTCTGAAAGGCAAAGGTTTCTGCTTTTCTTGGAAGATGCTTAGGAAGCTTAGCAGAATCCTAGGATCTCGAAGCATTTACAAGTCATTGAACATTCAGGGAAGAAAGGAGACCACTGGTGATGACAATCATGGGTTGTGATAGGTAAAAATGAAGAGGCAGTGTTTGGCAAAAAAAATGGTCTCCAAATGTGGGTGGCACAGATTTTTTTCACTGAAAGTCCTTTACACATGTAGTCCTTAAATTTATGACATTTAAGGCATTTCAATTTCAGCATCAAAGAATCAAGATAAAAAGATAAGGTCTTTGTCTTTGAAAAGCTCTGCTCAGCCCTGGTGAGGCACACCTGGAGTGCTGTGCCCAATTCTGGGCTCCCCAGGACAAAAGAGACACAGGGCTACTGGAATGGGTCCAGTGATGGGAAATAAAGATGATCAAGGGACTGGAGCATCTCTCATGGGGACAGGCTGAGGGAGCTGAGCCTGTTCAGCCTTGAGAAGGGGTGACTGAGAGGGGTCCTCATCAGTGTCCATAAGCAGCTGAAGGGAGGGTGTCAGAGGATGCTTTCCAGGCTCTTTCAGTGGTGCCAAGCAATAGGGACAAGAGGCAATGGACAGAAATTGATGCACAGGAAATTCCCCCTGGACATGAGGAAGAACTTCTGGGCTGTGTGGGTGGCCATGCACTGAGACAGATTGCCCAGAGAGGGTGTGGAGTCCCCCTCACTGGAAATATTCCAGAACTGTCTGGGTGCAATCCTGTGCCATGTGCTCTACAATGACCCTGCTTGAACAGGGAGATTGGATCAGATGCCCCCTCTGAGGTCCCTTCCAACCTGACCCATCCTGGGATTCTGTGTGTGGAAAAGATCCAAGTAAATGTTATTAAATAAGTCCCCATGATTCAGTTTTTCATTGCAAACAGGGTAACAATGTAATTTCATCAGGAAATTGCTTCACATTTATTTTCAGCTGCTCACCTATTTTAGAGCCGTTTTAAGTCCATTTATTCTTTCAGCAAAAAATGTTGCTTCTGTATTTTGGGCTCTTTCTTATTTTGAATGCATGACCTAGGAACATCTGTTATGTGCTGTCTTTTGTGAAGTGGGACTGTCTGATATCATTTGTTTGTGCAAATTCAGGAAAGAGTGGCATTAGTTGCTGACCCAAGAAATAGTCCTCTATTTTTACAGGCATTCATTGTCAATCATGCATCTCAGCTGCAAAGGATCTGCACAATCAAAATAAAGGCTTGTGCAAAGAGAAATAAGGGTATGCTTTCTGTCCTGAAGCCTTTACAGAATCAGAATTAAAAAAAAAAAAAAAAAAAAAGTGTCATGGGACAGAGATGAAAATGGGAAGCTTTACAGCAGTCTGTTAGAACTGTGTCATACAAATGCCCGTGGGAGCTGTTTGGGTCTGGATTCAAAAGCTGCAATTCAGGCCCAACTTTCTCATCAATCAAAAAACATGACTTAAGCAATCAGTTGGAGCTGAGCTGAGCTAACAGTGCAAAGCTCTTGTAGAATGCAGGCTGGAGATCTTACTGGTCAAGTGTGCCAAGGGCTGTAGTGTACACTGATGGCTAAAATGTTTAAGTTTTAGGATTTTCTCTGATGTTTATAAAAGATCTGTTTTCTGAGTGGATACAAGAGGCTCTAATGTTCTTTGTGGTATTTAGTGACTATGTCTTTATTTTATTTGAAAGGTTCTTGTGCCAAAGGATCCTCTGTTAATGGGTAAGATGGTAGAAGTGAATATTTATGAAGCTGGGAAACATTTTATGAAGGGGCAACCAGTATCAGATGCCAGAGTTCACACTGCATCCATCAGCAGACCGTTAGCAAAAGGAGAAGTTTCTGGTTTAACAGAGGTGAGTAAAAGACATTTTCTGCTTTACTACACTGGCAAATCCACAGCTGTTCAAGCAAAATGATTCCATGCTATGTATCTCTTATCATTTTATAGTTCCCATTTATATATGCACGAAGCTTTAATGTTTTCTGACAGATTGAAATCTGAATTCAAAATATGTTTTTGCTGATGCCTGTAGCTTTACTTTGCTGACTATAAAGGCAATAATACAGTTGTCTCTTGTTTCTAGATGCAAGATGGGGAAAGAACTTCCTAGACTTGAAAACATTAAACACCAGTAATTATGTAATTCAAAGTATTTCAGTTTAGTGAAGGATGAATCAGTTTACTTTTCTTTACAAAGCTGTTTTTAAAAAAATATTTATTGATTGCATATCTGTTAAATCAGGTTGAAACACTATTCAGAGATTCAAAATTAATTGATGGGTAGAGGTGCAGAATATTTACAATATATTTTGGAAAAAGGTCAACATCTGATTTAGTCATGTAAAAAAATGAAACTCTTTTTAAAAGAGATCTGATTCTTATTTTACAGCTCAGTAGATATGGCTGTTAGCCAAGTATTCTCATACATTTCATGGAGCTCTAGTTGTAAAAGCTGATGGAGTGTGAAATGAAAATGTGTATCACATTTCTAAGCATCATTTGATGTCCTTTCTCCAGCACTGTTGTTAGGATCTCCAAAAAATATGTAGCACATGGGAGAAGGATAATTGGCAGTTTATCAGCCACCTTACTGCTTTTACAGTAAATTGCTGATAAGTATTAAAGTATATGCATGTGCTTGTTTATGTTCTAAGTAGTTAAAATACATCATCAAGGCATACCTTGCCAGTGGTGACCAGTGTTCAGCTAAGCTCCTTGGTCCCCTGAATAAGCCTGGCTGTGGAAACACAGAGCAGCGGTAATGCACTCCCTGTAATGCACCTACTGTGATGTGTTCAGCAGATCATGACACTTAGGCACAAACACTTTACTGAGCTCTCCATTAATATTGTCTGTGTGTATGTGTATATTGGCCTGATAAGGGTCTGCAAGAGATAAAAAACAGCCAAAACCTTCAAATTGTCTGGTTGGACTATGTCGCTATTTAAACACAGCTGATTTTTTCATCATAATGTTTTTTTCTAAATAATCTGCTGGAACAGAACCAAGACTGTCATTAAACTGAGTATGTGCTGCCAGAAGCTTGTAGATGGGGACAAGCAAGCAGACTCTTGACTGAAATTTTTTATGTTAAAATGAGAGATAAAATTATTAAAATCAAGGATACTGATAATTTCCATGGGGACTCCTTGAGATATATAGATCTTGTCTTGCCCTTTGGATAGGCACGAACAAGTACCTGGAATCCCCCTGTAAATGGCTGCAGCAATCAAATGATAAGGCAAATTACTTTTCATTACTTTTGTGGTTACCAGTGCTCCTTCAAGGGAGGATATATGATATGATTTATATATGATTGGTCCACTGGAAATGTTAGGAACTTTTGTTTAATGGAAAAAAATAGAATCTCAGTGTTTCAGTAAATGGAACGTCTTTGGTACATAGAAGCTGCAGCTGAAAACTTTTAATCACACTTGGCCAATGTATAATACATAGAACATGAACTGAAATTCTTAGTGGGAAGTTCATCCTGAAGAATCATACATAAATAGAAACTCAGGAACTTTCTTTAGGTTTCCAGGGGAAAAAAAGTCAGTTTGTCACAAAAGTTACCTTGGATTTCTGGCTGGCTGCAAGATGCAATTTGGGTTGGTCTGTTTTGTTGGACTGCTGGGAAACACTTCCTGCTGTGTGTGCTCAAGACATATAGTTCCAATCAAAGATGCTGTGAGCAAAATAAAAGGGGCAATATATGAGGGTCGTGTGAGCCTTTTGTAGCTTGTTATGTGCATGGGTGGCAGGTTGGGGAAAGATGAAGGAGGCAGCTCAGAACGGATAAATTCAGATACTCACTCAAAAATGGCAGAATATCTTGGATCTTTAGCAAGATCCCAAGTGTCTCCACTAGGTTTTCTGCAGCTTGCAGAACTGAAATATTGGATAAATTTTCCACTGTGCACATGTATGAGCAAGAATTAAGGTCTGCTTGTTTTATTAATGGTGTTTTCATTAGCGCACATAGGACGCAGTGAAAGGTATTTCAAAATCCATCACAGCTTCTCTCTAATGAGGAATGTTCACAGAAAGAGTGAAAGCTTTTGAAACTGTAGTTTTTAAGGAAATTAATTGAGAGCACCATCATGTGAGGATGTCAAAGCCAGTCATAAACTCATCCTAAGTACCTACAAAAGTACACCCAAAGAATAAGAGCTTGTCTGCAGTAGTATGCTTTCTTTCTCATCTGATACATAACCCTCAAAATTTTTTTTCTGAAAAATTCAGAGCAAGCACCACAAGCAACATGTATGTCTGAAGGAACAGTTGTAGGCCTTTTTTTTTACCCTTTTGGCTGCATGACTCTGGCAGCAAATTGGTCCAAAGAAATAACAGAAGTAGGTCGCCAACTGGAGTCAACAGATTTGACTGAAAAAGAGGAAGTGCAAAATGCAAGAACACAAAGGACAATTTAGAGACTCCATAAAATATTCACACATTGTATATCTTTGATAAGTAAGGAGGCAAATATATATAGAATTAGTTCAGAGTATTTCTACCATTTCATGCTTTTTCAGTGCATGAAGAAGACAGCTAATATGTATATCCATTAATGTACTACTGATGTAGAATGTCTTACAGTTGTTATACTCTTTAAAGAAAAACACTGTAACCAAGTAGATGGGCTTAGAACAAGGTCTTGACATTCAAAAATGTCAGGCTTTATGGCAGAATTTGGGACAGGAATGACAGAAGAGTCTTGGAGTCAGTAGCTCAGGTGAAAAAGCTTTCATAGCAATCAGACATTGATTGTAGTGGACATACTAAGTAGTAAAATGCTCAAGTATTTGCCAGGATGTTATTTTGTTTTTTTTTACTTCAGCACAAATTTTCTTATAAAAGCCACTCAAAAGGGAGTGATGTCTCCAAGTGGCAGAATTTTACAGGAGGGCTGTTTGTGGGGGCAAACACATTTGGAAATTTCAGTTGACAGATCTACTGTAGATTTACTTGGGTTTAAAATGTGTGCAGTTGATGATTCAGTAGTAGAACCATATTTAGAAGGCATATATTTCAAAGGATATTGCAAAGGTGAAAGTTGAAGTCAATAAAACATGAACATGTGTAAAGGCTTTTTTTTATTTGGTTGTAGTAAATCTAAGGTAGGATGTATGTGAACTGGACATTAAAAAGTAGTGACAGTAACCTTAAAATGAACATTCAGACAAAACAAACCTGTCATGAGTTACTAACTGCAATTACAAATGTCAGTGAATAAGTATTTCAAAGCTTTGATCAAAATTTAGCTCTGTTAAGTTTCACAAGAACAAGAAGAAGATGTAAATGCTGTGGGTGTTACATCCTTGCATTGAGGTGGGCTTGAAGCTGACAAAGCATTAAGAGTGCACTTCAGCATTTTGAGATTCAGAAAAGCAATTTAGCATGTTTTCTATGTTCTTAAGCACTCTGGTAAACTTGTCTTTGAGGATTTGGAGCTGGGTTTGCAATGCACATAGTGTTGAGTATATTATTTTTGGATAATATTTTTGAAAAGTCAGCACTCTGTGTCAACAATATGAATGTAATCTAATTTAGGAAAAAAAAAATTTCATGTTTATATTAGTTTTATTTGGCCATATTTAGGGATCTTGACTGTTTCTCAGCAGCATATAGTAAAATACCTAATAAATGTATCCTGTTTACAGACAAATGTTTGCCCAAAACTAATCACTGAAAAAAGTAAGAATCTGCAAGAATATGATCTCTTGTTAGAACCAGAAATAGAGTATGTTATGCTTCTGTACTCCAAAAATAATTCTGGTTGTTTACAAATGTTCTGTGACTACAGGAAAAAAATACTGCAAGATGAGAAATATATGAAGAAAAGACCAAAGGGCTGAGGGATAAAAATAAAAGGCTGGCTATCTGCCAGAGTTGCAATGCATTGCCAGAATCAAAGCCCCATAAGTCTGAGGGCCTTTGGTGGGAAATTTTAATCAGATGGAAAATTAAGGCAAGAGGAAAAAAAATAATTTTAACAGGCTGTTTAATCCCCTGTCATTATTTTTTCATGTTCATGTTTCTATAATGCATCTATGACTGACTTTCTTTTCAAACAAATACAGGCACATCTTTCAGTTTTCTGTTTTCCACTGGTTTTTGTGATGATATTCTCCATGTCTAACACTTCCCCTGTGAATGGCATCTGCTGGGAGCCCCCATTTGCAATGTTTCCTTTTGTGAGTCCAGGGTCTTGGTGCACACATCTGTGGCTCCCAGGCCTTGGAAATACCCACAGTTGTTAAGCTAATAGCTATTCAAGTCATTGGGCTCTTTGGAGGAAATGAGAAGTGAGACACTGATTTTCAGTTAGCAACCAATTATTTGCTCATTCTGCTTGTTCCTGTTTTCTCCCCCATCCTCCCTGCATTTTAACTGCAGTAGGTTATTGTGGCATTGTGCTTCTGGATACTAATGAAGCTGGTCTTCCAGCTAGCCACAAATATTTTCTAGTTATGTGAGCAAAAGATGACCTTTAAACATCACCCAGCCTTTTTTCTGATGGTAAGAAACAGGAAAGATGCATATATCAAACACTTCTTTATAGCCTGCCAGAAAGAAAATTCAACAAAGCATAGCTTGAAGGAAACTCTCTGATCTCAGGTAGAAAGGGTGCTTCACTTGCAGGCAAAATAAAATGGAGAAGGGAGAAGAAAACATCTTCTGCTGGAACAGGAATGAAAGAAATCATGTCAGAATTAAGATCTCTGTATTGGAAACTTCCTTCAAGGACTTGGAAGGAAATGTGGAAGATGTGCATTAATTAATAAGCACAGTTTTTACATGTGTTGGAGTTTCAAAGGGGTGGAAAATTTGGTTCCTGAACAGGAACTAGAGATTAGAGATTTATGGCAAAAAGAGAATGAGGAAGCAAATTTTAGACCAAAAAATGGCATAGGAGGTGCGAGTAGAGGAATCTTTCATAAAATTTCAGAAACTGTAGGGAGTGTGAGAAATGCTAATGAAAGACTGGAACTTCCAAAGAAGAAAGATAAAGTAATATAGAATATACCTTTTACCTCTCTCAGAAAGCTACTTGCAAAGGCATCTTTGTATCACAAAGATGTAGTGACAGAAGAAGGGGAAATGCATTCAAACTAAGAGAGAGTAGGTTTAGATAGATACTCAGAAAATGTTGTACTGTGGGGGAAGGAGGAACTGGAACAAGTTGCCCAGAGGAGCTATGGATGTCCCATCCTAGAGATGTTCAAGGCCACATTGGATGGAGCTTTGAGCAACTTGGTTTAGTGGAATGTCTCCTTGCCCATGGCAGGGGAATTGGAAACAGATGATCTTCAAGATCCATTCCAACATAAACTACTCTATGATTCAATCAGTCTCTGAAAGAACTGATTATAGGGCAAAGCAGGCAAGTACTTAGTGCTTTTGCATTTATTAATCTGTTTTATTTAATGTGTTACTTGTATTCCCTGCTGGTTATAAATAGGGGTCATAAAAGAGGGTGTAAAATCCTTCTTAATTAATTTTTTTTTTCTTACATTTTCTTCAGTTATTTCCTGAAGGTCACTATAAGGTTCATGTAACAAGAGATCTATTTCCTTTTGTAGAGCACAGCTCAATGTCACCTATGAATGTTTTTTAAAAGGACCTTTGAAAGTCTCAATTTTCCTGAAAATTAGTCATGTGCTGTTCCTTAGATGCAGATATCTGTGATCTACATATTATCTGTGTGCTGTGTTGGCTTTGTTTCTTTGGGGAATTGAGTTGAGTTGAATTTTTCTTCTGCTTGAAAGCCCATTTCTCAGCTCAAAATTTGAAACTTGAGTCTTTCTTATGGGCAGAGTAAATTTTTCTTGCTGGGTTTAGATGAGCACTGGCTTGAGTCACATGTGGTGGCTGGGGAATTTTAATCAATGCTTATCTTTAGGAACATAGTTCACCAATGTCTGTGACAAACACTTGAGGTGTAATTCAGTCACTTTGGGTTGTGGATATGGGCTAGGTGACATCTTTATTTCCAGCCTTATCTGCTATCACTCAATGAATAATTTAGCCATTTGATGACTCAAAACTGGAACAGAAGGTAGTGCAAGTGTGTTGATCCAATACATTTCTCTGCCCTGCTTAGAGGGCTACAATACACAGAAGTGATTTAGGACAGCAAAGCCAAGAACCAGCATAAGACCTTCACCAAATACTTTTGTCCTGGTGTCTTTAATTTAATGGACATGTTGCCTTTCTGCCCATGCCTCTGGCAGGGCTGAATTTCAGCTACAGTGCTCAAAGCTCAGCTGAAACAACACATATTATATAGACCCTTTTCAAACAAATGCTCACCACAGTCCATTTCAGGTGAAAAGATCTGAACTTCAATTTATTTACTTTTCACTTCCTAAACAGACAGTGTTATTTTGCTGAATGTCACCGTTTAATCACTTAAATTACATAATTATGTAATAAATGGAAATAGTAATGGCTGGGAGGATTCAACTCTAAGTCATTTTCTGGAGAAAAAGCAAAGGTTAAACAGAAATATTCTACCCCTTCTGCCTCCAGAAGTAAACTGTAGGGCTGAAATAGTTCTGCCATTTTTGTGCATTATTTCTAGTACTCAACCTGCTGATGCTGCACTGCAAGATCAGTGAGTGGGTTCTGCTCTCTGTTTGCATAGGGAAATGTGTAGCCATAGTAATTTTAACTACTTGACACTCCCTGAAATATTTAGGAATTCCTTCTAAAATATTTCTTCTTTTCCATCAGATCCCTTAACAAGCAGACTCTCTGTGAAAAATTAAATAGCATTTGGTTTTGGTAATCCTTTATTGTTTAATATACCAGCGTTCAGTAAATTTTAATTTGCTTTCAGGAGAAAAATATAGCAGCCACAACTTTTCTCAACTTTTATATTGTTTTGGAAGTCATCTATATCCAGTTCACAAAGATCATCATAGGTTTGAATTTTATACCTCTCCAGCAGACTTTAATACAAAGATAGATGAAGGATATTCAGCCCACCTGTATATTTTATCTCTGTTTGCAGTATTTAGTCATCCTTTTTTTTTTTATTAGTGCTCCTTAGATCACCAAAAAGCACACTGAGGCAGTATTTCTCTCTCCATTCCTTCCCTGTTTCTCCTTTCCCTGTGAGCAAATACACAGTCAGAGGCATCAGATATTTATGTCGAGTGGATTTTATTTCTATCTGTTCCTCCTTTACTGAAACTGTAATTAAAATAGTATTTCTACATGAATACTTGAAAGGCAAAAAGGCACATGTAGCTCATGATACAGCTTTCCCCATCACCAAATGAAAGGTCAGTAGGAGGTTTGAATTTACACGTATAAAGTGCTGGAATGTTGAACATCCACCTCTTAGAAATGCATTTTTTGCCAGAACCATTGAAGTGAGATGATTCATTACCTTTGAGATTGTTTTGAAGGGCAACAAAAATTACAGTCATGAGATTAAGCTATTTTTTAACTAAAAACTGTTTTAAAAGTGTAGCTCATTTCAAAAAAATTACCAAACCATGTTAAAGGTAAACTGCCATGTTCTGTATCCTTTCATATTATCACATGTCCAAAATCTTTATTAAATTCTGAGTAGATTAATGGGTTTCTAATAATCTCATAATCATCCTTTGTGTTCTTGCTTATTCCCTTTACAATAATGAGAATTGCTAAGATATACATAAATTTTGCAAGTAACTTTTTTTTTTATTCTGAAAAATCTATTGAAAAGGCATTGAACTGCTCTGCAATAGTAGAATTAATTGTGAGTTATGGGAGGATACCCAGATACATTTTTAATCATAATTTCCCAGTCAGACTTTTTTAATATTTGGACCCAGTGATTTATGTTTGTGCTTTTAATACACTTATAAGAGATTTATTAGAGATTAGAGATTTTTGGTTTTAATTTTGTGGTATCAAGGGTGATAAGATAAGGAAAACGTGTAAGAAAAAGAGGAAAAGGCTTTTCCTTTGTAAGAGAAAGAAACTCATTTTGAAAGGTTTTGTCACTACCAAATTATAGTTGGCAAAGATGTCTGCATATAAAAATTCAAAGGCACATTTGCAGAGGCTGTGTCTTTGACTAAAATGAAATTGCATTTGAGTAATAAGTTCTATTTGATGGCTATGTTGGAGAAATAGTATCTTAAAATATTCAAATACCGTACTTCAGTGAAGTGGTTGTGAAATCCACAGTCTTAAATTTCGTCCACCAAGGATACTCGTAACTACCTCAGAATATCCAGGGAACTTACTGTGACTGTTGAACACTTTAGAAGGATTGTATGCTCCAAGACAGTCCACAGAACGTTACAGCAACTAGGCAAGCTTAGAAACTGGTGCTAATTCAAAGGTCACATGCAGTAACTTTGTGTTTGTGCAGGCTGTATTCCATATCATGTTTAACATTCCCTCCAGATCCTTTATCATATCATTAGCTATTAAAACATGTTGTTGAATTTTTACTGGACCAAACAACAATAGAAATAAACCCTTGCCCTCCTACTACAATCTCTCCCACTAAGATATTTTTAAAGGAGTCTTCTCAAACTACAGGGGTAATAATCACTGTAAAAATGTGTGTTCTCTCTTTAAGGGACTTGGCTCAATGCCTATGAGTTTTCATTCAAACTGAGCTTTAGGATCAGTTCTTATTTTTAGTAAGTTCCAAAGCAAGCTGTTCCTGTGGGCTTTATCAAAGACCATTAAGTAAAAGAAATGCAAAAAATTACTGGTTATTTAAGTACTTTGTTAAGACAGCTTTACTTGTGGTTTGTGTTCAGTACACTAGTCTTGATAACCTTCCTCTGACTGCTTCTCATTGTGTATTTAAATTACTTGAAGAGTTCCTCTACCTAAAATTTATTATTTCAGACATTGGAACCCTTCTTAAAAAAAGAAAATATATTTTCTACTGGTTTATTCTAATGCTAGCCATTCTAGCCAAAAATTACAACTGGATCTGTTGTAATTGTCTCATCCAGCACTGGGATGAAGGAATTCTGGATTGAAGGATCTAGCCAGGTTAGCAGGTGGAAGGTTATGATGGTGGTGTGGGAGGGTTGGGGTAGATAGCCCAAATCCCATACATGTTCCCACTGAGGTAAAATTGGTGCTACATCTGTTTGCAGTCCTTTAGGTATTAAGCCTTTCTTATTCATCACTAAATACTCCAAAGCTTGTTCATCATTTTCAGAGGGAGTTGACTTAAAGCAGGTTCACAGGTTGGCATCAGATACAGTTCATGTTTTGAGGTTCTAAAAGTGTTAGAGGGCTTCAAGCACAGCTTTTCTATGCTTAAAACTCAAGCCCATGGGATGTTTAAATTCCAGCATATTTACCTTCATTTCTTTTCCTTGAGTCAGGACCACAACTCAGATTTGGTGTATTTAAATGACTTCATTTACATGATTTTAAATAAAATCATGATCTAGGACATATTTCTTCCATTCTAGACATTATTAAAAACTGGAATTATGATGAGGAAAATATATGTACTGCAGTGGTGCTTCAGCTTTAATCACTAAGGTAACAAGCAGTGGCATGAAGTTATTTTTAATTAGGATACAGTGGGGTAAAGTCAGAACCAAAGTTATTCTACACATTCATTAATGACACCATGGTATGAAAGAAATAATACGGATTTTCCTCATTCTTTATTGTAGAAAAGGGCTGAAAAATAATTTATAAATTAGAAACATACATTTTAAAAAATGTTTATAAATATTTTTCTGGAATAAATGTACATTTTTTGTTGTTCTTGCTGATATCAATCACACAGAATAATTAAGGACCTGAAGGCAGACCATTTTTGATCAAGCTCATCAGCCCATAAGAAAATGGTTAATCTCAAGTTTCTGTCTAAATTTAAGTCAACAAATGAGGATTGATTTTATTGTATTATCAATGTCTTCTTTATGGTATTTTTTATTTTGCCTTTTTACCTGGTCTTACCAGTAGAAAACTGTTTTGTTAGACTTGGCCTGTAAAGAAGCCCTCTCCACACGTGAGTGAGCATGTTGTCTTTATTCCAGGGCAGAAATGGCCAGCCTCTGGAATGAGACAGCTGACCTGGCTCATTTGGTGTTATCCAATACCCTCTTTTCCAAGGGCTGCTGCTCAGTGTCATGGGTGGGAGCCAATGTGATGAGTGGAGCAGGAGAGCTCATAGCTATTCCTAGCTATTAATTACATGATGCTTTTCTGTCTGACTGGGTGATTGGCAGAGCATGGCAGTCTAGACTCTTGGTAGACTCATGTGACCTCTCAAAAAGGTCTGGCCACCCAAGTACCACAACCTCAGATGGATGTGTGATTGATAAATAGTGAAAGGAATGAAACCTGACTGGCTTAGAGAGCCAGAAGTCAAATGCAAAACAAAAAGAAAAAGGCCTGTGGAAATTACTATTATTTTTCTTTAGTCTCAGTATAATCAGGGGTCCTTGACACAATATTATGTGAGAAGATTATTCACTAAATATCTTGGCTTTCAAATTGATAGATTCTTCTTCATACCTATTTTTATATACGTGTACTGTGACAGAATTTGAGCAAATGCTCCATTTTGGATTGGAGTGGCTTGGAAATGTTTGTGAAAGTACTTTTGATGGAACAAAAATGTGTAAGCAGTGCACTCAAGCTCTTTCTGTCAAAAAAATCACATAGCTGCAAAAACTACCTATGCATAATACTGACCAGATGGATTTCTGGTCCTGAGGAAAGGGTCCTGTTATCAGGACTAGTGGATTTTTTTTTTAACTCTCATCCTTGTTTTGACATGATTTCACATGTGATTGTTAAGTCATTTCAGTCAGTGTGACTATGATTTATCTTATCCGTATGGAAACTATTTTGCAATTCTCACATACAAAATCTCTGATAAGTGCAGATAACATAATTATCATACAAAAAGGACAGCTGTGAATATCCATTTCTAACACAGACAGTTTTTTAAAAACACGAGAACTTTAATTTGGTGAAATGATGGAAATAGTGCTTAGAATGACAGGAATTCTTTTCCTTTTTCAGCTCATGTGTCTCTTGTCCAAAGAAATGTTAGTTCATTATTTTTTCAGTGAGGAGTGCTTAAGATTCTGTAGCATAATCAGATTTTGTCACAGAACCACAGGGGAAAGCCAGATGTGCAGCTCTTAAGAGTTGGAAAGGAATGAATTGTACTTGGGGGAGCATCTTGTGTGATAAAAGAAAACTGTTGTAGTGCTGGTAAGCTTTAATATGGAGACATGAAACATTTTAAAATCCAAACCCATCAATTTATTAAAGACTACATTAAACCCCATAGTTTTCATCCTATGGGCTTGCATTTCTCACCCCTGCAGACACCTAGTGTATGTTTGCCACTTTCAGGTCATCCTCTGTTTTATTTGTGTTTATCTCACTTTCTTGTAACTTTTCCTGGTTTGTGTAACTACTGCATGTGATTTGGAGTTTCAGGAGTACAGGTCAGCAGAGTGATGGCGTAAAATAGATCATTGAGCCTGTGGTCTGGCCTTTCCCTCAGCTGGAGCACTGATGTAGATTTGGGCAAGGGTTTTTTTACCAGCCCTTGCTGTTCTCTCACTGTTGAAGTGAGTAGGTTCAAAAGTTGTTAGGGATACTGAAATTATTTGGAAGACACCACTTGCCCAGGAGTCAATTTCTCTCAATGCTTGTGATCACCTAGAGACAAAAGCAACAGCAAACTATGAAAGAAAGTTGTATTAAAGTATTATGGGCAGTATTCTCACAGACCAGTAGCATTTTCTAAATAGAGGAAAGTTTTAACAATCCTCATTTCAGTGTAAATGCCAGCTGTACTGTGTTTCACTCTTTTATTAGGTGCTTATGTGGTACATGTCCATGTGTAAATTTTTTGTGCATAGAGATGAGACTATTCCTTTAGTATCAGAATATTTTAGGTTGGAAAAGACCTTACAGATCATCAAGTCCAATCACTAACCCAGCACTGCCAAATCCACCTCTAAACCAAGACCCCATGTGCCACATCCACACATCTTTTAAATACCTTCTGGGAAAGTGACTCAGCCACTTCTGTGGGCAGCCTGTTCCAATGCTTGAAAACCTTTTGGGTAAAAAAAAAAAAAATTCCTAGTGTTCAATTTAATAAGTTACTGTAAGAGAAGTTACTGTTTCCTCTTCGTTGTTTGTCATGTAATATTAGTGTTGTTACATGCCTTTTAAACCTCTCTTTCAAGGGAGTTACTTGTTTCTTTCTAACCTTTCCTGTGACCCCCATAACTAAATTTCTGAATGCTTCAGAAACAGTTATAAGTTTATGTTTACATTATCCTCCTGAAATGCAGCTTTTGCCTTCCCATTTCACATATAAAGATGTGGCAGACGTTTGAAGTGTCTGCTAGAAGGTTAGTCTGGAGAACAAATTTGATGGTGGCCAGTTAAAGATTCTTGGAAATAAATACTTGAAATTATTAAAATTTTGTAGCATATATTCAAGCAAGCTGCAGTGTTGACTTTTCAGCATTTAAGACAACCCCAGGGGACAATATATCAAAGAGAAATTGGAAATCAGTATTTTTTGCTTCATGATTAATTCCAGAAGAGCTGAATTTCTCCTCATGGGCTAATCCTTGGAAATATCAGGTACAGCCTGATGGAGCACACTGTGTTACACCCATGTGGGAGAAGACTGAGGTCACAGAATTCACAGAATTACTAGGTTGGAAGAGACCTTCAAGATCATCAAGTTCAACCTATGCCCAAATACCTTGACTAGACCATGGCACCAAGTGCCACATCCAGTGTTTTTTCAAACACATCCAGGGATGGTGACTCCACCACCTCCCTGGGCAGACCAGTCCAATACTTTATCACTCTTTCAGTGAAAAACTTTTTCCTAATATCCAACCTATATTTCCCTTGGTGCAGCTTGAGACTGTGTCCTCTCATTCTGTCAGATACCAACCCTCACCTGACCACAACCACCTTTCAGGCAGCTGTAGAGAGTGACAAGGTCACCCCTGAGTCTCCTTTTCTCCAGGCTGAACACCCCCAGCTCCCTCACCATTCCTCACAGGGTTTGTGCTCCAAGCCCCTCACCAGCCTTGGTCCAGTGGGTCCCAGAGGTCAGTATTTGAGCATGACAGGGTGCAAGTCCCTGCTGAGGCACAGCATCCTGTACAAGTGCAGGAGTTTGGTCAGACCACCCTCTGAACGATACGAGGTCTCTCCTGAGGGCAGATATTCGTTCCAGCCTGCACATTGGATACTTACTGCTCTTTGATGTCTTAGACAGAGTGCCAAGGTGCTATCATGATTATCTAGCATAAAATACACTGCAAGCCAAGAAAGGTTTTTCTCATGTAATCTTTCTTGTGGGGAAGGGCTGACGAATCATTTGTGGTGACTGGGGATAGAGAGAGATTGTGTTAGAGCAGTTAAGCTTGCTAATCACAGAAAGTAACCATTGTTTGATGTTTCCATGAGAGAACCCTCCATTAACTGCAGCTGTACTTGACTGAGTGTGAAATTAAAAAGGAGACACAGATTTCCAGACACTCCCTCAGGTGCTCAGAAGTATGCTAACTGGCACTGTGGGAGACCTCCTAAAACAACTAAGGGTACTTAAAGGAAAGAGGCCATGACAATGTGAAAAGAAAACCTTTGTGTTATCACTGAACCCACAAAGTTGGTCAAGATCAGTCACACTGTATTAACTGCTAAATTTTAGGCTTATATGAAATACTTCTTTTTGCCAAGGTCTGGTTCCAGCTGTGCTTGGTGAACATCTGCACTCCCAGGAACTGGAGGTGTTTAATCCTAGGCGGAAAAGTCTGTGAAAATAAATGTAAGAGAAATTGTCAGGAGGGTGCACATTAGGGCATTGCCTAGCTTTAAGAAAATTATTTTTAAACTTAAACTTAAGTGGCACAAACGATTTTACAGGCTATGTTGTCTTCTGGTGGCAGCTGGAATCTGAGACAGGAATTGTAGAGACCTGATTGCTGACTTGCATTGTGGCACTGGAAACACTTCAATCTGTATTTTTTTTTCTATCCCTGTAAAATGAAGTAGGCATATAGATCCCACAGATACCTACTGGAAGTAAATTTGAATCTCTGGAACCTAGTATCATTGCAAAGTATTTAAAATGCTCTTACTAAACTGTGTTTATTATCCACGACATGGAAGTGTAAGAAGGGCTGTATCCTTTGTCTCTGAGGTTGTTGTATTATACAATTCTCTGTGGAACATTCCATTTTAATGCTTGGTTCTGTAGGAAGAAATGAAAACACCATAAATTCAGGATTATGCCATATTCTAGGATCAAGGGGAAGGCTTTAGCCAAGAATATGTACATATATCAGTTTATTCTACTTTTCTCTATGTGAAAGATCTTTGAAATCTTTCCTGATTTTGAGAGACAATGTCCCTTGAGTAAAAGCAGTATTATTCATTTCAGTGTTGATATGTGAATATCATTCTGTTATATTGGTGATTCTTGTGACATGAATATATATTTTCAGATCTAGCTGTTCATTTTACTGTGGTACTCTTTCTGATGGAAACCTTTTGTCTTTGCCTGTAGCTAGCATTGACCTCCACATAATTGTCACTGTTGTTTCAAGATTTAAAAGGGAAGCAAAAAGGTGATGGTCTCTGAAAGCTTGTGCTGTAAAAAAAAAGTATATTGTATTTCATTTAATATTCTCACTTGTAGAGTAGTCTTTGAACATTCACATGCTATCTTTCTTTCATCATTCAACAAAATAAACTGGGAAAGTTGTTGTAAACACAACCTTATATTTCTTATTAAAAAAAAACAGCGAAGAACCCAATAAAAAGTTTCAGTGATCCTTTAAAGAAGGAGCAAGCTGATATCCTATGGAATGGTATCTAATAAGACTTAGGCCTGTTATGCACACTAAAAAATGGTATCTAGTGTTACTACAAGTTAATATGCATCCTGTAATTCATTGTAATGTATTTTCAAAGCCATGAAACTTGGGGATCTCTAGAAAACAGATTTATCTGTTAGCCAGCTAATTACCAGATAAGTGCCCAGAGCAAGTACCTGCCATCTCCTTCATAAAACTCCTGTGCACAGGGAGATAAATGGTGACAGAACCCCATCCTGAATTTGTGCTGCTGTGTTCATTCTTCATTTCAAGTCATTGCTTGGGTGACTGTGGTTTTTGAATCACGAACTTTTTCTGTTTAGGCCTCTCAGTTCTGTTGTGGTTGCAGGTGCTGGCTGGAATACTGGCTTGTCATGTCCTTTGGTTTCATCATAGTGATTGACACCTCACACACCTTATTATGAAAAAATAAAGCTCAGAATCCAGGCATCACACTATTTTTTAGGGATGTCATGTCTGACCTTGAATGACAGGTTATTTTTACAGTGCATTGTTTGTGTAGTGGAATGATACTTGGTCACTAAGTTTAATAGCAGCACAAAATACAAATACGTAAAAAAAAAGAGTCAAGACCTGGCTGGAAGCATTTATAGGTAAATATAAAGAAACAGTCTAAAACAAGTGGGTGTAATGAAAAAAAAAAAAGCACAATACTGGGTTTTAAACATTTTGGAGGTGGTTTTTGGCTTGTTGGTTGTTTCTCTTGGTTTTTTTTCTTTTGTTAGTTGAGATTTTCAGTTGTTTCCTTCCTCCTCAAAGTGTACATCACAAAGGAAGTTATTTAATAAGCCCCAGTGGCTCAGCCTTCTGTCTAGCCTCTAAGTGCTTTTTGAATTTTTAGGGCTGATTGAGAGAATAATCTGAAAGACTGGGGGAGGAAAAAGAAGTAGGTAGGCAAAGACCTACCCTTAGGTAAGAACATGGAAGAGAGCAGGGAGAGATGTCTGCCAAGAAAAACACCAATGCAGCCATTCTGTAATGGTGGGAATTCACAGAGAGAAAATTAATTCATTTTATACTCTTAAATAGGAATATTAAAATTTGAATTTAATGTTAATGTAGGAAGAGGAAGTTCCAGATGTGCGTCTGTGTAACATGACATTACAAATTTGTATTCCTAGTGGCATCTCTGTTTATTTGAGAGGCTGCATGGTCAGATGATGCAAGAGAGAAATGAGAAGAAGTAGAAGGAAAAGAGAATGGACAGGAGGAATTACTGTAGTAGTGATCAAGGTAAAAGTTGAGCAGTGAGCAAAGTTTTTTTTTCTATGCTGATCAAAGGAATCAGACAGATCATTCAGGTGTTGCTGGAAAGAACACAGATTTTACTGACTTACTGTGCAGGTCAGGGAAGGCCCCAGTTAAAATGGTCTCCATGAGGGATGACAGCTGGGAAGAACTGCCAAATGTAATGCAGATGGGTTTAAGGTCAATCAATCTGTATACCTCCCATTATTACCTGTATAGTTAATTTGAGCAGCTTCTGGGGGTATTGCTGGGCTGCTTTGACTGGATCATTTGCAGTGATCCTCATGTAAATTAGGGTCTGGGAGCTGCAATGGGTTCAGATTTGTGTCACAGGGCTGGAGTTGCCCTGCAAGCAGAGGCTGTAAGTAAACTGTGCGTATTGGGATCAGTGAATTCCTAGGAATGGTGTACAGCTGATAACATCTGACACAAGCATGCTGGTAGACAGCATTTTCTTTTAACAGCATTGTACTGGGCATTCACTGGAATACATGATAGCAGGGATGCTTCTTATAGGAATTACCATGTTAATTCCATTAGGAAAAAATTATTTTCTTTGTCATTTATTTTATAACTTAAGATCAGCATTCCACATTTGCAGAAGCCTGGTAGATTTTTGAAAGTAATAAATCAAAGGAGTTCTC
The DNA here is from genome assembly GCF_903797595.1 of Erithacus rubecula. NCBI lineage: Eukaryota > Metazoa > Chordata > Aves > Passeriformes > Muscicapidae > Erithacus > Erithacus rubecula. Next base: position 59,270,319 of record NC_136689.1, on the reverse strand, counting down.
TTAATACCTACAGAGCTAAATGTGTCTTCCAGAACTATTCAATAAAATTCAATTTACATATTTTTGATGTGTAATCTATGTGACCTACAGTAACTATTTGTTTTTTTTAAATCTGAAAAATGTCTTTAAAGTGTAGTGGCCCAGAGTTTCAAATAGTGCAGCAGAATATGTAATGCATATTTTAACATGTTTTCTTTAAATTTGTCACACAGACTTGTTGTGCATGATTATGTAAAAGTCCATATTTTTAAAGCCAGTAGTACAAGTATGCAATGTACATGGTTGGGCTAAAAAATTCAGAAGTCTAATTTATCTTGAGATATGCTCAGTCAAGTAGTTTTTCACAGCAGTTAGCTAACACTTCAAGCTCTAACAGTGCCCCTGAGCCATAAAAGAAATTTGCATGTAAGAAATGTTTTGAATCTATTAAAACCTCAGCTCAGAGCTAAAGAGTTTCTCTTATGTCTTTGTTGACTAACATGAAGTGAGATCTTACAAAAGCTGGGCTGTGATCGACAGATGCCAAATTTTAGGTTTTGATGTGATTATATGTTCCTTTCATGCACAGTAGTTTAATCTGGGACTGGAGTTTCAGAAAGGCAGCAATCAGTGGGTCTGTGCAAGAGTACACAAAATATATTACTCCTGGCAGTCGTCAAGGCAGAATTATTCAAAAAATAATCTGAAATGCATTTGATCATACACTAGAAGTTTTAATAATTTATATTATACCTTATTAGCAAAGTCTTATGTTTACTTTGTGACTGTCAAAACAAGATGAAAGGCTGCCTCCATGGAAATACAAGATGCTTAGCTCAAAGTCCCTGTCTTTGCATTTCAGTTTGGTAGTTTCCCTTCTTCCCCTTATTTTGATTAATAGTATAGAGTTTTGAATCTTAGAGTACGTTTTCCTTCATTGTGGTCCTCTTTAGTGAGAGCAGTGCTTAATAATTCTACCAGAGTTTGTGGCCTATCAAGACTGAAACTAGTATAAGCACATTTTTGAAACTTCTTTACCTTAGGGCTTCCTCCAACAATTATTTTTTGTTGTTAAAAGAGGCTTTGAATTTAATTCTAAATTCCACTGAAAATAATCATCATGGTAATCTTTCTAACTCTTTCAGCTACAAAAGTATGATTTCTGAGCTCAGTTTAAGGAACTGTTGCACTTTGACTAGTGACTGTACATTGTAAATATCCCAGCTAGTTCAGAATATCACAGAAATTACTTAATGATTTCCTTGGAAAGCTAATGCACTGTGGATATTATATCTAGAGACAGAGTTACAAATAAGGGCTGTTCAGAATTAATCCTTCTATTAAGTGAGAGCATGAGAGTGGGCCAGTGTAAATGCTAGTTCAAAAAATGAGATCTTTACCTCCACCAAGGTTTTTTACACCCAAGGTGCATAGAATTATACACACAGTGTTTTTCACTAGCACAGCTGTTTATGTGATACTTGTGTGCCTGGAAGAACTGCTTGTGTTCCTGACAGGCCCTTCACTGTTGTCCAGACTGTGGCAAGGGCCACTCAGCCCTTACTCAGGAGGGAGAGGGTGCAGTGGCACAGTGCCTTCAGCAGAGCTCCTATTCCCACTGGGGAATTTGTGCCACATCCCACTGAGCTGCACGACAGACTCTGAGGAAGAGGCATCCTCTTCCTCAGAAACACCTGCAGGTGTCTCTGAGTGATTATCCTGGGTCTGAAAGCTCTGTATGAATCTCAGGATGGGGACAAAAAGACTGTTATTTTCAGTGGGAGCCTTTCAGTCACAGAGAGCCAGATGTACCTTTTTTTTTCTTTTTTTTTTTTTTACAAATGCATATTCTATGATGGTAATGAGGGAAATTTTCATGGAAACCTGTGGTATCACTCATGTGTCAGGCAGAATTTTGGGCCAAACTAGAGATTAGTGCTTAGGAAACAGATCATATGAATACACTCTTTACATTCCTTGAAAGGGAATATTTTGCAGGATCACCTGAAGAGGTGCACATTATCAAACAGAAGCACTGTATGTTTAAGTGGTAAGCTATGATGTATATCTCAAAGAAAAAGGTCACTCCAGTTTGCAAACAGATATTTTTGTATTTCTACCGAAAGAAAACAAAAAATGGTTTAGTGTATCAATATGATCATCTCATTTATTGGAAATATGCTGAAATAAGAAAAAAAAACCAGATTTCACAGCTGTACAGACTGACTTAGATGAAATGCTACTGGGACAACTCACCAGCAGCATTCACCACCACTGGAACTTTGTAAACCTTGCTAAAATCTCTTGTGCCATTCTGTCCTACTAGCAGTATGCAGCACTACCTAATGCATATGCAGTGCATGTTGCAGTAGAGGTGCAAGAAAACAGTATGGTAACAAAAAAAAAAAAAAAAAAGAAACCTTTATAGGCTATGCATGATCAAAATTATAGCAGCGAGATGAGACTCTTTGGTTTTATGTTGGAAAACAGAAAAACTGTATAACATAAATGAAATGCCAGTGAAACCACTACTGTAAACTACTTTACAGAAACATGATTGAATGCATGAAACACTGATGTGCTCAACTGCTAGTAAAGGGGAAAACTTAAAAGAAGTCTCTCAAAACAACTTGTAATTTGTGCTTGGGGTGTTCTACTGGCTGTCCCTAGTCTTCCTGAGATATGTAGATAGGAACTGAAGCTGAGCATGAACAGGAGCATTGAGGAGAAGGTCCAACATCATTTGTGAGGTAGTGGCCCTTTTTATCTGTTTGCCAAGGGATAGCATCTAGTCTTGTACTAAATAACCATGACTTTCATCATGCAGTGTAGAAATATTTAATTAGCAGTCAATAAGCTGATTGTAGTCAGCCAAATTTTAACTCATGAATCAGTGAAAAATAAGTATCAGAAGAAATAAGACTTTAGTTGTATTGATATTTTTACAGCCTTATCCATTCCTTTAAATCACTTTAGCCTTAGTGTTAATGTACCAACAATACATGTAAAAACAGGTCATTGCCATAAATTAAGCACCTTACATTAGTAGAGATTTGTGAGACCTACAAAGAAAAGAAAGGCTTTATAAATGTCTAGAGGGAATAAATTGCAAAAGAATTTTGACTCATTTGTAAAAAATCCTTAATACTGTGCATTTTCCAGTTTAATCTTCAGGCAAGGTTAATCAGCTTTGATTTGGGAGGGCAGAATAGCTGTGGCCAGGTACTAAAATTTCAGATGCCTTAGAAATTGATTGTAATGAATATCTTAACAATAGTTTTTTATTAAGTTAACATGTTCTGCACAATACAGCCTGAAGTTCTGGAGTGGTGCTGTTACTGTGCCTCACACTGTGGAGAGCTGCACCCCATTGTGCTAACCTCTTCCCTTTCCTCTGTTTACCCAGTTGATGTTCTTCTAGGGGCAGTATGTGTAAGAAGTCATCCTCATTTCAGAGTTCACTTGATCAGTAACCCTGTGCCTGTGTGAACTGGGATCTAAGTCAGCTCTAACTCAGCTGTTAGAGTAGCACCTACCCCAGGCTGTCACTTGCCCCTTTGATGCTTACCTACCTAACCAGTAGTAGTCATTATTTTCCTTCTACAATTACTATAATGGAGCTGATTGCTGAAATGGAAAACAGGAGGCAGTTACAGAAGGTTTGAATTGTGCTGTCACACTTTCATGGGCAGGCACCTTTCTTGAAGCTTTGATATTTCTTTGAGTTTGCCCAGAAATACATTTGGTAAAAGAGTGGGTGGGCATCTGGTCTGTACTTTCATGTGTCTCTGTTTCAGCTTCTTGGAAATACAGGATTATCCAGATAGGTACTTTCTGGTTCCCTGATTTGTGAAAGAGAAAAAAATAAAATGGCTTAATAAAAAACTTTTTTTTAACTGGTAAAATTCAATCCAATTAAAAATCCAGATGAACTCAATTGAATTCCCAAGAAATTATTCAAATGGAGGAAAACAGAAATTATCAATAGAAATATTGAATCTTATGATGCAGCATCATTGCACCTTTGTTTAGTTACACCTTTACCACTCGCATCTCTTGCTAATGTCATTAGTTTCACTGGATGTTTTTCCTTTTGAGTATCTACAATGCTGAACTGAACAAGGGTGCAAGAGAAAAGAGCCTTTTATTGTTTTCACTTGGATTTTCTGCTGAAATAGTGATGCAACATCTGTAACTTCTGCTGCAGTTAAAAGACATCATATTCTTGGGGATCTTGGTGCTTGGAGTTAGGTTGGGAATGGTAATGGCAGGCACAGCAGGGAACTGGGATTCAATATGCTGAATGAGAAGGTGAGTGTTTTAGCACAGCTGCCTCCTGAGGGTCAGGGGAAAGGAAAAGCCCTTTGGGAGGATTTTCAAGCACCACTGAGCTGGCACACCAGGAGTCGATGATTGACTTTAGAATATCCCTGCTGTGCAAAGGATTGAGTGTTGTGGTCCCCTTTATCATTTGGTTAGACATTTCTTTTGGAGAAGCCAAAAATCAGAAAGTCGTGAGATAGCAGCAAAGCAAATTCAAAAATAACCATCAAACAGCTGTCTCTGATGACAGTGATGTCTGGAGATTTGTTTCTGTTGCTAACAGCTGCATTGATTTGGCATTAATTTTATTATATGGCATTTATAAGATTCCTGTATGAAAAACTGATGACCTGATGATGATGCAGTGCAGGCTGAATTGTTGGTCTTGAAAAGGTCATTAATTTGAACCTCAGTATAAAGAGAAGACTACATTTGGTATGTGCAATCAGAAGGACACAACAGTTTCAATCCTGATGTGTGCATTTCTTCACAGGAGTTCAGACGTCCAGCACAGAACGGCACAAACTGGAAAGCACAGCCTTCTGCTGAGATCCCAGGGAAAACACAGCTCAGCTCCTGCATGGCTTTGCAGCTCCCATGGCAACAAGGGGGAGGTGGACTGAAGATCCTGTCTGTCAGCCTGGCTCTACTGGCAGTCCTTGTTATGTTTTACTACGGAGGAATGAAAACAGAACTGTGAACTGAATGGGGCTTTTATAAAAACAATGAAACTGCTGTTCAAAATCTTCAAAGGAAACACTTTTACCAACTTTTTTTTTTTTAAAAAAAAGCTGATATAAATTGGGCAATAATTTGTACTCACTCTATGCCTTTCCTGTCATTCAAAGGAGAGAATGTTAATAAGCTGTGGGAAGGCCTATCTTCCCTAAAACCAGAGATCCTTGGTTGGTAGAACAGTTTGTTGCATCTTTCCTTTTCTTTTTTTCCTAAAATGATGCAATGTTTGCATTACATACTCTTTTCATAATTGTTGTATCAGATAAAATTACATTAAGTTTATAAGGAATCTTTCCACTGCGTGATATTAGTCATCTTTTGTGGGTAGGATATTTATAGCTTTCCTAAAGATTTTGCTTGATGCAGTGTGATCATTTGGGTTTTTTTTTCATTAGAATGAACACTGCAAGACCATTAAAGTTTGTTATTTGTTGCTATTTATTTTGCTGTTATGTCTGATAGAATTTTTGCCTGCCATCTTGCACCTCTTGACTTCACAATGAGTTATTAGTCTTTGTTAATACAAGAATAATTATTTTTTACATAGAATTAGTTCTAAAGTTGTTGGGTTTTTATAATTTAATGGGAAGATGTCTTTCAAATTGTAGAGTCCTGTTAAAAGAGGATTTAAGGCAGTCTGTAGATTTTATACAATGCTTAGAGAACTACATGGGAATCTCTTAGCTGTGCGTTGGCTCAGTAAAACAATTATTACTCTGTTATTGGGGAGGTTGCATTTTACACAATGAATTTGTTTTATTAATTACTTTCTTCAAGCTGTTTTTGTCATTACAAGATCTCCACACATCCTGAGAGTGTGCTGGTCAGTCAGGGCCTGGACTGTGTGCCCAGTTCTTCTAGCCCCTGACCACATCATATTGGTGGTTTGTTCATGCCTTGTCACCTTGCTGAATCTTCATCCAAGCTTCCACTTGCAAAGACTGTTCAAAATTATAACACAGGCACTGTTGAGGGTTTTTTTAAAATGTTTGTGTCATATCCAGATGGAGCTGAGCTGTCTTACATGGCTGTTGTGATTTAACCCCAGCAGGCAGCTAAGATGCTCACACCCTGCAGTGGGGTGGGGACAATAATCAGAAGGGTAAAAGTGATAAAACTTAGAGGTTGAGGTAAAGACACTTAAATAGGTAAAACATAAGCTGCACATGCAAGCAAAGCAAACTAAGGAAATAAATCACTCATTACTTTGACAGGCAGGTGCTCAGCCATTCCTAGAAATGCAGAAGAGGCCTTGACTGTGTCTGAGCTCTGCTCAGCAGCAGCAAATCTAAACCATTGCTCCATACCAGTTGCAGTGAAGAAAATTATCTCTATTCCAGCCAGAACCAGTACATTGTCTCTACAGTGCAGAGGAATAATCCCCCAGTAAGAGTTCTTTGTACTTTATAAATTGGGGATTCATAATAGTTACAGACAATTAACCAGGAAGTTCCACCATGATGCTTTCAGCACACCCTGTAAATAATAACAACAGATGTAACTGTCTTCAGGAAATTAGGTGTGTGATTATAATCAAATATTACATTTATTATACCAACCACTGAAGGTCATAAGCCAAGATCCAAAATCCATGAGTTTTAAAAGAAAAATAATAAACCAAAACAAAAAACATCCATGCCCTTATTTGCTTCTTTTGTTGGGATGCTTTTTTTCTCAGGCTTTTCTGTACAACGAGGAATATAAAACAGTCAGTAATTTACTTTTTAAACAAATCTGAGAAATTCTCAAAAAAATCTTATCAGCATAACTCTGGGAGTTGAAATTTTCAGGAGAGTATCACAGATTGCAAGATTCTCAGGAAAACTGTGGATTGGCAAAATCATTATATCTGAGCCAAATTTTGGCATGTGTTGGGAATAATCTATGCAGATATGTTGTGTGCCTCCAGCATTATCTCTGTCAGCCACTCTAGCTTATCTAATCGTGGCAATTACAGACTCATTGCATCAGCTATTACAGAGATTTACAAAGCTTGTGATTTAGATTCTGTGCATCGTTGACTTTAATGGGACCAGCCTGTTTTCTTAGAAATAGTGCAATATATTGAAAGAGGCCAAAGAAGACTTTGTAGATGACATTACTCACAGTATATTCTTAAACTGAGCTTTAATCTGATAAGTAGGAAGTGTTTTTTATCACATATTTTGTTGCCTTCCTTTAGATAGATTTTGAGAGAGGTTTTTGACACTTTGTGTTGTCGAGCAGCATTGTGTTTATCACTGTGTTCTGTTTATGAACAATTAAAGCTTCCAAAGCCACTGAGCTGAGCAAATCAGTTCTGGTCAAACAGCTCACCTGGACCAAGCCAGAGCTGCCTGGGGCTGTTGGAGCAGCTTGGGAAACCTCAGTGAGTGTGGAGAACTGTGCAAGTACATCCTCCAGGAATGAGTGGACCTGAACATACCTGATCTGTGATTTTTGATCCTGTTTGGCTCCCTGAATGCCCTAAGTGCCCTGCCAGGCAGCATTTTTAATTTTTACATCAACATTGTGTTTGAGACCTACTTCCAAGTATTCCTTCTTTCAAGCCATCAGGGTGGGTGAGAAATCTGCTGCACTCCAGCTTAACAAGGTCATTGCAGGAAAAGTTACCTCATAGCAAATTGATCCCACTTTCACACGTGCAGAATGCACTCATCACTAGAGAATGTGTCTGCTAATAAGCAATCTACATTCAATGACCTTTTGTCAGAGCAAAAAAAAATAATATAATTTCCATTTGATACTGAGAAAGCCTCAATTATGCTTCTTAAGTGTTCTTAACTATTTTTCTTAAACTCTGAGTTCTCTGGCTGTTTTCAATGAGGGATCTTAGAAACCACAGAACCCTGAGTAGCAAAGACATCTTAAATCTTGTAAACAACATTAAGTACACACATTTTATTTTCTACTTGTGCATTGTATGCTGGAGGACTTTGTCATTTAGTCTTTTCATTGTAGCTTTCCAGTAATAGTGTGAAAAAGTGTGTGACATAGAAGAAATGTTTTATGTAAAGCTTGTTCTATAAAGCAAGAGAAAGAAGAAAAAGAAGGTGCTTTTTTGATGAGATTCACCTCTGTTACATCATTCCTTGCACATCTCTGAACATCTGATGGCTACTGTTAATCTAGTCTCACTCCCCAGTTCAACTTCCCGTATGGAAAGCTGGGGTGATTTTTTGAATAGCAGCAAGGAATATCAGAAGTGGCAGCAACTGGCAACTCTGACACTTGGCTGTGGCCACTACCCAGAATCCTCCTGCTCTTCCCAAGAAGCAATTACAATTTCACAGGTTGGAATTAAAATTCCCTGCAGTATGCAGGAGAGTAACTGAAACTGTCAAAGTGATTTCAAGCTGCTAATCTCTGCCTGCTCCTAGAGTGAAAATAGAGCCCCTCTTACCCAGGCACAGATCTGACAAGTTAAAAACTGCAGCCTTCCACTACATTTAAATACATATGGAGAGTGGCTTGATCTGCTCACAGAGGATATCTGTAAAGATGTTATGTCTATGAACATTTGTGTGTTATTAACAAGTCTATCTTTTTTAACTTTAAGACGTGTGCAACTTCAGGGTCTAAGATGAATATAAAAGAAGTCTTATGCAAGAGCTCTGACAATTTGGAGGAATGAGTAGGCATGTGCCTGTTTTGTGTGAGGCTTATTAAAATCTTTATTTATGTCCTCTCAAAGTTTTTGTTTTTTTTTTTTGTTTGTTTGTTTTTTTGCTTGAAAAATTGCTTGCAACCTTCCCAGATTTTATTTTAAGTTTTATATCCCACATTATATTTTGTGTGCACTGTGGTTGATTGTATAGATAGAAACAAAGAGCATTTAGAAATGAAAAAGCAGAGGAAAAAATTGAGGGGCTGTAAAACTAGGGTACAAACTGAAAAATATTTGTGCAAAAGTTGCAAAACAAGTTTGGTCTAGGAGACATGGACCACAGAGTTAGGAATTGGCTGCAAAATACCATTTGACTTGTTCACAGGCAGGGCTCATCCACTAGATAATTAAAATCAGTCATTGCTGGAAAGTGTTTGTGCAAATATGATTAAAGGTCTTTTAGTTCCATATTTGATTCATGCATTCTCTTTATATTCAAGTGAATGGGTTTTTTTTCTTTAAATTAAAGTTGTTCAGTTGGGGAAAGGGAGATGAATAGTCTATTTTCATTTTAAAGAAGCCAAATATTATTTTTTTTTAATTAAAAAAAAAAAAAAGGAGAAAAAGCTATGTCACTGCCACTCCTGGTATCCCAGAGTCACCACTTGGGAAATTGTGGTTATGGACTTGGATCATTAATGTTGTCCAGTCATGTGCTATGAATGGAGAGAAAGTACTATTTCACTATCCTTTCAACAATCTTTATTTTGTTGGAAAATATTTAGCAGTTATAGCCATTCTTCTGAAAAAGTGGTCTTAACATCATGTTTTATAGAGGACAATCTACCCTGCATGGTTTGTTTAATGCTGGTTGTAGGTAATGGGGTGAATTTCCATGTTGGTGATCTAAGTGTGATGCAGATTTGTGCCTACAACTTCCATGCTTTAAATGTCCCATCTGTCTTTGAGTGAGAAAACAGGATGGTTGTGCATAAGTGAGCATAAAATATTGTGTCTACCCTCTTCCTGGTGGTGTTTGTGGGGAGTGGTGTACAAATGTTAGTTGGCAATGGGTTACAGATTAGAGGAGAAGCTATGGGATGATAAAACACACCAAAAAAGGGCCATGATTGTTTGGCACATAGTAAGAGTTGGGAATCTGAGAGAATTAATGTGATGAAATCATGACATGATGGGAAATTTGACTTTTCATGGTTAGGATATCATTACAGTATGATCTGAAAAATAAAACTTTTATGGTGCTTGGAAGGCTGTGATGCACAAACACCCTTCCCAGCTGCTCATAACTTGGGTTCCTGTGCTGTGTTGGAGCACCACACTGGTACCAGAGCCAGAGAAATGCCACCAGCTCACCCAGCCCTGGCTGTGAGCTGGGCACACACAGTTTTGTGGAGGAGGGCATCTCTAGTCTATCCCCTCTCACCCTGCTGTCAGTGCATTACATTTCTTACTGCTTGGTAGGGGAAATGGGTAAAATGTGGCTGGCTAAGAAACTTGCTCAGTCCAGTGTCATGCAGTAAATAATGCACACTCTTTAGTGGTTGCAAGCTCCAGGTTTTTGTTTGTGTTTTAAGCACCTCCATTCCATTGTGAGCCTGCATTCTCTCTTAGCCTTTCTTCCAGCTGCTTCATCCAAGCTATCAGCACCTCATTTTGTTTCATGGAAGATGACATGTCTTCAGAAAGGTATTAGTCTGAGTAAGGTGGCTTCTTTCCTGGAAACAATGCTGCTTCTCCAGTGGAGCTCATTTGTCAGAGGTATCAGTGCCTGGAATGCATTGTGTTGCAGTCTGTCCTTCAGCTGTGTGCTGTCTGTCTGCCAGAGCCTTTGGGTTATGTCAGAATCTCCCATTTGCCAATAAGCAGCATTAAAAGGCCTCTTCTGCTGTGCTGTATTAGTTTTGAACTTGCAAACTCCAGAAATGCTGTAATTCAGAGCGAGATAAAACACATCATTGATGTCAGCTGAACATAATTAAATTTGATATCCACTAGTGGCTTTATGAGCTATAAAAGTCAATATCTAGAAATCACCAACTGCAAGAAGTCTATACAAGAGATCACAAAGGGCTGTGTGTGACATGTTAGTATGAGACTATAGGAGGAAATGAGAGCAAGTTACCAAGTCAGCTGTACAGATAACCAGTGGCAGAGAGAAAGATGTTCACACTCAAGGGACAGCTTAATCTCCAAATATTATGGTAATATTAAGGAAATTTAGGAAAGACAGATAGCAGCTTGGCCATGCTGCAGCAGCATTAATTTGCCTCTGTCCTGCTTGGGTTGTTTAGTAGGTGAAAAGGGCAATCTGAATGACATTCTCCAGCAGAAGGATAAAACAGAGCCTAACAGCAGATAGCAGCTTTGGATCTGTGAGAAGGAAATTATTTAGAGCAAATCTGAACCCCCTCCATTTCCATATCTCCTCCTTATGCTGTTTTGAAGAGACACCTTGTTTTGATTTGGTTTTATTTGGTGCTTTTTTTTTCTGGAAACACACATTCAGGTTACTGAACCTTTTTTATTTAATCTGACTGAAATAATACTGAAAAGAAATAATTAACTTATGCTTCTGGTTTTAAGATCAGATGGTTTGCAAATTTTTTTGCATGCTCTGTGAGCCTGCCTCAACCAGCATCTTATTGTAGGAGGGGTAGAATTAATTTTTATATTGATTTGAACTTAAAGTGGAAGTCTGCAGTTGGTTTGTGAAGTACTACCAGGGGTATCAAGAAAATTAAGCCTAACTGGCAACCAATTTAATATATTTAGTGTCTCTATCTACAGTTTTGCCAATATTGCATACTAAAAAATGTTGGAGCTAACTAATCTAAATCCACTGATAAATTCTCAGTCTCTACTAATTTATTATGTCATTAAAGTCAGCTACAGTTTATTTAATACCCTTGCCCCAGCATATATCTGCTGTAAGAATTACTGCTGCAGGATAGTATTATACATTGCTTTCACCACGTCCTCCACAACATCTGCAGTGCAAGAAGGAAAACAAATGATAAGCAGCAGATAAAAGGCAGTTCCTAAACTTTGTAAAGAAGTGGCTGTCTCGAGCCTCGGCACAAATACTCATGAAAGGATGTGGTAAATTGTACGTTCTGAGCTCAGAAAATGCCAATATAAGAAGTTTTCATGCCATAATAGAAGGATGAAGGATCTTGTCTTCCCTGACTGTGTAGCAGCAGTTGTCTACCACTGTAGAGGTAGGTGAGCCTTCCATAAATGCACATTGTATGTAAAACATCAGCAGAGCTTGCAGGGCCAGCCCTTTGTCACCTGTGTTTCTTTCCATAGTCTTTGAAAGCCACCTACTTACCATGTGTCCTGCAGGACCCTTGTATTTCTGATGCCCTTTAATGAGTTTGGAGTGCATTCTGCAGAGATCCAGGATTACAGCTCTGGCGTTCTGAATCACAGCAGGCAGAATGAGCAATTCCAGCCTTTCACATCAAAGTTGTTGTCATAAGAGAGTTCAATAGTATATTTCCTGTTCTTGCTGCAGACACTGCTGCAGAAGTTGAGTCATCAGCGTATAAATACTTCCTTGGCCTCAGAATATCTGATTTTTTTTGTGTGTTGATTGGCTGCCCATTTCATTTCTCTTTCCACACTTATTGACTCATCTAAGAATAATGAAATTGGTTTGCTGCCAATCATACTTCGTGTTGCTTCAAATGTAGGAATGCTAAGGCAACTCATAAATACTATCTTATCTGCCAGGAAATCCGTGAAACTGAATTTCAAGTCATTCCCCTTCACAGCAGTAGCTTGAGCAAAAGACCTGGAGTGGTTTTGGTGATAAAGTCTGGTCCTGTGGACAGTCTTGTGCTGTGTTGTCTTGCCATGTGCTTGTGAGCAAAGAAATTTAATGAAAGTCTGCTTCGTGGAGAGAACAGGTTTTATTCTGTTCTCTTGAAATGTTTATCAATCTGTCCAAACTCACTTGACAGGTAGAATTGACAAGGTCTCCTTGCTTTAAAAAAATGACAGTTCACTAACTAGTCTGATTTTCTAATTGTCGGAGTTCAGTTATCTAGACGTGCTATTCGTCTTTCAGGCAGTAAGAACAAGCTGGTGTGATGGCCAAAGAAAGCACAGAAATTTCTCTTTTCTTTAGACACTTCATAGATGGTTGGAAAGCAAAAGTTTTGGCCTTGTGGAAGAGGAATGCTTTCCATACCTTGTAATTGTCAATATGGGACAAGTTTTAAATAATACAAAGACCTAAGCAAAGGAAGACTTTTAAATAAATGACTCTATTCTGTTGTGGTGTATGGTTTTAAATGAAACTACAGTTTAAGAGTTATATCCATGAAAAGTCCAGTTATGGCATTTTGCTCAGTTTTTTCTCTTTTTTTTTTTTTTTTTTTTTTTTGTATGTTATGAATCTTCATAGTTCTTGGCAGATTAAACATTTTCATTTCAAAATAAAATGGCTTCAATTCACGTGGTACTGTTACAAGAACAAATTTTGAGTCTCAATATTTCTATAGGCTGAAACTAACTTCCCAGAAACAAGGATCAATGTGGCAGCCCCAGGAAGTGAGTAGAGTGGCCCAAAGAGATTAAAAACTAATGATGCTCGTTCTGTCCTACATCCTCCTCATGACAGCTATTGTTTGCCCCAGCAGTGCTGCCATGAGGCTGACGGAAGGAAGTTTGGGTGGCTGATCTGACTGAGTGTTTTGGTGGGGTTCATTTTGGGATGGCTCTTGTTGCTCTGAGCATCTTTGCAAGGCAAAGGCTGATTTACATCACCTTGAATGCCAGAGAGGATTCTGTGAGTGTTGCAAGCTGAAGTGCCTCTTGCTGGTAGAGCTTTGGAAAGGTCCTTGCTCCACCACTTTATTTCCATTCCCAAGCTGCAGAGGCATGCCAGTGACACACAAATACGTGACTGAAAACACATCACTGTTGTGCAAGCACTGTGGAGCAGAGCCATAAACTTGTGGTTTGAAGACCCCCACACAGCTCTGAAGCTGTAAGGCAAGGTGTGCTTGGGAATTGCAGAGCCAAGGTCAGGGCGCATGGAGCAGGCAGGATGTTGTTAAACTATAGGGCTTACTGCAGTGCTCTTTTCTATCGGCTCAGGATTAGTGGATCATAAAGGACATATAAAGTTTCTGTCAACCTGTCCTCTCTCTTAGGCTAGTAACTCCTTTTTGATGTAGAGAGGCACATATCTCATATAACTTTTTTTTTTTTTAATGGGTGTTCAATTTGCTGGTGGGCTCCAGGAAGTGCTGTTCATGTGGGTAGAACATGCTTCTTCTTTCATGACTCCCAATCTGTCTCTTTTGTTAACCATAGAAATCAGTTTTAAAAACAGCTGGCATGAGAGTGGGTGGTTTTGGTTGTTTATGGTTTTGGGGATTCTTTTCTCTTGTTGCTTACTTTCCTGATGCACAGGCTGCTAAATTTCTATTTGTTAAGGAAGTTCAAAGGAGGAAGAAGTAAGTTCTGCGTCATTTCAGTTTGCCTTTGTGCTTAGATCTGGTCAGAGCCAGCCAAACTCTGGGCAGTCAGCAATGTGAACAAACACTAAGCAGATATCTAGAAAAGGACTGGGAGCTTTAAAGTCACATTAAAAGTTTGTTATAAACTTCTGCTTTGAAGAGTTGCAGTATGACACATGAAAAAAATGTTAACTTCCATTAAAGGCTCTCTTGAGATTTGTTACCAAATGCTAGCAAAAATTCAGCAGAACATTTCAAGGGGAACAGTCCAGAAGTTCCTATCATTTGATGAAAACATCTTTAAATAGCCTAATTAGTGTATAGGAGGAAACACTGGTACTTGCACCAGATTGATATAAAATTCTTTTTTTTTTTTTTTTTTTTTTTTTTTGAGCATGTAGGAAAACTGACTTTTAGTGAGAGCTTCATGGAAATATGTGAGAACAGGAATGGTCTTTGCTTGACAGTCTGTCCAGTGCTCCCAAAGCATGTGTAAAGCAAATGACTAAATGTTTACATTGTGAAACACCAGGAAAAAAATAGCAGTTTATGATTAGTATTCTTAATGGACTAGTGTGGCATCCTGTTATTTCTAACAATACTCTTTTTTTCTGCAAGTCTTTTCCCTGGATTGGCTTGCATTTGCTAAAGAATATATGCACTGATTTTATATATATTCAGATAAACTTTTGTCTTTCTCCTATTCCTTCTGTAGTCAGTGGCTTGAGAAGAGTTGTGTGGGTTTAGAAAGAGGAAAATAAGGTTTAAGCTGCAGCGCTGTGTCTTTTTCTAAAGGCTCTGAAATTCAGTCATTTGAAACAAATGCCCTGTTTGGGGCCAGCTGAGGGAGAGAGCTGTCTCCCCTGCCCAGGCCTGCTTGCAAGACAAATGGCCCCATTGTTTCTGTGGTGGGCAAATATCAGCGGTCCTGGGAGGTCAGGATTGCACACACGCTGAGTGGGTGCTTAAAGGACTTGGATGGAATACACACAGAAGATTTCCAAGATAAGGAGTCAGTAATGGTAAGACTTGTGTACTCTCTAACTGTGTTTTGGTGGTACAGTAAAAACACAAAGCACTGAGCTTGTGTAAACTTACTCATTCTGCTGGATCAAAATATGTCAAGCTGATTTCTACCAGTAGGCTCCGTGCCAGATAAGGTATCATTTTTCCCTCCACAGCCAGCCTAAAAACCTGAGGCTGCCATAAGCCTTCTGTTTTACAGAAATCAAGTTCTGTTCCTGTGTGTGTGTGATTTTGATTTCCATTTTAAAAGCAGGAGTAGTCATAGGCATAAGGGCTTATCTAGCAGCCATCAGGCTGATCAGATATTGCACAAAGGCACAGCAGTGCTGGTGATCTTTGCTTTGGCTGTTGCTGGTGGTGTTCTGCATGAGGCTGAAACAGCTCCTCACACAAGATCAATGCTTATGGAATTTTGGCTGACTTCTAAGTTACTTATCCTCCAAATAGAAAATGAAAAATTTTCCTGATGTATTTTGCATCACTGCCTGTTGCTCTGACCATGTACTTTGTGGTACAGCTTTGTGCTGTCCTTGAATTACACAGATGGCTTCTGCTGTGTAGTGTCCTTCATAATTAGCTGTCCTAGAACTGGATAAAAAGCATGCTAAGAAATTTGGCATCTTAAAATGCCGTGTAATTGCCTAAGATTTTGGAAAGGCAGTCTCCACCTCTCACCCCCCATCCTCAGCCTTAGGAGGAGAAATGCTTCTCTCTGTTGTCCTGCATCTTTTGCAGTGGGAATTCCCCCTTCGGTCGTGTCTCCTAGAAATGGCCCTTTACCAATATCTGGGACCATTACTGACTTTCATATTGCAGACAATGAAAAATCACTCACAAACAGACACCATTGTTATGGTGGTTGTTTGGGGTCTGTGTAAAACACAGTTGGATGAGTCCTAGTGACATGCCAGTGTCTGCACTCAGCCTGAGACTCTATAGAAAGCACTTGTGGTGGGGGATCCTTGTCACAATGGGACAATCCTGATGACAGGACTGAGTGGGCTCTTCTAATTCCACTGCAGCAAAGTGGTTTTGAGGACCTGCCTTCCCCTTATTTGGAATGAGAATTTATATGACTCAAGGATTCCTCCACTGACTGCAATTCTGGGGTAGACTGGCAACATCAGAACTATATGCAGTTACATTTTTTAAATCCTAATTTATCTGTATTTTCAGATACATCTACTGCTCTCATATTTCTTTAGCCCACCAGAAAGGGCATATTTCTATAATTCTTCTTTGCAGATATGCATTGGAGTATAGAATTATTTCTAATGCATGTTTTGAGTGAAAGATTAATTCCTTCTCTCCCTAAAATTTTATCACTCCTGCTGTTTTAATTGATAAGGCCACTGCAGACAGATTTCTTTCTTTTCTAAGGTGGATTTTCTGGCCTTTACTTAAGGACTTGGAGGAAGGGGAAAAACAATTGATGTGAGAGAATGATTTTCATTCCAGTAATTTTGATTCACTTGGCTCGTAAGAAGAGCTTATTTCTGTGTTTACTTGGAAAGAATGAATATCAACACATAAATAATCAGCTGGGAACTAGATTTCCAGGAGGAAGAATTTTCCTAGTCACTTTTCTGTTAATTCAAAGCTGTATCTTTTAAAATGGATGTAACTCACAGCCTTATGATGATCACATTACTTTCCCTTAGGAGTAAACACAGACAAAAGTGTCTGCTTAGTCTCCAAACTAGAGGAGTATTGTTGCCTCAGGTACTCAATTCCTATAGAAAAAAGCTTTCCATTGCTCTTGTAGCTGCACATACTGAATGTATCAGTCTACCTGGGGAGCTCCATGCCAACTTTTGTGAAGTACCATGAACTCTTCTTCAGAAAGACATGGAAAAACAATTCACTGAACAAGCCTCCCAAAAGTGCTTTTTTCAGACAGTCTTTCACCTAGCTAAAGTACACAGGCCTGAAGTGCTGTAGCTGGAAGAAAATAACCACATCATATGATTTCTGAACTGTTTTTGCCCTTCTTTTCACTCTTGGAAAGATATGCAGCCTAACAGAACAACAGGGTTGACCCTTTCTTCAAACTCCATTGCAGTGCAATACTGAAACCTCCTTCTGGAAAAATCCTCTTGGGCTAATACATTGCAATCCCACTTTTTAGAATTTGCAAAATCTAATGTATTGAATTTGTTAACAGCATCCCACAGAATCTGAGGTCCCAGGGACAATCACTGTCCTTCACAGCTCAGGGATTTTGTAATACTCCACAGCAGTAAGAGATTTGTCCAGGAGGAAGGCCAGGACCAATGGTCATGGACATCATCTGCTGCATTATCTCTTTCAGCCATGTAACTTTGTTTTAATGTCATATTGGGAAATGGATTGCTTACATCATGCATAAGTCCTCAAATGCTTTTATCAAGTACCTCAGATGTTCCAGATTACAAGCGTGTTTTTGGGCTACATACTTCCATTGGCTTGTTTCTTTATCATGGTTTCATAACACTGGAAATAGAGAAGCAGATTCATCATCCTCAAACTGCTTGATGTGAGAAAAGTATGCTTCTAGGTTATGCTATTATACAAGGTTGCTGTGACCCAAAGATGTACTAGTTAGTTTATAATTTTCCAAGTTTAAAAGAATTAGCTGCCAGCAGCAGAAACTAACTTTCTGCTTGCTTTTAAACCATTTTGCAGAATGCAGAGCTGCTGGGTGTCAACAGATTTTGGATGCTACACAGGAACATTAAATAAATACAAGTAACCAGTCATCACACTGACTTCCAGATATTTTCAGTAATAGTGCCAAAATCCCTCCTTCAGACGTTGGACTTCTATAATCTAATGAAGCAGGAGGGGCCAAGAATTTAGTAACTTAGAGGATAAGAAGCTGGAGACAGAAGCTGCAAAGGAACCAAGCCTTACAAGAGCACCTTGAGGGCACTTGGGGCATTTGGGGGTGAGGTAGAGTTATTGTCTGTGCAGAATACCTGAGCAGAATTGCTAAGTTTTGAGTCAGCAGAGCACTACTAGCTTTAGAGCTGAGGAATGCATTTTCTACCCAGACTGAGTCAAATGGAAAACCAAGTTTAGTTTTGCAATAAGAATTGCATGTGATTATTTAAAGAAAAAAATAAAAAAATAAAAAAAAAAGGTAGATCCTCTTGTATTTTCATAATGTGAAAATAATTGGGTCCTTTCTAGTGATACTTGAAATTGGCCAGAGTCTCTTTTTCAGCTGTTTCTGGACATCTGGACACAGTTCAGGACAGACATCCTTGGGAATGATTAAGCTAAAGAGAGTTTTTGTAAGGTGTACAGTTGTCTGAGTTACCAGTAAACCTACAATGCTAGCATGAAATCTCACTGCCAGAACTGTGTTGTTTTTTTATTAAAAAAAAAAAAAAAAAAAAAAAAAAAGTGGCCTTAGACTTCAGCTTGCTCAGTGGGGCAGCAGAGGTTGAGGCCTATGCAGAGAATTGGTGTGATACTTTTCCCCCCATTGTTTTGAACTCTGTGTTCATTTACATGTGACATTACAAAGAATGAACACAAAATACTGCCAAGTCATGACTGTAACAAATCTGCACCTACTTGCACATAAGGTGGTCAGAAGTCAAGCTCAGGAATATTTACTCCCTGCAGCCTGTCAGTAGTCTGGCAAAAATATGAGTACACACCCTTAACCAGAATAATGTTAGGGCCTCATTCATGTTTAGCTGAACTTACTTTGGAAAGGGAAATACCTTGTGACATTCTTCAGTGGCCTCTATGGACAAATAAATAAAAGATTTAATGGAGCCTTCACAGTAGGGTATTGGCAACTGAGAAGGACCCTGAGGACTGGGTTGTATAATTTAAGGCAGAATTGGGATATTTTCAGAGCTCCATAAGGGATGAAGAAGAGGTTTTTCATCTGCCCAAGTTCCTGAGGCTCAGAGGGGAAAAACCCTGCATCATGTTCAGCAAAGGGAAGAACCTTTTCTCATGAGTGTTTCAATGTTGTGCGTGCATTTTATAGTCTGTCCTTGTTCCACCAAATGCATTCCTCTGAATTGGACACTGGATGGTAACAGCTTTTATTATGCCAGCAGGTAATTAATTATGATAAATGTGCAAATTGTCTATTGTCTCAATAGGCTCTGTAGAGACAAAAGGGTGCATGTGACTTAAAATATTCTGACTAAAGGTCTGCAGTAGTAATGAGCACTGCAGCACTATTCCACACTGAGTCACTGGGAGCTGTGCTGTCAATTACCTGTGAATTAAGGAGCAATGTGATTTGAACCAGATCCCTTATGACCTAAGTGGAAAGCCCCAAAGGGTTTTGTGGCACTGCCTCTTACAAATGCTCCATGACAGATCTGTTTTCAATTCTTACTCTTACTCTTTTTTTTTTTAGTTTTTTTTTAATTTTAAATTTTTTGAAAGTTAGATTTCAAAGTAACAGCCTAGCTTCTTATTAATATGCCTTAAAATATATATCCTATGACTTTTTTTCCCTTGTCCCATCCAT
Source organism: Erithacus rubecula (assembly GCF_903797595.1). Taxonomy (NCBI): domain Eukaryota; kingdom Metazoa; phylum Chordata; class Aves; order Passeriformes; family Muscicapidae; genus Erithacus; species Erithacus rubecula. The sequence continues at coordinate 59,250,671 of NC_136689.1, read as the reverse complement.
TAGCCTTCACTGTAGTTTCTGCACCTGGATGCTGGAGGAAAGGTGGTGGGGTAGGATGAGGGGGAAACAGATGATGCATGCCAGAAGAAAAAGTAATTGTGGTGGTAAGAAGTTTTAGCAATTTGGAGAAAAAAATCCTTTCCCTCACAACTTTCCAACCTCTTTTGTCTTTCTTGTTAGCATTTCAGTGTTGTTTGTGTGTGGCCATTGTTATTTTTGTGTGTGTGTGCACATATTAAGCATATCATTATATGTAAAGAGGATGCTTCTTCACTTCAGTGCATCAAGGAGAACTCAGAACCTCTTTGTCAACATAAATAAACTATTAGACTATCCACAACTGACATCTTTGAGGTCATCTTCCATAGCCAGAATAAATTTCTCTTTAACAGTACAGATGGATACTAGGAAAGCCAGCAGATGCATTGTAGCTGATCAGAAAGAGACTCAGCAGGGTAACTAAAATCTCTGCTAGAATTCATATCCCTTCATGGAGTTTAATTAAAGAGCTTTGTGTGCATCCTTTTGTTTTATCTGTTGCCAGTGTTTTGTCTCCTATTGTGGCAGTTCCTTCAAATAACCATCAATTTGCTGTGATAATCTACTGAGGAGAATGAGCAGCACTGTTTAATTATATAAAAATGATAATGAGCTTTGGCTGTCAAAGAGTTAAGGAGCTGCTGCTGGCCACTGGAATACAAAGGAGCTGGTGCCAAAGGGGCCCCTGGAAGTCTGTGGCACTTCAGACTTCATTGCTGAGCAGCAGCAACTGGCTTGAGCAAGCAGCAGGCCAGCAGAGCTTCCTTTGGGAAGAGATAACTGCATTATTGAACAGCCTCCTAACAGCAGGAAGCAGAACAGGCATGGGCAGATTCCTTTTTCACACCCCAGCAAAAATACAAGGCAATCCAGAGAAAGATCTCCTGTCCTACATAAGCACAATGCCTTTGGTGTTTCTGCTTCATCCTTATGGCAGAAATTGGAGTTTGTGCATAACCAGGTGTCACTTAGTGCCATTTTGCTGCAGGAGGTAGCAGGAGAACTTGGGGGAATGGGATTCTGGCTGCTGAGGAAACATGAGCCAAGGTGCAGATAACTCTGCATATAACACAAGTGCTCATGCTCTGCTCAAGAGTAGTGTGGATCCAAGTTTATCAAGGAGTAACTCTTCTAAAAGGTAAAAAACTTTCAGTTCTTAGACATTTTTTCCAATTCTCTCCCAATACTTTTATTTTCTTTTTCTTTTTTTTTTTTCTTTTCCAAAAGGTGAATAAAACCTTGTGCAGCCTCCATATTTGGCATCCAAACTATTTGCTCACAGAAGCTATTGTTTTCTCCTTTCTGTTTTCTCTAGCTGAGATCATGCTGAAGTAAGCATGAGGCAGGGAACTTTGTAAAACAGGAACAGCACTGGGTCTGAGGAGGAGAAATTGCCAGAAGCCCTATTTCTTAAATCAGAAAACCAAGAATTCAGCTTAATGTTATTTGACTGACTTACCATGTGCTTGGCATCCAGAATAATCACAGCAGTAAAAAACTCCTGAGTGCCTGCAGGGCCTCCCAAGCAGGTCTCCAGGCATGACGCTGCTTGGCTGGAACACATATGGTGGAGCTGGCAAACACACCCAGAACCTGGGATGTCTCTGAAGGCAGAGAGATGTGACAGGAGCTGCCTTCCTGCTCTCAGTGCATGGCCTGGCCACCCAGCTGTGAGTAGCCAAGGACTCCAGCACAGTGGAGGTGAGCAGGGGCATGGCCTGTGACAGAGCAGTGCTGTTCTAGTGTGACATTAACAGGGCTGTGATGCCACTGTGGGCTGACACTCCTGTGCCACTGAGCCATGGAAAGGGGAAAACACTTTGAGAAGCACTCTGGTTTTCTTGGTTGTGTGTAAGGAGCACTGGCAAGGGAAGTCTTAGTGCTGAGCTGGTAAGAGATGCAGATTTGCCTTTAATGCAGTATTCATCCTACAGGAGACTGCGTGTGTTGGTGTGCCTGTAGCAGAAGAGAAGAGGAGTGCTGGGAGAGGGTCAGTTTTAAATAGCAGGGTTAAGGTAAGTTTACATTAGGAGCATTTTGCAGGTGTGGGACTACAATTACATTATGCAGGTAAAGTATTTTTAACGTTGATGACAGTCTTTAAAACACTGACCCCTAGGACCATGTCATTCTGAAAATTTTTGCATGTCATTCTGAAAATTTCTCACAAGAGCAAGTGAGCACAGGTCCTTCCTTCCTTCCTTCCTTCCTTCCTTCCTTCCTTCCTTCCTTCCTTCCTTCCTTCCTTCCTTCCTTCCTTCCTTCCTTCCTTCCTTCCTTCCTTCCTTCCTTCCTTCCTTCCTTCCTTCCTTCCTTCCTTCCTTCCTTCCTTCCTTCCTTCCTTCCTTCCTTCCTTCCTCCTTCCTTCCTTCCTTCCTTCCTTCCTTCCTTCCTTCCTTCCTTCCTTCCTTCCTTCCTTCCTTCCTTCCTTCCTTCCTTCCTTCCTTCCTTCCTTCCTTCCTTCCTTCCTTCCTTCCTTCCTTCCTTCCTTCCTTCCTTCCTTCCTTCCTTCCTTCCTTCCTTCCTTCCTTCCTTCTTCCTTCCTTCCTTCCTTCCTTCCTTCCTTCCTTCCTTCCTTCCTTCCTTCCTTCCTTCCTTCCTTCCTTCCTTCCTTCCTTCCTTCCTTCCTTCCCTTCCTTCCTTCCTTCCTTCCTTCCTTCCTTCCTTTCCTTCCTTCCTCCTTCCTTCCTTCCTTCCTTCCTTTCCTTCCTTCCTTCCTCTCCTTCCTTCCTCTCTTCCTTCCTTCCTTCCCTTCCTTCCTTCCCTTCTTCCTTCCTTTCCTTCCTTCCTTCCTTCCTTCCTTCCTTCCTCCTTCCTTCCTTCATTCCTTCCTTCCTTCCTTCCTTCTTCCTTCCTTCCTTCCTTCCTTCCTTCTTCCTTCCTTCCTCCTTCCTTCCTTCCTTCCTTCCTTCCTTCCTTCCTTCCTTCCTTCCTTCCTTCCTTCCTCTTCCTTCCTCCTTCCTTCCCTTCCTTCTCTTCCTTCTCTTCCTTCCTCCTTCCTTCTTCCTTCCTTCTTCCTTCCTTCCTTCCTTCCTCCTTCCTTCCTTCCTTCCTTCCTTCCTTCTTCTCCTTCCTTCCTTCCTTCCTTCCTTCCTTCCTTCCTTCCTTCCTTCCTCTCCTTCTTCCTCCTTCCTTCCTTCCTTCCTTCCTCTTCCTCCTTCCTTCCTTCCTTCCTTCCTTCCTTCCTTCCTTCCTTCCTCCCTCCTTCCCTCCTTCCCTCCTTCCCTCCTTCCCTCCTTCCCTCCTTCCCTCCTTCCCTCCTTCCCTCCTTCCCTCCTTCCCTCCTTCCCTCCTTCCCTCCTTCCCTCCTTCCCTCCTTCCCTCCTTCCCTCCTTCCCTCCTTCCTCCTCCTTCCTTCCTTCCTCCCTCTCTCCCTCCCTCCTTCCTTCCCTCTCCTCTACAGCTGTGTATTTGGACTATCTGTAAAAGGGTCATTGACTTGCTCCCCTTTGTGGCCCCTCCAGATGCCACTGTTTCTGCTCTTTTATTTCATGATACTCCCCACCCTTATCCTTCTTTGATCCCTGTGGGCACTGAACCCAGATGATGCTGTTCAGCCCCAGAGCCACAGAACTCCTTTGGCTCTGTTGTGTTCTAGTGACAAGCCACAGCAAAGCCTATTATGACCAAGGCACACTGTCTTTTTTTGCATGAAGAGTGCCATGCACCTCCCTCATTAGGAAAAATGTGAATTTTAATCACCTCCTCCTCTTTTAAGCTCACTCTTTTTGACATCCCTTTCATTTATAACTCAGTCTCCTAACTTCATTCTGCATGCCATCTATGCAATACATCCTTTTCTCTCTACCCAGACAACTACAACTTCACTGTTACAGCTTCAGCTCTTGTTATCTTATGGATCAATCACTGTACTCATCCTGTCATAAATGTGACAGATGTACCATACCAATCCCCAGTGCTCCTGCAAAGATAACTTTCCCAACGCTTAAGTTTAACCATGTTGTCTGTTCTCTGTGCTTTCCCACTGCCTTGCTCTTGAAACTTAAGCTACTTGTTATTACTTCAAGGCTTATCATGGCCTGTCTTCTCCCTACCTATACTTCTCAGTATTGAAGAGTTAGCTTCCACCTCTATTGACACACAGACGTGGTCTTCTCTGAGCACACATTCCATTTATAGATGTTTTTCATACTTGAAACATCCTGCAGAGCTCTGCAAAGCAGCTTCTTTTGGATCTTAGCATCATTCTTAAGTCTCTTCCATGTTACCTCTTAAAAGATTTTCTGGCTGACATTTCCTTATTTTACTCCTTCCCTGGCCATTCTGCCCTACCATTTTATGCACAGGCCATGAATGCTTTGGGATTGGGACTGTCACACTGTTCTGCCCAGGCACAGCACATAGCAGAAGGGGAACATGGAAAGGGCTCCTACAACACTTTGGTAGTAAATCCTTATGTAGCAGGAGTGCAGCTGTAAAAGCAAAGTGCCATAAGTGTAATAACACAGTAAAGTTGTCACCCTCCCCCTGATGAAATAAGCAATCCAGAAGAAAAGCAGATTTGCTGATATCTTTATATCCACACTGGGCTTGTCCACAGCCAGAAAGGTTCTAGCTCTCTCTGCTCCTACCTGGCTGATGGAAAGGATGGCACAAGCACACCTTCATCTCCTGCAGCACAGATTCATCAGCTTATCTCAAACCAAACCAAACAAATCAGCCTTATCAGTGTCTCAGACTGGCAGGGCTGGGTGTGCCCTGCTGGGGGGGCACATGTGGGGCTGCTGGGGTGCCTCTGGGGCAGTAAATCCTGCTGGTGGGTTGGTGGCAAACAGCCGGGGTGTGGGAGAGGAGGAACAGCTGGAATGCCTTCAGCCCTCGCAGCTGTGTGTGCACCCCTGGACTGCTGGCACTTCACAGAAACCTGTCCTCTCCTTCTGCAGGGACCTAGGAAAACACTGCTGCCTTTCTATAGGACTGAAATCCTTCATTATCCGTGCAGTTTGACTAGTGTCGCACTGAAAGGAACTTCAAAGCAAATTCACATCGAAACTGCTCGAGACTTCATGTTTGCTTGGGTTTGATACAAAACATGAAAACCACCTCAGGCTAGCTGGCAGTGCTTGTGACGAGCAAATCTTTTGGTGAAACAAGAGAGGGCTTCCAGTTACTAATGAAATCCTCCCCTCCCCACCCCCAGTCCAGTGGGCATTTACATGGTTTTCTTGTGAACATTTCATGCAGCTTTGAAAATCAAATGCTTCCTTACAGGAAATGTTTTTTCTCTGTTGTGCATCTCTTGTGGCCAGCTGCCAAGAGATCCTGATCCGACACCCAGCTGTGCTTCTATGACTGGCTTTTGTGACCGTGGAAAATCTTTTTTTTTCTTTATTTCTTTTTTTTTTTTCTGTGGGTTTTTTTTTTTTTTTTTTAACTTCTACCTTCTCCATTTTTTTTTTTTCTGCTAAATATGTATAAACAAGTTGGAAATCAGAGCCTTTATGCTCTTCGCAGCCATACTGGAGAGAAATGTGATAGCAAAAGGTGCAATCTTGAAAAGCCTCTGAAAAATAAAACAGATAACTTTTTGTTAGTCTGACAAAAATTGGTTTTTATTCCCATGGTAAAAAAAAAAATGCCATATTTCAATATAAGTTAAAAGAAAGTGGAAAAAGGCTCGTCCCATATTAAGTTTTGTTACATGGGGAAGGAGATAAAGCTCATGCAAGGAATACACAAGAAAATCAGTTTTTTTTTCTGGAAAACACATTTTACTGATATATACCATCTATACTGTTCTTATGCATTCTGAGGTAAGGCTGCAAAAGCAATGCATGTTAGCTTCATTTTTACTTTAATAATGAGGTAATTACTAATGAAGTGATTTCACATAGGCAGATGTGTGAAAATCCAGAAGGACACTCTGCTTTGCACTAATGCAACTGTAAAGTGTTGCAGTTATAAATAACAAAAAAACAGAGAGGAAGGGAGCATGGGGAACAGGAGGAGACCTGGCAAAAAAAGCTAGCCAAACAGCCCTTCATTTATATTCTTAAAGGAAGGCCAAATCAAACTAGAAATAGAAGAACACAATGTGTTCTATGAAATAATGTCCAAAGGAATAGTTCATGGCCTGCCATGGTGAAGTGGATGTGCAGCCTGTCCTTGCACATGTGGGTCCCAAGTGGGGCATCACTGTAGTGAGGACACAAGGGTTCAGCAGTGTGAGCTTTGGGTGGTGTTCAGGTACATGCCAGGAGAAATCCACTTGGCCCTCATGGAGGGCACCTTGCAAACCAGGAATCTGGCTAATATGTAGAACAAATGCCTGTTTTATCCTCAAAAACAGATTCAGTCCCGAATATACAGGAAACACAATGCTCTGTGTTCAAAAATAGCTTGGATGTGATGTCATCTTTCTTAAGATAATCACAAGAAAATAGCATTAAAAATAAATATTTTTCCTTTTGATTTGTCATTATCATGATTTGGAATATTTAAGATTTGTGCTTCCAGTTTCTCCTCATCTCTGGCAGTAGATTTGATATATGTTTATATTCTTGTTAGTGAAAGTTGAGGTTTTCTCTGACTGTGAAACTGGGTTAAGTATTTCATGCTTTCCCAATCTATCTCTCCAGTCTGTTAGCTGGCCTGGAACTGTAGTTTGTGGTTCAATTTCAGATTTTCTGAAAATCAGGTTTAAAAAAATTTCCCTTTGTTTTTCATGAAGATTTACTTTCTTTATTTTTTCTTACCCATTCTTCACTGTAGGCAGTAAAATGTTTCAAATGACACTGTGTATATGACTTCCCCATGCTCCAGTAATGATCATGAGGGAAACAGAAGATCATTCTTAGCAGGCTGATGACATTGGAGTCTTCAAAATGTATTCACACAGCCTACCCCTTTGTGCCCTGGAGAACCACTGAATAGTCCTTCTCCAAGGCACAGCATCTGCCAGAGGTGTGGAACCATTCTGCACCAACATCCAGTTATTGTGTGCACTGTGGAACACATTTGTGAGGGGGGAAGTCCTGCTTGCAACTGCACAATCTAAGGAAAAAATCAAGGAAAAAACCTGTATCAACCTCAGAACAGATTGGTCATTGACCTGTAATTCAATCAAGCTCACAGTTGAAGAACCTACCAACTACAATTGCTCCTTTCTGTTAGGAGCTAATTTTTCCTTTTATCGTGTCTACTGGAACTTGGTTAAAATAAATAGAAGTGGAAAAAATTTTAGTGTTTCAGAAAATTCAGAAAGTCTTTAAAAGAAAAAAGGAGGTGGTACTCTGTGCTCTGAGAAGTTGCACTTTCCATTAGGGGAGGCTGCTATGGCAACCTCAATAAGCAGTTTAGAGATGTCATTGATTATTCTGGTGGTGAGTGGTCATTGTCCTCACCTGTGACCTTCAGGGCACATCAGCTGCAAGCCTGGCAGGTTCTTCACTTGCTCTGTTCAGTCTGCATGGTGGGGTAGCAAACCTGTGCTGGTAACTCCCATCATTTTGATCAATAAAAATGTTGTGGTACTTCATAGTGGTCAGGGAAGCTTGGGCTGGCATTGCCACTGTGGTTCTGCTGGGGTTTATGCTGGGGCTCCTGAGGTTTTATCCCTAATTCCCAGAAAAATCTACAAAATTTATTTGAACAAGGTGAATGAGCTTTCTAAACAGCAAATCAGAGATATCCCCATCTCCTTGAATCTCAGCACTGTGGGTGTTTGTGTGGGGACAGAAGTTCCTCAGCCTGTGGAAAGAGCTTGGGAATTTGCTCAGCTGGGATAAGAAAAAAAAGTGAATTTTTGACAGCCAAGGAGGTCTTAATGGAGTGTTAGAGGAGCTCAGTTTTGTTGTCCCCTTCTGTACTTACATCATATTTCCTTGTGAACTTAGATTACTTAAGAATCTTCTTCACAAACCCCAGTACCTATCACCTCAATTTATGAGGATCTTAGCTTGCATTTTCTTGAAGCACATTTCTGTGCCTTATGGTTGCCAAGAAATAGTTATAAACACTGATGAACATCTACACAGGAGTTCTTTCCTTTCTTTTAAAGTGAATTAGGAAAAAAAAAAAAAAAAAGCTAAACCACTGCATACTTACTTTTTTCATTTAAAAAAAATTTAAGATTTTAAAGAGACTGACTCATGATGTTTGAATGCAAGGAATTGGTAATCCTGCTGGAAGAAATGTTAAATCCTTTCAAGATCTGCCCTGCTCATCAGCTTTATTACACAAAGACAAATGGGAAAGGCAATATGCTTGTAACCAAAAAATTAAACTCATGCAAAGATGTCATTAGATGCTCAAAGGATCTCAGAGAGATCCTCTCCCTGAAAGAATTTTGACCTGAGAGTGATTATGTTAATAGCCACTCATATGTTACATTCCAAGATCCAGAAAAAAAATATCTTTGAGCATCTCTCTTAAGATGAAATTATACTATTTGAATGTCTTCCCTTACCTTGTGCTGAGGCATATTAATTGGACAGTGACAGCATTTAGACTGTGTTGCTCAAGTGGCACAGCCCATGCCCACATGGTTTGGATATTGTTTCCTCCTTCCAAAAATCTGAAGGAAATGCAGACATATTTTATACTAAATATTGGCCCCTGTGTATGTCTTGCCACTTGCACTTCTCCCTCTTCCCATCAAGCACAAAAAATTATTTTATCTTTGTGGTTTATATATGGGATTGTGGTATTTTCTCTTGCCATTTGTCTAGTTCTACCTTTATGAGGTATGCTTATGTCTCTGGGGCAGAGTAGTGGAGGAGGATGTTCAAAATTAGGTGCAAAATTATAAAATGCTGATAAAATATTTGTGTAATGTGCATTCAAAACCACTCAAAATCAAGAAATTAGGGTACCAAATCACAAGCCAGCAGTGCTGTTTCATGCTACTAGAGCCCCATTGGAAAAAAATAAAAAAAGCACTCTGGATTCGGATTTGCTGTCAAAACCTTACTTAGTCCTAGATCCCACCACCCTTTGTACAGAACATAAAATAACCATGTTAATGATAAGGTAAAATAAACACAGTTGGATGATATCAGGACATTTCCAGCTAAGTCTGTTTTCAATGGGAGAGGTTTATCTTGAGATACAGAGAAGCTGGGATGTGTAGGATATTGCCTGTGTTGTACAAAGAAGGGTCTTTCTGCTACTGTGCCTTTGAGGCTTGTACAGTGCCTTCAGCTAATAAACTGAAGGGTACTTCTTCTAAACAAGCTCTAGTCAGCATAAATGGGTAAAAAGTGTATAAATTGCAAATATATTTCAATTTATATTAATTAAAAATTAAATGGTTTATAAACTGGGTCACTGGTTAATCCAAAATGCCATGGAAACATCATCAGCTTTAGTAGAAACAATGAGATCATAGGCAAGGTTTTTAAAAACACTGACTGGTTCTGTGAATTTCTTGACTTCTGCACTTAATATTTTTAATCTGAAATTGCCAGTGAAAATATCTGTTGCCCTGGCAGATATCAGGCACAGGCTTCTGACATGGTGGGTAAAGCAAATGTCCTAATATCTGCTGCAAAGGCAAAGCTGTGCCATATTTTTCCATAGGTATTTAAGGCCAAGAGGGACCATTACAGCCATGTAGCTTGACCTTCTACATAACACAGACCAGAGAATTTAACTCAGTGATTGCTACCGTCCAAGTGTATTTTAAAAAAGGAGAGAGATTTATTCCTTTTTTCTTTTTTTTTTTTTTTTTTTTTTTTTTTTTTTGATCCTTCAGTGTGCTACACTGCCTGAATCTGACTCTTTTTTGAAATTAAGAGACTGTAATATTAATTTATGGGGTTTTTTTTCAGAATAGGTACATAAATACATTCAGATCTAGATCTAGGTAGATAGATAGATAGATATAGACAGATAGATATAGATATAGATATAGATATAGATAGATATAGAGATATATGAAATACACACGTGTATGTGCATATACATATTTAAATATTCATTTGTAGTAGTAGTTGGCACCACCACAGAGATGACCTCAGATTTAAAAGGGTACACAGGGTAATAGGAAATTTGGGACAGGATGGCAGAAGGTAGCACAACCTTAATGTGCAACTCATCATGGGCCTCTTTGGTGAAGGGTTTGTCCTTGATGCCAACTTGGCACAGGGAGGGATTAGAGGACTGCAGAGAGAAACAACTTGCCTCTCCCTGAAGAAATTGCCAAAAATGTGATGCAGGACAGAGACTTCTGAGTTGGGGCTCATTTTAAAAAGTCAGAAAGGGGCCCAGGGGCTAAGCTGTTTGCAGGGATGTGGAAATCCCTTCCCTGTGCCTGCAGTGGGAAAAGGCTGAGGAGCAAGCGTGGAGCCTGCCTTGCTACCCTCTGCATCTGTGCTGGATTGGTGCTGAGAGGCTTTTATCTTTCACTTCAAAAAGTTTTCAGTGAAAGCTCCAGTGGTATTATGTTACCTTACCTTATGTGGGCTAAAAATAGTTTTGGAAAGAGGCTGAAATCACTCCACACACTCTAAGGAGTGTGGCAAACATGATGGGACATGGTCAGGCCTTCAGCCCTGCTGTGTTTACTGCCAGTGAAGACCCTTGGCCACCCTCAGAGAAACAATTCCTGTTAAGTGGTCCATTGAGTGCTGTAGTCTGATTAATGAGGCAGACTTATTTATTGTCACTGGAACTTGACCTGGAAGCTTATTTTAAAGGAAAACTGTAATGGAAAGTTATCACACTTTCAATAGGTACATACTAAAGAAATAAGGCCATATAAAAATGAATTTTTATTACTATAGCTGCCCTCTCTATCACAATTCCCATAATAACCATGACCAGTCTGAATGACCTCCCAGTGGGTCTTTTTATTGATACTTCCCAGCAGGAGTTTCAGTCTGATAAGTAGGTCAGGATTCAGTTGGTCTGGTTCCCATTTGAATGCATGACAAAACAGGAGGATTTCAGCTTCACTGTCAAAAAGGTTCTTCTCTTTCATGTTCAGGTTATCTAATATCTAGAGGGCAGGTGCAAGGGTAAAAAAAAAAAAAATAAATCACAGTGGGGAGAAGGATATTAAAGAAAAGAAAGTAGCAAAATTTAATCCTCTTAGTGATAGCATGACTAATGACTCCATAATCCGTACTCTGCCATTTCCTATCTGCCACAAAATTGTCCTGCTGCAGACAGTTCTTAATGTCCTAAAATATCTTGCAACCACCTTTAATTTCTGAAGTGATCTCCCACTTATCATCATAGCACTATCTTTTTGGAGTGGAAGAGAGGGTGTGTTGATGCATTCTGCCCTCCTCCACAAAAATGCAGAAGGTCCAGGGGGCAAAACTGAACTTGCTCTGACAATTCCTGCTTCTCCCTTTTCTCCACGCGCCTTGTCCTGGGAAGGGAGCTCATGCAAATTTCCCAGTGCCCCTCTGGCACTGGGAAAGGAAATTTAATCTAATTTACTAGTTCACTCATAGGCTTATGATGAATAGAAAATGAAGAGGTGTGTCATCTTGTCCAGAGAAGTTGAGGGTGATGAGCTGAAACCAACAAATATATTACAAAGATATCAAGCTGGACTAAAACCAAATTCTCATTGGTGAATTATTAGTCCACTGTTCATTATGATGTGTAGTTTCAGTCCTAATGAGGTGGAACTTGATGAGATAATTACTTTGAACTATTGGATTCTGTTTACCCACAACAAAAGCTTATAGTATGGTATCATCTCGTCAAGCTTTTCCCTTTTTCTCAAAAGTTATTAGTATTTTTTCAAATGGGATGTTTGTCTTTTCTCATTTAATGAAAATAGCATCTTGACTGCAGATATCTGGTACCTATCAGGATTTATCTAATGGTAACCACTATCTGCAGACAGTTCCTACTCAGTCTGGTTGAGGAGAACCTCAAAAAACAAATGTTGAAAGGGAAATTTGACAGGGAAATCTGGTGCAAAGTTGGTGCCATGTGTATATTGTCTGGTGCAAAAAAAATGAAGTGAACTGGTGCTATTGGAACATTTTTTGAGTCAGGTGTTTCACACAGCATGGACCTATGTTCCATAATTTGCACAAAGTGGGTTGAAACACACGGAGGTTGCAACTGGCAGCATCACTGGGGTGTGGTCACCTCAGGTTCCACCCACATCCCATCCTTGCTGACCATTTGTTTCAGCCTAGAATCTAGGAGCATTTATGAACACAGTTACTCACAGTTATAGGGGCCTTAAATCCTTTTACCAAAAAGGATGTGATGTACTGGTTGAATCTCATCACTTTGTTCAGGAACCTAGAACTGCTGGATTTGCCATAATTCGGTAAGGAAAGGGAATGGAGGAAGCTGCCTTCAGACTAACAATAACAGAAGGGTTTTTATGTGTGGTCTAGTCTCAAAGATGAGGCAATATATTATAGATAGAGGAACAGCACAAGTAGTTTGCTACCTGTGGGTCTGTGATTTTTTTTCCACAAATACCACAGACTTCAGATAAGGCATTAATTTTTATCTGACCACATCTTCTTAGTTAAAAATCAGATTGATACAATACAAATCTTTGGGGATGTCAAAGGGCCAAATATATTCTTTTTTTTCAGTGACTCTAAGACTGAAGGAGTTTCATAAGAGCTGTGCTTATAGCAATCAAGTGAGATTCATTGAGGGAATGGGAGGGTGTGTTGAAATGTCATGGAACTGAGGAAAAATGAGGAAAAGAAGCAAATTGGATTAGTAGTTAGGATGGAAACAAAAGGAACTATCAATTGAACTATAATACAATCTTGTACACTTAAAAATGTGGAGGAAAATATGAAGGCACCCATTTTTTCCATTCATTAGTAGCTCACACCTGTAGTGGCATTAGTGGCATTAGGGCTTTGTACTCTGAAGTCTTGATTTCCTACACAGAGACACAGGCAGGGAATGAACCAACTCCATCATGAGACCATAGGAACTGCCATTCTGATCAGACTTTCTAGCTTGCCTCCACATCACATCTTGGCCTTTTAGCCAAAATCTATCCATTCTTGTCAGCTTAATGCCACACCTATCTTCACTCTGAGGTTTCAATATTGCATGGGTGTGAGGAGCAGAAGGTCAGCTTGGAGGTTTCTCTATGCCTGGACACAGCAATGCAGTGCCCCAAGAACAGGGTGATGGGAATAGTGAATGCACAGACAAAAGGGTGCAAGCAAGGTGAGTATGCAGCAATATTTCTCAACAGCATTTTCCCAGGCTCCAGTGACTCATAGTTCAAGAGCTACCTGGGCCAAAGCAAGTCTTTGTGTGAACTCTTTTCCAGGAATTTTCCAGACTTTTCTGAGCCAGGTAAATTTTAACATTATACAGCAAGGAGAGTGCAGTAACAGTCTCAACCCAGTGTGTAAAGAAGCATCCTTTTCTTTTCTCTTGGTTTTGAAACCCCCACCTGCCTTTCCCATTTATGCTCCCCTAGCTCTTTTTCTTTTAATAACCCTTCACTCATTCACCTTCTTTGTGGGCCACTTAGGATTTAGAAGGACTGTGTCATGTCTCTTTAAAAACTTGTAAATTATGGTTACAATACGAACACAGTTAATTTAGTTTAATGGCAGGCTGTGTAAGAAAAAAGCTAGCAGGAAGTTAAAACAATGATACATCCTTCAACAGATATTTCAGTGTGATTAAGAGACAATACAGCAGCTATTAACTGTCAGGCTGCAATGAAGTTAAACAGCTTGTTTTGTTTATACTGGAAAGCAGAAGGACTATAAAGAATTTAAAATGTCTTTCAGATCAGGGCAAAGGAATTGCTAAGAAGCTATTTCCTCATGTAAAAACCTTACTGAAAGGTCTGAGGAGCTTGAAGCTCCTAAACTCTTTTCATAGGGAATAGGTAGAGAGTTGTGTAGAGAGACCGTTTATAGCTCTAAAACTCTTTTTCTTTGAAGTTTGTCCACTTACAATTCAGACAGACAAAGCTGTGGTACTTGCTCTTTGTTAGAAGAACAGAGGGAAGAAGCAGAAGTAGTGAACCCTGTCAGACCTGCATGGATATGCCTGTTGACATCTTGGGCATTGAAACCCATGCCAGCACCTAAGCAGAGAAGAACTTGGAAGTTCCCAGGAGAACGGGTGAAGAATCAGGTTTTGTCAGTTAAGAAGATGCAGTGAGGACACTGTGGAGGGCATGGGTGTTTGGGAAGCCCTCCAGGCATTGTTTTCATTTTTATGTATTTTTAATGGTTTCAGGTTTTTGCCTCCAGGGTAGATATGGTTTAGGGAACTTGTAGGAGTGTGCAGTATCTTTCAGAAACCCTAGCCTATGTTTCTTTGGACTTTAATACCTTTGTTGGCATTGATATGTTTTTATTAAATGAATTTTTGGGGGTTATTTGTCTGAATACTTTGGCACTAACTGTTTTGAATAAACTTATGCTTCCGTAATCCTGACGTTTTATGCATAAATGCTCTTTTCTTTTTTAGCCACAGGTGTTAAAGCAAGACGTGCTGACTAGCTTCAGGTACTTTTCAACACTAGTTGTCTCCTAACATTATCTCCTAAATAATCTTCAGGCTGGCTCAGTGTTGAATATGCAAATGTTTAACCGTGAATCCCAAAGGTTGTGTTCCTGGCTGCAGAAATGTCCTGTATCTATTAGAGCAGGAAATTCAAGCTTCACTTCCAGGGTTTCCTACTGACTTGCTTAGAGTTCTTTTGCTGAGAGCACTGAAACCACTGAGGTGCTTTTACCCTGCCTGGAACAAGTACATTAATTTCTTACAACCATGTGATCCATTGTGCTGCTTGGAAACTCAGTAAGATTCATCAATGAAAGAAATTTGTGAATGACACCTTCAGTTTTAAGGTTGCTGCTTGAAAAGTTCTCAGTAGAAAAATAACAATTGTTGTTATAATTGTTATTTTATCTAGGAAAGTAATTGAACCAGTGAACTATTTTTTCACATGCAGCAAAATATTACTTCTGTGGAGAAGTCATCATCTGTGGAGAAATAAATGTCCAGCTTTCACTGTGCTCTGAAGTGCTGTACCAATGGTTTTTGTTTCCCCTTCCTCTGCTTTGAGCCTTGTGAAGAAATTACAGAGAGAGTTGTGGAAACATCCAACTTTGGAAATTCAGGCCTGGAGTTCCTAATCTTAATGTCTTCAGGGTCAAATGCACCCTGAGCATCCATAGATAGCAGAAGCCACAGATACTTGTGGGGTGGCTGGCCCAGGGACTCTCAGCTGCATGTTCACACCAAGGTGCCTGTCACCCTCTTCTGTCACACAGACTCATCCTCTCAAAATTGGATCCCAGACACACAAATAAGGGAATCATAACCACACACTCCCATCTACCTCTTACACCCCTGCAACCTGTCATGGTAACATCCTTTTGCTAACATTTTTATTTGTACAAAAATACATATTGAGCCCATGTTCGCTTGTGTCAAAATGTGCTTGCCTATGCTTGATATAAGTCTGTAGCCATGGTAGTGCTGTCTCTATTTTGTAACTACTTACACATAATATGTCTGTGTGTGATCATTGCACAGTACTTGGATTAGAGGTTATGGGAATTATTAGCCAATGCTCCTGGCAGCAGCTGAGGAAGACAGGCTCAGGAGCCTCGGCTGAGCACTTGTCACTAAACCTGCACTTCCTTCCTCATCCAGCTTCCTGTTCAGCTCCCAAGAATATTTCTGATCTGGGCAATGGGCTGTTGACTCCAATGTTTGCCTTTTACTCTTGGTTGACCCTCCGAGTGTTTCCAAGCTGTGGTATGCTGGCTGCTCACGGAGCCCAAGTGTGCTCAAAATGCTGCCCAGCTGGGGAAGAGATCAGTGCTCCCTTCCCACTGGTGGTCCCTGCTGCTGCAGGAACTGTCACTGGGAAAAAATGCATGGATCTGTGGCTTTTGTCCCTTATGGGCAGAGCCATCTCTTGTAAAGCCTTACTCTGGCCATTTTCCAACTGGGAGAGGTTAGAAAAGAGTCTGGCAGCAGCTTCCACGGGTCTTTCATGTGTGACAGACTGGACCAGGTGGAACTTTTCACTCAGGAGTTCCTGTGTTTTGCCAGCCAACTTCTTTTCTGTGCTTAATGACTTTTACAGCACATTCTGGGCAGCTCCAGCTAATCTAGTGCTTTCATCCTCCTGTGATCTCACTCAGTTTCCTGGAGAATGAAGTGTGAAGGTGCAGTTGGCTTTTTCTCTGTGCTAAACCCTCAGGCTGCCAGTGCTGGAAAGGGGCACACATGGTGGTGCTCCAGCTTATGCCTGACTTTTGAGGAGACTAGAAAGGTAAATGTCCTTGAAAATATCAATCCTCCATTGGAGAAATCCTGACAGCACTGATATTTCAATGCAACTTAGTTGTAAATTATAACCTTTGCTCTGTATATATGAAACCAGTTACATGCTGAATTTATGCAGAACTTTTGTTTTTTTTTTTAGAAAAGAATGTGGAAAATGGTGCAAGTATTCCTAGAGAATAAACTGGTGATTACTATATTTATGTAAAGAGGATATAGAATACACAGATGGCTGGTTTAGTGCCTACCAATGTACTGACATATGCAGAGAGCTGCTTCATGTACATATGTGTAGCAGGAACTGAATATTAAAATTGAACAGTCATGCAGCAGTCTCTATGTTTTCCCTCATTTAAAAAAATCTGGTCTGCTTTATTTAGGCTGTGTATTTCTATTCTTTTTGGAATGTCTGCACAATATTTACTGAATTCATAAGTCAAAATATTAACTCAGTTTTCATAAAATGAAGAACACTAACCATTTCCGTGGTCTCATCTTATTTGCATTTAATTGAAAATTCACAAGTTGAATAATAAATTTTGAGAGTGAAATTCGTAATGACGTCTAGTTCAGAGAGGATACATCAGATGCAAAAGTCCTCAATATGCTGTAATAATTGCAAACTCCCCGTAATAAAATTTATTAACGGGGATTTCAGATGTTTCTTAGGATGATCACATGGAGCATTTAATAAACTAAAGGCTATAAACCCTCTCTAGGTTAAACTCATCCTGGGATTGGAATCATTATTTGGACTATCTTTAAAAGTTCTGCTGTTTATTCAATAGTCTAAAACAGGCTTTATGATCTGTAGGATTTCATTATGCCAATATCCATTTAAGATTTATATGGACCATAATTAAAAACATAGCTGGAGAAAATATGCTATTTTTACATGCCTGGTGGAAACATGCTCCACAGGGAAGTATCTGCCCTAATTCAAGCTATTTTAGCTCCAAACTAGCTTAAGAAAATTACATTTTCACTATGGTTCCTTGCTTTCTCTCTCTGGTTTTATTTCCAGCCCTAACAGTTAAGATCAGCCACTGGATCAGGACAGAGAACAAGACCTGCTTTCACTATTGCATGTCATTGCTAGGGCGTGTTAGGGCATGTTCTGATGAGAACTTTACTTGCCAGCATCCTCATTAGGGTTATGTCTTCAAATGCATCTCCTGTAAACTTAAAATAGCTAAATTTCATAAGAGATTTTTAAAAGAGTAGGCTGCCATCATGAAATGTTAGTAAATTACCTCCTTGAATCCTTAGCTTGCAGCAAGGTTAACTCTGCAGATATTAAAAAATACTTCCCTTCCTCTGTCTTTTGTCCCTTTTGTCCTTTACCTGGAGCATCATCTAATCAAAGGAGTGCTGCCCCTTCCACTGTTTTTTATGAAAGCTGTGTGCACAGAGTCTCCTCTGGCACTGACCATAAAAGACTTAAAGCAGAAGCATTTTCTGACACATATGAGGTGCAAATAAAGTCTACAAGAGTCTCTTCAGGACACTAATATATAAAATCTTCACCCCACAGTGTTATCATTCTGGTGTTAAGTTGTAAATGAAGTGGAAAATCTTCTGTGATAACAAGACATATAGTAAATCTTAGTGCCCCATTTTTTGTGGCTTACAGAAAATCATTGCTGGTATGAAATGGAGAATATTTTCTTCTTTTTCCTGGCAATGGTATGAATTTTGTTTTATAGAGATTATGGCTGATGCATTCAACTAGTTCACGTCCTCACCTAAGAGTGCCAGCAGTGGTACTGCAGGTAATGTGCTGGTTTGTGTTCTTTATCTGAAGATCCCACAACAATATAAGATGAAATTACCCTGTGCTGGAAGCTAATCACATATTTTCTATCTCCTTCCCTAATGTTGCCAGATTGTATTAATCATAAATGTCAATGAAGTCTCCAGATGACTTCCTGACTTTCGACAAAAGGGCTTCATCTCAGCCTCTTAAATTCCAAGGTCAAGGGGAACGTAACATTCAGAATAATTATTAGCATTATTTTAACTTGACATTTCAGCCCTGCTTTCAGTTTAGCATTCCAAACAGGCAGTGAAGAAGAATGTTGTCTTTCAATTCACTGAAGGGAATTGCCCCAATTAAACCTTACTCGAAGGATATATAAAGCCCTGTATTAATGTGCTGTCCCGCTTTTTTAACAAGAAATACTTCATGAAGGAGAGAAACTTTCATTAAAAACAGTCAAGATTTATTGTCAGAAGAACAAGCAATTTTTGAATTGCACTGTTTTCCCCTAGGCTAGGATAATCAGATCTTCTCATTTTCAGAGAAGTAAGTGGTTGCGCTGCCCTAAAGATTCTTTGGCCTTTTGTTTCAGCTAAAAGGTCAAAGTTATAATTTTGTCTCATCATAAACTCTAAGTGGTACCTTGTCAAAACCTTGTTACTTGCCCAGGATCTTGCACCCAACCGTTGTACATACCTGCATTTACTTTATTTTTAGACATCCTGTCAGGTAATAGGGACAGAATACATTTTTTTGTAGGGCTTTTTCCCAACAAGGAAGAGTGTTTCCACCAAAGCACAGATGAAAAGAAGACACAAACCACTGCACCACACGCAGCCCTGCAGCTATTTGACCTTGGTTGGGTGGAGAGCTGGCAGTCTGGTTCAGCCAAACAATTTCACTTACTCACTTCCTGCAAACTTTTGATGACCCTTGAGATTCTGGAAGTCTGTGTCGATAATGAGGTAAATAACTGTATAAACTGTAATTTGGTCAGAAAGCAGGTGCATACAGACAAACCACAGACACTGGTTAGTCTTCAGACCATGGGCTTTATTGGTACAGTACAGAGAATAAATTGAGTTCCTATGACTAGAACAATTTATTTTAATACTGATGTGCCCATTCAGTTCATGGCAAAGTTTTGCTATAGAGAAAAAAATGGAGCCACACTGTAAAAGGATATACAAGACTGCATAAGTTTAGCAACCTGTTCTTTTTTGCTGCTTTTCCTACTTTTCTATGCCTTTCTGTGAAACCTTGAAGATAAAATTGTTTTGCATGTTTTGGGCTCTAATTCATGGCTACTCTCCAGCTGATAGCAAATTGCTATTTGCATCTGTTATGGTTGTGTGCCCAGTGTGTGATTTTACACAACTGCTGTGGCCTGTACTGTTTCAGTGGAAGCAAATTTTATTGACTTTTACTAAAATTTGACTTTGGGACTTCACCTAACTGGAAAATAAATTGATTGAAGCTGACACTCCTTTTCTTCTAACCTAGCTCCATGCAGATTCATGCTAGAAATGTGTCTTCAGCACAAACACACCCTTTCTCTTATTCTTTCTTTATTTTAAATTAGAAATCTTTAATAAATATCAGATGAATGTATAGTTCACTGCATAAATGTAGAACAATGGGAAATGTTTATTCCCCCAGACTTTTCAGGCAATTTACATTGCCTTCTTACTTAAATGCTGTCAATTTTGACAAGGGTTCTAATTTAAATGTCAAATTGTACACAAATATCAGAACACTTTCTGTGAAAAGTTGGTTAAGGAATGCACCTCTGTAACGTACCAAGGAAGCCCACAGGAGTCTTGAGCCCATTTCCATTCTCCATTTCCTTCCCTGTTTCCTCCTATTAGATATTTACTAAGAATAGATGACTAATCTTCAGTGAGTTTATGGCCAGCAGTTCCTGACCTGTTCCTAGTTAGCTTTCAGTGGCTTAAGCAGTGCTGTGATTAATTGTGCTGATAAGAGAAGTGGAAGCTCCTTTCCTTCTGCCTGCCAGGCTTAAAAGAAGCAGTGAATCCAAAGAACATGACAGGAGTAAAGAATTTATATTAAACCCTGTGGAAATGATCTTGTGCTGTCTCAGCTAAGGATCCGGCTCATTTTGTGAAGCAGAATTAAGTTTATTCACTTCATTACATAGGTGCTGCAGTAAATCACGTACTTTGCATGAATATATACAATGTAAGGATACAAAAGAAGCTGTTGCTGGTCTTTTACATCAGAATTTTTCACTTAGTAGTATGTGGTGTTGAATGAGGCATGAAGAGAATTCCGTTGAACATACCTATTTTCCCTTCTTTGTCTCCCCTTTCCCCACATTTATAATGCACTTTCAAATTCTGGAACAAGGTTTTCCCAGATATCTGAATGTCTCATTAGTGCTAATTTACCACACAGGACTCTACAGAGTAGGAAAGGGAGATTCAGGACATCTAGCTGTAACTCAGGAAATAAAGATTTTCTAGATCCCTTGTATTCCCTTTTGAGGGGCTTCCTTCTGGAACTTCCACTGTATTCCTTTTGGATTACCTAACCCTGTAAAATCATTCTCCCTGGTACTAGCATTTACTTCTGTGCCTCCAGCAAGCATGAGACTGGTGTTTTTTAGGGCTGAGAATGCAAAGCTATCACTATCTCTTTTATTTTTGCACAAGCAGTACAAAAATTCTTTCCTCACAATGCACTGCAGCCCACAAATCCACCTTTTCAGGAGACCACTTTGGTGCCATTTCTAACTTAATTAGTCCTTTGTACAGTCCTGCTTCTAAGCCCTTGGAACTTAAAGCCTGGGAGATAATTATTTTCATCCCTGAAGAGAGATCTTTCAAAATCCCTTTGCATCTTGTGGGTTAAGTGTTTTATGTTTCAGCTGGAGATTGGTAAGCACAGGAATGGAAACTGAATGGAATGCATTGTGTTTGGTGCCCATCCATTTTAAATAATTTTCCTTTCGGCCCTAAAGTTGTATTTTCTTTTAAATAATACATAAAAAATGTATTTGGAGTTTGCAGTGAAGAGGAACTAGAGATTATTTTCCTCCCTTTCAACTGGAATAAGCACAGAAGGAGTGTCTGGCTGATAATGGATCTGCAGCAGCACAACTCCAAGGCCTTTACTGTCTGTGTTTTTCATTAAGTGATGTATGTCTTCCCAGTAATACAGAATTGCTAACAAAGGAGTGTTGTCAAGTGTGGAGGAGCAAATTGATTCAAATCTATTTCTGGAGTCAAATAAATTTTCTTGGAACATTAAAAATAAAAAATTACTCCATGCTGACAAGCAGTCCTAAAAAATCGGTCTGTGGAGGTAATTTATATGTGTGTACACACACAGACAGGTATTCTGGTCTGGCTTTTTAGTTTGAGACAGTTATAAAAGTGATTGAAAACAAAGGGAGTTGTTTGAGAGCACTGCTTCAGTGAATCAAAACTATTAGGGATTTTACTGTTGTGAAAACAGGGTTTATTTAATAGGCCTCTCCAAAGTGTTTTTCCCCTCTGCCTCCAAGCCAGAGTGGACACTGGCATGTGAGATGATTGCAGGCTGTGAATTTTCAAAGAGGTTTAAAGTAACAAGACCACCCCAGTTGCTGTGCTAATGCTGCTGCTGCTGTACTTCGAAAGAATTCTCTAAGTGTTTGAATTGCAGCAGCAGCACAGTAATTGAGGAGACTTGTTCAGGAAACAACTTATGAATGTTTCCTTACCCGAGAGCTCTTTGGTCAAGAACATGAAAGCAAATGTAGCTTAAAGAAACCTAGTAAAAACCTTAATGTAAGAGCATTGATTTTCTGATTTGTCCTTTTATATTCTTCCCCTTTTATTCTATTTTAATGTATTTTCTAACAAATTAAAGTATTCCAGCCATTGCCTAAGAAGTTTAAAAAAACCAATTGAGCAATTAAACAGGTTTCCAACAGCTTCAGTTACAAAGCCATTGGGCTGCATGGAGAATGGGCTGGCAACAAACAAATGATATAACTTAATGAGGTGTAACTGAGTAATTTGGGGCATCCAGCAGGTTGGGGTTTTTTTTGCTATAAAGGGCTACATCAGAAGAGCTTTTTAATAAGTATGCTGTGATTGGCTTTTGGAGTTGTCCTTACAGAGCAGTTTTGAAATGATTGTGATGATGCTGATCTATCGGCCCTGAACTCCCACTTTTCACTCATTTAATTAATTAGAGAAAAACAGAGCCAGAGGATAAGTGACTCTAAGGTCTCATGCTTTCTTTTCACGTTGTAGTACTTAGAAACAACTTGAACAGGGAGAAGGTGACCTTGCTTGTAATTGTAACAATTGTTCCTTATTTTTTAATATGAGGAAAAATCTTTTGTCCTTTACATTCATATGCTCTTAAGTTTTGGGTTGTGAGTTGCTTTAGATTTGGATTCTTCTCTTAGGAAGGTTGTGTCCATCTTCTGTTGCAGAGGTGGTTTCCTGAACTCGTGTGCCATTTCAGTAATAGCACTATTTTGGGAGCACTTAGTGTTGCACACTTTGTGACACCGCTTATGTACTCTGTGGGGCTGAAAACATCTGTGGTGTGGTCATTCAAAGGGACAGTAATGACCACCAAACCGAAAACTGCTACAAAAAGAGATCATTTTTGCCCTTTTATTTTTCAAATACTAAATTGAAATGCATTGATCCATGTAATAGCCATTTCTCTGGTGTGAGCTGCCACCAGTCCCCCTTTTTCTTGTCAGTGCGATGTGAGCCCATAATGCCCTGGCTTTGATCAAGCCTTCCCTGCTTTGGGAGGGCCAGAGGTCTGGAAGAGTCCTTCCTCAGAAAGCAAGTCCCCTTGATCGAACACACTCAGATCTTCCCCAGAAAGAGAGAGCCTCTCCCAGAAAAATGCCCACATCCACAGCCCTCCCAGAGCAGTTGCTGGGCTCACCATTTTCCTCATCCACTGAGCAAGAGTGAGGTTGCAAGTAGGGAATTTCTGCCCTAGGGAAGTGGGAAATACAGATTTAAATGTATGGTGCCTAGTGCTAGCTGTTCATATATATTATAGTGTGTGTGAGTGAGGATGGATAAGGAGTATACTGGAAGCTTCCTTGCCAGAGGATGTCTTTGGAACCACTGCAGTGAGCAAAGGTGGCACTCCCAAAACATCAGAAGCTTTGGAAACAGCCAAATACCTGCCAAATAGCAGGTAGCTAATGAGAGGGCTCTCCACAAAATTCTGGATTTTAGTCCTGGTCTATTTTATCAATTTGCTACCTAAATATGTTCCACTTCCAAAATGTGCCCAGTAGTCTGAATCAGTATGATACTTTGGTACCATCATTTCATCAATAATATTTGAGATGTTTGCTTCTAAAATTTACACTGTTGGCTTTTGACAATTTTTTTTTTTCTTTTTTTTTTACTGCTGTGTTTCAACCTCATTGCCTTCCAAGCCCTGATTATTTTAATAATAGTCAATGATAATTACTAGTACTTTATAGAGAAGGTCCATAGGTGATATTTCTCATCATATTAATGAATATTGCAAAAAGAGATCTGTTTCTTTGCCTAAACCTTGATGACTGAACCTTAAAAGAAATACGTTAATCAACGCCCACTTTCTTCAATATTTATGTTGAAACAGTATCTTGTGACTGGAACTCCTTTTAGAGAAGTGTGGTTTATAATCCAATAACTTGAAGTGCTGCAGGATAAAAGGAGATCTGGTACTTTTGACAGTGTACTCAAAACACCCCCTAGTACAAACCAAGCCTGAGTGAGGGTTTAGGTGGCTCTGTGTCTTTACCTGTGAGCAGTTGCTTTTGAACAGCATTGTATTTCAATCAGAGAATAAAACAATAAAGGTCTACATCTGCTTGCGTACATAAGCCATTATGGAAACTGTGCTGGAAAAGTGGCTTGGAGGTTGGCTTGATGATGTCTGCTTCCTTGTTTGGTTTTGAGAGTTTTTTCAGGTGTAGATGCTCAAGTTATGTAGAGGTACAAATGCAGTTAGAAGTACTGCAGTCAGGCTGTTGAAATTATACACACAGGAAAGATAGGAAATGCATTTTGCATGGGCAGCTACTTGAAATGTTTTGCCAGTGCTTCTTAGGCACCTATGGAAAAAAAGGGAAAAAAAAGCGGACAGGAAAACAAAAGTCTGGCATTGCTCACTCTAATAGTTGAAAGCCTGGGGTTGGAGCCAAAGACCTGAAATAGAAACAGGCAACACAACATTACTTTTTTGGTGAGTAATATAAAGCCTCTGTTAGAGTTCCTAACTCAGTTCTAAATGTAATAGCAGGTGTACTAGCAAGCAGTGGAGAAAAACTTGGGAAACAAGAGGAAAATGAGAGCCATTTTTCTTGGTAAGCTGTATCAGAGAACTGACTCATTGACTGAAACTGGTTCAACCAGGATGCTTGAGCCTTCAGGAATGAGATGCCTTTACAGGCATCTGTTTAAGGGAAGCCCACACCTTTCATAAAAAAAAAAAAAAAAAAAAAAAAAAAAAAAAAAAAAAGCCAATCTACTTTAATAGGCCAAGTTGTCTTATCCAGAAAACTTTGATGAAAAACTTTGGTGGTTCTTCAAAGCTGATTGTAACCACTGTGGGTAGAAAGCCAAAGTGAAAAGCATGTGAAGATTTTTCATACCTCCTGCTTTCCTTTTAGTTGGAAATGCCAGAGGAGGGACTTTCTCATTTCCCATGTGGTTCTTGCCCCATTTCTCATAATATTTGGAGTTCTTGGTGAAAAGGGAGTTGTGGTTCATGATTGTGAAACTTGTTTCTTGTTTAGAGAGCAATGTGACCTAAAGAAGGCTGATCTATGCTAAGAAATAGGTGATACTATAATTCCTTCTGTGATTTTCCACCACTAGCACAAACTTGGGTTTAGCAGTGAGAAGTACTTAGGCTGTAGTCTACTACAAATGCCCTCAGCTCATCTGTGCTTAATGGAAGTAAATGATGCTTAGCATCTCACAGGACTTGCCTTCATATCCTGGTTTAAAAGAGAGATTAAATAGGCTGCAGGAGGTTTTTCTGCTGCCTTTTTCATGAAGGTCATATTTTTCCATTCTCTGTTTCAGAAACAAATTAATTTGGGAAAATTCATGAGTGGTTACAGAGAGGGGCAAAACTCTACTCCATCAATCCTCCCCCCTGTAAAGTCAAGGAAAGCACTGTTGGTATGTGAAATCAGACAGTTCAAGGGGGAGTTTAAGTGCTCTCCACTCATCCGAAACTGTCTCAGGAAGGTTTATGAAACTCCAGAAAGGCAGTTGTAAGATTGTAGTGGGTGGGAAGACCCAAGAAACTGGGTGGAGTGGTGAGAAAATTTTAAGAATAGCTGGCAATTAATCTTAGCTCCTGGGACTTAGGGACTTTCCAGTGCTGGCAGGTCTCAGTATGTGTGTTGTTATTCAGGCTGCATGCCAAGAATATTTAATGCTGACTGCCGAGTGTGTTGGAGAGAAGTCATTGTGCAGACACTGTCACTCAAAGGAAATACACCACACCATAATCATTGGTTCAGCAGTCATTTTGCAGACAATAAATGCTGACATTTGGATACCAAATGGAACAAATAGCAAAAAAGGTGGGTGGGTGGAGAAACCTTTGACTTTTTGCTAGTTAAGACCATTAAATCTGTTAGTATATATTGTCTGTACGTGGGTCCTGAAATGCTGCTGCAGTTTTGATAATGACAGTGCTGTGAGAGGGTGTTAGGGCACACAGGGAAAAGCTGATAGTTGAAATAACAATGGCCCTTCATGGTGAAAAAACCTCTCCATATGTCACTTTCCTGAAAATAATGTACAACATAAAGCAGTAAAACCAGAGAAGAATTGATAAAGGATGAGAGAAAAGAAGAAAACTGAGTTTGGATGTAATGTAAATATATGAGTTGCCATGCAGATTTCAACTGAGCCTAGACTTCAGGCCTTATTTTGTGTAATATGCTACCTGTCAGTTGTGACAGGCTGGGATGTGCCCTTCCCACTGCAAAGTGTCAGTAAGTGCTTATGGAATGAGCCTGTTTACAGAGCTGGGCTGAGTGGGAAGACTGGCTGAGCAAATGAAGATATGGGGGTCTCTTGCTGAACTGAGCCAAGCAAAGGAGCAGGGCTGTGGGAAAGGTGTGAACATGGCCATGCTGCTGCCCCACACGAGAGGAGCTTCCACAGCACCTCATCAGCACCAGGGCCACCCAGGCTGTGCACTGCATGGGGTGCCCCTGACATTAAGCAGTGATGCTGGCACTCCTGGAACCCTGCCTGCATCCACCACATCCTGCCTGTCACCCTGCAGCCCTGCCAGGTGCTGAGGCAGCTCCAGGAGGAGGGGAGCAGCAGGAGACAGGCATAAAGGCAAACACTGCAGCGAGCAGCAGCCTCTCAGTGGTTGCTGCAGGGCCAGTTGGCTGCCTTATCTTTGAGACTTGACTTGATAACCCCGGCGCCAGCGCCGGTCTCTTGCAGATTATCAGCCAGTCACTGCCTCAGATGTGCAGGACAGGATCACTGCCACACTTTGTCACAGTCCTTGAGGGAATACATGTAGTGCTCCAGGGCACTTTGAGAATGGCCTCAATTATTAATAACCATGATGATTTTTTTCTGTCAGACTCTGAAGTCTGGCTGATCACCGTGGATTATTTATTCCCCATAGTGCCAGCCCTCCAGCACCTCCCCCTTGGGCTGGCATCTTTTTTCCTAGACCACAGGTGTAGTGATCTATCTAATCACAGCTGTATTCTCTGTTCTCCCCATTGTAGATGCAGCCATAGTCCTGTGACTTCAGAAAGTTCAGTCATGTCCTTAGTTTATTCAGGATGTGTTTGTGGCAAAGGACAGGTAAAGGATGCATGGGGCTCTGCTTTGTTCCTGCCTCAAGGTTGTGTCCCATGGAGGTCATAGCAATATTTAAGGTATTTTTCACACAATCGTTTCATAAGTTCAAGACATCCTTCTCCTCATCCAACTGGTGATGTGGTGATGTGTTTCCCCTCCTGCTGCTTTTCAGGGATAGCTTAATTTATGTCCATCATCATCATGGCTTCCTTCCCAAAGGCCATGTGAGACAGCTTGTTCTGAAGGCAGGATCACCTCCAGCTTGGAGAATTACTATTCCTGATCTTCTGAAAGCTATCTTTTTTTATTCATCTTTGGAATACAGCCTGTATATACTCTTTTGACAGCCTTTACCTCACAAAGAGATCTTATTTCTGCCTGAAAAGTACTGCCTAACCAGAACTGGTAGGGTATTTTTCAGACAGATAGACACATAGGTGTGACCACTGCAGGTTGTCCCTGTGGCAGGGCATTCCTGTGCACACTGCATGGCTGTGACAGTGCAGGCCTTACCCAATCCCTAGCACTCACCACTCAGAGGTGACTCACAGCAAATGTGACTTGTCTGGGACTCCAGTTACATGGAACTTCTGTGGATATCCTGCAGGGCATGGGACGTTCCTGATGTTTATTGATGGAGCAGTGAAGGCCCCTTCACATCTTTGTCCCTGCAGGCAGATGGCATTTTGTCTCCTGGATGCCAGTAGAGCACTCTGCAGAAGCAGCTGAGGAAACCAGTTCTAGTAAGAAAAATTACATGGAAAAAGCTTAGGCTAAATAAAGCAGCAAAAAAGAGATTAAGAAGAGATTGAAACAAATGGTCAATGTACAAAACCTCCAAAATGAGAACTAGGTACTGAACTGAGCAGATAAAGGAAATGAGCAACAAGGACATGTTGCACTGAAAGCAGCAAGCATCCAAGTAAGTTTGTTGTCCACCCTTCTCTTTATTAATTGTCTTTTCTTCTAAGTATGAAGAAAAAAAAATGTATTCCATATTTTACACCATAGAATTACACTGCAAAGAAAACCAAATATAATGGCATTAAGCTGGGGAGAAAACTCTCGGGCAAGAGACCTCGAGTGAGGGAAGTGAGTCCACAAGGGGTTAAGAGTGCACTTAATGGGTAATGTTAAACCAGTCTAAGGGCTTAGTACCTTTCAAAAGGCAATTCCCTTGCTGTATTCCTTTGCTTCTGCAGTGAGCAGGGAGTTAGGCTAGCAGGAAGGGTCTCAGCACTTGAAGGTCTTTATGCCTTCAGGTGTTTTTTTTGGCTCTAGGAGCAGGAAATTGGAGTTTGAGGCTGGGGAAGTGGGACTCCTGCTTTAGGTGGTGGTCTGCTACATGAAGAGCCAAACCTGCTGTGCAGAACTCTCTCTTCAGCATCACTAAAGCTCTCAGAGCAGGTTCCCATAGGAACAGTGGAGATGTAGGCACCCCCAGGTGCTTGGTGCTCTGAGGTTTAGGTTTACTTCTGGAGGGGTGGCGGCTTGTCTTTTAAGCCAAGTTTGAACCAGGTCATGTAAGTTGTAGAGAGGAAGAGCTCCAGAAGAAAGCTGAACACCAGGAGTTGAATATGGAAATAGGAGCATGTTAAATGTTGAAGTCCTATTGTGGGTTTCACTGTGTTTACACATGGCTAATTTCTAACACTGTTTTCTTTGCTTATGAGATATAGATAGCCCCAACACTGTCATAAAGGCAGATAAAATAATTTATAGAGAATGTGTGTCCATATTGCATTCAAAAAATAACCTATGGGCTTTGTGGTATATAAAATGTTAATTGAATACTTGTATAAATTTGGCATCTGGTGTCATCAGCAAGATGAGATTAGAGACAGTGATGAGACAGTGATGTTACTAATGCTATTGACATGTGAGAAGAAGCAGCAGGAATTCTTCCCTTTCGTGTCATCAAAGTCTAAGCACATGGTTAAAGCCAGAGAGGAGTGTGTCTGACAGGGAAGAACACAAGAGAATGATGATATTCTGTAATATTTTTACATTGCGTTTTCCCCATTTATTTTCCTACAAAGAGGTTGGTTTGTTAAGCCTTGGGGCTGATATTGGCTGTAATTTCCAAGGACATTAAATTTTGTGTGTGCAGTACAAGAAATAGTGTTTATCAAAAAATATCCTTTCCAAGCTTATGAGTACAAGAATGCAGAGATGATAATTTCTGGGATGTGCAGGGTTAGAGTAAGTGGAATCAGTACTCAAAATTCAGTTAGAGTAAATATGGCATCACCCTGCAACCCTTATGAGAAAACCCCAGCATTTTGTAGATATAAGTACAGGCATCCCCACTATCAGAAGAGATTCCTCAAGTGCAGGCAGAGAGTAGGACTCAGCCTGAGCTTTGGGCATCTTTGAAATGAACCCTTGTTCCTGAGAATGTTACACTCCTCCCCCCAGGATGTCTTCTGCTTTAAGGGCTTTGCTGCCTAGCAGTGAAGGAGGGGGGAGTAGCATTGCTGAGGACAGGAGGTTAAGGAGTAACCTGATTGGGGAAGAAGCCAAACTAAACAAAGGTTTAGAAATATCGCTGAAAATAGTATAACTTACCATTTTCCTCTGCCAGTGGCTGACACACCATATTTTTTTTCCTTTAAAACCACTGTGAGCCATCTCCAAAAAAGGAAGTGTAACCTCTGTTTTCTACACTTCTGTCCTTCCCCTCATTTGGGGAAAAACCTTTCCTTGCTGTATTTCTCATGACACATTTGACTGGAGGGTTTCTTCACAGAGTTTCTGCTGGGGGCTGTTTGTTTTATCTTGCATTTTGCAGCAGATAACAGACCTGTATGCTGCATAGATTAGAGCTGGCAAATTTTGCCACTGACTTCTTTAGGCACAGATAAAATGCCTTAGTCTCCCACTCATATCTATACTTAAAGCAAAATTTTCAGATGCCTGTTAATGGGAGCCCCGAGTGATCTCTGCGTTTCCTTTGCTGCTCAGCTGGCCACGTGTGCTGGCTAATGAGACTCACAAATGTTAAAAGTGGAATCTGGAGCAGAGAAGAGGCCAGCCTAATAAATCTGCTGTTAGTTCAGGCTCTGTGGGGATGGGGCTGCACCCGGGGGAGGAAGGGCAGAAGCTGGGCATCAGGCCCAAGGGACAGAAAAGGAAGTCAGCCGTGGGCAGGCAGAGAGGCAGAATCTCTACTGCTGAGGGCTGGAGGCAAAAAGCAGCTTCTGAAGGAGTGCTGGCAGCAAGAGAGTGTACAAAAAACAGGCTGTAGCAATTTCATTTCAGGTGGCTGTACTGCAATTAGAGGATGAGTGGTTTTGGCATCAAGGGCTCTCTATACCTAAGAGTAGAAATTGAGAATATTTTTATATATTGATATAAGTAAAATTATAAAAGATTAATGCCTTAATTTGGAAGCCTATTCCAGGAAGACAAAGTAATCCATTTTTGTCCTTCTAGTGCAGCCAAGATTTTATGCTGACCAAGCTCTGACTTCAAAGCTGACCCTTCTCTGAGCAGGGACTAGACCTGCTGACCCTGAGAGGTCCCCTCCAAACTTGAATATTTGGTAATTCAGTGATTCTGAGAACTGAACGTGAAATCTCTGCTCCATTAACCCTGATACTAGCAAAGCCAGAGTCTTACCCTAAAAGAACATTGATTTGTAGTAAGTCATGGCCAGCAGAGGACAAGCAACTTAGATGTGAAAAGCTCTGTATGTTCCAGGTTTGATTTTGATGGATGGCAGCTACAGTAGCTTGCTTGCCATGCTTGAGCCACTGACTCCTGTGAAACAGACAGGTGACACCCACTTCCCACTGAGCAAAGGTCCCTTACCAAGCAGCACTCACTTAGAAATTGTTGGTAACTCAGCAGCAGAGGTGAGAGAGTTGTTGCAGTGGCCTCACTAGTTGCTCGTGTTTCTCATGTGCAAGTACAAAGAATGCTTTAAAGAGTGGGATTATGGCTGCTAGGAGTTCCATGTGCCTCCAGGCCAGGCAGGGAGCAGGCTGGAG